>NC_090374.1:136442494-137808173 GCF_036365525.1 Heterodontus francisci | reverse complement strand
TTCTCCCCCTCTCTCTCTTCCCTCCCTACTCTCCCTCCCTCCCTCCTCTCTCATCTCTCCTCTCTCTCTCTCACTCAACCCTCCCCCTCCTCTCTCCCACTCTCCCCCCTCTCTCCCCCCTTCTCCTCTCCCCCTCTCCCCCCCTCTCTCTCCCCCCTCTCTCCCCCCTCTCTCCCCCTCCTCCCCCCCCCTCTCTCCCCCCTCTCTCCGCCCCCTCTCTCGCCCCCTCTCTCCCCTCTCTCTCCCCCCCTCTCTCTCCCCCCTCTCTCTCCCCCCTCTCTCTCCCCCCTCTCTCTCCCCCCTCTCTCTTCCCCCTCTCTCTTCCCCCCTCTCTCTTCCCCCCTCTCTCTTCACCCCTCTCTCTTACCCTCTCTCTTACCCTCTCTCTCCCATCTCTCTCCCCCTCTCTCTCTCCCCTTCTCTCTCCCCTCCCTCCTCTCTCTCTCTCTCTTTCCGCTCTGTCCAACCATCCCTCCTCTCTCTCCCCATCTCTCTCTCTCCACCCCCACTCCACTCCCACCCCCTCTCTCTGTCCCCCTCTCTCTGTCCCCCTCTCTCTGTCCCTCTCTCTCTGTCCCCACCTCTCTGTCCCCCCCTCTCTGTGTCCCCCCCTCTCTGTGTCCCCCCTCTCTGTCTCTCTCTCTCTCTCTCTGTAGCCCCCTCTCTCCCTCCTGTCCCCCCTCTCTGTCTCTGTCCACCCCTCTCTCTCTCTGTCTCTGTTCCCCCCTCTCTGTCCCCCCCCCCCTTTCCCCTCCTCTCTGTCTCTCTCTCCCTCTGTCCCCCTCTCTCTCTCTGTGTCCCCCTCTGTCACTCTCCCCCTTCTCTCTCTTCCTCTCTCTCTCTTCCCCTCCCCTACTCTCTCTCTTCCCCCCTCTCTCTCTCCTCTCCCTCTCTCTCCCCCCTCTCTCTCCCCCTCTCTCTCCCCCTCTCTCTCCCCCTCTCTCTCCCCCTCTCTCTCCCCCTCTCTCTCCCCCTCTCTTCCCCCTCCCCCCTCTCTCTTCCCCTCTCTCCCCCTCTCTCTTCCCCTCTCTCTTCCCATCTCTCTCCCCCTCTCTCTCTCCCCTCCCTCCTCTCTCTCTCTCTCTTTTCCGCTCTGTCCCCCCTCCTCCTCTCTCTTTCCTCCTCCTCCACCTCTCTGTTCCCCTCTGTCCCCCATTCCTCGTCTCTCTCCCCTCCCACCCCCTCTCCCACCCCCTCTCCCACCCCATCTCCCACCCCCTCTCTCTGTCCCCCCTCTCTCTGTCCCCCCTCTCTCTGTCCCCCCTCTCTCTGTCCCCCCTCTCTCTGTCCCCCCCCTCTCTCTGTCCCCCCCTCTCTCTGTCCCCCCCTCTCTCTGTCCCCCCTCTCTCTGTCCCCCCCTCTCTGTCCCCCCCCCTCTCTGTCCCCCCCTCTCTCTGTCCCCCCCCCCCTCTCTGTCCCCCCCCCTCTCTGTCCCCCCCTCTCTGTCCCCCCCCTCTCTGTCCCCCCCCCTCTCTGTCCCCCCCCCTCTCTGTCCCCCCCCCCTCTCCGTCCCCCCCCCCTCTCCGTCCCCCCCCTCTCTCCCCCCCCTCTCTCTGTCCCCCCCCCTCTCTCTGTCCCACCCCCCTCTCTCTCTGTCCCCCCCCTCTCTCTCTGTCCCCCCCTCTCTCTCTGTCCCCCCCCCTCACTGTCCCCCCCTCACTCTCTGTCCCCCCCTCACTCTCTGTCCCACCCCTCTCTGTCCCACTCCTCTCTGTCCCACTCCTCTCTCTGTCACATCCCCCTCTCTGTCACACACCCCTCTCTGTCACACCCCTCTCTGTGTCCCCTCTCCCTCTCTGTGTCCCCTCCCCCCTCTCTCTCTCTCTCTCTCTCCCTCTGTCCCCCCTCTCTCTCTCTGTGTCCCCTCTGTCTCTCTCCCCCTTCTCTCTCTTCCTCTGTCTCTCTTCCCCTCCCTACTCTCTCTCTTCCCCCTTCTCTCTCTCTCTCTCTCTCACTCAAAACCTCCCCCCTCTCCCCCCCCTCTCTCCCCCCCCTCTCTCCCCCCCCTCTCTCCCTCCCCCCTCTCTCCCCCCCTCTCTTCCCCTCTCTCTTCCCCTCTCTCTCCCCCCCCTCTCTCCACCCCCCTCTCTCCCCCCCCCTCTCTCTCCCCCCCCCTCTCTCTCCCCCCCCTCTCTCCCCCCCCCCTCTCTCTCCCCCCCCTCTCTCCCCCCCTCTCTCTCCCCCCCTCTCTCTCCCCCCCTCTCTCTCCCCCCCTCTCTCTCCCCCCCTCTCTCTCCCCCCCCTCTCTCTCCCCCCCTCTCTCTCCCACCCTCTCTCTCCCACCCTCTCTCTCCCACCCTCTCTCTTCCACCCTCTCTCTTCCACCCTCTCTCCCCCCTCTCTCTCTCCCCCTTCTCTCTCTCCCCTCCCTCCTCTCTCTCTCTCTCTTTTCCGCTCTGTCCCCCCTCCCGCCTCTCTCTCTCCTCCTCCTCCACCTCTCTGTCCCCTCTGTCCCCCATTCCTCGTCTCTCTCCCCTCCACCCCCTCTTCCCACCCCCTCTCCCACCCCCTCTCCCACCCCCTCTCCCACCCCCTCTCCCACCCCCTCTCCCACCCCCTCTCCCTGTCCCCCTCTCCCTGTCCCCCTCTCCCTGTCCCCCTCTCCCACCCCCTCTCCCTGTCCCCCTCTCCCACCCCCTCTCCCTGTCCCCCTCTCTCTGTCCCCCTCTCTCTGTCCCCCTCTCTCTGTCCCCCCCTTCTCTCTGTCCCCCCCTCTCTGTTCCCACCTCTCTGTCCCCCCCTCTCTGTCCCCCCCCTCTCTCCTCCTCCCTGTCTCTCTTTTCCCCTCTGTCCAACCCTCCCTCCTCTCTCTCTCTCTCCCACCCCCACCCCCACTCCCACCCCCTCTCTCTGTCCCCCTCTCTCTGTCCCCCTCTCTCTGTCCCCCTCTCTCTCTCTGTCCCTCCCCCTCTCTCTGTCCCCCTCTCTCTCTCTGTCCCTCCCCCTCTCTCTGTCCCCCCCTCTCTCTGACCCCCCCTCTCTCTGTCCCCCCCTCTCTGTCCCCCCCCTCTCTGTCCCCCCCTCTCTGTCCCCCCCTCTCTGTCCCCCCCTCTCTGTCCCCCCCTCTCTGTCCCCCCCCCCTCTCTGTCCCCCCCCCCTCTCTGTCCCCCCCCTCTCTCTGTCCCCCCCCTCTCTCTGTCCCCCCCCTCTCTCTGTCCCCCCCCTCTCTCTGTCCCCCCCCTCTCTCTTTCCCCCCCCTCTCTCTGTCCCCCCCCCTCTCTCTGTCCCCCCCCCCTCTCTCTGTCCCCCCCCCCTCTCTCTGTCCCCCCCCCCTCTCTGTCCCCCCCCTCTCTCTGCCCCCCCCCTCTCTCTGCCCCCCCCCTCTCTCTGTCCCCCCCCCTCTCTCTGTCCCCCCCCCTCTCTCTGTCCCCCCCCCTCTCTCTGTCCCCCCCCCTCTCTCTGTCCCCCCCCTCTCTCTGTCCCCCCCCTCTCTCTGTCCCCCCCCTCTCTCTGTCCCCCCCCTCTCTCTGCCCCCCCCTCTCTGCCCCCCCCTCTCTGTCCCCCCCCCCTCTCTGCCCCCCCTCTCTGCCCCCCCTCTCTGCCCCCCCTCTCTGTCCCCCCCCTCTCTGTCCCCCCCCCCCCTCTGTCCCCCCCTCTCTCTGTCCCCCCCTCTCTCTGTCCCCCCCCCCTCTCTCTGTCCCCCCCCCTCTCTCTGTCCCCCCCCCTCTCTCTGTCCCCCCCCCTCTCTCTGTCCCCCCCCCTCTCTCTGTCCCCCCCCCTCTCTCTGTCCCCCCCCTCTCTGTCCCCCCCCTCTCTCTGTCCCCCCCCTCTCTCTGTCCCCCCCCTCTCTCTGTCCCCCCCCTCTCTCTGTCCCCCCCGCTCTCTCTGTCCCCCCCCTCTCTCTGTCCCCCCCCTCTCTCTGTCCCCCCCCCCTCTCTGTCCCCCCCCCTCTCTCTGTCCCCCCCCTCTCTCTGTCCCCCCCCCCCCTCTCTCTGTCCCCCCCTCTCTCTGTCCCCCCCTCTCTCTGTCCCCCCCTCACTCTCTGTCCCCCCCTCACTCTCTGTCCCCCCCTCACTCTCTGTCCCCCCCTCCTCTCTGTCCCACCCCCCTCTCTGTCACACCCCCCCTCTCTGTCACACCCCCCCTCTCTGTCACACCCCCCCTCTCTGTCACACCCCCCTCTGTCACACCACCCTCTCTGTCACACCACCCTCTCTGTGTCCCTCTCCCTCTCTGTGTCCCCTCTCCCTCTCTGTGTCCCCTCCCCCCTCTCTCTGTCTCTGTCCCCCTCTGTCCCCCCTCTCTCTCTCTGTGTCCCCCTCTGTCTCTCTCCCACTTCTTCTCTCTTCCCCTCCTCTCTCTTCCTCTCTCTCTCTTCCCCCTCCCTACTCTCTCTCTTCCCCCCTTCTCTCTCTCTCTCTCTCTCTCACTCAAACCCTCCCCCTCTCTCTCCACTCTCCCCCCTTCTCTCCCCCCCTCTCTCCCCCCCCCTCTCTCCCCACCCTCTCTCCCCCCCTCTCTTCCCCCCTCTCTCTTCCCCCCTCTCTCTTCCCCCCTCTCTCTTCCCCCCTCTCTCTCACCCCCTCTCTCTCCCCCCCTCTCTCTCCCCCCCTCTCTCTCCCCCCCTCTCTCTCCCCCCCTCTCTCTTCCCCCCTCTCTCTTCCCCCCTCTCTCTTCCCCCCCTCTCTCTTCCCCCCTCTCTCTTCCCCCCTCTCTCTTCCCCCCTCTCTCTTCCCCCCTCTCTCTTCCCCCTCTCTCTCCCCCCCTCTCTCTCCCCCCCCTCTCTCTCCCCCCTCTCTCTCCCCCCCTCTCTCTTTCCCCCCTCTCTCTTCCCCCCTCTCTCTTCCCCCTCTCTCTTCCCCCCTCTCTCTTCCCCCCTCTCTCTTCCCCCCCTCTCTCTTCCCCCCTCTCTCTTCACCCCTCTCTCTTCACACCCTCTCTCTTACCCTCTCTCTTACCCTCTCTCTCCCATCTCTCTCCCCCTCTCTCTCTCCCCTTCTCTCTCTCCCCTCCCTCCTCTCTCTCTCTCTCTTTTCCGCTCTGTCCCCCCTCCCTCCTCTCTCTCTCCTCCTCCTCCACCTCTCTGTTCCCCTCTGTCCCCCATTCCTCATCTCTCCACCCCATCTCCCACCCCATCTCCCACCCCATCTCCCACCCCATCTCCCACCCCATCTCCCACCCATCTCCCACCCCATCTCCCACCCCATCTCCCACCCCATCTCCACCCCATCTCCCACCCCCTCTCTCTGTCCCCCTCTCTCTGTCCCCCTCTTCTCTCTGTCCCCCCCTTCTCTCTGTCCCCCCCCATCTCTCTGTTCCCACCTCTCTGTCCCCCCCTCTCTGTGTCCCCCCCTCTCTGTCTCTGTCTCTCTCTCTCTGTAGCCCCTCTCTCCCTCTGTCCCCCCTCTCTCTCTCTGTCTCTGTCCCCCCTCTCTGTCTCTGTCCACCCCTCTCTCTCTCTGTCTCTGTTCCCCCCTCTCTGTCCCCCCCCCCCCTTTCCCCCTCTCTGTCTCTCTCTCCCTCTGTCCCCCCTCTCTCTCTCTGTGTCCCCCTCTGTCTCTCTCCCCCTTCTCTCTCTTCCCCTCCCTACTCTCTCTCTTCCCCCCCCTCTCTCTCTCTCTCTCTCCCCCTCTCTCTCCCCCTCTCTCTCCCCCTCTCTCTCCCCCTCTCTCTCCCCCTCTCTCTCCCCCCTCTCTCCCCCTCTCTCTTCCCCTCTCTCTCCCATCTCTCTCCCCCTCTCTCTCTCCCCCTCCCTCCTCTCTCTCTCTCTCTTTTCCGCTCTGTCCCCCCTCCCTCCTCTCTCTCTCCTCCTCCTCCACCTCTCTGTTCCCCTCTGTCCCCCATTCCTCGTCTCTCTCCGCTCCCACCCCATCTCCCACCCCATCTCCCACCCCATCTCCCACCCCATCTCCCACCCCATCTCCCACCCCATCTCCCACCCCCTCTCTCTGTCCCCCACTCTCTGTTCCCACCTCTCTGTTCCCACCTCTCTGTCCCACCTCTCTGTTCCCACCTCTCTGTTCCCACCTCTCTGTCCCCACCCTCTCTGTCCCCACCCTCTCTGTCCCCACCCTCTCTCTTCTCCTCCCTGTCTCTTTTTCCCCTCTCTCCAACCATCCCTCCTCTCTCTCTCTCTCTCCCACCCCCACTCCCACTCCCACCCCCTCTCTCTGTCCCCCTCTCTCTGTCCCCCTCTCTCTGTCCCCCTCTCTCTGTCCCCCTCTCTCTGTCCCCCCTCTCTGTCCCCCCCCTCTCTGTCCCCCCCCTCTCTCCCCCCTCTCTCCCCCCCTCTCTCCCCCCCTCTCTCCCCCCTCTCTCCCCCCCCTCTCTCCCCCCCCTCTCCCCCCCCCCTCTCCATCCTCTCCCCCCCCCTCTCTCCCCCCCTCTCTCCCCCCTCTCTCCCCCCTCTCTCCCCCCCTCTCTCTCCCCCCCTCTCTCTCCCCCCCTCTCTCTCCCCCCCTCTCTCTCCCCCCCTCTCTCTTCCCCCCTCTCTCTCTACCCCTCCCTCCTCTCTCTCTCTCTCTTTTCCGCTCTGTCCCCCCTCCCGCCTCTCTCTCTCCTCCTCCTCTACCTCTCTGTTCCCCTCTGTCCCCCATTCCTCGTCTCTCTCCCCTCCCACCCCCTCTCCCACCCCCTCTCCCACCCCTCTCCCACCCCCTCTCCCTGTCCCCCTCTCTCTGTCCCCCTCTCTCTGTCCCCCCCTTCTCTCTGTCCCCCCTCTCTGTTCCCACCTCTCTGTCCCCCCCTTTCTGTCCCCCCCCCTCTCTCCCTCCTCCCTGTCTCTCTTTTCCCCTCTGTCCAACCCTCCCTCCTCTCTCTCTCTCTCCCACCCCCACCCCCACCCCCACTCCCACCCCCTCTCTCTGTCCCCCTCTCTCTGTCCCCCTCTCTCTGTCCCCCTCTCTCTGTCCCCCTCTCTCTCTCCCTCTGTCCCCCCCTCACTGTCCCCCCCTCTCTGTCCCCCCTCTCTGTCCCCCCCCTCTCTGTCCCCCCCCTCTCTGTCCCCCCCCCTCTCTGTCCCCCCCCCCTCTCTGTCCCCCCCTCTCTGTCCCCTCCTCTCTGTCCCCCCCCTCTCTCTGTCCCCCCCCTCTCTGTCCCCCCCCCTCTCTGTCCCCCCCCTCTCTGTCCCCTCCCTCTCTGTCCCCCCCCTCTCTCTGTCCCCCCCCCTCTCTCTGTCCCCCCCCCCCTCTCTCTGTCCCCCCCCCCTCTCTCTGTCCCCCCCCCTCTCTCTGTCCCCCCCCTCTCTCTGTCCCCCCCCTCTCTCTGTCCCCCCCCCTCTCTCTGTCCCCCCCCTCTCTCTGTCCCCCCCTCTCTCTGTCCCCCCCCTCTCTCTGTCCCCCCCTCTCTCTGTCCCCCCCTCTCTCTGTCCCCCCCTCTCTCTGTCCCCCCCTCTCTCTGTCCCCCCCCTCTCTCTGTCCCCCCCCTCTCTCTGTCCCCCCCCCTCTCTCTGTCCCCCCCCTCTCTCTGGTCCCCCCCTCTCTCTGTCCCCCCCCTCTCTCTGTCCCCCCCCTCTCTCTGTCCCCCCCCCTCTCTCTCTGTCCCCCCCCTCTCTCTCTGTCCCCCCCCTCTCTCTCTCTGTCCCCCCCCCCCCTCTCTCTGTCCCCCCCCTCTCTCTGTCCCCCCCCCTCTCTCTGTCCCCCCCCCTCTCTCTGTCCCCCCCTCTCTCTGTCCCCCCCTCTCTCTGTCCCCCCCCCTCTCTCTGTCCCCCCCCCTCTCTCTGTCCCCCCCCCTCTCTCTGTCCCCCCCCTCTCTCTGTCCCCCCCCTCTCTCTGTCCCCCCCCCTCTCTCTGTCCCCCCCTCTCTCTGTCCCCCCCCTCTCTGCCCCCCCCCTCTCTCTCTGTCCCCCCCCCTCTCTCTGTCCCCCCCCTCTCTCTGTCCCCCCCCTCTCTCTGTCCCCCCCCCTCTCTCTGTCCCCCCCCCTCTCTCTGTCCCCCCCCCTCTCTCTGTCCCCCCCCTCTCTCTGTCCCCCCCCCCCTCTCTCTGTCCCCCCCCCTCTCTCTGTCCCCCCCCCTCTCTCTGTCCCCCCCCCTCTCTCTGTCCCCCCCCCTCTCTCTGTCCCCCCCCCTCTCTCTGTCCCCCCCCTCTCTCTGTCCCCCCCCCCTCTCTCTGTCCCCCCCCTCTCTCTGTCCCCCCCTCTCTCTGTCCCCCCCCCTCTCTCTGTCCCCCCCCTCTCTCTGTCCCCCCCCCCTCTCTCTGTCCCCCCCCTCTCTCTGTCCCCCCCCTCTCTCTGTCCCCCCCTCTCTCTGTCCCCCCCCTCTCTCTGTCCCCCCCCCCTCTCTGTCGCCCCCCCCCTCTCTGTCGCCCCCCCCCTCTCTGTCGCCCCCCCCCTCTCTGTCGCCCCCCCCCTCTCTGTCCCCCCCCCTCTCTGTCCCCCCCCTCTCTGCCCCCCCTCTCTGCCCCCCCCTCTCTGCCCCCCCCTCTCTGCCCCCCCCCTCTCTGCCCCCCCCCTCTCTGTCCCCCCCCCCTCTCTGTCCCCCCCCCCTCTCTGTCCCCCCCCCTCTCTGTCCCCCCCCCTCTCTGTCCCCCCCCCTCTCTCTGTCCCCCCCTCTCTCTGTCCCCCCGCTCTCTCTGTCCCCCCCGCTCTCTCTGTCCCCCCCCTCTCTCTGTCCCCCCCCTCTCTCTGTCCCCCCCCCTCTCTCTGTCCCCCCCCTCTCTCTGTCCCCCCCCTCTCTCTGTCCCCCCCCTCTCTCTGTCCCCCCCCCCTCTCTGTCCCCCCCCCTCTCTCTGTCCCCCCCCCTCTCTCTGTCCCCCCCCCTCTCTCTGTCCCCCCCCTCTCTCTGTCCCCCCCCCTCTCTCTGTCCCCCCCTCTCTCTGTCCCCCCCTCTCTCTGTCCCCCCCCTCTCTCTGTCCCCCCCCCCTCTCTCTGTCCCCCCCCTCACTCTCTGTCCCCCCCTCTATGTCCCCCCCATCTCTGTCCCTCCTCTCTCTGTCCCCTCTCTCTCTGTTCCCTCCCTCTCGCTCTTCCCCTCCCTCTCGCACTTTGCCTCCTCTTCCCCTTTCACACTCTCTCTTCTCATCCCTCTCTCTTCCCCTCCCTCTCACTCATCTACTCCCTCTCGCTGCTCCCCTCCCCCTCCCTCTGTCCCCCCCCACTCTGTGCCCCCCTTCTCTGTCCCCCCCTCCCCTCCCCTCTCTGACCCCCCCTCCCTTCTCTGTCCCCCCCTCTATGTCCCCCCCATCTCTGTCCCTCCTCTCTCTGTCCCCTCTCTCTCTGTTCCCTCCCTCTCGCTCTTCCCCCTCCCCTCTCGCACTTTGCCTCCTCTTCCCCTTTCACGCTCTCTCTTCTCATCCCTCTCTCTTCTCCCCTCTCACTCATCTACTCCCTCTCGCTGCCTCGCTCCCTCCCTCTCGCTCTTCCCTCCCTCTCCCTCTCTTCCCCTCCCCTCTCGCTCTTCCCTCCCTCTCTTCTTTCCCCTCCCTCTCGCTCTTCCCTCCCTCCCTCGCTCTTCCCCTCCCTCTCGCACTTCCTCCCTCTCCCTTCGCTTCTTCCCCTCCCGCTCTCTTCTCATCCCTCTCTCTCACTCTCTCATCCTCCCTCTCCTCTCTTCACTCCCTCTCCTCTCTCTTCCCCTCTCTCTCTCTCTTCTCTCCCTCTCTCCCTCATCTCTCTCTCTTCCCCCTCTCTCATCTTCCCTCTCTCTCTTTTCCACTCTCTCCCTCTCTCTCTTTTCCCTCTCTTTTTTTTCCCTCTCTCTCTTTTTTCCCTCTCTCTCTTTTTTCCCCTCTCTCTCTTTTTTTCCCTCTCTCTCTCTCTCCCCCCTCTCTCCCTCTCCCTCTCTCTCTCCCCCTTCACTCTCTCCCCCTTCACTCTCTCCCTCTTCACTCTCTCCCTCTCTCTCTCCCCCCATCTCTCTCTCTCTCTTTTACTCCCCCTCCCTCTCTCTCTCTCTTCTACTCTCTTTCTTTTCCCCTCTCTTTTTCCCCTCTCTCTCTTTCCCCTCTCTCTCTCATCCCCCCTCTCTCTCTCATCCCCCCCTCTCTCTCTCATCCCCCCCTCTCTCTCTCATCCCCCCCTCTCTCTCTCATCCCCCCTCTCTCTCTCATCCCCCCCTCTCTCTCTCATCCCCCCCCCTCTCTCTCTCATCCCCCCTCTCTCTCTCATCCCCCTCTCTCTCTCTCATCCCCCCTCTCTCTCTCTCATCCCCCTCTCTCTCTCTCATCCCCCCTCTCTCTCTCTCATCCCCCCTCTCTCTCTCTCATCCCCCCTCTCTCTCTCTCATCCCCCCTCTCTCTCTCTCATCCCCCCTCTCTCTCTCTCATCCCCCCTCTCTCTCTCTCATCCCCCCTCTCTCTCTCATCTCCCCTCTCTCTCTCATCTCCCCTCTCTCTCTCATCTCCCCTCTCTCTCTCATCCCCCCTCTCTCTCTCTCTCTCTCATCCCCTCACTCTCTCTCTTCCCCTCCCCCTCCTCTTCTCTCACTCTCTCTCTTCCCCTCTCACTCTCTCCCTTCCCCTCTCACTCTCCTCCTTCCCCTCCCCCACTCTCTCCACCTCTCCCTCTCTGTATATCCCCCTCTGTCTCTTTCCCATGTGTCTCTCCCCCTCTCTTCCCCTCCCCCCTCTCTCTTCCCCTCCCCCCCTCTCTCCCTCACCCCCCCCTCTCCCTCACCCCCCCTCTCTCTCCCTCCCCCCCTCGCTCCCCCTCACCCCCTCTCTCTCACTCCATCCCTCCTCTCTCTCTCTTCCCCTCTGTCTCCCCCCCCTCCTCTCTCTCTCTCTCGTTTCCCCTCTGTCCCCCCTGTCCCCCTCTCTCTTCTCTCTCTCTCTGTCTCTCTCTCTCTTTTCCCTCTGTCCCCTCTCCCTCCTCTCTCTCTCCCCTCCCCCTCTCTTTTCCTATCTGTTCCCCCTCCCACCTCTCTCCCCTCCCTCCTCTCTCTCTCTCTTTCTCTCCCTTCCCCCCTCTCTCTGCCCCACCCTCTCTCTGCCCCACCCTCTCTCTGCCCCACCCTCTCTCTGCCCCACCCTCTCTCCGCCCCACCCTCTCTCCGCCCCCCTCCCTCTGCCCCCCCCTCCCTCTGCCCCCCTCTCTCTGCCCCCCCGTTCTCTGCCCCCCCGTTCTCTGCCCCCCCGTTCTCTGCCCCCCCGTTCTCTGCCCCCCCGTTCTCTGCCCCCCCCTCTCTCTGCCCCCCCGTTCTCTGCCCCCACCGTTCTCTGCCCCCCCGTTCTCTGCCCCCCCTCTCTCTGCCCCCTCTCTCTGCCCCCCCTCTCTCTGCCCCCCCTCTCTCTGCCCCCCCTCTCTCTGCCCCCCCCTCTCTGCCCCCCCCTCTCTCTGCCCCCCCTCTCTCTGCCCCCCCTCTCTGCCCCCCCCTCTCTCTGCCCCCCCCCCTCTCTCTGCCCCCCCCCTCTCTGCCCCCCCCTCTCTGCCCCCCCCCTCTCTGCCCCCCCCCTCTCTGCCCCCCCCCTCTCTGCCCCCCCTCTCTCTGCCCCCCCTCTCTCTGCCCCCCTCTCTCTGCCCCCCCCTCTCTCTGCCCCCCTCTCTCTGCCCCCCCTCTCTCTGCCCCCCCTCTCTCTGCCCCCCCTCTCTCTCTGCCCCCCTTCTCTCTCTGCCCCCCTTCTCTCTCTGTCCCCCCTTCTCTCTGCCCCCCCCTCTCTGTCCCCCCCCCTCTCTGTCCCCCCCCTCTCTGTCCCCCCCCCCCTCTCTGTCCCCCCCTCTCTGTCCCCCCCCTCTCTGTCCCCTCCCTCTCTCTGTCCCCTCCCTCTCTCTGTCCCCTCCCTCTCTCTGTCCCCCCCCTCTCTCTGTCCCCCCCCCTCTCTCTGTCCCCCCCCCTCTCTCTGTCCCCCCCCCTCTCTCTGTCCCCCCCCCTCTCTCTGTCCCCCCCCCTCTCTCTGTCCCCCCCCTCTCCCCCCTCTCTCTGTCCCCCCCCCCTCTCTCTGTCCCCCCCCCTCTCTCTGTCCCCCCCCTCTCTCTGTCCCCCCCCCTCTCTCTGTCCCCCCCCCCTCTCTCTGTCCCCCCCCTCTCTCTGTCCCCCCCCTCTCTGTCCCCCCCCTCTCTGTCCCCCCCCCCTCTCTCTGTCCCCCCCCCTCTCTCTGTCCCCCCCCCCTCTCTCTGTCCCCCCCCTCTCTCTGTCCCCCCCCTCTCTGTCCCCCCCCCCTCTCTCTGTCCCCCCCTCTCTCCCTCTCTCTCTGCCCCCTCTCTTTCTCTCTCTGTCCCCCCTCTCTCTCTCTCTCGGTCCCCCCTCTCTCTCTCTCTCTCTCGGTCCCCTCTCTGTGCCCCTCTCTATCTCTGTCCCCCCTCTCATGTTCTTCCCCACCATCTTTGTCTCTCTCTCTCTGCCCCCCTCTTCCTCCCTCCTCTCTCTCTGTTCCCTCCCCCTCTCTGTTCCTCCCTCTCTCTCTGTTCCTCCCTCTCTCTCTGTTCCTCCCTCTCTCTCTCTCTGCCCCCTCTCTTTCTCAATTCCTCTGTGTACCCCCTCTCCCTCCCTGTCCCCCTCTACCCTCCTTTCTCACTCTCTCCCGGTCCCCTCTTCCCCCCCCCCCCCCCCCCCCCCCCACCTTTCTTTCTCTCTCTCTCTGACAGTTGTAGAGAACGGGAGTGCTCAGCACAGCAGCTTTGTGGTTGGCCAGTTTTTTAAGAAACATTGCGCTGTCAGTTTTGCTGGTGCTGGGAGCAGGAACAGGAGTTTCCTAACTTCGGACAGATTTGGGCTTTATTGGCAGGCTTTTAAAAAAAATTGGAACCTGCTGGAAAACCCCGAATCGGTCTGAAGGTGGGAAACCAGTTGATATTGGGTAACCAATATCAACACATGTCGGCTGGTCTGAAAGAAGAAGTGAATGGGAAATTTCTCATCACTGAAATACATCAGCGGCCCAGACAGAAACCTTTGGCAGGCTGGATCCTGGCCCGCAGGTTGTATGTTTGACAACATTGATGTAGTGTATTTGGATTTCCAAAATGCATCCGATGAGGTGCCATATAAAAGGTTACGACACAAGGTAAGAGTTCATGGTGTTGGGGGTAATATGAATAGAGGATTGGTTAACTAACAGGAAGCAGGGAGTTGGGATAAATGTGTCATTTTTCAAATTGGAAAACTGTAACTAGTGGAGTGCCACAGGGATCAGTGCTGGGGCCTCAACTATTTATGATATATATGAATGACTTGGATGAAGGGACCCAGTGTATTGTAGCCAAATTTGCTGACGATACAAAGATAGGTGGGAAAGCAAGTTGTGAGGAGGCCAGAAAGTATCTCCAAGGAGATATAGATAGTGAGTAAGCAAAAATTTGGCAGATGGAGTATAATGTAGGAAAATGTGAGGTTGTCCACTTTGGCGGAAGAATAGAAAAGCAGAATATTATTTAAATGGAGGGAGACTACAGAATACTGTGGTATCGAGGGATCTGGGTGTCCTTGTACATGAATCACAAAAAGTTAGCATGCAGGTAGAGCAAGTAATTAGGAAGGCAGATGGAATGTTGGTATTTATTGCAAGGGGGATGGAGTATAGAAGTAGGGAAGTCTTGCTACATCCATACAGGGCATTGGCGAGACTGCACCTGGAGTATTGTGTACACTTTTGGTCTCCTTACTTAAGGAGGGATATACTTGCATTGGAAGCAGTTCAGAGAAAGGTCGCTTGGCTGATTCCTGGGATGAAGGCGTTGTCTTATGAGGAAAGGTTCAGCAGGTTGGGCCTTAACTCATTGGTGTTTGGAAGGATGAGAGGCGATCTTATTGAAACGTATAATGTTCTGAGGGGGCTTGACAGGGTAGATGCTGAGAGGATGTTTCGTATCGTGGGGGAATCTAGAACTAGGGTGCATCATTTCAAAATGGCGGGTCTCCCATTTAAGATGAAAATGACATGGAATTTTTCTTTGAGGGTTGTTAATCTTTGGAATTCTCTACCCCACAGAGCAGTGGAGGCTGCGTCATTGAATATTTTCAAGCCTGAGTTAGACAGATTTTTGATCTACAAGGGAATAAAGGGTTATGGGGAGCAGGCAGGAAATTGAAATTGAGGCCACAATCAGCTCTACCATGATCTTATTGAATGACGGAGCAGACTCGCGGGTCTGAATGGTCTACTCCTGCTCCTGTTTCTTATGATTTTATGAGTGCATGTATATAAATGTATGGAGCATCGTAATAAGGTTGGTGAGCTGCAGGCATAGATAGCCACATGGGAATATGATGTGGCGAAAACGGAGACCTGGCTGAAAAAGGGCAGAACTGGGTATGAAATATTCCTGACTCAAGGCGTTCGGGAATGATAGCAAAGGAAAGAAAGTAGGAGGGGTGACTAAGGAGAATATTGCAGTGCTGGGGAGAGGGGATGCCCTGGAGGGGGCAAGGACAGATTCTATTTGGTTAGAGTTAGGAAACACTACGTACCATTACACTACTATGTGTTTTTTATAGGCCACCAACTAATGGGAATGATTTCGAGGAGTAAATTTGCAAGGAAATTAGAGAGGTGCAAAAACTATTGAGTAGTTATAATGGGGGACTTCAGTTATCCTAATATGGACTGGGATAGTAATGGTGTAAAGGTCAGAGTGGGGGAAGAGTGTCTCAAGGGTGCCTCAAGGGTGCTCAGGAAAATTTTCTGGATCAGTATATTTCTAGCCGAACGGGGAAGGAGGCATTGCTGGATCTGATTCTGGGGAATGAGGTGAGTCAAGTGGATCAATTTTCAGTCGGCAACTTTAAGGGAACAGTGATCCTAAGTAGTAAGTACCTCAAAAGTAATAATCTCTGGATTGCTCCCAGTGCCACACGCAAGTGAGTGCAGGAATAGAAGGATAAGACAGATGAATGTGTGACTGGAAAGATGGTGCAGGAGGGAGGGCTTTAGATTCTTGGGACATTGGAACCAGCTCTGGGGGAGATGGGGTCTGTTCAGGCCTGACGGGTTGCACCTGAACAGAGCCAGGACTGAGTTCCTTGCGGGACGTTTTGCTAGTGCTGTTTGGCAGGGGGATGGGACCTGAGGGTGGACTCAGTTGGGCCAAAATCAGAAATGAAAATGGAAGGCAGAAAATTAATGGATGAGTCTGGAAGACAGAGGAAACAAAGGTTAGAAAATAAAAAAACAACAGTTTGGCAGTGCTTAAGGGTATCTATTTCAAGGCTTACAGCAAATAAAGCTGATGAGCTGAGGGCACAGATAGACACGTGGCAGTATGATATCGTAGCTATTACAGAAACATGGCTTAAGGAGGGATAGGAATGGCAGCTCAACATTCCTGGTTACAGGGTTTTCTGACGCGATAAGGAGGGGGATAAGAAAGGAGGGGGAGTGACAATTTTGGTCAAAGAAACTATTATAGCTGTAAGAAGGGATGATATGTTGGAAGGGGTCATCAAATGAGGCTATATGGATTGAGCTAAGGAACAAAAAAGGGGCAGTCACTGAGTGTACCGTTGACCCCCAAACAGTCAGAAGGAGATAGAAGAGCAGGTATGTAGGCAAATCTCTGAAAAGTGCAAGAACAATAGGGCAGTAAGAGTAGGGGATTTTAACTACCCCAATATTAACTGGGATCGTTTTAGTGTGAAAGGAATTGAGGGAACAGACTTCTTGAGATGCATTCAGGAGAACTTTTTTGCCCAGTATGTAGCAAGCCCAACAAGAGAGGGGGAAGTTTTAGACTTAGTTTTAGGAAATGGAAATGGGCAGGTGAAAGGAGTGGCAGTGGGAGAGCATTTTGGTAGTAGTGATCATAATTCAGTCAGTTTTAACATAATTATGGAAAAGGACAAGGATAGAACAAGAGTTAGAGTTCTCAATCTGAGCAAAGTCAACTTTACTAGGCTGAGGAGTGATTTAGCGAATGTGGACTGGAAACAGCTACTTGAAGATAAATCAGTGTCAGAGCAGTGGGAGACATTCAAAGGGGAGATTCAAAGGGTTCAGAGTAAACATTTTCCCACAAAGAAAAAGGGGAGGACGGCCAAATCTAGAGCCCCATGGACGTCAAGGAGCTTACAGGGTAAGATAAGGCAGAAAAGGAAAGCTTATGGCCGACACAGAGAACTCAATACTACAGAAAGCTGACAGGAGTAAAGAAAGTGGAGGGGTGAAATTAAAAAGGAAATTGGGAAAGCTGAGAGAGGGCGTGAAAGAATATTGGCAAGCAAAATCAAGGTGAACCCAAAGATTTTTTTCAATACATTAAGAGTAAGAGGATAACTAAGGAAAGAGTCAGGCCCATAAAAGACCAAAAAGGTAACCTATGTGTAGGGGCGGAAGCTGTTGGTATTGTTCTTAATGAATACTTTGCATCTGTCTTCACAAAAGAGGGGGACGATGCAGATATTGCAGTTACGGGAGAGGGGGGTGAAGTATTGAATATGAACAACATAGGGAGGGAGGAAGTATTAATGGGTTTAGCATCCTTGAAAGTTGATAAATCACCAGGACCGGAAGAAATGTACCCCAGGCTGTTCAAAGAAGCAAGAGAGGAAATAGCGGAAGGTCTGACTGTCATTTTCCAGTCCTCACTGGATGCAGGTGTGGTGCCGGAGGATTGGAGGACTGGTAACGTTGTACCTCTGTTTAAAAAGGGAGCGAGGGATAGACCGAATAATTACAGGCCAGTCTAACCGCAGTAGTGGGCAAATTATTGGAAGCTATTCTGAGAGACAGGATAAACTGTCACTTAGAAAGGCACAGATTAATCAAGGAAGATCTTGTCTGACCCACTTGATCGAATTTTTTGAAGAAATAACAAGGAAGATAGATGAGGGTAGTACAGTTGATGTGGTCTACATGGATTTTAGCAAGGCTTTTGACAAGGTCCCACATGGCAGACTGGTTAAAAAAATAAAGTCCTATGGGATCAAGGGAAATGCAGCAAGGTGAATACAAAATTAGCTCAGTGGCAGGAAATAAAGGGTAATTGTTGACTGGTGGTTTTGCAACTAGAGGGCTGTTTCCAGTGGCATTCCGCAGGGCTCAGTACTGAGTCTCCTGCTTTTTGTGGTATATATTTATGATTTGAACGTTAATGTGTGGGGGGGTGGCGGCATGATCAAGAAGCTTACAGATGACACAGAGATTGGTCGTGTGGTAGATAGCAAGGAGAATAGCTGTAGGCTGCAGGAAGATATTGATGGTCTGGTCAGATGGGCAGAAAAGTGGCAAATGGAATTCACCCAGAGAAGTGTGAGGTGATGCATTTGGGGAGGTCAAACAAGGCAAATGAATACACGATTAATGGGAAAATACTGAGAAGTGTAGAGGAAGTGAGGGACCTTGGAGTGCATATCCACAGATTCATGAAGGTAGCCGGACAGGTTGATAAGGTGGTTAAGAAGGCATATGGAATGCTTTCCTTTATTAGCCGAGGTATAGAATAAAAGAGCAGGGAGGTTATGCTGTTGTATAAATCATTGGATAGGCCATAACTTGAGTACTGTGTGCAGTTCTGGTCACCTCATTACAGGAAGGATGTAATTGCACTAGAGAGGATGTTGCCGGGACTAGAAAATGCAGCTATGAGGAAAGATTGGATAGGCTGTGGTTGTTCTCCTTTGAACAGAGAAGGCTGAGGGGAGATCTGATTGATATGTACAAAATTTTGAGGGGCCTGGATAGAGTGGAGGTGAAGGGCCTATATACCTTAGCAGAGAGGTCAGTGACCCAGGGGCATAGATTTAAAGTGATTGGTGGAAAGATTAGAGGGGAGATGAGGAAAATGTTTTTCACCCAGAAGGTGGTGGGGGTTTGAGCTCACTGCCTGAAAGGGTAGTTGAGGCAGAAACCCTCAAGTCATTCAAACGAAGTCTGGATATGCACCTCAGGTGCCGTAATCTGCAGGACTACAGACCAAATGCTAGAAGGTGGGATTAGCATGGATGGATCGTTTTTAGGCTGGCACAGACATAATGTGCCAAGTGGCCTCTTTCTGTGCTGCAAACCTTTTATGATTTTTATCATTTATAGTATTACAAGGGTTAGGTTGGCCATGGCAAAGGACAAGGAGCCATCAAAAGTAAAAATACTAAATTGGAGGAGGGCCAGTTTCAGTGAGGTGAGAACAGATCTGTCCCTGATAAATTAAAATGAAAGTTTGGCTGGCAAAACTGTAACAGAACAATGGGCTGCCTTTAAAGAGGAGATGTTTCGGGTATAGTTGAGGTATATTCTCACAAGGGGGAAAGGTAAGGCAACCAAACATGGATGAAGAGAGACAGAGAGTAAGATGAAGCAGAAAAAGATTGTGCATGACAGATGTCAGGATGATAATACAAGTGAGAACAAAACTGAATATAGAAAGTTCAATGGGGAAGTGAAAAAGGAAATCAGAGAGGCAAAGATAGAGTATCAGAAAAGACTGGCAGGTAACATAAAAAACAATCCAAAAGTCATCTATAAGCATATAAATGGTAAAAGAGTGGTAAGAGGAGCAGTGGTTAGGGTCCAAAAAGGGGATCTACACATGGAAGCAGAGGGCATGGCTGAGGTATTAAATGAATACTTTGCATCTGTCTTTACCAAGGAAGAAGATGCTGCCAAAGTCATGCTGAAAGAGGAAGTAGTTGAGATTCTGGATGGGCTAAAAATTGAGAAAGGTGAAGTATTAGAAAGGCTGGCTGTAATTACAGTTGATAAGTCACCAGGAACGGATGGGATACATTTGAGGATACTGAGGGAAGTAAGGGTGGAAACGCCGGAGGTACTGGCCATAATCTTCCACTCCTTCTTAGGTAAGTGTATGGTGCCAGAGGACTGGAGAATTGCAAATGTTACACCCTTGTTCATGAAAGGGTATAAGTATAAACCTCAATGGTGGGAAAACTTTTAGAAGCGATAATCTAGGGCAGGTGCTGATTAATTAGGGAAAGCCAGCATAGATTTGTTGAAGCAAATTGTATTCAACTAACTTGATTGAGTTTTTTGATGCGGTAACAGAGAGGGTTGGTGGTGAGAATACGGTTGATGTGGCATCTTTGGACTTTCAAAAGGCATTTGATAAAAGTGCCACATAATAGACTTGCGAGCAAATTTAAAGCCAATGGCATAAAAAGGAAAGGGTTAGGATAGATGCGAAGTTGACTGAGCGATAGGAAACAGAAAGTAGTGGTGAACAGTTGTTTAATGGACTGGAGAAAGGTATACTAGGAACACTGCTTTTCCTGATGTATATTAATGACTTAGATTTGGGTGTGCAGGGTACATTTCAAAATTTGCAGATGACACAAAAGTTGTAAGTACAGTGAATTATGAGGAGGATAGGCAGAAATTTTAAGAGGGCATAGACAGGCTGGTGGAATGGGTGGACACGTGGCAAATGAAATTTACTGCAGAAAAGTGTGGAATGGTATGTTTTGGCAGGAGGAATGAAGAGACACAATGTAACATAAAGGACATAATTCTGAAGTGGGTGCTGGAACAGAGGGACCTGGAGGTATATGTGAACAAATCTTTGAAGGAGGTAAGGCAGATTGAAAGAACAGTTAATAAGGCATACGGGATCCTGGGCTTTGTAAATAGAGGCATAGAGTACAAAAGCAATTAAGACATGATGAACCTGTATGAAATAGTGGTTTGGCTTCAACTGGAGTATTGTGTCCAATTTTGGGCACTGCACTTTAGGAATGATTTGAAGGCTTTAGAGAGGGTGCAGAAAATATGTGGATCATTATCATACTTAAATTTGAAAATAAAATCTGCAATTAGGTAGGTTTAGTAATATTGAATTGTTATGCTATTTTAGCTGTTGGAGTTGACACATATATAGCACTTGACTTCTGGTGCTGTAGGGGAGAATTGATTGGCAGGGAGAGGTGCACTTGGGACAGGGCTGGCAATGTTCTTTGGCATTGCAGTGGACCAAGGAGGGGCATTGCTGCTCCTGCAGCTGCACATACTGTTAAGTTCCTTTTCTAAACTTACCTTTTTGGTAGTGACATCCAGCGGATCTTTTCAGGACTGCTGGTTAGCTCAAATGTAGACCACGTTTATCTAATTGCTGCCAGGGCAGCCCGATTTTGGAATTGGGCCTTAAATACATGTTAGATCCCATATGTGCGTATCATTATTTAAATGGAGAGAGATTGCAGAGCTCTACGGCACGGAGTGATTTGCGTGTCCTGGTACATCATTAACAAAAAGCTAGTATGCAGGTGCAGCAAGTGATTAGGAAGGCAAATAGACTGTTGTTGTTTATTGCAAAAGGAATGGAATATAAAAGTAAGGCGGTTTTGCTACATTTGTACAGGACGTTGGTGAGCTCACATCTGGAGTACTGCGTACAGTTTTGGTCTCCTTACCTAAAACAGGATAAATTTGCATTAGGAACAGTTTAGAGAAGGTTCACTGGACTAATTCCTGGGATGAAGGAGTAATCTTATGAGGAAAGGTTGAACAGATTGGGCCTGTATCCATTGGAATGTAGAAGAATGAGAGGTGATCTTATTGAAACATACATAAGATCCTGAGGAGACTTGACTGGGTGGATGCTGAAAAGATGTTTCCCCTTATGGCAGAGACTAGAACGAGGGGACGCAGCTTTAAAAAAAATAAGGTGTCTCCCATTTAAGACGGAGATGAGGAGAATTTTTTTCTCTGAGGGTTGTTGGTCTGTGGAATTCTCTTCCCCAGACAGCAGTGGAGGCTGGATCATTGAATATTTTTAAGGCTGAGTTAGATAGATTCTTGATCGACAGGGAAGTCTAAGATTATAGCAGGTAGACAGGAAAGTAGAGTTGAGGTCACAATCAGATCAGCCATGATCTTGTCAAATGGCGGACCAGGCTTGAGGGGCCGAATGGCCAACTCCTGCTCCTAATTCGTATGTTCGTACTTATACGCATAGGGACTATCGCTGTTTCAGGCACAGGCCCTGCATGCCTCTTTTTCTGCCTTTTACTAGTATGGAGAGTAGTGCAGCTCTGGTGCATAATGAGTGTGTGCGCTGTACTGGATGGTTAGGCACTTGAAAGTTGGATGCAACATAACTGAATTTCCCTGGCTATAAGTGTTGCAATATGATGAACAATGTTATAAATTACATTTAATTGGTAAATTTTGTGGGAATGTCATTTATTGTTTAAAAAAAAAAAATAGATATAAACCTAGAATTTCAGGAGCAAGTTATTATCAAAATTTGACTGTGTGTTGAGTTCTAGTTTGGTGGTCCTCATCTTTGTTGATTGTAGATTGCTAATTGAAGGGGAGTATATTCCTTGACAGACACCACCGTTTGTTCTATAAACTCATCATTAGTGATAACTTTCCATTGGTGAAAGTATCTAGAATTTGCTGTTATTAATGATGAAATAGAATTTACACTGCAGAAACAGGGCATTCTGCCCAACTGGTCTATGCTGGTATTTATGCTCCACCTGAGTCTCCCACCACCCTACTTCATCGAAACGTATCAGCATTTTTTCTATTCCTTTTTCCCTCGTACTTATCTAGCTTCCCCTTAAATGCATCTATGCCATTTTCCTCAACTACTCCTGTGGTCGCAAGGTCCACATTCTATGCACTCTCTGGGTAAAAGAAGTTTCTCCTGAACTCCTTATTCGATATTAGTGACTGTCATAGTTTAGCATCTTCAGTATTTTGCTTTTGTTATATTTATGATCCCTAGTAATAGACTCACTCGCAAGTGGAAACATCTTCTCTACATCTACTCTATTGAACCCAATCTTAAAGACTTATATCAGGTTACTCCTCAGCCTTCACTTTTCTATAGAAAAGAGCCCTAGCCTGTTCAGTCTTTTTAAAAAAAAGTCCATGTGCAGCGAGTGCTTTTGTGAATCTTTTGAGACAGGCTTCTGAGACTCCAGTTTCTTCAATACCAGTGATCTGCTCATATTCAGCAACTGGCACTGAATAGCAGCCTAGAGGTTGCAAGTTCTAATCCCACTAGGGCAAGTTGAATTTCATAAATCTGACAATTTTAGGGACCGGCAACACAAGAATTACAACAAACAACATTGTTGTATAGACTCAACTGGTTCACTAATGGCCTTGGGAGAAGGGAAACTTCCACTCTTACGCAGTCTGGCCAATATCTGACCCCAGTCCAAGACAATATAATTGATTGTGCCCTCTGAAAGGACATAGCAAGCCACTCAGTTTGTAAGAGCAACTAGGGATGGACAATAATTCAGTGTCACCCACTTCCCTCGAACAAATAAATTATAAAAGGGGGGATGGGCACAGTTAAACAAGGTGGTAAATGCCCCAATCTACTGCCTACCTTCTATGCAGAGCTCAGATAGAACTAGGAATGATGTTCTGCGAGAGTTTGAAGAGTTAGTGTCCAAATTAAAAAGCAGAATCTCAACAGTAATAATCTCTGGATTGTTACCTGAGCCACATGCCAAGTGGCATAGGGATCAACAAATTAGAAAGTTAAATGTGTAGCTGAAGGAGTGGTGTGTGAGGCAAGGGTTTAGTTTTCTAGACCACTGTGACATCAGTATTGGGGAATGAGGGAGCTGTTCCGTTGGTATGTATTCCACGTAAAGCGGGCTGGGACTAGTGTCCTGGTGAATCGAATAACGAGGGCAGTAGACAGGGCTTTAATCTAATGAAGGGGGCGTAGGAGTATTCACAAAGGGTAAATTCAAAAGCAGCATGAGAAATGTCAAGGATGTACAGCAGAGCAGTGTTTTGGGTAAAAAGTAAGCAGAGTGGGTCAGAAAAGCACATTGAGGGCTGAATTTAGGTGGGGACCCCAATAATGGGTCTGAAAGCCAGAATCAATCCCACCTCGGTCATTTATGGGACCCCTGACCGCTTTTTTGGATGATCTGGCAACTCTGTGGTTGTCATCTGGGCTCCTGTGCGTTTAATGGACAAGAGCCTGTCTCCAAGAGGCCAGTTGGAGGACCGGCAGCTCTTCAGTCTTAGCAGTGCCACTAGGATCAGTGGCCACTGCTGGGACTGCACCCAGCTGAGAGGATACAGCGATGGGCGTTGCCCTCGCAATGAGCTGAGGGGGGTCTGGAGTTGCTGGGGCCAATCAGTCAGTCCTGTCGAGTTTTGGGGGGTAATGGGAGTAAGAGCAGGGGGTGGGTTGTTTGCATAGTGGCAGTTATTGCCACTGGGGAGACCTTCTGTGGGCTACAGACTGCTTGATTAGGAGGGCTACCTGCCCCCTGAGTCCACAGGGAGGCTGCCAGGGTTTAAATGGTGGTCTCCTCAGGTGGCGGAGGGCCCACTTGCTGCTGGAAAAATGCAAGTGGCAGTGGGAAGAGGCCCTGAATTGGCCATTCAAGTTGCTCAATTGGCCTCTGGGTGGGAGGGCTGTCCTCCACCTTCCCCACTGCTGGTAAAATGCCATGACAGTGGGAAGGCAACAGGCACTCCACCCCCTGCCTTCTCTCACCATTTTACGGGCCCTCACCCCCACCACCCAACCTCTCAGCCCATCCCTCGAGGGCTGGTAAAATCCAGCCCTGAAAGTAACAGAAGTAAAAGGGCATTAGTGACTAAGGTTACGTCTGGGAAAATCAGAAAAAAGTCAAAACACTATATCTGAATGTGCAAAGCATTCACGACAAATTAAATGAATGCCACAGGTGAAATTAAACAGCAATGATGGACACGTAGTTAAAGGCCTGCTCAGGTCTGCAAAAAAAAAACCCGACCTGAGCCTGACGGAACCACATCCGACCCGAGCCCGACCCGGCCCGAGTCCTTCCATTTTTTCCCGCGCCCGACCCGACCCAACCTGACCATCAGTTACCTTCCGTTTTTCACTTTGTTGCTGATCTGCACAAGCTTAAAATAACTGTAACAAAGCCACCTTTCTAGTCCAAAAATCAAATTAACATTAGAGCCACTTACGTCAGATAGAGCATGTCCGACCCGGCCTGACCCAAGCCCGAATGCCGGACCCGGAAGTGTAACCCGACCCGACACATGTCGGGTTCCGTCGGGAGATCTTTACACGTACAAACCGATCAGGTTGGAAACTAAATATTCCAGGACATTTGACTTTTAGAAGGGATAGGCAAAATGGAAAAGGAAGAGGGTTTCCCTGATAATAAAGGATGGGAAAAAGACAGTAGTTAGTGGCTGAGAAAATCAAGAAGTAGAATCAATTTGGGTGGAGCTAAGAAACAGGAAGGGGCAGAAAGCATTAATGGGAGTTGTTTATAGGCTCCTAACATTGGTTGTAGTGTCGGGTAGAGTATAAATCAGGAAGTTAGAGTGCATTTAACAAGATTAATATTGTAATCATGGGGGACTTTAACCTTCATAATGACTGGGCAAACAAAATTTGCAGCAGTAGTAGTAGTTTTTCATGGAATATATATAGGATAGTTTTTTTTATTCGTTCTTGGGATGCGAGTGTTGCTGGCGAGGCCAGCATTTATTGCCCATCCCTAATTGCCCTTGAGAAGATGCTGGTGAGCTGAACTGTTGCAGTCCCTGTGATGTCGATAAACTCTCAGTGCTGTTAAGGAGGGAGTTCCAGGAATTTGACCCAACTACAGTTAAGGAACAGTGATATATTTCTAAGTCAGGATGATATGTGACTTGGAGGGGAACTGGCAGGTGGTGGTATTTCCATGCGGCTGCCACCCTTGTCCTTCTAGGTGGTAGAGATTGTGTATTTGGAAGGTGCTGTCGAAGGAGTTGTTGCAGTGTATCTTGTAGATGATGCACACTACTGTCACTGTCTGCCGGTGCTGAAGGGAATGAAGGATTAATGTGGTGAGGATGCCGATCAAGCGGGCTACTTTGTTAAGTTTCTGGTCAAGGGTAATCCCTAGGATGTTGTTGATGGGGGCTTCAATGATGGTAATGCTGTTGAATGTCAAGGGGAGATGGTTAGATTCTCTCTTGAAGATGATCATTGCCTGGCTCTTTTGTGGCACGAACATTACTTGCCATTTATCAACCCAAGCCTGAATGTTGTCTAGGTCTTGCTGCATCTGGACACGAACTGCATCTGCATCTGAGGAGTTGCAAATGGTACTGAACGTTGTGCAATCCTCAGCGAAATCCCCACTTCTGGCCTTTTAGGATGGAGGGAAGGTCATTTATGCAGCAGTTGAAGCTGGTTGGGCCTAGGAACTCCTGCAGTGATATCCTGGGCTGAAATGATTGGGCTGTAACAACTACAGCCATCTTCCTTTTTGCGAGGTATGACTCCAACCAGTGGAGAGTTCCCCCCCACCCCCCCAATTCCTATTGACTTCAATTTTACTAGGGCTTCTTGATGCTACACTCGGTCAAATGCTACCTTGATGTCAAGGGCAATCACTTACACTTCACCTCTGGAATTCAGCTCTTTTGTCCATGTTTGGACGAAGGCTGTAATGAGGTTTGGATCTGAGTGGCCCTGGCGGAACCCAAACAGTGCATCGGTGAGCAGGTAATTGCTGAATAAATGTTGCTTGATAGCACTGTTGACGACACTTTCCATCACCTTGCTGATGATCGAGAGTAGACTGATGGGGCAGTAATTTGCCGGGTTGGATTTGTCCTGCTTTTTGTGACCAGGGCATACCTAGGCAAATTTCCACATTGTTGGGTAGATGTCAGTGTTGTAGCTGTACTGGAACAGCTTGGCTCAGGCCGGGCTAGTTCTGGACCACAGGTCTTCAGTACTACAATATATTGTCAGGGCTGCTAGCTTTTGCTGTATCCAGTGCCTTCAGCTCTTTCTTGATATCATATGGGGTGAATCGAATTGGCTGAAGACTGGCATCTATGATGGGACATTAGGAGGATGCCAAGATGGATCATGCACCTGGCACTTTTGGCTGAAGATGTTTGCAAATGCTTCAGCCTGTCTTTTGCACTGATATGCTGGGCTCCGCCGCCCCATCCTTGAGGATGGGAATGTTATTGGATTCTCCTCCTCTGGTAAGTTTTTCAATTGTCCACCACTGTTCACGACTGGGTGTGGCAGGACTGCAGAGCTTTTATCTGACCTGTTGGTTGTGGTTTCACTTAGCTCTATCTCTACCAGGCTGCTTCTGCCATTTTAGCATACATGTTGTCCTGTATTGTAGCTTCACCAGGTTGGCACCTCATTTTTAAGTATACCTGGTGCTGTTCCTGGCATTTTTTTTCTTTTCTTTGGAATTCTCTAACCCAGAGGGCAGTGGATGCTCAATCATTGAGCATGTTCAAGACCGAAATCAATAGATATCTGGATACGAATGACATCAAGGGATATGCGGATAACGTGGGAAAGTGACATTGAGGTAGATGATCAGCCATGATCTAATTGAATGGCAGAGCAGGCTCGATGGGCTGAATGGCCTACTCCTGCTCCTATGTTCCTAGAATGTTTTTGAATGGTGAGAGACTTGGAGATGTTTGTATTCAGAAGGACCTGGCTGTCCTTTACATGAATCACAGAAGGTTGACTTGCACATAAAGCAAGCAACTATGAAGGCAAATGGTATGTTAACTTTTGTTACAAAGGGATTGGAGTATAGGATCATAGGAAATAGGAACAGGAGTAGGCCATTTAGCCCGTCGAGCCTACTACGTCATTCAAACAGATCATAGCTGATAATCTACCTCCACGCCATTTTTCCCCACTATCCCCATATCCCTTGATGTTATTAGTATTCAGAAATCTATCGATTTCTGTCTTGAACATGCTCAATGATTGAGTTTCCACAGCCCTCTTGGGTAGAGAATTCCACAGATTCACCACCCTCTGAGTAAAGAAATTCCTCCTCATCTCAGTCTTAAATGGCCTGCCCCTTATTCTAAGACTGTCACCCCTTGTTCTCGAGTCACCAGTTAGAAGAAACATCCTATCCACATCTACCCTGTCACGCCTTGTAAGAATTTTGTACGTTTCAATGAGATCATCTCTCATTCTTCGAAACTGTAGAGAATACAGGCCCGGTTTCTGAAATCTTTCCTCATAAGACAGTCCTGCCATCCCAGGTATTAGTCTGGTGAACCTCCGTTGCACTCCCTCTATGGCAAGTATATCCTTCCTTAGATGAGGAGACCAAAACAGTACAGAATACTCCAGACGCGGTCTCTTCAAGGCTTTGTACAATTGAATCTTTACTCCTGTACTCAAATCCCCTTGCATTGAAGGCCAACATACTATTTGCCTTCTTAATTGCTTGCTGCACCTGCATACTAGCTTTTAGTGACTCATGAACAAGGACACCCAGGTCCCTTTGGACATCAACACTTCCCATCCTCTCACCATTTAAGAAATACTCTGCCTTTCTGTTTTTTTTCTACCAACATGCATCACTTCACACTTATTCACATTATATTCCATCTGCCATGTTCTGGCCCATTCACTTAGCCTGACCCTTGAAGCCTCCTTGCCTCCTCCTCACAACTTACATTCCCTCCTAGTTTTGTGTCATCCGCAAATTTGGAAATGTTACAATTGGTCCCCATATCCAAATCATTTATATAGATTGTAAACAGCTTTGGCCCAAGCACTCATCCTTGCAGTATATGAGTAAAGAAGTCTCACTACAATTATTTAGGGCATTGGGGAGGCTACACCTGGAATACTAAGTCGAATTTTGTGAGGCCAGCAGGAGTGGGAATGGAGCTTGGTGGGCTGAAGAATAGGGATGGATGCACTCGCCTGGGAACCCAACGTTGTGACGTCTATTTTGAACTTTGTCGCCGCTGGGAAAACTCCAAGTCGGTATTGCTGCCTCAACGCACTGGTATTGCAACTTTAATTGGTGAACAGCTTGTTTGCATTGAAGTGGTCGCTTTTCAATGGGGTGGGGGTTTGGAATTTAGTCAGTAACAGGAGGTGATCATGTGCCTGCTGATCCCCGGCCGTTGAAAGGTGGCAGCATGAGGTGATCATCGAGCAGGCCGTTGGGCTGCTGAAGATGAGATTTTGGTGCCTAGATCGATCTGATGGAGCCTTGAAGTATGCCCCAGTGAGGGTCTTGTATATTGTGGTGGTCTGTTATGCTCTGCACAATCTAGCACAGCAGAGGGGGGGAGGCCTTAGATGAAGAGGACTTGATTAATGGCCATTCCTTATCTGATGAGGAGGCTGTGGAGGTGGATAATGAGCAGGCACCACTGCATAATGACTCACTTGCATCAGAGACCATGGCCATTGAGAGACATGCAAGGGAGGCCAGAGGCAATCGCTCACGACCTGGTTCCTGCCACCATGATAGCCTCTCAAAGTGGACTTAATAGAGACTCACCTCACTGTATTCCGCCTGTTGCCTCTTTTCCATCTTGATTCCGTTCTTCACGCCCCGCTGCACCACGCACTCTGGCACATCTGAGACGCCAAACGTGGTCTGTGCCTACGCTGGCAGCTGATTGAGGGAACAAGGCTGATGGCAGCAATTAAGGCATGAAAAAATGAGCATTTGACAACAATGAATGTGAACGTTATATCATT
Source organism: Heterodontus francisci (assembly GCF_036365525.1). Taxonomy (NCBI): domain Eukaryota; kingdom Metazoa; phylum Chordata; class Chondrichthyes; order Heterodontiformes; family Heterodontidae; genus Heterodontus; species Heterodontus francisci. Next base: position 137,779,933 of record NC_090374.1, on the reverse strand, counting down.
CTCTGCACTTTTTTCATAAATAAAAACAGATGGCTTATCGCATCTGTGGGATCTGGCTCTCCATGAGGGTTGCCAACCTCTTGATAGAGGAAGCCATGCACTCACACGCCTGAGACATAGCAGCACTTATGGTGTTGTCATGGTCCTGTAGTTTTTCTTCGGAATATGCGGTTTTCCTTTAAGGCTTGCAAGGGATCAGTATTGCTTTAAGAGCCGGCAAGCCTTAGGAGTTATAGGAAGGTGCATTTTCATTGCCTTAGAAACAGCCATTTGGAGACTACGATTCAAAGGGTGCATTCTCGTTACCATAGATATATCCACTGGGAGTGAGCCTGATGCGATACAATTGTTACAGTTTAGTTTTGAACTGGCTTATGAGTTGAAGACAATTTGTTCTAACAGACAGAGGACACAGCTGTGATGAGCACACCTGAAAAATAGTTCTCAACCATTTAAACTGGAGGAAGAGGATTTTAGTCTGTTTAATTATTATCTTTCAAAATTCTAAAACATCAAGCCAAAACATAGATCTCTGGTAATTTAAATTGAAGAAGGGGAAGTTAGACTGTGACAATGTTTTATCCCTCAAAAACTCTAAAGTCAGATTGATTCTGTTGAAAGTGTTCGCAAGTTGTTAATTGTTGAAACCCATCACCGAAGAAGGAAAGCATCACCTACTGCTGGAGTTAGATTTCGGGCTGTTCTACTGTGGAAGAACCTTTTTTCTCCCCCCATCGGACGTCTGTGAGGATTTGAAGCAACATTGGACTGTAAATTTGCAAGGAGTCTAACTTTTTCTATTTTGAATGTTGTTTTCATAGTGTTTAAGAATTTAGTTCTTCTAATTAAAGAGTTAATTTATTGATTAAAAGACACCTGGTTTGGTTAGCCTCAGTCGGGGGTTAATCGATGGTACAATTTGGTTGGGTCTTTCTTTAGTTTAGAAAGTTTTAAATGATATGTTAGGCGATCTGTGGAGCGACGGGATTGAATTATCAGTGCGTCTCTCCCACCACAATCAATCGTATATTTTGATTGGGGGCTTTGACTGGAGCGATCAATCGTACGGTGTGGATGGACACCTCTCGACCAGATGTTGCCTTACTTCTCTCTGCAACTTCAGGATATCCTCTGCTGTCGACATCAGAGGCTCGTCATCAGTTTTGTGCTCAGCATAGGCCTGGCCACCCACAGTCCTCCGACTGTCAGTGGCCTCAGCTGTCACAGCCTCTGTCAGCTGCTCGGGCACGTGTGCGGTGCTCTCACCAGCTTGTGATCCTGAATCTAAAGCCGAACACCATGAGGTGAAAGTATCTGTGCTGATGGAAGGTGCTGAAGAATGATTTTATGGTGCATCCTCTGACACCAACTCCTCCTCCTCAGAGGTCAATGGCTGTCTCCCTGTTGCAGCGTCAATGCAAACCTGCCGTGGACGATGACTTCCATGAGAGGACACAAACATTTTTGGGTTTGGTTGTGCAGATCTCCTCATGCCAACCATGTGTGATGTGGATCTCCAGAAGTGTGGTGGAGGACACTTGCACACAGTCCTTTCTGTCCTGTGCAGAGATTCATGTCTCACCATCTGCTCTGTAACAGTTGCCCTGGGCCCTGGCTAACTCCAGTGCTTCCTCCTCAACCGTCAATAAAGGCCAAAGATCTGGAATGCCCCCGTCAGTCCTTGAGGTTTCCCTTATGTTATGGGCCCATTTCTCCTACAAGTGGAAAGAGGTACATAGACTTTGCAGGAAGAGCAAAAGGACAGTTATGCTGGTGGCACTTCCTCTGATAGGGTTTCCTACATGGCTTTTCCCTACCTCCACACTCAGGATGTAATGGGGATGAGCTCTGAAAGAAGGCGGCCTGTCGCCACAAAGCAGCCATTCCAGGATGTGATGATGACTAATCCCCTTGCCAGCCCCTTTGTGGTCACTCCCTCCCCATGTAGTGCTCCATCCCGTGTAGCCACATGCAAGTTCCAAAGAGGAGAGAGGTATAGAGGACTCAGCTTGGCAGAACGAAGGAGGTCAAGGAATCTCTCCCAACATTGAACCCAATTGTGTAGGGTGACCTTATGGTTGCTTACCTCCGCTGCGATTTCCATCCCAGCTTGCTTGGTCAGGCGGTAGGATCTCCTCTTGCCATCCCTTGGAAAGAGGACCTCTCACCTTTCCCATACAGCCTGGAGGAGAATCTCCAGGGAGGCATCGCTAAACTTTGGGGCCACCCAGTGTCTTGCTTCAGCAATGGTGCCAGGTCGCTCTCGCTCTGTCCCAATGGTGGTATGTCCTTGTACAGATGGGGAGGTAGGTCCAGAAGTTTCCACACCTCTTTAGCTGGGTCAGCAACATTCCTGCTTCACTGCCTCACTGAAAGGCATCAATACAAGCAGGGCTAACAACGCTGTAAATATTGCGCCTGCGTTCGAGTCATCTAACTCCGCAATCACCGCCTCAGAGCCCGTCCTCGTCGCAAGAGACCAGGATGTGAAATCCTTGGCAAACTATTAATGTTTGAATGAGTACTATTCTGTTATGATGTGTTTACTTCACACCTTTGTCTCAGAATAAAACCATTCAATTCGGGAATGTTTCTGGATTGTTCCAGGATGGGTGAAGTCGACACCTTTTAGTCTGGAATGTGTCCTTTTGTCGTTTCTAGACAGTGAGACAGTTTGATACAAAGGTCAGGTCATCTGACCTTCAGCGGTCATCTTGCAGCACATTGTCCTTTTTTTAAAGGAGAAGTCAATTTCAGAGAGTCTACATTGAATAAAGTTGTATCTTAAAAGTAGGAATATGATATGTCTTTACTGGGCATGACAACATACTTGTCCTAGAGAGAGTGTAATGAAGGTTCTCTAGACTGGTTCCTGGGATGCAGGGATTGCCCTTCAGTGAGAGATTGACTAGACTCGGCCTGTATTTCCTGGAGTTTAGATTGAGAGATGATCTAATTAGAGTCATAGAGTTTTACAGCACAGAAACAGACCCTTCGGCCCTATGCGCCTGCGCCAACCATCAAGCACCCGTCCTAACTAATCCCATTTCCCTGCACTTGGCCCGTAGCCTTGTATGTTATGGTGTTTCAAGTGTTCATCTAAATACTTACGGCGGCACAGTGGCGCAGTGGTTAGCACCGCAGCCTCACAGTTCCAGCGACCCGGGTTCAATTCCGGGTACTGCCTGTGTGGAGTTTGCAAGTTCTCCCTGTGTCTGCGTGGGTTTCCTCCGGGTGCTCCGGTTTCCTCCCACACGCCAAAAGACTTGCAGGTTGGTAGGTAAATTGGCCATTAGAAATTGCCCCTAGTATAGGTAGGGAAATATAGGGACAGGTGGGGATGTGGTAGGAATATGGGATTAGTGTAGGATTAGTATAAATGGGTGGTTGATGGTCGGCACAGACTCGGTGGGCCGAAGGGCCTGTTTCAGTGCTGTATCTCTAAACTAAACTAAACTAAACTACTTCTTGAATGTTGTGAGTGTTCCTGCCTCTACCACCTCTTCAGGCTGTGTTCCAGATTCCAACCACCCTCTGGGTGAAAATATTTCTCCTCAACTCCCCTCTAAACCTTCTGCCCCTTACCTTAAATCTACGCCCCCTAATTGAAATGTATAAAATTCTTAAGGGGATTGACAGGGTGGATACTGAAAAAATGTTTCCTCTGGCTGGAAAATCTAGAACATGGGGTCACAGTCTCAGAGTAAGGGGTCAACCATTTAGGACTGAGATGAGAAATTTCTTCACTCAAAGGTTTGTGAATCTTGGGGAATCTCTAGCCCAGAAAGTAGTGGATGCTCAGATATTGAGTATATTCGTGACAGAGGTCGATAGATTTTTGGGTGCTGAGGGAATTAAGGGATATGGGGATGGTGCAGGAAGGTGGAGTTGAGGTAGAAGATCAGCATGATGTTGAATGGTGAAGCAGGCTCAAAGGGACAAATGGTCGACTCATCCTCTTTCTTATTTTCTTATTTTTTTATGTTCTCATGGTTCTGTGATAACTGGTTCAGCTTGAGATGGTGGTTCGGGAGAGGGATGGAATCGGTGGCTCGGATATTGTGTTCATGGCCAAGGACCAAAGACAACAATCTGCCCAGTGTTGAAATGGAAAAAACTTTGGCTGTTCCAGGATTGGATATCACACAACACAAACAATGCAGGGGTCGAGAGGGAAGGTGGTGATGTGGGGCTGGCTGGTGTTAATGCACATTTGGAAAATGACATGTCTTCCGATTTTTTAAAAAAAATTCATTCATGGGATTTGGGTGCTGCTGGCTAGACCAACATTTATTGTCCATCCCTATTTGCCCTTGAGAAGGTGGTGGTGAGCTACCTTCTTGAACCGCTGCAGTCCTTTGGGTGTAGGTACACCCACAGTGCTGTTAGAAAGGGAGTTCCAGGATTTTGATCCAGCGACAGTGAAGGAACAGCGATAAAGTTCCAAGTCAGGATGGTGTGTGGCTTGGAGGGGAGCTTTCACATGGTGATGATCCCATGCATCTGCTGCCCTTGTCCTTTTAGGTGGTAGAGGCTGTGAGTTTGGAAGGTGCTGTCAAAGGAGTACTGGTGAGTTGCTGCAGTGCATCTTGTAGATGGTGCCCACTGCTACCTCTCTGCATCAGTGGTGAAGGGTGTGAATGTTGAAAGGTGGTGTATGGGGTGCTAGTCAAGAGGGCTGCTTTGTCCGCGATGTTGTTGAGCTTCTTGACTGTTGTTGGAGCTGCACCCAACCAGGCAAGTGAAGAATATTCCATCACACTCCTGACTTGTGCTTTGTAGATGTTGTACAGGCATTGGGGAGACAGGAGGTGAGTTACTCACCGCAGAATTCCCAGCCTCTGACCTGCTCTTGTAGCCACAGTATTTATGTCGCTGGCCCAGTTCAGTTTCTAGTCAATGGTAACCCCCAGGATGTTGATAGTGCGGGATTCAGTGATCGTAATGTCATTGAACATTAAGGGGAGATGGTTAGATTCTGTCTTGTTTGAGATAGTCATTGCCTGGCACTTGTGTGGCTTGCCACTTATCAGCCCAAGCCTGGATGTTGTTCATGTCCTGCTGCATCTGGACATGGGCTGCTTCATTATCTGAGGAGTCGCAAATAATGCTGAACATTGTGCAATCATCTGCGAACATCCCCACTTCTGTCCTTATGATGGAGGGAAGGTCATTGATGAAGCAGCTGAAAATGTTTGGGCCTAGGACACTACCCTGAGGTACTGTTGCAATGATGTCCTGTGACTGAGATGATTGACCTCCAACAACCTCAACCATCTTCCTTTGTGCTAGGTATGACTTCAACCAGTGGAGAGTTTTCTCCCTGATTCCCATTGACTTCAGTTTTGCTAGGGCTCCTTGATGCCAAAGTCAGTCAAGTGCTGCCTTGATGTTAAGGCCAGTCACTCTTACCTCATCTCTGGAGCTCAGCTCTTTTGTCTATGTTTGGACCAAGGCTGTAATGAGGTCAGGAGCTGAGTGGCCCTGGCAGAACACAAACTGAGTGTCAGTGAGCAGGTTATTGCTGAGCAATTGCTGCTTGATAACACTGTCGACCACCCCTTCCATTACTTTGCTGATGATCAGGAGTAGACTAATAGGACGGTAATTTGCCGGGTTGGATTTGTCCTACTTTTTGTGTACAGGACATTGTTGGGCAATTTTCCACATTCCCGGGTTAATGCCAGTGTTGTAGCTGTATACAGGAACAGCTTGGCTAGGGGCACGGCTAGTTCTGGAGCACAAGTCTTCAGTACTATTGCCGGAATGTTGTCGGGCCCGTAGCCTTTGCAGTATCCAGCGCCTTTGGCCGTTTCTTGATAGCACTTGGAATGGATAGGATTGGCTGAAAACTGGCATCTGTGATGCTATGGATCTCAGGAGGAGGCCGAGACGGATCATCCACTCAGCACTTCTGGCTGAAGATGGATGCAAATGATTCACCTTGTCTTTTGCACTAATGTACTGGGCCCCCCCATCATTGAGGATGGGGATATTTGTGGAGCCTCCTCTTCGTGTTAGTTGTTTAGTTCTCCACCACCATTCACAACTGGATGTGGCAGGACTGCAGAGCTTAGATCTGATCCATTGGTTGTGGGATCGCTTAGCCGTGTCTATCACATGCTGTTTGGCATGCGAGCAGTCCTGTGTTGTAACTTCACCAGGCTGACACCTCTTTTTTACGTATGCCTGGTGCTGCACTCTTCATTGAAACATGGTTGGTCCCCTAGCTTGATGGTAATGGTGGAGTGAGGGATATGCTGGGCCATGAGGTTACAGATTGTGGTTGAGTACAATTCTGCTGCTGCTGATGGCCCACAACGGCTCATGGATGCCCAGTTTTGCATTGCTAGATCTGTTCGTAATCTATCCCATTTAGCACGGTGGTAGTGATACATAACACGATGATGGGTACCCGAAATGTGAAGATGGGATTTTGTTTCGACAAGGCCTGTGTGGTGGTGACTCCAACCAATACTGTCATGGACAGATGCAGCTGCAACCGGTAGATTGGTGAGGACGAGGTCAGATAGGTTTTTCCCTCTTAGTTCCCTCATCACCTGCCGCAGACCCAGTTTAGCAGCTATGTTCTTTGAAACCCGGCCAGCTCGGTCAATAGCGGTGCTACCGAGCCATTCTTGGTGATGGACTTTGAAGTCTCCCACCCAGAGTACATTTTGTGCCTGTGCTACCCTTAGTGCTTCTGGTGTTTATCATGCAGAAGCACTAATACATCAGCTGAGTGGGGGCGGTAGGTGGTAATCAGCAGGAGGTTTCCTTATCTTTGATGAGGATATTGTGGAGCAGCATGTAGATGTTAAATAGGATTCATTATTGTAAACACGTAAAATTGTGCAAACTCACATTCTTGGTTGTAGGAATGAGGGCTTGCTTATGTGCGTGTTTTTGGTGTTTAGAAAGATCTGGTGAAGCTCTAAATACATAATACCCACAACTAGTCCAACCTATGATAATCTGTTTCTAAATTTGTAATATAGCCAGACTGCATCTGTACCTCACTTTCACCATTCTGAAACACTTGTGTAACCTCATTGGTCACCTATAGACTTGATTTCAATGCCGACCTCACTGGCCTACCAAGTTTCACTCTACACAAATCCACATGACCCAGAATTCTGCTCCTGTAGGGTCGTCTTACTCATGACCCCAATTCTTCCTGTCCCCAGTACACTGGTTCCAAAATATTCAGCCTCTTTTCACCCTACCAATGCCATCTTGTTCCAGCTCAACCCTGAATCTGACTCTGGTGTACTTTGCATTTCTCCCTCCTTCTGTTCCATGTTGGTATAACCTCCTGGTATCATGCAGCTATTGTATTTTCTTTCTCAATACTTTCTGCCTTCCAGAGCTTTCTCAAAACCCATCCCTTCATCTACACCTCCCTTAACTCATCATCCAAACCCATGTGAAGCTTTTTGTAGTGTTGCACTACATTGTAGCTACTCTTTAAGTGAATGTTGGTTGAATAGAATGATTTATGATATTTCACGGCTCTCATAAGATCAGCTGCCAAAATTGCATTTGTTTATACAATGAAATTTTTTTAACTGTCATTAAGAGTTCACTAGATTAGTATCAAGCTATATCTTTACATCCTGTCTGAACTGGACCTCTGGTTAAGTGTGGCCACTACCCCAGGATCATACTGGAGAACAAAGACAACTCTGGCTTCTTTTCTGCACTAGCATGAGGAGCTCATGGACTTCTGTCATTAAGATTGATACTGTTTGTTCATCTTCATCTGCTGCTTCCCTTCTGTTCCCCTTGCCACCTGAGCCCTGAACCCACATTTTCTTTAGCATATCTCCTATCTCTCGACATGCCGTTTCTCAGCTCTTCTTGTCAATGAGGCACACCTCCTGCTCCCTTGATCCTATTCCTGCCGAACTGATAATCATCCAAATTCCCTTTGCTGGTCATCACACCAGCTATCCTTGGATGCTTCTTTTCTTTCAAAACTACTGTCATTCGCCCCACTCTTCCAAAACCTGCCCTCCATCCCTCTGTCCCTGCAAATTACCACCACGTTTCTAACCTCATTTCCCACTACTAAGTCCTTGAACATGTCACTTCCAAAATTAGTGCCCATCTTTGCCACAATTCCCTGTTTGAATCTCTTCAATCGGGGTTCTCCACCTCCATAGTACTGTCGTCCTTCTCAACTTTGCTGGAGCCTTTAACAAAGTCGACTACGCTATTCTCCAATGCCTCATCTCTATTATCCTTCACTTTGTTCCACTCTAGCCCGTAACGTTGCTACCAGTGGTTTCTCTTTCCACCCTCACACCATTATTTTTGCAGTTCCACAAGAATCTACCATTGGCCCTCTTTTCTTGGCAAAGTTATCTTTATATGTTGCTTCAGCTGATACGCACTCTACTTTCCCACCACCCGTTTCAACCTTTCCACTTCCTGTATTTTCAGTCTGCTTGTCTGATAACATAGAGGCGATGGAAGAGTTGAGAGGTGGTGAAGATTAGATGGTCTTGAATAAGTTACAGATTCTGCTGGTTAAGCACTGGGAAGACCAAAACCATTGTTTTCAGCTGTCACCACAAGCTGTGTACATGCCACCAATTCCATCCTCCATCATTGTCTCAGGCTGAACCAGACAGTTGGAAACCTGGAAGTTTAATCAGCCCCGAGCTGAGCCGCTGACCTCATATCTCCTCTACTAGAAAAATTGTTTACTTGTGCCTCCTCTGTTTAGTTTAGTTTAGAGATACAGCACTGAAACAGGCCCTTCGGCCCACCAAGTCTGTGCTGACCATCAACCACCCATTTATACTAATCCTACACTAATCCCATATTCCTACCACATCCCCACCTGTCCCTATATTTCCCTACCACCTACCTATACTAGGGGCAATTTATAATGGCCAATTTACCTACCAACCTGCAAGTCTTTTGGCCATGGGAGAAAACCAGACTACCTCGGAGAAAACCCACGCAGACCCATGCGCCACTGTGCCTGTTACCTGAGCCCATCTGATGCTGAAACCCTCATCTCCAGACTGGGCTATTCCAACGCCGTCCCGGCTAGCCTCACATTCACCAGCCTCTATAAACCTAATTTTATCCAGAAATCTGGCGCCCATATACTATCCCACACCATATCCCCCTCACCTGTTACCCCATCTTTGCTGATATATGATTGCTCTTGATCCCACAGCACTTTCAATTTAAAATTCTCATCTTCATATTTAAATCCCTCCATAGTCTTGCTTCCCGATCGCTGTAAGCTCCTCCTGACTCTCTGTTCTTCTGACTCAGGCCTTTTGTGCTCCCTCACCCCCTCACTTTGGCCCATATTTGGTGGGCATGCTTTCAGCCACCAAGGCTCTACTCTCCTGAATTTCCTGCCTAAACCTCTCCATCACCCTCTCTTCTTTTACGACCACCTATAAAACCCATCTTCTTTTCAGCAAGCTTTGGATGTCCTTCCTAATATCTTGTCCTTTGGCTTGGCAACTATTTACTTCTGATTATACAGGAACATATTCAATTTTAGTTGAGCCATCCTTAACTAATTTATCAATCAGGTGTATCAGAGCAACAAATGCTAATTTAACAAAGGTTTTTTTTATTCTGGCTAATTAAACAGTTAAGTGTGAAGTGCTTTGGAACAGTTTTCTCTGTTAAAGATGCTATGTACATGCAAGCTGTTGTACAGCAGTAATAACATTCCTCAGTACGCTAAATCTACCATTCACTCAGGATTAGTATTGGTTTATTGTTGGGAAACTTTTAGGGCAGTTGCTTTTAGTTTAAGATAAAATGGAAGTGAAACACTGGAATGTTTAAAAAAAATAACCGTATTAGATGCAGCAAAAGGGCCACTCTGCATGAATGAATTGAAATGTACTGAATGTCCTTCCCCATCCATACATATCTTGCCTTCTTGTGAAAAACAAATGAGCTATCGCTTTTTACAGAGTGTGACCAAGGGATCATGCAGAAATTGTCCCAGTGATGTCATAACAAACAAAGAATGATTCCCAGAGCTGATCATGATTGGACAATTTTCTACATGGTGTGAGGAGTGTTATCTTTGGAGGCATGATAGACCCTACAAGAAAGATAATCTTTCTAAACTGCTATACTTGTACCAGTTCTGGGCTGTTCATCCAATGCAGAGTACACAAAGTGAGACCATTAACAGGCAGGTGTGTTTAACTGTTTAATTAGCCAGAATAAAAAAAAGCTTTGTTAAATTAGCATTTGTTGTTCTGATGCACCTGATTGATAAATTAGTTAAGGATGGCTCAACTAAAATTGAATATGTTTCTGCAGATGGCAGTGTGACTTATTTAAATACTGGCTGTGTAACCATCAATTGAAATCTTGGCACATGAATTGTGTGCTTCACTGAAGCATATGGTGAAATGCAAACGGAAGCTACAATACCAGCAGCGCTGGGTCTCACAGGAAGCATTTTGCATAATGTATTCTGTCAGAATAAATGGCTGTCTTCCCAGTATCCCATTTTGTGTAAAATGAATGTGTTTTTTATAAAAACTGTAAAAGCAACAGTGTGATAGTGCCTCGTGCAACATTCAAGCAGGATACACATAAATGGAATGCATGCCCTTTCTTTCCTGTGCTACCAGTACTTGTACAGTATTGTACAGGAATAAAAATATAACCTATGTATAAAAACATGAAAGGCTTTTTCTTAGAAGTCGTAAAACAAAATGGTACCTGTATAGATAAACACTATCTCCCATATTCACATCTTCAAGTACAAGTGCAACTTGTGCATCTTGCACATAAATTTAGCCATCCGTCACCAATGAAACGTTATTGGGCCTCACTCATTTCCAAAACCAGCCAGCTGCTCCCTTCCCATCCCCTCTTCCAGTCACTCATCCTTATACCCACTCTGTCAATATTATTGGATCCCTTCCACCTTCCCAATATCGCCTCCCTTCCTTTCATATCCCACTACTACCTCTTCACCTCTGAACCACCTTTCTGTCTTTCTAACGATTATAGAATGCAAATAAAAGCCAAAGTGCAAAATCAGAATATTGTCAATTTTTTCTCTAGCACTCATATACATACAGACTTTTCTTTAAAAAAAACACAAAAGTTTTACCTAAAATCTGGTAAAATTTGTCCTCATTTTTTGAAATTAGTTTGAGAAAAGCTACTGCGTAGAAAGTGCCAGAAGCTGGAGAAAATTATTCTGTCAGTACTCAATGTTACTGATGCATCTTGAGAACTTAGGCAGACTGCATAATCTAAGGTCAGGTCAAAGCTCTGGGTGAAAATATCAGCTTTTGAGACAGCCTGAGGCCTTCAACTAAAAACTTTAATGAAGGCATTGAAAGACAAACAAGCCAATTCATTGGACAGATATAATCATTATGACATATGTAATTTTTAGCTTTTGCTTAAACTTGAAATTGAACAGTAGAAATATCAAGTACTGAGGTAACAAAGTGACAGATGGAAAAAAAAATGACAAAACATTTTGAATGATTTCTGGGAACTTGGTGGTCAGATTGCACGATCACAGGATTATTTACTGTTATAAAATTGAAGCTCCTAGGTATCACACAGTGTGACACTTGTAACCTTGAAAATATGTATCACAGTACCACCCACAGGAGTAACAAGTCCTGGAGGTAACTATAATGAGTTTTCAATGAAATGCACACTTCTTGTACCAGATATATAACTCGTTAGTGTCTCGTGGGGCTGCAAACAGTAATTCAGAGAATATGATCACCCACTTACCTATCTTTGATGTCTTCACGTTCCTGTTTTTCTTTTTCTTCTCCTCGAACGCTTTCCCTTTATCTTTGCTTCCCTCTCAGTCCTCTTCTGCTTCCCTCTTTCTTTTTGAATGATGGGTGGTGTGGGCAGAATAAGCCACCACTTAGTACATGCTGCATTTGGAGTGAAAGTTGCAAGAAAAATGTGGCTTCCTGCACCTTTTTTCCCATCCTCTCACCGAATTGCACCCACTGCATACCCTACTGATTTACTGTCCCACTACCTATTACCCTTCCTACCATCATTTTCATTTTTCCCTTTGAGATACCCTCTCAACCCCTGCAGTCTCTCCTCCTCTTAGTCCACTGTCATTGACCTCACCCCACATCCAGGCTGTCCCCAACTTTCGTTTGTTCCCGCAAAGTTGAATGCCAAGAATTCAGAGGCTCCCTTGCTTCAATCTGTTTCCCTCCTGCCTTCTCCTTCCCTTCCTATCTGTTTCTATGAGACTTTGTTTGTTTTCAGATTTAAATTGTTTATTTCTTTTTAATTAGAATGAAGAAAGGAGTTGCTCATTTGCTTTTCTTTCTGTCTTTTTCTCTTTCCCTCAGTTTCATTGATGCTGCAAAAGAGAATGTCTGTTTCACAGTGGATGTGATTAGAATTGACCTTCTTTAAACTGTCAATCAAACACAGCAGAAGATAATTAGTTGGAGATAAAACTGATGTGATAATTAGTTGGCTTCTGATTGCAAGTGATCATTTAAAAAATAAATGAAATAGCATTAAATAAGGAAAGCTCTTGCTCCATTTCTCTCTGGGGAAGATGTTCAACTTGAAACCAACTTCCACCATGAAATGGGACAGTGTGCTGTCAACGGTGCCTCAAGAAGTCGGCCTGAAGCCCTTTTGAAATTGATCTGCAGGCCTCATCTACATGAAACCAACAATCTGTAGATGTCAGTTGATGCTGCTCATGGTCAGGGCATTAGAAATTTCATCTGACCCTGAATCCGAGCCAACCCTCAAGTCTGAGGGAAGTCCTGACTCCACAGCAAATAAACAATAAAAATATTTGCTTATGTTTTTGTTGGTGGCCTCCAGCAGTCTTTTCTGCGCATGCTACACCCATCTGCTCACCAATTTTGCATTAGGATGTTAAAAATGCCAGTAAGACCTCAATTTGCATATTCAAGTCACCTAATGCCGGTTTCAGGCAGGTCCCTAGCACACTTAGTAGTTGCAGGCTTTAATTTGGCAGCCAGCACACTTCTGGGGGGAGATCAGGCATGACAGGCTTCAATCTAAAATTCATCCGTCTGGTCTTAAAGGTTTACCAAAAAAATGGACGAGTGTGGTTGAATTTCTAATCGCATCTCTCTCTCTCCTCCATTCCTTAGCCTATTATATTATAAAGGTTATAGAACACAAAACAAAAGCTACAACTAGTTTGCCATCAGAGCACTCTTAATTTTTTTTCTCACCTGCACATGGCCTGACTTTGAACAAAAAATTATCTTTGAAGCAGGATCACCAAGCACTTCAAGTGCAGTGAGAATTCGCGAGATTGCCAGCATGAATATTTACGCTTGAAAAATTAGGTTTCTTATTCACATGAGATTTTCGAAATTAAAAAGTGTTTTCATTGAATAAACAATAAAAGATTGTTTGCATTGGTAATTAATTAATAAAAAGGGCACTGACTGAAGATTATCTTTTAGAAGAATAAAAGGGAAGTTAGAAGAATAATTTTTGCAGATATTTAAAATATTTTATATCTAAATTATTTAAAAATATAATATTTAAAAACATTAAATAGTTATTGAGACGGAACTTGTGGCATTTAAAATAGAATTGTATAAGTTTTTGCATCAAACTTGGCCCAGTGGTAACACCCTCTCATCTGAGTCAGAAAGTTGTGGGTTCAAGCACCATTCCAGAGACTTCAGCACAAAATCTAGGCTGATACTTGAGTGGAGTATTGAGGGAGTACCGCACTGCCTAGAGATGCAGACCACCAAATTTGTCTCCTTAATACCCGTCTTTGGCAGCTGTGGTGCTTGTGCACACTTATGGAGCAAGCCAAGCCATTTTGGTGAGGGCATTAGCTCACATGGAGGAAGCGTCTGCCAGAAGTACATGGGGTAGGCAGATTGCAACATCATTCAGCATTCATGCTGATTTGTTGCCAGTGCTGCCATTTTGGAGCTTAATGCTCCAGCTAACACCTCACTTAAACACAGACAACTGAACATGTGCTCAACAGCAAGCAGGAGAGGGAGAAGGACTCTTAACCGGAGGCCATATCTGCCTAGGGTGGTGCAGGGAGCAATTCTCTAACTGGAACCTCAGTCTGCACTTCAGTAAGTTTGCCACGTACTGCAGCACAACTGTAACTTCAGATCATGGCAAGAATGACATTGCCAGTGACTTGAAAGTGACTGTGGCCATGAATGTTTATGCATCAGGTACCTTCCAGGCTGAAGCAGGCAATATTAGCAACATCTTCTAGTTGCATAAGGGAGGTCACTGAGACTGCCAGAGAGCAGCAGGCAGGACGAGCATGCTCTGTGAGGATTGTGTGGATTGCAGGCCTCTCCATGGTAGGGAGCCATTGAGAGCACGCATGTCGCTTCGTGCGTGCTGCATGTCAATTCTGAGATATATTGCACCTGAAAGGGATTCCACTTCCTCAATGTCCAGCTGGTGTGTGACCATATGCAGTGTATCTTGCAGGTCGATGGCAAGTATCCTGGCAGCAATCATGATGCCTTCACTCTGCGGCAGTCCACTGTGCCATCTGTATTTGAGCCACCACAACAAACCAGAGAGTGGCTTCTGGGTGATGAGGACTGTCCTTTGATAATATGGCTCATGGTGCAAACCACGCAGACTGCATAAAATGAAAGCCATGTTTCCACATGAAATGTGATTGAGCAAATCACTGGTGTGCTGAAAGAATGCTTCTGCTGCCTGGACCAGTCTGGCGTGGCCCTGCAGTATGTGGCAGATTGCATGTCAAAATTGAACTGTACAACCTCACGATTGTCACCAGCTGTACGCCGAGAAGGAAGACGAAGAGGATGGAAGAAGCAAGCAATACAGCCCCTTTCTGGCTGGGCTGTCCATGATGGACTGATCCAACTGCAATACCAGTAAATGTAAACCACAGTCCCCACTTCCCAACAATTCCACACCTTACCTTCCCTCTGTCACTGACCATCACAGTGTACGCTTGGCCACAATGCAAAGATAAACATTCCAAACCAAACTTATAAATGATATCGTGCTATATTGCATACAAATGTAAACTAATCATCCTTGAGCATTCCCTTAGTGCCTGTCTTCCACGGGCCTTTGCCTGTCTTCCACGGGCCTTTGCCTGTCTTCCACGGACCTTTGCCTGTCTTAGCGCTCTAATGCATTTCTACCCCAGTGGCTGGAATATTACTGGTGGAAGGCTGCAGATGACCTTGCAGGACAACATTGAGCAACTCTGGACCTAGAAGGCCCAGCTGTGAACTGCACCATTTCGACATGGGTGGCAGCAGTCTGGACAGACTGGCTGGCTGACAGGCAACAGCAAGGGGAATGGTGAAGTGGCAGTTCTGGGCTGACAAATCCTGTCATCGTGAGAGATGCTTGCAGGTTCGTGCTCCATGGAGCAACTGCCAATCCCCTACGGCAGTGCCTCAGCAATCAGTTGGAGGACAGATTGCTGGAATTCTGTGAGACCCTGCAATCCCTTTTGAACTTTTGTATCCGCAACCATGATGGCAGTTGCTGACCTGGCATTACAGAAGCCTGAGCTTGCACTGCAGCACTCAGTTACTGGGTGGCTTCTGCTTGTACTGCAATGGAAGCTAAGACATCAGCCATTAGATGCTGTATCATGGTTGGTTCCACAAGTGTGCTAATGGAGTTGGCCACCACTTACACACTGGAACAGATGAGCCCCAAGCTCTATGCGAAGCCCTGTACCAAGCTGGACTCCTCCATGCTGTCTTTCTGGCAAGTCAGTCCATGCCAGGCATTTAATTGCGTACACCCATCAGCCTTTTTCTGTAATAATAAAAGCAAAATACTGCAGATGCTGGAAATCTGAAATAAAAACAAGAAATGCTGGAAATACTCAGGTCTGGCAGCATCTGTGGAGAGAGAAGCAGAGTTAATGTTTCAGGTCAGTGACCCTTCATCAGAACTGACAAATATTAGAAATGTAAAAGGCCTTTTTCTGTAGCCTGCTGCAACGGAATGCTTATCTGCAGGAGAACTTGTGCAACCTCGTCCTCCAGCGAGCTGGTACCTGTGCTACCCTTGTCTCCTGCCCTGGGTGCCAGCCACTTGTGCCCAGTGTCTCACCACGTGCAGATTCTGCCTCTGTGCTATCCTCTAAATTCCATGCAGTGTCAGTATCTGAGCTTGTGGCTGCAAGTGTTAAATCAAGTGATGATGTTTCTTCTTCTGCACTCTCTTCCACCACTGTTTGGCCAGGTTGCAGTTCTTGGGTTTCTGAAAGGAGAAAGGCCGAAGGAAAGGGTTGTGGTGAAGTGAGGGGGAGAAAGCACGAGGTGCTTACTCTATATGCAGGTTGTAAATCAGAAGAGGTTGTGGGATGAGGAGGAAGTGGAATGTGAGAAGAAGGATTAGGTATGAGAATACTGTTATCTTCTATGCTTTCAGCCCAGCCACTGTCCAGGGCCTCAGCGATTGTCACTCCAATGATGGTGAACATTGTCATGAAATGCATTGGTGGTAGTCCCCTGTCAGTTAGATCCGACTGCCTCAGGTTATGCGCCACCTTGTTCTGCAAAAGAGATGGAAGTGTGCCAGTGAGTGTAGTGCAATATGTTTGGGTGATGTGGCTGTCATGGTTGAATAGCTGGCAGTGTGTATAAGCTGTGAGATGTGGGTGTGAGACTTGCAGCAGTGCTACGTGTGTGAGGGTGAGGTGGAACTATGAATGTTAGGTATGAGTTGTGATTGATAGAGATTGGTGGTGGGGGGTGTGGTGCATTGAACCGTGTTGTGAGGCCAGTGGTGCAGATGGTAGGATATGACATTTGAAGATACGTCACTGACCTTGACCACTCGTGAGGTCACTGAACCATTTGCAGCACTGTATCCAGGTCCTCAGGTCTTGACCCTTGGCACCGACCACCACGGCTGTCTAGTCTTAATGCCTTTGCAGACTTTGTCTGGAGGGCCCCCTGTGGATAGATCACATCTCTCCTCCTGTCCACCTCCTCCACCAAGGTGTCAAGTGGAGCATTAGTGAATCTTGGAGCATTCTCTCTCCCCTGTTGCGCCATGATTCACTCTTCCTATTGAGATTCTCTTCCGTCGACTTTTCCAGCATCTGCTTCTGTAATTCTGAGTTCTTTTTGCCTTCAGTCTGGTTCAGTAAATATACCGAGTCGGATGTGTAGGTAAAATCAATTACTTTATTTGCGCAGTCGCCAGCGGACTTACTCTGAGAACAGCGGCACTGACTCCACCAGAGTCTGTCGGGTCCCCCCACAGAGTAAGTGAAGTTTGTGATACAGGTACTACTGTTTATACATTAAGATTCATGCTACACCTCCTTGTTTAACTAATCAGTGCGGTACAATTCGACTTCACCCACGTGGTGACATGCAGTACATCTGTTACTGAGGTTACAATACACTCCATTCTCAATACATACTTGTTACTAATAAAATATTGTTTTGTACCAGCAAGATTAAAAGAAAACAGACATTAAGACAATTAGCAAAGGAAGAAGAGTTAGAAACAAGATACTGATTTTGATTCCCACAGATACTGCTTTTGCTTCCCACAATTGTCATAAGTCCTGGGATCCTGTAATCTCTATCAAGTCACATCATGAACTAACACCAAGCAGCAACAGTATACAGTGATAGTGTGGCCTTTCATTCCTTATCATCACTCACACAGGGATGGCCAGCATGTCTCACAGGAATCTATTTGTTCCAAACCACAAGGAGTCACACAATCAAGTCATGAATGAACAAATGTCCTTGCAATTACCAGTGCCTGTAAGTTTATACGATCTCACACTCTCAGCCTTTACTTTTAACAATTTCATTGCAGTTTCTCAAGCTTTAAATCATTTCATCAGAGCTCAGCAAAGTGACTACTCCTAACTTGGCTATATTTCCCATCTAGCATAGTGCCATGCCTTTCTGATCACTTCCATACTTCAGCCAGAAGGCATTTCACCTTTCAGAGCTGCAGTCTCACTTTAAGTAGTGCAGGCTAGCTTTAAGTGGTGCTAGCCTCGCACAAATGTAGGCCGCCTGCTGAGGAGTGCAGCCACTCAACAATGTGTTTAGCACTGGCTGCATGCAGCACTCATACCAATTAGCAGGCAGCATGAAGTTGGGATGCGGCCTGCATCAGAAGGAATGGGTGCAGGTTAATCACACATTACGATTGCCACACCCGTTTTTGGGGACTTGCGAATTTTGCCCCCTCTGTCTGTCAGATGAAACATTAAATCAAAGACCTATCTCTCCCCTCAGATAGACAAACAATCCCATGGCACTTTGGTGTCCTGGCTAGCAGGTATCCCTCAACCAACATCACCAAAAACAGATTACCTTGTCACTTTTGTCATTACTGTCTTTGGGACCTTGCCCTGCGCATATTGGCTGCTGTGTTTCCCTTCGCTACAACAGTGACTATACTTGATAGTTATTTTATTTGCCATGAAGTACAAAAAGTCATGAAAGGTACAGTATGAATACATGTTCTTTCCCCAATATTGTAAGTGATGGATTCTCCCAAAGCTTTGACGGATGAGTGTTCAGCAAGGACACTGGTGGTTCACTGTCTCGGTTGGTGTCGTCTCATATGTGATGCTAAACCAAATAATGATTTATTTTTGTTATTCATTCATGGAATGTGGGCGTCGCTGACCAGGCCAGCATTTATTGCCCATCCCTAATTGCCCTTGAGAAGGTGGTGGTGAGCTGTCTTCTTGAACCGCTGCAGTCCATGGGAGGTAGGTACACCCACAGTGCTTTTAGGAAGGGAGTTCCAGGATTTTGACACAGTGACAGTGAATGAAGGGTGATATAGTTCCAAGTCAGGATGCTGTGTGGCTTGGAGGGGAACTTGCAGGTGGTGGTGTTCCCATGCATTTGCTGCCCTTGTCCTTCTAGTTGGTAGAGGTTGTGGGCTTGGAAGGTGCTGTCTAAGGAGCCTTAGTGCGTTGCTGCAGTGCATCTTGTAGATGGTACACGCTGCTGTCAGTGGTGGACGAAGTGAATGTTTGTGGATGGGGTGCCAGTCAAGTGGGCTGCTTTGTCCTGCATGGCGTCGAGCTTCTTGAGTGTTGTTGGAGCTGCGCCATAACACTCCTGACTTGTGCCTTGTAGATGGTGGACAGGCTTTGGGGAGTCAGGAGGTGAGTTACTCGCCACAGGATTCCTAGCTTCTGACCTGCTCTTGTAGCCACTGTACTTATATGGCTACTCCAGTTCAATTTCTGGTCAATGGTAGCCCCAAGGATGTTGATTCAGCGATGGTAATGCCATTGAATGTCAAGGGAAGATGGTTAGATTCTCTCTTGTTGGAGATGGTCATTGCCTGGCACTTGTGTCGCGCGAATGTTACTTGCCACTTATCAGCCCAAGCCTGGATATTGTCCAGGTCTTGCTGCATTTCTACATGGACTTCTTCAGTATCTGAGGTGTTGCGAATGGTGCTGAACATTGTGCAATCGTCAGCGAACATCCCCACTTCTGACCTTATGATTGAAGAAAGGTTATTGATGAAACAGCTGAAGATGGTTGGGCCTAGGGCACTACCCTGAGGAACCCCTGCAGTGATGTCCTGGAGCTCAGATGATTGACCTCCAACAACCACAACCATCTTCCTTTGCGCCAGGTATGACTCCAACCAGCAGAGATTTTTCCCCTGATTCCCATTGACTTCAGTTTTGCTAGGGCTCCTTGATGCCATACTCAGTCAAATGCTGCCTTGATGTCAAGGGCAGTCACTCTCACCTCACTTCTTGAGTTCAGCTCTTTTGTCCATGTTTCAACCAAGGCTGTAATGAGGTCAGGAGCTGAATGGCCCTGGCGGAACGCAAACTGAGCGTCACTTAGCAGGTTATTGCTAAGCAAGTGCTGCTTGATGGCACTGTTGATGACACCTTCCATCACTATACTGATGATTGAGAGTAAGCTGATGGGGTGGTAATTGGCCGGGTTGGACTTGTCCTGCTTTTTGTGTACAGGACATACCTGGGCAATTTTCCACATTGCTGGGTAGATGCCCATGTTGTAGCTGTACTGGAGCTGATTGGCTAGGGGTACGGCAAGTTCTGGAGCACAGGTCTTCAGTATCATTGCCGGAATATTGTCAGGGCCCGTAGCCTTTGCAGTTTCCAGTGCCTTCAGTCGTTTTTTGATATCATGTGGAGTGAATCGAATTGGCTGAAGTTTGGCATCTGTGATGCTGGGGACTTCAGGAGGAGGCTGAGATGGATCATCAACTCGGCACTTCTGGCTGAAGATTTTTGCTAATGCTTCAGCCTTATCTTTTGCACTGATGTGCTGGGCTCCCCCATCATTGAGGATGGGAATATTTGTGGAGCCACCTCCTCCAGTTAGTTGTTTAATTGTCCTCCACCATTCACGGCTGGATGTGGCAGGACTGCAGAGCTTAGATCTGATCCGTTGGTTATGGGATCGCTTAGCTCTGTCTATCGCATGCTGCTTACGCAGTTTGGCACGCAGATGGTCCTGTATTGTAGCTTGACCAGGTTGACACTTTATTTTGAGGTCTGCCTGGTGCTGCTCCTGGCATGCCCTCCTGCACTCTTCATTGAACCAGGGTTGGTCTGCTGGCTTGATGGTAATGGTAGAGTGGGGGATATGCCGGGCCATGAGGTTACAGATTGTGGTTGAGTACAGTTCTGCTGCTGCTGATGCCCCACAGCGCCTCATGGATGCCCAGTTTTGCATTGCTAGATCTGTTCGAAATCTATCCTATTTCGCACCGTGGTAGTGCCACTCAACACGATGGAGGGTATCCTCAATGTGAAGGCAGGACTTCGTCTCCACAAGGACTGTGTGGTGGTCACTCCTACCAATACTGTCATGGACAGGTGCATCTGCGGTAGGCAGATTGGTGAGGACGAGGTCAAGTATGTTTTTCCCTCTTCTTGGTTCCCTCACCATCTGCCGCATACCCAGTCTAGCAGCTCTGTCCTTTAGGACTCGGCCAGCTCAGTCAGTGGTGGTGCTACTGAGCCACTCTGGGTGATGGACATTGAAGTCCCCCACCCAGAGTACATTCTGTGCCCTTGCCACCCTCAGTGCTTCCTCCAAGTGGTGTTCAACATGGAGGAGTACTGACTCATCAGCTGAGGGAGAGCGGTAGGTGGTAATCTGCAGGAGGTTTCCTTATCCCTGTTTGACCTGATGTCATGAGACTTCATGGGGTCCGGAGTCAATGTTGAGGACTCCCAGGGCAACTCCCTCCCGACTGTCTACCACTGTGCTGCCATCTATGCTGGGTCTGTCCTACCAGTGGGACAGGACATACCTAGGGATGGTGATGGCAGTGTCTGGGACATTGTCAAGTATGATTTCGTGAGTATGACTGTGTCAGGCTGTTGCTTGACTATTCTGTGGGACAACTCTCCCAATTTTGGCACAAGCCTCCAGATGTTAGTAAGGAGGACTTTGCAGGGTCAACAGGGCTGGATTTGCCGTTGTCGTTTCTGGTGCCTAGGTCGATGCCGGGTGGTCCGTCCGGTTTCATTTGTTTTTATTGACTTCGTAGCGGTTAGATACAACTGAGTGGCTTGCTCGACCATTTCAGAGGGCATGTAAGAGTCGACCAGATTGCTGTGGGTCTGGAGTCACGTGTAGGCCAGACCAGGTAAGGACAGAAGATTTCCTTCCCTAAAGGGCAATAATGAACCAGATGGGTTTTTACAACTATCGACAATGGTTTCATGGCCATCATTAGACTAGCTTTTAATTCCAGATTTATTAATTGAATTCAAATTGCACCTTCTGCTGTGATAGGATTTGAACCCATATCCCCAGAGCAATACCCTGGGTGTCTGGGTTACTATTCCAGTAACAATACCACTACGCCACCGCCTCCCCACAGGACGTCCTGTGGTGCGGGTTCCCATGCTCAGCTGGCTGTAGAATACCGCCTTTGGTATGTGGGAATCCTGCATGCAAACCTCATGGCCAACCCAGAGAAGCTGATCTCTGATGAGCATGCTTTCGATACCAGGTATGAAACACTTTGCAAGAACTTTGAGATTTTATCCTGCCACTTGATGTTGTAGATAGATTTCAAGAGCGAAGGTGGAATGCATCTAGTTGCTTTATGTGATGCCAGAGGTTGTCCAGGCCTCTCAGCCATAGAGAAGTGATATGAGAACAACTGCCTGGTCGACTTTGATCTTTGTTTTGAGAAGACTCCATGCTCTCTCCAAAGCCTGTGGGTGAGCCTGCCGAATGCTGAGCTTGCTTTTGTCAGGCGATGGGCAATTTCATCATCCAAAGTGGTGGTGGAGAGGATACCCCCAAGATGGCAGAACTTCTGAACTGATTTGAGGGGTGTATAGTTGATTGTGACTATGGGGTCTTGGAGTTTGTGACCAGGGGCAGGTTGCTTCACATTCTCTGTCTTTTTCAGACTTATTGTAAGGCCACAGTGTTCTGAGGCTTGGGCAAAGCAGTCAACAAGCAGCTGGATGTCTTCTGGAGTATGTGCTATGAGAGCACAGTCGTCAACATACGAGTTCGTAGCTGTTCTTTGATCTTTGTGTGAGCCTTGACGTTTGCAGATTGAAGAGGTGCCGCCTGTCCTAATCTGAATATGTATTCCAATGTCGAGATCTTTTGAGTGCATGCAAGATCATGGCTGAAAACTAGATGGCAAACAGAACTGGAGCCATTACATAGCCTTATTTGGTGCCATTGGTGACAGGAAAGGCATCTGATAAAACACTATTCTGCATCACACTGGCCATGGTACCGTCATGAAATGAATGGGTTACCCTGATTATCTTTTCAAGGCAGCCATATTTGTATCGCACCTTCCACAGGCTTTCACGGTTTACTGTGCCAAAGGCTTTGGTCAGGTCAATGAATACCTTGTAGAGGTCCTTGTTCTGTCCCCAGGACTATTCTTGAACTTAACGCGCTGCAAAGATCATGCCGATGGTTCCCGTCCAGCATGAAAGCTGCACTGTGATGCTGGGTACACCTAGTCTGTAAAATGAGTGACAGTCCTGTTGAGAATAACCCTTGCAAGAATTTTTCCTGCTGTGGAGAGAAATGAAATAACACAATGATTGTCACAGATGGTCTTGCTTCCTTTCTGCCTCTACAGGTGAGTTATGGAAGCATCTTTGTAATCTTGGGGCATAATTCCCTGATTGCAGATTAAGCAGAAAAGGCTAGTGAATTTCCTAACTACAGCTCCTCTGTCCTTGAATTCTTCAGGCGGAATGCCATTGGCTCCCAGAGACTTACATACAGACAATTGTTTTATGGTCTTGGTGACTTCAGCTTGAGATGTATTGAGGGCAAGCTCATCCAGAACGTGATGCTGTGGAAGTGATTCAATGGCGCCATTGCATACTGTGGATTCTTGGTTCGGGGATTGTTAAAATGTTCTGCCAAATAAGAGAGAATCTCATGCCTGTTCGTTATGCGCTGATTGCCATCTTCTGAGAGGACAGGGATTGTACAGTTGATATGGGGCATAGACAGATAGAGAAACCTTAATGGAGAGCCTACAGGCTGTGCTTGTTGGCAGCTTCTTGAAGCTGCACAACCTTGTTCTTCCACCATCAGTTCTTCATCTCTCTTAGTTTGGCCTGCAGCGTGTGTTTTGCGTGATGATATCTGGCTTTTCTTGCTGGTGATATTTTTGTCAGATATGTAGGAACTGAGAGCATTGTGCACATCATCTAGCGGATTGGTTTTGTCATGGTTGTTCTTGGTGAACCAATCTTGGTTCTTCATTTTGACAAATCCAAGGACCTCAGATGATGTTCTATGAGTGACATCCCTTAACTTCTTCCAAGAATCTTCGATGTCAGTGTTATCTTCTGAGATACCCGCAAGCTCGACGGCTAATTTTTGTTCCAGTTCCTGTCTCTTGGCTGAAACTTTCAGGATAGTTACATCAGGCTTCCTTTATGGTTTGACTCTGTTATAGCACTTTAGGTGTTATCTTCAAGGACGTGATGCCCCAGACAAGCAGATGGTCTGACCAGTATTCAGCACCTCAAAGACAGCTGGTACAGTGCACGTCCTTGAGGTTTCCCTGTCATACAGTAATATAGTCCAAAATGTGCCAGTGTTTAGATCTGGGCTGCACCCATTTTGTGTCCAATTTATCAGCTTGTTGGAAGATTGTGCTTGTGATGGTGAGGTCAAACTCACTGCACTTAGAGAGAAGAAACTGACCTTTGGAGCTTACTCTACCAATGCTGTGGTATTCCAGTGCTCCCCTCCATGTATTACAGTCTGTACCAACACAGGCATTGAAATCACCAAAGGTGATGAGTTTGCTCTGGTGTGGTACTCCTTTGATGATCCTGCTGAGATCGTCGCAGAATGCCTCTTTGATATTGTCTGTATGTCATTGTTGGTACAGAAGTGCTGATGAATGTTGCATACTGGTTTCTAGCAAGACTTATTTGAAGTACCATGAGCCAATCGTTCATACCCTTGGGAAGTGAGTCGAGCTTACGTGCCAATTCAGATCAAATGGCAAAGCCCACATCTGACTGTCGAGGCTGGTCCTTGGACTTGCCAATCCAGTAGAATGTGTAGCTAGCTTGCACCTACTTCCTCAAGTTGAGACTCCTCTGCAAACCTTGTTTCACTTAGAACGGCTATGTCAATATTGTACCTGCCCAGAGTTCTGGCTATGAGGGCTGTTCTATGCTCCGGTCTTGTATTATTGTCTAAAAGTATTCTGACATTCCATGAGCCAAGTGTCACCCGTTAGTTAGTTGTCCTTTGAATTTGAGTTTTCTTTATATTTCAACCACAGTGATTGGTGACCAGCCAGGTGCAGGGGGGGCAGGCTGTGTTTAGGGTTTCTTTTCTTCCCCTTCTGCAGATTGGGGAGAGCAGCGCTGTACCTAAAAAGGTCTGCTCTGTTGCCTTTGAAGGATACAAGCTCCACATCTGCCCCGACCTGCAGAGAGTGATCATCATCCTGAGGCTGCCTTGGTGCAGAGCTATGACTGAAGACTACCAGTAGAATCCTCTGTCTGTCCCCATCGCCACTTCCCTGTTGCCTCAGAACTTGGTAGTCTGATATGTTGGTTGATTTTTTGCTGAACAATCTGCGCATTGATTATATTTAAGTGGGTGAGGTTTGTGCAGAGCCACTCCCACTGTCTTGTGTGAGGCAGCTAATGCTGCACTGGTGCAAAACGTGTGCCACAAATGCAGCAGCTGAAAGGATGCAGGTTTTAATTTTGGAGTTGTCCTTCTCCTAGATGTGCTGCTAAGAAAGCTGGAAAGGCTCACCTGACCTTTCTACATCACAATCCAGTTCATTAAGACTGCCTGTGTTCTTCCACACTGTCAGCCGATGAAGACTATATTTGGCTCATAGATGGAGGTTTAAAACCAGAGTTTTCCTCTCCAAGGTAGGCTGCATACCAAGGCTGATGAGCCCCACCTGCTCAGAGCTTTCTGTTTTTGATGCTCCAGGCACTTGCCTTCACACACCTGCCCACAGTTCTAAACAGGGATTGTCACATGAAGGCGGTCAGTAGGAGTTTGATGAGGAGACGCTATTTGAGACACTGACCATAGGGACTGTTGTGGATGAAAAGCATCTCCACTCTGTTCAACATCCCGATCCTTCTTATCCCTTTGAATCCAATATTGTAAGTACGTAATGGAAATACGTATGAGAGAAGTGCAGTTTGATCCTGTTGCCCACTTTGAAGAGGGATCTGATTTCAAAACTTACAAGTGTGCTATCTTCTGTTTGAGGATTCATCACTGGACATTAAGTGTCCAGTCTCTTGGAAGTATTTTTATAAATCTACTCAGAGATGGTGAGCATTATTTAAATGAAAACATGATTGACTTCAGTTTGTCACCCATTTCAGATATTACATATAGCTTAGATTGTGTATACAAAGGTCATGTTGCAATTTTCATAGCTTCAAGCAACAGGCTTGAGAAAGCAAGTCACAAGTACATTTTTAATTAGGCTGCATGCGCTGCTGGAATCCTATGATAATTTATCTATCTTGCTTAGTACAATACAGAGTAGTTGGACAACCTCTTTAAATATGCTAGTCTTACTTTATGATGGAACAATTCCACACCATAATTCTTGAAAGCATTAACATTAAAATAGGCATCCCACTTAACCCTGGCACTGTATAGCAGCTTGCCCACTAAATTTACCTTAAACCCACGCAATAGTGGTTCCTATTCTTATTGTATGGCTGCGGCAGATCAGAGGAGCCCAAAATTTATTTCCTTATTCGGAGATTCATGTCCCGTGCATGCCCCATCTTTTTAAGAAATTATGAAGTCTTCGCTGTTAGCGTGAAATGGGAGTTGTGGACCATGTATGATTTTCGTTCCATTGTAGTATAACAGACTGCCCATTTGCTATGAGCCCATTTTTGTGCTACTTGCAAAGATGGTTTCACCCCTCTTCCCCCACCCTGGCGCCCCAAATTTCTGCTTAGAATAAAAAGTTTTTTTTTGGCTAGTGTTGCCTAGGAAAGGAAGCAACATTATTCAATATTAGAATGAGGCTCTGGCACTCATTTCCGACCTGGATGCCTATATTTGTTTAGACTATTCAGAGCTTACACTTTACCTGTACTTCTGGGTCTTGAATTGCCTAACCCGTAGTCGTTAAAGGAACTGCTGGAGGCTGCTCAAAAAGACCCCAGTTGGAGTTGGAAGGAGCAGGAGTATTTTTCCTTGATCCACAAAACAATCTTATTGGTGCACGCAGCTCGTCTAAATTCAGATGGTGAGGGCTGAGGATAAATTTGGAATTATCCTCGGGTTTCTCTGTTTTGGAATGCTGCTGCTGTACGTCCCACTTCAGGTGCTAACAAGTTTAGGCCTAATGACGCACAACTGCAGTCATTTGGAGTTGATTACCAGCAAATTCCAGGATTGAGTTGCATTATTTAACAAGAATACAAACTGCAGGTTTCTAAGTTCTCAGTTAACACTCGGAACGATCTTAAGACCTGACCTTTAGGGCTGTCACTTAATTGATATGAAAAGTTCACTTACTTTTCAAAAGTACCTAGTGGATGTCCTGTGGTCTGTTTATGAAAATTAGAGGTTGTGTTGTTTCATAAGGAGAATTGAAAGTATTTAGGAGCAGTGTGAAATCGATGTCAAAAATTAACTAAATAGAGTACAATTATTTTTTAAGCATGCTTGTTATAGAATGGAATTCACAAATAAAAATTAATAACTGCAGTTCAGTAAATTTGTTTGTGGCTGGAGGGAATGGTTTTATCAGAGTTCAGACAGTCAAAGTAGATCAATAAATGTTAAAAAGGAGGTAGAGAAAACATAGAAACATAGAAAATAGGAGCAGAAGTAGGCCATTTGGCCCTTCGAGCCTGCCCCGCAATTCATTCTGATCATGGCTGATCATCCAACTCAGTAACTTGTTCCCGCTTTCTCCCCATACCCTTTGATCCCTTTAGACCCAAGAGCTATATCTAACTCCTTCTTGAAAACATAGTGTTTTGGCCTCAACTGCTTTCTGTGGTAGCGAATTCCACAGGCTCACCACTCGTTGGGTGAAGAAATTTCTCCTCATCTCAGTCCTGAAAGGTTTACACCGTATCCTTAGACTATGACCCCTAGTTCTGGACTCCCCCACCATCGAGAACATCCTTCCTGCATCTACCCTGTCAAGTCCTGTTAGAATTTTATAGGTTTCTATGAGATCCCTCCTCACTCTTCTGAACTCCAGCGAATATAATCCTAACCGACTCAATTTCTCCTCATATGTCAGTCTCGCCATCCCAGGAATCAGTCTGGTAAACATTCTCTGCACTCCCTCGATAGCAAGAACATTCTTCCTCAGATAAGGAGACCAAAACTGCACACAGTTATGTATAATTGTAGCAAGACATCCCTGCTCCTATACTTGAATCCTCTCGCTATGAAGGCCAACATACCATTTGCCTTTTTTACAACCTGTTGCACCTGCATGCTTACCTTCAGCGATTAGTGTACGAGAACACCCAGGTCTCGCTGCATGTTCCCCTCTCTCAGATTATAGCCGTTCAGATAATAATCTGCCTTCCTGTTTTTTGCTACCAAAGTGGATAACTTCACATTTATCCACATTATACTGCATCTGCCATGCATTAGCCCACTCACTCAACTTGTCCAAATCACCCTGAAGCCTCTCTGCATCCTCCTCACAACTCACCCTCCCACCCAGTTTTGTGTCATCTGCAAATTTGGAGATATTACATTTAGTTTCCTCATCTAAATCATTAATATATATTGTGAATAGCTGGGGTCCGAGCACCGATCCCTGCGTTACCCCACTAGTCACTGCCTGCCATTCGGAAAAAGACCCATTTCTCCCTACTCTTTGTTTCCTGTCTGCCAACCAATTTTCTATCCATCGCAATACACTCCCACCAATCCCATGCGCTTTAATTTTACACGCTAGTCTCTTATGTGGGACTTTGACGAAAGCCTTCTGAAAGTCCAAATAAACCACATCCACTGGCTCCCCCTCATCAACTCTACTAGTTACATCCTCGAAGAATTCTAGTAGATTTGTCAAGCATGATTTCCCTTTCATAAATCCATGCTGACTCTGTCTGATTCTACCACTGTTCTCTAAGTGCTCTGCTATAAAATCTTTGATAATGGACTCTAGAATTTTCCCCACTACCGACGTCAGGCTGACTGGTCTATAATTCCCTGCTTTCTGTCTACCTCCCTTTTTAAATTGTGGGGTTACATTAGCTACCTTCCAATCTGTAGGAACTGTTCCAGAGTCTATAGAATCTTGGAAGATGACCACCAATGCATCCACTATTTCTAGGGCCACTTCCTTAAGTACTCTGGGATGCATACTATCAGGCCCTGGGGATTTATCGGCCTTCAATCCCATCAATTTCCCCAACACCATTTCTCTACTAATACTTTCCTTTAGTTCCTCTCTCTCACTAAGCCCTGTGTTCCCCTACATTTCTGGTATGATATTTGTGTCCTCCTTTGTGAAGACAGAACCAAAGTATGCATTTAGTTGGTTAGCCATTTCTTTGTTTCCCATAATAAATTCCCTGTTTCTGAATGTAAGGGACCTACATTTGTCTTCACCAATCTTTTTCTCTTCACATACCTATAGAAACTTTTACAGTCAGTTTTTATGTTCCCCGCAAGCTTGCTCTCGTACTCTATTTTCCCTATCTTAATCAATCCCTTTGCTGAATTCTAAACTGCTCCTAATCCTCAGGTCTGTTGTTTTTTCTGGCAGATTTATATGCCTGTTCTTTGGAGAAAGAGGGAGAGGTAAGGAAGGGGGAGGGGGAGAAAGAGGGAGGGGGAGAGAAAGAGGGAGGGGAGGGGGAGAGAAAGAGGGAGGGAAGGGGGAGAGAAAGAGGGAGGGGAGGGGGGGAGAAAGAGGGGGAGGGGAGGGGGGAGAAAGAGGGGGAGGGGAGGGGGGAGAAAGAGGGAGAGGGGAGGGGGGAGAAAGAGGGAGAGGTAAGGAAGGGGGAGGGGGAGAAAGAGGGAGAGGGAGGGGTAAGGAAGGGGGGAGGGGGAGAGCTGGGGCGAGAGGGAGGAAGGGGAGAGAGTGGGGGTGGGAGCAGCAGAACGGAAGAGGAGTGCCTTTTTCTGTGCATGCGCCATAAACACAACAGCAAAAGACTTACTGGCCATTCCCTGGACCCGGTGACACCAAGGTCTTCGCACGCTCACTCCCCGCGGCTCTCTATGGCCTCTCGCTTCCGGCCCTCTCCATTCAGCCGTTCCCTCCAGCTGCGGATGCCCAATCCAGTTGCTTTCTCCCCTACCCAGTTGCTTTCTCTACTTCTCCTCAGTACTTCAGGCATTGCAACTGTTTGGTCCCTGCATTTTGCATGCTCCCTCTCCCCACCCCTCCCCGCACTCCCCACCCCTCCCCCTCTTCACCCACCCCTCCCTCTACCCCCCCACCATAGTTGAATATCTGAAGTGCAGTTGCAAAGTCGGGGAAATAACATGCAAAACAAAACCTCAACAATTCTGGGTTTAATTATTGAAAAGTTTTATTAAGTTCATTAAGTATCCGAGGAACTGCTGTGCATGGATACATGAGTGTTGTGTCCAGCATTCCCGTTAGACAGACAGGCCGAGTCTCTGCTATGCACAGCTAAAGCGATTGTTCCTGGAGAGCCTTGTGGTGAATAAACGCTTGGCTCTCTATTCCACTACTGTATTGTCCATGTGAAGAAGGCAAAGTCACAAGAGTCTGAGCTCAGTCTATTCTTGGTGAATGTTTCCCAAGCGCATCCCAATGTGCATTCCCAATTCATCCATAAATGCAATGTTCCTTTCCACATCGTGATGAGCTCCACAGCATGATCTAGTTGCCTTCGTTGCTTGAATGCTGACCTTAAGTCTCAAGGATTGTTTTCTCGACGGCATGTTTTACATGAAAAGAAATAAAGCAAATCAGAGTCAGAGCTTGCCTCCCTCCATCCACTGAAATTACTGTTGCACACACCTTTTTAAGTTCTGCAGTGAAGGCACCAATTGATAACGTCGCCAATGAAGCACTTATTACCCACCTCAGATGCAGGAATCAGCACATCCTTGCGTCATCTCCTGCACTGCCTCCTTTGCTTGAATGCCGTCCTTAAGTGTCAAGGATTGTTTTCTCAAGGGCACATTTTACATGAAAGAAAATAAGGAAAGAACATCAGTGTCAGAGCTTCCCTCCCTCCAATGAAATTACTGTTGAGCATGCTTTGTGTTCTGCGGTAAAGGCATGTACTGATAACACCGCCAATGAATCACTTCGTACCCACCTCAGCTGTAGGAGTCAGGATGATGTAACTGCCCCTATCTCGTGATGGTTCAATGCTGCTCTCAGGGAAAACATGAATGATGTGAGGGTGCTGGAAAAGAAGCACATTTCTTTTGGGCTATGAACATAAAGCTGGCCATTTACCCCTGCAGTTCCCTATGTTACGTTACTCGTGCGTCTTTCCATCCATTCCTATTTAATCCTGCCTACTACTATCACCAGTTGTGTTCACAGCAAGAGCATTCACATTTCTGCTACCACTGGACACGGCATGCTTGTTTCTTTTAGTGCTCAGTCTCTTCTTGCTGAATGTTCCCCAAGTGCTTGACCCCTTTGGACGCCCTCTCTGCTTGACAGGCAGCAACTGGCAATTGCGAAGTCTCACAAGGCTCTGCATGGTTGTTTCAACGTCGGATGGGGAAACAGGTGGCTGTGTGTCCATGAGCACTGCCCTGATGGGTGTAGGAGCAGGTAACTGTGTGTCCATGTGCACTGCCCTGATGGGTGTAGGAGCAGGTGACTGTGTAACTGAGCAGCAAGGAGAGGGTACCGCAGGTAGGGGAAGTGGAGATTTGAACAGGCAGGTATGGTCCATCAGATCATTAGGCCAGGGGGTGAGACGCTCAGGATCCAGGGTTTGTGACACGTGACTGATGTCCAGCGCGCGGCCACCTCCATCCGAAGGTGCTTCCGGGCAATTGTTGGGCATAGTAAATGGCTCCATCTCATCAGCCAGTCCTTGCTGCCAGCGGAGAGTCTGTTGCCGCAGCCAGTCCAGTCTCCTCATGAATGCTGCCGTTCCACTCTGCAGAATGGCCTGTTGTAGCTGGTACAATTGATCTGAAAGCAAGCGGTATTTTTCATTGTGGCTGAGGGGCCTTGGCTGTTCCTCTGTAATCACAATGGCAGCAGCCATGCCTGTCGTCGTTGGTGTCTGAGATGCACGCCAGCGACAATTGGGGGCGAGCCTGTCCAAAGGCAGACCCAGATGCCTCTGCACAACAACAGCATATTTGCAGGGCAACAAAGTCTGAATGGAGAAGATGCAGCTGCAGGTAGCCTGGCCATCATGTATCTGCAGTGTGTACTGTTTGGCGCCAGAAATCACAGTCACTGTGCCTTCATCCTGCTACATGCGGTGGCCCAGCCAATGGAAATGTTTTCAGAGCAACTTACAACAGGGACTGGAGAACATGCGGTGGCCCAGCCAATGGAAATGTTTTCAGAGCAACTTACAACAGGGACTGGAGAACATGCGGTGGCCCAGACAATGGAAATGTTTTCAGAGCAACTTACAACAGGGACTGGAGAACATGCTGTGGCCCAGACAATGGAAATGTTTTCAGAGCAACTTACAAAGGCAGAGCAGCTTACCTTGGAACAATCTCCTGTGTCAAATGAAAATGAAGCAAGTCTCCAAAACGAATAAATAATTCAGATAAAATGCGAGAAAATGCCCGACGAAACCTCCCCTCCTTCCACTTTCAAAAAGTCGCGCCGAAGCTTTGACGCATGCGCAGAGGCCAAACTGCCGCGTCGGCGAGGAAGACGAAATAACGCGATGACGTCATCTGCGCATGCACACAACGATCCTGGCTGGTCGGACCGCAGCGCATGCGCAGAGATGAGAAGACTGTGTGCGCATGCGCGTACCGCGCGTCTGCGCATGCGCAATGCGGTCCTGATAAGCCGGACCGCAGCGCATGCGCAGGGGGCATGAGACCGTCTGCGCATGTGCGCACCGCGGCGCATCCTGATGACGTGTCCGAGGAAGTAGCGTTGTCATGAATTACTTTGTTAATAAAATCAGTTTTAAAATGTTATACGTAGAGCAAATTAAAGATTGGGTCATACGCATGAGGTGAAGGTAGAAGCTAAAATATTCTGGAAAAACTTGAACAAAATTATGAAAATTCTGTTT
Organism: Heterodontus francisci; assembly: GCF_036365525.1. Taxonomy (NCBI): domain Eukaryota; kingdom Metazoa; phylum Chordata; class Chondrichthyes; order Heterodontiformes; family Heterodontidae; genus Heterodontus; species Heterodontus francisci. The sequence continues at coordinate 137,747,223 of NC_090374.1, read as the reverse complement.
AAAAAATCTACTAATTAATCATTTAACAGCACTCATTTTTTCCCGCGCGCGACCCAACCATGTGTTAACCTAGCTTCCGTTTTTCACTTTGTTGCTTATCTGCACAAGCTTAAAAAAACTGTAACTAAACAAACTTTCAAGTCCAAAAAGTACACGAACATTGGAACCACGGACCGGAGATAGTGATGGAGTGTGTCTGGCCCGTGCCCAAATGCCAGACCCGGGAGAGCGACCCGACCTGACCCGCACCTGACACATGTCATCGGGTCCCGTCGAGTTTGGGTCGGGTAGCCATTCTCTACTCCACGAATATAATTTCTTTTAGGAGCTGTTCTGTTGTTCATCAAATTTTATTAATTGTATCGCTATTAAAAATCCAGATACACCTGATTAAACAACGTGTAAATTGTTATTGGATTTCTAGTGGGAGCAAAGAAGTTGAAGTTCTCACTGATTTCAATGATTGCTGGCTTTGGGGGGCTGGGGGGGGAGGGGGTGGTGGGGCCACAGCACAGCCTGTCACAAAGCATTGAGTGACAGACCTCAACTTCAGGTTTTCCATGCTAGTCTGCGCATGTGCTATATCCTGAAGTTGCAGTCAATTTCAGAGCTGTAATGACAGCAAGCACTGACACTTCACTGTCAATCCCATGCCCCTGCAAAATCTGTTTATGTCCATACTTTTGTGGAAAATGTAAATCAGATCCCCTCCTTATATGATTATTTAACCTAGTTAGTTAACCTCACATCTTACTTTTTAAAGTGCAAGATACAAGGGAAGCTATTAGGGAAGATGTGGCATGTAAATAGTGTCATAGGACTGGGCAGGGGAGAGGTCATGGGGCTCCGCATTGTTGGGTGGTTAGTGCTGTGGCCAGAAAAGTGGCATCTGGATGCAGGAGTGGTGGCATCTCAGACTATAGGGGTCAGGGATCCGTGGAGTAGAGTTTGGGGTTCTGGAATTAGGAAATGATGTGTTGGACTGCAGAAGTACTTGAGGGAGGGCTTGATGAAATGCAGCTTGATAAAGGGTGGTGTTAGAGTGTTCAAGTATCCCAGACGGTGTTTGAACATGGCGAGTGGTGTAGGTTTGGCAAGAATGTTTTGTGGATGGCGAAGCATGCAAACAGCAGACAAGGTGACGACGTCTTGGAGCTTTGGAGGAAAGGGGTGTGGATGTGAAATTATTGGGAAGCGAGTGCTGGTGTTTGAAACATTAGTTTGGGATAACAGGATGTGGAAATGGGAGGTGGCTGTATGGTATGGAAATAATAAAAAGAGGGGATGTGAGAATATGAAAATGACTGGAAAAAAGTATCTTTGAATCAGGGAAGATGGAAGGGGATGGTAGGATCTGGAACTGGGATGGCTAGGGACATGGTATTACTTTGGGAGAGACTTGGGTCTGACATCATTTCGGGAGGAAAGAAAAGCTGTATATTTTCATGAAATTACCTCTTTCAGTTGGAAAATGGGGTTTTTGTTATTTCAAATGCTTGGTGTGCTCACATGTTGGGAGTTGCTGTTTAGGCATTAATTGCTTAGTTAATTAAGTAATTAAGTAAAACACAACCCCTAGCTCAGTGGCTGTCATTTGAAATCTGCCTCCTGCCAAAGAAAGGTGCATTGTCATGAACCAAGAACTGGCTTTTAAGTTCTTTTTTTAGTAACAGCATAGTAAATGATAGTAAATAGTAAAGGTGGCAGGACTATATCTCCAACACAGAAGTCCTTGAAGCGGCCAACACCCCCAGCTTATACACACTACTGAGTCAGCGGCGCTTGAGATGGCTTGGCCATGTGAGCCGCATGGAAGATGGCAGGATCCCCAAAGACACATTGTACAGCGAGCTCGCCACTGGTATCAGACCCACCGGCCGTCCATGTCTCCGTTATAAAGACGTCTGCAAACGCGACATGAAATCGTGTGACATTGATCACAAGTCGTGGGAGTCAGTTGCCAGCATTCGCCAGAGCTGGCGGGCAGCCATAAAGACAGGGCTAAATTGTGGCGAGTCGAAGAGACTTAGTAGTTGGCAGGAAAAAAGACAGAGGCGCAAGGGGAGAGCCAACTGTGCAACAGCCCCAACAAACAAATTTCTCTGCAGCACCTGTGGAAGAGCCTGTCATTCCAGAATTGGCCTTTATAGCCACTCCAGGCGCTGCTTCACAGACCACTGACCACCTCCAGGCGCGTATCCATTGTCTCTCGAGATAAGGAGGCCCAAAGTAAATGATTTAACGAACTTGAAGTTGAGTCATGGTAAGGATATAGCTATAGGTTTTTTCTTGGTGGTGGGGGCAATAAAAATAGACTTGTTAGCTTCGACTGCATCCCAATAAAAAAATTGAAAAAGGAAAATGAATGATGGACAGTTAGCAGTCATTGCAGTACTTGTTCAGATTATTTCTTTCAGCCTATGCAGCAACACATATATAATTTATTTCTTAATAACCCACTCTTGGAAGTAGAGAAAACTCTGCACAGGATAGTCTGTACCATCGACATACATTGCTGTCACCTTTATTTAATGCTCACAACCTCCAAGACCATATTGATCTCTATAAGTTCTAGTCAACCGATATGTCTTTTTGCAAAATGCATCAGTGTACTTATATCACAGCCTTTTAATGAGCTGCACATACTGTGTGTAACAATATAACCACTCTAATTGCCAGCAATTAGCTGCTATTGCTAACCTGTCATAACGTACATTTAAGTATACATTTTCCAATGATCTTTTGAAGCTATCATTTTTATCATTTAGCTGTTAACTCATTTAGAAATACTCAGTACTATCTCTAACAATATTTAGAGTTGACATTTTTCTTAAGCAACAAAGACATCCCCATGATAAAATTTTTCCTCTAGTGTCCACAGGAATGTTAAGTTGTTACTACATCCATGGAAGCCTACCAAGCTTAACTGGCAATGGGGCAATAATCAAACAACCATGAAACCGGATGGACCACCTGGCATCTACCTTGGCACCAGAAATGACAACAGCAAATCCAGCCCTGTTGCCCCTTCAAAGCCCTCCTTACTAAAATCTAGGGGCTGGTGTCAAAATTGAGAGAGCTGTCCCACAGTCTACTCAAGCAACAGCCTGACATAGTCATACTCAGGGAATCATAACTTGCAAACAATGTCCCAGACACCATCGTCACCATCCCTGGGTATGTCCTTTCCCACCGGCAGGACAGACCGACCAGAGGTGGTGGCACAATGGCATACATTCGGGAGGGAGTTGCCCTGGGAGTCCTCAACATTGTATCTGGACCCCATGAAGTCTCATGACATCAGGACAAACATGGGCAAAGAAACCTCCTGCTGATTACCACCTACCGCACCTCTTTGGCTGATGAATCAATGCTTCTCCATGTTGAACACCAATTGGAAGAAACACTGACAGTAGCAAGGGCACAAAATGTACTCTGGGTGGGGGACTTCAATGTTCATGACCAAGAATGGTACAGTAGCACCATTACTGACCAAGCTGGCCAAGTCCTAAAGGACATAGCTGCTAGACTGTGTCTGCGGCAGGTGGTGAGGGAACCAACAAGAAAGAAAAACCAACTTGACCTCGTCCTCACCAACCTACCTGTCACAAATGCATCTGTCCATGATAGTACTGGCAGGAGTGACCACCTTGTGGAGACGAAATCCCATCTTCACATTGAGGGTACCCACCATTATGTTGTGTGGCATGCCCACTGTGCTAAATGGGATAGATTTCGAACAGATCTTGCAACTCAATTCTGGGCATCAATGAGGCGCGGTGGGCCATTAGCAGCAGCAGAATTGTGTTGAACCACAATCTGTAATCTCATGGCCCGGCGTATCCCCCTCCACTTTACCATTACCATCAAGCCAGGAGACCGACCCTGATTCAATGAAGAGTGCAGGAGGGCATGCCAGGAGCAGCACCAGGCATCCCTAAAAATGGGATGTCAGCCTGGTGAAGCTACAACACAGGACTACTTGCGTGCCAAACAGCGGAAGCAGCGTGCAGTAGACAGGGCTAAGTGATCGCACCATCAATGGATCAGATCTAAGCTCTGCAGTCTTGCCGCATCCAGTCGTGAATAATGGTGTTCAGTTAAACAACTGACAGGAGGAGGAGGGTCCACAAATATCCCCATCCTCAATGATGGGGGAGCCCAGCACATCAGTGCAAAAGGCAAGGCTGAAGCATTTGCATCCATCTTCAACCAGAAGTGCCGAGTGGATAATCCATCTTGGCCTCCTCCTGAGGTCCCCAGCATCACAGATGCCAGTCTTCAGCCAATCCAATTCCACTCCATGTGATATCAAGAAATGCCTGAAGGCACTAGATACTGCAAAGGTTATGGGCCCTGACAACATTCTGGCAATAATACTGAAGACTTGTGCTTCAGAACTAGCCGTGCCCGTAGCCAAGCTGTTCCAGTACAGCTTCAACACTGACGTTAACCTGGCAATGTGGAAAATTGCCCAGGTATGTCCTGTATACAAAAAGCAGAACAAATCCAACCTGGCCAATTACCACCCTATCAGACTACTCCCAATTATCAGCTAAGTGATGGAAGGGGTCGTCGACAGTGCTATCAAGTCGCACTTGCTCAGCAATAACCTGCTCACTGACACTCTGTTTGGGTACCGCCAGGGTCATTCAGCTCCTGACCTCATTACAGCCTTGATTCAAGCATGGACAAAAGAGCTGAATTCTAGAGGTGAGGTGAGAGTGACTGCCCTTGACATCAAGGCAGCATTTAATCAAGTATGTCATCAAGGAGCCCTAGCAAAACTGGAGTCACTGGGAATTGGGGAAAGCTCTTTGTTGGTTGGAGTCAGATCTAGCACAAAGGAAGATGGTTGTGGTTGTTGGAGGTCAATCATCTGAGCTCCAAGACATCACTGCAGGAGTTCCTCAGGGTAGTGTCCTAGGCCCAACCATCTTCAGAAGCTTCATCAATGATCTTCCCTCCAGCATAAGGTCAAAAGTGGGGATGTTCACTGATGAATGCACCATGTTTATCACCATTCGCGACTCCTCAGATACTGAAAAGCCTGTGTCCAGATGTACATGACCTGGACAACAGTAGGCTTGGGCTGCTAAGTAGCAAGTAACCTTCGCGCCGCACAGTACCAGGCAATGTCCAACTCCAACAAGAGAGAATCTAACCATCTCCTCTTGACATTCAGTAGCATTACCATCACTGAATCCCCCACTATCAACATCCTGGGGGTCACCATTGATCCGATACTGAACTGGACCAGCCACATAATGCTGTGGCTGCAGCTGCTCAAAAGACTGGGAATTCTGCAGCAAGTAGCTCACCTCCTGTATCCACAATGCCTATCCATCATCTACAAGGCACAAGTCAGGAGTGTGATGGAATACTCTCCACTTGCCTAGATGCGTGCAGCTCCAACACTCAAGAAGCTCAACACCCTCCAGGCAAAGCAGCCCGCTTGATTGGCACCCCATCCACCAGCTTCAACATTTCCTCCCTCCACCACCGATGCACAGTGGCAGCAGTGTGTACCATGTACAAGATGCACTGCAGCATCTCACCAAGTTTCCTTCGACAGCACCTTCCAAACCCGCAACCTCTACCATCGAGAAGGACAAGGACAGCAGATGCATGGGAACACCAGCACCTGCAAGTTCCGCTCCAAGCCACACACCATCCTGACTTGGAACTATATCGCCATTTCTTCACTGTCGCTGAGTCAAAATCATGGAACTCCCTTTCTAACAGCACTGTTGATGTACTTACACCCCAAGGACTGCAGCGGTTCAAGAAGGTGTCTCACCACCACCTTCCTGAGGACAAATAGGGAAGGGCAATAAATGCTGGCCTAGCCAGCAATGCCTACATCCCCCAAATGAATAAAAAGAAATCCAAACGTTTTCCCAACAATACTTCAAACATGCATTTTAATCATCTTGCTAGTAATGTTGGAAGCTAGGTCCCAATGATATCATCAGCATTCACTGCTAATGCTAGCTGTTTAAAAAAAAAAATCAAAAATAAAAAGAATTTAAAGTTAATGATTTATTTACGGAGGTACTGATGGTAAGCCTTTTGTACATTTTGTGTCTATGGGACAGAATGTATCTAAGTGCTTGTGAATGGAAATAAGGTTCTAGCCACGTAATTGTATACTGTTCATCAATTAAAAAAAGAAAAACAAATAAAATTACAGGTAGATTCCACTGAATGATGATGTTATGAGTCGAATAACAATGAGGTGGAGCAATGCCTATTTGAGTAGCTCTGTGTTTGAACAATGACTGTGAGGTTCTCTCGGGTCCCTGGATTGCAATAAATTAAAAGGTCTGTTAGTGATTTAGAGTACTAAATTACCAGTGATTTATGCATCCTGCCAAGTAAAGAATACATTGCGATATGCAATCTATTCACAGTACCATAATATTGAAACTACACTTGACAACTGCTATACATTTACAATATTCAGGTTCTCTATAGCACATTTTATCATAGCTATTTGGAATTAAAACAATGATTTTTTTTCCTGTGCACTTGCCCATTGTAAATTTTGCAACCTATCCCTTTTTTGTTCTTTGTCTTTTGTCATGGCTTTGTGACTCACTTGTAATAGCATTAGCTTTTCGGGCTATCACTTACAATGACTTCTCTTCCCACTCTTGCACCATTGCCTCTTAAGTCTCCCAAAGATCTGTCCTTGGCCCCCTCCCATTTCCCATCTACATGTTACCCCTTGGCGACCATCATTTGAAAACACATCAGATTCCACATGTATGCTGATGGCACCGAGTTCAACCACTCCACTGCCTCTGATTTGTCATGCTGCTTGACTGACATCCATTATTGAATGAGCAGAAATTTCTTCCAATTGAATATAGTGTAGTCAAAGCTTTTGGGGATAATTTTAACCTCTTATGAGGGATTGGGGTGGGGGTTGGGTAGTGGGGACAGTGGTGATGGGGTAGATTAAAATTGCAAAAATCTGAATCCCAACCCTGTTGCGCCTACTTCCGGTTTTAACGGAGGCGGGTTGGAGAATGGGAGACTAACCTTTTAAAAGGCATGTCTGTTATTTTAATATATCAATGAGGCTGCTTGTCTCAAATTTTAACAGCTTTGTAGATTTTTTTTTTATTCGTATTGTGGGATGTAGGCGTCGCTGGCGAGGCCAGCATTTATTGCTCATTCCCTAATTGTCCTTGAACTGAGTGGCTTGCTGGGCCATTTCAGAGTGCAGTTAAGAGTCAACCACAATGGTGTGGATCTGGAGTTACATGTAGGTAATGATGCTAGATTTCCTTCCTTAAAGGGCGTTAGTGAATCAGCTGGGTTTTTTTTTTACAACAATCGGCAATGGTTTCATGGTCACCATTAGACTAGCTTTCAATTCCAGATTTATTAATTTCACCATCTGCCGTAGTGGGATTCAAACCCATATCCCGAGAGCATTAGCCTAGCCTCTGGATTACCAGTCTAGTGACATTACAACTACACCAACGTCTCCCTTAATGGCAGTGACCCAGGTTTCCCAGTCCTCAGGAAATCCAGCAGCTGAAGGTAGGCGAGAAAGGCCAGATCTACAAAGGTAAGTGCCTTTCCAGCACTTCTTGTGGGTCAGGAGGTGCAGGAGTGATCCCCTGGTCTTTGCAGCAGACCTGCTCCTGACCCACACTCCTATTCCTGCCCCCTCGACTCCTCTCCGCTCTCCAGCTGCAGCCTTCCAGTGCAGGTCTTCCTGCCTGACAGTCAGCCAGTTCTCAAATGGGCTGTCTGCTGGCTGAGAAACAGCAAAACAAAATCAGATGAGGTCTCAGCATTAACTACATTTCTGCCCCTATATTACATCCGCCTCTCCCCACCACTGCTTCTTCCTTGCATCCCTGTATATCAGGACTATTATCTTCAGCCCCTGCCATAAACCTAGACACCGACCCAATCCCTCTCCCTATGCACTGTCTGAAGCTGAACGAGACTGTTCACAACCTTACTGTCTTATTTGACATTGAGCTTCCAACCCCATGTACTCTCCACCACCAAGACTGCCAATTTCTATCTCCATAACATCAACCCTCACCCTCACACTTGTCTTTTTAAACTCTAGACTTGCCTTTTCCAATGCTCTGCTGGGTGGAGGTGTTATATAAATGCAGGTTGTTGTTGTGTTGGCCTTGTGGATGTGTCGTAGTTATCTTCAGAAGATTTAGAAGATGACAGTGGTTTCTTGAAAGAGATGAGGGGGCTTACGTGACACTGAATTGCAGCCTTCTTACTCGGGGTAATTTTAATCCACCAGAGCACTAAAACCTTTTTTTAAAAAAAGGTAACCACACTCCAACTCACCTCCCTTTGGTTTTAATGGAGGCGGATCAGGGAGCAAGTGACCAATCTGCTCTCAGGAAGCAGGTGGATCACTAAAATCTTTTGAGGAGGCTGCATGCCTCCATTTTAACTGGAGGGTTTTTTTTTAGCACCTGCACACTGGGTTCCTGGGCCTTGGGAGTCCTGGCAGATGAAAAGAGGCAAGAAAGGCTGATCCATGAGGCAAGGGCCTTTATTGCACAGCTTATGGACCAGCAGGATCAGGAATGTTCTGCCCACCCGCCCCTGCGATGTCCAACATAACATTCCCACCACCCCCCCCCCCCCTCAATGATGCCCCATATTCCCCTCACCCCCCACCAATGTCTGATTCCCCCCACGTTGGAGGGCTGAAGTGAATACAGCCTTTCAATCTGGCTGGCTGTTGGGTGGGAAACCTATTTAAAACAGGTCCTGCCTTTTTCTTCCCCACTGTTAGTTATTACTAGGCTCATAGAATAGTTTTTGAAGGTAACATTTTAAAACAATGGATTCAACGAATCATTTTATCTCACTATGCTTGGAATTGTTTTTAATATTGCAAATCCATTAGAATGCTTTTTTTTAAGGCTGCATTTGCTGACAACGCAACTACTACATGGCGCAGTACTTGCACGTGCGCAAATGCAGCCTCATGCACTGAAACATCACTGTCTGCGACATTTTAGGCAGCTGCCAGGATTAAAGATGGCGTGGCTCAATTTATCACAAAAAACAAATTAAATTCAATAGCTGCGATCTCCCCTACCCCCAACAATATCCCACAGTGGCGCAGTGGTGAGCACCGCAGCTTCACAGCTCCAGCGACCCGGGTTCAATTCTGGGTACTGCCTGTGCGGAATTTGCAAGTTCTCCCTGTGTTTGCGGGGGTTTCCTCCGGGTGCTCCGGTTTCCTCCCACATGCCAAAGACTTGCAGGTTGATAGGTAAATTGGCCATTAGCAATTGCCCCCAGTGTAGGTAGGTAGTCGGGAAATATAGGGACAGGTGGGGATGTGGTAGGAATATGGGATTAATGTAGCATTAGTATAAATGGGTGGTTGATGGTCGGCACAGACTCGGTGGGCCGAAGGGCCTGTTTCAGTGCTGTATCTCTAAACTAAACTTCTCTTCCCCTGCACTGCCTCCTGCGCCCATCTGCTCGCCGCTCGCTCCCGGCCTCACCGCTGCCTTCCCTCAGTCACTCGCTCCCCACTTCAACCCCCCTACTCCCCCCCCCCCCACAGCTGTCGGCCACTCGCTCCCCCTCGCCACTTCATCCCCCTCAGTCACTCGCTTCGCTCACCGCTTCAAACCACAAATCTGTTGTCGATTCGCTCCCGCTCGCTGCTTCATCCCCATCAGCTGCTTGCTCCACTCACCGCTTCACCCCACCCAGTCGTCAGCCACTTGCTCCTGGCCTCGGCACATCACCTCCATCAGCCGCTCACTCCCACCTCTTCCCCCATCCCTGCTTCTCCCCTCCGCTCCCTCCCACTTCTTCACCCCACCCCGCTCCTGCTCCTCACGGCGGGAGAGAGAGAGTGGCAAGATAGCGATAGGCAGAGGAAGCGAGGGAGAATGCGAGCGAGAGACTCGTGGGGTGGTGGGGGGAAGTTGGGTTCCCGCCAAGTGATGGCGCTGAATGACTTTCCAGTACGTGATGAAGTTTTCGCCTGCATGCGCAGGTTAGTCCTGGCAAGAACGTAGGCTACGCATGCGCAGCACCTTACTGACAGCAAGAGACCATTCTGCGCAGGTGCGAGGCTGGGACCGCTCTGATGACGTTGGCGTGCCGGATGCGTTGTCAGGAGTCATTTTGTTTTTTTAACACCACAGAGTACCTTTTGCCACCACAAAAGCAAACAGATATTTCCACGAGAAGTGCAATTTAGAGCACAGTGAATTTCTTCATTGGCATTTTCTGTTTGCCTGCTCAAGGGCCTAGAGGGAATAGAGGCTTTGCTCCCAAATTAGCTTTGTTTGTCCACAAAACCTTTAAGAAAAACATTAAATTTATAATAAAGTTTTATGAAGTAAGTCACTGCATCCAGTAATTTACTGTTGCTGTTCATTGTACTGACATTTCAGAGGAGAGCTGTGACCATTACAAACTGTTGCAAAAGTAGAAATCTCAGTTTTTAAAACCGAATTTCAGCAACACATTCCGACAGCTTTTAATCAGAAATGCACTGATTAAATCATAGTCATAGAATAAAGTCCTGTGAATTGAAAATCACATTTTGCTAAAAAAAAGTTTCCAATAGTTTAAATGAAGCAATTTTAATGATAGAGCATAGCTAATCACAACATGGACACAAAAAATGGTCTGCAAAATACAACACCAACTAAAATGCATTTTTTATTGTTTATTTGTTCATGGGTTGTGGGTGCCAGTGGCGAGGCCAACATTTATTGGCCATCCCTAATTGCTCGAGAAGGTGGTGGTGAGCCACCTTCCTGAACTCCTGCAGTTTCTGTGGTGTAGGCACACCAATAGTGCTGTTAGGGACAGAGTTCCAGGATTTTGACCCAGCAACAATGAAGGAATGGTGATATATTTCCAAGTCAGGATGGCATGCGGCTTTGAGGGGAACTTGCAAGTGGTGGTGTTCCCGTGCACTTGCTGCCATTGTTTTACTAGGTGGTAGATGTTATGGGTTTGGGAGGTGCAGTCGATGAAGCCTTGGTGAGTTGATGCACTGCATCTTGTCAATGGTGCACGCTGCAACTACAGTCTGCCTGGGATGGAGGGAGTGAATGTTGAAGGTGCTGATTGGCGTACCAGTCAAGTGGGCTGCTTTGTCCTGGATGGTGTCGAGCTCCTTGAATGTTGTTGGAGCTGCACTCATTCAGGCAAGTGGAGAGTATTCAATCACACTCCTGTCTTGTGCCTTGTAGATGGTTGACAGGCTTTGGGGAGTGAGGAGGTGAGTTACTCGCCGCAGGATTCCTAGCCTCTGACCTGCTCTTGTAGCCACAGTATTTATATGGCTACTCCAGTTCAATTTCTGATCAGTGGGAACCTCCAGGATGTTGATAGTGGGAGGTTCAGCATGGTAATGCTGTTGACCGTCAAGGGGAGATGGTAAGATTCTCTTTTGTTGGAGATGGTCATTGCGTGACACTTGTGTGGCATGAATGTTACTTACCACTTATCAGCCCAAGCCTGGATATTGTCCAGGTCTTGCTGCATTTCTACAAGGACTGTTTCAGCATCTGAGGAGTCGCAAATGGTGCTGAACATTGTACAATCATCAGCGAACATCCCCACTTCTGACTTTATGATTTGAAGGAAGGTCATTGATGAAACAGCTGAAGATGGTTGGGCCTAGAACACTACCCTGAGGAACTCCTGCAGTGATGTCCTGGAGCTCAGATGATTGACCTCCAACAACCACAATCATCTTCCTTTGCGCTAGGTGTGACTCCAACCAGCGGAGTGTTTTCCCCCTGATTCCCATTGACTGCAGTTTTGCTTGGGCTCCTTGATGCCATACTCGGTCAAATGCTGCCTTGATGTCACCTCACCTCTTGAGTTCAGCTCTTTTGTCTATGTTTGAACCAAGGCTGTAATGAGGTCAGGAGCTGAGTGGCCCTGGCGGAACCCAAACTGAGTGTCATTGAGCAGGTTATTGCAAAGCAAGTGCCGCTTCATGGCACTGGTGACGACACATTCCCTCACTTTACTCATGATAGAGAATAGACTGATAGGGCGTTAATTGGCCGGTTGGACTTGTCCTGCTGTTTGTGTATAGGACGTACCTGGACAATTTTCCACATTGCTGGATAGATGCCCGTGTTGTAGCTGTACTGGAACAGCTTGGCTAGGGGCGCAGCAAGTTCTGGAGCACAGGTCTTCAGTGGTATTGCCGGAATGTTGTCCGGGCCCATTGCCATTGCAGTATCCAGTGCTTTTAGTCGTTTCTTGATATCACATGGAGTTAATCAAATTGACTGAAGACTGGCATCTGTGATGCTAGGCACTTCAGGAGAAGACCGAGATGGATCATCCATTCGGCATTTCTGGCTGAAGATTGTGGCAAATCCTTCAGCCTTATGTTTTGCAACGATGTGCTGGGCTCCCCCATCATTGAGGATGGGGATATTTGGGGAACCACCTCCTGTAGTTAGTTGTTTAATTGTCCACCACCATTCACGACTAGATGTGGCAGGACTGCAGAGCTTAGATCTGATCCATTGGTTACGGGATCGCCTATCTCTGTCTATCGCATGCTGCTTACCTTGCTTGGCACGCAAGTAGTCCTGGGTTGTGGCTTCACCAGGTTGACACCTCAGTTTGAGGTATGCCTGGCGCTGCTCTTGGTATGCCCTCCTGCACTCTTTGTTGAGCCAGTGTTGATCCCCCGGCTTGATGGTAATGGTAGAGTGGGGGATATGCTGGGCCATGAGCTTACAGATTGTGATTGAGTACAATTCTGCTGCTGCTGATGGCTCACAGTGCCTCATGGATGCCCAGTTTTGCATTGCTGGATCTGTTCGAAATCTATCCCATTTAGCACGGTGCTCGTGCCACGCAACACAATGGAGGGTATCCTCAATGTGAAGGCAGGACTTCTTTTCCACAAGGGCTGTGCGATGGTCACTCCTACCAATCCTGTCATGGACAGATGCATCTGCTGCATGCAGATTGGTGAGGACGAGGTCAAGTATATATGATGGGATGGAGATGGCATGAACGGGATGGGGATGGCATGAGAGGGATGGCATGGGAAGGATGAAATGGCATGGGAGGGAGCGGATGGAATGGGATGGTATGAGAGTAAGGGGTGGCATGGAAAGAATGAAATGGCAAGGGATGGAGATGGCATGAGAGGAGTTGGAGGGAGGGGAAGGATAGAATGTCATGGGATGGAGATGACATAGGTGGGAGGGGCTGGCATTGGAGTGGTGGCATGGAAAAGATGGAATGGATAAGAGGGATGGCATGGGAAATATAGAATGACATGGGATGGGGTTGACATGGGAGGAACATAGGAACAAGAATAGCCCATTCAGCCAGTGGAGCCTGCTGCGCCATTCAATTAGATCATGGCAGATCATCTACCTCAATGTCACTTTCCCGTGCTATCCCCATATCCCTTGATGTCATTAGTATCCAGATATCTATCGATTTCTGTCTTGAACATGCTCAGTGATTAAGCTTCCACAGCCCTCTTGGGTAGTGAATGCCAAAAATTCAGCAACCTCTGAGTGAACAAATTCCTCCTCATCTCAGTCTTAAATGGCCTACCCCTTATTCTGAGACTATGTCCCCTGGTTCTAGACTCACCAGCTAGGGGAAACATCCTATCTACCCGATCATACCCTGTAAGAATTTTGCAAGTTTCCCTGAGATTAGATTAGATTAGATTAGAGATACAGCACTGAAACAGGCCCTTCGGCCCACCGAGTCTGTGCCGAACATCAACCACCCATTTATACTAATCCTACACTAATCCCATATTCCTACCAAACATCCCCACCTGTCTCTATATTTCCCTACCACCTACCTATACTAGTGACAATTTATAATGGCCAATTTACCTATCAACCTGCAAGTCTTTTGGCTTGTGGGAGGAAACCGGAGCACCCGGAGGAAACCCACGCAGACACAGGGAGAACTTGCAAACTCCACACAGGCAGTACCCGGAATCGAACTCGGGTCCCTGGAGCTGTGAGGCTGCGGTGCTAACCACTGCGCCACTGTGCCGCCCATATCACCTCTCATTCTTTGAAACTCGAGAATATAGTCCCAGTTTCCTCAATCTCTCCTCATAAAACAATCCTGCCATCCCAGAGATTAGTCTGGTAAACCTGCGTTGCACTTCCTCGATCTTTCCTTAGATGAGGAGACCAAAACTGTACACAATACTCCAGGTGCAGTCTCACCAAGGCACTATATAATTGCTGCAAGACTTCTTTGCTCCAGTACTCAAAACCCCTTGCAATGAATGTCAACAAACCATTTGCCTTCCTAATTGCTTGCTGCACCTGCATGTTAGCTTTTAGTGACTCATGCAGAAGGACACCCAGGTCCCTTTGGACATCAACACTTCCGAATCTATTTAAGAAATATTCTGTCTTTCTTCTTTTTTCTACCAAAGTGGATAACTCCACACTTATTCACATTATATTCCATCTGCCATGTTCTACCCATTCACTTAGCCTGTCCAAATCCCCTTGAAGCCTCTTTGCATCATCCTCACAACTTAGATTCCCACTAGTTTTATGTTATCAGCAAATTTGAAAATAATACATTTGGTCCCCACATCCAAATCATTTATATAGATTGTGAACAGCTGTGGCCCAAGCACTGATTCTTGCGGTACCCCACTAGTAACAGCCTGCCATCCTGAGAATGACCTATTTATTCCGACTCTCTGTTTTCTGTCTGTTAACCGATTCTCAATCCATACCAGTACATTTCCCCCAATCCCCTATGCTCTAACTTTATTTACTCATCTCCCGTGTAGGACTTATCAAAAGCCTTCTGAAAATCCAAATACATTTAGGGCGGCACAGTGGCGCAGTGGTTAGCACCGCAGCCTCACAGCTCCAGCGACCCGGGTTCAATTCTGGGTACTGCCTGTGTGGAGTTTGCAAGTCCTCCCTGTGTCTGCGTGGGTTTCCTCCGGGTGCTCCGGTTTCCTTCCACATATCAAAGACTTGCAGGTCGATAGGTAAATTGGCCATTATAAATTGCCCCTAGTATAGGTAGGTGGTAGGGAAATATAGGGACAGGTGGGGATGTGGTAGGAATATGGAATTAGTGTAGGATTAGTATAAATGGGTGGTTGTTTGTCGGCACAGACTCGGTGGGCCGGAGGGCCTGTTTCAGTTCTGTATCTCTTTAAAAAAAATCTCATCCACTGGTTCTCCTTTATCTATGCTGCAAGTAACATCCTCAAAACACCAACACCATGATTTTCCTTTCATAAATCCATGTTGACTCTGCCCAATCATATCATTATTTTCTAAGTGGTCTAGTTATCACATCCTTTATAATAGATTCTAACATTTTCTCTATTACTGACATCAAACTAACTAGTCTGCAGTTCCCCGTTTTCTCTCTCTCACCTTTCTTCAATAGAATCGTTATATTTGCTACTTTCCAGTCTACAGGATCCTTTCAATCAATGGAATTTTGAAAGATAACCACCAATGCATCCATTATCTGAATAGTTACCTCCTTCAACACTCTGGGCTGTAGCTCATCTGGTCCAAAAGATTTATCAACCTTCAATCCAGTTAATGTTTCGAGTACTACCTCTTTATTAATACTAATTTCTTTCAGTTCCTCATTTTCACAAGTCCCTTGGTTCCCTAGTATTTCTGGGAGATTTCCTGGGAGGGAGGGAGGGGATGGTATTGGAGAGGGATAGATTGGTATGGGATAGGTATGGCATGGGAGTGAGTGGATGACATGGGAGAGGTGGTTAAGAATTGGCTAAGTATATTAATTTGACTGCAAATATTTTGCAGATCTCTGCTAGTATACAATACAATATAGCTGTGCTCGCCTTTAATGAATATTGATAACACAGCACTGTATATATTCTGTTAAAGGGATAAAATAAATACTGTACAGTAAGGCTGAATCATGTTCTCCAAAACTGAGTCTGATGTTGGGCCATGATTTTAAAATATGAAAATCTAAATTCGATCAAGTTCAATTTAAAAAAAAATGCAGGAAAAGAGCCTATGTTCTTGTAACATCTTACAAAATGAGTATATTTTAATTCATAAATACACATAGGCATTTGAAAAACAGCATTTGGAAGTTAAAAAAAAGTTCATCAATTAGTTTTACCTCTTGATCACAACACATATCTCTATGATGTTTTTGAGGCTGTGAACAAAAATATCCTGCCTCTGAGCTCCTAGCCCACACTTGTGCTGCACTAGCAGCATTAGGAAGTTTCTTTATCATTAACAAATTCTCAGAGAAGCTGCTGTGTAGTTTGTGATTATAGCACATTTCTGGCATACCTAATCTTGGCAGCAGGTCTCAAAAGTGTTCATTCCCTAATATTAATCCCAAAAATATGTTTGCATAACTACTTGAGTTTTTATTATGTCATCTGTACTATATGATTTAATAGATTAGTTGGGAACCACAGTCTATTTTTCAGTACTTCAATATAAGCTAGCAGAGTTCTCCTGTTGTTGCTTACAGGGTGTTGGAGGAAAAACTTTAATGCTGTTTTGGCAGTGCTGGGGAAGAGTCCTAGAATTGGCAGTACTGGAGGGAAGTGGGGCAAAATAGTGTGGTTTGGGAGTATCAACATCTCGGAAATAAATAAGGTTGCAAAAAGAGAGGAGAAAGTGGTCATAGAGGGTCAGAACTGCAATTGGAGGTCTGATACTGTCAATGGCCGTACTTGGAGACCACAATGCTGCAGTAATACTGGTACAGGAACAGTTCCAAGGGTGCCAGAAACTGGACATTCTCACATCATGAGAGAAAACAGTTGTTACAGCAGCATTCAGAAATAAAGAAAAAGAAATTATATTTATTTTACATTTTATCACATCCATTTCAGCCATTGAAATACTTTTGGAGTGCAGTCACTTAGTATTTAGGCTAACAAGACAGCTAATTTGTAGACAATAACATCCCACAAATAGGAGTAAGATAAATGACCAGTCATTTTTTTGGTGTTGACAGAGATGAATGTTGGCTGGAACAACAGGAAAAAACCTCTACTTTTCTGTGAGTAGTATTGTGGGTTTTTTTTATGTTCACCCGAAAAAGTAGATGACGCTTTGTTTTAACAACTCAGCTGATAGACTGCACCTCTAACAATAAAGCATATCTTTCATATTCTACTGAGTGTCATCTTAGATGACCTGCTCAAGTCCTGAAGTGAGATTAATAGAAACTCCATGAAAGGAGCAAAGGATAGGTCCTAGACCCTGAGAGAGTTTGATCTCAGGACAAAGCATTTGGACGCAATTCTAATAAGAATTGGACAGTTTTATTGCTGAATTTGATTAACTCTTGTCAATGTATAAGCGCCTAAGCTACAACTACATTATAATGCCAGATTCACGAATGGACACCAGTGTTAGTGGATAGAGCAACAGTAACAAAAATGAAGTTTGGGCACAAACATTTTTGATGGGCACAAACAAAAAATGTTTGAGAGATGAATCTGTGGGTTCTTCTGAAAGGTAGAAATGTAACATACTTGGAATAAAGTACAGAAGATTCTTTGAAGTAACAAAACACTGCTTGAATTTTGTGTTTATAATTTGGTAGCGCAATTTGTCAAAAAAAGTATCTATAGGCCCTGTGCCGTACCAACGGAGGAACTCATATACAAAATCAGTTAATACTGAAGCTGGGATTTTCTTTCTTTGGCTCACACACCCGTTATTTTCTGTCCATTTACTTTTATGGGATGTTAAATCATGGACTGGTAACTGCAGAAATGGAAATAGCCCTAGCCTAACATTTAGAGTAGTTTTGTGCCTTCTGTGGTGTTCTGTCATGCACTTTTTTCTTTCTAGCAGAAGAACCAAATTTGCATCAGGGTTTATTTCCCCATATGCCGTGATGCCAACATTTGAATGAATGCATCCTGATCAATTTTCTTCTGTTTCTTTAGAGCCCAATATGCAGACCTCTGAGGCTGGTTCAGACACCACATCAACAGTGACTTTGCAGACCTCAGTGGCAGGACAGCAGGCGGTGCAGGCCCAAGTGGTACAACAGGTACCCGTTCAGCAGCAGGTAAGTATTTCAGCTGGAACGGCAATGATGTTTTCTCTTTTTTTTTAACCACTGTCCTTGTTCTGATGCTAAGAGGGAGAAATAAGTGGCCTACACCCAGACGGTCAACCGAGCCTCCATTCGTTATCATGAGAAAATGTAGAATAGTAGCCTTCAACTGCTTATGAAGAGATTCCAAACACAATTGTGTGTGGAACATACAATCATCAGTCTCTGGGATACAACAAACATGAAAGCACTTCACCTTTTGCCCCCTCTCTGTATGAGAGCCTTCCAGCTCTTGCCTTGTATTTTCTTTAATTTACTGTCATTAGAATTAGTATTGTTTCTTTAACTTTACAAAGAGGAACATATACTGCATTGGCACAGAACTCCATTGCCATATTTTGAAGACTTAAGCCATTATTTTAAGATTTTTTCATTCATCGGCTGGGATTTTGTGTGGTCCCCTGAGGCAGGATTGGGGGCGGGGGAGGAGCTTGGAGTTTCGCACTGGGCAGCGGGAGGGTGCGGGGGAGTTGGGGTGGGGGTGTGGCGTGATGGAGAGAACATCGTCAAGTGATCTTCCCGGGGTGGATAGGCTGTCGACTGCCTTCCTGCCCAGAGGCCAATTGAGGCCCTTAAGTGGCCTATTAACGGCCATTTAAGGGCCTCTCTCCACTGCCGCTGAGATCTTACCAGTGGCAGGGGTGCAGGGAAGCGCAGCCTGTGCCACGCGGTGAGGGAGCCTCGTAACATGAGACGCCCTCCCTGTGGGCTTGGTGGGGGTGGGGGGTTCCCTCCTTCGTGGGCAATTTGTGGCCCACGGAGGACCCCCATTGGGAACAACGCAATCTCCTGGGACCGCCCACCCCCTCTCCCCCTGGAGTGCACAATCACCCCCTCTACCCCTCTTTCTGGGGCCATCCAGACTGGCCCCGGCAAACCTGCCTCACCTATCTCTGGTCTGGGGTTCCAGCGCTGGGCCTGGGTCCGAGACCTCTGCAGTACTGGCCTTGGCCACCACTCCTGGTGGTACTACCAATACTGCTGAGCTGCTGGCCCTCTGTTTGGCCGGTAGCTCATGGAGGCGGGATCCCTGTCTTTAAAGGGACGGGGATCCTGGCTCGAGAAACTTTGATTTAAAAAGACCGGAGGATCGCTCCCAGGGTTGGGGGGTTGGTGTGCGGGGGTTTTGTTTGGAAAGGTAGAGGCGGGGATCCCCCTGCCTTTTTGACCTGGCGCCAAGAGCCCCGCCTCCAGCACAAAATCCAGCCCATAGTGTGCCATTGACAGCAGACTACAAGTTAAATGATCCAACTTCTATGCTATAGTTTGAACTTTATTACACCTGTACGTTTACAGCAAAAAGTATTTTTCAATAGTGGATTGAGTTTCTTATGACTTATGTGCCTTATGCATTGGATTAACACTGTTGGATGCCGTCACAGTTTTATTGGAAACAATATACTAAGGAGTCAGGTCTGCGGTCTGTTGTCATATAGAAATAATGTGGAGAAACACGACCAGATCAGGATGAGTGAGTCTTTGTAAATTTGGCAATTTTCTGGGCTCCAAAAACAAGTTCATTTTGTGGCAGTGGAAATCATTTTAGGTCAGATCCGCTAATGTGTTTGCGTGATGGTACATGTATCATCAGGTGGAACACTGGAAGGGGAGTAGGCCATTTAGTCCCTCAAGCCTGTCCTGTCATTCAATTAGATCGACCTAACTTCAATACCCGCCTTTTCACTCCTGAAAGGGCTGGCTCTATTTTTTGGACTATGCCCCCTAGCCCTAGACTGGCCAACCAGTGAAAATAGTTTCTCCCTCTTTCCCCTATCTGTTCCCCTTAATATGTTGAAAACTTTGATCAAAGCACCCCTTAACCTTCTAAATTTCAGGAATGCAGCAACCCTAGTTTGTGTAATCGCTCCTTGTAAATTTAACCCTTGCCGTCTAAATATCATTCTGGTAAAATAGAAGATAATAGCTAGATAATATCAGCCATCCTGAAGGCTCTAGGAAAGACAGCACTTGCATGAAACTTTTGTATGTGGCCAGTTGGTTTACTGCACTTCTGGAGGAATGGATGAACACATCACCAAGGCCTTAAAATTACTAGTTTTTTTGGCATTTCTGGAATACCTTTTTAGCAGTTCTGCATTTTGAGAGGAGGCTGATTTGATTGAGGTCTTAACTCCACTTTCCTTCCTGCCCCCATAACCCTTGACTTCCGTGTAGATCAAAAATCTGTCTAACTCGAGCCTTGAATATATTCAATGACTGAGCTTCCACTGCTTTCTGGGGAAGAGAATTCTAAAGATTAATGATCCCCAGAGAGAAGAAATTCTTCCTCATCTTTGTCTGAAAAGGGAGATCCCTTATTTTGAAACTGTGCCCCCTAGTTCTAGATTCCCCCACAAGAGGAAACATCCTCTCAGCTTGTCAAGCCCCCTCAGAATCGTATATGTTTCAATAAGATCACCTCTCATTCTTCTAAACTCCATGAATATAGGCCCAACCTGTTCAATCTTTCCTCATAAGACAACCCTTTATCCCAGGAATCAGCCTAGTAAACTTTCTCTGAACTGCTTCCAATGCAAGTATATCTCAGCTTAAGTAAGGAGACCAAAACTGTATGCAGTACTCTAGGTGTGGTCTCACCAATGCCCTGGACAGTTGTACCACGTCTTTCCTACTTTTATACTCCATCCCCCTTGCAATAAAGGCCAACATTCCATTTGTGTTCCTAATTGCTTGCTGTAGCTGCATGCTAACTTTTTGTGATTTATCGACAAGGAGATCTAGATCCCTCTGCAGTAGAGCTTACCGTAATCTCTCTCCATTTAAATAATAATCTGCTTTTCTATTCTTCCTGCCAAAGTGGACAGTCTCACATTTTCTCACACAATACTCCATCTGCCAAATTTTTGCCCATTCATTTAACCTATCTATATCTCTTTGGAGATACTTTGTGTCCTCCTCAGAGCTTGCTTTCCTACCTATTTTTGTACTGTCTGCAAATTTGGCTACGATACACTCGGTACCTTCAAGTCATTAATACGGATCGTAAATAGTTGAGGCCGCAGCACTGATCCCTGTGGCACTCCACTAGTTACAGTTTGCCAACCTGAAAATGCCCCATTTATCCTGAATCTCTGTTTCCTGTTAGTTAGCTAATCCGCTATCCATGCTAATATATTACCCCCAACACAATGAGCTCTTATCTTGTCTAGCAACCTTTTATATGGCAACTTATCAAATGCCTTTTGGAAATCCAAATACACTACATCTACTGGTTCCCCTTTATCCACCCTACTTGTTACATCCTCTAAGAACTCTAATAAATTTGTCAAATCCATTTTCCTTTCACAAAACCATGTTAACTCTGCCTGAATGCATTATAATTTTCCAAATGTCCTGCTCCTACTTCCTTAATAATGGATTCCAGCACTTTCCCAGTGACAGATGTTAAGGTAACTGGCCTGCAGTTTCCTGCTTTCAGTCGTCCCCTTTTCTTTAATAGAGGTATTGCACTTGCAGTTTTCCAATCTGCTGGGACCTTTACAGAATCTAGGGAATTTTTGAAGATTACAACCAATGCATTCACTATCTTTGCAGGCACATCTTTTAAGACCCTAGATTGCAGGCCATCAGGTTCAGGGGACTTGTCAGCTTTTAGTCCCATTAGTTTTTCAAGTTCTTCTTCTTTGGCCTCCTTGTCTCGAGAGACAATGGGTAAGCGCCTGGAGGTGGTCAGTGGTTTGTGAAGCAGCGCCTGGGGTGGCTATAAAGGCCAATATTAGAGTGACAGATTCTTTCACAGGTGCTGCAGATAAAATTGGTTGTCGGGGCTGTTACACGGTTGGCTCTCCCCTTGCGCTTCTGTCTTTTTTCCTGCCAACTGCTAAGTCTCTTCGACTCGCCACACTTTAGCCCCGCCTTTATGGCTGCCCGCCAGCTCTGGCGATCACTGGCAACTGACTCCCACGACTTGTGATCAATGTCACAGGACTTCATGTCGCGTTTGCAGACGTCTTTGAAGCGGAGACATGGACGGCTGGTGGGTCTGATACCAGTGACGAGCTCGCTGTACAATGTGTCCTTGGGGATCCTGCCATCTTCCATGCGGCTCATGTGGCCAAGCCATCTCAAGCACCGCTGGCTCAGTAGGGTGTATATGCTGGGGATGTTGGCCGCTTCGAGGACTTCTGTGTTGGAGATACGGTCCTGTCACCTGATGCCAAGGATTCTCCGGAGGCAGCGAAGATGGAATGAATTGAGACGTCGCTCTTGGCTGACATACATTGTCCAGGCCTCGCTGCCATAGAGCAAGGTACTGAGGACACAGGCTTGATGGACTCGGACTTTTGTGTTCCGTGTCAGTGCGCCATTTTCCCACACTCTCTTGGCCAGTCTGGACATAGCAGTGGAAGCCTTTCCCATGTGCTTGTTGATCTCTGCATCGAGAGACAGGTTCCAGGTGATAGTTGAGCCTAGGTAGGTGAACTCTTGAACCACTTCCAGAGCGTGGTCGCCGATATTGATGGATGGAGCATTTCTGACGTCCTGTCGCATGATGTTCGTTTTCTTGAGGCTGATGGTTAGGCCAAATTCGTCACAGGCAGCCGCAATCCTGTCGATGAGTCTCTGCAGACGCCCTTCAGTGTGAGATGTTAATCTCAGCAGCATCGTCAGCAAAGAGGAGTTCCCTGATGAGGACTTTCCGTACTTTGGTCTTCGCTCTTAGACGGGCAAGGTTGAACAACCTGCCACCTGATCTTGTGTGGAGGAAAATTCCTTCTTCTGAAGACTTGAACGCATGTGAGAGCAGCAGTGAGAAGATGATCCCAAACAGTGTAGGTGTGAGAACACAGCCCTGTTTCACGCCACTCAGGATAGGAAAGGGGTCTAATGAGGCGCCGCTATGCTGAATTGTGTCTTTCATATTGTCATGGAATGAGGTGATGATACTTAGTAGCTTTGGTGGACATTCGATCTTTCTTTTGGCTTTGGTGAGATCAATGAAAGCATCTGTTATTCACAACATTTCTCCTGTAGCTGGCGAAGGGAGAACAGCATGTCAATGGTGGATCTCTCTGCTCGAAAGCCACACTGTGCCTCAGGGTAGACACGCTCGACCAGCTTGTGGAGCCTGTTTGAAGCAACTCGAGCGAAGACCTTCCCCACTATGCTGAGCAGGGAGATTCCACGGTAGTTGTTGCAGTCACCGCGGTCACCCTTGTTCTTGTAGAGGATGATGATATTGGCATCGCGCATGTCCTGTGGTACTGCTCCCTTGTCCCAGCACAGGCAAAGCTGTTCGTAGAGTGCTGAAAGTATAACAGGCTTTTTCTTTCTCTTTTTACTTTTTCTCTAGTGATAGTGATTCTTTTAAGCTCTTCGCTTCCTTTTTGCCTCTTGATTTTCTGCTATTCTTGGGACATTTTTTGTGTCTTCTACTGTGAAGGCAGATGCAAAATACTTGTTCAAAGTCTCTGCCATTTCTTTGTTTCCCATTATTAATTCCGCAGTCTCAACCTCTAAGGGACTGACACTTACTTTAGCTACTCTCTTCCTTTTTATACATTTGTAGAAGTTTTTACTGTCTGTTCTCGTATTTCTTGCTAGTGTAGACTCAGACTCTAATTTCTCCCTCCTTATCGTTTTTTAGTCATCCTTTGCTGGTTTCAAAAATTTTTCCCAATCTTCTGGGCAACCATTCATCTTCGCAGCATTGTACGCCTTCTCTTTCAAGTTAATACCACCCTTAACTTCCTTAGTTAGCCATGGATGGGGCATCCTTCTCTTAGAGACTGTCCTTCTTAATGAAATATATCTTTGTTGAGAGCTATGAAATATCTCTTTAAATGTCTGCTACTTCTTCTCTACTGTCTTGCCTTTTAACTTATTTTCCCAGTCCACTTTAGCCAATTCTGTTAGCATACCCTTGTAATTGCTTTTATTTAAGTTTAAGACACTAGTTTCAGACCCAAACTTCTCACCCTCAAACTCAATGTGAGGGCTGAATTTTATTAGTGCGCCACAAATTGCGGCGGCATGCTTTGAAATTGGTGGCTTTCAGGCACAGATGCGCCTCGCTGAGCCCCAGTGATATTTTGTGCGAGGACTCATTTAAATGGAGGGGGCAGAGCGGCCACTACCAATGACATAGAGGGGGCGGCCACTCCGTCCCCGGCAATGGCATCTAGTGCCACCACACAGGCACCGGTGCCATTTTTAAAGGACTTCAAGCCCTTAGCAAAAGTTTGAATTTCTAAAGTTATATTATTGTTAATTTTCTTCAAAAAAAATTAAAAGCTGGAGGCCCTTTCCCAACTGCCCCCCCAATAGTTTTCTTATTGCCCTATATGTGGAAAATTTATTTTATTCCCAACTTGAACTTTCCCCCTCAACCTCCTCACATTTGCCCTTCAACCCCTTCCCACCATCCCTACAGCCAATAAAAGTGTTTTTCCCTCTCCCCCTCCGCCCTGATAATTTCACTGCTCCCCCATCCCCAGCAGTGTCTTATCTTGAATCCCCAAATGGGGTTCGGAAGGCATGATGGGTCTTCAGCCACAATATCGGCGTGGCACGGCTGCCTGGTCAGGTAAGGTCAGTAACATTTTTTTGAATAAGTTTGAGTAGGCAAACGAAGGTCCCACCGCTTGGCAGTGGGGGGGTCGCACAGAGGCCTTGTCCCTGCTGGTAAAATGCAGCGGGGCCTTCTCTTGGAGGTTGTGGTGGGCCTCTTCCACCACGACCCCCCAATCTCGAGGGGCTGGTAAATTTCAGCTCTGAAATTCATCATGTTATGATCACACTTGCCTAGATGATCGTTTACGATAAGGTCATTTATTCATCCTGTGTCATTATACATTACCAGATCTGAAATAGCCTGCTTCGGGTTGGTTCCAGAACATATTGTTCCAAGAGCCGTCCCTATACATTCTGAACTCTCCAGCTTGCCTTTGCCAATTTGATTAGCTCAATCTATGTGAAGATTAAAATTGTCCATGATTATTGCAGTACCTTTCCCACAAGCCCCCATTATTTTTTCGCTTTATATTCTGTCCTACAGTGTGGCTACTGTTAGGTGACCTATAAACTACTCCCAGCAGAAACTTCTTTCCTTTGCTATTTCTTATCTCCACCCAAACTAATTCTACGTCTTGATCTTCCAAGCCAAGATCATTTCTCACTGCTGTACTGATCTCATCCTTTATTAACAGAACTACTCCACCTCCTTTTCCTTTCTTCCTATCCTTCCGAAATGTCAAATACCCTTGAATATTTAATGTTACAACCTGGTGAGAAAGGTGTCCAGGATCCCTCTCAGCCTTCATCTGGTGTTACCGTAACAGGTTTTATTTTTAAACACACTTTTTAGCTCCCCTTTGGTGAATCCTTGTTTGCTGCTTTTCAATTATAAGGCAAAGAAACCAGCACAAGCAGGTTTTCTTAGGATTAAAGAAGAAAAGTTGAAATGTATTAAACTTGAACTTAAACTCTAATTCAGTTGACGCCTACGGATACATGATGCGCGACGCACACATGCAAATAGAGACAGAAAAGAGCAGAAGAAATAAAGTGGAAATGTATCTGAAGAATTTTTGTTAGGATTCTTCAAGCTCACTGTAGAGTCCTTGATTGTAGGTAGATCTTGCTTTTCGTTGGGGCCCAGTATTCTTAAACCTTGCTTGCTGTCGGATACTTTTCTCTCTTGGGGTTCATATGTCTTTAGCGGATTCAGAGGATTGTGAGAAAGAGATGGGAGCAGACAGGAGAGATATTCTCAGTCCAGAAGCAAACAATCTTTCTGCCCAAACTCTCTGCGGCTAGTTCAAAAAAACCGTGGAACTGCCCATTAGTCATGTGATCAGCTGGTCCAAGCAGTCCTGGCCCCTGTGGATTGCATCACCCCAACAGGCCCTGGAATGCGAGCACCCCCACCCCCTCACTGTTCGGTGATCAACATCCATTGTGGGTTAAATTGGATAAGGGAAGCAACCTCTCTTGTCCCTATTGGTATGCAAATATACTCCATCCAAGTCTGGCAGCCCTTGTAACAGACCTTCTCTTCTTCCTAGCAACAATTTGAAATTTAAAGTCCATATGGTGAAATTAATGTGCCTCATTCTTGGCAGGTGGGGGCGCAGCATGACATTAGTTTCTAGGCTTGGTCATCTTGCAGCCACGTCTCTGTAAAGGCTATCGTATCATACCCATGTAGTTCTATTTGTGCTATCGATTCATCCACTTTGTTATGAATGCTGTGTGCATTCTGGCAAAGAGCCTTTAATTCTGTCTTTTTTACCATTTTTCCCTACTCTGACCTTATTTGCTGGTGCACTCTTATGTTTGTACGCTTTATCCTTCCTGTCACATTCTGATCATCATTACTCGTATTACTACCCTGCACTATTGCCTTGTCCTGTCTTGTTAACTTTCTAAATTTCCTCTCACCTGAATCCTCCCCCCAACTATTAGCTTAAAGCTTTCTCTACAGCCCTAGTTATATGATGTGCCAGGACACTGGTCCCACCGTGGTTCAGGTGAAGGCCATCTCTCTTTCCCAATACTGCTGCCAGTGCCCCATGAATCAAAATCCATTTCTCCCACACCAATCTTTCAGCCATGCATTCAACTCTCTGATCTTATTTACGCTATGCCAATTTGCTCGTGGCTCAGGTCTAGAGATAATCTAGAGATTATTACCTTTTGTGGTTCTGCTTTTTAATATGGCCCCTAGCCACCAATACTCCCTTAGCAGAACATCTTTCTTAGTCCTACCTATGTTATTGGTACCCACGACAACAGGATCCATCCCCCCTCACTCCAAGTTCCTCTCCAGTCCCAAGGAGATGTCCTTAACCCTTGCACTGCCAGGCACCACAGTCTTTGGGACTCTCACTCTCAGGTGTAGTGAACAGTATCTATCCCCCTAACTACACTGTCCCATACTACTACTACTATGTTTTTACTCTCCCCCTCCCCCCCCCCCCCCCAACAACTTGAATGGCCCCTTGCACTACGGTGCTGTGTTCAGTTTGCTCGTCCTCCCTGTAGTCTCTGCTCTGGCCCACACAAACTGCAAGAACCTCAAACCTGTTGGACAAGTGCAAGGTCTGAGGCTCCTCCAGTGTTGCATTCTGGATCCCCATACCTGCCTCCATCGGTAGTCACACCCTCCTGCCTCTGACTGCAGACCAAATTTGAAGTATCTAACCTAAGGGTGTGACTGCCTCCTGGATCAAAGTATCCAGGTAACTTTCCCCCTCCCTGATGCATTGCAGTGTCCGAACCTTGGACTCCAGTTCATCAACTCTGACCTGAAGTCCCTTGAGCTACAGACACTTACTGCAGATGTTATTGCAGTGGATCACACTGGTATCCACCAGCTCCCACATGCTACAGCTGCAGCACATCACCTGCCCTGCCATCTCTATTGTGTTTTATTTAACTAATTGGGGTTCAAGTTTAGAAATATCACTGATAATTTGTAGTTATATTAAGTTGTTTAACTAGTTGCTATAAATTTTATACAATTCTTCTATCTCCCAAGTACCAGTTTAAACTTCTGCTCCAGTTTAGAAAGGAAAGAAAACCTTAAAAATCACCTATCTGCTCACCTAATTAATGTCTCTTTGCTTCAACTCTCAGGTCTCACCATCTCCAGCCCCCTCTCTTGGATCACTGCTTGTTCTGTAAACGACCAGAACAGCACCTCCTCCCTCACTGCACCACCTCTTACCAAATTCTCGAGTTAGATGCTCTGTCGAGCAGAACGTCATGCTACTTACCTACTTAAGAGGCCTTTGTTTGCCTACAAAAGGAAAACAGAAATTACTCTCTCAATATACTGGAAGCAATTTAAGATGATTTCAATAAGGCTTATCTATTGCCAGGAGTAGCTGAAACTGGCAAAATGATTTACTTTGGAGCCTGAGACTAAATAAATTTTGAACACTAATTACTGGAGCTAGAAAAGAGCTTTTGCAGCAGGTTTTTAATTTGCTTCCTACTTGAACTAAACTGTTATTGCCAATGACAGATAGAGGTCTTGTCAAACCACAGGGATATTTTTGCTCCCACCCATAGTGAGAGGTTCTGAATATTAGGTATGGGATTGCCAGTAAACAATTCTTTGCAATTATAATGGAGGAAAAGGAGCAGTATAGGATGGAGGAATTGAGAGGTGGACAGCATATGAGAAAGATGCATCCTACAAGCTATTGCACTCACAATTTACAGGTCATAGAGATTCAATGAATATCTTATTGAGGAGCTCTGCATGAGATGAGTGTGCTTCACTAAAGAGGCAATAGAAGAGTTGTGCCAACTACTAGTTGAAGACCTGCAGCCTAGATCATCTGCCCTGGCAGTGCTGCCTGTGGCTGTGAAAGTGATAACTACACATAATTTTTATGCTCTGACTCATTTCAAGCATTGAAGATCTTTATAATATTACTCAATGCACCGTCTAGACATGCATTTGTCAGGTAACTGCCATACTTTTCAGAATAGCTGTGGAATTCATAAAATTTGATGTAACGACGAGGCAACAGCATGATAGGACAATATAGTTTTATCATTTTATTAGTTTCCCTATGGTTGCAGTAGAAATACATCTGTGACGTCATGAGTTCCTGAAGTTAATCCCAAAATTTAATGGAATATCCAGATTGTATGACAGAATCAAACTAATTTTCCATCTCAATGCCAGATTTGCTGGAAGTTGCCATTATGATTTCTCCCTCAGGAATTCTGCCCCTCAACTTATTGCAATGGAAAATAACCATTCTAAAAGTTGTAAGAAGAGTGGTTGAAGAGTGTGACAATTACGTATATTCTTCTACAAATTGTCATAGAAAAAACCATCTTGATCTTAAAAGGGGAACTTGTGCTACCTTGATAAATCAGGAGGACCTTTGTAATAAGCTCTTGATTATGTATCCTGCACAGTTGAAGCTTGTTACACTTTGCCTAACTTGCCATTCAAAAACAGCAGGACAGACCCATCAGAGGTGGTGGCAGTGTGATATACAGTCAGGAGGGAGTCTCCCTGGGAGTCCTCAACATTGATTCTGGACCCCATGAATCTCATAGTATCAGGTCAGTCATGGTCAAGGAAACTGCCTGCTGATTACCAGCTACTGCCCTCCCTCAGCTGATGAATCAGTGCACCTCCACGTGAACAGCACTTGGAAGAAGCACTGAGGGTAGCAAGGGCACAGAAGATACTTTGATGGGGTGGGCAGGGGAACTTCGGTGTCCATCACAGAGTGGCTCAGCAACACCACTACTGATTGAGCTGGCTGAGTCCCATCTCTCGCCACCTGCCACAGGCCCAGTCTGGCAGAATGAACATGGGGGAAAAGTCTATTTGGCCTCGTCCTCACCAATCGAGCTGTTGCAGATGCATCTGTCCATGACAGTATTGATAGGAGTGACCACCGCACAGTCCTTGTGGAGACGACGGCCGGTATTTCGTGCTGGCGATGGGGGTCTCGACATCCAGTAAAAGCGACGCTGAGAACCCTATGTCGCCTCTTCAGTGGAATGCCCGCCTAATCTAATGCCAATTAGGCGCTTAAGTGGACAGTGGCGGGCTTTCCATGGGATCAAGGATCCTGGCAATGGAAGTCTCGCCCTTGGAGAGCTGCCGGCCAATCATAGGCCGGCAGCTCTTCTACTTAGCAGCGCCACCATTGAGGCGGTGGTGGCTGCTGCTGTTGGAACATGTACTGAAGGCCCAGGAGCGGCACTGGACCCAGGCCACAGGTAGGGCAGGGTGGGGGTCGTGGGGGAGGGGTGTGAGGGGGAGTCATTAGCAAGGGCATTCAGCAGGCCTCCCCCTCCCCAATGCCGGGTCCCAAATTCAAGCACCAAGTGCCTTTTAACAAGGGACTACCATTGCCTCTCCCCCACCCCCCACCCCCCACCCAGAGCTGGGAAGCAGCACAGTTTGTCATGCTGGCGACATGTGGCGACAGGGCCACCCACTACAGGGCTACTTGCGGCGTGGGGGCATGAGGCCCTTAACTGGGCATTAATTGCCCAGTTAAAGGCCTCAATTGGTGGCGGGGTGGGAAGGCGGTTCACAGGCCTTCCTGCCCCAGACTTAATTTTGGTGGAGGCGGGAAGGTGGCAGGCGCTCCCCCCCCCCCCCCCCACTGCCACCATCCCACCTGATTTTATGCTCTCCCCGCCTCCAAGCTCACTGCAGGGGAGAGCATAAAATTCCCTCAAAGTCCTGTCATAACACTGAGGGCACCCTGCATTGTGTTATGTGACACTGCTGTTGTGCTCAATGAGAAAGATTCAGAACAGATCTAGCAGTTCAAAATTGGGCATCCATGAGATGCTGTAAGTCATCAACAACAGCAGAGTTGTGTTCCACCATGATCTGTAACCTCATGGCCTGGCATATCCCTCACTCTATCATTACCATCAAGCCAGGTCACCAACCCTGGTTCAAAGAGGAGTGCAGGAGAGCATGCCAGGAGCAGCACCAAGCATACCTAAAAAAGAGGTGCCAAACTGGTGAAGCTACAACATAGGACTACATGCATGCTAAATAGTAGAAGCAGCAGGCTGTAAACAGAGCTAAGCAATCCCATAACCAATGGGTCAGATCAAACCTTTGCAATCCTACCACATCTCGTTGTAATGATGGTGGACAATTAAACAACTACCGGGAGAAGGAGGTTCTGCAAACATCCCATCCTCAAAGATGGGGGAGTCTAGCACTTGAGAGCAAAAAACGAGGCTGAAGTGTTTGCAGTCAGCTTCAGCCAGAACTGCCGAATAGATGATCCATCTTGGCTTTGCCCCATTATCACAGATGCCAATCTTTAGCCAATTTAATTCACTCCATGCAATATCAAGTAACGGCTAAGTGCACTGGATATAGCAAAGGCCACAGACCCCGATAGCCTGATAGCTACAGTGCTAAAGACTCAAGCTCCAGAACTAGCTGCGCCTCTAGCCAAGCTTTTCCAGTACAGTTACAACACTGGCATCTACCTGACAAAATAGAAAATTTCTCAGGTATGTCCTGTTCACAAAAAGCAAGACAAATTCAATCCGGCCAGTTACTGCCCTAGCAGTCTACTCTAAATCATCAGCTAAGTGTTGGAATGTGCCATTGATTGTGCAGTCAAGAGGCACGTAGTCACAGATAACTTGCTTACCCTTGCTCGGTTTGGGTTCCTCCAGGACCACATAGCTCCAGACCTCATTACAGGCTTAATCTAAACATTTTTATAAAAGCTGAATTTCAGAGGCGAGCTGAGAGTAACTTCCCTTGGCATTGAGTCAGCATTTGACTGAGTGTGGCACCAAGGAGCCCTATTAAAATTGAAGTCAGTGGGAATCAGGGAAAATTCTCCACTGCCTGGATTCATACCTAGTAAAAAGGAAGATAGTTAAGATAGTTGTGATTGTTGGAGGCCAATCAACTCAGCCCCAGCACTGCACTACAGGAGTTCCTCATGACAGTGTTCTCGGCCCTACCACATTCCATTGCTTCATCAGTGACCTTCCCTCCAACATAAGGTCAGAAATGATGATGTTTGCTGTGATTTCACAGTGTTCAGTTCCATTTGCAATTCCTCAACCAATGAAGTAGTCCATTTCTGCATGCAGCAAGACCTGGACAACATTCAGGCTTGAGCTAATAAATGGCAAGTAACATTTGCGCCTTGCCAAGTGCCAGGCAATAACAATCTCCAACAAAAGAGGGTCTAACCACTTCCTCTTGACATTCAACAGCATTACCATCTCCGAATACGCCACCATCAACATTATGGGTATTACCATTCACCAGAATCTTAACTGGGTGAGCTACCTAAATATTATGGCTATGAGAGCAGGTCAGAGGCTGGGTATTCTACAGCAAATGACTCACCTCTTGACTCCCCAAAACCTTTCCACCACCTACGAGGCCCAAGTCAGGAGTGTGATGTAATACTCTCCACTTATCTGGATGCATGCAGCTCCAACTACACTCAAGAAGCTTGACACCATCCAGGACAAAGTAGCCCAGTTGATCAGCACCCTATCCATCACATTAAACATTCATTCCCTCCACCACCAGTGCACTGTGACTGCAGCGTGTATTGTCTACAAGATGAACTGCAGAAACTCGGCAAGCCCTCTTCCTACGTGCCTTCCAAACTCATGACCTCTACCACTTAGAAGGACAAGGACAGCAAGTGCATGGGAACACCGCCATCTCCAAGTTCCCCTCCAAGTCACACATCTGAATTGGAAATATATCACTGATCCTTCATCTTGGCTGGGTCAAAATCCTGAAACTCCCTAATGGTACTGTGAGACTTCAGCAATTCAAAAAGGTGAATCATGACCACTTTCTCAAAGGTAATTATAGATGGGCAGAAAATGCTAGTTGCCAGCAATGTCCACATCGCATGAAGAAGTAAAAGATAAAAACAAAAGAAGGCCTGTGCATGAAAATTTCTGCCTAGTACGGGAAAGCTTTGGAGCCTCTCATCTCCTACAGTTTTGTGCCAAAATCAGTCATGTTGCATCTGCGAAGGCAGGATGCCTGATAGTTGCAGACAAAGAAATTGTACAAATAGATGTGTTTCAAGAAAAGTTATAAATGTGCTGAGAAATCATTGGTTCGGCAAACTCAGCATTAGGAACAACCTCAACTGGTGAGCTGATGAGTCTCCTACATTTGAGTGTGTGCTTTGTACTATTCATGCTGTCCAAGATCTATATCGAGTTAATCTGATTCTTGGGTTTTGAAACTTGATGAAGTGTGTGAATCACTTTGTAACACTTGGGAGGTAGTCTAATTGCTTTGTAGGCCTTCTAATCATCAGAACAGTGATGGAAAGCGGCATCAATGGTGCTATCAAGCAGCAGTTATTCACCAACAGCCTGCTAACTAATCAGTTTAGGTTCATCCTGGACCACTTGGTTCCAAATATCATTATGGCCTTGTGCAAACATGGACACGTGCTAATTTCCCAAAATGAGGTGAGGAGCCAAGGAGCCCTTGTAAATGGGAATCGGGGGAGAGCTCTCAAATGGCTAGAATCATCTGACACAAGAGAAGATGGTTGTGGTTGTTGCCAGTCATCTCAGCACCAGGACATCAACTCGCAGTTCTTAGATAATGAAGCAGTCCATGCTTGCATGTAGCAAGACCTGAACAACATCATGTCTTTGGCTGATAAGTCACATTTGCACCACAAAACAATCAGGTAATGACTGTCTCCAAGAGATAACCTAACCACTTCGCTGTGACATTCAGTGGCATTACTATCGCCAAGTTCCCCATTATAGTATCCTGAGGGGGGAGGGGGACTCACCATTGACCAGAAACTCAACTGAACTAGCCATATATATGCCATGGCTACTAGGAGTGGGTCAAAAGCTGAGTATCTGCAGTGAATGGCTCACCTGACTCTCCATCACCTACACTATGCAAATCAGGAGTATGACGGGATATGTTCCATTTTCCTGAATGGATGCAGCTGCAAGAAGACTTAAGAATCTTGACAACATTCAGGACAATGCGGTCCACTTGACATCACCTCATATACTAGCCTAAACATCCATCCTATCTGCCACCAGCGTACTGTGGCTGCCGTGTGTGTTACCCACAGGATGCATTGCAGCAACTTGCCAAGACTTATTACAGCACCTCCAAGCCCTGAAACTTTTATTACCTAGAAGTACAAGGGAAGCAGGTGCATGGGCACCTGTTAAACCCACTCTTGCATAAATTACAACTCCCTCGATCCAGTATTCAGCCTAGAACATCTCATCCTAATTGACCTTACATGACTATACAAATCTAATCTGATTGAATAAGTGAGCGTGGAATAAATGTTCCCCTTCCTGTATCACTGTAACCTTTATGAATAGCAAAATGCATGCACGTTCTCCTTTAGAGTAAGGATGTCAAAAGTAAATATGTCATCCAACTGTCTCCCCACATTTTCTGCTTCCCCAGTGTTTCTAAATATTCCTGCCTTCTTTAATGCTTTTCTTAGGTGCTACTTCAGAGACAGTGTGATGAGCAATGGTTCACAGCTCGTGCTACAAGAGTCACACAACTCAGGCAGCCCTCCTTTCAGTGCAGCTTGCTTCTGGGAGAAAGCCCCTGCTGACTATATTTTTGAAGCTGTTGCTTGGACAGCCTAGCGTTAACGCTCACGTGCCACTTATTTGGTGCTCAAAGGGAAAAGATGCTCAAAGGGGAAAGATCTGCTGTCTGGCATTTGCTGCTGTCCTGAGAAACAGCAGCCTCATGCAGCTCAACTCCTTCCATTCATTTTACTGTATTTTTGATCTGTGTGTGCAGTGATCAGTCGGCTGACTGGTCTAATGGCAGCTATCAGATCGTGAAAGTCTCATTCCCTCCTCTCACTCCTTTTTCCCTCCTCCCTCTGTCTTCTGAGCCCTACCTTGCTTACCTCTTTGTCCCTACTTCTCACCTTTTTGTCCCTATTTAAACTCTGATTGGGTTTATTGTACTGATGTCACTGGTTGCAGCTGTCTGGCTGAATACTCTGATTTTCTATCAAAGTACTATTAAAAAAAAGGATTGAATGCTTGAATTTTAAAATGGGGATTTATTTATATGAGAGTTCTCTGGTCCAATTAACTGCAGAACTTTAACCTCACTTCAGCTGAACACTACAATTAGTCTTGACTATCATGTGCAGTGTTGCTGTAAATTAATTAGCATCTAATTAAAAATCTTAAGTCTGTGCTCACTTCCTGTCTGCACAGCTAGCATTCTAATGGAGGCATAATAAAACAAAATAATTTTTTAACCTTACGTGTTTCTTCACTGCTATGTCATAAAATATGATTACATTTATCTGTTGTATTGTTTTTGTGTATTTTGAAGCCTTCATTAAAGTGTTTGCTTGAAGATCTTAGCTTGAGCTTTATATTTTTGCCCAGTGCTTCTGCATTGGTGAACTGAATTTACAGTCTGAGCAATACAATGTACCAATTTCCAAGCATGCATCAGTATCATTCATTTAGCTGCATTCATGAAATATTTTTCCTTAGCTTCCAGATATATCTCTGTTCACTCTCAAATAATTTTCAATTTCAAAATAATTTTGAAAAACAAGGAGACAAATAGAATGCTAATAGAATGTGATCGTTTATTGCGAGGGGAATTGAATACAAATGTAGGGAGATTATGCTACAGTTATACAGGGCATTGGTGAGACTACTATGTACAGTATTGCTCTCCTTATTTAAGGAAGGATATAAATGTGTTGGAAGCAGTTCAGAGAAGGTTTACTAAACTAATACCTGGAATGGGCAGGTTGTCTTATGAGGAAAGGTTGAATGGGCTAGGCTTGCATCTGCTGGAGTTTAGAAGAGTAAGAGGTGACTTAATTGAAGCATATAAGATCCTAAGGGGTCTTGACAGGGTGGATGTGGAAATGATGTTTCCTCTTGTGGGAGGATCCAGAACTAGGGGTCATTGTTTAAAAATAAGGGATCACCCATTTAAGACAGAGATGAGGAGAAATGTTTTCTTGCGGAGGGTCGTGAGTCTTTGGAACTCTCTTCCTCAAAAGGTGGTGGAAGCAGAGTCTTTGAATATTTTTAAGGCAGAGGTAGACAGATTCTTGATAAGCGAGGGCGTGAAAGGTTATCGGGGTAGGCGGGACTGTGGCGATTAC
Source organism: Heterodontus francisci (assembly GCF_036365525.1). NCBI lineage: Eukaryota > Metazoa > Chordata > Chondrichthyes > Heterodontiformes > Heterodontidae > Heterodontus > Heterodontus francisci. Next base: position 137,711,473 of record NC_090374.1, on the reverse strand, counting down.
TTATACTTTGAATATTTACAGAACATATATTAAGCTGAGAAAGAGAGACTGGGGTCAGAGAAGTGTTACAACTGGGAAGGGAGAAGTGCACTGTTTTTTCTAGTTCCACTCCTCCACAGGTCACAACATATATTTAAATGTTTACCCAGTTACCGCTACAGTCAATCATAAACTATTTTTAACCCAGAATAAAATACACCAATCAGGTTTCTTGTAATAAACAACAAAATTATCAGTTTATTATAAAACAAAACTTAACCAGTAACAAAGCAAAGCATTAACACACAGATTGAAATATGAAAGTTCCTTTTTTACCTTAGCCCCTCACACACACACACACACCCCCGGGGTAACTGAAAAAGATATTTTTTTAGAGCTCTGTTACAAAAAAAACACAAAAAAGAATACTTTGGCCAAATACTTGCTAATTCTTGAAGAAAAAAGAGAAGATATGGAAAGATCTCAGTTGTCCCTTTTTGGTTTTGGCGTTCCAAATATGCGTAGATGACTGTCACTGGGATCTTCCTAGAACAGTTCTTTTCTGGCAATGTTGAGGATCAGTTTTACAGGCTTTCCAGAAGAAATGTGGCATCAGAGGTTTCTGGCAGGCTTTTTAGGAGGATTGCAGCATCAGTTTCTCTATTTCCTGAACTTGATTTTCAGGAAGTTCTCAAAGAGATGGAAGAGGGTGCTGATGGTGACTGCTCTCTTGGCTGGTTTTCTCCAACTCCTTTTAAAACAGTTCACATTCCAACCCACTGTCCAAAACATAACCAAAAGCAATATCTCAAGAGTCAAGCCTCCTGACCCTTATAAATCTTGACCTGTCACTTCTCTGTAAACATCTCCCCCAAGTCACAAAGCCCCTGCTGGGTATTTATCTGAAGACTGGTGACTTCCAGTAAGAGTTTAAATGACCCCCGTGAAAAAAAATCCCTGAAATCCTTTTCAGTTTCCCAAATAAAACAATGTCCATAATTCTAAAATATATGAGTCCTCAAAAAAAAAATTATAGAAGCACCATCATAACAGAAGCACTCAGCATGGTGAAAGAAAGAGCCTAGAATGAGGGAGAGGATAAATAATGTTGGTTCAAGTTTCAAAATAAAGTTGAATCTTGAAGCCAACAAATTATCTCATTTGTGTTTTGTTAATGTTTTGTAAACGTCAGTGCTAATTGATTACACCAGTGAGTCTAATTGTGAGAAAGAGGGAGGAGATACACAGACAGTGGCCTGGATTTATGTGGGTTTGTGGTTTGAGGAAATGTGAGGAACGCAAAAGTCCGGCTGAGTTTAACGGGAGGACCTCATTTGAATTTTTTTCTCTGTTTCCCAGCTAAATTGTGAGGCTGGCTGGCTGATGGGTAGGGAAGACAGGAGTAGAAGACAGGAAAGAGGGAGGGATGGGCAGGTTGCATGTCAGCCTGAAAATCATTGGGGAGGGGAGTCGGTGGATTGTGGGGAAGGGAAGTTGGGGCAGGTTAGCTTGAGGGACCGGGAAGAAGAACTCTTGCTCTTCCTTGGCCACAAGCAGTGCTATAAAAAGCACTAATCTGCTTAATCTGAGAGTTCTTGCTTCCCTTCAGCTGCCATGTTTCCCAAACTCTGGGAAACCTTACCGTGGTCATAAAATCTAAAAGGCTGCTAAAATCTGTGGCACACAGTCTCATTAAGACATTTAAATTACTGACTTGCCTCTTGAACTGGTTACTTAGTCTCACCCCAGTTCAACCGGGAATAGGCATGTTTGCTGCTGGTTGTGGTTGTGTTTCAGGCTTTTAAGAATTTAACCCACCCCGCCCCCACGCATCCTGTGAGTTAAAATTACCCCAGTGTTGTTACTTGTTTATAATTTGATATCTTTAAAAAAAAAATTGGAAAGACTCTGAAGGAAACAGGTAAGAAAAAAAAATGAAAGATAAACCAGTTGGGGTTGTGGGATCCTTTGGGGAGCAGTGTGGGGGTGGGGTTAAGGATAGGATGCGTGACAGTGGAGTACAGAGGAGCAAAGGATACAGTGGGTGAGCAGGAAGGTTTCAGGGGTATGAGACTTGATGGGAGCAAGGAGGTAGGGAGAATCACGAGTGATTGGGAGAGATGATGGAAAAAATAGCTGCTGCAAGACACAATTTTCCCACAACTCCACTCCAAGTGCAACCTGAATCTATTGGTCCTTTCCCTGTTGCATCACAGCATGCAATTCTACTTGCAAGCTGCCACCTAAAAGAGTAAATATAAAAACAGAAAGCAGTAGAAGTGAACAAAGCAGGAAAAAAAAGAGTTAAGGGAAGAGAAGCAGATGAGAAGAGAAAGAGCGAAAAAGAAGCAGAAGAGGAGAAACAGGGAGAGAAAAATAGCAACATGAAAACAGCAGAGTTAGGAAAGAAGGAGACCACATTCTCTGACCTGCCCTGTGCAATACCATGGTAAATTATTTCACACAAAAAAATAAAAATTTATAGGGTATTTTAACATCAATTTCTTTGCTATTTGGAATGTAATTGTGAAGGGGGAAAGAACTTGGTGGTGGCACGCAAGTAATAAAAATTGGGTAGCAGAGAGTGATGAAAAGTTTGGAAAGAAAAGAAAGCTGAGAAACATCAGGTGCTTGAGAGAATTTGGGAGTGGCCAGCAGTGAAGAGATTGGTGGACAAGATGTCTGCAGGAAAGACAGAGTTAGGGCACTTAACATGAAAAGAATACTGAGGAGAGCATGTAGGAAAGTGGATTTCCCATGACATTACATACTGAGTGTCAAGAAATTTGGCCATGCATGGCCTCCAATATAGTAGGCAGGAAGCGTCGGTTCATTACAAGTCGGAGGTATGCTGCCCACCACACTGGCATAGGCCAAAAATAGGTGTCCAGGGTACATGCCTCAAACATATGCAAATAAGGGGCTTAATGCCTGTTTGAAGCTTTCTCTGTAATATCAGCTTGCCTGAGGGTACAAGCTGCAATCAGGAAATTCAGATCCACCCGCAGACTAACAGGTCGTTCTTAAAGGTAAGATCTTTAAATATATTTACCTGACTGTGGAGCAGGCAGGAGCAGGAGGGCTGCTTCCAATCTCACGAGGTAAGGTTGAAGGCCACCATTTTCCCTGTCCTGATCCAAGACCTCTGCTCTCCACAGTTGCCATTGATCTCTACCCCCACCTCCCCCCAACCCCGCCCCCCGACCCCCGGGCCCTGATCGCCTACCCTCCTAACCTGACCTCCACCCTTCCTGACCGCTCCCTTTAAATACTTAGCTGCGGACTGCTGCTGGTGTTGCAGTGGCCATTCTTCCATTCCTCTTCAACCGCGAGCTGCCTCGGGGTAAAAGAGAGATGCACAACCGGCAGGAGAGTGTATTTACATCATAGCATGTTTACATAGGCAGATTCCTATTTTAATATAGATATAAGTATGAGACATAGGGATTTAATATCAGAAACATTGAAACAAAAGTATGATAAAAATATATCAATGGGAAGTAAATTTGTAGACAGCATACATGTACAGATATAAGGGCCTGAATTTTATGAGCACGCCGTAAATCGCGGCAGCGCGCTGTAAAGTTGGCAGTCCGCCCACGCGGATTGGCCTTTGCTAAGTTGCCGCTGTATTATGCGCGGGGGTTCATTGAAATGGAGGGGGCGGGTGGTCGCCCCCAATGACGTAGAAGAGGTGGCCACTCCGTCCCCGGAAAGGGCATCCGCCACCACCGCATAGGCGCTGGTGCCATTTTTAAAGGCCTTCAAGCCCTGAGAGATCATTTGAATGTTTAAAGGGAACATTACCTTTAATTTAAATAAAAACCGTAAAGTTCACATCAAAGATCCTCTTCCACCCCCCAATCATCAAACAGTGGGGCGTTGGGGTGGCGCAGTGGTTTGCACCGCAGCCTCACAGCTGCAGGGACCCGGGTTCAATTCTGGGTACTGCCTGTACGGAGTTTGCAAGTTCTCCCTGTGACCGCGTGGGTTTTCGCCGGGTGTTCCGGTTTCCTCCTACAGCCAAAGACTTGCAGGTTGATAGGTAAACTGGCCGTTGTAAATTGCCCCTAGTGTAGGTAGGTGGTAGGGAATATGGGATCACTGTAGGGTTAGTATAAATGGGTGGTTGTTGGTTGGCCCAGACTCGGTGGGCCGAAAGGGCCTGTTTCAATGCTGTATCTCTAAATAAAATAAAATACATTTATTTCCCGAACTAAAAATTACACTCCTCCTCCCTGCCAACTAGTGTCTCACCTCAAATCCCCAAATGGGGATCCGAAGGTGCAGGACTTCTGGCTATCGATCGGAATATCGGTGTGGGACAGCTGCCCGGTACAGGTAAGCTCATGTACGTTTATTTGCATTAACTTGATTATGTAAGTGAATGCTCTGCCGCCACATGTAAAATGCGGCGGGGCCTTCTCAGTATCGGGGGTTGAGGCGGGCGTCTCCCACAAGAATTTTCTGGGCCCCCACCCCCTGCCCCCCCCCCCCCACCCCGCAATGACCCCCGACATCGGAGGACTGGTAAAATTCAGTCCAAGGCTTTTAATCTATCACAGACTTTTCAGATTTTTTAACATGGGATTTCAAAACAAAAAAACCCCCAGAAATACCAGGAGTGGGTGTTTAAAAAAAAAAGTCTTAATATGATTGAATTTTACTTTCAGTGTGCGGGAGAGAAGAGTGCATCCAATACTAGTATTTTAAACTTAAACAAGGGCAATTACGAGGGCATGAAAGCAGAGCTAGCTAAAGTGAGCTGACAAATTAGATTAAGGAATAGGTCAATAGAGATGCAGTGGCAAACATTTAAGGGTATATTTCAGAATACACAGAATCGATACATTCCAAAGAAAAAGAAAAATTCCATGGGGAGGATCCATCATCAGTGGTTTACTAAAATGGTTAAAGATAGTATCAAACTTAAAGAAAAAGCATATAATTACGCAAAGGTGGATGGCAGGTAGGAAGATTGGATAGAATAGGAAAAAGTAGCAAGGAATGACTAAAAGATTGATAAGGAGGGAAAAGTTAGAGTACGAGAGAAAGCTAGCTGGAAATATAAAAACAGATCTTAAGAGTTTCTGTAGATATTTAAAAAAGAAAAGTTAACAAAGTGAGCGTTGGTCTTATAGAAAATGACTCTGGGGAATTAATAAGGGAAAATAAGCAGATGGCAGATGAATTGAACAGGTATTTTGCGTTGGTTTTCACTATAGAGGATACAAGTAACATCCCAGAAATAGCGGTAAATCAGGAAATGGAAGGGCGGGAGGAACTCAAGAAAATTAGAATCACCAGGGAAGTGGTACTGAACAACTTGTCAGAGCTGTGGGCTGACAAGTTCCCGGGTCCTGATGGACTTCATCCTAGGGTCCTAAAAGAAGTGGCTAGTGAGATAGTTGATGCATTGGTTTCAACTTTCCAAAATTGCCTAGATTCGGGGAAGGTTCCATTAGATTGGAAAATAGCGAATGTAACTCCTTTTTTCAAAAAGGGAGGTAGACAGAAAGCAGGAAACTACAGGCCAGTTGGCTTAACATCTGTCATAGGGAAAAATGTTAGAAGCTATTATTAAAGACACCATAGCAGGGAACTTAGGAAATTTCAAGGTAATCAGGCAGCGTCAACATGGAAAGCGGTTTCCGGTGGCGTTCCACAGGGCTCAGTGTTGGGTCCGTTACTGTTTGTGGTATATATTAATGATTTGGACTTAAATGTGGGAGGCATGATTGGGAAATTTGCTGATGACACAAAAATTGGCTATGTAGTTGATAGTGAAGATGATAGCTGTAGATTCCAGAATGATATCAATGGTTTGGTTGAGTGAGTGGAAAAGTGGCAAATGGAATTCAATCCAGAGAAGTATGAGGTAATGCATTTGGGGAAGGAAAGCAAAGCGAGGGAATACACATTAAATGGGAGAATATTGAGAGGGGTAGAAGAGGTGAGAGACCTTGGAGTGCCTATCCACAGGCCCCTGAAGATGGCGGGACAGGTAGATAGAGTGGTGAAGAAGGCGTATGGAATGCTTCCCTTTATTGGCCGAGGTATAGAATACCAAAGCAGGGATATAATGCTGGAACTGTGTAAAACACTGGTTAGGCCACAGCTGGAGTATTGCGTGCACTTCTGGTCACCATATTAGAGGAAGGACATAATTGCTGTGGAAAGAGTACAGAGGTGATTTACAAGCCAGGGCTTGTAAGTTGCAGCTATGAAGAAAGATTGGATCGGTTAGGGTTGTTTTCCTTAGAACAGAGGAGGCTGAGGGGTGACTTAATTGAGAGGCCTAGAGTAGACAGGAAGGACCTGTTTCCCCTATCAGAGTGATCAATTACAAGGGGGCACAGCTTTAAGGTGATTGGTAGAAGGATTAGAGGGGACATGAGGAAAAACTTTTTCACCCAGAACGTGGTGGGTGTCTGGAATTCACTGCCAGGAATGGTGGCGGAGGCAGAAACCTTCAACTCTTTTAAAAGGTACCTGGACACGCACCTGAAGTGCTGTAACCAGCAAGGCTATGGACCAGGTGCTGGAAAGTGGGATTAGATTGGGTGGCTTTTTTTTTGGCTGGCATAGACACGATGGGCTAAATGGCCTCCTCTGCTGTAAGTTTTCTATGGTTCCTAGGTTTCGTTTAACCAACTTATTGGAGGTCTTCAAAGAAGCAACATGTGCTGTGGATAAAGGAACCAATGGATGTACTGTACTTAGATTTCCAGAAGGCATTTGATAAGGTGCCACATCAAAGGTTATTACGGAAAATAAAAGCTTATGGTGCAGGGGGTAACATATCGGCATGTGTGGAAGATCAGCTAGCTAACAGGAAACAGAGTAGGCATAAATGGGTCATTTTCTGGTTGGCAGGATGTAACGAGTGGTGAGCCACAGAGATCAGTACTGGGGCCTCATCTTTTTACAATTTATATCAATGACCTGGATGAAGATTCCGAAGGTATGGTTGCTAAATTTGCTGATGACACAAAGATAGATAGGAAAGTAAGTTGTGAAGAGGACATAAGGAGGCTACAAATGGATATAGATAGGTTAAGTGAGTGGGCAAAGATCTGGTAAATGGAGTATAATGTGGGAAAATGTGAAATTGTTCATTTTGGCAGTAGAATAAAAAAGAAGCATATTATCTAAATGGCAAGAGATTGTAGAGCTCTGAGATGCAGAGGGATCTGGGTGTTCTAGTGCATGAATCGCAAAAGGTTAGCATGCAGATTCGGCAAGTAATTAGGAAAGCTAATAGAATGTTATTGTTAGTTGCGAGGGGAATTGAATACAAAAGTAGGGAGGTTTATGCTTTAGTTATACAGGGCATTGGTGAGACCCCATCTGGAGTACTGTGTACAGTATTAGTATCCTTATTTAAGGAAGGATGTAAATGTGTTGGAAGCAGTTCAGAGAAGGTTCACTATACAAATAGCTGGAATGGGCGGGTTGTCTTATGAGGAAAGTCAGGACAGGTTAGGCTTGTATCCGCTGGAGTTTAGAATGGTAAGAGGCGACTTGATTGAAACATAAAGATCCTGAGGGGTCTTGACAGGCTGGATGTGGAAAGGATGTTTCTCCTTGTGGGAGAATCTAGAACTTGGGTTCACTTTAAAAATAAGTGCTCATCCATTTAAGACAGAGATGAGGAGAATTTTTTTCCCTCAGAGGTTTGTGAGTCTTTGGAACTCTCTTCTTCAAAAGGTGGTGGAAGCAGAGTCTTTAAATATTTTTTAAGGCAGAGGTAGATAGATTCTTGATAAGCAAGGGGGTGCAAGGTTATCGGGGGTAGGTGGGAATGTGTAGTCGAGGTTACAATCAGAACAGCCATGATCTTATTAAATGGCGGAGCAGGCTCCTGGGACCAAGTGGTCTATTCCTGCTCTGAATTTGTATGTTCTTATGTACCAGAGCAGGAATGGGTCTAAAGGAAACACAAATACTGAGATTAGGACCCCAAAAAAAAGAACTGTACTGAAGTACAATCACTGGTAATGGGACTAAATTGCATCTGAGCAAAAGCAGGACGCATAGCTACTAGTACTTGTAGCAGATTCTAAACCGCGGGTCCCAGGAATGGCAGTTCTTTTTTAATAAGAGCTGGAAAAGAATTAGGCTAAACAAGCAAATACTTGAAATCAGATATTTTAGTAAGAAAACTATGTTGGAGGCTGGCTACTAGCACAAGAAGACCGAGGCCGGAATTTTGCACTACACCAATGGTCCGGATCGTGGCGGTGGTGCCGTAAAAAGGAGTGGGAGGCTCCGGGAGGCTTTCCTGACCTGCTTCCACCTCCGGCCCCCCCCCCCTTTAGGTAGGGCAGGGGTTGAAAAATGGCCCTCCCGCCCCAGGCCAATTAAGGCCCTTAAGTGGCCATTTAACGGCCACTTGAGGGCCTTCGCCTGCCTCCATGCGGATGTTACGTGTGGCAAGCGGCTGTCCCGGAGCTGGAAAATGCCTCCTGGGAAAAGCAGGCGGCTTCGATTGTTTTGGTGGGGGTGAGGGGGTGCCTGCTTATCGGGCGCATCAGTATTTACCAAAGAGAAGGACTTGGTGGATGATGAGCCTAGGGAAGGGAGTGCAGATAGTCTCAGTCATCTCATTATCAAAAAGGAGGAGGTGTTGGGTGTCTTGCAAAGCATTAAGGTAGATAAGTCCCCAGGGCCTGATGGGATCTACCCCAGAATACTGAAGGAGGCAAGGGAAGAAATTGCTGGGGCCTTGACAGAAATCTTTGCATCCTCATTGGCTACAGGTAAGATCACAGAGGACTGGAGAATAGCCAGTGTTGTTCCTTTGTTTAAGAAGGGTAGCAAGGATAATCCTGGAAATTACTCCCATTTGGAAACAAACGAACTTATTAGCGAGAGGCAGCATGGTTTTGTGAAGGGGAGGTCATGTCTCACTAATTTGATTGAGTCTTTTGAGGAAGTGACAAAGACGATTGATGAAGGGCAGTTGATGTTCTCTATATTGACTTCAGTAAAGCCTTTGACAAGGTCCCTCATGGCAGACTGGGACAAAAGGTGAAGTCACACGGGATCAGAGGTGAGCTGGCAAGATGGATACAGAACTGGCTCAGTCATGGAAGACAGAGGGTAGCAGTGGAAGGGTGTTTTTCTGAATGGAGGGATGTGACTAGTGGTGTTCCGCAAGGATCAGTGCTGGGACCTTTGCTCTTTGTAGCATATATAAATGATTTGGAGGAAAATGTACCTGGTCTGATTAGTAAGTTTGCGGACGACACAAAGGTTGGTGGAGTTGCGGATAGTGTTGAGGATTGTCAGAGGATACAGCAGGATATAGATCGGTTGGAGAATTGGGCGGAGAAATGGCAGATGGAGTTTAATCCGGACAAATGTGAGGTAATGCATTTTGGAAGGTCTAATGCAGGTGGGAAGTATACAGTAAATGGCAGAACCCTTAGGAGTATTGACAGGCAGAGAGATCTGGGCGTACAGGTCCACAGGTCACTGAAAGTAGCAACGCAGGTGGATAAGGTAGTCAAGAAGGCATACGGCATGCTTGCCTTCATCGATCGGGGCATAGAGTATAAAAATTGGCAAGTCTTGCTGCAGCTGTACAGAACTTTAGTTAGGCCACACTTAGAATATTGCGTGCAATTCTGGTCGCCACACTACCAGAAGGACGTGGAGGCTTTGGAGAGGGTACAGAAGAGGTTTACCAGGATGGTGCCTGGTCTGGAGGGCATTAGCTATGAGGAGAGGTTGGATAAACTCAGATTGTTTTCACTGGAACGATGGAGGTGGAGGGGCGACATGATAGAGGTTTACAAAGTTATGAGCGGCATGGACAGAGTGGATAGTCAGAAGCTTTTTCCCAGGGTGGAAGAGTCAGTTACTAGGGGACATAGGTTTAAGGTGAGAGGGGCAAAGTTTAGAGGGGATGTGCGAGGCAAGTTCTTTACGCAGAGGGTGGTGAGTGCCTGGAACTTGCTGCCGGGGGAGGTGGTGGAAGCAGGTACAATAGCGACGTTTAAGAGGCATCATGACAAATACATGAATAGGATGAGAATAGAGGGATACGGTCCCCGGAAGTGCAGAAGGTTTTAGTTTAGGCAGGCATCAAGATCGGCGCAGGCTTTGGAGGGCCGAATGGCCTGTTCCTGTGCTGTACTGTTCTTTGTTCTTTGTACCCCAACCACCCCCAAGACCCAACATGCCCCCCCTTCCCCCCAAGCAACTACCCTTGCCTCGCCAGGGCCTGATCGATTACTCCCAGCAAGGCATCCAAAACCTACCTCAACTCCTGGCTCCATGCATTCCTCTGCAGTCAGCTGGGCTGCAGTCCCAGCAGTGGCCACCGCTCCCGATGGCGCTGATGGACTAAGAGCTGCCGGCCCGCTAATTGGCCAGCAGCTCAATGAGGCGGGACTTCCTCCCTCAAGCGGGTTAGATTGTTCCCAGCTCCGAACAATTAAATCCTGGGGTCCTGTAAAATGCGGGTTGGATCCCCAGGCAAGGCGGAAGCGTGTTTGCCACCGACTTTGTAGTCGGTGGCCTGCTCCGTCAGCCCAACGTGAAATCCTGGCCTTAGTTTCATTGCCTCTCCTGATCATTCTCTCCCCTTCAACCATTGTCACTTTTATACATTGGTTACCCCACACCCTCACTTCTAGCCAATTGGCCTCCTAAGCCCTCTGCCTTATAATTCTACTCCCCCGGCTCCAATCATCTGTACTCTTCTCATCACTGACCTTTGTTTCTCATTTTTAGCCTTATGTCCTCCCCTTTTTTCAGTGTCCTTCCCCACCCCCCCACCCCACCTTGCTACACCCTCTTTCTGTTGTTGTCTCCTTTATTATCCATACCCGCCCCCTCCCTTCCTTCTCTTCCTTCCCTGCCCCCCCTCCCCTTCCTTCTCTTCCTTCCCTGCCCCCAGTACTTTTCCAACCCAAGCTTCAAGCTTTCAACAAAACCAGAAGCATATTTCCCGGCAGTGCTTTGGAATAGTCTTTTAAATTTTTAGTATTCAGTGCTTATTTTGCATTGTCTATCTTTCCTGGACCCATTATCATCTGTGAGAGGCATGGTGTCCTTACTGGGGGTCCATGATGTCTGTAGTGATGAAGGACAAAGTTGTTAGACTTGATGCTTGACCACATATACTCATGAGGATAGAAAACCAGTTCGGGGGTAGGTAGATTGAAATGGGCGGGTGGAGAGTCACTGACCTTCAAAATGAAAGCAGGTCGTAATGCAAGGGACGGGGAAAGAAAATCCACAGGGCATTGGGTAGACACAACCCAAAATCTACAAACAGAAAGAAGACACTGGAGGTCCCATATGCCAAATGTAAACAGGTCATTTTGTGACACCAGCAGGGAGTGGGAAGAAATGGGAAAATTCAAAAGCAAATTCAAAATTGTGGACAGACCTGGGACTTGGGGCGTGGACAACCATGTTATGTCATAGAGTTATACAGCACAGAAACAGGCCCTTCGGCCCATCGTGTCTGTGCCGGCCATCAAGCACCTATCTATTCTAATCCCATTTTCCAGCACTTGGCCCGTAGCCTTGTATGCTATGGTGTTTCAAGTGTTCATCTAAATACTTCTTAAACGTTGTGAGGGTTCCTGCCACTACCACCCCTTCGGGCAGTGTGTTCCAGATTCCAGCCACCCTCTGGGTGAAAAATTTTTTCCTCAAATCCCCTCTAAACCTCCTGCCCCTTGCCTTAAATCTTCTATGCCCCCTGGTTATTGACACCTCCACTAAGGGAAAAAGTTTCTTCCTATCTACCCTATCTATGTGCCTCATAATTTTGTATACCTGAATCAGGTCTGCCCTCAGCCTTCTCTGCTCTAAGGAAAACAACCCTGAGCTATCCAGTCTCTCTTCATAGCTGAAGTGCTCCAACCCAGGCAACATCCTGGTGAATCTCCTCTACACCCTCTCCAGTGCAATCACATCCTTCCTATAGTGTGGTGACCAGAACTGTACACAGTGTTCCAGCTGTGGCCTAACTGTGGCATTTTATAGTGTAAACATTGCTGTACTGCCAGTTTCACCTCGCTTCTGAATTAGTGCTGCACTGAAATGAATGGGAAAGTTCAAACATAACAGCAAAAAGTGTAAAGAACGCAACGTGATAGAAAACTGTGAAATGTTACAGTAAGTTAGTTACCATATTGAGAAGGACTGCTGAGCATACATAAAATGTTTAAAATATTGCCGTTATAACGAAAATTAAGTGTTGTTTGTTTATTTTTCAGGTACAACAGGTGCAGCATGTCTACCCAACACAAGTGCAGTATGTGGAAGGGAGTGATGCTGTTTACACCAATGGAACTATGTGAGTCACCTTCTGATACTGAAGTCAGTGAGAATATCAATCAGATGAGGCTGCCAATTTGCTTATTTTGCAAAGCCACTTAAGACCAATTTCATCAGAATCATTAGTGGGTAGCTAGCACAGGTATATTGGAAAAGTAGATTGCAGGGTATACAGTACTGGAGCAATGCAGGGCATTCAGGGAAGAGCTAGTTCGCTGTAAACTAGACATATTCCTTTGAAGGGAAGTGGTCGAGCATTCAAAGCTAATATGCCTTGAATGACACAGGAAGTAAAAGTTAAAATAAAACATAAAAAGGAGGCTTTTGACATATCATAGAATCATAGAAATTTACAGCATGGAAGGAGGCCATTTGGCCCATCGTGTCTGCGCCAGCTGACAAGTAGCCAAATCACCGAATCCCACTTTCCAGCTCTCGGTCTGTAGCCTTGTGGGTTGCAGCACTTCAAGTGCATATCCAAGTACTTTTTAAATGTTATGAGGGTTTCTGCTTCTACCACCCTTTCAGGCAGTGATTCCAGATCCCCACCACCCAATTTGTGAAAAACTTTCCATTTCAATCCCCTCCAGACCTCCTACCCTAAATCTGTGCCCCCAAGTTATGGACCCCTCAACCAAGGGCAATAGGGTCTTCCTATCCACTATATTTAGACCCCTCATAATTTTATCCAGTTCAATTAGGTCACCCTTCAGCTTCCTCTGTTCCACAAAAAACCCTAGCCTTTCCTCATAACTAAAATTCTCCAGTTCAGGCAACATCTTGATAAATCTCCCCTGTACTCTCACTAGTCTAATCGCATCTTTCTTATGGTGCAGTGACCAGAACTTCACACAGTATTCTAGCTGTGACCTAATGGTGTTTTATACAGTTCCAGCATAACCTCCCAGCTCTTATATTCTCTGCTTCGGCTGACAAAGGCAAGTATCCTTTATGCGTTCTTGACCACCTTACCTACCTGTCCAGCCACCTTAGGGAACTGTGGACATGCACTTCAAGGTCCCTCTGTTCTCTACACTTCTCAGTACCTGGCCATTTATTGTGTATTTCCTTGCCTTGTTAGCCTTACCAAAATGTATTTCCTCACACTTCTCAAGATTGAACTCCACTTGCCACTGGTCTGCCCACCTGATTAATCATTGATATCTTCCTGCAGTCTACAGCTTTCTTCTTCATTATCACCCACACGGCCAATTTTTGTATTGTCTGCAAACTTCTCAATCATACCCCCTACATTCAAGTCCAAATCTTTGAAATATACTAGAAAAAGCAAGGGACCTATTACTGAGTCCTGCAGAACTCCACTGGAAACAGCCTTCCAGTCACAAAAACACCCATCAGCATTACCTTTTGCTTCCTGCCTCTGAGCTGATTTTGGATCCGACTTACCACTTTGCCTTGGATCCCATGGGTTTTTACTTTCGCGACCAGTATACCATGCCAACAAAAGCCTTGCTAAAATCCATATGGACTACATCAAATGCACTTCTCTAGAAGTGACCTTTCTTGTTATCTTCTCAAATAAATTCAATTATGTCAGTCAGAAACGACCTTTCCTTAACAAATCTGTGCTGACTATCTTTGATAATTGAAGATTTATCCTGTCCCTCAGAATTTTTTCCAATTATATTTCCACCATTGAGGTTAGGCTGACTGGCATGTAATTAATCAGTCTATCCCTTTCTCCCTTTTTAAACAATGGTACAATGTTAGCTCTCCTCCAGTCCTCTGGCACCACACCTGTAGCCAGAGAGGATTGGAAAATGATGGTCACAGGCTCTGCTATTTTTTCTCGCTTCCCTTAACAGACTAGGGTGCATTTTTTTCCGGGCTTGAGGATTTATCTGCTTTCAAAGGTGTTAAATCCCTTAATACTTCCTTTCTCACTACGTTAATGTCACCTAATATTTCACACTCCTCTTCCCTGATTGCAATATTTGTATCATCCCTCTCTTTTGTGAAAACAAAAGCAAAGTACTCATTAAGAACCATACCAATGCCCTCTCCACACACTTAGCTTACCCTTATGGTCCCTAGTTGGCCCTACTTTTTCTTTAGTTATCCTCTTGCTCTTTATGTTGTTACGGTCAGGTGGTAAGGGGTGTGGGTGGTTCCCACTGTTCACTTTTCCGGCTGACGGCAACGTGTTTTTTTTTAAGTGAGTTAGCCCCTGAGTGTTTTACTTGCCAAATAAACAGACAGTGACAGGGTATATTATAGGTTTAAAACAGAAGATTAACTATTTATTAAACAATATTTATGCCCTGAAATGTTCACAACACCACTCATGCGTGCATTCATACGAACGTTCGAACATATGAATTAGGAGCAGAAGTAGGCCATTCGGCCCCTCAAGCCTGCTCCACCCTTCAGTAAGATCATGGCAGATCTGTATGTATCTCAAATTCTACACTCCCATCTACCCTTGCTAACCTTTGATTCCCTTGCCTCACAAGAATCTATCTACCTCCGCTTTAAAAATATTCAATAACCCCGCCTCCACCACCTTCTGAGGCAGAGAGTTCCAAAGTCACACAACCCTCTGAGAGAAAAAAACTTCTCCTCATCTCTGTCCTAAAAGGGCAACCCCTAATTTTAAAACCATGCCCCCTAGTTCTGGATTCAGCACAAGAGGAAACACCCTTTCCACATCCACCTTGTCAAGATCGTTCAGGATCTTATAAACTTCAATCAAGTCTCCCCTCACTCTTCTAAACTCCAGTGAAAATAAGCCCAGTCTGTCCAACATTTCCTCATAAGACAACTGGCTCATTCCCGGTATCAATCTAGTAAACCTCCTCTGAACCGCCTCCAACATATTTACATCCTTCCTTAAATAAGGAAACCAAAACTGCACACAGTATTTGAGATGTGGGCTCACCAATGCCCTGTATAACTGAAGCATAACATCCTTCAATTCCCCTCGCAATAAACAATAACATTCTATTAGCTTTCCTAATTACTTGCCGAACCTGCAAGCTAACCTTTTGCGAATCATGCACTAGAACACCCTGATCCCTCTGCATCTCCGAGCTCTGCAATCTCTCACCGTTTCGATAATATGCTTTTTTATTCTTCCTGCCAAAATGAACAATTTCACATTTTCCCACTTTATAGTCTCATAATATAGGATAGCATTCCATTAGCCTTCTTTGTAACTTGCTGTACCTGCATACTAACTTTTTGTGACTCATGCACTAGAACACCTAGATCCCTCTGCACCTTGGAATTCTGTAGTCATTCTCCGTTTAAGTAATACTCTGCTTTTTTATGCTTCCTGCCAAATTGAACAATTTCACATTTTCCCACATTATTCTCCATTTGCCAAATTTTTGCCTACTCACTCAACCTATCTATATCGGTCTGCAACCTCCTTATGTCCTCTTCACAAAATACTTTCCTACCTATCTTTGTGTTATCTGCAAATGTAGCTACCATGCCATTGCTCCCCCTCATCTAAGTCATTTATATAAATTGTAAAAAGTTGAGGCTCCAGCCCAGACCCCTACGGTACTCCACTTGCCACATCCTGCTAATCAGAAAAGGACCCATTTATGCATACTCTCTATTTTCTGCACGCCAGCCAATCTTCTATCCATGCTAATATGTTACCTCCTACACCATGAGCTCCTACTTTGTGCAATAACCTTTTATATGGCACCTGGTCAAATGCCTTCTGGAAATCCAAATACAGTACGTCAATGGGCTTCCCTTTATCCACAGTGCGTGTTACTCATTCAAAGAACTCCAATAAATTGGTTGAACATGATTTCCCTTTCAGAAAACCATGCTGATTATTCCCGATTACCTTGAGTTTTTCTCAGTGCCCAGCTATAGCCTCCTTAATGATCGATTCTAACACCTCACATGCACTCTCAAGAGTAGATAGAAGACAAAGGGCAAGGGTTCAAGGAGTAGTCGGTGTTCATGGTTTACAGTAAACCTGTTGAATCTTCTAAGTAGAACAGTCTCTTTTAAAGATGCAGGACTGGGTTGTTTGTAGTTTTGACTTGTTGAAGTGTTGTAGATTTCTGGGGGTTAGGATTTCAGATTGGAGGTGGTGAGTCACTTTCGGGTCTCTGTTGCACCTAGTTGAAGTGTAGAATTAGCAGCAGAGTTCCTTCCTTGTTTTGGTCTCTTTCCACAGCCTCTCGCTGGACTGCTTTTCTGTGATGTTGCTGTTACGACTGAGGCGGGAGGAGTGCACTATTAATTCAGTCCCACCTCTCCACTGGTCACAGCATACCAATAAATTTTCCCACCTACCGAAAAAGAGCCAATTACATACTCTATTTGTCCCCCAGAATAAAGCACACCAACCAGGTTTCTTTAATCAACAACAAAATTAACTATTTATTTTAGAAATAAGTCTTAACCAATAATGAGATAAATCTATGTAAGGAAAGCTGTTTATTTCCTTAGCCCTCATGCACACACATACATTCAAATAAATAAACGGTTAACCAGAGAAAAAGGATTTTGGTTTACAGCTGCTTCACAGGAATTGAAGGAATAATAAAATAACTTAGTTTGTCACATTCTGGTTGGAAGTTCTTCAGTTTGGTGAGCTGTCCCAGAGTCTAATAGTCAGATACTACTCACAGTCTCTCCTGGTGAGGTTGATGAACAGTCTGCGATGGGTAGGCATTCAAGGCAATTCTACTACAGCAGGCTTCACATCGGTCTTTCATCTGGGGTGTAGCAACAAGTCGTCTTGGGTTTTACAGCAGCAGTATAGCAGTAGAAGATTTCTTTAGATTTCAGAATTTCTGAAAACACAGGAGGCAACACTTGATGCAGGGATTCTTCAAAGACAGGAGGCAATAGGAATCTGCCACCTTTGAAATACGGGGTTTTTTTTCAAGAGACGCAGGATTCCTTTACAGAGAGAAGTAACACTTTTTCTGGGTCTTCCTCTCATCTCCAGGCAGGTCAAAAAAGTCAAATTTCAAATGCCTGCTCTTTATCCAACTTACTGGGTTTTTTTAAAGGGTCCAAAGTGAAAGCAAAACCTTCCTGAGCAAGTCACAGGTCCAGATCTAGAGTCTACCTTGTCATTCAAACAGTTGCTCTGAGGAGGTCAAACCCCTTCTTGGTTTCCTTCAAATTGCCTGCTTTTCTGTCCTTGAATACAAGTTCAGCTTCCTTTCAAAACATCCAAAAATTTTGGCTGTTTGCAGGTGTCAATTCTTTTTCAGTTTTTTTAAAACACACAGCATTCTAAGTTTTTAATACAAAAACAAAAACCTTGTAACACTGTGATCTCTCCCTCTTTCTCCAGAAGGTACCTTTTTCAAGTCACAATTCATCATTAGCATTTCTGGTACCTGACGCATGGTTTTTCTCTGCTTGTGTGACCACACAATGGACCAGGATGTGAAATCCATGACCATCCATTAATAGCTGGCTGAGTGTACTCCTGTTATGATGTGGCTACTTCACACCTTCTTTGTTTCAGAAGAACCCATTCAATTCAGGAATGTCTCTTGATGGTTTTGGGATGGGTGCAATTGACACCTCTTAGCCTGGAATGTATCCTTTTGTCCTTAACAGACAGTGAGCCAGTATTCGAGTACACAGGCCAGGTTACCTGACCTTAGGCGGGCATCTTTTTCAGCATTGTCCATCTTGTTTTACAAGGGACAGTCAATTTTAAAGAGTCCACCTTGAATAAAGTTTGTATTTTAAAAGTAGGATTTTATGTCTTTACTGGGCATGACTGTGTATTAAATTATAAAAAAGCTTTCAGTTCTCCTTGATTTTACTTGCCAGTATTTATTCATGCCCTCTCTTTGCTTTCCCAATTTCCTTTTTAATTTCATCCCGACATATTTATACACCTCTAGGTTTTCTGTAATATTGAGCCCTCGGTATCTGTCATAAGCTTTGCTTTTTTTTCTTTATCCTCTCCTTTATGCCCCTTGACATCCTGGGGGCTCTGTATTTGTTAGTCCCATCCTTTTTTTTAAGGCAACATATTTGCTTTGACCCCTCACTCTCTGTTCCTTGAATGTCACCCACTGATCTGGCACAGATTTACCTACAGGTAGCTGGTTCCAGTCCACTTTGGATAAATCACATCTCAGCTTAGTAAAATTAGGTTTTCCCCAATTGAAAATTTTTATTCCTGGTCTGTCTTGGTCCTCTTCCATAACTACCCGAAATCTAAGTGATTTCTGATAAGTTCCACCAAAGTGCTCCCCAACTGATATCTCTTCCACTGCACAGCTTCATTCCCTGAAGCTAAGTCTAGAACCACACCCTCTCTTGGTCTTGCTACGCATTGGCTAAAAAGGTTCTCCTGAATGCATTTTAAAAATTCTGCTCCCCCTGTGCCTTTCGCACTTATTCTAACCCAGTTAATGTTAGAGTAGTTGAAATCCCCCACTATTACTGCCATATAGTTTTTGCACGTCTCCAGGATTTATTCTTCTGTCCCCCTCTGACTATTTGGTGTCAGGAACAAAATTCAGTTAATAATCAGGAACATTATGGAATGTGCCGTGGGGAACTGAAAAGCTAATATGGGAGGCAAAGAGGTCGTAAGAAAAGATGAGCAGACACCGTTAAAGTAAACCTAAAACATTTTATAAACATAAACGTCCTTAAATTGGATCCTGGAAAACATGCGCAGGGATCACAATGCATTATTAATCTGTGCCTGTTGATTGGAATGCATGCAGCATGCCAACCTTGTGATGCATGCTCATAAATATGATTTCTGCATGCAGCCAAGACTAACTGTACTGTCAATTGGCTACAAGCATCAGCAGGGAGCCAAAGACCGTAACTTCCTAGAACCACTGAAAGCTAGCCTGCACTGCTTAAAGGGGAAGTGCATTGTGGCTGGACGAGATGCTGGGAGTCATGCAGGAAGTGAATCTGTCTTGGGGAACAGTGAAGAATGGCACAACAGGGAGAGAACGGACTCCAAGGTTTTCAGACACTGCACTGGAGGTCTTGATGGAGGAGAAATTTTTTTGCATCCACAGGGGAGGAAAAGGCCATCCAGACACATGGTCAAAAGGCAGTGGGAACAGATAGAAGTGGAGGTCAATGCCAGGAGTCAAGCACCTGGATGCAGTGCCACAGAAAGTTCAATGATCTCACACGAGTGCTCATGATCAGTAAATGCATCTTCAAATGCCATATTTGACCACTGGCCTCAGCCACTGCCAATTTATCACACCCTCACCACTCACCTACCAACAATCTCTCTGAATCAGGACTTAAACTTCAGATGCTTCACCACACACTCTTACAACGTGCACTGCTGCAGCAAGCCTCACACCCACATCTCAGCTTGCACACGCTACCAGTTTCAAAACCATGACAGGTACATCATCCAGCAGATTGCACCACACTCGCTGACACACTTCTCTTTCTCTTGCAGGTCAAGGTGGCACATAACCTGAGGCAGCAGGAGGTCACTGGAGGGGGGCATGACTTAACCCACATGGAGGAGATGGTTCTGGGCATTAATGGAAAGGCCATGGCTGAGAACATGGCCATTGGGGGTGGTGTGGTGGTGAATGCTTAAACCATTGAAGGTAAGTTTATCCTCATAGCGAATCCTCCACTCACATCCCACTACCAAATCATCCCACAATCTCTTCTGTTTTACAGCTGCAGATGGTGTGTGCGTGAATTTCTTAATTCCAGCCCCCAAGCTCACCACAACCTTATCCTGATGCAGTTTCCTTTCAGAACCCAATAAGTGCAGTCTGACAGGCAGTGGAGAACACCAAGAAGAGAGTGATGATGAAATCACAGTATCGTCACTTGATTTGGCACTCGCGATCATCAGCTTGGATCGTGACCCTATGGGGGGGGATTTTATGCTCTTCCCCCATGACGGGTTTGGAGACGGGGAGAGCACATAATCAAGTAGGATGGTTGGGGGGGGAGGAGTGGGCCGCCACCTTCCCACCTCCGCCGAAATTAAGTTGGGGCAGGCCTGTGAATGGCCTTCCCACCCTGCTGCCAATTGATGCCCTTAAATGGACAATTAATGCTTAATTAAAGGTCTCATCCCGTCGCTTCAGTTAGCCCAGCGGCAAATGGGCCTGTCGCAGCACAGGGAGCACGGCAGGAAAACCGTACAAGTTGCTTTTTGGCTCGGTGGGGTGGGGGTGGGGGGTATGGGGAGGGTCCCTCAATAAAAGGCACAGTGCCTGAATGAGGGACCTGGCATAGGGAAGGGAGGGCCATCTGAGAGTGAACCCCTGCCCTTGCTGCTGACCCCCTTACATTCCACCACCCACCGCCCCCCCCAGACGCCCATCCTGATGAAAGTTTTGATGAAAGGTCACAGACCTGAATGTTAACTCTGCTTCTCGCTCCACAGATGCTGCCTGAAGTGCTGAGTATTTACAGCATTTTGTGTTTTTATTTCATATTTCCAGCATCTGCAATATTTTGCTTTTATTGGAAAAGTTAGGACTGTTCTCCTTCAAACAGAGGAGGTTAAGAAGTGAGTTTAATAGAAGTTTTCCAGATTGTCATGCTGGGCCCCAACCTGCCAAGAATGAGGCACATGAATTTTGTCATGAATGCTGATTTTAAACTGTTCGTGGATTGAAGAAAGGACTTGTTAAACAGATCAGCCATGGCTGGAAAGACATTTGCATATTAACAGCCAGTGTTTGAAAGGACAAGCAGCCATTCCCTGACACATTCAACCCACAATGCACTTTTGATCACCAGATATTGAAGGTGGGGGAGCACGCATTCCAGGTTGACTGCTAAGATGGCTGAATACACAAACGGACATGGTCAAACCAGCTAGTCACATGACTAACCTGCCAGGCAACCTGAGTTTTTTGAATTTGTACGAACGGTTTGGGCAGAAAGCAGAATGCTCTTGGTCTGAGAAGATCTTTCCCGGCTGGCTCACCACAGCCTCTCCTGTCTGTCTGCTCCCATCTCTTTCTCAAGCCTCTGAATCCACTGAATAGGCATGAACCCCAAGAGAGAAAAGTATCCTACAGTGAGAAAGGTTTAAGAAGAATACTGGGCTCCAACGAAAAGCAAGATCTATCTACAATCAAGGACTCTACAGTGAGCTCGAAGAACTGTAACAAAAACTCTTCAGATATTACCTCAAACTTTTCCACTTTATTTTTATTTTTTCTGTCTCTATTTACAGATGTGTGGGCACATCTTGTATCCGTAGGCGTCAACGATTGAGAGTTTAAGTTCAATAAATTTCAACTTTTCTTCTTTAAACCCAAGAAAGCCTGTTTCTGCTGGTTTCTTTGCCTTATAATTGGAAAGCGGTGAACAAGGATTCACCAAGGGGGAGCTAAACAACACAGTGTGTTTAAAATTAAACCCTGTTACAGTAAGACCAGATGAAGACTGAGAGAGACCCCAAGACACCTTTCTCACCTGGCCATAACAGAAATTTGAGTGCAACTATCCGGAATTTACCCACAGACAAATGAGAGAAACTGGAAGTGGGCAGCTAAATTGTTCCCAATCAAAAGAAAAGAGCAAGATGCAAGATTTTAAGACAGGTTTTCTTGTGGTTGTGTGTGCTTGCATACTAACATGTCTGCAACTGAAGCTGGCAGCTCTCCAAGCCAGGGTGAAGTAACTTGGGATAAGTTAAAAGCACTGTCTATGGAGGAACTGAGGAAAATGACTGAGCAATGTGGGATCACTGTACATGGCAAAGCTAGGAAGTCTGAACTCCAAAGGCTAGTGGCCAACCATTTTTCCCTTGAATCTGAAAAAACAGAAACAGGGTTATAAGCAGACTCCGATAGGGTCTTGTTAGCAAAGATACAATAGGAACAGAGGAAACTTGAAGTTGAGGAAAGAGAGAGGGAGAAAGAAAAAGCCTCCCAGAAGGAACATGAAGAGAAAGAAAGAGAGGAGAGAGAGAGAGATAGACAGGAGAATGAACAAGAGAGAGAGGGAAAGAATATTTTAGAATTCTAAGAAAGCGAGCTGAAGTGGCAGTGAAAGCATGGCTAATATGGAGGAGCGTAATTCAAATTGTTAAAACTAGCTCAACTAATTCCAAAGCTCAATGAGGAGGATGAGGAAACATTTTTGTGTCCTTTGAGAAACTGGCAAGGCAGCTAAAATGGCCAGCTGAGACCTGGCCTCTTTTACTGCAAAGCAAGCTAACGGCAAAAGCCCACGAGGTTTATTCCCTGTTGCCAGATGAGAGTTCATCAAATTATGAACTGACCAAAAATGTTATCCCCGGGGCATATGAATTAGGACCCGAAGCCGATCGCCAAAAGTTTAGAACCCTCAAGAAGCAAGCTAATCAAACTTATCTGCAGTTTGAAAGAAGTAAACAACTGGCTTTTGACCAGTAGCTGAGGGCTGTCAAAGTACAGCTCAGCTATGAGAATCTCAGAGAAGTAATTCTGTTAGAAGAATTTAAACACCCTCCATAAAGAGGAGCAGCGGGTTCAGAGAGCTCGGCAAGCGGCAGTTCTAGCTGATGAGTTTGCTTTAATTTATAAATCGGTTTCCCGGGGAGAACCTTCCCTAGTCAGCCTCACAATTCCAAAAGGGACAATGGGTGGGAAGGTAATAGGAGACCGAGCAGTCCTGGAAGAGAAAGGAAAGCAGGAGACACAGGGGGCCCTCCTCCAGCTAAAAAGGAAGGTGCTCTGAGCACGAGTGAGACCCGGAGACCTGTGTGCTTCCATTGTAATAAAGCAGGGCATTTAAAAACTGACTGCTGGAAACTAGAGGGAAAACCTTTCGGGTTAATCAGGGCACACCCGCTCAATGAAAAAGGGAACCTGATGGAAAGCACAGTAGGACACGCTGTGGCTTTAACTGCAGTAAGAGTGAGACCCAGGAAGCTTACTACAGCCAGTGCAGGAAAATTTACTAGGATTCCTGAAGATTATCAGGGTTTTGTGTCTGAAGGGAGAGTAACCCCATACCCCTCGAGTGCGGCAAGCAAGCCCATAGTAATTCTCAGGGACACAGGGACCACTAATTCCCTTTTACTGGGAAAAGGCCTGACCTTTCCCCCAGAGAGTGCAGTGAACACCAGAATGGTGGTGAACGATATCAGAGGGCAGTGTATGCCTGTACCTGTACACTGGGTGCACCTGGAGTTAGACCTAGTTTCGGGACTGCTGACCATCGGGATTGTCCCTAATTTGCCTGTGGACAGGGTTGACCTGCTCCGAGCTAATGATCTGGCGGGGGTGAAGGTGGTAGCCTCCCCAGTAGTGAGAGAAAGACCGCAGGAGGTTAGAGAATCAGGGCAGTGGCAGGAGACAGTTCCCTGCAGTTTCCCTGAATGTGTAATGGGTCAGGCCATGATCAAACCAGCTCCCCCAGAGGAGACTGAATTAGTACTGCAGGCAGATGACCAGGTCTGTCTGAGACTTTCTTTGGAAAGTTAGGAGACCCAGGGAATGAATTAAATGGATTTTCCCCAGCTGAGGCTCAGCGAGCCAACCCACTATTGTGAGAGTTAGCACAGGCTGCCCAGTCTGAAAGTGAAGGAGAAGGACTCTCTGATTGCTGCTATTTAAAGAATGCTGTACATAGAACATAGAACATTACAGCGCAGTACAGGCCCTTCGGCCCTCGATGTTGCGCCGACCTGTGAAACCATCTGACCGACACTATTCCATTTTCATCCATATGTCTATCCAATGACCACTTAAATGCCCTTAAAGTTGGCGAGTCTACTACTGTTGCAGGCAGGGCGTTCCACGCCCCTACTACTCTCTGAGTAAAGAAACTACCTCTGACATCTGTCCTATATCTATCACCTCTCAACTTAAAGCTATGTCCCCTCGTGTTTGCCATCACCATCCGAGGAAAAAGACTCTCACTATCCACCCTATCTAACCCTCTGATTATCTTATATGTCTCTATTAAGTCACCTCTCCTCCTCCTTCTCTCTAATGAAAACAACCGCAAGTCCCTCAGCCTTTCCTCGTAAGACCTTCCCTCCATACCAGGCAACATCCTAGTAAATCTCCTCTGCACCCTTTCCAAAGCTTCCACATCCTTCTGATAATGTGGTGACCAGAACTGCACGCAATACTCCAGGTGCGGCCGCACCGGAATTTTGTACAGCTGCAGCATGACCTCGTGGCTCCGAAACTCGATCCCCCTACTAATAAAAGCTAACACACCATATGCCTTCTTAACAGCCCTATTAACCTGGGTGGCAATTTTCAGGGATTTATGTACCTGGACACCAAGATCTCTCTGTTCATCTACACTACCAAGAATCTTCCCATTAGCCCAGTACTCTGCATTCCTGTTACTCCTTCCAAAGTGAATCACGTCACACTTTTCCGCATTAAACTCCATTTGCCATCTCTCAGCCCAGCTCTGCAGCCTATCTATGTCCCTCTGTACCCTACAACATCCTTCTGCACTATCCACAACTCCACCGACCTTCGTGTCATCCGCAAATCTACTAACCCACCCTTCTACACCCTCATCCAGGTCATTTATAAAAATGACAAACAGCAGTGGCCCCAAAACAGATCCTTGCGGTACACCACTAGTAACTAAACTCCAGGATGAACATTTGCCATCAACCACCACCCTCTGTCTTCTTTCAGCTAGCCAATTTCTGATCCAAAGCACTAAATCACCTTCAATCCCATACTTCCGTATTTTCGGCAATAGCCTACCGTGGGGAACCTTATCAAATGCCTTACTGAAATCCATATACACCACATCCACGGCTTTACCCTCATCCACCTGTTTGGTCACCTTCTCAAAAAACTCAATAAGGTTTGTGAGGCACGACCTACCCTTCACAAAACCGTGCTGACTATCGCTAATGAACTTATTCTTTTCAAGATGATTATAAATCCTATCTCTTATAACCTTTTCCAACATTTTACCCACAACCGAAGTAAGGCTCACAGGTCTATAATTACCAGGGCTGTCTCTACTCCCCTTCTTGAACAAGGGGAGAACATTTGCTATCCTCCAGTCTTCCGGCACTATTCCTGTCGACAATGACGACATAAAGATCGAGGACAAAGGCTCTGCAATCTCCTCCCTGGCTTCCCAGAGAATCCTAGGATAAATCCCATCTGGCCCAGGGGACTTATCTATTTTCACACTTTCCAAAATTGCTAACACCTCCTCCTTGTGAACCTCAATCCCATCTAGCCTAGTAGTCTGTATCTCAGTATTCTCCTCGACAACATTTTCTTTCTCTACTGTAAATACTGACGAAAAATATTCATTTAACGCTTCCCCTATCTCCTCTGATTCCACACACAACTTCCCACTATTATTCTTGATTGGCCCTAATCTAACTCTAATCATTCTTTTATTCCTGATATACCTATAGAAAGCCTTAGGGTTTTCCCTGATCCTATCCGCCAATGACTTCTCGTGTCCTCACCTGTACTGATGAGGAAATGGAGTTCTCCTCACAGACCTGAGAGCAAGGAGTGGATAGTAGTTCACCAATTAGTGGT
The DNA here is from genome assembly GCF_036365525.1 of Heterodontus francisci. Taxonomy (NCBI): domain Eukaryota; kingdom Metazoa; phylum Chordata; class Chondrichthyes; order Heterodontiformes; family Heterodontidae; genus Heterodontus; species Heterodontus francisci. The sequence continues at coordinate 137,685,728 of NC_090374.1, read as the reverse complement.
GCCCCAGAAGTACCGGAGAGAAATATTAAGAAGGGCCCACGAGACTACATGGCTGTACATACTGGTTTACGAAAGATCAAAGCCGGCATAAGACAGCTGTTTGAAGGGCCAAAACTCCACAAAGATGTGGTGGAGTACTGCAGGAGTTGCCACATCTGCCAGGTTGAGGGGAAACCCCAACCTACAGTGAAACCTGCACCCCTAAGTCCTGTACTGGTGTTAAGAGGACACTCCAGCAGAGGGCTGGTGAACTGTAAGGGACCCCCGCCAAGAACAAAAGGGGACAGGCAGGCACAAGGCTGGCAAAAGGTTAGAAAGGGAAGGGGAAAAGTGACCAATAGGGCAGGTTAAAGGAAGTCCAGGAGGAATCTCAGATGAAAACCCTTATTGTCGGGTCAGTCAATCCTGAAAAATGTGAAAAGTTAGACCTCCCATCCTCCTGCGTAAATGCAGACACTAGAAGCACCCCACCAGAGTTGCTAACAGCATTTACAGGAACCTGCAGAGACAAATAAAGACCTCTAGGGGGGCACAGAAACCGTGAGGGTGATGCCTCACCTATTCGAAGTATCACAGGGGAGGGCAGTAGAGTCTGCACAAATACATGCAGACAGGAGTGTCCTCTGGGACAAAGGGGAGATTAGCAAAGAATCCTCCCCCACAGTCAGAAGAAAACAAACCACCATCCCCCTAAAGTCAAAAGCCATTGCATGACTCAGCAAAGCAGTGAAAGAGAGTTCAGGAGATCCCCTCTCACTACTGCCTCTCCTGAAAAAAATTACCTCAGCAAGAACATAAACCCTAGGCAGCCATAGAAATGGGCAAACGGAAGAGCAACCTCCCCAAAATATAACCATATATTTATTGGGATGCCAAAAAAGGGGCGATTGTAATAAGTTTTGGGACTTGTGAATGGCTTTGTCAGGGGGAGATCGTGTCCAACTGACTTGATTGAATTTTTTGAGGAGGTGACTAGATGTGTAGATGAGGATTAAGCAGTTGATGTCGTCTACATGGACTTCAGTAAGGCTTTTGATAAGGTCCCGCATGGGAGATTGGTTAAGAAGGTAACAGCCCATGGGATCCAGCGCAATTTGGCAAATTGGATCCTAAATTGGCTTAGTGGCAGGAGGCAGAGGGTAATGGTCGAGGGTTGTTTCTGTGAGTGGAAGCCTGTGACCAGTGGTATACCAAAGGGATCGGTGCTGGGACCCTTACTGTTTGTAGTGTACCTTAATGATTTAGAGGTGAATATAGGAGGTATGATCAGTAAGTTCGCAGATGATACGAAAATTGGTGGTGTCGTAAATAGTGAGGAGGAAAGCCTTAGATTACAGGATGATGTAGATGGGCGGAGCAGCGGCAAATGGAATTTAGTCCTGAAAAGTACGAGATGATGTATTTTGGGAGGACTAACAAGGCAAGGGAATATACAATGGATGGTAGGATCCTAGGAAGTACAGCAGGTCAGAAGGACCTTGGTGTCCTTGTCCCTAGATTACTGAAGGCAGCAGCACACGTAGATAAGGTGGTTAGGAAGGCATATGGGATACTTGCCTTTATTAGCCGAGGCATAGAATATAAGAGCAGGGAGGTTCTGATGGTGCAGTATAAAATGCTAGTTAGGCCACAGCTGGAGTACTATGTACAGTTCTGGGCACCACACCATAGGAAGGATGTGATTGCACTGGAGAGGGTGCAGAGGAGATTCACAAGGATGTTGCCTGGGCTGGAGCATTTCAGCTATGAAGAGAGACTGAAAAGGCTAGGGTTGTTTTCCTTGGAGCAGAGAAGGCTGAGGGGGGACATGATTGAGGTATACAAAATTATGAGGGGCATTGATAGATTAGATAAGAAACTTTTTCCCTTAGAGGAGGGTTCAATAACCAGGGGACATAGATTTAAGGTAAGGGCCAGGAGGTTTAGAGGGGATTTGAGGAAAAAATATTTCACCCAGAGGGTGGTTGGAAACTGGAATGTACTGCCTGAAGAGGTGGTAGAGGCAGGAACCATCACAACATTTAAGAAGAGCACTTGAAAAGCCATAGCATACAACGCTACGGGCCAAGTGCTGGAAAATGGGATTAGAATAGGTAGATGCTTGATGGCGGGCACATACACAATGGGCTGAAGGGCCTGTTTCTGTGTTGTATGACTCTAATAAGAGAAGTGCATTTTTTTTTCTATATCTTATATTTTTCTCTTGACCCTTTTAATGAAATGCACTTTTCTAAAATCGCATTTCATTTCGCTGGGTGTGGAGATGTCATGCTCAGCCCCCACCTGCCAAGAATGAGGCACATGAATTTTGTCATGAACACTGAGTTTAAAGTGTTACTGGAGTGAAGAAAGGACTTATTAAACAGATCAGCCGTGGCTGGAAAAATATTTGCATATTAACAGTCAGTGTTTGGAGGGACAAAGCAGCCATTCCCTGACACATTCAACCCACAATGCACTTTTGATTACCAGACGTTGAAGGTGGGGGAGCTCGCATTCCAGGTTGATTTCTAAGATGGCCGAATACACAAACGGACATGGTCAAACCAGCTAGTCACATGACTAACCTGCTGGGCAACCTGAGTTTTTTGAATTTGTACGAACAGTTTGGACAAAAAGCAGAATATTCCTGGCTGACTCGCCACAGCCTCTCCTGTCTACCTGTTTCCATCTCTTTCTTATAAGTTTCTGAATCCACTGAAGACACATGAACTCCAAATGAGAAAAGTCTCCTACAGTGAACAAGGTTTACGAAGAATACTGGGCCCGAACGAAAAGCAAGATCTACCTACAATCAAGACCTCTCCAGTAAGCTCGGAGAACTGTAACAAAAACTCTTCAGATATTGTCTCAAACTTTTCCACTTTATTTTTCCTCTGCACTTTTCTATCTGTATTTGCATGTGTGTATCGCGTATGCATGCTAGCGTGGGCATGTCGTGTATCCGTTGGCGTCAAACGATTGAGTTTACGTTTAATAAATTTCAACTTTTCTCCTTTAAACCTAAGAAAGCCCATTTGTGCTGGTTTCTTTGTCTTATAATTGGAAAGCGGTGAACAAGGATTTACCAAGGGGGAGCTAAAAAACACGGTGTGTTTAAAATTAAGCCCTGTTATAGTAAGACCAAGTGAAGGCTGAGAGGGACCCCGAGACACCTTTCTCACCTAACAAGATGATGAGAGGTTTTTTGGGTAGAGAGAGAAAAATTAATCTGTTTGGCAAGTAGATGAATAAATAGAGATCATAGATTCAAAATCATTGGCAAAGGATCAAGAGGGGAGATGCAAAATTTTTCACTCTAGAGAGTTATCAGAATTCTGGAACATTTTACCTGAAAAGGTGGTGGAAGCTAATTCCATAAATAATTTTAAAAGGGCATTGTGCAGCTACTTAAGGATGAGGAACTTACAACACAATGGACAAAAAGCAGGGATTTGGGACTAACGGACGACTGTTCTTTCAAAGAAGCAGCGCAGACATGACAGGTGGAATGGCCTCCTATATTGTAAGTTTCTATGATTCTATGAACTGCACTCTATGGTGTACTGAGCCATACAAACCAGGAAAATCCCTGTCTGTGCTCAGTTATCTGATAGAAGCACTGGTAGTTATGGGTGTTATTTGTATATTAATTGGATGTTAATTGTATTCAGGTCGTTGGTATTAATTGGGGTCTCACCTGTGCTCAAATATATTGAAGGCTGGAAGAAGGGGTTATTGGTTGGAGGTACATGAAATGCACTGTGTGTCTCTGTAAATAAAAGCTTATAAGTTTATAAAGATTAGATTTCCATGTTCAATCCATCTCCGCCTAGCAATCGTAAGTTTTTTATATTCATTCAGGGATGTGGGCATCACTGGCTAGGCCAGCATTTATTGCCCATCCCTAATTGCCCTTGAGAATGTGGTGGTGAGCTGCCTTCTTGAACCGCTGCAGTCCATTTGGGGTAGGTTTACCCACAGTGCTGTTAGGAAGGGAGTTCCAGGATTTTGACCCAGCGACAGTGAAGGAACGGCGATATAGTTCCAAGTCAGGATGGTGTGTGACTTGGAGGGGAACTTGCAGGTGGTGGTGTTCCCATGCATTTGCTGCCCTTGTACTTCCAGGTGGTAGAGGTCACGAGTTTGGAAGGTGCTGTCTAAGGAGCTTGGTACATTGCTGCAGTGCATCTTATAGATGGTACACACTGCTGCCACTGTGCGTCGGTGGTGGAGGGAGTGAATGTTTGTAGATGGGGTGCCAATCAAGCGGGCTGCTTTGTCCTGGGTGGTGTCGAGCTTCTTGAGTGTTGTTGGAGCTGCATCCATCCAGGCAAGTGAAGAGTATTCCATCACTTTCCTGATTTGTGCCTTGTAGATGGTGGACAGGCTTTGGGGAGTCAGAAGATGAGTTACTCGCCTCAGGATTCTTATTTTTTAGAGATACAGCACTGAAACAGGCCCTCCGGCCCACCGAGTCTGTGCCGACCATCAACCACCCATTTAAACTAATCCCATATTCCTGCCACATCCCCACCTGTCCCTCTTTTTCCCTACCACCTACCTAAACTAGGGACAATTTATAAAGGCCAATTTACCTATCAACCTGCAAGTCTTTGGCATGTGGGAGGAAACCGGAGCACCCGGAGGAAACCCACGCAGACACAGGGAGAACTTGCAAACTCCACACAGGCAGTACCCAGAATTGAACCCGGGTCGCTGGAGCTGTGAAGCTGCAGTGCTAACCACTGCGCCACTGTGCCGCCCTAGATTCCTAGCCTCTGACCTGCTCTTGTAGCCACGGTATTTATATGGCTACTGCAGTTAAGTTTCTGGTATTCTGGTAGCCCCTAGGATGTTGATAGTGGGGGAATTCAGCGATGGTAATGCCATTGAATGTACTTCAGAGACTTGTGCACATAATCGTAAGTTCTAACAATGGAGGTGTACAATAGACTCCAGTGTCCCAGGCTGGGGAGTGGGATAGAAATCAGCCAAAGTCCTGTTGTTATCCAGTTATCCTGACTTAAAGAATGCACTTCAGGTTTAGCTTCATGTCTGACAGAAGACGACCTTTGTTGTCCCGGCTCATCAATAAAGTTGGTGTCTTGAAACTGTAATCTAGCATAACTGCTGTCTTTTGGAGAGGGGGAGTAGGAATATACACTGAAAAAGTACAGAAAGTCTCTATAAAAGGTGCAGCAATTCAGTACAAGTTAACTCGAGTTGACCCTCTTAATAGACATAAAGTTGTCAAAGAGTGTTTGTTGCAGAGAAGGCATGTATAGAATTGCTTACCAGGAGTGCAGGTGTGGTAATGTATGGAAAATAGTTTACAGGTGATACTAAGAAGATGTAATTCATGTCTACAAAAGCTAATTGCAAATCATGGCTCAGTGGCAGCACTTTTGCCATGGAGTCAGAAGGTTGTCGGTTTAAATCCCACTTCAGAGACTTGGGCATATAATCTAGGCTGCCACTTTAGTGCATTTCTGAGAGAGTGCTACACAGTAGGGAGTGCTGTCTTTCGGTTGAGACATTAAACTGAGGCTCTTTTTTTTGAGTTGGGCATAAACAATTCAATGGCACCAATTGAAGAATAACTGAATTCTGCCTGGTGCTTTGGCTAACATTTATTCTTTGGCTAAAACCACTAAAACAATTGGTAAGATCATCATATATAAGATCATCAATTGCTTTACTATTTTGGAACTTTGCTGTATACAAATTCCCTACCACATTTGTTTCCATCCAAAGTTCATAGTGTTTTGCATTATTTCCAGGTTATAAATAACTAAAGGCAAATTTGTGATTTGTGACAAATTACTTCTACTGAATGATCCATACATGTTCTATTCACTAACAAAGCACATTATACAATGGATTTTGTTCCAGAAAGCATTACTATATTGCTGAGTTCATTATTCAGTTGAAGTCAATTGATTGGTCCTAGATATTCATAAAGGGCGCTAATAGATCATAATGATTAAAGATCATAATTGTTAACACAGGTTGCTATAGAGTTAGAGGACATGTATACTTTATGTCAGTATCTGATCATGTTCATCCTGGCCATGAGACCCACCTCCTGCTCCCTCGACCCTGTTCTCACTAAACTGCTAGCCATACAACTTCTCTTTATGGTTCCCATGCTATCTGATATTGTTAATGGTTCTCTCTCTCCTTCAAATCTGCCATCATGACCCCTCTCTTCAAAAATCCAACATTGGTCCCTCCGTCCTTGCAAACTACTGCCCATCTCCAACCTCTCTTCCCTGTCAGAAGCTGTTGAATGTGCTGTCGCTTTCCAAATCCATGTCCATCTTTCTTGAAATCCATATTTGAATCCATCCAATCAGGTTCCCGCCCCTGCCACAGTACCAAAGTGGTTCTTATCACAGTCACAAATTACATCCTATGTTACTAGAACAAAGGTAAACTATCACTCCATGTCCTCCTTGACCTGTCTGCAGGTTGACCACACCGTCATCAAACACATCTTCACTGTTGTCCAGCTGGGTGGGACAACACTCACTTGATTCTATTCTTATCTATCGAGTCATAGCTAGAGATCACATTCAATAGCTTATCTTACTTCTCCTACACTATTACTTCTGGTATCCCCCTAGGATCTATCCTGGGCCCACCTCCTATTTCCCATCTACACGCTGCCCCTTGGCAACATCATCTGCAAACACAGCATCACTTTCCACAGGTATGCTGACAACACCTAGCTCCTCTTGGCTCCTCCATTGTCTCTATATTATCAGACTACTTGTCTGACATACGGTGCTGGGTGAGCAGAAATTTCCTCCAACTGGGCCAAATTTAACTGAAATAGACCCACTCACAGTGGGGTCCAGCAGAGGGTCGTGAACCCGTTTGCCAGAGGAGTGGGCTTTTCTGTGGCTCTTTAACCTAGTCGTGGCATTAACATCCTGCTTCTGGATTTCCCGATCAATCACAAAGTACGGGCATGATAGTGACCTGCACTCAGTCAAAGGAAGGATTTCTACTGAAAGTGACCTTGTCAAGGGTCAGATTGGCTGAATTACACATTGCTTCCTGAGTCTTCAGCAACCACAGGAATGGAAAGGAGACATGGGAAGGCTGCTCACCAGGTCTCAGACTCTTACGTGGAGGTCCTACATGAGATCTAAGGGATTTGAAGTGAAGTACTGTTTCCTGCGGACTGGAGGAAGAGGCTAGCCTCTCAAACCCACCCACCCCCCACCCCTAGCAGGCGTGGATGGAAATGCTGAGGAATTGAGCAGGAATTGTGGTCCCTTGAACCTGGATACAGTGCTCTAAGAAGTCCAATGAGGGCAAGAATGATGAGTGGCATCCCACTTTTGGGTGCCCAATCCCCACACTCTGACTTACCCGGCATTCACCTGCACAAGGCTCCTCACTTTGCAGCTCCACTGATTCCTCTTTCATGAGGCACCTCCTTACATCCTCATCTGAACAACGAACACACTCACTCACGCTTATCTTTGTGTCATCTCACACCCATGCCTCACAGTCACCCTCCACAATTGGTGTCATTCCCTCACACTCATAACTCTGCTTTCTCTCATTGTAGAAGAGAGCGCACAACTCCAGGGAGAGAGAGAACCGGGGGGATGGCCAACATGACGGCCACTGACAGTGCATGCCACTTGGTCCACTGTGATAGACCTTGCTCCAAGAGGCTGCAATCTCTACAATGACTTGCCATGAATGCCTGAGCTGCCTAAGGCACTGGCGCTCAGAAATGTTGAGAAAGCTGATCCTCTGCCTGTACACCCTGTGTTGGGGGTATTGCCTCCTGCCAGCTGGATCTTGGTGTCCATCCCCTCTTGTCTTATGGACATATAGCTGAAGAGAAGGCAGCTGGTATTGTTTCTGCTGCTCCTGGTGTTGCTGCTGCTGCTCCTGTTATTCATGATCAGAGCCCCAAGGTACAGCTGCATAAGCTGCCACAGTGAAGGCCAACAGCAGGGAAGTGCAGATCAAGGTGCGTGAAGTCCAAGAAGTTCTTGGAAGTCACCTGTCAAGCAGTAAGAGCACACCCTAAGAAGAATTGCTGTGAGCAGCAGCCGCTCATCTAGGCAGGGCTGCAGCTATTCAGTTTCACTTTTCGAAGGTTTCCTAATCTGTTTGTTTCACTGAGCGTGAATTCTGATGAAAGGTCACTGATCTGAAACGTTAACTCCGTTTCTCTCTCCACAGATGCTGCCAGACTTGTTGAGTATTTCCAGTACTTTCTGTTTTTAGCGCAGTCCCTGCTGTGCTCTTGACTGATTGACCCTGGTGAGTTCCACACAGCTCGGGAAACGTGTTTGCTGGCTGGTAAAGCCTTAATTCAGGGTTAAGGACTGAATTAATTGATTGTTTAAATATTTAAATGCCTGACCTAACAGCTGCATGAGTGAAATCTGGAGGTGGGTGGATTGGTGTTGTGTTTCTGACCCATTGGCATTTTTTTGAGCTTTAAACATCAGCCTGCACTGGAACACTTCCCCCCTTGGCAGTTAAAATTCTGTCCATTATTTTCAGTCCCTATCACAAACTCCTTTCCAAGCCACTGACTCCATCCCTCTTTCTGGCCACTGCCTGAGGCACAACCAGATGTTAATGACCTTGGTGTCATCTTTGACCCTGAGATGAACTTCCAACCACATATTCGCCTTCACCAAGATTATTTCCACCTCCATAACATTGCCTGACTTCGCCCCTGCCTCATCTCATCTGGTGCTGAAATCTTCATTCATGCCCTTGCTACCTCTAGACTTGACTATTCCAATGCACTCCTGGCTGGCCTCCTATGTTCTACCCTTTGTAAACTTGAGGTCATCCAAAACTCTGCTGCCTGTGTCCTAAATTGCACCATGTACCGTTCACCAGTCACCCTTTTGCTTGATAACCTGGCTCCTGGTTAAGCAGTGCCTCGATTCTCATCCATGGTCTCACATCTCTCTATCTTTGTAAACTCCTCCAGTCCCACAACCCTCCGAAATATCTGCATTCCCCTAATTCCATCCCACGTTACTGTGCAAACTCTTCAATACACTCAAATTATGGTGTTAACCCATTTATATCAAACCGGTCCAAGGCACTGAGCCACCCACAAAATATTTGTGTAAAGCAGAAGATCAAAGTCAAAGCCTGTCTGTTGCTTAAGAATAATGCCATACTTTAATAATTATTTTATAACTTTGCTAAAAGAATTATATTTATATGTTGGGTTTTTAAAGTGAAGTGCATTTTATTAAATGCAGTTTATTAAAAAGCCGAGACAAAATGTGGTTCAAAGACTAATGGACGAGACAGTGAAGAATGAAGACAATAAAGCTGTCTCGATAATCACGAAACACCTCACACCTATTGCATCAGTTCCAGGCACACACTGGGGATTTCTGGTATAAGCCCTCCCTTAAGGTTGTGAGCGTAAGGAGACAAGAATTCACTGAGTCAGATTTTTGAAACAGAAAGCTGCAAGGACAAGTTTTTACCAGACTTCAGAGGGAAGTTGTGAGTTATTGGCTACAAAATTCATTTGTGTCGCCACCATATTTTCAGCGCTGCAGATGTTGGTTCAGGTCCACGCCACATGCACACACCTTCTGGTGTTGACCGTACTGGATGCTACGTTGGTGAGGTCATTAGCACAGATGCTGGGAGAGTGCATCGGAAGTATGTAGATTGAAATGTCATTCAAAATGTGTAATGCTGATTTGACTCTAGCAGTGTTATTTTCGACTTCAGTGCTCCAGCTGACACTCTCTCTTAAACACGCACAGTTGCACATGTGTTCAGCAGCAGGAAGGACCTCCCCATCAGCACTATTTAAAGGAATTATCAACCCCTTTTAGGTTAGTTGTTTGATTTCTAATGACTTACTGAGTTAGTAGAAGTGTTTGGAGATTTGTACTGCTACTTAAAACTGGTGACGTCTGCAGGACATTATGTGGCAGATGATGAATGCCTTGGTGCTGACTTTGAGGGTTCTGCTTGCTGTACTTGCTCCCAGTCATGGTTGCTGTAGTTTCTATCCCTCTTGGCCTCGAGCATGACAGAGAGTGAGCAGAGGTGTTACAGAACAGAACAAGCTGCTTGACGAGGGAGATGGGGAGATGGGCGCTCAGCAGGACGTCATATCCAATCAGGTTCTTCAGGGAGCAATTTTCCTATCTCAACCTCAGTGAGGAACTGTGTGCAATGTCTCTGTCTCACTAAGCAGGTGCTCACAGAAATCTGCCACCAGTTGCAGGCAGACTTGCAGCCTCAGTGCGGGTTGAGGACAGCATTGCCAGTGGTTGTAAATGTGACTGTAGCCTTGAACTTCTTCCAGGCTGGAGCAGGTGACATCTCCAACATCTCACAGTTTACCATCCACTGTTGTATAAGGTGGGCCATGGTTGCAGTGTGTGCAAAGAAGGGCCAGAGAGAAGCAGATGGAGCGAGCACACAGTTTCCCAATGGTGCAGGTGTCATTGACTACACACATGCTGCTTTGTGGGCAGCACCCGTCAATTCAGAGATGTACTGCAACCGTAAAAGGGTTCCACTCCCTTAATGTCCAGCTGGTGTGCGACCATACTCAGCACATCCTGCCAGCATTCATTATGCCTTTATTCTGCACCAGTCTGCTGTACCATCAATCTTTGAGTCTCAACAAGAAATGACAGGATGGCTACTGGGCGATAGGGATGATCTGCTGACTGCCTGCCTTATGATTCCAGTGCAGCCCACACACACATGGGCAGCGTGCATATAGGGAAAGCCACACTGCCGTATAAAATGTCATCAAGCAGACTGTTGGGGTACTTAAGTAAAGCTTGCACTGCCTGGACATCTCTGGAGAAGCCCAGCAGTACTCTTCAGAGCGTGTGCTAGCTGTATTCTGCACCTTGCCATCATGAGGGCACAGCCCTTGCCACCATGTTTGCGTCAAGCAGCTGAGGAGGAGGAAGAAGAGAACGAGAAGGAGCAGGAGAAAGAGAGGAGACAACAAACACAGCCCCTTAACGGACAGATTGTTCACAATCGGCTTATCTGACTGTACCAGTGAACGCAATCCCAATTCCCCATTTAACTACAACCCCACACCTTACCATCCCTCAGACAGTGTAAAGACAGTGTCCTCTTAGCCACAATGCTGAAATAAAAGCCTCCACAAAACAACCAAATAATCCAATATTTCATAAAAAGTCAATTAATCACCCTTGTGCATTCCCTTAGCCCCTATCTTCTGTGTGCCTTTAACTGTCTTAGTGCTCCTACGCAGAGCTACCTCAAGGGCTGCAGCATGGCTGGTGGAAGTTGCTCACTTTCAGTGGGGGAGACTACAGATGGCCTTGCAGGGCGACCTTGAACATCCCTGGCCTTAGAAAGCTTTGAACTGCACCACCTTGGCAGGCATCAGCAAGGGCACTGGCAGAATAGTAGTGGTGGAAAGATGAATGATGTCATCTTGAGAGAGGACAGCAGGTTCATGCTCCACAGTGCCACTGCCACTCCCTCGGGGCAGCGCCTCAGCAGTCCTGGTCGTCTGCTGGAGCACAGATGGCTGGTCTGCTATGAGGTTCTGCAAGTTCCTTTGAACACTGGTATCTGCAGCCATATTGGTAGCAGTTTGCGTGTTTGTGTCTGGAAGCTGAACTTGCATGACTTCAGTCTGAGCTTCCACTTAGACGTTGAGTGGCTTCTGCTTGTGTTGAGATGGAAGCTGAGACATCAACCATCAGGCGCTGCACCATGGTTGTGTCCACAAGTGCATTAATAGAGTTGGTCATCAATTTAACATTGGAAATGATGGGCTCCAAGTTCTGTGCAAAGCCATTTGAAGGTTGGTGCTGGACTCCTCCATGTTTCTTGATAGTGACTAGAAGCTTTCTGACAAGCCTGCCAACGCACCAAGCATGTCCGTGTGTATACCCATCATCCTTTTTCTGTAGAGCAATCCATCAAAGTTTTTATCTGAGTCTATTGGAGCAGCAATTGTCTGCAGCCTCGCCCTCCGGCGAGCTGACACCTTTGTTACCCTTTCCCCTCTGCCCTAGCTGCAGACCATTCATGCAGGCGTTTCACCACATGCTGATCCTGCCTCTAAGTTTGCCTCTGAAGTACGTGTGGTCTCAGTACCTGAACTGTTGGCTGTGAATGACCTACATTGGCTTCCAGTCAAGCAACATCTTGATTTTAAATTTCTCATGCTTGGTTTCAAATCCCTCCGTGGCCTTGCCCCTCCCTATCTCTGTAATATCCTCCAGTCCCACAACCCTCCAGGATATCTGTGCTTCTATAATTGTGACCTCTTGTGTATCCCTGAGTTCCTCAGGGTAATGTCCTAGGCCCAACCATCTTCAGCTGCTTCATCAGTAACCTTCCTTCAATCATAAGGTCAGAAGTCAGGATGTTTGCTGATGATTGCACAATGTTCAGCACCATTTGTGACTCCTCAGATACTGAAGCAGTCCGTGTAGAAATGCAGCAAGACCTGGACAATATCCAGGCTTGGGCTGGTAAGTGACAAGTAACATTCATGCCACACAAGTGTCAGGCAATGACCATCTTCAACAAGAGAGAATCTAACCATCTCCCCTTGACATTCAATGGCATTATCACTGCTGACACCCCACTATCAACTTGCTGGGGGTTATCATTGACCAGAAACTGAACTGGAGTAGCCATATAAATACCGTGGCTACAAGAGCAGGTCAGAGGCTAGGAATCCTGCAGCGAGTAACTCACCGCCTGACTCCCTATAGTCTGTCCACCATCTACAAGGCACAAGTCAGGAGTATGCTGGAATACTCTCCACTTGCCTGGATGGGTGCAGCTCCAACACTCATGAAGCTCGACACTATCCAGGACAAAGGAGCCCGCTTAATTGGCACCCTATCCACAAACATTCTCTCCCTCCACCACCGTCGCACAGTGGCAACAGTATATACGATCTACAAGATGCACTGCAGCAACGCACCAAGGCTTCTTAGACAGCACCTTCCAAACGCGCGACCTCTACCACCTAGAAAGACAAGTGCAGCAGATGCATGGGAGCAGCACCACCTGCAAGCTCCCCTCCAAGCCACACACCATCCTGACTTGGAACTATATCGCTGTTCCTTTACTGTCGCTGGGTCAAAATCCTGGAATTCCCTTCCTAACAGCATTGTGGGTATACCTACCCCACGTGGACTGCAACGGTTCCAGAAGGGAGCTCATCACCACCTTCTCAAGGGTAATTAGGGATGGGCAAAAAATGCTGGCCGAGTCAGCAACGCCTACGTCCCAGGAATGATTCTAAAAAAATGGCTGCGTTTGCTGACAATGCAACCACTAGGTGGCGCTGCAGTCTCACGTGCACAAATGCAGCCTGTGCCACTAAAACGTCACAGTCTGCGACGTTCAGGCAGCTGCCAGGACATGGCAGCACACAATGGCCGGAGAGAGCGAGCAGGCCGGGGAAGGAGACAGTTGGGGGGAAGGAGAGAGTGGGGGTGGGGGGGGGGGTTGTGCCACCACCAAGGTCCTCGGCCGCTCTCTCCCTGCTTCCCCCACCCCCGCTCTCTCGCTGCGTTATGCGATGGCATCATCGGCGCATGTGCCAACCAGTCCTGGCAATGCGAAACACAGCGCATGCGCAGAGAGCAGGAGCCGTCTGCGCATGTGCGCAGATTGGCGCAGTCTGATGACATCAGCTGCCGGCTGTGTTGTCAAGAATCACTTTAATAAAAAAGTTGCTCCACCATTGGTGGCCACGCCTTCAGTTGCCTGGGCCCCAAGCTCTGTAATATCTTCCCTCGAACTCTCCACCCCTCCGCCTCTCCACCTTGCTTTCCCCCTTTAAGACATTCTTTGATCAAATTTTGGTCGTCTGACCTAATACCTGCTTTTGTGGCTCAGTGTCATACTTTATTTTATAATGTTCCTGTGAAACACCTTGGGATGTTTAATTATGATAAAGGCGCTGAATAAATATAAGTTGTTGTTGAGTGTGAGAGCGATGGAGTTTCATCCTCATCACTGCCTTCCTGCTTTTCCACCTCTTTCTCTTCCATGTGGCAGTTCTTGGGTTTCTGAAAGGAAAAAGACACAAATGGAGGGTTGTGATGTGAGGAAGTGGGAGGTAAACCAGAGGTAGATGCTTAGACCACCTGCAGACAGTCTATCAGAAGAGATTGTGGGATGAGGGGAAGTGGGATGTGATGAAGGAGGATTAGGTATGAGCATATCGAGTTCTTCGATGCTATCAGCCCAGTCGCTGACCACGGCCTCAGTCGTGGCCTCTCTAACTATCTCCTCCAGTCGGGTGAGGATGTGCAGCTGTGCCTTTCCCCTGCTTATTAGTTCCTATTACCTAAGTTTTGTGCACCTTGTGCTGAAAGAGCGTGATATGGCTATCATGATTGAACAGTGTGCAAGCTGTGAGATTTGGTGTGAGGCTTGCTATTGTTCTAGCTGTAGTCCCAAAGGACCATAGGTATCTCTCTCCATTAGAGAGACACAATTATTAAGTGTGGGGCAAGGCAAGGAGGCAAGCCTTTATGAACTACCATAGGCTTGCCGCAATGCTAAATGTGTGAGGATGAGGTATGTTAGATATGAGTTGTGATTGATGAAGATGGTGGTCGGTGAGTGATGGGGGTGTGGTGTATTGAACAGAGTGCAAGACCAGTGGTGCAGTTGGTGGGAATGGTATTTGACGATGTACTCATTGACCTTCATCACTCATGTGAGGTCATCCAACTTCTTATGGCACTGCATCCAGACCCTTGGGGCTAGACTGTTGACATTGACCTTGGTGGCTGTCTGCTCTCACTGACTTTGCAGTGCCTGTCTGGAGGGCCTCCTTGCCCCCTGTGGATAGAGCACCTTTCTCCTGTCCACTTCCTGCATCAAGGCTTCCAGTGCTGCATTGGCCCATCAAGTCTGCACTGGTTTCTTTGAAGAGCAACCCATTTAGTCCCTGGCTTTATCTCCATTTCCCTCCAAATGTTTCCATTCAAGTATTTATCCAGATCCCTTTTGAAATCGACTGTTGTATCTGTTTCACAAAACCCTACCAGACCATTTAAAATCCTAGCCTCTCATTGAGTAAAAAAATTCTTCATTGTCATTCTCGTTCTTTTACAAATCTGCATTTATCTGTGCCTTCTGTTTATCAACCCTTCAACCATTGGAAGAGCTCTTTATTTACTCTACCTAAACCCTTCATGATTTTAAATCCCCCTATCAAATCTCCTCTTAGCCTTCTCTGCTAGAAGGAGAACAACCTAGCTTTAATCCCTCATTCCTGAATCCATTCTAGGAAATCTCTCCTGTATGCTCTCCAAAGTGTCAATGTCCTTCTTAAAACGTGATGCCCAAAACTGGACACAGTACTCCAGCTGGGGCTAAACTAGTGTTTTATGTAGGTATGGCATAACTCCTTGGCTTTTGTGCTCTGTGCCTCTATTTATAAAGCCCAGGATTCCATGGCTGTAAATTTCAGCTTCATAGCGTTGCCACTAGTGGCACAATGGAGCCAAAACCCGGAGAGCCAAAAATGGTGGCCTGGCTGCTTGTGGTGTGGCCTGCTCAGCATGCCATACTTGGAGGGGCACAAGCATGATTGTGCTGGAAGCATGTGGAGCTTGAGCCAGACAGATCGTGACTCACTCGGCGTCAAATGCTGATTTGGCACTTGACCTGCTATTTGGACCTTGCAGGTCCTATTAACTTTTTTAACCACTCACGGTTCAACAAGCGTTCAGCTGCATGAGGGACGCCCCACTCGCACTATTTAACGTCATAAGCATGATATTTTCAGGTGAAGTGCTTTTGACTTGCTGTTGCAAATGCACCAAGTGAGTGCAAGTACTGTGTTTATTGTTTTTGGAGGCTTTTGGAAAATTTGTTGGAGTCAGAAGGGAGTGGTGCTAGACTTTTCCAATAAGTTCAGAGGACTTTGAAGGCTTGTTGGCAGAAAACTTTCTATCAGTACTGGGGCCTAGAGTTACTGTGCCTCTTGGGCTGCAGCATGACTGGGATATTGCGCACAGGCAGCAGAAAGGAAAAGCTGTGTGCTAAGAAAGGAGGAATACATCTCTCAATAGGTTGTACCCACCAAAGGTATTCAGGGAGCAGTTCTCCTACCACCACCTCATCCAGGAGCAGTGCCTGAGGTGACTACGATTCACCAAGGAGGTGGTCACTGAATTGTGCTACTTCCTCTACCCTGATCTACAGTTGCAGAGCAGGCCAAGGTTGGTGCTGCCAGTGACTGTCAAGATCACCATGGCCCTCAATTGCTACACAAGCAGATACTTCCAGGCAGGAGCTGGCGATATTGCCAGCATTGCTGCATAAGGAAGTACAAAGGCCCTGTACACTCAGAGGGGACTTTATTGTCTTCAGTCTGGAAGGCAGAGCAAATATAGAACTGTTAAGGCACAAGTGAAAAATGCAAGAAGTCTTATCACAGAATCATACAGTGCAGAAGAGGCCCTTCGGCCCATCGAGTCTGCACCGATGCATTAAAACACCTGACCTGTCTACCTAATCCCATTTGCCAGCACTTGGCCCATTGCCTTGAATGTTATGACGTGCCAAGTGCTCATCCAGGCACTTTTTAAAGGATGTGAGGCAACCTGCCTCTACCACCTTCCCAGGCAGGGCATTCCAGACCGTCACCACCCTCTGGGTAAAAAAGTTCTTCCTCAAATCCCCTTAAACCTCCCGCCCCTCACCTTAAACTTGTGACCCCTCGTAACTGACACTTCAACTAAGGGGAACAGCTGCTCCCTATCCACCCTGTCCATGCCCCTCATAATCTTGTACACCTCGATCAGGTCACCCCTCAGTCTTCTCTGCTCCAGCGAAAACAACCCAAGCCTATCCAATCTCTCTTCATAGCTTAAATGTTCCATCCCAGGCAACATCCTGGTGAATCGCCTCTGCACCCCCTCCAATGCAATCACATCCTTCCTATGATGTGGCGACCAGAATTGCACACAGTACTCCAGCTGTGGCCTTACCAAAGTTCTGTACAATTCCAACATGACGTCCCTGCTTTTGTAATCTATGCCTCGATTGATAAAGGCAAGTGTCCCATATGCCTTTTTCACCACCCTATTAACCTGCCCTTCTGCCTTCAGAGATCTATGGACAAACACGCCAAGGTCCCTTTGTTCCTCAGAACTTCCCAGTGTCAGGCCATTCATTGAATACTTCCGTGTCACATTACTCCTTCCAAAGTGTATCACCTCACACTTTTCAGCGTTAAATTCCATCTGCCACTTTTCTGCCCATTTGACCATCCCGTCTATATCTTCCTGTAACCCAAGTCTTAAGAGTCTTACTAGTAAGACAGATGAATTGAGGGCATTGATTAGCACATGGTATTATATTATTGCTATCACAGAGACATGGTTGAGGGAGGGGCAGGACTGGCAGCTCAATATTCCAGGGTATCGAATCTTCAGGCATGACAGGGGAGGGGGTAAAAGAGGTGGCACTGTACTGTTGATCAAGGAGTCAATTACTGCAGTAAGGAGGGGTGATATCTTAAAAGGTTCCTCAAATGAAGCCATATGGGTAGAACTTAAAAGCAAAAAAGGGGGCAATCACTTGGCTGGGAGTGTACTGCAGGCCTCCAAACAGTCAGGGAGAGATAGAGGAGCAGATATGTAGGCAAATCTCAGAGAGGTGTAAAAATAATAGGGTAATAATAGTAGGGGATTTCAACTTCACCAATATCAACTGGGATAGTCTTAGTGCAAAAGGCTTAAAGGGGGCTGAATTCTTAAAGTGCATACAGGAGAGCTTTTTGAGCCAGTACGTAGAAAGTCCTACAAGAGAAGGGAAAGTACTGGACCTAATCCCAGGGAATGAAGCCAGACAAGTGGTAGAAGTGTCAGTGGGGGAACATTTTGGAGATAGTGACCATCTTCTTTGGCCCCCTTGTCTCCAGAGACCATGGGTAGGCGTCTAGAGGTGGTCAGTGGTTTGTGGAGCAGCGCCTGGAGTGGCTATAAAGGCCAATTCTAGAGTGACAGACTCTTCCACAGGCACTGGAGATAAAATTGGCTGTCGGGGCTGTTACACAGTTGGCTCTCTCCTTGCACTTCTGTCTTTTTTCCTGCCAACTGCTAAGTCTCTTCGACTTTCCACTCTTTAGCCCCGCCTTTATGGCTGTCTCCCAGCTCTGGCGATCACTGGCAACTGACTCCCATGACTTGTGGTCAATGTCACAGGACTTCATGTCGTGTTTGCAGACATCTTTAAAGCGGAGACATGGACAGCTGGTGGGTCTGATACCAGTGACGAGCTCACTGTACAATGCATCCTGAGGGATCCTGCCATCTTCCATGTGGCTCACATGGCCAAGCCATCTCAAGCGCCGCTGGCTCAGTAGGGTGTATATGCTGGGGATGTTGGCCACCTTGAGAACTTCTGCCTTGGAGATACGGTCCTGCCACCTGATGCCAAGGATTCTCCGGAGGCAGCGAGATGGAATGAGTGAGATGTCGCTCTTGGCTGACATACGTTGTCCAGGCCTCGCTACCTTAGAGCAAGGTACTGAGGACACAGGCTTGAAACACGGACCATAACTTTGTAAGATTTAAGGTCACTATGGAAAAGGACAAAGATGGACTGAAAATAAAGGTACTGAATTGGGGGAAGGTCGATTTTAAGATGATAAAACAGGATCTGGCCAGAGTGGACTGGGAACAGCTACTTGTAGGAAAGTCGACATCAGATCAGTGAGAGCCATTCAAAGAGGAAATAGCGAGAGTTCAGAGGCAACATCTACCCATTAAGGTGAAGGGTAGGACCAACAAGTCCAGGGAACCCTGGATGTCAAGGGATGTAGAGGATTGGATCAGTAAAGAAAAAGGAGGCTTATGGCAGATTCAGAGTGCTGAAACTCTAGAATTGGTCTTTATAGCCACTAAAGGTGCTGCTTCACAAACCACTGACCACCTCTAGGTGCTTACCCATTGTCTCTCGAGACAAGGAGGCCAAAGAAGAAGAAGAGAGTGCTGAAAACAGTGGAGGCACTAGAGGAGTATAGAAAGTGTAGGAGGGACTTAAAAAAGTAATTAGGAGAGCGAAAAGGGGACATGAAAAAACACTGGCGGGCAAGATAAAGGAAAATCCTAAGGCATTTTATAAGTATATTAAGGGCAAGAGGATAACCAGGGAAAGAGTAGGGCCCATTAGGGGCCAAAGTGGCAATCTGTGTGTGGAGCCGGAGGACATAGGTGAGGTTTTAAATGATTACTTTTCATCTGTGTTCACTATGGAGAAGGACGATGTAGGTGTAGTGATCAGGGAGGCGGATTGTGATATACTTGAACATATTAGCATTGAAAGGGAGGAAGTATTAGCTGTTTTAGCAGGCTTAAAAGTGGATAAATCCCCAGGCCCAGATGAAATGTATCCCAGGCTGTTATGTGAGGCAAGGTAGGATATTGCAGGGGCTCTGACACAAATTTTCAAATTCTCTCTGGCCATAGGAGAGGTACCAGAGGACTGGAGGACAGTGAATGTGATACCGTTATTCAAGAAGGGTAGCAGGGATAAACCAGGGAATTACAGGCCGGTGAGTCTAACATCAGTAGTTGGGAAACTATTGGAAAAAAATTCTGAGAGATAGGATTAATCTCCACTTGGAGAGGCAGGGATTAATCAGGGATAGTCAGCATGGCTTTGTCAGGGGGAGATCGTGTCTGACTAACTTGATTGAATTTTGAGGCGGTGACTAGATGTGTAGATGAGGGTAAAGCAGTTGATGTAGTCTATATGGACTTCAGTAAGGCTTTTGATAAGGTCCCACATGGGGGATTGGTTAAGAAGGTAAGAGCCCATGCGATCCAGGGCAATTTGGCAAATTGGATCTGAAATTGGCATCGTGGCAGGGTAATGGTCAAGGGTTGTTTTTGCAAGTGGAAGCCTGTGACCAGTGGTGTACCGCAGGGATCGGTGCTGGGACCATTGCTGTTTGTGGTGTACATTAATGGTTTAGATGTGAATATAGGAGGTACGATCAGTAAGTTCGCAGATGACACGAAAATTGATGGTGTCGTAAATAGTGAGGACGAAAGCCTTAGATTACAGGACGATATAGATGGGCTAGTAAGATGGGCATAGCTGTGGCAAATGGAATTTAATCCTGCGAAGTATGAGGTGATGCATTTTGGGAGGACCAACAAGGCAAGGGAAAATACAATGGATGATAGATCACTGAAGGCAGCAGCACAGGTAGATAAGGTAGTTAGGAAAGCATATGTGATACTTGCCTTTATTAGCCGAGGCATAGAATATAAGAGCAGGGAGGTTATGATGGAGCAGTATAAAATGCTAGTTAGGCCACAGCTGGAGTACTGTGTACAGTTCTGGGCACCACACTACAGGAAGGATGTGATTGCACTGGAGAGGATGCAGAGGAGATTCACCAGGATGTTGCCTGGGCTGGAGCATTTCAGCTATGAAGAGAGACTGAAAAGGCTAGGGTTGTTTTCCTTGGAGCAGAGAAGGCTGAGGGGAGATATGATTGAGGTATGCAAAATTATGAGGGGCATTGATAGGTTAGATAGGAAGAAACCTTCTCCCTTAGCGGAGGAGTCAATAACCAGGGGACATAGATTTAAGGTAAGGTTCAGGAGGTTGAGAGGGGATTTGAGGAAACAATTTTTCACCCAGAGGTTGGTTGGAATCTGGAACGCACTGCCTGAAGAGGGGGTAGAGGCAGGAACCATCATAACATTTGAGAAGTATTTAGATGAGCACTTGAAACGCAATAGCATACAAGGCTATGGGCCAAGTGCTGGAAAATGGGATTAGAATAGTTAGGTGCTTGATGGCCGGCACAGACACGATGGGCCGAAGGGCCTGTTTCTGTGTTGTATAACTCTATGACTCTAACCAGAGAGGAGCAGGAGATGGCTTTGCCAGGCTCATGGAATTCCCAATATGAGGGAGTCATTGATTGCACGCACATGGTCCTGTGGCACCGTATCTCAATGGGGAGCTGTACCGGATCAGCAAGGGGTGTAATTTCCTTAACGTGCAGTTGATATGCAACCATGCACAGAACAGCATGTTGGTGAATGCCCACTATCCTGGCAGCAGCCATGACACTTCCATTCTTTACCAGTCAGCTGTTCCCACCATATTTGAGCCACCACAACGAGCGAGATGCTGGCTGCTTGGCGTCAAGGGCTATGGCAGTACACGTGGCTCATAACTCCCCTCTGCCACTCGAACATGCGTTGACAGCATACGTACATCGAGAGCAATGCTGCCACCTAGAGCATTGTGAAACAAACCATTGGCATTTGAAAACAATGGATCCACTACCTGGACTGCGCGGGGGAGGGGTTCAGTACTCGCCAGAGCTTTTCTCCAAATTCTTGGTGGTTTGCTGTGTCCTCTACAACCTTACTCTCATGAGGCCACAGCCCTTGGCATCATGCATTCAATGTGGACCTCAGGAGGAGGAGAAAGATGGGAAAGAGGAGGAGTAAGGGTGGAGGCATCCACAACCCCTTCGCTCAGAATGGGCTGTTCATGAGTGGCTAATCGGTTCCCCTACAATCTCATTTACACTTTGCTGCTGGCCCACAATTCCCCACCTTTCCATACCTCTCTTAAGGTCCAAAACCCTGAAATAAAAAACATCACAAAAACAGCTTTAGCATAACAGCTTTATCCAATAGCATTTCCAATAATACATACATAATTGCACTATTCACCTTAGTATGTTCCCTTAGTGCCTCTCTTGCGGGTGCCTTTGCCTGGCTTAGTGCTCCAACGCAGTGCTAGCCCAGTGGCTGCTGACGTTCACTGGGCGGGACTGCAGATGGCTTTGCAGGACACCCTCAAGCACTTCTGGGCTTCGAGGGCCCGGTTTCAGACTGCACCACCTCAGCATGGCAGCAGAAGTTTGGGCTGGCTGGATGACAAGGGCACAACAGCAAGGGCACTGACAAAGTGGCAGTGGCGGAAGGGTGAATGCTGCCAGTTGTGTATTTCACTGAGTGAGACTACATGCGCATTCACAGCAAGCAGACATTATTGAACAACTTTATTCATGCCTCCCAAACAGAGAGGACAGCAGAGATTATACCTGCCCAACAGAGAGGGCAGTATAACAAAATGCTCAGCTATGACAATATAATACACTCCCTTTCCACTTAAAAAGTGAGCAAAGAAATACAGGCTGCACCACAGAAGCATGGTGGCCTGCAAGTAGAATCCGGTGATCAGGTGAGTCAGGGTAATGCCGCTCTTGGATTAGGTTAAAAGCCCATTGAAAAGCTTAAAGTAATTTTTCAAAGGCATTGTGCTCAAAAGTGAAAAAAAGGGGAAAAACCCAATCCTTCACTCAGGCTGAACATGAGGGCGAAAAGCGCAGGAACACATGAAAAATACAGGAAACCCTTGAAAACAGCAGCGTCACCTCCATTAAAGCAAGCAAGCCTTAAAAAAACCCAAACAAATAGAATTTCTTAAAGAAAGGGGAACACCCTAAAAAAGCTTATTAAAACAATAGGGAACTCCCGAAAACAGCAGGGACACCTCCATTAAAGCATGCGAGCCCTGAAAAAGAAAACAGAATTCCTTAAAGAAAGGAGAACACCCTAAAAACTATATCAAAGCAAAATGGATTCAAAATTTGGAATGCCTGAAAGTTTTCTCGATCAAAAAGGACCAATCAGGTACAAAATTGGTCCTTATGGAGCAAAAGGTTCCTAAGGTTTAGGATTGCTTCTCGACTCCATACCAAATCAGAAGTGGAACAAGTGAACACCCTTTTTATTCAGTAGATGCGATTGCAGACGACTTAATTGTCCGACAAGGGGTCAATGAAGCTTCCGATAAATTTGAAGAGGTTCTCCCAGCCTTTGATAAAAATTTCAATCTTTGCTGCAATAAAATTTTGGAAAGAGCCAAATTTAATAAGTGGGCACAGAAGATTGGTGAATCCGTAGATTCCTACATTAATGATCTGTATAGATTGGCAGAGTGTTGCGAATGCGGCAAATTCGGAACATAGGAAATAGGAGCAGGAGTAGGTCATTCGGCCTGTCGAGCCAGTCAAACAGATCATGGCTGATCATCTACCTTCACACAATTTTTCCACACTCTCCCCATATTCCTTGATGTCATTAGTATCCAGAAATATATCGATTTCTGTCTTGAACGTGCTCAATGATTGAGTTTCCACAGCCTTCTGAGGTAGAGAATTCCAAAGATATTCCACCGACTGAGTAAAGAAATTCCTCCTCATTTCAGTCTTAAATGGCCTACCCCTTATTCTGAGATTGTGTCCCCCGGTTCTAGACTCACCAGCCAGAGGAAACATCCTATCTACATCTACCCTGTTAAAGGCAGAACTAATTAGAGACTGGATAGTCATTGGCATAGATGATGAATCCTTATCAGATCTTTTGCAATCCAAGGAAGACCTTACAGTGGAAAAGGTCATTCAGATTGTAAGACAGGCTGAAGTTCGCAAACCGAATAGGGCTATTCTACCAGCTGAAGACAAGCCGTGGATGAGAAGAAGTCTAACGCCCGTACAGTTTGTGAGGCCAAAGTCAGAGAAACACTTAATGGAAAAGAAAACACTTACAGGTGAGAAGGTGCATGACACGGGGAAACCATACCAACCTTGTGGAGCCTGGAAGTCCCACAGATGGGAGCAGTGTCCAGCAAGTGTTTAAATTGTAAAAAAAACTGGTATTACAGGAAAATGTACCAGAGTAAAATTTCTTCGCTTAAAAGTACAAAACAGATGACCTTCATGCAAAGAGCAGTGAATCAAGTCCATCGATATCCAGAAGAGAAAGAACCAGGAGATGCATACAGGGAGAAATTCGTAATCTAACAAAGAACAGCACAGGAACACGCCATTCGGCCCTCCAAGCCTGCGCCGATTAAATCTCGATCAAGGTTTCTGAATGACGGAAATCTATGTGAATGGACACCTCATGAATTTTAAACTTGACACGGGCTAGTGTCACAGTGCCATCTGATGAAGAGTCATGGGTGAGACATTGCCTACAATCAGCAGGTGTATACAGGTGCAGGCAGGACACAACTGAGAGTAAAAGGCAAACTCCAAGCAAGTCTTCAGCATAGAGGGAGACAATTAGAGACCTTATATATCTTTCATAATCAAGAACTTTCCTTATAGTCGTTTGGTAGTACAGAACATGAGCATTGCTGAAAATAGAGACATTTTGTCGAAGTTTTTCGTCTTGCTCTCATCAAGACCATTCACAAGAATACCAATGTAAGGGAAACAACAAGTTTATACTGTATGAGAAGAAAGTACTGATTGGTTAGCGAGTGGACTCTGATTGGTATTGGCATTGCCATGGAGAATGCACCAGTTTATGGTAACTGACAGTTAACCACCAAGCTTTGTTTGAAATTTAAACCAGGCAGCTTGACTCTGGTCAAGGCATTGCCCTGAGGAATGAACCAACGAATGGCTGTCACTTATTTTGTTGAGCTGAAACAGGCACAATGTGTTGGTACTGCATAGGAGCAGCGTGAAACAGCTGGCTTCGCCTGTTGCTCAAATTTTTGGGATACATTACCTTTCCCGGGTAATCTGAGGTAGACTGGGCACTTTTCAGCACCAAAAATGATGGCCTTAGGCCCGTTCATAATTTTGTGCGATATACAGCGAAAAATGATCTGATCAGGATAGCCATTGTCACGCAGGATGCCTTTGATTTGCCCTATTTCAGCATCAAGCTTGCATGGTGAGCAAATGGCTCGGGCCCTATTTACGAGGTTGCCAATAAGACCAATCTTATAGTGCGTGGAACTGTAAGAATCCCAACATGTGTATTGACCAGTAAAAATAGGAACCCGGTAGACCGTGGTAGAGAACCCCTTAGCAGATTTCTCAACTAGTATGTCAACGAAATGGAGCTCATTTGACTGCTCCATTTCAAAGGTGAATTTGAGCGCTGGATGGAGCCCATAAAGACGTGTAAGGAAATTGTTACGCGCAGCTGTGGGTTCAAATATAGCAAACGTATCATCTACATATCGGAAATATGCGAGAGGTAGGAGGCTAGGTGTCATTCCCTCAAAGACACGTTTCTCATGGAACCCAACAAAAATGTTTGCAAGAGCTGGACCTAACGGGGATCCCATGGCAAAACCATCTATTTGGGCATACATGGTGTCGTTAAAACTGAACTCAACTGCGTGAGTTCATAAGTTGAATGAATACTGATTCTCGCAATGGTGGCGGGTCTAGATTGCCATGATATAGTGCTACAACGCAAATATGGCTTCCTTAAATCGTACATTGGTGAATAGGCTAGCGATGTCAAATGAGCACATGGGCACAGCATTGCTATCGCTATGCATGTTCTTCACAAATGTGAAGGAATCCTTCACTGTGTATGTGGAGAACTTGCTCAAAACTGGTTGTAACAATTCGCCCTGCCATTTGACCAATTCATGTTGTGCAGAAACGGTCATAGATAAGATATGGCGTAGAGGGACATCACTTTTGTGTGTCTTGGGCAGCCCATACATATGCAGACGCAGCGAGCCAGGAGGACGAAGCCTGTCATATATACCACCCGGCAGCTCATTGCTCTTACACAAGTCCAGCAGGCATTTTTTTTAACTTACTTTCGAGCGATGCTGTCCGGTCATGTTGTGCGGCAGGTCCAATGGATACGAATTTGGATACATCATCAAGAATGGCATGCATTTTGTTGATATAGTCACGCTTGTTAAGGATGACTATTCCCGTCCTTTTGTCAGGTTTACTGATGTGTATGTCCGGTTGGTCTTGAGGCTTCACGATGCTGTCAGACATTTACGTTGCATGTGGAAATCAGACACGTTGTTCGGAATCCCGAATCAACGTCTTCAGTGGATGCTGGTTTGTTGTGGGAAATTTGGGAGTAGAGGAGTTCGAACTCGGCAAATACCTGTTCCTGTTTGATTTGGGATCGAGACGCACAAAAATTGAAACCGTGCACAAGAACAAACTCCTCACTTCCTGAGAGTACATGCTCAGAGAGATTTGTTACATGTTTAGTGGTGTCATTAATTGCGTTGCCAAACCGCTTCTGCTTAAGTGAGTTTATGGTGCAGACGTGTTTCAAACGAATATGGTGCGGTCATCTATTGAAGCAATATAGCGGCATAAGCAGATCAAATCAAAAAATGAAAGAAATCTGCGCACATCAGACCAAGCGCAGTGTCGGGCATAGCGTAAATTAGTAACCCGATTACCAATCTGTTCAATCTCATCTTGCATAAATGCTCGCTCAGTTGTGGGACTGTGTCTCACTTTAGCACTATTGATACGTTTGGAAATGAAAACTGGCACAACCTTGGGTTTAATGCACTCTTGGAGAAATTCGATAGACAGCTTACCTGTTCGCCGAACTATGTTGTTGTTATCCTAAATTTGGTCTTTGTTGTACCTCTGTCTCAGGTATACAAATAGTCGTTTGGTAGTACAGAACTTGAGTATTGCTGAAAATAGGGACATTTTGTCAAAGCTTTTCGCCTTGCACTCATTAGGACAATTCTCAAGATGTTTGCAACATGTCCCTTCTGCTGTTCGCAACAGACAAGGTATAGGCCGTACCCAACCAGCATTCTGCCAATTCCGCCTCTCCCAATCAGAGTCCACTTGCCAACCAATCAGCACTCTCTTCTCGCACAGTATAAATTTGTTGTTTCCTTTACATTGGTATTCTTGGAAATTGTGCTGATGAGTGCAAGTCGAAAAGCTTCGACAAAATGTCTCTATTTTCAGTGGCGCAGTGGTTAGCACCGCAGCCTCACAGCTCCAGCGACCTGGGTTCAATTCTGGGTACTGCCTGTGTGGAGTTTGCAAGTTCTCCCTGTGTCTGCGTGGGTTTCCTCCGGGTGCTCCGGTTTCCTCCCACATGCCAAAGACTTGCAGGTTGATAGGTAAATTGGCCATTATAAATTGCCCCTAGTGTAGGTAGATGGTAGGGAAATATAGGGACAGGTGGGGATGTGGTAGGAATATGGAATTAGTGTAGGATTAGTATAAATGGGTGGTTAATGATCGGCACAGACTCGGTGGGCCGAAGGGCCTGTTTCAGTGCTGTATCTCTAAATAAAAATAAATAAATAAAAATAAATATTGAGTAGAATGGCAGTTGATTAAGAAGATAGACAAAGTCAAGCAAACAAAGGTGAACAATCGCTTTCAAATAGAATACCCAAAGCTTTTTACAGGGCTTGGAAGACTCAAGACAGAGTACAGGATCACACTTAACAAAGGGGCCAGACCAATGTGCATCTTCACAGGAAGAAGGATACCTCATCCATTATTGACCAAAGTCCAAGAGATGACAAACATGGACGTTATCTCTCCTGTAACACAACCAACAGAGTGGTGTTCGGCCGTGGCTGCTGTCCCAAAGCAAAATGGAACTCTGCATATTTGCATGGATTTAACACAGCTCAACAAAGCAGTAGCACGTGAGATTCACCCAGTGTTCACAGCTGATGACAGTCTCGCGAAATTCTCTCAGAACACCATGTTTACAAAACTCGATGCCAATCCTGGGTTTTGGCAGGTACCCGTAGATGAGACCGCAGGATTATTGACCACATTTATAACACCTTTTGGGTAGTTTTGTTTTAGTAGGTTACTGTTTGGGATAACCTCCACACCAGAGATTTTTCAACAGTCTATGTCCAACATCTTATAAGGACTCAAAGGAGTTAAATGCCTCTGGATAACATCCTGATACATGGACAGTCAGTAGAGGAACACGACCAAAGAGTTCGAAAGGTTCTACAGAGACTTCAAGAAGCAGGTATAACTCTAAATGAAAATTGTGACTTTTCCAAGACTTTAATTCGTTCCTTGGGACAGATAGTGAGCAGTGAAGGCATATTGGGCAGATCCACAGAAGACAAGGGCCATTACAGAATTTCCTACTCCTACTACCATTCAACAGCTCCAGAGATTCCTGGGAATAGTAAATCAATTCGCAAAGTTTCTACCTCACTTAGCACAGATAACTGATCCACTAAGACAAACTCCTCAGAAAACAGCAAGCATGGTGTTATAATTCCTACCAAGAATAAGCATTCCAGAAAATTAAAGAGATGCTTATTTCTTTGGACGTCTTGGCACACTACAACCCTACATTACCTATGACGATAGCGGCAGGTGCCTCCTCAGCTGAGTTGGGCGCAGTTCTTTTTCTGGAGCAATCTGATGGTTCCCATAGACCGATATACTGCACATCAAGGCCTTTGTCAGAAACAGATGTGTTATGCGGTTATCGAAAAAGAAGCTCCAGCCATCACATGGGCATGTGAAAGATTTTCTGACTATATCGTTGGATTACGTGTCGTCAACGCGACAGACCATAAAGCTTTGGTATCTTTGTTTGACGAAAAGGAGATTGCAAAAATGCCTCCACGTAAACAAAGATTTTGTCTAAGATTTTTGAAGTATACGTATGAGACAGTATACATCCAAGGGATAGTATACGTTCAAGGAAAGTTGCAGTCGTCAGCCAATGCACTATCAAGGGCAACGGTAGACTGTCCAACACAGGAAGATATGAATTTCGTATGCGAGATAGAATTATATTTGCAACATAAAGCACAAAATTGGCCAGCAACCCCACAGAAGTTGCGAGAAATACGACAAGCACAAAAAAGCGATGAAGAATGCATTTGCATTAACAGTATTGTACACAAGGGTGGCCACAAAAAAGTTCAGGAGAGGTACAATGAAGACGTTCCATGAGTATAGGAAATATCTCATGAGCGGAATCTTGACGGAATAATGACTCTTAAACCCCATAGGTGACAGCTTTGATCTATACTTGGTTTATTTCTACATGTGATATAGTTCTGCAATTTCTCATCATCACACCATTTAGGCCAGCCATTCATGACATAATTGAACACTTTACTGAACACCACATCCTTGTGAGTTTCTTCACTAATTTCTCTGGCAGACATTGGAATTTGTGTATGTGAAGTAATTCACAGGTAACTCATTGGCTGAAAATGAATCACTCTTCACTTCCTCAATCTCAGACGTACTTTTACTGATCCCTATTGTACAGTTGGCAGGAAAAAAGACAGAAGCGCAAGGGGAGAGCCAACTGTGTAACAGCCCCGACAAACAAATTTTTCTGCAGCACCTGTGGAAGAGCCTGTCAATCTAGAATTGGCCTTTATAGCCACTCCAGGCGCTGCTCCACACACCACTGACCACCTCCAGGCGCTTACCCATTGTCTCTCGAGATAAGGAGGCCAAAGAAGAAGACTGTAAATAACTCGGCCCAGTTTAACCGTATTTCTTTAAGCCAAATCCTTCCCATCAGGGAGACTTTGTTCCCTCCTACTCTACCAATGGCAACTAACAGGATGCAACGTCATACTCCAACCTAACACTAACTTCACCTAACACTAGAATACTGTTATTGGAATAACTAGTCAGTTTCACACCAGTTCTGCAAAGGGGATGTGGCTTAGGGACCTCTTGTACTCTTCTTCCAAGATAACAGACACTGCTGCAGCTGTGATGACAGTAAGTTGTGAACCTCCAACTTTTAGTTTTACTGTGGGTGCTGGAATTATATCTTCAGTCTTTTTACTCTTATCTTCCATGTGCTGGTTTTCTTGCTATCTGTCTGAGTACAACTTTTAATTTTCCTGCTCGATGACATCAATTTCGGTTTCCAAATCTGTCATCTGTGCATTCGAGGATTTCCAGCCTCTTCGACGAGCTTTAGGTTTACCATGACCTCGACCTGCTGCATTGCTGTGACCTGGAGCATTACTGTTTCCTCTACTCTTGCATGCCGTCTGGATATGACTGACTTTCCCTCAGGCATAGCACTTTGACTGAAAATGGGGCATTTAGATGGTTGGTGGCTACCATGGCAATGGTAGCATCTAAATTTCTGACTCTGAGTCTGTGAACTTGGCTGCCATGGCCTGGTTCCTGCTGAAATCTAGTGGACCCTTCCTGCTGGCTCAGGAAAAGAACTTCCTTGCAATCACCTGCAGCTATCTCTTCCTGCCATTTCCATGGCTGTGTCTCAGGGCAGGCCTCTTTCCACATCAGCTTATTGCCTTTACTCAAAAGTTTGGCCTGGATTTTACTGTTCTTTAGACCTCCAAAGAATGTGTCTCTAAAATTGACTTCTAAGTTTGCGCCATATCCAAGGTGACAAGAGTTTATTTACTTCAAGAATATAATCTACAATAGTCATACTTGACAACTGCTTCCTTTCACAGAATTCAACTCACAGTGCAATTTCATTCTTATCCGTGCTAGGAGTCCAGACTCTCATTAATTTCAGAATAGTCCAAAGTACTGGGGTCGCACGGGTAATGCTGGTTAGACACCACCTCAAAAGCATCTAGCCCCATCATGGTGAGGAAAACATTTACTTTATCCTCCTCCTATTTTATTAGCTTTCAGCCAAATGTATAACCTGTGTTCATAATTACACCAGTTCTCTTTTGTTAGGGTTGAATTCCCCCATTGTCCCAAAATATGTCTCCAGTGCCATTTTTTTCAATTCTGTACCATGCTGAGGTGTGTCTGAACACAATTTGCACCCATACGGAGCAATCTTTCAAATCACCCAAACTTCCTCAAAATTAACTTCGGGATTTCCAAAAAGTGTGTTCTTCAGACCGTAATTTCTCAAATGAAATGTAGAAAAGAATTCAATCTCATTTCGTCGTTACCATCTTTCTGTTATCTATTTCACTGAGTGAGACTACATGTGCACTCACAGCAATCAGCTATTATTGAACAAACTTTATTAACACCTGCCCAGAGAGGGCAGTATAACAAAATGCTCAGCTATGACAATATACTACATAGCCATCATGAGAGAGGACAGCAGGGTTGTGCACCATAGAGCCACTGCCACTCCACTGGAGCACTGCCTCAGCAATCCTAGTAATCTGCTGGAATACAGATTGCTGGACTGCTGTGAGAGCCTGCATGCCTTTTTGAGCACTGGAATCCACAACCATGATGGCAGCAGTCTGAGACTGCATGGCGGCAAGCATGGATCTCATGGCTTCAGTATGAGCTTCCACTGCAGCACTGAGACATTGGGTAGCTTCTGTCTGTGCTGCAGTGGAAGCTGAGACATCGACCAGCAGACTCTGCATTGCGGCTGGATTGGCAAGTGATGTCATGGAGTTCACCACTACTCCCATGGTGGAAAGGATGGGCTCCAAGCTCTTTGTGACGCCCTGGGCCACATTGGAGACAGACTGTTCCATGCCCCTTGAGAGTTGATCAATGGCTGGCTGGCAGGCGTCTCAATGCATCAAGCATGCTCATCAGCATTCTCCTGTATGCTGTTCTATCGACATCCTCATCTAAGTCCCCTGCAGCAGAACTTGTGTGTGATCTGGGGAGCTGGCACTTGCACTGACTGCAGGCCACTTTTGCCCACTGTCTCTCAAGACAGAATTTAGTGAACCCGTCGCAAGTCCTGGTGGCAGACCGAGAAGTGGCCACCGTCGCCGCTCGTCACATGCGGTTGGCCCACCGCGATAACACGGTGGACAGCCAATTATCATAAATGGAGGCACGGGGCACTGCTCATTTGGTGCCAGGGCGGGCAACGAGACATCAATGGCATTATCAACAGAGACAACGCAGGTGCTGGCGCCATCTTTAAAGCGCTGCCAACCCTGCTTAAACTGCTACTTCACTTACTGATGCTGCTGCTGCTGCTTTGCTTTTGATCAAGTTTTGCTGTTGCTGTACTGCTGACCAAGGAGTCACTCTGCTGCTGAACAGCTGTGCTGCTGATCCCCTGCCTGGAGTCATTCTGCTGCTGAACTGCTGTGCTGCTGATCCCCTGCCTGGAGTCACTGTGCTGCTGAACTGCTGTGCTGCTGATCCTCTGCCTGAAGTCCCTCTACTGCTGTGCTGCTGATCCCCTGCCTGGAGTCATTCTGCTGCTGAACTGCTGTTTTGCTGACCAAGGACTCCAGTTCAGAAGCTCTCCGGAAGCCTAGAGGGGCCAAGTCAGGCACAAGACACAGGGTGGCCCCACAGTTGTGTGATGCCTCCCTGGAGGTTCTCTTCCAGGCTGCAAGGGAAAGGTGGGAGGTCCTCTTCCCAGCTATGGCAACCAGAAAAGGTCCTCCTGCCTAGCCAAGCAAGCAGCAAGGATGGAGATAGCTGAGGAGGTTAGCACCCAACTCAACTGGGTTCAGTGCCACAAGAAGGTCAACGACCTCCTTCGTTCTGCCAAGGTAACTACTCCATACCTGTCTCCTTTTTAGTGATTGCAAGTGGTTGCGCAGGATGATGCGGGACATGGGGAGGGAGGCACTACAGCTTACTGGCAGAGGGGGGTCAGGCTGCATCTCGGCCACAGGTCACTTCCTTTCACAGCTCACCTCCATTAACACCCCTGAGAGCTGACGGGAGCATGAGCTGTAGGTGATACCCCAGTAGAGGATGAAGGGCTGACACTTTCAGAATTGTCATGTTGATCTCTCTGCAAAGTTTGATTATCTCCATCTTTCCACTTGCAGGACTAGTGGATCCACAACAGGAGAGAGACCGCCCAAACTGGTGCAGGAATCCCAGATCTTCGGCCTCTCTTCATAGCCGAGGCAGAGGCTTCAGAATTGGCAGGGGCACAGGTGGTTGCACCATATCTGACAGAGTTCTCCACACACGAGAGTGAGGATTGGCTTCCATCGACATTCAGTTCACTTCTGGAGACCCACAACACGTATGGTTGGCATGACTAGATCTGCAGAGCCTGACCCACACATGTTTATAAATAAATAAAAGCAAAATACTGCAGATGCTGGAAATCTGAAATAACAATGGAAAGTGCTGGAAATACTCAGCAGGTCTGGCAGCATCTGTAGGGAGAGCTGGTTAACATTTTAGGTCTGTGATCTTTCATCAGAACTCCTCGCATGTTTGTGTTCTCTCATGCAGATCGGCATCTGGAGGAGACTCAGTCAGAAGGGGGCCAGGCGTCCACCTCTGAGGAGGAGGAGCACTCAGATGATGCACAGTCTGATGACTCTCCTGAACCTTCCACCAGCGCAGATACTTTCACCTTGTTGAGTTTGCACTCAGCTGCAGAATCAGGGTCACAAGCGGCTGAGAGCACCACACAAGCACCCGAACAGCTGTCTGAGGCTGAGACAGCGACAGCTGAGGCCTCTGACAGTCGGAGGACTGTGGGTGGCCAGGCCCATCCTGAGCCCCCGGCTGATGGCCTCTGGTGTCAGCAGTACAGGGCATGCTGGAGTTGCAGAGAGAGGTAAGGCAACATCTGACAGAGATGCCAGAGGCTTTGCGCAGTCACAAGCGGACGATGGAGGAGTCCATCCATGCAATGAGTATTGCCATGTCTCAGGCATGTGAGCGCATGGCTTCCTTCATTGAGAGGTTGGCGACCTTCATGGAAAACCAGATCGCACAAATACGCGCAGATTTGCACACCATCATTTTTTCCATGAGCTCAATGCAGCAGTGGCAAGGTAAGAGAAGGACAAGGCGCGTGGAATCTTCTCCAGCTCCTCGTCCTTTTCCGGTGAGCAGGGAGATTCAAATGAGCCTTGAAAGGGAGGAGGAGAGGCTGACCACCACAGCTGGGGGCTCCCCTCAGGGAGCTCTGAGTGTGGACACTGGCTTCTCAGCCCCCCTGCCACTGAGCCCACCTCCAGCGGCCATGACACCTGAGGAAAGTCCTGCACCAGTACAAGAAACCCTCATGCAGCCGGGGCCTTCCAGGTCTCAGGCAGCCAGAGGACAGCCACCGAAATCATCACAGGCCAAGAGGCAGCATGATCAGCTCCAGCCCAGCTGCTAGCGATGGGTTCACACCTCAAAAAAGCACTCGCAAACATAAAAAGGAAAGCATCTAAACACACTTGGTAGTTCACGACTGTTTGATATCTGAGATGTGATGCTTCATATACAGTCCTTTTGTTCAAGCCAGTAACATTCCTTGTGTAAAAGTGATTATTCTATCATGCCTCAATTGTGAGCTGTTGACTTCGCCTTTCCCCCTTAGTGGAATGCCAATTTAAGCACAGCCCTCATTTGAATATTATCTCCCATAGGCACTAGCGCATGTTTCAGCTGGGCGCCAGGCACAGAACACAAATGGGAAAGAGGCGACAGACTACATGCATTGATGTGAGTCTTTATTGGATTCTCTGTGAGTGGACATCAGGGTGGCTGGAAGCAGGTATTTATGAGATTGTCTCTTGCCTCCTTGGCATGTCACTCAACCTACCTGGCTTCCAGTGCAAGGCCTTCAACATCCAGTGCTGCTTGCTCGTGTCCCTCCTCTGCATCATCGGTGGAGGAGTGTTAGTCAGGCATCTCAACGGCATGCAAAGCCTCCCCCTTCTGCAGTGCTAGATTGTGCAGACCACGATACGCGATACCCTTGCAAGGGCATACTGCAGGGCTCCGCCAGGTTGATCTAGGCATCAGAATCTCATCTTCAGCAGCCCAGTGGCCTGCTTGATGGTTGTTCGGATGGAGCAGTGGCACAGTGGTTAGCACCGCAGCCTCACAGCTCCAGCGACCCGGGTTCAGTTCTGGGTACTGCCTGTGTGGAGTTTGCAAGTTCTCCCTGTGTCTGCGTGGGTTTCCGCCGGGTGCTCCGGTTTCCTCCCACCTCCAAAGACTTGCAGGTTGATAGGTAAATTGACCATTGTAAATTGCCCCTAGTGTAGGTAGGCGGTAGGAGAATGGTGGGGATGTGGTAGCGAATATGGGGTTAATGTAGGAGTAGTATAAATGGGTGGTTGTTGGTCGGCACAGACTCGGTGGGCCGAAGGGCCTGTTTCAGTGCTGTATCTCTAAATAAATAAATAAAAGTATTTTACCTCTCCTGTGCTGCATTGCGAGGGTTCCTCACAGCTGTGAATAGCCAATTCTTCACTGGCTAGCCTTGTCCCCAAGAATCAATCCCTGTGTGGGAGGGGCATACAAAAGTACGAATTAGGAGCAGGAGTAGGCTAGTCGGCCCCTCGAGCCTGCTCTGCCATTCAGTAAGATCATGGCTGATCTGATTGTAACCATGACTCTACATTCCCACCTATCCCGATAACCTTTCACCTGAAATGCTGTGACACCTGGGACTGTCGAAGTATGTAGGCGTCGTGGCTTCCCGGGAAGTGGGCACACACCTGCGGGAAGCACTTGTGGTGGTCACAGACCGGTGGAATGTTGAATGAATGGAAGCCCTTTTTGTCGATGAAGGTGGCTGGCTGGTCCATTGGAGCCTTGATATCCACATGTGTGCAATCTATTACACCTTGCACCTGGGGGAATCCAGCGATGGGCCCGAAACCGTTGGCCCTCTCTGCCTGACTGTCAGGGTTGGTCCGGTAGTGCAGATTGTCGCCAGCCTTCTTGAACAGGGAAATGGTCACCTCCTTAATATAGTGGTGCGCACATGTCCCCACTGGATCCTTGGAATGATCCAGAAGCATAAAAGTTTAATGCCACGGTGATCTTCAGGGCCACTGGCATAGGGTGACCCCCAAACCCCATAAGTCGCAACTCGTCCTGCAGTGTGGCGCATAAGTCGGTGACGGCCTCCCTGGAGAGCCGTAGTCTTCTCTCGCAATGCCACTCAGACATTTGAGCCCAGTACACTCTCAGGTGCAGGGGGGCCTTTCATGGCATGGTTGGCTGCTGCTGCTCTTGTCGTGGAGCCTCCCAGGCAGGGGCAGCTGCCTTTTGGTCCTCCCTCCATCAGAGGCACTGTATCACGCCATGAGGATCCAAAAATACAGGGTATATGAGACCTATGCCAGGTGCCCAGTGGGCCTACAGAGCAGTGTCGATGCAGAGTCGATCCTGCCCTGTGAACTTAGCTTTTGCAACTTCTCCCGACACGCTCCCTGAAGGTCCTCATTGCCCAGCTTTGCTGATGACCAACCCTCTCATCTAGCAGTATGGGTAACCATACATCTCACCCAACAGTTTGGCCACCCAATAAAGCCACGCAAAAACAAGGTCCCTCCTTGCAGAGCCCCCGAGGTTGTGACCCTTCTTGCAGAGCTTCCTGACCCTGACCCCACCCCCTTGCAGAGACCATGAGATTGCGAACCCCCACTTGCAGAGCGCACAGCACTGCAGTCCAATTATGGCCTTCCACCCGCCCACCCCTCTTCCCCTATGCGACAATGTTCATAGCTGCCTACCCGTCACGGCACTGCAGCCTTGCCTCGGTGCCGCCAGCTTTAAATAGTTGTGAATGCAAAGGCACATGAATGCTGCCTGCTGTCCACTAAATCACAAATTCACCATTAAATCGATGTGAATTGGATGCAAATGCATTACAATTAACTGCTCGCCAATTTAAAAAGGATTCCCGTTGCATTGGGGTAGCTAAATCTGGAACCAATGTCACAACACTAGATTTCCAAATGTTGCTTCCGACATGTTTCTCCATCCCCCTACGCCACCATTCCCACTTCAAACAGCCACATAAAATTCTGCCCATCATGTACAGATCCTGCCAGTGTACTACCCTCTAAAGCACACGCAGCACCAGTATTTGAGCGGTGGCTGTGAGTGTCAGATGCTCTAATTGCTCTGTAGTTTTGAAATGGTGGATTAACACAAGGTTAGGTTAGGAACCTAGGAACAGGAGTAGGCCATTTAGTTCCTCAAGCTTGTTTCGCCATTCATTTAGGCCATGGCTGATCTATATCTCAACTCCATTTATCTGCCTTGGTCCCATATCGTTTACTACCGTTACGATCGGGTGAGGAAGGGGTCTCAGGTTCCCCTCTTGGCCTTTGCCTGGTTTGGCTGTAACAGGGTTTAACTTTTAAAATGCAGTATTTTTAGCTTAACGCCTCAGTGAGTCCTTTCTCACTGTTCTCTAATTGTAATTGTAAATGAACCAACCAGACAGGTTTTCTCAGGTTTAAACAAGAAAGGTGTAAGTTTATTAGCCTTACCACTCTAACTCGGTTAAAATTACTAAAATACGCGACGTGACCACGCTAGCATGCTTACGAGATAAACGCACACAAATACATACAGAGGAGGAGAAAGAATTAAAGTGGGGGGGGGGGGTGATTGGAGTAGTAAATGGAATTCAGTAACTGTCTTTTGTTTTGCTGTAAATTCCTTGGTTGAAATTACAGTCTTGGAGTTCTAGCTGGGGCCCAATGCACACTTTCAAACTTGCTTCTCTGGTACCAGAAGGCTGAAGAGGTCCTCTGTCATGACGCTCAAGCTGCTGCCGTGGGTCCCTGGGACTTTGCTGGAGAAAGAGACAGGGAGAGACCTTCCTTCTCTTTTGTCTTCAAATGGCAGTCTGCTCAAACTTTTCTGTGAGGCACAATTCAAATAGTTCCCAGTCTGGCCAGCAAGTAAGTCATGTGACCAGCTGTTTGTTTGAAACAGCATCTTCTGCGAGGATTGTTGATTCTCAAAGTTCTGCAGTCACATTCGGTTGGGTGTGGAGCTCTGGCTCTTACACAGACAAAGCAGGTTGATTATTATGATTGTCCAGACCAACCTTGTTAATTGAATCAGTGAGCACTCCCATTGTCTCTCTATTCAACTGTCTCTCAGAATACAAATGTGCAGCCATGTTTCAGCTGTCCATCTTTGTGGTCTTTTTTAAACAAGTCCGTGCAATGTTCAGTAAAAGGGTTCAAGTAGTGTTCTATCTGACAAAATTAATATGTTTCCATTGGGCAGGTGTGGTTTCCGACACACTACCTTTACCTTACAAAACCTGTTGACCTCAGTGTTGAAAATTTCAAGTAACCCAGTATCAGCAGCTTTTTGGGAAAGTGTGTTCCAGATTTGCCCTACTCTTTGTGGCAAAGTGCTTCTTGATTTTTATTCCTAAATAGCTTAAGCTTTAATTTTAAGATTATTTCCTTTTGTTCTGAATTCCACCACCACACTACAGGTCAGGGAAAACATGGAGAGACAAGCTAGATCAGGAAATCTCACAATGTCTCCAAAAGGTTTGAAGCATTGGCTTCCTATGTGGAGACAGGATTATCAAATGGATTACATAGCACTAAAAAGCATGAGATAATTCAAGAGTGTGGAGAGGGACTTTCTGTTGCAGTCCCAACCAAGAGCCCCAGATTCTTTGTTGCCTGCCTTGGTCTAGGGTAAGGGACATTTTGGAATGACTGCTGTTCTCTTCAAAATATTTTTCATTTAGCCCTTATGGGTGCTGATGATACAGGAAAGGAAAGGCTTGGACTGTTTGCAAGAGGATAATAGGATGCAGGTTTATGAGCAGGACTTCAAGGGTGTTAATCTCTGGATTACTATCCTAGCCAACTGCTAGAATAGAGAAAGATATGAAGATTAAGGGCACTCAACGCGATTTAAAGGCCATTGGCACCAGTTTCAAGGAGGATGGGAACCTTTCCACATGGATGGGCTACATTTGAACAAGAAGGGTGTTAATGTGCTGACAAATAGTACAAATAGGGGAATGAAGAGTCATTTAAACTAGAAAGAAAAGGAGGCAGGGGAAATAAAAGTAAACAGACCAACTGGAGAATGTTGAGAGATTAGGTTAATACTCAAATTTTAAAAAAACATGCGGAGGAACAAAAGGATTAGAAGAGGAAAATCAAATCAACCAATTATAAATTGAGAAGACTGAGATAAAATGGCCAGGTGTTAGCTTGGAAGAAATAGTGAGGACCTAGAAATTATATCTTAAGAGTTCTTTTGATTGTGGATGTGTGCTGGCAAACTGGACACTTGCCAATATAATAGTCACTTTCAAAAAGGGAGATAGAGCAAACCCTTGTTCGCTGAACAGCTGTGGTGGAGAAAATGCTTGAATTTTTATTTAAAGATGCAATTAATTAATATTGATATGAAAAGAAAACAATTGGAAACATGGGGCAGGACTTTAAGGTCAGCACTCGGACATCGAGATTAGATGAGGGTCACGACCCAGCACTGTGTGGGAAATAGTCATCTGACAGCGATTTTCCTGTTGGCCAATTAGTGGCTAAAGGGCGGGCCCATCGACCAATTAAGGATATCAGGTGGGCCCTCGAAGCTGGAGGAGCAATAGGAGGCCCTACAAGTCAGAAGGAGATGAAGTCTGCAGTTCTGGTAAGAGAGAGGATGCCTTCATCTTTAGACACCCTCTCAGCACATTTTAAAACTTTTAAATTAAAAAATCGCCTCAAGAGCCAGGCCAGTGTGGTGGAGGGGACAGGGCGGCCTGTGGCCACAGCTGAGGTAGGCAGGCAGGGAAGGTCAAAGTCTGCCTGGAGCACTGCCACCCCCGCCACCATCCCCCCACCCCCTCACCCCCACAAGTCTGCTGCCAAGAGGCTGCCTTCAGGCAGAGCACCTAGTTCCTGACGCTTTGGGGGTCCCACAGGTTAATTGGAAAATTCCAGTCCGCCTCTGATAATAGGCCTTAATCGATCATTTACCCTACTTAATTGGTTACCCGCCCTTGCGACCTGGCAGCCCCCCGTCCCGCCTCCAGGAAAATGGCTTGTGGGCAAGATGGAGCAGGCAAACTGGCACGATGCCTGACGGCACTAGTTTTCACACCCACCCGCCTCTGTAAAATCCTGCCCATAGGTTTCATAAAGGAAGATCAAGCTTGGCAAGCCTGATAGAGTTCTTGGAGCAGATGGAAAGGGGAAAGGCAGTTGAAGTGCCATACATGGTCTTATAAAGAGCCTTCAATAAGGTACCACAAGAAACTATTAGAGAAGCTTAAGAGGTAAGGAATTAGGGGAAGGATAGGAAAATGGGCTAAAAACTAGTTGGAGCAGAGGGAATACTGTCAGAGTTACGGGCATTTTCTCAGAGTGGGTGGCAATCCCACAGTATTCTGTTCTTGGACTGCTTCTGTTTACTGTATGCATCAACGATTTGCATATAGGAGTAGGGTGGGTGTGAGACTTGTAAGCAATACTAATATTGGAGATTTTGGGTGGCGCAGTGGTTAGCACCGCAGCCTCACAGCTCCAGTGAACCGGGTTCAATTCTGGGTACTGCCTGTGTGGAGTTTGCAAGTTCTCCCTGTGTCTGCATGGGTTTCCTCCGGGTGCTCCGGTTTCCTCCCACAGCCAAAAGAGTTGCAGGTTGATATTTAAATTGGCCATTATAAATTGCCCCTAGTATAGGTAGGTGGTAGGGGAATATAGGGACAGGTGATGATCTGGTAGGAATATGGGATTAGTGTAGGATTAGTATAAATGGGTGGTTAATGGTCGGCTCAGACTCGGTGGGCCGAAGGGCCTGTTTCAGTGCTGTATCTCTAAATCTAAAATCTAAATATAAATCTAAGTTTGAAGACTAAAGAAATGTGGAAGGGATATTGTCAAAATAGTGGAATAGGCAAAAAATAGTAAATGGAATTCAGTGCCATTAAGTGTGAGGTGCTGCTTTTTGGTAAATAAAACTAATTATTATACTTTGGTGAATTCATATAAAATCTTCGTAATACCACAGTTGGAATACTGTTTGCATTTTTGGGTGTCACACTTTGAGTGATGTTGAATAATAGGGTGCAATAGGAAGTTGCCTGCTATGAAGGAATATAAAGATGAAGAAAGACTTGAAAAGCTGTAACTGTTTTTGGGAAAGGATAGATAGAAACAGTTTCCAGTAGTTGAAAATAGGAACAGGAGTAGGCCATTCAGCCCCTCGAGTCTGTTCTGCCATTCAGTGAGATTATGGCTGATCTGTTTCCTAATTCCATCCACTCACCTTGGCTCCCTTTCCCTTAATACTTTTAGCTAGCAAAAATCTTATCGATCACAGATTTAAAATTGTTAAATTTTGAGCTAGCGTCTACTTTTTTTGGGAGAGAGAGTTCCATCCTTTGCATGTTGAAGTGTTTCCCTCTCTGCTTCTGATTTTAAAACTGTATTCCCTTGTCCTAGACTCTCCAGCAGAAAAAGTTTTCCTCTGTCTACCCCGTCAATTGTTTTCAAAAGCCTAAAATCCTCAATCAAATCACGCCTTTACCTTCTATATTCCAGGAAATAGAAGTCTAGTTTACGTAATCTCATAATCCAACCTCTGGAGCCCTGGTAACATTCTGGTGAATCTGTGCTGCACTCCTTCTAAGGCCAATATGTCTTTTCTAAGTTGCGGTGCCCAGAACTGTTTACAGTACTCCCGATGTGGTCTAACCAGGACTTTGTATAGCTATAGCAAAACTTCCTCCTGTTTATATTCTAGCCCTCTAGTTATAAAGGCTAGCATATCATTGGCCTGTTGTTATCTTTTGTACCTGACTACTACATTTTAGTGATCTGCATACATGGACTCCTAAATCTCTTGTGCTAGACTTCTCCATCAGTGGAAAAAGTTTCTCCCACTCATTTAATCAATCCAGGTCTCTCCGTAGTTTTGTGCTCCCATCTACACTATTTACTGTATCATCAATGTTTATGTTACCGGCAAACTTGGATATATAGGTCTCTATTATGTTATCTAATTTATGAATAATAGTTGAAATTTCAGCATAGATCCTTTTGGAACACCACAAGAAACTTCCTTCCAATTCGAGTACATATCCATTATCCCTACTCTCTGTCTTCTATCATCTAACCAATCTCCTAACCAGGTCAATAGTCTCCCTTTAATTCCATGAGCTTAAATTTCAGTTAACATTCTCTTATCGAATGCTTTCTGAAAGCCCGTATAAACTACATCCATAGACATTTCCTTGTCTATGATTTTAGCTACTTCTCCAGAAAAATCAATTAGTTTTAATAAACATGACCTATCCATTACAAATCTATGTTGACTCATTCTAATCCACTGAAATTCCTCTAAATACTCAGTCACTCTGACCTTAATTATAGATTCAATAACTTCTTAACAGATATTCGATTAACAGGTCTATAATTTTCTGTTTTTCCCCCCACCTTTCCTTAAATAATGGAGTTATATTTGCAATTTTCCAATCTAAAGGGACAATTCCTGAATCAAGGGAGCTTTGGAAGATTATGGCTAAAACATCTATAATTTCCTCACCTATTGCCTTTCAAACCGTGGGTGAAAACCATCCAGTCTAGGGATTTGTCAGTCTTTAGTGCCATTTTTATGAAATGTTTAGAATGAGAAGATAACAGATGTAAGATTAAATATAGGACAGAGAATAAGAGAAACCTTTTTACACAGAGGTTTGTGAGGCTATGGAATGTACTAACAGTTAGTGATTGAAGCAGTAATGATGTCAACATATAAGAATAGTTTAGTTTAGTTTAGAGAAACAGCACTGGAACAGGCCCTTCGGCCCACCGAGTCTGTGCCGACCATCAACCACCCACTTATACTAATCCTACACTAATCCCATATCCCTATCACATCCCCATCTGTCCCTATATTTCCCTACCACCTACCTATACTAGGGGCAATTTATAATGGCCAATTAACCTATCAACCTGTCAACCAGGTCAACTAGATAGGTAGTTGAAGTCAAGGGGAATAACAAGAAATGGGAACTGGGCAGGTACATGGGTTTAGGACTGTGACTGCGTGCATGATAAAACACCATGAAGGGCAGGTTGGGCTGAATTTTTCTCATTTCTTTGTAATGTTTTTCTTCCTTTGAAAATTTTTCGATAGACAAACATGAGAAATAGTTCCTGATGTCTCCCTACCTATTACTTTACATTATATGCATAGAATTACAAAGAATATACAGCACAGAATTAGGCCATTGTGCTCAACTAGTTTGTGTGGTGTTCATACTTCACATGTGTCTCCCCCACTCCTTCCCACCCCCCCATTCCATCTACCTCATCTCAGCCTTTCAGCATATCTTTCTATTCCCCTTTCTCTCGTTGCACATCAAGTTTCCTTTGGAAAGCATCTAAGCTACTTGCCTCAATCACTTCCTGTGGTCGTGAGTTCCAAATTCTAACCACTCTCTGAGGAAAGAGATTTCCTCTTAATTCCCGATTGGATTTATGAGTGACTATCTTGTATTTATGGCCCCTCGTTTTTGATTCTCCCACAAGTGGGAAAACATTCCACATCAACCCTCTCCAACCATTTATACCTTGAAAGACTTCTCTTTTCTAAAGGGAAATGCCCCAATCTTTCCTGATTGCTGTAATCTCTCAGTCTGGTACCACCCTTGTAAATCTTTTTTGCACTTTCTCCAGTGTTTCTATATCCTTTTTATAGTATAGAGACCTGAACTGTGCATTAGTCACAATCCCTACCAGTATGGTAAAATTTAAGATATTTATTGATATATGTTTGTATGTAATTTATGATTGACTTGATACAAACAACAACTTATATTTATAGTAAAATGTCCAAGGCACGTCACAGGAGCATAATCGGACAAGCATCTGAATATCTGAGCTTTAACGCAGTCTTGCAAAAATACTGAGTTTTCCAGATATCACAGATAACAGATAACAATGATAGTACATTCTGATGTTACCGCTGAAAGCCGTGATAGTAAATGTTTTGGGAATATTGTTTAGCGCAATATTGCCCAGTGAGTGGTTTCTGTGTTAGTGCATCATTAGTTTATGAATTCCCATTGTTAATCGAATAAATTAATTTCTGTATAGAATTATTTATGCAACAGCAAAGTCTGAAATAATGGTGTTGGAAGCTGGAGAATTTTATGTGCTTTTTCAAATAGGTTTAGCTCCAGTATATCATGAGATGTGAGCAGAGAACAAAAAGTTTAATTTGACGAAACAGACTGAGCCCACCTTTAACATTTAAACAGAGATTATTATTAGTCAGTCGAGAAGTTACTGGATTCTAAGAGCACTGACAGCAAGAATAGAGGACTAAATGAGTCAAAAGAAAATGGAAAAAAAACACATTGTTATTTTGAGAGTTTAACTCTACGAGACATGAAATAAACTTTCAGCAATGGTTTAGCAAATTTGGCAGACAGAACTGAAAATTGAACACCTGAATTTAGCTTGCATTAGACACTGTTTGTCCAGACATTAAAGAAATTGTGCTCAGGTGGCTTGTTTGCTCCAGATTAATACTTTTTCTGCCATGACCTGTGTTCAGTTCCTATAGTAGCTTAATTGATCAGGATCACATGAAAATTGAGTTTGATGATTTTCAACTTGAGTCATATTGTTCATGCAGAAAAAAATGATAATATGCATTAACTAACACAGGTACTAGACTTTTTTTCTGGTAAACCCATTGGAGATTGAACAATATACCACATTGGTTATTGATCCTTCAAAAGATCAATTGTAATGCCTCACAATTGGATTATGTAGTTCGCAATTGATGGGGAAGGAAGCAACAACTAGGAATAGCTCTGTGGAGAATATATTTCTGTGTTCATTACAGATGTAAAGAATAACTTTCTCAAACAACAAAATTATAGATTTAAAAAATTTGCAGGCTCAGTAATATTGCTTTGTACCCAAATGGTCAATTATTCTAACGTTAATTAAACCATTCTTGATTTCCTCCAATATTACTCCTTGTTAATATTGCATTTTGCCTGTATTGAAATTTAAGGTAAAATCAAGTGAATACATTATGTTCCTATCACAATATTGCTCTTCCAGTAAAATTTCTATGCATTACACTCGATCAAAAAATCTGGTGGGCAA
Source organism: Heterodontus francisci (assembly GCF_036365525.1). Taxonomy (NCBI): domain Eukaryota; kingdom Metazoa; phylum Chordata; class Chondrichthyes; order Heterodontiformes; family Heterodontidae; genus Heterodontus; species Heterodontus francisci. The sequence continues at coordinate 137,641,142 of NC_090374.1, read as the reverse complement.
GCTGCAACTTTGTGCATATTTTATCACTATACATTTAGAAGGGTAAAAAATGAAGAAAGTTGCTTTTTGGAACAAGATCTGCATAAGTAAATGTTTTGCAAACAATTACCGAGAAACACCATATAGCAATCAAAAACGTTAAGGTGATGCATGAGTGAACTTCAACCAAGTAGAATCAATTTTGCTTGAGGCATAAAGTTTGATTTATCATTTACTTGTCTGAGATTGGAAGGGAAAGTAAAATGTAACGCAGTTCATTATACTGACTGCCAGCCTGATGTGGTGCTCACAATATAAAATTGATACCTTGTTAATTATTGTTCAGTCTTTACTGTGCTAAGAACATTAACAATTTTGTTTCTGAAGATGTTTGTTACTGTTAATTTACAATTTAAAGAAATGTAAATTCATATTACTGAACAACTAGCAGAGACCCACAAAGCATTTGTGGTCAAATTTGTATACTTGACCAATTCCATCATTTCATCCACCTATCCCATACCATCCCCATCCCATGCCATTCCATTCTTCCCATGCTGCCCCTCCATGCCATACCCATCCCATCCCAAGTCATTCCATCCTTCCCATGCAACCCCTCCAATACCATCCCCTCCATCCCACTCCTCCCATGCCATCTCTATTCCATGCCATTGCACCCTAACATAAGAAAAAGGAGCTGGAGTAGACCATTTGGCCCCTCAAGCCTGCTCTGCCAGTCAATTAGATCATGGTTGATTTGATTGAGGCTATAACTCCACTTTCCTGCCTGCCCCTCATAATCCTTGACTCCTTTGTAGATCAGACATCTGTATAGCTCAGTTTTGAATAAATTCAACAACTCAGCCTCCACTGCTTCCTGGGGTAGAGAATTCCAAAGATTAACAAACCTCTGAGGGAAGAAATTCCTCCTCATCGCAGCCTTAAATGGGCGACTGCTTACTTTGAAACTGTATTCCCTTGTTCTAGATACCCCCATGAGGGGCAACATCTACCCTGTCAAGCCCCCTCAGAATCTTAAGTTTCAATAAGATCACCTCTCATTCTTCAACCCAGGAATCAACCTAGTGAGCCTTCTCTGAACCGCCTCCAATGCAAGTATAGCCCTCCTTAAATAAGGAGACCAAAACAGTATGCAGTACTCAACGGGTTGAATTTTACCAGCCCCTCGACACCGTGGGTCGCGGCAGGGGGGCCCGTAAAATTCTAAGGGGAGAGGCCCGCCTCGACCCCCAACGTCAAGAAGGGCCCGCCGCATATTACCGACAGCGGGGGGATCTCGGTGCGACCCGCTGCTTGGCGGTGGGGCCTTCATCTACATATTCAATTTAGCCTAAATTAGTTGCAAATTCACTTACCTGCTGGCAGCGCCGTCCCACGCCGATTTTATGGCTACCGTTTATCCCTCGCCTTTGGAACTCCGAATGGAGTTCCAAGGTGAGAACCTGGTAGGGAGGCGGGAGCAATAAATCTTTCAGGGCGGGAGGGGTGGGGGAGTGGGGAAATCAATTTTTATTGGCTGTGGGAAGGGATGGGTTGTGGGTCAAAGGGAACAAATTTCAGCGGGGAAAGTGTGGGAGATCAAAAGTTAATTATGGGGGGAGAGGGAAATTTGTATATAAATTACCCATTGAGGGATAGGAGACGGAACTTAGAGTGTAAATAAAATCTGACTGTTATTTCCCGGAGACTGGGACCTTTAAATATAGAAATATTACTGAAGGGCTTGAAGCCCTTTAAAAGTGGTGCCCGATGCCGTTGCCAGGGACATGGGTCCACCCCCTCTATTTAAATCAGCCCCTGCGCCTAATGTGGCGCGGGCTATGCAGTGGCCCTTCCATGTCAGAAGGCTGCCGTTCTTACAGTGCGCCGCCGCAGAGCGGAGCGCCGCGCCACGCACGAATAAAATCCAGCCCTAGGTGTGGGCTCAGCAATGCCCTATACAGTTGTAACAAGACTTCCCTACTTTTATACTCCATCCCTCTTGCAATAAATGCCAACAATCCATTTGCCTTTCTAATTACTTGCTGTACCTGCATACTACCTTTTTGTGATTCATGTACGAGGACACCCAGATCCCTCTGTACTGTAGCATTCTGCAGTCTTTCTCCATTTAAATAATAGTCTGCTTTTCGATTCTTCCTGCAAAAGTGGACAACCTCACATTTTCTGACATTATACCCCATCTACCAAATTTTTGTTCACTCACTTAACCTATCTATATCCCTTTGCAGATTCTTTATGACCTCCTCTCAACTTGCTTTCCTACCTATTTTTGTCAGCCAATTTGGATACAATACGCTTGGTTCCATCATCCAAGTCATCAATGTGGATTGTAAATAGTTGGGCCCCAGCACTGATCCCTGTGGCGCTCCACTAGTTACAGTTTGCCAACCTGAATGGGCCTCATTTTTCCAGACTCTCTTTCCTGTTAGTTAGCCAATCCACTATCCATGCAAATATATAACCCCCATACCATGAGCTCTTATCTTGTGCAGGAACCTTTTGTGTGGCACCTTTTGGAAATCCAAATGCACTACATCTACTGGTTCCCCTTTATCCACCCTGCTTGTTGTGGAGCCGGAGGACATAGGTGAGGTTTTAAATGATTACTTTTCACCTGTGTTCACTATGGAACAAAGAACAGTACAGCACAGGAACAGGCTATTCGGCCCTCCAAGCCTGCGCCGATCTTGATGCCTGCTTAAACTAAAACCTTCTGCACTTCCAGGGACTGTATCCCTCTATTCCCACCCTATTCATGTATTTGTCAAGATGCCTGTTTAACGTCGATACCTGCTTCCACCACCTCCCCCGGCATCAAGTTCCAGGCACTCACCACCCTCTGTGTAAAGAACTTATCTCATACATCCCCTCTAAACTTTGCCCCTCTCACCTTAAACCTATGTCCCGTAGTAACTGACTCTTCCACCCTGGGAAAAAGCTTCTGACTATCCACTCTGTCCATGCCGCTCATAACTTTGTAAACCTTTATCATGTCGCCCCTCCACCTCCGTCGTTCCAATGAAAACAATCCGAGTTTTTCCAACCTCTTCTCATAGCTAATGCCCTCCAGACCAGGCAACATCCTGGTAAATCTCTTCTGTACCCTCTCCAAAGCCTCCACGTCCTTCTGGTAGTGTGGCGAGCAGAATTGCACGCAATATTCTAAGTGTGGCCTAACTAAAGTTCTGTACAGCTGCAGCATGACTTGCCAATTTTTATACTCTATGCCCCGACCGATGAAGGCAAGCATGCCGTATGCCTTCTTGACTACCTTATCCACCTGCATTGCCACTTTCAGTAACCTGTGGACCTGTACGCCCAGATCTCTCTGCCTGTCAATACTCCTAAGAGTTCTGCCATTTACTGTATACTTCCCACCTGCATTCGACCTTCCAAAATGCATTACCTCACATTTGTCCGGATTAAACTCCATTTGCCATTTCTCCGCCCAAGTCTCCAACCGATCTATATCCTGCTGTATCCTCTGACAATCCTCAACACTATCCGCAACTCCACCAACCTTTGTGTCGTCCGCAAACTTACTAATCAGACCAGCTACATTTTCCTCCAAATCATTTATATATACTACAAACAGCAAAGGTCCCAGCACTGATCCCTGTGGAACACCACTAGTCACATCCCTCCATTCAGAAAAGCACCCTTCCACTGCTACCCTCTGTCTTCTATGACTGAGCCAGTTCTGTATCCATTTTGCCAGCTCACTTCTGATCCTGTGTGACTTCACCTTTTGTCCCAGTCTGCCATGAGGGACCTTGTCAAAGGCTTTACTGAAGTCTATATAGATAACATCCACTGCCCTTCCTTCATCAATCATCTTTGTCACTTCCTCAAAAAACTCAATCAAATTAGTGAGACACGACCTCCCCTTCACAAAACCATGCTGTCTCTCGCTAATAAGTTCGTTTGTTTCCAAATGGGAGTAAATCCTGTCCCGAAGAATCCTCTCTAATAATTTCCCTACCACTGACGTAAGGCACACCGGCCTATAATTTCCTGGATTATCCTTGCTACCCTTCTTAAACAAAGGAACAACATTGGCTATTCTCCAGTCCTCTGGGACCTCACCTGTAGCCAATGAGGATGCAAAGATTTCCGTCAAGGCCCCAGCAATTTCGTTCCTTGCCTCCCTCAGTATTCTGGGGTAGATCCCATCAGGCCCTGGGGACCTATCTACCTTACTGCTTTGCAAGACATCCAACACCTCCTCCTTTTCGATAATGAGATGATTGAGACTATCTACACTCCCTTCCCTGGACTCATCATCCACCAGGTCCTTCTCTTTGGTGAATACTGATGCAAAGTACTCATTTAGTACCTCGCCCATTTCCTCTGGCTCCACACTTAGATTCCCTTCTCTGGCCTTGAGTGGGCCAACCCTTTCCCTAGTTACCCTCTTGCTCTTTATATATGTATAAAAAGCCTTGGGATGGAGAAGGATGATGTAGGTGTAGAGATCAGGGAGGAGGATTGTGATATACTTAACATATTAGCATTGAAAGGGAGGAAGTATTAGCTGTTTTAGTGGGTTTAAAAGTGGATAAATCCCCAGGCCCAAATGAGATGTATCCCAGACTGTTATGTGAGGCAAGGGAGAAGATAGCAGGGGCTCTGACACAAATTTTCAAATCCTCTCTGGCCACAGGAGAGATACCAGAGGACTGGAGGACAGCGAATGTGGTGCCATTATTCAAGAAGGTTAGCAGGGATAAACCAGGTAATTACAGGCCGGTGAGTCTAACATCAGTGGTAGGGAAACTATTGGAAAAAATTCTGAGGGACAGGATTAATCTCCACTTGGAGAGGCAGGGATTAATCAGGGACAGTCAGCATGGCTTTGTCTGGATGGTGTCTAACTAACTTGATTGAATTTTTCAAGGCGGTGACTAGATGTGTAGATGAGTTTAAAGCAGTTGATGTAGTCTATATGGACTTCAGTAAGGCTTTTGATAAGGTTAAGAAGGTAAGAGCCCATGCGATCCAGGGCAATTTGGCAAACTGGATCCAAAATTGGCTTAGTGACAGGAGGCAGAGGGTGATGGTCGAGGGTTATTTTGTGAGTGAAAGCCTGTGACCAGTGGTGTACCGCAGGGATCAGTGCTGGCACCCTTGCTGTTTGTAATGTACATTAATGATTTCGAGGTATGATCAGTAAGTTCGCAGATGACACAAAAATTGGTGGTGTAAATAGTGAGGAGAAAAGCCTTAGATTACAGGACGATATAGATGGGCTGCTAAGATGGGCGGAGCAGTGGCAAATGGAATTTAATCCTGAGAAGTGTGAGGTGATGCATTTTGGGAGGACTAACAAGACAAGGGAATATACAATGGATGGTAGGACCCTAGGATGTACAAGGGTCTGAGGGACCTTGGTGTACTTGTCCATAGATCACTGAAGGCAGCAGCACAGGTAGATAAGGTGGTTAGGAAGGCATATGGGATACTTGCCTTTATTAGCCGAGGCATAGAATATAAGAGCGGGGAGGTTATGTTGGAGCTGAATAAAATGCTAGTTAGGCCACAGCTGGAGTACTGTGTACAGTTCTGGGCACCACACTATAGGAAGGATGTGATTGCACTGGAGATGGTGCAGAGGAGATTCACCAGGATGTTACCTGGGCTGGAACATTTCAGCTATGAAGAGAGACTGGAAAGGCTGGGGTTGTTTTCCCTAGAGCAGAGAAGGCTGAGGGGAGACATGATTGAGGTGTACAAAATTATGAAGGGCATTGATAGGTTAGATAGGAAGAAACCTTTTCCCTTAGCAGAGGGGTCAGTAACCAGGGGGCATAGATTTAAGGTAAGGGCCAGGAGATTTAGAGGGGATTTGAGGAAAAAAAATTTCACCCAGAGGGTGGTTGGAATCTGGAATGCACTACCTGTAGAGGTGGTAGAGGCAGGAACCCTCACAACATTTAAGATGTAGTTAGACGAGCACTTGAAACGCCATAGCATACAAGGCTACGGGCCAAGTGCTGGAAAATGGAATTAGAATTGTTAGGTGTTTGATGGCCGGCACAGACACGATGGGCCGAAGGGCCTGTTTCTGTGCTGTATAACTCTATGACTCTATCCTGAAAGAACTCTAATAAACTTGTCAAACCATTTTCCTTTCATAAAACCAATTTAACTCTGCTTGACTGTATTATGATTCTCTAATTATCCTACTGCTACTTCTTTAATAATGATTTCCAACATTTTCCCAATCACAGATGTTAGGCTAACTGGCCTGTAGTTTCCTACTTTCTGTCTCCCTTCTTTCTTGAATAGAGGTATTACATTTACAGTTTTCCAATCTGCTGCGACCTTTGCAGAATCTAGGGAATTTTAGACGATGACAGCCAATCCATCCAGCCACTTCTTTTAAGACCCTAGGATAGAGGCCATTAGGTTCAGCTTTTAGTTCCATTAGTTTTCCTGGTACTTTTTCTCTAGTGAGAGTGATTGTTTTAAGTTCCTCCCTCCCTTTTGCCCCTTGGTTTTCGATTATTCTTGGGATATTTTTTGTGTCTTCTTCCATGAAGACAGATACAAAATACTTGTTCAAAGTCTCTGCCATTTCCTTGTTTCCCATTATTAATTCATCCTGTTTTATCCTGTTCTTTTTTTATATACTTGTAGAAGCTCTTAAGGTCTTTTATTTTCAATATTCCTTTCTAGTTTACTCTCAGATTCTAATTTCTCCCTCTTTATTTTTTTGTGGTCATCTTTGCTGGTTTCTAAAATTTTCCCAGTTTTCTGGCCTGCCACTAATTTTCACAGCATTATACACCTTTTCTTTCAGTTTGATACCTTAGTTAGCCACAAATGGTGCATCCTTCTCGTAGAGTCTTTCTTTTTCGATGGTCTATATCTTTGTTGAGAGTTATGAAATATCTCCTTAAATGTCTCCCACTGCTTATCTACCATGTTACCTTTTGACATATTTTCCCAGTTCACTGTAGCCAACTCTGTCTGGATACCTTTGTAATTGCCTTTATTTAAGTTTAAGACACAAGTTTCTCGCCCTCAAACTGAATGTGAAATCCTAGCATGTTATAATCATTCTTGGATAGAGGATCCTTTCCTGAGAGATCATGAATTAATCCTGTCACATAACACATTACCAGGTCTAAAATGGCTGGTTGGTTACAGAACATATTGTTCTAAGAAACTGTTCCGAATAACACTCTATGAACTTATCCTCAAAGCTACCTTTGCCAATTTGATTTTTCCAGTCGATATGAAGATTACAATTGTCCACAATTGTTGCAGTACCTTTCTTACAAGCCCCCATTATTTCTTGATTTATACTCTGTCTTACAGTGTAGCTACTGCTAGGTGGCCTATAAATTACCACCACCAGTGATTTCTTTCCCTTGTATTTCTTATCTCCACCCAAACTGATTCTACATCTTGATCTTCCAACGCAAGATCATTTTTCACTACTCTACTGATCTCATCCTTTATTAACTGAGCTACCCCACTTCCTGTTACTTTCTATCCTTCCGAAATGTCAAATATCCCTGAATATTCAATTCCCAGTCTTGGTCACTCTGCAATCACGTCTCTGTCATGGCCATTGTTACGGCCACATGGTGAGGGGTGTGGGTGGTTCCCACTGTTCAACTCCCACCTGACCACAGCAACTGTTGTTTGTTCTTAGAGTTTAACTCTTTTCTGTCTTATTTATCAAATAAACAGACAGCGACAGGTTTCCTTGTAGGCTTAAAACAGAAGATTACTTATTTATTGAGCAGTATGCCTTATCCCAAAATTGTAGCAACCACATCCACGCACGCATTCACTCTCACACGCACTATCGAAAGAAGATAGAGAAAAAAGTACAGGGTAAGAGGTGTGCAAAGTTCAGGTTGTAAAATTCTGTTGTTTCAAGAATAACCTGTGTGATCCTCCTTGGAAGGTGAATTTTTATAATTGTGTGCCTGTTTGCTGGTTGTCTGGCATTCGTTGGACTGTTGCAGTCTCCTGGCAGTTCACTTTGGGTTGAAGACAGTGCTGATGCCTTAGGTCAGTTCCCACTGGTAGACAAGTCGTTTTTGCAAAGACTCTCTTTTGTCTTTGTTGTAGCTAGCTTCCACTTGTCTCAGCAGGGTTCAACTGTGTTGGCTGGAAATGATCTCTCTCTCAGCCTTGCTGGAATTCAAGATGACTTCTTGTTGCACTGTGTGGCTGAGGAGAGTCCAGACTGATGATTTTGTCTCTAGTCCTGTCCTGAAAAGACTCCCTCTTTGTTCCTCAAAGTGATTATCTTTTAAGGTGAATATATTTCCAAGGGTTGGCTTCACCCATGTGGCTTCAGGTTTCAGTCCCAGCTGGGCTGTACAATGGCCTTGATGATGGCCCCACTCTGAGGAGGTGAGGGTGGTTCACATTCCATTGTAGTGGAGGTTATTCTTTATGTCGTCATTGTCGACAGGAATAGTGCCAGAAGACTGGAGGATAGCAAATGTTGTCCCCTTGTTCAAGAAGGGGAGTAGAGACAGCCCTGGTAATTATAGACCTGTGAGCCTTACTTCGGTTGTGGGTAAAATGTTGGAAAAGGTTATAAGAGACAGGATTTATAATCATCTTGAAAAGAATAAGTTCATTGGCGATAGTCAGCACGGTTTTGTGAAGGGTAGGTCGTGCCTCACAAACCTTATTGAGTTTTTCGAGAAGGTGACCAAACAGGTGGATGAGGGTAAAGCAGTGGATGTGGTCTATATGGATTTCAGTAAGGCGTTTGATAAGGTTCCCCACGGTAGGCTATTGCAGAAAATACGGAAGTATGGGGTTGAAGGTGATTTAGAGCTTTGGATCAGAAATTGGCTAGCTGAAAAAAGACAGAGGCTGGTGGTTGATGGCAAATGTTCATCCTGGAGTTTAGTTACTAGTGGTGTACCGCAAGGATCTGTTTTGGGGCCACTGCTGTTTGTCATTTTTATAAATGACCTGGAAGAGGGTGTAGAAGGGTGGGTTAGTAAATTTGCGGATGACACTAAGGTCGGTGGAGTTGTGGATAGTGCCGAAGGATGTTGTAGGGTACAGAGGGACATAGATAGGCTGCAGAGCTGGGCTGAGAGATGGCAAATGGAGTTTAATGCGGAAAAGTGCGAGGTGATTCACTTTGGAAGGAGTAACAGGAATGCAGAGTATTGGGCTAATGGGAAGATTCTTGGTAGTGTAGATGAACAGAGAGATCTTAGTGTCCAGGTGCATAAATCCCTGAAGGTTGCTACCCAGGTTAATAGGGCTGTTAAGAAGGCATATGGTGTGTTAGCTTTTATTAGTAGGGGGATCGAGTTTCGGAGCCACGAGGTCATGCTGCAGCTGTACAAAACTCTGGTGAGACCGCACCTGGAGTATTGCGTGCAGTTCTGGTCACCGCATTATAGGAAGGATGTGGAAGCTATGGAAAGGGTGCAGAGGAGATTTACTAGGATGTTGCCTGGTATGGAGGGAAGGTCTTACGAGGAAAGGCTGAGGGACTTGAGGTTGTTTTCGTTGGAGAGAAGGAGGAGGAGAGGTGACTTAATAGAGACATATAAGATAATCAGAGGGTTAGATAGGGTGGATAGTGAGAGTCTTTTTCCTCGGATGGTGATGGCAAACACGAGGGGACATAGCTTTGAGTTGAGGGGTGATAGATATAGGACAGATGTCAGAGGTAGTTTCTTTACTCAGAGAGTAGTAGGGGCGTGGAACGCCCTGCCTGCAGCAGTAGTAGACTCGCCAACTTTAAGGGCATTTAAGTGGTCATTGGATAGACATATGGATGAAAATGGAATAGTGTAGGTCAGATGGTTTCACAGGTCGGCGCAACATCGAGGGCCGAAGGGCCTGTACTGCGCCGTAATGTTCTAATTCTAATTCTTATTCAGAGATGAGAAGTCTGCGAAAGGCCTTGTCTTATTGTGTATGAGTATAGCTCACATCCAGGTATGATTATTTGTCGCATTTCCATGCAGTCGGGGCTTAATTGGTTTTCAGTCTTAGTAGTGACTGATGTGGATTTGAGGGTAAGAGATGATGAAGGTCATGTGTTTTGTCCTCCATTCTGTTGACAGCATATTGTCCACTTTTTTAAAAAGTCCATCTTTAGAACTCTTCAGTTTGAGTTCTGTATTTTCAATCGCTGCACTTCACATCAGCATAACACTATCATATCATACCCATTTATTTCTATTTGTTCTATCAATTCATCCATCTTGTCATCCAGCTGTGTGCAGTCAGATGAACAGCCCTTAATTCTGTCTTTTAGCCATGTTATTTGCTGATGCACTCTTATGTTTCTAGCTCCGTGCTTTCTTGTCACACTCAAGTTATCAATAGCTGTATTGCTACCCTGCACTTATGTCTTGTCCTTCCTCGTTAACTTTCTGAATTTCCCCTCATATGAACCCTCCCAACGCCCCTCTACTATTTAGTTTAAAGCCCTCTCTACAACCCTAGTTATACGATTCATCAGGACACTGGTCCCAACACAGTTCAAGTGAAGCCTGTCCAAACCGTACAGCTCCCTCTTTCCCCAGTACTGGTGCCAGTGCCCCATTTCTCCCACATCAATCTTGCAGCCATGCATTCAACTGTCTGATCTTATTTACCTTATGCCAATTTGCTCGTAGCTCAGCTAGTAATCCAGAGATTATTACCTTTGTGGTTATGCTTTTTAATTTAGCCCCTAGCTACCATTACTCCCTTAGCAGAACATCTTTCTTAGTCCTACCTATGTTGTTGATACCCATGTGGACCACAACAATTGGATTCTTCCCCTCTCACTTTATGTTCCTCTCCAGCCCGAGGAGATGTCCTTAACTCTGGGACCGGGCAGGCAACACGGCCTTCAGGACTCAAGCTCTCGACTGCAAAGAACAGTATCGATCCCCTAACTATACTGTCCCCTACCAGTACTACATTCCTTTTTACTTCTTCCCACCACCACACCACTCCCCCAACCCACTTGAATGACCCCCCCTGTACCTTGACGCTGTGGTCAGTTTGCTCATCCACCCTGCAGTGCCTGCTCTCGTCCACACAGGCTGCAAGAACCTCAAATCTGTCAGACAAGTACAAGGTCTGAGGCTCCTCCAGTGTTACCTTCTGGATCCCCATACCTACCCGACTCATAGTCACACTCTTCTGTCCCTGACCACGGACCAAATCTAAAGTACCTAACCTAAGGGGTGTGACTGCCTCCTGGAACAAAGTATCAAAGTAATTTTCCCCTCTCCTGATGCATCGCAGTGTCCGAATCTTAGACTCCAGTTCATCAACTCTGAGCTGAAGTTCCTCGAGCTGCAGACACTTACTGCAGATGTTGTTGCAGTGGATCACACTGATATCCACCTTGTTCACCCACAAGCTACAGTTGCAACACATCACCTGATCTGGCATCTCTATTGTGTTTTATTTAACTAATTGGGTTTCAAGTTTATCATCGATGGTTAGCACCACAGCCTCACAGCTCCAGCGACCCGGGTTCAGTTCTGGGTACTGCCTGTGTGGAGTTTGCAAGTTCTCCCTGTGACCGTGTGGGTTTCCGCCGGGTGCTCCGGTTTCCTCCCACAGCCAAAGACTTGCAGGTTGATAGGTAAATTGGCCATTGTAAATTGCCCCTAGTGTAGGTAGGTGGTAGGAGAATGGTGGGGATGTAGTAGAGAATATGGGATTAATGTAGAATTAGTATAAATGGGTGGTTGTTGGACGTCACAGACACGGTGGGCCGAATGGCCTGTTTCAGTGCTGTATCTCAAAATAAAATTTAAAAAAAATAAAAGTTTAGAACTATCACTGATAATTTGTAGCTATATTAAGTAGTTTAACTAGTTAAGCTATAAATTTTATACAATTATTCTCTCTCCCCAGTACCAGTTTGAACTACTGCCCCAGTTCAGAAAGGCACCAGACAAGTGGCATAGGAAGGATGGAATGGCATGAGAGGAGTGGGAAGGATGGGATGGCTTTGAATGGGTGACATGGGATGGCATGCAATGGGATGGCATGGGAGAGAGGGGATGGCTTGATGGATAGCATGGGAAGGATGGAATGGCATGGCATGGGAGGTGTGGGAAGGAGGGGATGTCATCAGATTGGTGACTTGGGAAGGATGGGATGGGATGGCATGGGAGATGTAATAAGGAGGGGATGGCATCAGAGCAGTGACATGGGAAGGATAGAATGGCTTGCAATCGGATGGGGATGGCAGGGGAGGGAGGGAATGGCATGGGGGTGTAGTAAGGAAAGAAAACCTTAAAAATCACCTATCTGCTCACCTAATTAATGCCTCTGTGCTTCAACTATCAGGTCTCACTGTCTCCAGCTCCCTCTCTTGATCACTGCTTATTTTGTAAGTGACCAGAATAGCACCTTCTCCCTCACTGCACCGAATTCTCACACTCACCAAATTCCCGACTTAAGCACTCTGTTGAATTAAGACGGCATCCATCTGGACCTCGTGCTACTTACTTTGCATCTGTCCCATGCCATCCCCATCCCATGTCATTCATTCCTCCCATTCTACCCCTCCCATGCCATTCCCTCCCTCCATCCCAAGCCATTCTAGCCTCCCCATGCCACCGCTCTGATGCCATCCCCTCCCTATTACTTTGCCCATGCCATCTCATACTTCCCATATCACCTATCTCATGCCATCCCCTCTTCCCATTCCTCCCATGCCATGCCATTTCATCCTTCCCATGCCACCTGTCTGATGCCATCCCCTCTTTTTCACTCGTCCCATGCCATTCCCTCTCTCACATGCCATCCCCATCACATGCCATCCCATCCTTCCCATGTCACCCGTCCAATGCCATCCAATCCTTCCCACTTTTCCCATGACATTCCATCCTTCCTATGCCACCTGTCTGGTGCCATCCCCTCTCTCCACTCCTCCCATGCCATCCCCATCCCATGCCATTCCATTCTTCTCATGTCACCTGTCTGATGCCATCCCCTCCCTCGCATGCCATGCCATTCGATCCTTCCCATCCCACCTGTCTGCCATCCCCTCTCTCCCACTCCTCCCATGCCATCTCCATCTTCCCATGTCATTCCATCATATGCTATCCCATCCTTCCCATGACACCCCGTCCATGCCATCTCCCCCCTCCCACTCCTCCTATACCATTCCATCCTTCCCATGCCGTCCCTATTCCATGCTATTCCATCCTTCCCATGCCATCCCTCCTAGATTCACCAGACTGATCTCTAGGATGGCTGTATTGTCCTATGAGGAGACTGGGCCTATATTCTCTAGAGTTTAGAAGAATGAGAGGTGATCTCATTGAGGAATACAAAGTTCTTACAGAGCTCGAGAGGGTTGATGCAGGAAGGATGTTTCTGCTGGCTTAGTGGTCTAGAACAAGGGGACACAATCTCAGAATAAGAAGTAGGCTATTTAGGACTGAGATGAGGAGGAATTTGTTCACTCAGAGGGTGGTGAATCTTTGAAGTGCTGTGGAGGCTCAGTCATTGAATATATTCAAGACAAGAGATTGATAGATTTATAGATACTAAAGATATCAAGGGATATGGTGATAGTGCGAGAAAATGGTGTTGAGGTAGAAGATCAGCCATGATCTAATTGAATGGCAGAGCATGCTCAAGGGGCTGAATGGCCTGCTGCTTTTCCTATGTTCCTATGCCATCTTCTCCCTCCCATGCCATCTCCATACCACAACATTTTCATATTGCCACTGATTTCCACACCCCCCCCCCACCCCTGAACCAACAACCTCCTCCCAAACAACAGTTCCTCAGCTGACATCTTGGAAATTATCCAATTAAAGGTCAATAGGATCAGTTATGCCCGAACTAAACACAAGGCAGCTCTGGCTTACAAAGTGGTCCAGGATCTCTGCTTCACTCCTTAACGTGATGGGGTCGGGTGGGAGAGAGGGGGTGAGGTCCTTCCCAGGTTAGTTCCGCTGTTGACTGCAGCCAATGCGGGGATGCTGACCGAGCTGGCAGTTGTTGCTGAGGTGATTCTAGGTAATGCTTGCACAATCTCATCTCCCAACTGCCATATGTTAACACCACCAGAGGGAGGGGAGAGGAAAGGACAAACCTGGTGCACCACTCTGATTTACACCCCAGCTTTAAAAAAAAACGAGCTTCATAACTGTCAGGCAGAATCCGCACTGCTTCTCTCACATGCAGACTCCATCTTTATGGAGATAGCGACACACTTAGCACTGACAGCTGCTTATGCTTCATGCACAGCAAGGTTCCATGAACTATAGTCACATCTAAAAATTTCTGTTGGCAGCCACTTCCCTGAAACTACTTGCATAGCAGAGATTGGAAGAGCTGCATCTGATTGTAAACAGAGGACCTCACACCTTACTCCATTACACCTTATATCAAATGGATCAAAAGAATTGTTAGAATCAGTACCTGAATGTTACAGTAAAGTTCTAAAATATCTAATTAACCAACTGTTATTCGACAGGTGCAGAATGACAGTTTACCACACCCCTTAAACTGACCAATCAAAACAGTACATACAGACAGAAACTGCGTAATATTATTATAGATATATGCATTTAAATCCTGTAGTGCAATCTACAATGTTATGTGACTTACAGGTTGTCGCAACCTCAAAAACCATATTGTCTCAGTACAATATTTGGATAAACGATCATGTTTCGATACAAGCATGTAGTTTTTATCAGTTTATTTAAAAGTTTTTCTAGATCTCTCCAGCTTTCTGCTGTTGAAAGTACTGTCGAAAGATCGACCTATGAAAGAATTCTAAACTTTGCAATTAATCCTTTTCCTCAGACGATCGACTACCTATCCCTACTCAGAGGCCCAAATGTATAGCCAGAACACAGGAGGAACATATTTCGACTCCCAAGGAAACTCTGCCCAGGTGACAACAGTGGTTTCGTCCCACACTATGGGGGGCTCTGGCAGCATTCCAATGGGCGTTACAGGCGGTCAGATAATCAGTAGCTCAGGGGGTGCCTATCTTATAGGCGGGTCAATGGATGCATCCAGTCACCCAGTCAGCCACACAACACGTGCTTCTCCAGCCACAGTAAGTATTTGCCAAATATAATGCATTATACTTTGCCTTATTGTAAATTTTAATTCAGATTATATTAATTGTGTTTTTTTCAGATAAATCTTTATGAGCCAGGGATCAAAGCTGAGTTATCCAAAAACAGGTTTATAATTTGTAATTAAAATTGTCCTGTAGAAATGGACAGAAGAAAGCTGTTGTGTTATTTCTCTTCATTGATTTAAATGTATATCTTACTTTTTTTAGTCATTTGTGTTTCACAAAAAGAATAAAAACATACAATTTCCAAGATTTAGCTGACACCCAATGTACCCTGCAGCTCATTGTTGCTTATTTTAGTAACATTAAAACAAATAGAGGTATAAATTGCATGGTGCCAGCCTGCCATTATGAACTACATGCAGGGAAAGATTCCCAACACTAGAAAATGTAGGCTTGAGGGCCGATCAACATTGAGCCTCTGCTATCATTAAATTAGAGGAGTGTAAATGATTGACCTAGGTAGGGTCGTAACGGTGAAAATCTCTCCTCCCCCCAACGCTCACTTGTGGAGTTCTTGGCAAAGGTGGTGTGATATCGCAAAGTGGAATTTGAAAATGATATGAAACAACACTCAGGTATATAATGAATCAAGCAAGGGTATTTATTAAACAAAAACCAACAAGCTCTTGCTGAAGAAAAAAAAAGAAACTCCTATGCTCCAAAAACCCAATACCAGTTATAGTGTTTTCGGTTCACACCAAAAACTGTCTTGCTATTGTCCTGTGAGTTTGTGTCAGACAGGCCAGATATAACTTGTTGAATAGTTCCTTTGAACAGGGTTGCCTGTCTCGTTTGGAGAGAGTAGGTGAAAAATGGAGGGGAGATGAGTTGATCATGTCTTGATAGCTTGGAGATGTCTAGAGTGGGTGCTAATTGAGAACCGGTTTTATTTTATTTGAAATGACTTGTCCAGGGGATGGCATCCCTTATCAGGTCTTTGAATATTCAAAGACTGGCTGGTGCACTCCCTGCTGTTTGATGCCTGATAGTTGGTCCCTGTATTTCTTTAATTGATTTTTAATCCATTGTTCAGAGGCAATCTGTTAGTGATTTAAATGGACAGTCCACATGAGTCGAATTCAAAATGTCCTGGCCACAGTGGTTGAATTTAAGGTGTTCTTTGGCTGCAGTTGCTGAATTTAAAGTGTTCTTAGGCCTGGGCTGATTTGAGGGTTTAAAAATGGCCATGCCTACAGGAAGGAAAGTGATTGTGGGGGTCACGGGGATGCCAAGCAGCGTCCTGCAAAGGTCGTCAGGACTGTTGCTCCTACTGGCTTACCAGGAGTCTTTTTGTTAAAAAAAAAGTAACTTTAATTGCTTATGTCTTATTGGTGGCCACAGGGTCCAATGAATAATCCTGATGAGTGGGGCAACCTTGACACCAGCCTGGCTCAGTGCTGGCGAATTTTCAAAATGGGTCATTTAATGGGCGAGGCCTCTAATTTATATATTCAAGGAGCCTAATACTGTTTTACTTAATTGTTGGAGACATCTATATAATGTACCCAAAAACTTAGCAATGGGACCAACGCCTGCGCAGATTGGCCACAGAAAACAGGTGCAAAGCATCCCAATTTCGACTCCCATACTACTTTTTAATTACGCATACATAATTATACATACTATCAGATCTCTGTGGCGTTGCTTACATTCAAGGATAAACTGCTTTATATCTTTTTTAATTTGTTCATGGGATGTGGGCATCGCTGGCTAGGGCAGCTTTTATTGTCTGTCCCTAATTGCCCTTGAGAAGGTGGTGGTGAGCCACCTTCTTGAACTGTTGCACCCACAGTGCTGTTAGGAAGGGATTTTGACTCATTGACAGTGAAGGAACAGCGATATAGTTCCAAGTCAGGATGGTGTGTGGCTTGGACGTGAATTTTCAGGTGGTGGTGTTCCCATGCATCTGCTGCCCTTGTCCTAGGTGGTAGAGGTCACAAGTTTGTAAGGTGCTGTCTAAAGAGCCTTGGTGCGTTGCTGCAGTACATCTTGTAGATGGCACACACTGCTGCCACTATGTGTCAGTGGTGGAGGGAGTTAATGTGGAGGAAGTGAATCGAGCAGGCTGCTTTGTCCTGGATGGTATCGAGCTTCTTTAGTGTTGTTGGAGCTGCATCCATCCAGGCAAGTGGAGAGTATTCCATCACACTCCTGACTTGTGCCTTGTAGATGGTGGACAGGCTTTGGGAAGTCAGGAGGTGAATTACTTGCTGCAGGATTCCTAGCCTCTGACCTGATCTTGTAGCCATGGTATTTATATGGCTACTCCAGTTCAGTTTCTGGTCAACGGTAATACCCAGGATATTGATAGTGGGGGATTTAGCAATCGTAATGCCATTGAATGTCAAGGGGAGATGGTTAGATTCTCTCTTGTATGAGATAGTCATTGCCTGGCACTTGTGTGACGCAATTGTTACTTGCCATTTATCAGCCCAAGCCTGGATATTGTCCAGGTCTTACTGTATTTCTACACTTACTGCTTCAGTATCTGAGGAGTCATGAATGGTGTTGAACATTGGGCAATCATCAGCGAACGTCGCCAGTTCTGACCTTATGATTGAAGGAAGGTCATTGATGAAGCAGCTGGAGTTGGTTGGGCCTAGGACACTACCCTGAGGATGTCCTGGAGCTCAGGTGATTGACCTCTGGCAACCACAACCATCTTCCTTTGCGCTAGGTATGACTCCAACCAGCGGAAAGTTTTCCCCTTGATTCCCATTGACTTAAATTTTGCTAGGGCTCCTTGATGCCATACTCGGTCAAATGCTGCCTTGATGTCAAGGGCAGTCACTGTCACCTCACTTCTTGAGTTCAGCTCTTTTGTCCATGTTGGAACAAAAGCTGTAATGAGGTCAGGAGCTGAGTGGCCCTGGCAGAACCCAAACTGAGTGTCACTGAGCAGGTTATTGCTAAGCAAGTGCCACTTGATAGCACTGTTGATGACACCTTCCATCACTCTACTGATGATCGAGAGTAGACTGGAACAGCTTGGCCAGGGGCAAGGCTAGTTCTGGAACACAGATCTTCAGTACTATTGCCGGAATATTTTCAGGGCCCATAGTCTTTGTGATATCCAGTGCCTTCAGCCAATTCTTGATATCACGTGGAGTGAATCGAATTGGCTGAAGACTGGTATCTGTGATGCTGGGGACTTCAGGAGGAGGCTGAGATGGATCATCCACTCTGCACTTCTGCCTGAAGATTGTTGCAAATGCTTCAGCCTTATCTTTCGCACTGATGTGCTGGGCTCCCCCATCATTGAGGATGGGGATATTTGTGGAGCCACTTCCTCCAGTTAGTTGTTTAATTGTCCACCACCATTCATGACTGGATGTGGCAGGACTGCAGAGCTTCAATCTGATCCGTTGGTTGCGGCATTGCTTAACTCTGTCTATCGCATGCTGCTTACGCAGTTTGGCATGCAAGTAGTCCTGGGTTGTAGCTTCACCAGGTTGACTCTTTATTTTGAGGTATGCCTGGTGCTTCTCCTGGCATGCCCTCCTGCACTCTTCATTGAACCAGGGCTTATCCCCCGGCTTGATAGTAGTGGTAGAGTGGGGGATATGCCGGGCCATGGGGTTACAGATTGTGGTTGAGTACAATTCTGCTGCTGCTAATGGCCCACTGCGCCTCATGGATGCCCAATTTTGTGTTGCTAGATCTGTTCGAAATCTATCCCATTTATCACAGTGGTAGTGCCACAAAACACGATGGAGGTATCCTCAATGTGAAGACAGGACTTGTTCTCCACAAGGACCGTGCAGTGGTCACTTCTACCAATACTGTCATGGATAGATGCATCTGCGACAGGCAAATTGGTGAGGACGAGATCAGGTATGTTTTTCCCTCTTGTTGGTTCCCCCACCACCTGCCGCAGACGCAATTCGGCAGCTTTGTCCTTTAGGACTCGGCCAGCTCGGTCAATAATGGTGCTACCGAGCCACTCTTGGTGATAGACATTGAAGTCCCCCACCCAGAGTACATTCTGCGCCCTTGCCGCCCTCAGTGCTTCTTCCAAGTGGTGTTCAACATGGAGGAGTACTAATTCATCAGCTGAGGGGGGAGTGGTAGGTGGTAGTCAGCAGGAGGTTTGGTTTCATGTTTGACCTGATGCCATGAAACTTCATGGGGTCTGGAGTCGATGTTGAGGACTCCCAGGGCATCTCCATCCCGACTGTATACCACTGTGCCACCATATCTGGTGGTCTGTCCTGCCGGTGGGACAGAACATACCAGGGGATGGTGATGGCGGTGTCTGGAACATTGTCTGTAAGGTATGATTCCATGACCCACTTCCTGAAGGGGAGGGTGAACAGCCAGCAGTCGTGGTCCACGTCGGAACCAACAACAAAGGTAGAGAGTGGCATGTGTTCCTGCAGTCAGAATTTAAGGAGCTTGGTAAGAAATTAGCAAGCAGGATCTCAAAAGTAGTAATCTCTGGATTACTCCCAGTGCCATGTGCAAGTGAGTGTAGACATAGAAGGATAAGACAGATGAATGCGTGGCTGGAAAGATGGTGCAGGAGGGAGGACTTTAGATTCCTGGGACATTGGGACCGGCTATGGGGGTGATGGGACCTGTACAGGCCAGACAGGTTGCACCTGAGCAGAGCCGGGATTGAGTTCCTTGCGGGTCATTTTTCTAGTGCTGTTGGGGAAGAATTGAACTAGTTTGGCAGGGGGATGGGAACCTGAGGGTAGACTCAGTTGGGATAAAATCAGAAATGAAATTGGAAGGCTGAAAATTAATGGATGAGTCTGGAAGACAGAGGAAACAAAGGTTAGAAAATTAAAATTAGAGTTTGGCAGTACTCAAGGCTATCTATTTCAATGCAAGGAATATAGCAAATAAAGCAGAAGATCTGAGGGCACAGATAGACACGTGGCAGTATGATATCATAGCTATTACAGAAACATGGCTTAAGGAGGGACAGGAATGGCAGCTCACCGTTCCTGGTTACAGAGTTTCAGACGCAATCGGGAGGGGGATAAGAAAGGAGAGGAGTGGCAGTTTTGGTCAAGGAAACTATTACAGCTGTGAGGAGGGATGAGATATTGGAAGAATGAGGAAATATGGATTGATCTAAGGAACAAAAAAGCTGGGAGTGTACTATAGACCCCTAAACAGTCAGAGGGAGATAGAAGAGCAGATATGTAGGCAAATCTTTGAGAAGTGCAAGAACAATAGGACAGTAATAATAGGAGATTTTAACTGACGCACTGACACAGAACACAAAAGTCCAAGTGTATCAAGCCTGTGTCCTCAGTACCTTGCTCTACGGCAGCGAGGCCTGGACAACGTACGTCAGCCAGAGCGACATCTCAATTCATTCCATCTTCGCTGCCTCCGGAGAATCCTTGGCATCAGTGGCAGGACCGTATCTCCAATACAGAAGTCCTCGAGGCGGCCAACATCCCCAGCATATACACCCTACTAAGCCAGCGGCGCCTGAGATGGCTTGGCCATGTGAGCCGCATGGAAGTTGGAAGGATCCCCAAGGACACATTGTACAGCGAGCTCGTCACTGGTACCAGACTTAACGGCCGTCCATGTCTCCACTTTAAAGATGTCTGCAAACGCGACATGAAGTCCTGTGACATTGATCACAAGTCGTGGGAGTCAGTTTCCAGTGATCGCCAGAGCTGGCGGGCAACCATAAAGGTGGGGCTAAAGCGTGGCGAGTCGAAGAGACTTAGCAGTTGGCAGGAAAATGGACAGAAGCACAAGGGGAGAGCCAACTGTGTAACTGCCCCGACAACCAATCTTATCTGCAGCACCTGTGGAAGAGTCTGTCACTCTAGAATTGGCCTTTATAGCCACTTCAGGCGCTGCTTCACAAACCACTGACCACCTCCAGGTGCTTTGTCTCTCGAGACAAAGAGGCCAAAGACAATATTAACTGGGATAGTTTTAGTGTGAAAGAAATTGAGAGAGCAGAATTCTTAAGGTGCATTCAGAGAACGTTTTTGCCCAGTATGTAGCAAGTCCAACAAGAGAGGGTGCAGTTTTAGATTTAGTTTTAGGAAATAGAAATGGGCAGGTGGAAGGAGTGGCAGTGGGAGAGCATTTTGGTGGTAGTGATCATAATTCAGTCAGTTTTAACATAATTATGGAAAAGGACAGAGATAGAACAGGAGTTAGAGTTCTCAATTGGGGCAAGGTCAATTTTACTAAACTGAGGAGTGATTTAGCGAAAGTGGACTGGAAACAGCTACTTGAAGGTAAACCAGTGTCAGAGCAGCGGGAGGCATTCAAAGGGGAGTTTCAAGGGGTTCAGTGTAAACATGTTCCCACAAAGAAAAAGGGTGAGATGGCCAAATCTAGAGCCTCATGGATGTCAAGGAGCTTACAGGGTAAGATAAGGCAGAAAAAGAATGTTTATGATCGACACCGAGAACTCAATACTACAGAAAGCCAAGAGGAGTATAGAATGTGGAGGGGTGTAATCAAAAAGAAAATTGGGAAAGCAAAGAGAGGGCATGAAAGAATATTGGCAAGCAAAATCAAGGTGAACCCAAAGATGTTTTATCAATACATTAAGAGTAAGAGAATAACTAAGGAGAGAGTAGGGCCCATAAGAGACCAAAAAGGTAACCTACATGTAGGGACGGAAGCTGTTGGTATGGTTCTTAATGAATACTTAGCGTCTGTCTTCACAAAAGAGGGGGATGATGCAGATATTGTAGTTAAGGAGGAAGAGTGTGAAGTATTGGATGTGATAAACATAGGGAGAGAGGAAGTATTAATGGGATTAGCATTCTTGAAAGTTGATAAATCACCAGGGCCAGATGAAATGTACCCTAGGCTGTTAAAAGAAGCAAGAGAGGAAATAGCAGAAGATCTGACCATCATTTTCCAGTCCTCACTGAATAAAGGTACGGTGCCAGAGGATTGGAGAACTGCTCATGTTGTACCTTTGTTTAAAAAGGGAGCAAGGGATAGAACCAATAATTACAGGCCAGTCAGTCTAACCTCAGTAGTGGGCAAATTATTGGAATCTATTCTGAGAGACAAGATAAACTGTCACTTAGAAAGGCACAGGTTAATCAAGGATAGTCAACATGGATTTGTTAAGGGAAGATCTTGCTTGACCAACTTGATCGAATTTTTTGAAGAAGTAACAAGGAAGATACATGTGGGTAGTGCAGTTGATGTGGTCTCAGATCGGCTGCAGAACATTCTGAAGGGGGAGGGTGAACAGCCAGTTGTTGTTGTGCACATAGGCACCAATGATATAGGTAAAAAACGGGATGAGGTCCTACAAGCAGAATTTAGGGAGTTAGGAGCCAAGTTAAAAAGTAAGACCTCAGAGGTGGTAATCTCAGGATTGCTACCAGTGCCACGTGATAGTCAGAGTAGAAATGAAAGAATAGTCAGGATGAATGCGTGGCTTGAGAGATGGTGCAGGAGGGAGGGGTTCAGATTTTTGGGACATTGGGACCGGTTCTGGGGGAGGTGGGACTATTACAAATTGGACGGTTTACACCTGGGCCGGACTGGAACCAATGTCCTTGGGAGTGCTTTTGCTAACGCAGCTGGGGAGAGTTTAAACTAATGTGGCAGGGGGATGGGAACCAAATGAGGAGGTCAGTGGACAGTAAGGAGGTAGTAACTAAAGCCTGTAAGGAACTAGATAATGAAGTCAGCGTGACTAAGGGAAAGAGTAGGCAGGGAGCAGATGATGTACGCAAAGGGATTGGTGGTCTGAGGTGCATTTGTTTTAATGCAAGGAGTGTAATAGGTAAGGCAGATGAACTTGGGGCTTGGATTAGTACCTGGGAGTATGATGTTATTGCTATTACTGAGACTTGGTTGAGGGAAGGGCACGATTGGCAACTAAATATCCCAGGATATCGATGCTTCAGGCGGGATAGAGAGGGAGGTAAAAGGGGTGGAGGAGTTGCATTACTGGTCAAAGAGGATATCACAGCTGTGCTGAAGGAGGGCACTATGGAGGACTCGAGCAGTGAGGCAATATGGGCAGAACTCAGAAATAGGAAGGGTGCGGTAACAATGTTGGGGCTGTACTCCAGGCCTCCCAACAGCGAGCATGAGATAGAGGTACAAATATGTAAACAGATTATGGAAAGATGTAGGAGCAACAGGGTGGTGGTGATAGGAGATTTTAATTTTCCCAACATTGACTGGGATTCACTTAGTGTTAGAGGTCTAGATGGAGCAGAATTTGTAAGGAGCATCCAGGAGGGTTTTCTAGAGCAGTATGTAAATAGTCCAACTCGGGAAGGGGCCATACTGGACTTGGTGTTGGGGAATGAGCCCGGCCAGGTGGTTGAAGTTTCAGTCGGGGACTACTTTGGGAATAGTGATCACAATTCTGTAAGTTTTAGAATACTCATGGACAAAGACGAGAGTGGTCCTAAAGGAAGAGTGCTAAATTGGAGGAAGGCCAACTATACCAAAATTCGGCAGGAGCTGGGGAATGTAGATTGGGAGCAGCTGTTTGAAGATAAATCCACATTTGATATGTGGGAGGCTTTTAAAGAGAGGTTGATTAGCGTGCAGGAGAGACATGTTCCTGTGAAAATGAGGGATAGAAATGGCAAGATTAGGGAACCATGGATGACAGATGAAATTGTGAGACTAGCTAAGAGGAAAAAGGAAGCATACATAAGGTCTAGGAGGCTGAAGAAAGACGAAGCTTTGAAAGAATATCGGGAATGTAGGACCAATCTAAAACGAGGAATCAAGAGGGCTAAAAGGGGTCATGAAATATCTTTAGCAAACAGGGTTAAGGAAAATCCCAAAGTCTTTTATTCATATATAAGGAGCAAGAGGGTAACTAGAGAAAGGATTGGCCCACTCAAGGACAAAGGAGGAAAGTTATGCGTGGAGTCAGAGAAAATGGGTGAGATTCTAAACGAGTACTTTGCATCGGTATTCACCGAGGAGAGGGACATGACGGATGTTGAGGTTAGGGACAGATGTTTGATTACTCTAGATCAAGTCGGCATAAGGAGGGAGGAAGTGTTGGGTATTCTAAAAGGCATTAAGGTGCACAAGTCCCCAGGTCCGGATGGGATCTATCCCAGGTTACTGAGGGAAGCGAGAGAGGAAATAGCTGGGGCCTTAACAGATATCTTTGCAGCATCCTTAAACACGGGTGAGGTCCCGGAGGACTGGAGAATTGCTAATATTGTCCCCTTGTTTAAGAAGGGTAGCAGGGAAAATCCAGGTAATTATAGACCGGTGAGCCTGACGTCAGTGGTAGGGAAGCTGCTGGAGAAGATACTGAGGGATAGGATCTATTCCCATTTGGAAGAAAATGGGCTTATCAGTGATAGGCAACATGGTTTTGTGCAGGGAAGGTCATGTCTTACCAACTTAATAGAATTCTTTGAGGAAGTGACAAAGTTGATTGATGAGGGAAGGGCTGTAGATGTCATATACATGGACTTCAGTAAGGCGTTTGATAAGGTTCCCCATGGTAGGCTGGTGGAGAAAGTGAAGACGCATAGGGTCCAGGGTGTACTAGCTAGATGGATAAAGAACTGGCTGGGCAACAGGAGACAGAGAGTAGTAGTGGAAGGGAGTTTCTCAAAATGGAGACGTGTGACCAGTGGTGTTCCACAGGGATCCGTGCTGGGACCACTGTTGTTTGTGATATACATAAATGATTTGGAGGAAAATATAGGTGGTCTAATCAGCAAGTTTGCAGACGACACTAAGATTGGTGGAGTAGCAGATAGTGAAGGGGACTGTCAGAGAATACAGCAGAATATAGATAGATTGGAGAGTTGGGCAGAGAAATGGCAGATGGAGTTCAATCCGGGCAAATGCGAGGTGATGCATTTTGGAAGATCCAATTCAAGAGTGAACTATACAGTAAGTGGAAAAGTCCTGGGGAAAATTGATGTACAGAGAGATTTGGGTGTTCAGGTCCATTGTTCCCTGAAGGTGGCAACGCAGGTCAATAGAGTGGTCAAGAAGGCATACGGCATGCTTTCCTTCATCAGACGGGGTATTGAGTACAAGAGTTGGCAGGTCATGTTACAGTTGTATAAGACTTTGGTTCGGCCACATTTGGAATACTGCGTGCAGTTCTGGTCGCCACATTACCAAAAGGATGTGGATGCTTTGGAGAGGGTGCAGAGGAGGTTCACCAGGATGTTGCCTGGTATGGAGGGCGCTAGCTATGAAGAGAGGTTGAGTAGATTAGGATTATTTTCATTAGAAAGACGGAGGTTGAGGGGGGACCTGATTAAGGTGTACAAAATCATGAGAGGTATAGACAGGGTGGATAGCAAGAAGCTTTTTCCCAGAGTGGGGGATTCAATTACTTGGGGTCACGAGTTCAAAGTGAGAGGGGAAAAGTTTAGGGGGGATATGCGTGGAAAGTTCTTTACGCAGAGGGTGGTGGGTGCCTGGAACGCGTTGCCAGCGGAGCTCTTAACCCAGCTCTTAACATGCAGCCGCAATTATGACAAGGTAAAGGTTCATGACACGCAGAGGGGAAAAAGTTATTTAAGTTATGACAGTCGCTCACAGACTTATTAGCGTTTTGTTCAGTCAGTAACAGAGACATCCCTGGGTGTATTGATGCAGATTAACATAACTATTCAGCGTCACGCAGAGCCGCTAAGAGTACTTTGCCTCCCTTAAAGACGGACACAGCTGATTCTGTAACTGAAGCTAAGGAAACAGGCAGACGTGCCAAATTATCATTTTGTATTGTTCTTCATTCGGCGAGTAACAGGAAAACTAACAAGGTGGCGTTGAAAATGAGATGCACTGCGGCTCCGCTCAATATCAAACCGCTCCTTCATATTGAACTGAGGAAGAATATACATGAATAAAAGCAAAATACTGCGGATGCTGGAAATCTGAAATAAAAACAAGAAATTCTGGAAATACTCAGCAGGTCTGGCAGCATCTGTGGAGAGAGAAGCAGAGTTAACATTTCGGATCAGTGACCCTTCTTCAGAACTGGCAAATATTAGAAATGTCAAAGGTTAGAAGCGAGTAAAGCGGGGGTGGAGCAAGAGATAACAAAGGAGGTGTAGATTGGACAAGGCCACTGAATAGCTGACCAGAAGGTCATGGAGCAAAGGCAAACAATATGTTAATGGTGTGTTGAAAGACAAAGCATTAGTACAGATAGGACTGTTAACGGACTGAAAATTGAACAGCAGCAAGTACAAACATGAAAAAAAAACAGTGGGTAAGCAAACTGAACAAACTAAGATGAAATAAAATAAACATACAAAAAAATGTAAAAAAGAAAAATAACAAAAAATGAAATTAAAATGGGGGGCCCGTCATGCTCTGAAATTATTGAACTCAATATTCAGTCCGGCATGCTCTCGTGTGCAGTGGTTAGCACCGCAGCCTCACAGCTCCAGCGACCCGGTTTCAATTCTGGGCACTGCCTGTGTGGTGTTTGCAAGTTCTCCCTGTGTCTGCGTGGGATTCCTCCGGGTGCTCCGGTTTCCTCCCACATGCCAAAGACTTGCTGGTTGAAAGGTTAATTGGCCATTATAAATTGCCCCTCGTATAGGTAGGTGGTAGGGAAATATCGGGAAGGTGGGGATGTGGTAGGAATATGGAATTCGTGTAGGATTAGTATAAATGGGTGGTCGATGGTCGGCACAGACTCGGTGGGCCGAAGGGCCTGTTTCAGTGCTGTATCACTAAACTAAACTAGTGGCTGCATTGTCAGCAAACGCAGCCTGCTCACATTATACACCGTCTGCCAAATCTTTGCCCCCTCGCTTAACCTATCTCTCTCCCTTTGCAGACTCCTTCTGTCCTCTTCACAACTTGCTCTCCACCTATCTTTGTGTCATCAGCAAATTTAGCAACCATACATTCTGTCCCTTCATCCAAGTCATTGATATAGATTGTAAATAGTTGAGGTCACAGCACTGAACCCTGTGACACTCTACTAGTTACAGCTTGCCAACCCGAAAATGACCCATTTATGTCTACTCTCTGTTTCCTGTTAGCTTACCAATGCTCTATCCATGCTGATATGTTCCCTGCCTATACCATGGGCTCTCATTTTGTTCAGTAACCTTCGATGCGGCACCTTGTCAAATGCCTTCTGTAAATCCAAGTACACCACATCCACAGATTGGGTGTAATCGACACCTCTTAGCTTAGAATGTATGCTTTTTTTCTTAGCAAACAGTAAGACAGTTTGAATATACAGGTCCAAGTCTTTTGACCTTTGGTGGCCATTTTTTCCAGCACTGTTCACTTTTTAAAGGAAAAGTCAATTTTTATAACTTTTCGGTCTGGGTTCTTGAATTTTCAATCACTACACTTCATGTGAGCGTAACACCACTCTCTTGCTGCTTCTGCTGTTATCATTGCCATTATGCACATTATGAATGAACTTAAGCATGCATCTAATTCAAGTAGCACGATTTTTATTAAATTATTTTTGTTGATTTTTTTTTTCACTGTGCACTTCAAAATGAGGGATGTGGAACATTTTGAATAATCAGTATGACCGTCAAGTATTCCAAGGCCAAGAGCTGAGTAAAGCTCACTCTGTTTTAACTCAACATCAGATGAGCATCCTAATGAATCAGCACACCTACCCCACAACAGTCAACCTTTATAGTCTGCCTGAAACAGGTTTCAAATTTCTTGTTGATTTTCTGTGAATTATTGCCCTGTAGGAGCTTGGTTAAGATTACCCTAACTCATTTCATGTTAGCACCCTTTCAAATGTTAGAGAGTGAATTTTGATTCTCTGGAATAAATTCAAACTCAGTCTTCAAAGATGAAAAGAAAGTATGTCTATCTATTTTGTCACCTATAAAGCACATTTTTTTATTTTATTATTATTTGTAAATTGAAGCATACGATACAACCTTTCCTTTTATTTATTAGATTTAATCTAACAGAGTTTGAATTCAGCTGATACTCTGTATATTGGGAGTGCCAAAAATTAGTCAGGTAACTTCTACACAACCTTGAGCATCTTAGGAATTAGATTCAGGCTGTAGTTTGCGAGAAACTCAAGTCTAAAGTCTGTTCACACAGCCAAATTTTTTGAATTTAAAGAAGATATAAAGATTTCATTTAGTAGATTATTGTTGTAACATTAGCAATTCTACTGGTGCTTGTGCCAATTAAAAATACCACTGATGTAATTTTAAGTTGTTGGTCGAATGACACAGTAGGCGGCAGAATGTATCTCATTGATTACTTATGTACTGTGCTAGAGTATCTTCCAGTGTAAATGCAGCTGAGTATCTAATGTCTTAATAGAAAAATTGAAGTATATTAATTTAAATAATGGGGAGCCAATGCTTAGTGAGAATGAGGAACTTTAAAAAAACAGTAAAAGAAATAATACCAGAGAGATTAATGGGACTAAGGGGTGACAAATCCCCTGGGCCTGAGGACCTGCCTCCTAGGATTTTAAAAGAGGTAGCTGCCAAGATAATGATTGTATTGGTTTTGATTTTCCAGAATGCCTTAGATTCTAGAACAGCTCCTAAGGAATGGAAGGTAGCAAACGTAACCCCACTATTTGTGTAGATGTACAAAGGGATCTGGGTGTCCTCGTCAATAAGTCACTGAAAGCTAACATGCTGATGCAGCAAGCAATTAAGAAGGCTAATGGTATGTAAGCCTTTGTCACAAGAGGATCTGAGTACAGGAGTAGTGAAGTCTTGGTTAGACCGCACCTGGAGTGCTGTGTGCAGTTTTTGTCCCCTTATCTTAGGAAGGATATTATTGCCATAGACGGAGTGCAACGAAGGTTCACCAGACTTGTTCCTGGGATGGCGGGACTGTCCTATGAAGAGAGATTGGGGAAACTGGGCCTGTATTCGCTAGAGTTTTGAAGAATGAGAGATGATCTCATTGAAATCTACAAAATACTTAAAGGGATAGACAGGGTAGATGCAAGTAAGATGTTTCCCCTGGTTGGGGAGTCTAGAACCAGGGGACACAATTCCAAAATAAAGGGAAAGCCACGTAGGACAGAGATGAGGAGAAATTTCTTTACTCAGAGGGTTGTGAATCTTTGGAATTCTCTACCCCAGATGGCTGTGGAAGCTCAGTCATTGAGTATGTTTAAAGCAGAGATTGACAGATTTCTAATTACCAATGACAAAGAGATATAGGGATAAGGTAGGAAAAAGGCATTGAAGTGGATGATCAGCCATGATTGTATTGAATGGCGGAGCAGGCTTGATGGGCTGAATGGTCTACTCCCCCTATGTTCCTATTTAAGAAAGGAGGAATAGAGAAAATAGGGAACTATAGGCTTCATGTAAGTAGTATGTGAAATGCTAGAATCTATTATTAGGGACGTAATAACAGGACACTTAGAAAATCATAATATGATTAATCAGAGCCACACAGATTTATAAAAGGGAATGTATGTTTCACAAATCTGTTTGGGAATAGTGAGGGAAGGTGGTGTTGAGGTAGCAGATCGGCCATGATTTTGTTGAATAGCGGAGTAGGCTTGAAGGGCCAAATGGCTTGCTCCTGTTCCTCCTTTGTATGTTCTTAAAGAAACTATCAATTACCACAAATAACATTCATCTATGCTCAGTTTTTTTTTTAAATGAAACATGTGCCTTTTCTGGCTATAATGCATGAAACAGATAGTATAGTTGACCTCAGTGCAGCAGAATGAGAGAGATGTTTCCAGGGCCTGTAAACTAAACTCTGAGATCAGTTGACAGAATTGAACTTGCTCTCTTTGGAGAAAATACTGAGAAAGAAAAATGGTGGAGTGATTTAAATGATAGAGGACACTGTTATGGCCAGGTGGGTGATGGCATGGCTCCTTCTCACTGTTCACCTCCAAACTGACCACCGGAGGTGTTTTTGTTACTAGGGATTTTTACCCCTTATGTTTTATTTGTCAAATAAACAGACAGTGACAGGTTTTCTCCTAAGTTTAAAACAGAAGATTAACTATTTATTGGTCAGTATTCATTCCTGAAATGGTTGCAACTGCATCTACGCGCACATTCACACACACACATACACAAGAATAGACAGATTGAGAGAAAGAGGGTAAGTGGGGTAAGCGTTTGGGTTTCGCAGTAAACTTTTTGAATCCTTTTGGAGGACAGTTTCTTTAAAGTTGCAGGCCTAGATGTTTGTAATTTTCTGATAGTTAGGACTTCAGACTGGAGGCGGTCAGTCGCTTTCAGTTCTCTGTTGCACCAGATTGAAGTGTAGAATTTGTAGCAGGGTTCCTTCTTGGTTTTTGCTGGGCTACTTTTCACAGTCCTTGGCTGGATTGCTTTTCAGTGATGTTCTTGTTATCTCTTCCCCTCTCTTTCCAGAGAGCTACTTTTTAAGGTAAAAATCTCTCACATTAGCTCTGTTAGGACACGCATGGCCCCTTCCTTGTTTTGACCACATAAAGCCCAGCATGTGGCTACTTCACATCTTTTTTGTTTTATAAGAACCCATTCAATTCAGGAATGTCTCTTGATGGTTTCAGGACGGGTGTAATTGGCACCTCTTAGCCTAGAATGGCTCCTTTTGTCCTAAACAGACAGTGAGACAGTTTGACCTTCACTGGCCATTTTGCAGCATGTTGTCCACAAAGTCAGTTTTTCTGTAACTCTTAGTTTCGTTCTGTATTTTCATCGCTGCACTTCTCTCTCGTGAGTGTGACAAAAGCCACAGCAGAGCAGGGGTGCCAGAGATCAGTTGTTTGATGAAGATATGCCTCTTCTGCATTATAAGACCTTGTATACAATGGCAATTGATATCTGACTCTGGGGCCCACCTTAGGCCAGATTGAAAGTTATGCTTACACTCAGCAAATGCACTACTGCTGAGTGGATCAGAGGTGTATCTTATGTGATTCAAAGGGGAGCCAAGAAACACTTTCAAACATGCCCCGGGCTGCTAAAATAAAAGCAAAATACTGTGGATGCTGGAAATCTGAAATAAAAACAGAAAGTGCTGGAAATACTCAGCAGGTCTGGCAGCATCTGTGGAGAGAGAAATAGAGTTAATGTTTAAGGTCGATGACCTTTCAATTCATGCGGCAGTCCTCTCAAAGGCAGAGCTCCCATGTTTGTTAACACTAATCAAACAGAGGTGGCTTCTGTGGATCGGACATGTCCGCGGGATGGAAGACAGTCACATACCCAAGAATCTTCTGTATGGTGAGGTAACCAGAGCCAGACAACCAAAGCTCCACTTCAAGGATGCTTGCAAGCATGACATGAAGACCCTAAATGTTGACTATCACAACTGGGAGTCACTAACTGGCAAAAGAGGGAAATGGCGACACATCCAGTGGACTGGCGTACACTACCACGATGACCAGCCACTATAGCAGCTTGGCAACAGGCACCAATGCCGAAAACAACAACTCACAGCGTCTCTTGGCAGGTTCACATGCGGCACTTGAGGCAGAACCTGCCTTTCGAGGATTGGCCTTCACAGCCATTAGCAAAGGTGCACCAAGAGAAGACCCCCCACCTAAATGGATTGTTTGTTGTGCATCCATCATCTTTTATAGATGGAAGGATGCCAACCAACCTATTCTTGCAATATAAAATCAGGAACGAACTTCATATTCAGTCATATAACTAGTTCTGTTTGAATGTATTGGATCCTATTTTGCCCTATTACACTGAAAACTAGGTGTTCCTGTTCACCAAATGAATAATCTGTTGTACTGAACAAATGAAGGTTCCAGGTTTGATGCTTAATCTCCATTGATTTAGCTGATCTTAGTTGCGGGAGTATTGGGAAATTTTACAGTGGCCTTCACACCATTGAACTAGGGGAGGAAAAATCATGCAAAGTTGCTCCTTCTGATCATTGTCAACTGACTCGTGTGGGAAAGTGTAATGGATGATGACCCAATCGCACTTACCATGATGCCCTTAAGTTTGATGACCTTGCCAACACTCATTGTCTGGGCTCACAGTTGGAAGGATGATGATTTGATGAAATAAAAACAAGAAATGCTGGAACCACTCCGAAGAAGGGTCACTGACCCGAAACGTTAACTCTGCTTCTCTTTCCACAGATGCTGCCAGACCTGCTGAGTATTTCCAGCATTTCTTGTTTTTATTTCAGACTTCCAGCATCCACAGTATTTTGCTTTTATTTTGATGATTTGATGAGGTGCCAGTGTTGCTGGCACCTATTCATATTGTAAGTTGTTATTTTCAGAAGCGAAAATGAATAAAGAGGAAAAAAAATCAAGAAGGATTAAAAAAAACTGTTTGCTATACTCAAGCACAAACCCATGTCTGATGGTAACAGAAGGAAAACAGCAGTAAGTAAATAATGTATTCCTGCCTCCTTCGCTACTAGCTGGTGTTAATATATGGACTTAAGTCACGGAATGTATACTACTCAACATAAGAAAGGAACATTTATCTGAACCTCTGAACAATCAAATATAATGTCAATAAGGTGATGTAAACTGGTTTGTTTTCTGTCAGAGGTACCTGCTTAGATAAAAAAAATTAAGCTAAAAAAAGTAGCATCGTTGACACTTGAACCTTTGTTTCTAGCAGGATTCTGGTTTAGTAGTTGAGCCTAAGCACTATCAGATGGTGAATAATTCTCCTTATTCTCCAGCTGCCAGCTAATTATAATGATTATGATGTGCAACCCAGTGCTGAACATGCTGCTGAGTAGCTGCACGCTTCATCAGCGAGCCCAAGCGCGTGTGATACTAGCACCATTTAAAGCTCACTTGCACTGCTTAAAGCCTGACCCCTTAAAGGTGAGGTGCATTCTGGCTGCAGCAGGGGCTGGAACTAATTACAGAGGAGTTGAAGACCAACAGGAATCTACAGAAATGACACAACATGGCAGAAAGCATGCCTAAGATCTTGGATGGCATGCTGGAAGTTTTGATGCAGGAGGTGTACAGGAAGAGAGAAGTCCTCTTCCCTCGGGGCTAGGAAGTCCTCCAGACATTTATTTTTTTTATTTATTTAGAGATACAGCACTGAAACAGGCCCTTTGGCCCACTGAGTCTGTGCTGACCATCAGCCACCCATTTATACTAATCCTACACTAATCCCATATTCCTACCTCATCCCCACCTTCCCTATTTCTTTTTTTTTAGACCCTAGGACGCAGGCCATCAGGTCTAAGCGACTTGCCAGCCTTTAGTCCCGTTAGTTTTCCTAGTAGTTTTTTCTCTAGTGATAGTGATTTTTTATTTTTATTTATTTAAATACTGAGAAGGCAGTTGGAGCAGGTAGCTATAATAAATAGAAACAGAAAGTGCTGGAAATACTCTGCAGGTCTGGCAGCACCTGTGGAGAGAGAACCAGAGTCAATGTTTCAGGTCAGTGACCTTTCATCAGAACTGATTCAGCATCTGCAGTATTTTGCTTTTATTTTATTGGAGCAGCTAGCTGTTGCAGTCAATGCCAGAAGTCCCACCCTGAGAACCTTGATGCAGGTTTAAGTTTAATGACCTTGCATAAGTGGTCAAGGTCAGTGAATGCATCTTCAGATGCCAAATCCTACCAACTGAACCACTGGCCTCACACACTGCTCCATTCACCACAGCCCTTTCACTTGCCTACCAACAATCTCTGTCAACCATGCCTTCTATTGCACATTCAGAGCCTTGCCTCATCATCACGCACTTACCACTACTGCATAGAAGCATAGGAAATAGGAGCCGGTATAGGCCACTCAACCCCTTGAGCCTTCTCTGCCATAGATCATAGCTGATCTTCTCTCTCAACACCATTTTCCCGCACTATTCTCATATCCCTTCATGTGAGACGCACACTGTCATTTTGCATTCAACTGTGGCAAACACATAACCCAAACACCTTGCACCACACTCACTGACAAACTTTCCTCTCTCTTACAGAAAAAGGTGGCCCCTAAAAGGCAGCTGACCTGCAGGTACTGCTTCAGGTGCTCACCCCCATGGAGGAAAGGGTGCTGGATATAATTGGAGCAGCCACCACTAAGGCAGTGGGCAATAGTGGGGCTGAAAACATAGAGGCAGACTGTATCTTCCTGCCTAATCCACCTTCTCACATCCCACTTCACCCTCATACCGCAATCTGTTCTGATTTACTATCTGCAGATGATGTAACTATTCACCTCTTGCTTTTCCCCCACTTCCTTCATGCTGTCACAAAAACGTGCTGGGTCGGACGATAATTTTTTTAATCCACCGGCCGGAAACTTGAATATTGAACTGGTGGAGATGAATGAACCACTCAAACCTTGCAAGCTTCGAACTCTGTCTGCTGACCATGAGCATCGAGGCATATTCCCTGCTGCAGACTGTAGTGTTCAGTGTTGATTGATCTGTGTTTGATTGTGTTAGTCTGTTTACCAATCGAAATCCCAGCTTATTGCTATGCAGGCTCAGATTTCTGCCATCATTGCTGCGGATGGCAATGCTTCCAGGGTCTCCAAAGCTGTCCAGCAATCTGTCCTCCAAGTTTAATAGGATTGATGAGACGTTCGCCTCAGAGAAGTGGCAGTGGCTCCATGGAGCCCAAACTAGCTGTTCTCTCTCAGGATAACAGCATTCATGCTCTCACCACTGCCACTTGGTCACTGCTCTTGCTGTTGTCTGAAAGCCAGCCAGTCCAGACTACTGTCACCCATGCCAAGGTGATGCAGTCTGAAGCCAGGCCTTCTAGGCCCAGAGCTGCTCGAGGCCATCTTGCAAGGCCATCTGCAGTCTTCTCCCACTGAAAGTCAGCAACCTTCCTCCAACCATGCATCAGCCACGGGGATAGCACTACATAGAGGCACTAGGCCAAGCAAAGACACAATTGCACATTGAGCAAATGATAACCTTTGTGGTTCCGGTATATCTCAGCATTGAGATGTGGCACCCACAAAACCAATTGATGGCATCCTGCACAATGGGGAAACCTGCTAACCTGGCAAAGCCACATGCTCACTCTGCCTGCTTCGCTCTGTTCCAAGAGAACACAATGAAGTCGCCTCTCCTGGCATACAGTGCCTCTGATACTGCAATGAACAGCTAACTGTGACATGTTCGCTACATCACCTGTTCCAGCCTGGAAGGATCCTGACACGTAGAAGTTGAGAGCCGAGGTCACCTTCACAGCCACTAGAAGCATGTCCTCGCTCTGCTCTGAGGATGTAGATCTGGCTCCAAGAGGTTGCAGAGCTATGTCAGCAGCTGCTTTGTGAATTGCAGATGCCAAATGCACTTTTTCTGGCTTAGGTTTAAGGTAGGAAAAGTGCTCCTAGAAGACCCTAGGTGGATAAAGCCTCCTGTTGAGAGCTTTTCTCCTCCTCCACTCTCTTCAAGCAGCTTCTCTCCTTTGCTGCCTCTGCACCATCTCTCTCTAATGCTGCAGTGTCACGAATGGATGAAAACCAACTGTAAATTATAGTATTTTTGTGCACTTGGGTGTTATTGTCAGCTGCCATCATTCACAGCATGTTAAGTTGATTTACTTTTGTGTTCAACTTGTTTAAAATGGAGGGGGTAGATCAGTTCACCAACAGGAGGTGGGACAGCTACTCGAAGGGGTCCGGTCACATGACCTAGAAGCCACCCTTTTGAGCCTATCATTTTTGAAACAGTTTCAGTTGGAGGGAACAGCTTGTACAGGAAAGCAGCTGCCTGGAAGCTGTGCACCTGGCTATCTCTGGGGCATGCCAAAAAGAAGGAAAAAAGCCACAGTCTGAAAAACAAGAAGGAAATCTGCTCTCTGCCAGTTTCTCCCTCGTCAAAAAGGGTGAAATCAGAAACTAAGCTGCCTCAGCCTATCTCCGAAAGGGCTTACGAGGAAAGTTTCAGAGAAGAGATTTACATACGAGCATATGATTTCCTATGATTCCCACTCCACTCGGCATTTCCAGTCGGTTAATTCCAGCTTTGGACTTTGTACTCTAGTTTCAACTGGGACCCCTATCAGTTTGTAATTAAGCTATTTTCTACTTGGTAAATTTCCTTACCCATTTTGATGCCTTTACCTTTCTTTGTATGTTTGTGAGCATGCGTTGCGAAGTTAACCCGCTCCTGAGTTTGTGTGTGTTTTAATAAACAGTACTTATTTTTTTAACTTTAACAACAGTATTGTTGCAGTCCTTTGAAAGGGTTCACAAACTGACGGAGTGGAGAAATACACCATCAGGGTTTCTCTTTTTCAAAAAAAGGGAAAAATTTAAATCACAGTCTGCTTACAGACAGGTTGTTGAAAATATAGAGAAATTTGTTTTCAAAATTAGCTACCTGTTCGTAACAGCAGCCCAGAGGGGACTGCTTTATGGCACCCATCACTGGTAGAAAATGATGTGCTCAGAGTCCTTGCAGTAGCATCTAACAGCTTCCCTACATGCAGCATTATTCCCTGCAATTTTCACCAATTGTAAGCAACTCCTCCATATGCCACGACTTCCATTAGCTCAAACAGTCAGTACAAAGTAATAAGCAACTTATCTTCAAGTTGTTGTTGATCCCTTTAAATAGTGCTTGTGGGGGCTCCCTCATCCTGTTGAACACATGTTCAGCTGTGCGTGTTAAAGAGAGTGCGTGTTAACAGGAATGACAAGGTTGAAACTGGCAGATCTGGCTCAAATCAGTATTAGGCGCTGCATACTTCTGGCACACGCGTCAAATGGCTGCACTAACACCCTCATCAAGATGGCGATCAACTGACAATTTTGCAACAT
Source organism: Heterodontus francisci (assembly GCF_036365525.1). NCBI lineage: Eukaryota > Metazoa > Chordata > Chondrichthyes > Heterodontiformes > Heterodontidae > Heterodontus > Heterodontus francisci. Next base: position 137,604,451 of record NC_090374.1, on the reverse strand, counting down.
CTGTCTCTACTTTTGCAAATTATCCAGAGTCAAGTGTTCTTTTTATACAATACAGTGACTAACAAGTTTAATCAAAGACATTCATTGTCTTGGCATCAAACTTTACAAAATTACTGGTGTAATGGCACACCTTATTTAAGTAAGTAGCCAGAGTTAAACCATTAAAAAATAAATCCCCACAACCAAGAGTTACTTTTCAGCTGCTGTGCCTGAAACAGCATTAGAGTAATAAATTCCAGTCTGAGCTACATACTAAAACACCAGGGCTTCAATTTATGGATTCCCTTAGTCAGTGCCTCTCAGCTTTAAATGCAGTTTTTTTTCTTTACTTGTCAAAGGGGTACGTCTTGAATGTTGTTTATTGATGGTCACACTAAGTTGCACATCATGATATCTTATACTGGCACTAATCCATTTGTCAGTTTAATTTTTGAAATAATTTTTAAAATATTAATGGAAATTCCCTTCAGTAGTATATTAAAGGAGGTCTTTTTGATGCTTGTGAGAGAGGCGAGCCTATGCATCAACGGCCAATGGACAATATTTATCAGTCTTTAGTCCTGACATGTTTCAGAACAGAGAAGGGTCGGATGTCTCATCACTGAAAGATACGAAAGGAAAGTCCTGTACACTTATTCAGAACTCCAGATGTAAATTAACTTATGTCTGAAATGCTTGACTGTGAAACTTTCCACAACCGAATCCAAATGTGGAATGCAGGTATGGTAAGAAATGACTGCAACCAAATCTTACTAGTTTTATTTACGTGTATGAGGGAACATATTTGCCCAGATTTTACAGTCAGCAGCGAAGGCCTTCCCATCCAGAGGCCGATTGAGGCTCTTAAGTGGCCTAAAACCAGCCACTTAGGGGCCTCTTCCTGCCGCCGCTGCGATTTAACCAGCGGCAGGGGTGGGGGACCTCCACCATGCGGGAAGGTTGCCCAGTAAAACAAGACGAGTTCCCTGCGGGCTTGTGGGGGGGGGGGGCCTCCTCCATGGGAAATCTGTGGCCCACAGAGGGATCCAACCGCAAACACTCCACCTGTGTTCACCCCCCGACCCCTGCACTAAATACCCCCGCTCATCCCACCCCCCAACCCTGGTGCTGAGCACTTAAGTGCCTGAACGCTGTTAGATCGCGACTGGTGCGGGTCTCCGAAAGTCTGAGGCAGGGATTCTCTCGTCCTGCTGGCCTGACTAAATCCAGCCTTACAGTGCAGACTAGCTCTAGTCCAGTATCTGATGCAGCATGACGCCCTCTACTGAGCATCTGTAAGCACAGTAAGATGCACCTCGCCTCTTCAACCAAACAGATTGCAGAATCGTCACTGAGACACACACAGTTGAATCCTAACTCCCAGAGAAGGGTGTGTTGGGATCATACCAAAGGTTAAAAAATCTGAATTAGGAACCAAACAACCCCACTTATAGTTTAATGGAAAAGCAAAATAGTGCGAATGCTGGAAATCTGAAATAAAAAGAGAAAATGCTGGAAAGACTCAGCAGATCAGGCAGCATCTGTGCAGAGAGAAATAAAGTTAACGTCTACTGTATATTGGGGAGGCCAAACGTAGTTTGGGTGACCGCATTGCAGAACATCTCCATTCAGTCTGCAAGGGTGACCGGGAGCTTCTGATCGCCTGTTATTTAACTTCCCGCCTTGCTCTCACCCTGACCTCGGCCTTCTGCAGTGATCCAAAGAAGCTCAACGTAAACTGGAGGAGCAGCACCTCATCTTTTGATTAGGCTCTTTACAGACTTCTGGATTCAACATTGAGTTCAACAATTTCAGGCTGTAACCTCTGCCCCCATTTTGTTTGTTTTTCTTTGCAGGTTTTGGTTTTACCTCATTTTTCTCTTGTTTTGGCTTTTGAACAGCAGCTGTTCATCATTCTGTTATTCACACCTCCTTTGGACACATCTTTTGTTTCTTTACTTGTCCCATTACCACTCCTTTTGGCCTTGCACCACCAACCCTTTTGTCATTTAATCTCTCCTATCTTCCAGCATATCAAGGACCTTCCCTTTTGTTCTTTTTTTGATCTCCACCCCCCCCCACCCACAACCCCAAACCCCTTTCACTTGTTTAAAATCTATTACATTTCTAACTTTTCCCAGTTCTGATGAAAGGTAATCGACCTGAAACGTTAACTCTTTCTGTCGATGTCATATACATGGACTTCAGTAAGGCGTTTGATAAGGTTCCCCATGGCAGGCTGATGGAGAAAGTGAAGGCGCATGGGGTCCAAGGTGTACTAGCTAGATGGATAAAGAACTGGCTGGGCAACAGGAGACAGAGAGTAGCAGTAGAAGGGAGTTTCTCAAAATGGAGACGTGTGACCAGTGGTGTTCCACAGGGATCCGTGCTGGGACCACTGTTGTTTGTGATATACATTAATGATTTGGAGGAAAGTATCGGTGGACTGATTAGCAAGTTTGCAGACGATACTAAGATTGGTGGAGTAGCAGATAGTGAAGGGGACTGTCAGAGAATACAGCAGAATATAGATAGATTGGAGAGTTGGGCAGAGAAATGGCAGATGGAGTTCAATCAGGGCAAATGCGAGGTGATCCATTTTGGAAGATCCAATTCAAGAGTGAACTATACAGTAAATGGAAAAGTCCTGGGGAAAATTGATGTCCAGAGAGATTTGGGTGTTCAGGTCCACTGTTCGCTGAAGGTGGCAATGCAGGTAAATAGAGTGGTCAAGAAGGCATACGGCATGCTTTCCTTCATCGGACGGGGTATTGAGTACAAGAGTTGGCAGGTCATGTTACAGTTGTATAGGACTTTGGTTCAGCCACATTTGGAATACTGCGTACAGTTCTGGTCGCCACATTACCAAAAGGATGTGGATGCTTTGGAGAGGGTGCAGAGGAGGTTCACCAGGATGTTGCCTGGTATGGAGGGCGCTAGCTATGAAGAGAGGTTGAGTAGATTAGGATTATTTTCATTAGAAAGACGGAGGTTGAGGGGGGACCTGATTGAGGTGTACAAAATCATGAGAGGTATAGACAGGGTGGATAGCAAGAGGCTTTTTCCCAGAGTGGGGGATTCAATTACTAGAGGACACGAGTTCAAAGTGAAAGGGGAAAAGTTTAGGGGAGATATGCGTGGAAAGTTCTTTACGCAGAGGGTGGTGGGTGCCTGGAACGCGTTGCCAGCGGAGGTGGTAGATGCGGGCACGATGGCGTCTTTTAAGATGTATCTAAACAGATACATGAATGGGTAGGAAGAAAAGAGATACAGAACCTTAGAAAATAGGCGACATGTTTAGAGAGAGGATCTGGATCAGCGCAGGCTTGGAGGGCCGAAGGGCCTGTTCCTGTGCTGTAATTATCTTTGTTCTTTGTTCTTTCTCTCCATAGATGCTACCTAACTTGCTGAGTATTTTCAGTATTTTCTGTTCTTATTCCTGTTTAATGGAGGCAGAACGATCACGACCATCCTGCTTGCAGGAAGGGGGTTGATCATTTAAGTATTATTATAAGGTTGTGTGCATTTACTTTAATCATCATTCCATTTTTAACCACAGGCGGCCGGGTTTCCTAGGTCTTGGGAAACTCAGCAGCTTAAAGAAGGTGAGGAGGGCTGAATCCATGAGGTACGTGCCTTTACATCACTGCTTGTGGACCAGGTGGAGAAGGATGTTTCCTTCTGGCAAGCTACTCAGTAAACCTCCCCTAACCAGCATTGGTCCCCCAATAACCATCAGGACCTCCCAGCAATGAGGATCCCATCACCACCATCAGGCCTTCTCCCTGTGATTGGGGCTGCTGAACCACTATTAGATCCTCCCTGTGATCGGAGTCCCCGCACCACCATGCAACTCCCATCCCGCAATCTGGACCCCTGCCACGATCTCTCTCATTCCCCCAAAAGACCTGCTAGCTCTCGTAGTTTTCTATCCGGTGAAGCAGGCATCCCACTCGAAAATCCTCCAGCCGAGAACCCCACTGAAAGGAGTCCTGCAGTTCAATTCTGCAGGACATTCGGGAAAACCGTTCTTTGGAGTTTCTTGACCTCACAATAGCACCCACGCACAGAACAGGTTAAAATACAAGCTGCACAGTTTAAACCAGGAAATATAAAGCAGGAAATATAAATTAGATTACAATCATGTAGAGAAAGTGAAATGAAGATTGGGAGATACAAATGAGATTGAGAGAGAGAAAGAGAGTTATGATACAGGCAGAAAAAGTAAAACAAGCATTTTATATTTTTTAAGGTCTCCAACACTAATTACCTTCTGAAGGAGTGAGACTCCATGCTTGTAAAATTAACTTTTTGGGGCCAGAGAGGTTGATCAGCAGCAATTATCATGCAGTTAAAAAGTCACTTGTTCCTGAATGCACCAGCCCTAACTTCTTCCACTATATTTAGTTGGAAACGAGTGGGCAAGTACCTCGAGTTCACGCTGTTGCATTTATTTCAGTGCTGAGTCCATTGGTGAAGACTGTTAATAGCGCATCCTCTGGAGGAGCAAGCTATTTCTGACAGCAACTTTGGGATTTCTGTATTTAACTGAGCATGTGCAGTGCTAGAGGTTGCTGTCTGATTCACACGGTTCTAACAATGAGGGCCATTGGCTGCACTGTTATTTTTATTGCAAAATGTGGCCCATTAAGATAATTTATGGTTTGTTTGCTGCTGCTTCCATAACAAAAAAAGTAGATGCCCTTTAGGAGTTGTGAGTAGGTTTGTTTTTCTGTTACAGTGAAGACCTTTGCTCTTGTGATACCATGGTAATAAAGATTCTGCCCAAATGTTCATCTCACTTGCAGGACCAGTGTTTAGAGATTAGGTGAGGCTGGCACTCTACTCCAGCAAATAGTGAAAGAAGCAATCAGGTCTCTAGCAGTTTGAAATCTCGTACTCACTGTACTAATAAATAAATTGTTTTTCATCATTATCCCCCTAATATAAATAATGTATTCTTTTTATTGCCTTGTAAACAATTGAAGTTGCATCCATATAAAGCTTTATTGAATTCCAAATGGTCAGTTACAAAAGTCTTCAGGAATCCAAGGATTGTAAGACTTAAACAGGGGGTCTCAATTCCCTCTAAGGTCTGGACCCCATAGTAAGTATCAATGACATGAAACAAACTCTGGATACAATTTCCACTTTATGTGGAAAACCTTTATAAACCCATTAAGCAATAGTATATACTTAGAAACACCAGTTGCTTAGTTAGACTCACGTACAGTAACTCGTTCCTGGGTGGTCGGTCTGCACAGCTTCCTGTGACTAACCAAGCAACAGTGTCCTTGTGGGCTGTGGCTTGATATCCCTTTCTGACCCTGGTCCCTTGACATAGAAGGTAATGTCTCGAATTGGGTTATCCGATTGGGTTTCAGTGCCTTACCAATCCCACCTTGGCTGTGCAAGACCACCTGCATGTTTTCATTCCCTGCTCTCGGGGGGATGGTGGGGTGGGGGGGGGGTGGGGGGTGGTTTTAGGTGCACACCAGCAATGGATGTGATAGCGTCATCTTGATAAGGCAGGAAGAAAGCCATTCACACATATTCCGAGAGGCCATTGTCTATGAGAGTTGTTGTAGACAATGTCTGGGCCACCATCTTAATGATATGTCCTGACATGTCTCTGTGTGCATTCGTGCACGTGTGTGTGTGTATGTGTCCCTGTTCAATTAAAACTGTCTTTATATTTAAAAAGTCCAGTATGAGCCCCAGCGATGAAGTCTTCGCTCAGAATTCTTCTCCCCTCGCCCCAATGTCTTCCTCACTCCATGTTCCTATCACCAGGTGAGCTCTACATGCTGGTCCATACCACAATTGGTTGCATTTTACTTCTAAACAGAATACAAGAGATATTAAAATGCCTTACAGCATCCACCCTTAAGTGTATAATTACGCCTACAAAATTATTCCATCCCTCCAGTAACATTTTCACTCACTGTTCCACTCTCCTATGTTAGCATCGTGAATTAGGTCATACAACTGATATACAACAATAAATGACCGTACAACCAGTACATGAGATATAATTCATACCCGGATGTATATCGCAACTAAGACCAATGTCCCACCGGTGGCTATCATCACCAATGTCCTGTATTTCTCCTTAATTTCCTTGTTCCTTTCTTGAAGGGTATAAAAATGTTTGCTGCAAGTGTTAATCCTCTGTAACAGCTCTACAAGATGTTCAAGCAGCGGAGGTATGGCATGTCCAAACTGGCCCACATACTCATGTAGCTGTCCCTTCAAATCATCCCTTACAGTGATAATCACCAGTCCATGAGCATAAACATTCAATAATATCTAACAATCAAGCTGGGGTAAAACAAAACGTTCCACCCAGAATAGGACAGATCAGATCCTCGCACTGGTTGGTGTATGGTTGTGACACAATATTCACCCTCTCCTTTATATGCCACATGCGTTGGGAACTCTTCTACCCCGGTCACCATGATCATGCAGTTGGGTCCTTCCTGATTTCAAGTGAACCCGTAAGTTGGTGCTGCACTTTCAGTTACATTGTATGGGCAAACAAAACTATCCCCTTTCCGAGCACACCCAGATAAATCCAGGGCTACCCAAGTAATCCTGTCCACTCGTGCCACGTGCCCAGGGTATTAGTCATAACGTGTCACATGACCCTGATTTTCTACCTCAATTTTTTTAATTCTAAAGAAATGATTAGGCTTCTCCCTTTCCTTCAGGACAGGATAATAAAAAACCAACCCTAGCATACCCATACTACTGTTCCCTAGATGGGACTCATGTTTCATCAGGTATACCTGCATGAGTCCTCTGATTTTATATATATTGGTGGTCAGTTGGTAAATGGGCATAGTTCTAAGATGTCTATCAGTAACCCAGGAGGGCAATCTCTCTTCCACAGTTCGCTGGAGGTTTTCACAGGTCTGTTCCACCAGCAAGAGCCATATGTTGTGCAAGCATCATGTTCAGCAGTTTCCACAGAGGCTTTTTATCTTCTCTTATAATTCCATTCATGTGGTGAGCATGCCTTTCCAATTCACCCTCACATCTTGCAAATGAACAGTCATAATTTGATCTTCCTCTAATTCATTCTATTCCACATCATTCATCCGATTTAATAATTTCCTTAACCTATTCCTAACAGTTTTTACTGATTTATCTAAAGTAGCTAAATCTAAACTATTTACGAGTGACGTCCAGGTATTAAATATAGTTGCTGCGTCATTAATCGAGCTACATCTTGCCCGCCTATGAAAGTGAGGTTTTGTTTAGTCGCGAGATTTTAGTATCTCCAGCTGCCATCTGCAAAACGTGTTCTAACGTCCAACTGTCATTATCTGTAGTGTCACATACGGGAGCCTCACCACCTATGGGAGTGTCATCTATGATACCCACCTGATGTGGGATTGGGGCTGGCTTTGTCCTCCGTAGTGAAGGGGCCCCTGTAGAGTAGTTCAAACACTTCCACTCCAGCATAATATCAGACCATGACCTGATCTCCCACACCCCACTCCTGAGGTTTCAGGGGCTCCAAGTTTAAGCAGTTATACTGGTGACTGATCCATAGTTGTTGCGGTATTGAGATATAGGGAATGCTGTGTCTGTCACAATTCAGCCATAAAGTTTGTCCTTTATCACTTCCCTGACCTGTGTCCCAGTAAGGGTGGGCACCAGCAGATGCACTGGTGTTCTCATCTGATGCCCAGTGACCAGTTCACGAGGGGAATAACCTGTCCCTTTGGATTTTGTACCTCGGATATCCAAGAGTATCAGTGGGAGGACCTCATCCCACTTATGGTTCTGAGTGAGGAGATCGTTACGCATAGCATTTTTAAGGGTATGGTTCATACGTTCCACAATACCTGAAGACTTGAGGTTGTACACAATGTGCCATTTGCCTTCAATTCCTAAGACTTTAAATTAGCCTGTATTACCCGTCCTGTGAAGTGGCTGGCCTGGTCTTACTCCACCACCTGTGGTAGTCCTCATTGAGAAAATACTTCCCGAATGAGGGTCTTGGCTATCCACGATGTAGTGGCAGCCTTACAAGGAAATGCTTCCACCCACTTGGTGAAATTGTCTACTAGAACAAGACAGAACTTGTTACCTTTCTTTGTGGTAGGTAGGGGGGCCAATAAAATTGATCTGAACACACTGCCAGGGTCCCTCTATGTGCCTAGTCTGACCCATGGAAACCTTGCGATGGTGAGGATCAGGATTGTTCACTGCACAGACCAAGCAGGTTTTACAGTGACTGTCAACATCCTGGCATATGCTGGGCCACCAAGCCACAGGCCTGATCCATTCCCAGGTAGTCACAGAGTTGGGTGACCGGCTGCTGGACCCTTGTACTAGACTAATAAGCTCCCAACCTCGGGGACAACCCACCTGTCAACTTTAAACAACATTCCTTCCCTTAGTTGGACATCCGGGTCTCCAAAGGGTCCTTCCCCTGGGGAATTGTCTAGTGTGGCCTGAATGGTAAACTACATCCTTCATTTGTACCTCTTTCAAGTCAGATGGGAGCTGGATCTCAACAGGTGTACTGGGAGTAACTGCCATTACTACTCCTGACTGAAAGGGGTCCCAAGACGTTTCTTTGGCTAATTTGTCCGCCACCTTATTCGCTTCCCACATCTAGGCTCGATTTTAGAATGAGCCTAACCTTGTGGATGTAATACTCGTCATCCCCTTTCCCGACCACTTGGAGAATAGCTTTCAGCAAAGGTGCACTGACTAATGGTCGGCCGTCTGCTGCATGAAACACCTACGGTTCCAAATTGCTAAAAAATTCAGTCACGGCATTGCAAGTGAACACTGAATCAGAGAAGATCGAATGAGGGTAGGAAATTCCTGAGGGTGGGGAACCACATAGGTGACAGTGGCCAGCTCGTGTTGTGAGGCGCTGAGGTGGGATGGTATTTTTAAAGCCAGCTCAATACTTCGGAGGGGGTCATGGATTCCACAATCCTTCTTCTGTTCTCCTTGTTCTACAATACTGGACCCATCCACATCAATGTATCACCCTTCGGGTTATATTCCTGCCCGGAACTGCCCCTTCAGTCACCCAGACCCCTTCTACGGTGCAGTTGTGGAGCTCCCCTGGATAGCTGAGGTTAGCCGCCAGTGAGGCTCCGGCAGCACCTTGATCTTTAGGGTGGTGTACTGCAACGAAACAGCCCACCTAGCTATTCATGCATTGGAGACCATCCCGTCTTTGATGCATCCCTCTAGTAATAGTCAGGTAGGGGTGTGATGGGCGGTCAGTGTCGCCACCTGGGTACTTGTATGCATGGCGTAATGTTTCACAGCCCAGAAGGTGGCCCTAGGGTGGCGCTCACACATTGAATATCCCTTCTCCATCTCTTTGAGGACCCTCGACACGTACGCTACGGGCTGCTGGAAGCTGTGTACCTCCTGCATAAGGACTGTGCTTAGGCTGATATCACTTGCAGTAACTTCCAGAGTGAAATTCCCTAGTTGGGTCCACCATACCCAGTGCAGGGGCTAACTGTAAATCTCCCTTCAATTGGACAAAAGCATCCTCGCATTTCAGTGTCCACTCCCAGTCTACTTCCTTCTTAAGCAGGGCTAACAGCACTGACTTCCCACCATAATCCTCAATGAACTCCTTGCAATACCCAGTAAGGCTCAAAAATGATCGGCAGGCTGGCACCAATGCTGGGCGGTTAAGCACCTCTATGGTTTCCAATCTCCCCTGATCTATGGCCCGTTCCCCTGGTCTGATCGCCAAGCCTAGAAATTAGGCATCCTTCAGTCCTATCTGCGCCTTCTTTGGGGTTTACTTTAAAATCTGCCTCTCTTAACAAAACTAGCAATTCTGCCAGGAGTTCCTTATGGTCCTCTTTAGTCTCGGAGAAGAGGAGCACAGAGGAGCAAGTCGTCTACGTATTGGATGAGGAGGCCTGGACGACTAAATCCTTTCAGGGCATCAGCCAAACACTGGTGGAAGAAGGAGGGGCTGTTATGGAAGCCCTGGGGCAAACATGTCCAGGTATACTGCTGACCCTTGAACGTGAAAGTGAATTTGTACTGATCCTCCTTTCTTACCGGGATGAACCAAAACCCATTCAATATATCTAAAACAGTAAAAATCTGGGCATTGACTGGGATAGTTGCTATCAAGTCTGCCACAGCAGCAACAGTGGGGACACAAGACCCGGTAGTCCACTGTAAACCTCCAATACCCGTCCGCTTTCTTCATGGACCAAGTGGGGGAATTGATGTGGGGAGCTATCAGTTGGAGAACTCCCTGTCCCACTGGGGATTTCACCGTTTTCCCTAAGATGTCCTCTGTCTCTTTTGGGAAGGTCTATTGTTTCTGGGGTCGCACCAAACCTTCCCCATTTACCTGTACCTCCATCCCGGCCACCCTGTCGCAATCAGGTTAATGGGTGGCAAATGAGGCCCTCTGTTTCCCAATTAAATCTTTATATTCGGAAGAGGTATGTTGTATCAGGGCGTCAGTGTCATACGATGTCAAAGAGGCAATGGGCCACCTTTTCCGGGTTCTCCCTGGGAAGACCACAATCCCGTCTTCTCCTACAACCCCTCCCCACAAGCAATTATTCCCCATATCTACTGCCACCTGGTGGCAGTGCATTCAGTCTGCTCCCAAATCTCATAATCCTGTGTCTGACCACTGAGCCAGAATACGTCCATTTAGTGATCAGAGATCCGACCTGGATCTCTAAGGTTTGGATACAACCCCAGCCGCTGATTCATCCGTGAAACTCTCTAATGTGTAGGGATCTCCACTGGACCATGGAGATTTTAGGGAGCAAAAAGAGTAGACAACTGTGTAGGAAGCTCCCGTATCTACTAGGTACCTACTCTCCTTCCCCTCCGCCCAAATGTCCATACAGGATCTCCCATACACATCGTGTCTGAATAGACACAGGCACTCGAGCTGGGCACAGCCCCATCAATCTGATTCCTCCCAAGGGTGCCGGCATCATTCCTCACCAAGCACACCATGCCCTCTTGCTGCCTCCTTTCTAGAGCCGCTAGTTGCTTTTCTAGGTCTTCACAGGATGGCACTGTGGGCACTTTATCAGAAGCCTCCCCTGCCTGCTCGGGAGTTTTGATCCTCCCTTGCGGCGAAAGGGTTTCTTACATTCCTGTTAAAAGTGACCCTTACCTGCACAGTGGTAGCACTCGGGGTCTGAATTTTTATCGCCTCCCTCTTGAGGCCAGTGTTTCTGGGTGTTCCTTTTATCTCATGTATTTTCCTCTTAGGAACAGAGGAATATAGGAACAGGAGTTGAGGCCCATTGAGCCTGCTCCACCTTTCAACTGGATCATGGCTGATCATCTACCTCAACGCCACTTTCCCACGCAATCCCCATATCCCTGTCTTCCTGGGCCCCAACGAAACAGCAAGACTTAATGGCAATCAAAGACTCTACATGAAACTCAAAGGACCGTAAATAAATCCCAGCTATTGCCTCAAACGTTTACCCTTTATTCTTTCTACTTTTCTGTCTCTATCTGCGTGTGTGTTTATCACGTATGCATGATAGCGTGGTCGTGTCGTGTATTCGTAGTCGTTTTAATCGAATTAGAGTTTTAAGGTTAAGAAACTTCCACCTTTCTTGTTTAAATCTAAGAAAACCTGTCCGGTTGATTTCTTTGCCTTACAATTGGAGAGCAGTGAAGGAGGATTCATTGAGGGGGAGCTACAAACACGGTGCTTTAAAAATTAAACCCTGTTACAGTTAAACCAGGCAAAGGCAGAGAGAGAACCCCTAGACCCCTTTCTCACCTGGTGGTAACAGAAATTTGGGGACCAATGTCCGGATTTGACCCACAGACAAACGAGAAATTGGAAGTGGGGAGTCAAATTGAACCCAATCAAAAAGAGAAAAGATTTCAATACAGGTTTTCTTGTGGTTGTGTGTGCTGGAATACTAACATGTCTGCGACTAAAGTCAGTAACTCCCCAAGCCAGGGTGAAGTAACTTGGGATAAGTTAAAAGCACTGTTTATAGAAGAGTTGAGAAAAATGCCTCAGCAATGTGGGATCACTGTCCGTGCCAAGGCTAGAGAGTCTGAACTCCTAGGACTAGTGGCCAACCTTTCTTCCCTCGAATCTGAAGAAACAGAAACAGGGTTAGAAATAGACTCCGACAGGGTATTATTAGCAAAGCTACAATTAGAACGTGAGGAAAGAGAAAGAGAGAGACAGGAGAAAGAAAAAGCAAGACAGGAAAGAGAGAAAGCGAGAGAGGAGAGAGAAAGAGAAAGAGCCTTCCAGAAGGAATGCAAAGAGAGAGCTGAGGCAACTTGAATTCACTAGGTGGCAACAGAGTAACCCCAGTGAAAGCATAGCCAATATGGCGAATTGTAATTCTGGGCTGGGTACAAAATTGCTAAAATTTTCCCAATTGATTCCAAAATTCAATGAGGGAGATGTGGAAGCATTTTTTGTATCTTTTGAAAAACTTGCAAGGCAGTTAAAGTGGCCAGCTGAGGCTTGGACTCTGCTGTTAGAGTAAATTAGTAGGAAATGCCCATGAGGTTTATTCCCTGTTGCCAGATGAGAGTTCGTCCAATTAAGAACTGACAAAAAGTGCTATCCTCAGGGCATATCGCCAGAAGTTTAGAACCTTCAAGAAGCAAGCTGATTAAACTTACCTGGAGTTTGAGGAAAATAAGAAGCTGGCTTTTGACCAATGGCTGAGGGCTCTTAAAGTGCAGCCCAGCTATGAAAATCTCAGAGAGGTAATTTTGCTCAAGGAATTTAAAAACTCTCTCCCACTCTCCATAAAGACACATGTAGAGGAACAAAAAGTTCATAGAGCCCAGAAAGCCGCAGTTCTGGCTGATGAGTTTGCTTTAATCTATAAATCGGTTCTCCAGGGGAAAACCTTTCCTAGTCACCCCCACAAATGTGAAAACGACAATGGGTGGGAAAGTGATAGAAGGCCAAACACTTCTGGGAGTGAAAGAAAAGCAGGAAACACAGGGGGCCCTCCTCCAGCCAAAAAGGAAGGTGCTGTAAGTAGGAGTGAGACCCGGAGACCTGTGTGCTTCCACTGTAATAAAGCAGGGCATCTAAGAGCTGACTGCTGGAAACTAAAGGGAAAACCTGTAGGATTAATCAGGGCACACCTGCTCAGTAAAGGAGAAAGGACCCTGATGGAAAGCACAACTGAACAAGCTGTGGCTTAAACTGTAGTAATAGAAAGACCCAGGAAGCCTACTGCTGCAAATGCAGGAAAATTTAATAGGATTCCTGAAGGTTATCAGGATTTTGTGCCTGAAGGGAGAGTAACCCCATACCCCTCGAGTGGATCAAGCAAGCCCATTGTAATCCTCAGGGACACAGGGACCACTAGATCTCTTTTACTGGGAAAAGGCCTGATCTTTCCCCAGAGAGTGCAGTGAACACCAGAATGGTGGTGGATGGTACAAAAACAAGAAATGCTGGAATCACTCAGCAGGTCTGGCAGCATCTGTGGAAAGAGAAGCAGAGTTAACGTTTCGGGTCAGTGACCCTTCTTCGGAACTGACAAATATTAGAAAAGTCACAGATTATAAACAAGTGAGGTGGGGGTGGGGCAAGAGATAACAAAGGAGAAGGTGCAGATTGGACCAGGCCACATAGCTGACCAAAAGGTCACGGAGCAAAGGCAAACAATATGGTAATGGTGTGTTGAAAGACATAGCATTAGTACAGATTAGGTGTGAATACACTGAATATTGAACAGCAGCAAGTGCAAACCTGAAGAAAAACAACCTGAAAAAAACAGTGGGTAAGCAAACTGAACAAACTAAGATGAAATGAAATAAATGCAAAAAAAAATGTAAAAAATGTAAAAAGGAATGTAAAAAAAAAGGAAGAAAAAATAACTAAAAATGAAAGTAAAATGGGGGGCTGTCATGCTCTGAAATTATTGAACTCAATGTTCAGTCCGGCAGGCTGTAGTGTGCCTAATCGGTAGATGAGATGCTGTTCCTCGAGCTTGCGTTGATGTTCACTGGAACACTGCAGCAATCCCAGGACAGAGATGTGAGCATGAACAGAAAGGAAAGGAGAAACAGGGACAAAGAGGGCAGGTTAACGGAAGTCAAGGAGGAATCTCAAATGGAAACTCCTACTGTCCGGTCAGCCAACCCCGAAATGTTTGAAAAGTTACGACCCCATATCCTCCTATGTATATGCAGTCACTAGAAACACCCCACCAGAGCTGCTAACAGCATTTACAGGAACCTGCAGAGACAAAGAAAGTCCTCAAGAGAGCAGAGAAACCGTGAGGGTGATGCCTCACTTAGTGTCACAGGGGAGTGCAGTAGAATCTGGGCAAATACCTGCAAACAGGAGTGTCCCAGAGGACAAAGGGAAGATTAGCAAGGATTATCACTGCTACCAATAAAAGACAGGCTGTAACAATTTTTAGGATTTCTGAATGAATGAGAGAGATGCATGTGTGTTTTCCTGTACTTACTCTTCTCTCTAGTCCCTTTTAGTGAAATGCTCTTCAAAAAATCGCATTTCCTTCCTCTGGGTGTGGAGGTGGCATGAAGACCCCACCTGCCAAGAATGAGGCATATTAATTTTGTCATATGAACAATAATTTTTTACTGTTGCTGGAAGGAAGAGATGACTTGTTTAAAGAGATCGGCAGTGGCTGGAAAACATTTACATACTAAGAGACAGTGCCTGGAGACAATAGAACAGCTCCCTGATCCAATTAACCCAAATGAATTTTGATCACCAGACACTGAATGTGTAAGAAAGCCAGCATTCTAGGGTGTCTGCTAAACACATGAGTTTGTTACAACACTAGTCACATGACTAACCCGTTGGCCCAGGTTTTGTTTAAACTGCTTACAGCACTGTTTGGGTCAGATTGCAATTGAACTTAGAAGAAGAGAGCATCTCTCCTGGCTAGCTCTCTCTCTCTCTTTCTCACGAATCTCCGGATCCACTGAAGCCACTTAAACCTCAAGAGAGAAAAGACTCCTACATGGAAACAAGTTTTAAAGCATGCACTGGGCACCAATGAAACAGCAAGACTTACTGGCAGTCAGAGACTCTACATCGAACTCAAAGGACTGTAAATAAATCCCAGCTATTGCCTCAAACTTTTCCCCGTTATTCTTTCTACTTTTCAGTCTCTATCTGCGTGTGTGTTTATCGAGTATGCATGCTCGCGTGGTTGCGTCATGTAGTCGTTTTAATTGAATCAGAGTTTGAAGGTTAATAAATTTTCACCTTTTTTAAATCTAAGAAAACCTGTCTGGTTGATTTCTTTGCCTTACAATTGGAGAGCAATGAACAAGGATTCACTGAGGGGGAGCTAAAAACTCAGTGTTGTAAAAATTAAACCCTGTTACGGTTAAACCAGGCAGAGGCTGGGAGGGAAAGCCTAGACCCCTTTCTCACCTGATCATAACACTATGCTACAAATAACATCCTCAAAAAACACCAACATGTTTGTCAAACATGCTTTTTTTTTCATAAATCCATGTTGAAGCTGCCGAATCATATTTTTTTCGAAGTATTTGGTTATCACATACTTTATAATAGATTCTAATATTTTCCCTACTACTGACTTCAAATGAACAGGGCGGCACAGTGGTTAGCACCGCAGCCCTCACAGTTCCAGTGACCCAGGTTCAGTTCTGGGTACTGCCTGTGCGGAGTTTGCAAGTTCTCCCTGTGACCGCATGGGTTTCTGCTGGGTGCTCCAGTTTCCTCCCACAGCCACAACTTGCCGGTTGATAGGTAAATTGGCCATTGTAAATTGCCCCTAGTGTAGGTAGGTGGTATGAGAATGGTGGGGATGTGGTAGGGAATATGGGATTAATGTAGGATTAGTATAAATGGGTGGTTGTTGGTCGGCACAGACTCGGTGGGCCGAAAGGCCTGTTTCAGTGCTGTATCTCTAAATAAATAAACAGGTCTATAGTTCCCCATTTTCTCTCTCCCTCCTTTCTTAAATAGTGGGATTCCATTTGCTACTTTCCAGTCTGCTGGAACCTTTCCAGAATCTATAGAATTTTGAAAGATAACCACCAATGCATCCACTATCTCTATAGCCACCTCCTTCAACCCTTGGGATGTAGTTCATCTGGTCCAGGGGATTTATCAACCTTCAACCCAGTTACTGTTTTGAGTACTACCTCTTTATTAATACTACTTTCTTTCAGTTCCTCATTTTCACAAGTCCTTTGGTCCCCTAGTACTTCTGGGAGATGTTTCTGTATTTTCCTCCGTGAAGCCAGACACAAAGTAATTGTTTAGTTTCTCTGCCATTTCCCTATTCTCCATTATAAATTCTTCTGTCTCCGCCTGTAATGGACTAACATTTGCCCTTACTAATCTTTTCCTTTTCACATACCTAAAGAAGCTTTTACAGTCCGCCTTTATGTTTCTCGCTAGCTTTGCATTCATATCCTCTTTGCCCTTTTTTTTCAGTTTCTTGGTCATTCTTTGCTGGATTCTAAATTGCTCCCAATCCTTGGGCTTCCACTTTTTCTGGCAATCTTGTAAGCTAATTCCTTTGATATAATGCAATCTTTAACTTCTTTTGTTAGTCATGGTTGATTCATCTTTCCTGTTGGGTTTTTGTGTCTTAGAGGAATGTATATTTGTTGCAGACCATGTAATACTTGTTTAATTACTAGCCATTGCCTGTCTTCTGTCAAATCTTTTAGTGTACTTTTCCCAATCCACCATAGCCAACTTCCCCTCATACCTTTATAGTTTCCTTTGTTCAGATTTAAGACCTTAGTTTCAGAATGAACTATATCACTTTCAAACTTAATGTAAAATTCTGTCATATTAAGGTCACTATTTCCCAAAGGCTCCTTTACAGCAAATTATTAATTAGCCCTTTCTCATCACATAATACTAAATCTCCAATAGCCTGATCCTTAGTTGGTTCTTCAATGTACTGCTCCAGAAACCCATCTTGTACACACTCCAGGAATTCATCCTCCAAAGCATTCGTACTGATTAGGCTTACTCAGTCTACATGTAAATTGAAGCCACCCATTATTACTGTATTATCCATGTTACATGCACCTCTAATTTTCTGATTTATACTGTGTCCAACATTGCCACTACTGTTTGGTGGCTTATAAACAACTCCCACCAATGTTTGCTGCCCCTTGCTGTTTCTTAGCTCCACCCAAATTGATTCTACATCTTGACCCTTCAATCTAAGTTCCTGTCTCACTAATGTACTGATCTTGTCCCTTATTAAGAGCACTACCCCACCTCCTTTTCCTATTTGCCTATTCTTCCTAAATGATGAATCTCCTTGAATATTCCGTTCCCAGTCTTGGTCACCCTGTAACCATGTCTTTGTTATGGCAATTAAATCATACCCATTTACCTCTTTTCCTTAGGGATTTCCCCTTTAATCGCATTTTCTCTCTGTCTGCTTTCAAATCTAACGGTCATTTTCATTAGGTCTCTACCTCTGTATTGTTATTGGCATCTAGGTCAAAGTCCACAAAGGCTGCCTGCAGATAGTGTAGAGTGAACTATAAGGGTCCGCAACCAGTGATTCAATGCATCAGCCTGTTAAGTGTGGTCCATCTCGAGCAGCGCCCCATGGACCTGATTGTACACTGCCCAAAGCCTGTCAACGAACTTCGGCGGTGACTGTTTGGGTTTGTGGTGAGTATGGTCTAACAACTTAAATAGGTCCCCTCTAGTCAGCTCCATGGCCACTGTGACTCGGATTTTCATCTGATCCCACGTCTCGTCTCATCTTTGCCTCATTCGGCAGATCTGCACAAATAGAGGGAGCCAAGGTAAAAAAGAGCTGTTGGGCTTTCTCCCCAACATCCAAGCTGTGAAGCCCAGCCATCTGGTTAATTTCCAGGAAATGATCGCATGGCTCTTCCCCTGACTAGAGTTTCTTTAAATTTCCAGCCAATTATTTGTAATTTCTCGGCCGAGTAAGAGATGAGAGATTTGTAATCGAGAGCCCCCCCACCCCCGCCGTTGCTGATTGGGATCGCATCTGGATCATCGGCACCATTCTGTTGTCTGTCCAACATGGATGTAGTTTCTCTCCACTCGCCATCCTCAAACTCCTAGCCCATCTTTTTCTTCACTTGTCTACAGCTTCTCCTTCTTCTAACGCGCAAATGATGCCCCAGTGCTGTTGCAATTTCACTTCCAGCAGCCCACTATGTTGCCAGCAATGTGTGTCATCAGCAAGCATGTCCTCTTCTTGCTGCTGAACCCTGTAGGCTGCTCTGATATCGTCTCTCTCTGTCTCAGCATGCTACGCCCTCATTCTTTGTTCTGTCTCTTTCTCAGACCAGAATTCACATTGTCGCTGATTATGGACTCCCTGACTCTCTAAGTATTCTGTCTTACTGGCTCATCTCTTCACTTCTCTATCGTGATCCTCTCTCTCTCTTTATCTCTGTCCTCCTTTTCCTACCTTAATTGTTCCATGATTCTGTCTACTGTAGCCAATCTTTACCTCTTCTCCTTTCTCAATTTAATCAATTGCGCCTCCATCTCATGACACTTCTTTTGATATGCCATCAACCAGACTGCCTTTACTAGCATTCATTTACGTGTGGATCCCTGTGTCCACTGATCAACTTCGATGAGGGGATTATCTGCTTCCAGAATCACCCTAACCCACCCCTCCTTCAGGGCATGTGTCCCTGCCATATATTTTGTGACCAGCTCATCCATAGTTGGTTTTGTAATTTCTTTACTTTTTGGAGTCCCTGCTCGTGGTTGCCAGAAACTGTAAGACTTACACAGGGGATTTCACTTCCCTCTAAGGCCCGGGCCCTGTACTAAGTGTCAATGACACGAAACAAACTCTGGATACAATTTCCACTTTATGTGGGAAAACCTTTATTAGCCCATTAAGCAGTAGTATATATTTACAACACCAGTTAAACTTGCATACAGGAGCTCGAGACCGGGTGGTTAGTCCGCTGAACTAATTCTTCCGCATGACTTCCTATGACTGGCCAAGTCACATTTCCCTGGCTGCAGCAACAATGTCCTTGTGGGCTGTGGCTTTATATCCCTTTCTGACCCTGGAATCTTGACATATAAGGTAATGTCTCGAATGGGGCCATCCAATTGGGTTTCAGTGCCTTATCAATCGCACCATGCCTATGCAAGACAATCTACATGTGGTCATTCCCTGCTTTTAGCAGGGCGGTGGGGGGGGCTGCTCTTAGATGCATACCGAGAATGGATGTTATATCTGCATCTTGATAAGGCAGGAAGAAAGCCATTCACACATATTCCGAGAAGTCATTGTCTACGAGAGTTGTTGCAGATAGAGTGTCTGATGTTGTAATAGTCTGGGCCACCATCTTAGTGACATGTCTGTGTGTTTGTGTGTGAGTCCCTGCTCAGTTAAAACTCTATTTTTTAAAAAGTCCAATATGAGCCCCAGCGACGATATCTTCGATCAGGATTCTTCTCCCTTCATCCCGATGTCCTCCACGCTCCATGTTCCTACCACCCGGTGATCTCCACACGCTGGTCCACACCAGAACTGGTTACATTTTACTGATAAAAAGATGTGCAAGAGATATTAAAATGCCTTACAGTATGTATGTCTTATTTTTAACTCACAATTGAAAATTGAGCTGCTCATGAATCCTTTGCTGCTGTCAAGTTACAAGTATCGTTCTTCTTCAGTCCAAGTGACAATAGCCATCAAAACAGCATTAGTCCAACAAATTGGACATCATCATTGATTTATATCGAGTCGAGCTATGAAGATCGAATTCGCGCTGTTTTGGTGAGGTTCATGTAGTTGAGGGACCAAGGAAACTTGACAGCTTAAGTAATGGCCCAAGTCACTCATGCCATAATTTCCTGGAAGTAGTAATGACGTGTGCCTTAGATGCACCCTTACTGCGGTACTAAGTTTTTCATCAAATTTCAGCCCAGTATTTACTGTAGGTCAACTCAATTTGAATTGAATGGACTACTGTGAAGACTGCATGTAACCTCAAAGAAACAAGCCAAAAAGCTGAAGCAAGGCCAGAATCCCTGTGTTATTTTCTTTTATGCCTCAAACAAGTAAGATCAACCTAATGAAAAACCATGTTAACACTTGTAAAGTTCTCTTTCCGCCTTCCAAAAAGAAAACTAAGCAGCTTAAATTTTACTGTGAGATTTCTGAGTGGGAAACTATCTTTTGCATTCAGATATTTCCCTCGTTGTAATGTGGAATAGTCAGTGTTAGAAATTTACAGAAAATCAATTTTGCCCATGTTCTCTAAGTGTCTAAGGTTGAAAGCTGCAAAGCAGTTCTATGCTTGCAGTGTAAAACAAGCAATCAATAAACCCAGCAGTTACATTTAATTCATTTTTATAGTACCACATATAAGTTTTCATAGGCTTTTAATAGATTTTAGTGTTTTGTAGAACATTAAGGTTGCAGTGATTTATAACCCTGATCATACGGGTAATAAATTCAAACAGAAAGAAGCTATCTGTAGTGCCATCTTTTGATTTCCAGCTTTTGATCATGTATTGCTGCTACTGTATCAGCAATATATTGGGCTTACATCTGCTGTCAGTAATCTGCTCAATCTACTGTGAGCATCATTAACCATCAATGTAGATCCCTCAAATGGTTTTTGTGTGTGTTTTTGAAGGGGGTTAAGGGAATCCTGTTGTGCTTTATCTCATAAATGAAAACCATTGGCTGGATTTTGTGCAGGAGGCGGGGCTCCCGGCACTGGGCTGAAAAGGCGGGGAGAACCCCGCCTCTGCATTTTTTCAGCCCCCCAGAGCAATACTTTGGTCTTTCGGAGTGAAAGTTTATGAAGGTGGGATCCCCATCCCCTTAAAGACTTAATAGGGATGGGGGTCCTGCCCCCAAGAGCTTCTGGCCAATTTCAGGGCCGGCAGCTCACCACTAGGAGCGGTGGCCACTGCCGGTACTGCAGGGGCCTCAAACCCAGGCCCAGCACTGGAACCCCAGAGAAGAGGTAGGTGAGGTGGGGTCGCTGGGGCCAGTCCGGATCGCCGCGGTGATGGGTGGGGTGGGTAGGCGTTTGGTCAGGGGAGGGGGTTCCCAGGAGGTGAATTGGTCCCCAGTGGGGGTCCTCCATGAGCCACAAATTGCCCATGAAGGAGGAACCGCCCACCAAACCTGCAGGGAGGGCGCCTCGTTTTCCAAGGCGGCCTCCCTGCGTGGCAGAGGCCCCCTCTGCTGCCGCTGGCAAGATCCCAGTGGTGGTGGGAAGAGGCCCTTAAATGGCTGTTAATAGTGGGGGGGGGGGGTGGGGGGGAAGGCCATCATCAGCCTATCCTGCCCCCGGGAGAATTGGAACCGGTGATCCTGGTTATGGATTCTGTGGCGGCCGCTGCTGCTCCGATTCTCCGGCAACAACACCCCACCTCCATGAAACCCGTGGTCGGGAGGAGAACAAGATCTGGCCTATAAAATTTCTAAATATCTTTTGTGGACTTATAATCCATTAATGTGTTGCCTGCAATCAATTAACTGAACTTACAACAAATAAAAAGGAAGGTAATTTAGACAATGGATTCCTGAATCTTCCTTATATGGGACACTGTACTTAACAAAACTTTCATTTAACACCCCCTAAGCAGTTATACCGTTGGACAGAGCATTAAACAAGAAATTATTGGAGCTTGTAACAAAAGCAATGTAATAATTGTGGGGGACTTTATTCTTCATATAGACTGGGACAATGAAATCGGCAGGAGTGGTCTAGAAGATGAGTTTGTAGAATATTTTTGTGACAGTTTCTTGGAGCAATACGTTGTGGAACCGACGAGGGATAAAGCTATCTTAGATCTAGTATTGTGTAATGAAGCAAGGTTGACCAGTAATGTCATAGTAAAAGATCCACTGGGAAATAGTGATCATAATACCATTGAATTCCATGTTAAGTTTGAAAGTGGCATGCTCCAATCACAAACAATAATTTTAAACTTAAAGCCAATCACATAGGTATGAGGGGAGTACTGGCTAACGTTAACTGGGTAAATAGACTAAAAGGTATGGTGGCAGATGAAGAGTGGGAAACATTTAAAGAAACAATTCAAAATGTTCAACAAAAATACATTCCATTGAAAAACAAAAACTCAACTAAAAACACCCATTCGGGGTTCACTCAGGAAGTTAAGGGTAGTATTAGATTAAAAGAAGAGGCTTACAATGTTGCAAAAAAACAGTAGCAAGTCTGAGGATTGGGCGTGTTTTAGAAACCAGCAAAGGGCCACCAAAAAGTTGATAAAAAGGGAGAAATGGAATATGAGAATTAACTAGCCAGAAATATAAAAACAGATTCTGAGCTTTTATAAATATAAAAAGGAAGAGAGCAGCTTAAGTAAACATTGGTCCCTTAGAAGCCGTGACAGGAGAAATTATCATGGGGAATGAGGAAATGGCAGAGGCATTGAACAAGTATTTTGTGCCTGTCTTCACAGTAGAAGACACAAGTTTCATACCAGAAATAGACGATAACCTAGGGGCTAAAAAGAGTGAAGAAATTAAGGAAGTTTATGTCAGCAGAGAAAACATATTGGAGAAACTTAAGGGACTAAAATCCAGCAAATCCCCAGGATCTGATGGCCTACACCCTAGGTTCTAAAAGAGATAGATGCAGAAATACTGAATGTGCTAGCTATGATTTTCCAAAATTCCTTAGATTCGGGAACGGTCCCATCAGATTAGAAGTTGGCAAATGTAACACCGCTTTTCAAGAAAGGAGAGAGAGAGAAAACAGGCCAGTTAGGCTAACATGAGTTGTCGGGAAAATGCTGGAAACTATTATTAAGGAAGTCTTAACAATGCACTTAGAAAAGCATAGTATGATTAGAATAATTCAACATGGTTTTACTCAAGGTAAATCCTGTTTGACAAATTTATTAGAGTTTTTTGAGGATGTAACTAGTAAAGGGGAATCAGTAGATTTGGGCGGCGCAGTGGTTAGCACCGTAGCCTCACAGCTCCAGTAGCCCGGGTTCGGTTCTGGGTACTGCCTGTGCGGAGTTTGCAAGTTCTCCCTGTGACCATGTGGGTTTCCGCTGGGTGCTCCAGTTTCCTCCCACAGCCAAAGACTTGCAGGTTGATAGGTAAATTGGTCATTGTAAATTGCCCCGAGTGCAGGTAGGTGGTAGGAGAATTGAGGGAAGGTGGGGATGTGGTAGGGAATATGGATTAATGTGGGATTAGTATAAATGGGTGGTTGATGGTTGGCACAGACTCAGTGGGCCGCAGGGCCTGTTTCAGTGCTGTATCTCTCTCTGACTCTATAACTCTATGTAATGTACCTAGATTTCCAAAAGACATTCGATAAAGTGCCACACACAAAAGGTTAATAGGCAAGATAAGGGCTCGTGGAGTTCGAGGTAATATATTAGCATGGATCGATGATTGGTTAATGTGCTGGAAGCAAAGAGTGGGCATAAACAGAGAATTTTCAAGTTGGCAGGCGGTGAATAGTGGAGTGCTGCAAGGATCAGTGCTGGGCTTCAGCTATTTACAATGTGTATCAATGACTTAGATGAAGAGACAAAGAGTAAACTATCTACGTTTGCTGATGATACAAAGCTCGGTGGAAGGTAAGGTGTGGAAAGGACACAGAGAGGCTGTAAAGAGATACAGACAGGTTAAGTGAGTGGGCGACAAGAAGACAGATGGAGTATAATGTAGGGAAGTGTGAAGTTATTCACTTTGGTCATAAGAACAGAAAAGCAGAATATTTTTTAAAAGGCATATAACTTGTAAGTGTTGCTGTTCATACAGACTTGGGTGTGCTCGTACAAGGAATGCAAAAGGTTAGCAAGCAGATACAGCAAGCAGTTAGGAAGGCAAATGGCATGCTGGCCTTTATTGCGAGGGAATTGGAGTACAGGAATAAAGAAGTCTTGTTACAATTGTGCAGGGTTTTGATGAGACCACAGGCTGCATTTTACAAGCTCAGGACAATATCCAGGCTTGGGCTGATAAGTGGCAAGTAGCATTCATGCCACACAAGTGCCAGGCAATGACCAAACCTAACAAGAGAGAATCTAACCATCTCCCCTTGACATTCAATGGCATTACCATCGCTGAATCCCCCACTCTCAACATCCAGGGGGTTACCATTAACCAGAAACTGAACTGGAGTAGCCATATAAATACCGTGGCTACAAGATCAGGTCAGAGGCTAGGAATCCTGCAGCGAGTAACTCACCGCCTGACTCCCCAAAGCCTATCCATCATCTACAAGGCACATCAGGAGTGTGATGGAATACTCTCCACTTGCCTGGATGGGTGCAGCTCCAACAACACTCAAGAAGCTCGATACCATCCAGGACAAAGCAGCCTGCTTGATTGGCACCCATTCACAAAATTCACTCCCTCCCCCACTGACGCACAGTGGCAGCAGTGTGCACCATCTACAAGATGTACTGCAGCAACGCACCAAGGCTCCTTAGACAGCACCTTCCAAACCCGTGACCTCTCCCACCTAGAAGAACAAGGGCAGCAGATGCATGGGAACACACCACCTGCAAATTTCCCTCCAAGTCACACTCCATTCTGACTTGGAACTATATCGCCATTCCTTCACTGTCATTGGGTCAAAATCCTGCATCTCCCTTCCTAACAGCACTGTAGGTGTACCTACCCCACATGGACTGCAGCAGTTGAAGAAGGCAGCTCACCACCACCTTCTCAAGGGCAATTAGGGATGGGCAATAAATGCTGGACGAGCCAGTGACACTCACATCCCCTGAATGAAGGAAAATAAATGAACTTTACCCCTTCCCACCACCCCCTAGACCGATCGAAAACATTTAACCCCTCTGCCCACCCCCCCCACCCTGAAAACCTACCTGCTCCCCCCTCCCAACCTGTGTTCCGCCTCAGATCTTCAAATGGAGATCCGAAGAAGTCCCAGCAACCGACCTCAATATTGCAGCGGCACAGCCGGTGGGAGCAGGTAAGTCATTAATTCAGTAATTTATATTAATTACCATGTTCAAATCCTGCTCCCATCGCCGAGCAGCGGGGAGACCGTAACGAGGCCTTGCCACCGTCTTTAATATGGGGCAGGGCCTTCCCGACATCGAGGGTCGTGGCAGGCCTCTCCTGGAGCCATTTTCCAGGCCCCCCCTTCCCCCAACGTTGGGAGGGTTGGTAAAATTCAGCCCCACATCTGGAGTACTGTATGCAGTTTTGGGCTCCACGTTTAAGAAAGGATATACTTGCATTGGAGGCAGTACAGCGAAGGTTCACTAAATTGGTCCCTGGGATTAGGGGATTCTCTTATGATGAGTAAATTGGGACTATATTCTCTGGAGTTTAGAAGAACTCATTAAAACATACAAGATTCTGAAGGGGCTGGATCGGGTAGACGCTGAGGGATTGTTTCCACTGGTCAGGAAATCTAAAACACGGGAACACAGTCTCAGGGTAAGGGGCCAATCATTTATGAATGAGATGAGGAAAAATTACTTCACTCAAAGGGTTGTGAATCTTTGGAATTCTCTACCCCAGCAGGTTGTTGGATGCTCCAGTGTTGAATACATTTAAGACTAGAATAGGCAGATTTTTGGTCTTTCAGGGAATCAAGGGATATGGCAAGCGGGCGGCAAAGTGGAGTTGTAGCCTAAAATCAGCCATGATCATATTGAATGCTGGAGCAGGCTCGACGGGCCATATGGTCTACTCCTGCTCCTATTTCTTGTGTTCTTGTGTTCATTCACTTGCACTGAGTTAAAATCAGGCCCATTGTTTTCCATTTGCTCAATCCAGTGAATCTGCTTATCTTCCTTAATCTTTCCTCTTGTAATGCTTTTTAAAACCCAAGCATTTTTTAAAACCACATTTCTTTTCCCTGTTTCAACCTGTACAATGGGCCTTGGCCTTTCACTTTAGTTTCTCAGCAAGAAAAAAGATTTTTTTTTTAACCTGTGGACCCTAAATATCTTGAGTATATAGTTTAATAGAGTTATTGTTAGACGTTTAGGATCTTGCCCTAGATATTCTGAGGGACAGCTGTGCTAGTCATTCTTGTAAGCAGTGTGAGCATCATATGTTTCGAGGTATGACTGTACTGCCCAGTATCTATAAATAGTGTAATCCAGGAATATACCATTATAACATTATTGTGATCTGAAGTGAACATTGATGTCTTCCATGTACATCCTCAAATACTTAGAGAGCCATTTATTTTATTTATGGCACAGGAGGCCATTCAGCCCATCGAGTCCATGTCAGCTCTCGGAGCTGTGCTGTCAGTCCCACTCCCCAGCTCGATCCCTGTAGTCCTGCAAGTCTATTTCTCTTAGGTGGCCATCCAACTTGAAGTCATTGATTGTCTCTGCTTCCATCACCCTTGTGAGCAGTGACTTCCAGGTCATTAACACCCGCTACGTAAAAGATTTATTCCTCATATTACTCCTCCATCTTTTGCCCAAACTTCCAATCTGTGTCCCCCAGTCCTTGTACCGTTTGTTAATGGGACAGCTTTTCCTTCTCCAACTTATCAAAGCCTGTCATAATCTTGTACATTTCTATTAAATCCCTCTTCAAACTCCTTTGTTCTAAGGTGAACTAACTCAGCTTTTCCAACCTAACCTTGTAATTGAAATCCTCTATCCTGGAACCATTCTGATAAATCTCCTTTGCACCCTCTCAAGGACCCTCACATCCTCCCTGAAATGTAGTGATCAGAACTGGATGCAATACTCCATTTGGGGCCTAACCAGAGCTTTAGCATAACCTCCATGCTTTTGTACTCAATGTCTCTATTTATGAATCTCAAGATCATAGAATCATAGAAAGTTTAAGGCACAGAAAGAGGCCACTTGACCCATCGTGTCTGTGCCAGCCAAAAAACGATCCATCTATTCTAATCCCACCTTCTAGCATTTGGTCCGTAGCCCTGCAGATTACGGCACTTAAGTTGCATATCCAGACTCCTTTTGAATGAGTTGAGGGTCTCTGCCTCAACTACCCTTTCAGGCAGTGAGTTCCAGACCCCATCACCCACTGGGTGAAAACGCTTTGCCTCATCTCCCGTCTAATTTTTGTACCAATCACTTTAAATCTATGCCCCCTAATCACTGACCTCTCTGCTAAGGTGAATAGGCCCTTCACCTCCACTCTATCTAGGCCCCTCAAAATGTTGTACATTTCAATCAGATCTCCCCTCAGCCTTCTCTGTTCCAAGCAGAACAACCTCAGCCTATCCAATCTTTCCTTACAGCTGCATTTTTCCAGTCCCGGCAACATTCTCGTAAATCTCCTCTGTACTCTCTCTAATGCAATTACATCCTTTCTGTAATTAGGTGACCAGAACTGCACACAGTACTCAAGTTGTGGCCTAACCAATGAGTTATACAGTTCCAGCATAACCTCTTTGCTCCTATATTCTATACCTCGGCTAATAAAGGAAAGGATTCCATGTGCCTTTTTAACCACTTTATCGACCTTTCCTGCTACCTTCAGGGATCTGTGGACATTCGCTCCCAAGATCCCTCACTTCCTCTACACTTCTCAATATTTTCCCATTAATCGTGTATTCCTTTGCCTTGTTTGACCTCCCCAAATGCATCACCTCACACTTCTCCAGGTTGAATTCCATTTGCCGCTTTTCTGCCCATCTGACCAGACCATCAATATCTTCCTGCAGCCTACAGCTATCCTCCTCGCTATCTACCACACGGCCAATCTTTGTGTCATCTGCAAACATCTTGATCATGCCCTCCTACATTAACGTCCCAATTGTTAATATATGCCACAAAAAGCAGGCGACCCAGTACTGAGCCCTGCGGAATGCCACTGGAAGCCCTCCAGTCACTAAAACACCCGTCAACAATTACCCTTTGTTTCCTGCCACTGAGCCAATTTTATATCCACCTTGCTGCATTCTCTGAATCCCATGGGATTTTTTTTTTAACCAGTCTGCCACGTGGGACCTTGTCAAAAGCCTTGCTACAATTCATTTAGACTACATCAATTGCACTACCCTCATCTATCTTCCTTGTTACTTCTTCAAAAAGTTCAATCAAGTTGGTCATACAAGATCTTCCCTTAACAAATCTATGCTGACTATCCTTGATTAATCCATGCCTTTCTAAGTGACAGTTTATCCTATCTCTCAGAATAGATTCCAATAATTTAGCCAATACTGAGGTTACTGGCCTGTAATTATTCGGTCTGTCCCTCGCTCCCTTTTTAAACAGAGGTACAATGTTAGCAGTTCTCCAGTCCTCTGGCACCACACCTGTATCCAGTGAGGACTGGAAAATGATGGTCAGACTTGCTGCTATTTCCTCTCTTGCTTCTTTTAACAGCTTAGGGTACCAGCCCTGGTGATTTATCAACTTTCAAGGATGCTCATCTCATTAATACTTCCTCTCTCCCTATGTTTATCACATCCAATACTTCGCACTCTTCTTTAACTACAATATCTGCATCATCCCCCTCTTTTGTGAAGACAAGACACAAAGTATTCATTCAGAACCATACCAACATCTCTGCCCCTACACAAAGGTTAGCTTTTTGGTCTTTTATGGGCCCTACTCTTTCCTTAGTTACCCTCTTACTCTTAATGTATTGATAAAACATCTTTGAGTTCACCTTGATTTTGCTTGCCAATATTCTTTCATGCCCTCTCTTTGCTTTCCTAATTTCCCTTTTGATTTCACCCTCCACTTTCTATACTCCTCTCGCCTTTCTGTAGAATTGAGTTCTCAGTGTTGGACATAAGCTTTCGCTTTGCGGAAACCTCAACTCAGTCTGAAAGCATGACCCTGAGCTTCCGGTTACTGGCCATTTCAACACCCCCCCCACTCCCCCACCCCTGCTCTCATGCCCACATCTTTGTCCTGGGATAGCTGCAGTGTTCCAGCGAACATCAATGCAAGCTTGAGGAACAGCATCTCATTTACCGATTAGGCACGCTACACCCTGCCGGACTGAACATTGAGTTCAATAATTTCAGAGCATGACGGGCCCCCCTTTTTATTCTTATTTTTAGTTATTTTTTATTTGTTTATTTTATTTTAGTTTGTTTAGTTTGTTGCTACTATGCCTGCCCACTTTTTTTTTTATGTTTGTGCTTGGGGCCAGGGCAGTTCATTTTTCTGTCAGTTGACACCCTCTTTGTACGAGTGCTTTGTCTTTCACCACACCATTAACATACTGTTTGCCTTTGCTCCGTGACTTTCTGGTCAGTTATTCTCTGTGACCTTGTCTGATCAACACCTTCTGTTTTGTTATCTCTTGCCCTCCCTGCTTTACTTTCTTAAAACCTTTTACATTTCTAATATTTGTCAGTTCTGTTGAAGGGTCACTGACCTGAAACGTTAACTCTGCTTCTCTCTCCACAGATGCTGCCAGACCTGCTGAGTATTTCCAGCATTGCTTATTTTTATTTTATAAGCTTTCCTTTTCTGCCTCACCTTACCCTGTAAGCTCCTTGACTTCCATGGGGCTCTAGATTTGGCCGTCTCACCCTTTTTCTTAGTGGGAACATGTTTATTTTGAACGCCTTGAATCTTCCCTTTGAATGCCTCCCACTGCTGTGGCACTGATTCACCTTCAAGTAGCTGTTTCTAGTCCACTTTCGCGAAATCACTCCTCAGTTTAGTAAAATTGACCTTGCCCCAATTGAGAATTCTAACTCCTGTTCTAGTTCTGTCCTTTTCCATAATTATGTTAAAACTGACTGAATTATGATCGCTACCACCAAATGATCCCATATTCATTATAAACCACTTTCAAAATGTCCTGCCACCTTCAAAGATTGATGCACATGCACCCCCAGGTCCCTCTGTTCCTGTACATGCTTTAGAACTGTGCCATTAAGTATATATTGCCTCTCCCTATTCCTCACCTCACATTTGTCAGTAACAAATTCCATCTGCCACCTCTCTGCCCATTCTGCTAGCCTATCTAACTCCGTTGCAGGCGGTTCATATTATCTTCACTGTTTGCCACAGCTCCAAGTTTGGTGCCGTCAGCAAATTTCGAGATTCCACTCTATATTCCAAGATCCAAGTCATTTCTATGTATCAAAAAAGCAGTGGTCCCAGCACTGACCCTTGGGGAACACCACCATCTACCATCCTCCAGTCTGAAAAGCAACCATTCACTACAACGAGCTGTTTTCTGTCCATAAGCGATTTTATTTTATCCAATTGGACACTGACCCTCATATTCCATGTGCTTCATTTTTCTTAACCAGCCTTTTATGTGGTACCTTATCAAATGCTTTCTTAACATCCATATAAACAACATCCCCCGCATGCCCTTCATCAACCTTCTCTGTTACTTCATCAAAAAATTCAGTTAGAGTTGTCAAGCATGATCTGCCTTTTACAAATCCATGCTGGCTGTCCTTAATTAACTCACATCTCTCTCAGTGTCCGTCGATATTTTCCCTGATTATTGTTTCTGGAACCTTACCCACTACGGATGTTAAACTGACTGGCCTGTAGTTGCTCAGACTGTCCTTACAACCTTTCTTGAATAAGAGTGTCACATTTGCCACTCTCCAATCCGCTCAATCCAGGGAAAATTGGAAGATTATGGAAAGCCCTTCCACTATCTCCATCCCCACTTCCTTTAGCAACATGGGACGCAAGCCATCTGGCCCAGGTGACTTAGCTACCCTAAGCATAGCCAGCCTTTTAGTACCTCTCCCCTCTCAATTTTTATCCTATTCATTGCCTCTACTCTCCTTCTACTGATATTTTTGTCAGCTTCCATTTCCTTAGTGAACACTGATACAAAGTACTCACTAAGTTTATTAGCCTTGCCATGCGCCTATAAGCATATATTACCCTCTCTGTCCCTAATAGGCCCTCCTCCTCTCACTACATGCTTACTATTTACGTGCCAGTAGAAGATCTTTGGATTCCCTTTTATGTTGACTGCCATTCTACTTTCATATTGTCTCTTTGCCAGTCTTATTTTCCTCCTCACTTCCCCTCTCAACTTATTGTATATGGCCTGGTTCTCACTTGATGAGTTCACCTGACATGCATCATATATCTTTTTTTGTTTCATCATCATCTTTATTTCCCTCGTCAATCAAGGAACCCTGCTGTTGGTTCAGCTTTCACCCTTGTTGGAATGTTCCTAGCCTGCACCTGAAGCATCTCTTCCTTAAACATGACCCATTGTTTCTATACAGCTCTTCCTGCCAGTCTTTGGTTCTATACAGCTCTTCCTGCCAGTCTTTGGTTGCATTCTACCCTGGCTAGATCCCTCCTCATTGTCTTGAAATTCACCCTCTTCCAATCTAGACATACTACCTTATTTTGTTCCTTGCTTTTCTGCATTACTAGTCTAAACCTTATGATACAATGATCACTCTTACCCAAGTGCTCCTTGGTCCACTTGGCCCACCTCAGTTCCCAGTATCAGATCCAACAATGCCTCTTTTCTAGTTGGGCTGAGAACGTACTTCTCCAGTATTTGTGAAAATGGACCATAAATGTATGGTAAAACCAGACCATATGTGAATTAAACTGCTTAATTTCACAGCAAATGAACATATAGCGCAAGAGGTATGATCTAATTCACTTATATCAATCAGTACAATTGCTGTTTATATAACACAAAATAATGAAGCAACTATGATTTCCTACATCAATGGATCATCTTGCTTGACTTAAAATAATTTCTATCTATCCTTATACATAGTAAATATCAAAACCTAACAAAAGCTTGTCCATGTAGCTTTCTGTTTGAAAACTTGGACTTTTGATAAGTCTGTTCTAATCTCACCAATGTTCACCACAAGAGGGAATCCTGTGCCAGACAGTAAAGGCCTGCTACCCGACCCGAACCCGACGGGACCCAACGACATGTGTCGGGGTCGGGTCGGGTTGCACTTCCCGGTCCGGCATTCCGGGTCGGGTCGGATTGGACACGCTCCATCACGGGTAAGTGGCTCCACTGTTAATGTAATTTTTTGACTTGAAAGTTGGTTTTGTTACAGCTATTTTAAACTTGTGCAGATCAGCAACAAAGTGAAAAACGGAAGGTAGTTAACTGATGGTTGGGTCGGGTCGGGTCGGGCACGGGAAAAAATGGAAGGACTCGGGCCAGGTCGGGCTCGGGTCAGATGTGGTTCTGTCAGGCTCGGGTCAGGTTTTTTTTGCAGATCCGAGCAGGCCTTTACCAGACAGTCCCTCCTGAGTGCCCAGGACTAGGGACATCACATCACAATGAGTTATGAGATGGTAATCGACCTCTGAGAAGACGTAAATTGCTTATAGTCTTTGAGCAGTCAAATTCAAAGTATTTTAAACACTTTGTAGCTCAATGTCTTTTTTAAAAACCTCAACCATCTAATTTGACTTATTTCAAAATCCTATTTTTAGAACAATGTCCAAAAAATCCACAAGCGGTACATATTTTCTGTGGCCCTTGTGCAGTAACCTAACTACATTGCAGTCACCACATAACTGTCTCATACCTTGTGAGCTCATGCAGCCTCTCAGTTTGAGTTGTAGGATTTCTAGGAGAGCAACAGTGGTTTGCCTTGTGGCCTGCCTCACCAAAAACATCCCACCTGTGCGTCAGATTACCTGTGCTTGCAAGTCCATAAAATTATCACATATGCCTAGCTGTTGAGTTTTATACACTTGATCAAGTAACCATACTCTTAACTCATCCAGAAGTCTCTCCCTTAGCACTAAATGGCAAGGACATTGGTATAAAAACAGAAGGTACTGGAAATACTCAGCAGGTTTGGCAGCATCTGTGGAGAGAGAAACAGAGTCAATGTTTCAGGTCGATGACATTGCTAGTCTGTTGTGCTTTCAGTTTCCAGCCACATCTGCCATATATCTTCAAGCTGGATCACTATTATTGTGTAAGTACTGAACAGATTGTTTCCTAGTTTCTTAATTTTCTGCTTGTACACTTTAGGCGTTAATCATGAGCTCTGAGAATAGCATGCTTTACAACATCATATTCCAAACAGTAAGCAGGATTGGTATGAGAAAATGCCACAAACACTTTTCTACTTAGTGACCTCACAAGTTGGTTGACCTATTCATCTTTGTCCCACGTGATGACAAACTAAAAATTCAAGCGCACAGATAAAACAATAAATATTATTTTTTAAGTTTGGCATAAAATTTGGCTGAATAAAATGGTGGACCCCAAGTTCCATTCCACCACTTAGTGAATTTGTTGATACCAGTTTGAGAGCAGGGCGATGCTTTTTCTCCATGTCAACTTCATGCAGGCACATTCTTGCTGACCTTGAATTTGCAGTGGTCCCACTTTTCTTGCAATCTGCATTCCTCTTTGATCTTGCTGTCCTTCCTATTTATATTGCACTCATTATTTCACTGGCTAGAGTGCTTGCATACTCAATTGAAACTCTCGCTCAGTTAGCTGAAATTCTCCCTCTTCAGTGGTGCTAATTACTCCCCTAAGCAGTCTGAGTGTTTTACTTTCAGGAGTATACCTTTACTGCCCAATATATAACCATATATTAGCAATACCAAGGAGTGTAACAATGGTCTCCCTTTATAATCTGCATCAGATATTTGTGTTTTCTGGACATGCCCTCATAATGCATTTCTAATCGTTCTGAGGATAGACCAAGAAATACCTGGTTAGCTAAGGCCAGTTCTGAATTGTTAAGCTGCTTTCACAAGAAATGAATGTACAGAGCAATAGTTCTGATTTGACTCACTTAATTCAATCACGACAGTTTGGCTTTGCAAAATAATGAGCATGCTACATTTCCCCACATCAGTGGGTCAGTTTGCTTGACTTAGATAATGTTGTTATCTGTATATTAATTGAATGTTTAATTGTGTTCAGGTTGAGAGCATTAATTGCAAGTTTCACTTGCATTCCTATATGTAGGACCAGACTGAAACTGATTGTTGGGTTTGGAAGTGCATGTTTGTAATGTGTATCTCTGTAAATAAAAGCTTATAAGTGTGTAAAGATTAGGTTCTAGTTCTATCCTTAATTACCTGGCTATCATAATAGAACAAATGTAACTTTCAACTTTTTTTTAATTCGTTCATGGGATGTAGGCTCATTCCTCCTTACCCTTGAGAAGGTGGTGGTGAGCTGCCTTCTTGAACTACTGCAGTCCTTGGGGTATAGGTACATCCACTTTGCTGTTCGGAAGGGAGTCCCAGGATTTTGACCCAGTGACAGTGAAGGAATGGCGATATAGTTCCAAGTCAGGATGGTGTGTGGCTTGGAGGGGAACTTGCAGGTGCGTGTTCCCATGCATCTGCTGCCCTTGTCCTTCTCGGTGGTAGAGGTCATGGGTTTGGAAGGTGCTGTCGAAGGAGCCTTGGTTAGTTGCTGTAGTACATCTTGTAGATGGTACGCACTGCTGCCACTGTGTGTCGGTGGTGAAGGAAGTGAATGGTGAAGGTGGTGAATGGGGTGCCAATCAAGAAGGCTGCTTTGTCCTGGATGGTGTCGAGCTTCTTGAGTGTTGTTAGAGCTGAACCTATCCAGGCAAGTGGAGAGTATCCCATCACACTCCTGACTTATGCCTTGTAGACGGTGGACAGAGTTCCCAGCCTCTGACCTGCCCTTGCAGCCACAGTATTTCTGTGGCTGGTCCAGTTCAGTTTCTAATCAATGGTAACCCCAAGAATGTTGGTACTGGGGGATTCAGTGATGGTAATGCCATTGAATATTAAAGGAAGATGGTTAGATTCTCTCTTGTTTGAGATGGTCATTGCCTGGCACTTGTGTGTCATGAATGTTACTTGCCACTTATCAGCCCAAGCCTGGATGTTGACTAGGTCTTGCTGCATCTGGATACGAGCTGCTTCATTATCTGAGGAGTCGCAAATGGTGCTGAACGTTGTGCAATCATCTGCGAACATCCCAACTTCTGGCCTTATGATGGAGGAAAGGTCACTGATGAAGCAGCTGAAGATGGTTGGGCCTAGGACACTACCCTGAGGAACTCCTGCATTGATATCCTGGGACTGAGATGATTGACCTCCAACAACCATAACCATCTTCCTTTGTGCTAGGTATGACTCCAACTACCCTACCTCATGCTGAACTTCAGAGCTTGACTAAGTTCATAGTTTGTTATTTAAAAATATGATCAACAGCAAGTGTCATTCCTTTGTTTTAACATTCATGAGTGCATCACCTGAGAGGAAGCCCTATGCCAGGCAGCTTCTGCCCAGAACCAGAGGTTTTCCAAGACGGTGGGTATGGGATGTTACTTATTAAGATGGAGGGTAATTTTGCACATCTTTCTCCCTTTTTGGCTCTGGTTTTTGTTTCTGTTTCTTTGCCGCTTTTAGGAGGTTACATGGCTGCTAGAGGGTAGGAAGTGTCTAGTATTGATGTTCCAGACATCATGAGGGTGGGGAAGGCATGATGGATCAGCTGGTCTTTTCCTGCCCATCATTTTTGTGTGTTTGAATCTGATTCCCAAAGACTGTAAACATTGAGGGTAAAATTTGTCTGTGCAGTGCCACTTAAGGCATGCACAGACTTGCATCGATATCCCGGGGGTAGAAAGCATCACAGGCCACTACTTGCATAGCCCACACAGCTTTCTTCAACAATATCATTAAAGAACGCAATGCG
This sequence comes from Heterodontus francisci, assembly GCF_036365525.1. Classification (NCBI taxonomy): domain Eukaryota; kingdom Metazoa; phylum Chordata; class Chondrichthyes; order Heterodontiformes; family Heterodontidae; genus Heterodontus; species Heterodontus francisci. The sequence goes on along the minus strand of NC_090374.1, from coordinate 137,568,914 downwards.
GATTGTGCAAGTAGTGGCCATGGCGCAGCTTGCCCCGAGGAATTGATGTAGTCTGTGTAGCACTGCTTGAAGCGGCACTATGCTAACGAATTTCATCCCCACAATGTGCAGCTCATTAGCTATTAAAGCATTTTAGTCTTTTTTCATAAACTTTGCTTGAAAACATATCCCTGAAATATGACATTTTCCCAAATACTGTAAAAATGATCAAAAAATAAACAAATGGCAGCCTTCCACTGGTCATATTGGTAGTACACTCATGAAATTAGCCTGTAATTTACTGAAAAAACAAATTTCTACATTCAAATCAGAGAATTCAAGATCTTTCAGATTCAACAGTGGCAGAGTGTACTGGAGCACAAAGAACTGCTGACTTTAGCCTCAGGATCCATGCTAGGTGCCTATCTCAGTGAGGCATGAAATATGGATGAGGGTTTCAGCAGCAGATAAGCTGAACTGAGGCAGAGATAAACAACCTTACTTAGGTGGAGGTATGCAGTCTTTGCTATGGATAGGATGTGGGATCGGAAACTCAGTCCGGGATCAACTAAAACGGTGAGGTTACCAACAGTCTGGTTCAGCCAAGACAATTCTGAGGTAAAGGGATGGAATTGGTGGCAAAGGAATGGAGTTTGTGGCGGGGGCTGATGACAATGACTCAGCCTTCCCAATGATTAATTGGAGTAAATTGCTGGGTGTCGCACAAGTAGTCCAATGATACGGATCTAGTGGAGGAGTAGGGAGAAGTGGAAGTGAGGTAGAGCTGGATGTTGTCTGTGTCCAAGTGGAACCTGATGTGATGTCCAATGGGCAGAATGAGAAATAGGTGGGGGCCAAGGATAGATCTGGAGGGTGTGGAGGGTGTTGGGTGGAAGAGTAGACATTGCAGGAATAGTTAAATTAATATTTCAAAAATAGTTTAATAAAAATAAATATCACAAATTCATGGACTTATTTGTCTCTAAGATTGAGCCGTCTGATTATCTGCCTCGGCCACTGTCACTTCCCTCTCTTCCCCTAGCCCACCAGGCCAAACCTCCTCTCGCCCTGAACTCGCATCTTTTTCTGGTTTCTCTCCTAGCTCCCCCCATGCCCTCTCTGAGCTCATCTTGTCCATGAAACTTACCTTCTGCTCCTTCGACGCTATTCCCACTATACTACCGGCCACACAACTTCCCTTCCTGGCACCCATGTTAGGTGATATTGTTAATGGTTCTCTCTCCTCAGGTACTATCCTCTGGTCCTCCAAATCTGCAATCATCACCCCTCTCAAAAAAAGCCCATGACCCCTTCATCCTTTCAAACTACCACCCCATCTCCCACTTCCCTTTGGTCTCCATAGTTCTTGAATGTGTTGGTACCTCCTAAATCCATTCCTCTCTTTCCTGGAACACCATATTTGAATCCCTCCAATCGGGTTTTCACCCCTGCCAAGGTACCGAAATGGCTCTTAATAATGTCATAAATAGCATCTTATGTGACAAAGAAAAACTATCTCTCCTCATCCTTCTCGATCTGCATGCAGCCTTTGACACAGTTGATAACACCATCCTTCTCCAATGCTTCTTCACTGTCATCTGGTTGGGTCCAACTGCACTTGCCTATGTCTCCAATCATAGACAGTGAACAGCCTGTGATAGCTCTCTTCCCGCTCCTGCACTGTTACCTCTGGGTGGATTGTATCTCAGGTTGTGAAAGGAAGCCAGGGAGGAAATAGCAGATTCTCTGAGGATCACTAGATACAGGTGAGGTACCGGAGGACTGGAGGTCTGCGAATGGTTGTACCATTGTTTAAAAAGGGTGTGAGGGATAGGCAAAATAATTATAGGCCAGTCTGTCTAACCTTGGTGGTGGGTAAATTATTAGAATAAAGTCTGAGAGATATGATAAACTATCACTTAGAAAGGTACAGATTAATCAGGGATGGTCAGCATGGATTTGTTAAGGGAAGGTCGTGTCTTACGAACTTAATTTAATTTTTTGAGGAAGTAACAAGGAGGATTGATGCGGGTAGTGCAGTGAACGTTGTCGACATGGATTTTAGTAAAGCATTTGACAAGGTCCCACAAGGCAGACTGGTCAGAAAAATAAAAGCCCATGGGATACAGTTGGATCCAAAATTGGCTCAGTGACAGGAAACAAAGGGTCGTGGTCAACGGATGTTTTTGCAAATGTAAAGCGGTTTCCAGTGGCGTTCCACAGGGCTCAGTGTTGGGTCCCTTGCTGTTTGTGGTATATAGTAATGATTTGGATTTAAATGTGGGAGGCATGATTGGGAAATTTGCAGATGACACAAAATTGGCCATGTAGTTGATAGTGAAGAGGATAGCTGTAGACTCCAGAATGATATCAATGGTTTGGTTGAGTGAGTGGAAAAGTGGCAAATGTAATTCAATCTGGAGAAGTGTGAGGTAAGGCATTTGGGGAGGACAAACAAAGCAAGGGAATACACAATAAACAGGGAGGATATTGAGAGGGGTAAAAGAAGTGAGAGACCTTAGAGTGCATGTCCACAGGTCCCTGAAGGTGGCAGGACAGGTAGATAAAATGATGAAGAAGGCATATGGAATGCTTTCCTTTATTGGCCGAGGTATAGAATACAAAAGCAGGGATGTAATGCTGGAACTGTTTAAAACGCTGGTTGGCCCCAGCTGGGGTATTGCGTACAGTTCTGCTCACTACATTACAGGAAGGACATAGTTGCTCTGGAGAAGTACAGAGGAGATTTACAAGAATGTTGCCAGGGCTTGTAAGTTGCAGCTATGAAGAAAGATTGGATCGGCTAGGGTTGTTTTCTTTAGAACTGAGGAGGCTGAGGGGTGACTTAATTGAAGTGTACAAAATTATGAGGGGCCTAGATAGAGTAGACAGGAAGGACCTGTTTCAATTAGTGGAGCAGTCAATTACCGGGGGCACAGATTTAAGGTGATTGGTAGAAATATTAGAGGGGACATGAGGAAAACTTCTTCACCCAGAGGTGGGTGGGTGTCTGGAATTCACTGCAGATAAAATTGATTGTCAGGGCTGTTTCGCAGTTGGCTCTCCCCTTGCGCTTCCACCAGCCCAACAACCCTCCAAAATATCTGTGTTCATCTAATTACCGCTAAAGGCCTGCTCGGGTCTGCAAACAAAAACTCGACCCGAGCCTGACAGAACCACATCCGACCCGGCCTGAGTCCGTCCATTTTTTCCCGCACCCGACCCAACCCGATCATCAGTTAACTTACCTTCCATTTTTCACTCTGTTGCTGATCTGTACAAACTGTAACAAAACCACCTTTCTAGTCCAAAATTAAATTAACATTGGAGCCACTTACCTGTGATAGAACGTGTCCGACCTGGCCCGACCCAAGCCCGAATGCCGGAGCCGGAAGTGTCACACATGCCATTGGGTCCCGTCGGGTTCGGGTCAGGTAGCTGACCTTTAATTACCCCTTCTTGAGCATCCCTGATTTTAATCACCCCAGTGGCCATGCCTTCAGCTCACAAGGTCCTAAACTCTGAAATTCCCTCTCTAAGCCTCTGTGCCCCTCTACCTCCACTTCCCCCTTTAAGAAACTCATTAAAACATACCTCTTTGACGGTCAGTTCCCCTAACATCTCCTTATGTGGCCTAGTGTTAAATTTTGTTTTATAACGCTCCTGTGAAACACCTTTGGACTTTTTACTACGTTAAAGGTGCTGTATAAGTTGGCAGTCTCACTCCAGGAGCAATTATGAATTATAAAAATGAGCTGATGAATTAATCTCCCAAAGAACAGACACACTTTTGCTACAAGACAAAATGGAGTAAGCCATCAGGTGGCCTCTCCTGAACTGCGAATATACATCGTGACTGCTGGAGATGGAACCATCATCATGTCTGGACCAGCCTTGAAGAATACATTAAAAATGCTAATGGCCTCAGTCCATGTTAATGGCTACCTTTTTAATCAGTTTGACTAACAATGACCATTGCAGAAATAGCATCTCCAAACCCAAACTCAGGATAATAAGTGTGACCAAATACCACTTTATCAAGATGAGCAACATTCAAACACCATTGTCTAACAATGGCCACACATTCAGAGACATTGTATGGAAACACCAGGGAGAGCAACTTTGGTCACCTTAAAAACTACCAAGATGCAGAGACAAAAAAGGTGACCATGGAAAAACTCCCCATCTGAGAGATTGAAACAGGATCTTCGGCATTGGACTGTAACTGAGATATAACTAAAGACGTCTGCAGCCAAGCATCTGTCCACCTGAAACTCTCCAAAGCGTGACTCCAGTGAACCAGGAGAAACAAGAAGAACAAGACTGCATCATTTAAATTTGCATTGGTCTTCACGGTGGAGGACTCTATAAACATCCCACAGACATCAGATAAGCAAGGAGCTAATGGGAGGAAAGATCTTGTAACAATCTCTATCACGAGGGACAAAGTATTTGACAAACTATTGGGACTAAAGGCAGACAAGTCGCCAGGACCTGATGGTCTGCATCCAAGGGTTTTAAAGGAAGTGGCTGCAGAGATAGTGGAGGCATTGGTCGAAATATTCCAGAACTCACTGGATTCCGGGAGGGTCCCAGCAGATTGGATAACCGCTAATGTGACGCCCCTGTTCAAGAATGGGGGGAGACAAAAAGCAGGAAACTATAGGCTAGTCAGCCTAACATCGGTCGTCGGGAAAATGCTAGAGTCCATTATTAAGAAAGAAATAGCAGGACATTTAGAAAAGCTTAATGCAATCAAACAGAGTCAACATGGTTTTGTGAAAGGGAAATCATGTTTGACAAATTTGCTAGAGTTCTTTGGGGATATAACAAGCATAGTTGATAAAGCGGAACCAGTAGATGTAGTGTTTTTGGATTTCCAGAAGGCATTTGATAAAGTGCCACATAAAAGATTATTGCACAAGATAGGAACTTGCAGTATTGGGGTAATGTATTAGCATGGATTGAGGATTGGTTAACTCACAGAAGACAGAGAGTCGGAATTAATGGGTGTTTTTCAGGTTGGAAAGACGTAACTAGTAGAATGCCACAAGGATCAGTCCTAGGGCCTCAATTATTTACTATCTATATTAATAACTTGGAGGAGGGGGCAGAGTGTAATATATCCAAATTTGCTGACGGTACAAAGATTGGTGGGAGGGCATGTTGTGATGAGGACATAAGGAATCTGCAAGAGGATATAGATGGGTTGAGTGAGTGGGCAAAACCGCGGCAGATGGAGTTTAATGTAGGAAAGTGTGAGGTCATGCACTTTGGTAGGAAGAATCAAAAGGCAGACTATTATTTAAATGGAGAGAGACTCCAACAAAGTGCATCACCGAGGGAGCTGGGTATTCTTGTGCATGAAACACAAAAAGTTAGCATGCAGGTGCAGCAAGTAATTAAGAAGGCAAATGGAATTTTGGCCTTTATTGCTAGGGGGTTGGAGTTTAAAAATAGGGAAGTCTTGTTGCAACTGTACAGGGTGTTGGTGGAGCCACACCTGGAGTACTGTGTACAGTTTTGGTCCCCCTATTTAAGAGAGGATATACTGGCATTGGAGGCAGTTCAAAAGCGATTCAATAGGCTGATTCCTGGGATGAAGGGGTTGACTTATCAAGAACAGCTAAACAGGTTAGGCCTTTATTCATTAGAGTTTAGAAGAAAGGGGTGATCTTATTGAAACATACAAGATTCTGAGGGGGCTTGACAGGGTAGATGTTGAGAAGATGTTTCCACTAGTGGGGGAATCTCGAACTAGGGGACATAGTTACAGAATAAGGGGACATTCATTTAAAACTGAGATGCAAAGGAATTTCTTCTCTGAGGGTAGTGAATATCTGGAATTCTCTACCCCAGAGAGTTGTGGAGGCTAGATCACTGAAAGTATTTAAAGAGGGGGTAGATAGATTTTTGAAATTTCGGGGAATTGAGGGCTATGAGGAGCTGGCACGAAAGAGGAGTTGAGATCTGGGGCAGATCAGCCATGATCTTATTGAATGGTGGGGCAGGCTTTAGGGGCTGAATGGCCTACTCCTGTTCCTATTTCTTATGTTTTTATATTCTTATGTTCCCAGGAAAACCAACAAGGTTTCACAGTGAACTCTTATATAAAAAATAACACCAGACCTAAGTGCATACTATCTTTTAATCTCTGTCTTCTCTTGTGTGTGTGTGTGGGGGGGTGAAGTTGCAAAGTTTTGAGTTTTGTTTAATAAACTTTCTTTAAACCTATGAGAAAACCTGCCATTTGTCTGTTTATTGACTGTTAAAATGCTCAAGGGTTAAAACACACTTCGAATAAAAACACTGTCTGTAGTCAGTTGAGAGGTGGTGGCATAGTGGTATTATCACTGGACTAGTAACCCAGAGACCCAGGGTATTCCTCTGGGGACATGGGTTCGAATCCCACCACAGCAGAAGGTGGAATTTGAACTTAATAAAAATCTGGAATTAAAAACTAGTCTAATGATGGCCATGAAACCATTGTCGATTGTTGTAAAAACCCATCTGGTTCACTAATGTCCTTTAGGGAAGGAAATCTGCTGTCCTTACCTGGTCTGGCCTACATGTGACTCCAGACCCACAGCAATGTGGTTAACTCTTACATGCCCTCTGAAATGGCCTAGCAAGCCACTCAGTTGTACCCAACCGCTACGAAGTCTATAAAAAGGAATGAAACCGGACGGACCACCCGGCATCGACCTAGGCACCAGAAATGACACCTTCACTGTCGCTGGGTCAAAATCCTGGAACTCCCTTCCAAACAGCACTGTGGGTGTACCTACCCCACATGGACTGCAGCGGTTCAAGAAGGCAGCTCACCACCACCTTCTCAAGGGCAATTAAGGATGGGCAATAAATGCTGGCCTGGCCAGCGACGCCCACATCCCGTGAATGAATAAAAAAAAAGGTGAAAAGGGAAACCACCCCTATCATTTTCTACCTGTCCGTAACAAATACAAGTTGTTGAAAGCCATTTACAACCATGTACCAAAAGAATCCAGATAGGATCCCCAATGTTCCCAGAATGAATGGGATTTTCCCGATATCAGGGTTCCTCCCCCGAGCACTGTTTCCAGCAGCCCAGGGGATCAGCGATTTAAATTTTCCTTCCACATGAACACTTTTGTGTGCTACTGTCAATAATTGATTACTGTTGGCTTGGCGTCGGTAATCAGAATGAGATTAAACTGCATTAACTGTAAACAAAATCACCTCCCAGGCCTTTCTCGGGAGCTTGTCACCAGATGCTACTCAGTTCTGTCACCAACAGAGAACTGCAACTGGCTAGGGAGGAGTTGAAAAATGGATGACAGTGTGGGGGTGGGTGGGGACCCTCGAGAATTGGGACAGGAAAAGGGGAGGGTAAAGGGCAGGTCATGACTAAATAACCTAATTGAATTTTTTTACAGAAGTTGTTAGGGTCTGAATTTCATGATAATGGGTTGAACAGGTGTTGGGTGTCAATTAGTTAATTGTATTCAAGTGTGTATATATAAAGAAGATACAGCCAGCACTGGCTGTGGGTGTTGTTCGGAGTGCAGAAGTAAGCTCTATGGCAAGCAATAAACAATCTCCACCAAAGCATCCTAGTCTCAGTGGCTTCTTCACAAACAGGCTTGGAAGTTTCTCTTAACAGAAGTAACTAAAGTAGTGGACAGGAGAATGTCTATAGCTGTAGTATATGTAGTCTTCCAGAAGGCAATTGATAAAGTTCCACATAAGAGACTGTTATCTGAAATTAAAGCTCATGGAATTGAAGACAAATACTGACCTGGTTAGGTGGTAGAAAACAGAGTAGAAACAATGCATATGTATGCAATTTGGAAATAAGTGACTAGAGTTTCACACAGTGATATGTGCTGAAGCCTCAACTATTCACTATGACTACAAAATTGGGATCTGTAGTTACCACACTATGGTGCCATTTTGGCATCTAAAGTGTGTCCATGCCACGTGCACACTTCCAGCGCGGTGCATGCCAAACACCACCTTGGTCAGAGTGTTAGGGCAGGCATTAAGAGCATATGTGAAACTATGCAGATTAGGCAGATTGTAACATCAGTCAGCATGTAATGAGCGAGACTGCAGCAGGATAAAAGAGCGGGCCTGAGAGACAGCACAGTAAGACAGCGGCAGGATAAAGCAGCGGGCCTGAGAGAGAGCACAGCAAGACGGCAACAGGATAGAGGAGCGGGTCTGAGAGAGAGTACAGGCAGATGGTGGCAGGATAAAGGAGCAGGCCTAGGGGAAGAACACAGCAAGACGGTGACAGGATAGAGGAGTGGGCCTGAGAGAGAGCACAGCGAGATGGCGACAGGATAAAGGAGTGGTCCTAGGGGGAGAGCACAGCGAGACAGAGGCAGGATAAAGGAGTCAGCGGTGGGATAAAGGAGCAGGCCTGAGAGACAGTGGCAGGATAAAGGAGCAGGCCTACAGGTAGAGCACAGCATAACAGAAGCAGGATAAAGGAGTGGGCCGGACAGAGTGCAAAGCATGATGTTGGCAAGATAAAGGAGTGGGTGAGGGGGAGGTGCATAGCTTCAGAGCCAACTCACTGCAATCTAAAGTAAACCAACGTGTGACATCATAAGGAAGAAGGTAAGTGATTTGGTTAGTATTTTCCTCTTTTCTCTCTGAACCCGTGTATTGGTTCAAATTAGGAGCTGGGGAATTAAAAATATTTGATCGGGGGTAGCATAATTGTAAGTGGTTTGATAAGAGTATAAGCACAGAGCAGGTCGAGAGTTTTTAATTCAAATTGATAGTTTAAACAGAGGACTAACTAGATTGTTGGAGGGAATAGAGGTTTTTTTTTTCATGTATGAGCAACTGTGACCCATCGCTTGCAACTCCTGCGCCATGTGGGAACTCCAGCACACTTCACGTGTTTTGGGGGACCACGTGTGTAGCAAGTGCCTTCAGCTGCTTCAGCTCAAGTTCAGGATTTCAGATCTTGAGGGGCAGCTGGAGTCAATGCGCAGCATCAGGGAGCACAAGAATTTCCTGGATCATACTTTCCAGGAAGTGGTCACCCCACAGGCAGTAAGAGTTCAGGTAGTAGGTGGGTGCCCATCCGGAAGAATAGCAAGAGGTTGGAGGTGCAGGGGTCCACGGGGTTTGTACCACTCTCAAACAGGTACTCAGCATTGGAGATTGCTGATGATACCTTGAAGGAGTGCAGTTCAGACCATGGCACCAATGGGCAAGGAACTGTACAGGAGGAAAAAGCAAAGTGTAGAAATGTAGAGGTTATAGGAGATTCCATAGTCAGAGGGACAGATGGTCATCCTGAGTCCCGCAAGGTGTGTTGCCTCCCTGGTGTCAGGGTAAAGGACATAACGGAGAGGGTGCAGAATATTCTGCAGGGGAAGGGAGTGAGCCAGAAGTTGTGGTACATGTTGGTACAAACGACAGAGAAGGCAGGTATTGAGGTCCTAAGGTCAGATTTTAAAGAGCTAGGGAGGAAGTTAAAAAGTTGGACCTCGAAGGTAGTAATCTCTATATTACTCCCAGTGCCACGTACTAGTGAGAGTAGAAATAGGAAGATAAGGATGAGTAATGCGTGGCTTGTAGCAGGAGGGAGAGCTTCAGGTTCTTGGGCCATTGTCACCAGTTCTGGGGCAGAAGGCACCTATTCAAAAGTGACGGGTTGCACCTCAACAGGACTGGGATCAATATCCTCGCAGGGAGGTTCACTGTGGTTGGGGAAGGTTTAAACTAAATTGGCAGGGGGATGGGTACCAGCATATAGAAGTAGAAAAGAAAAATAAGGTGCATAACGTGAGAGTGTTGACAGTACTACAGAAGAGAGTAGTTCCATATTAGGTAGGAGTGGACTGAGAAGGACTACCAGGGATGCAAAGACAAGAATACAATGCATGTTTTTTTAAAAATTCTTTCATGGGATGTGGGCGTTGCTGGCAGGCCAGCATTTGTTGCCCATCCCTAATTGCCCTTGAACTCAGTGGCTAGCTAGGCCATTTCAGAGGACATGTATGGGTCTGGAGTCACAAGTAGGTCAGACCAGGTCGGGACAGCAGGTTTTCTTCCCTAAAGGACATTAGTGAATCAGATGGTTTGACAATCGATGATAGTTTCATAGCATCATTACTGAGACTAACTTACAATACCAGATTTTTAATTAAATGTAAATTCCACCAGCTGCCATGGCGGGATTTGAACCTGTGTCCCCAGGGCATTGGGCCTGGGCCTTTGGATTACTAGCCCAGTAACTATTACTATGTATGTAAATGCACAAAGTGTGGTAAAAAGGTTGATGAGCTACAAGCACAAATAGCAACATGGGAATATGATGTAGTGGCAATAATGGAAACTTGGCTTTAAATGGTGAGGACTGCGTGCTTAATATATGAGGATAAAACAAAACAAGAGGGTGTATGATGCATGTCGGGTGAATTCTTCAAGTGAGAACCAGGACAAATACAAAAGATTGAGAGGGGAGGTGATTGCCATTCTATTCTCATATTCTCTACTTGCCAATCAACAGAAAAGGGAGCCCAAAAATCCTCTACCGGCATGTATATAGTAAGCAGATAATAAGATGTGAAGGGGGTCTATTGGGGACAAAGAGTAATATATGCTTAGAGGCGCAGGGTAAGGCTAGAATACTTGATGAGTACCTAGTATCTGTGTTTACTAAGAAAGAGGAATCTGACAAAATATCAGGAGAAGTGGATAGGGTAAAAATTGAGAGTAAGGAAGTACTGGAAAGGTTAGCTATGCTTAGGGTAAATAAGTCACCTGGTTCGGATGGCTTGCTTCCGAGTCATAATCTTCCAATCTTCCCTAGATTTGGGGCGGTGATGGGTGGGGGGGGGGCGGTGCCAGAGGATTGGAGAGTCGCAAATGTGACACCAGTATTCAAGAAAAGGTGTAAGGATAGTCCTAGCAACTACAAGCCAATTAGTTTAACATCAGTGGTGGGTAAGGTTTTTGAAACAATGATGAGGGGAAAAAATCAGCAGGCACTTGGAGAGGTGTGATTTAATTAAGGATAGACAGCACAGATTTGTATAAGGGAAATGAGAGCTAATTTACTCATAAATCACCCTGCTGTTCTTCAAATAGTGCAGTGGCATCTTTAATATCCTTTTGAATCATCAGAATAAGCACGTGGGAATCTCAGTTTGGTATTTAATCTTAAAAATGGCACCTCTGACCTCTTACCTTACATATACATACCCATGCTATGTTAAAGTTACCTTATCCATTTCCTCTTCTGTTTATTTTTAAGTTCTCTGAGCAAGATTATTATCAGTTCAGAGTACATAACAATACCATGAACTTATTTCCCATTGGAATTGATCAGATTCTCATTTAATTTAGAGGTTTGAACCCATATGTCTGAACAGTGTGAGAGTCCTGAGAATTAAGCCAAACTAACACTAAACTATTTTGAAAACCTCGTAAACCCGTCTGTGGAAGCATTCTCACCTCTCATCAAAATTCTGCAGGTTCAAGCCATACTCCAAAGTCTTGAACAGATAATTGAGGTTGACACTTTAGTGCAGTTCTGAGGGAATGTTGCTCTGTCTGAAGTGCAGTCTTTTGGATAAGGCACAGAAGATCCCATGGCCCTATTCGAATAAGAATAGGGGACTTCTCCAGGTTTTCTTGCCAATATATGTCCCTCAAGCAATAGCACTAAAACAATTTATCTGATCATTTTACTCTTTGCTGCTTGTGGGACCTTGATGTGTTCAATTTAGCTGTAGCATTTCCCAACATTTCAACAGTACTGACAAGTACTTAACTGGCTGTGAAGTATTTTGCAAGGTTGTGAAAGGTGCTATATAAATGCAAGTTATTTTTCTTTCTTTCACACTACTTCTTGATTCCCCACTTTATAGAATATTAATTTCCTCCCTGAACTCCCTTGGAAAAAGGATGATCAAACAGCTCTTGTAACTGTCAAACTTGCTTTTTGTCAGGTATCAGCCTAGCTCATTTTTACAAAAGGACAATTGACCCTAATCAAACTGCCTTTCTGCAAATTTGTTTCACACATTCACTGTCTTCTGTAGTAAAATGTTTTATTAAATATCATCTTGCTTTTGTACTATTGATTATAATTTATTTATTAAAGGGCAACAGAAAAAAATAGAGTTAGAGGGTGAGAGAAAGAGGGGCACAATGATTTCACTTTTGTCTGTGAGGAATAATGTGGGAGATCAATGAATTGAAAAAAAATATACAAATAGAATATGCTCTTTTGGGAACCAGTAATTTATTGATTCCCAAACTGAATATTCATCTAGACAGAATCTGAAATTCTTTAAATCAAATATATTTATTATTTGTTGTATGAAAGTGAGGAGGGACTCTCTGATTTTTAAATTTCATTTGCACTGCTGATATGAAGTCTCTGAAACAATAACATCATATGACCTGACTAAGCCATAATAACTGCAGCTTATTAAAGGAACTGTCTGGCCATTTAATTACATTTTGCAGATTACTGTAGCATTTCCAATTTTTAATTAAAAGATTAAAATGTTCTGTAGATGGTTCTTTTGTGTTGAACAGAGAAGTATTTTGTATTTTAATCTTTGCTCTTAGGTGCCATCATTTATTTTTAAGGCTTTTTTAATGCCTTTTTCACCATCCCTGACAATGAGTTGCAAAGAGATGACCTGTATCCAAACCTCTAGCTATTCTGTTCTATAATAATCCTATAGGAATTACGCAAGAGCAGGAGGAGGGCAATCTTTCCTACATAGGGAGACACCTGACCTCTGCTTGGAACCTCCTCACAGTGATGAAGAAAAATGGTGAATAAAATTCTGTGGCTCACTTCAAAAAGTTAAAATGGAATCAAATGACTTCACATACCTGTGCACATGTAAGATAAATGTATTGACTTCAGACAATGAAGTGTCCAAATTGAAATTACAATATTCCAAAAGTGAATTAATTTCAGGACAACAATTTCCACAGTGACGGATGTATATAATCTTTTAAATTAAGTTAGTTGGGAGATCGTAAGTGAAGTTTCATTTCACCTAGAATTTCGTTCTATGATCAGGAACATTTTTTGAGTTATGTAAACTTGGATCCTTACCACCTTGTAGTGCAATGCACTGAAGCTTCAAAGTGATTCATCATCATATTATCCATATTCTTATATACCTTAGTATTACCTGTGCATTCCTGTTTTACTGATTTCATTTTGGAGGGTCGGGGTTTACCAATTTTTCCTTTTGATCTGGAATACTGAAATTCATTTTCATTCAGACTATTAACAGCCATTGAAGAGAGAGAGAAAAAGTACATACTTTTTATCTTAGCTGGATATGAATGAAAGCCTCTCTAGTGAATATGTATTATTTCTAAAATCATTTAATTGTTCAGTGCTCGGTATTGCTACATAAGCTTACAGCATTTGACAGTGTGTGTTAAGAATTTGGGTAATATTGGCATTGAAATGCATTTAAATTGAATCATTTTTGTATTAAATTGATTGATGTCCTTGCTACATATATGTTCTACACACTTCCACTTAGGTGCTTATCCTACAGTATGACAAACAGATAATTTTTCCATTCTGATCTCAATCCGCATATATATGTCAAGGTTATATTATCCATGACTCCTTGTGATTATTATTGAGTTCTCAGAGAGATAGTCAAATTAGAGGATATTACTGAAATGTAAACTTATTTCCCATAGGAACTGATCTGTGGCTCCTTTAACTGCCCAGACTCATTTAATTTGGCCTGTTAAAAGCTACAGGGAGACAAAAGACTTGTTAGCAAATTTGAAACACATGAGATTACAGGGGGTGCATGGATACAAAATTGGCTGAGTGGTTAATGGATGTTTTTTGGACTGGAGGAAGGTTTGTAGTGGAGTTCCCCAAGGTGCAGTGTTGGGACCCTTGCTCTTCCTGATATATATTAATGACCTAGACCTTGGTGTACAGGGCACAATTTCAAAATTTGTGGATGATACGAAACTTGGAAGCATTGTGAACTGTGAGGAGGAAAGTGTAGAACTTCGAAAGGACATAGACAGGTTGGTGGAATGGATGGACAAGTGGCAGATGAAGTTCAATGAGGAGAAGTGTAAAGTGATTCATTTTGGTAGGAAGCACACGGAGAGACAATATAAAATAAAGGGTACAATTATAAAGAGGTGCAAGAGCAGATGGACCTGGGTGTATATGTGCATAAGTCATTGAAGGTGGTAGGACAGGTTGAGAGAGCAGTTAATAAAGCATACAGTATCCTAGGCTTTATTAATAGGGGTATAGAGTACAAGAGCAAGGAGGTTATGTTAAACTTGTATAAAACACTGGTCCGCCTCAACTGGAGTATTGCATTCAGTTCTGGGCACCACATTTTAGAAAAGATGTGAAGGCATCGGAGAGAGTGCAGAAAGGATTCACAAGAATGGTTCCAGGGATGAGGAACTGCATTTACAAAGCTATATTAGAGAAGTTGGGACTGTTTTCCTTGGAGAAGAGAAGGTTGAGAGGAAATTTGATAGAGGTATTCAAAATCATGAGATGTCTGGATAGAGCAGATAGAGAAAAACTGTTCCCTCTCATGAAAGAATCAAGAATAGATTTAAGGTAATTGGCCAAAGAAGGAATGGTGACATGAAGAGAACTTTTTTCACGCAGCAAATGGTTAGGATCTGGAATGCACTGCCAAAGAGTGTGGCGGAGGCAGGTTCAATTGAGGCATTCAAAAGGGAATTAGATAGTTATCTGAAAAGGATGAATGTGAAAAATGTGCAGGGGTACAGGGAGAAGGCAAGGGAATGGTACTAAGTGAATTGTTCATTCTCAAACACAATGGGCCGAATGGCCTCCTTCTGTGCTGCAACAATTCTGTGATTCCGTGAAATTGACGAAGGGACAGAAAGCAAAGAATAGTGGTAAGTGGTTGTTCTTCAGAATGGAGGGAAGTGTACGTGGTGTCCCCCAGGGATCGGTGTTGGGACCACTGCTTTTGATATATATTATATATATTAAGGACCTGGATTTGGGTATGTACAGCTTCTTTTCAAAGTTTGCAGATGATATAAAGCTTGGAAATGTAGTTATCAGCGAGGAGAATAGTAACTGATTTCAGGAGGACATAGACTGGTGAAATGGGCAGACGCATGGCAGATGAAATTTTGGTAGAAAAATGAGGGCATGCAAAAGAACTAAATGGTACAGTTTTAAAGAGGGTTCAGGAACAGAGAGATCTAGGGATGTATGCACACAATTCTTTGAAGGTGGCTGGACACGTTGAGAAAGCTGTGAAAAAGGGATAGGGGATCCTTCGTTTTATAAATCCATTTTATAAATAGATGCATAGAGTGCAAAAATAAGGAAGTTATGCTAAACCTTCATAAAACATTGGTTAAGCCCCAGCAAGAATATTGTGGCCAATTCTGGGCACCACAATTTTGAAAGAATGTTAAGGCCTTAGAGAGGATGCAGAGATTTACTAGAATGGTACCAAAGATGAAAGACCTCCGTGAAACAGAGAGACTAGAAAAACTGGGATTGTTCTTCGAACAAAACAGATTAAGGGAATATTTGACAGAGATTTTCAAAATCTTCAAGGGCTTTAATAAAGTAAGTAAGGGGTAACTGTTTCAGTGGAGGATCTTCGGTAAACAAAGGACACAACTTCAAGGTATTTGGCAAAAGAACCAGAGGTGATATGGGGGAAAATGTTATGTACTGAGTTGTTATGATCTGGAATGCACTGTCTAAGGGTGATGGAAGGAGATTCATAAATAACTTTCAAAAAAGAATTGAATAAATACTTGAATAGGAAAAAAAAAATACTGGGCTATGGGGATAGAGCAAGGGAATGGGACTAAGGGGTCAGTTCTGTCATAGAGCCAGCAAAGGTACAATGGGCTGAATGGCCTCTTTCTGTGTGGTATCATTCAATGATTCTAGGAAACAGCATTTTGAATTTTATCTTTGTTTCCAATTATGATTCTGTGCACAATTATGATTCTGTGCTCATTTTTGATTCTGGCAACAAGACAACAGCAACTTGCATTAGACTACTCTCTTGAAGCTGTAAACTTCCCAAGGCACTTTTAGAAAGGTAAAATATATAGAAAAAAATAAAGAAATGGATGCCAGGCTTATAAAAGTAGAATATATTTAAGGCTATTATCCAGGCTAAGGAATGAAAAATAGGGGATTTGAGAGGACAATTAAGGATAATGTTACAGACAGATGGGAAGTGGTGTGGGTGTTTCCACTTTTCATCTCTCAATGGCCACCCCCACCTCCTCAACCACCCCCGGGACCCAACACACCCCCATTCCCCCCAAACGACCACCCTTGCCTTGCCAGGGCCCAACCGATTACCCCCAGCGAGGCAACCTAAACTCACCTGAAATCCCAGCTCCATGTCTTCATCTGCCATCGGCTAGGCTGCAGTCCCAGCAGTGGCCACCGCTCCCGGTGGCACTGTTGAGATTAAGAGCTGAAGCTGGCAGCTCAATGAGGCGGAACTCCCCCCCTCAAGCGGGGGGAAGTCCCGCCTCGAAACACTTAAAGCCTGGGGACCCGTTAAATGTGGGACGGATCCCCAGGCTAGGTGGAAGCGGGTTCGCCACCGACTTTTACGTCGGTGCCCAGCTCCCATCCGCCCAACGTAAAATCCAGCCCAGAGAATAGAGTGTAGCATGAAATTAGAGTCCAAATGTTATAAAAGAGTTTGTCATTTTAAAAGACCTTTAGACGCTGTTCAGGAAAAAATCTTCCAGTGGTCCATTTTGATAAATGGATGTTATTTCACACCTATTATTTTGGCCTTGGCTTCAGAGTCATTCTGTCTGAAAAAGTCTTTGGCTCCATTCCTGCAGATAGGAGTTGTTAGCATGGAATGGGCTGTTTTTCCATTTCAATATGTTTTCCCCAACGCTAATTCAGATGTGGATAGTGGGTTTCGTCTTCAACAGACAAACATGTTTATTGACAGTACAGGAGGAGTCACCTGACCTCTCCTGACAGACTCCATTTTGTCTGTGGCACAAATGAGTCCATTTGTTTTGTAGCTCAGTTCAACAGTTGACTTTTATTTCAGAATCCCTTCAGTTAATTTCATATTTCATTACTGTTCCCTTTGTGATCGTGACACTAAATATAAGAATTATTGGAAAACATAGGAGAGACATTGAGACAAATCACAGAAAGTAACAGAAGGGACCTAAAATGTTTTGCAACAGTATTTGTTGCAGAAGAAAATCAAGTGTGTCCACTAAATGATAAATAACAAGGTTGATGAGTTAACGGCACAAATCATCGCGAATGAATATGATTTGGTAGCCTTTACGGAGACATGGTTACAGGTTGGTCACGACTGGGAGTTAAATATCCAGGGGTACCAGACTATTCGGAAGGACAGACAGGAAGGTAAGGGAGGTGGTGTAGCTCTGATATTCAAGGACGACATCAGGGCGGTGCTGAGAGATGATATAGGTTCAATGGAGAATGAGGTTGAATCCATTTGGGTGGAAATTAGAAACTCTAAGAAGAAAAAGTCACTGATAGGCGTTGTCTATAGGCCACCAAATAATAACATCACATTGGGGCGGGCAATAAACAAAGAAATAACTAATGCCTGTAAAAATGGTACGGCAATTATCATGGGGGATTTTAATCTACATGTAGATTGGTCGAACCAGCTCAATCAGGGTAGCCTTGAGGAAGAGTTTGTTGAGTGTATCCGTGATAGTTTTCTTGAGCAGCATGTAATAGAACCGAGGAGGGAGCAAGCTATCCTAGATCTAGTCCTGTGTAATGAGACAGGAATAATTAATGACCTCATAGTTAGGGATCCTCTTGGAAGGAGTGATCACAGTATGGTTGAATTTAGAATACAGATGTAGAGTGTGAAGATAAAATCCAATACCAGGGTCCTGCGCTTGAACAAGGGGGACTACAATAGAATGAGGGAGGACTTGGCTAAAGTAGACTGGAAACAAAGATTTTATGGTGGGACAGTTGACGAGCAGTGGAGGACTTTCATAGCAATTTTTCAAAGTGCTCAGCAAAAGTATATTCCAGTGAAAAGGAAGGACTGGAAGAAAAGGGGTAATCTGCCATGGGTGTCTAAGGAAATAAGGGAGGCTATCAAATTGAAAGAGAAGGCATATAAAGTGGCCAAAAACAGCATGGAACTAGAAGATTGGGAAAACTTTAAAGGTCAACAGAAAGCCACAAAAAGAGCAATAAAGAAAAGTAAGATAGAACACGAGAAAAAACTAGCACAGAATATAAAGACAGATAGCAAAAGTTTCTATAAATATATAAAACGAAAAAGAGTGGCTAAAGTAAACGTTGGTCCTTTAGAGGATGAGAAGGGGAATTTAGTTATGGGATATGATGAAATGGCCGAGGCATTGAACAGGTATTTTGTATCGGTCTTCACAGTGGAGGACATTAACAACATGCCAGTAATTGACAAAGAGACGAACGTAGGTGAGGACCTGGAAACAATCATTATTACGGAAGAGGTAGTGTTGGGCAAGCTAATGGAGCTAAGGATTGATAAGTCTCCTGGCCCTGATGGAATGCATCCCAGGGTACTAAAAGAGATGGCGGGAGAAATAGCAGGTGCACTGGCGGTAATTTTCCAAAATTCGCTGGACTCTGGGGTAGTCCCAGCAGATTGGAAAACAGCAGATGTGACGCCACTGTTTAAAAAGGGAGGTAGACAAAAGATGGGGAATTATAGCTTAACCTCTGTAGTGGGGAAGATGCTTGAGTCTATTATCAAGGAAAAGAAATAGCAGGGCATCTCGATAGAAATTTTCCCGTTGGGCAGACGCAGCATGGGTTCATGAAGGGCAGGTCATGCTTGACAAATCTTTTGGAATTCTATGAAGACATTACGAGCAAGGTGGACAATGGGGATCCAGTGGATGTGGTGTACCTCGATTTCCAAAAGGCCTTCGACAAGGTGCCGCACAAGAGGCTGCTGCATAAGATAAGGATGCATGGCGTTAGGGGTAAAGTATTAGCATGGATAGAGGATTGGTTGACTAACAGGAAGCAGAGAGTGGGGATAAATGAGTGCTATTCTGGCCGGCAATCAGTCACTAGTGGTGTGCCTCAGGGATCGGTGTTGGGACCGCAATTATTTACAATTTATATAGATGATTTGGAGTTGGGGACCACGTGTAGGGTGTCAAAGTTTGCAGATGACACTAAGATGAGTGGCAGAGCAAAGTGTGCAGATGACTGTGAAACTTTGCAGAGGAACATAGATACATTAAGTGAGTGGGCAAAGGTCTGGCAGATGGAATACAATGTTAATAAATGTGAAGTCATTCATTTCGGTAGGAGTAACAGTAAAAAGGATTATTACTTGAATGGTAAAAAGTTGCAGCATGCTGCTATGCAGAGGGACCTGGGTGTCCTTGTGCATGAATCGCAGAAGGTTGGTCTGCAGGTACAGCAAGTAATTAGGAAGGCAAATGGAATTTTGTCCTTCATTGCTAAAGGGATTGAGTTTAAAAGCAGAGAGGTTATGTTGCAGCTGTATAAGGTACTGGTGAGGCCACACCTGGAGTACTGTGTGCAGTTTTGGTCTCCTTACTTGAGAAATGATGTACTGGCACTGGAGAGGGTGCAGAGGAGGTTCACTAGGTTGATTCCGGAGTTGAGGGGGTTGGCTTATGAGAAGAGACTGAGTAGATTGGGATTATATTCATTGGAATTGAGGAGAATGAGGGGGGAACTTATAGAAACATATAAAATTATGAAGGGAATAGACAAGATACAAGTAGAGAGGATGTTTCCACTGGCAGGTGAGGCTAGGACAAGAGGGCATAGCCTCAAGATTAGAGGGAACAGATTTAGGACTGAATTGAGAAGGAACTTCTTCACCCAGAGGGTTATTAATCTATGGAATTCCTTGCCCAGTGAAGTAGTTGACGCTACTTCAGTAAACGTTTTTAAAGCTAAGGTAGATATCTTTTTGAACAATAAAGGAATTAAGGCATACGGTGAGAGAGCGGGTAAGTGGATCTGAGTCCACGAAAAGATCAGCCATGATCTTATTGAATGGCGGAGCAGGCTCGAGGGGCCGGACGGCCTACTCCTGCTCCTAGTTCTTATGTTCTAAATGGGGTAAATTATTATTGGTTCAAGAAATGGCAGCTATATTAAAATAATTGTGTAAATTTCCATGAAGGAGGGCAAATTTTAATAGTAATTTAAAAACTTACATATAGAAATTAGTTAAAAATGCGTCATGCAGAAATTGGATTAATCAAACGTTCGCAAAACTCCTAGGATTGGTCTTCAAAATGATTTGATAAGGGCAAACAAAATTTGCTGAATAGCTTTTCAAATGTGTTATATAAAGTAAAAAATGTTTACACCAGATATATATCCATTATTTTTCTTTTAGTAATCAGGGTTTCAATACTAATTCTAACCTCTCCCCTCCAGAATGAATTCAAAAAGTTTAGTTCTTTGTTTATTTATTGACTGGAAATGTTTGGTCATCACTGTTGGGAACGTGAATGCTACCTTTTACACCCAGTCTCTACATCATGTACTTCCAGAATTCAGCATACCATGAGTTAAAAGAAAAGCAAAGACCACTAAAGACCAAACCAATGATTCAGGGATTTAAAACAAAGCTGATCCCAGATTTGACCCTTGTTTTATGCTGAGTTAGATGGTATCGTTTTAACATTGTAGAGGAGAGATTGAGCACTATAGCACCCATATTTTAGACATTACGCAGCATCTGAATGTTGTCCAAATGCATTCATACATTTCTGACAAGTGTACTGGGTGCCACCTTGGTAAAGGGGTTTGTGCATGCACACTTAACAGTTGCCGGCAGCATGCAGAGTAAGCATGTTATGACGTCAATCAGTGTGCAATGCTGATTTGATGCGAGCATGACTATTTTTGAACACCTGTCCTGTTTTGTCTTTTTAACCTCGTACAGCTGAACACAATGTTAAAGTCATGAAGGAACCCCCGACCAGCGCTACGTAAAGGAATCATGAACTACTTGTAGATTAGTTGCTGAATTATTTTTTCTAGCTGATGGTGCAATTCTACGCATTTTTGGAGCTTTCCTTTACTTCTCTAGAGTTTGTATAGTCTATGGGAATGTTCTAACTGGTGCTGAAGTACTTTTTTTATGGTGCTGCAGTAAGTTGCTTCTAGACAGGCCTGGTAGGCCTTCCGTGTGGAATTGAGCATTACCAGGAGAATGAAGAAAGGTTACACACAGCAGGACAAGCTGCTGGAAAAGTGAGGAGAATGAGGGGGAAGAAGGGCTCTCTTCAGGAGGCCATCAGTAAGAGTCTTAGGGAACAATTATGGTACCTCACCTTCACTGAAGACCAATGCTTGAGACATCTTGGCTTCACTAAAGAGGTAATGACTGAATTCTGTCAACTACTGCAACTACAACTGCAACATCAAAGCTAGACAAGGACTGCATTGTCTGTGGCTGTCAAGGTAGCCATGATTCTTAACTTTTATGCATCTGGCTCCTAGGTTACTACTGGAGATATAAGAAACATCTCGCAATTTGCAATACACGGCTGCATAATGGAGGTCACTGAGGCTTTCTGTAGACAGAGAGACAGCTTCATCTCATTCTCTCTTGTCAGACAAGCAAGCAGAGTAGGCATGAGTGTTTGAACAGATTGCAGGCTTCCCCATGGTGCAGGGTGTCATTAACTGCACGTACATTGCCTTGCATGCGCCACATCTCAACTCGACCATTTTCATGAACTAAAAGAGATTCCAGCCCTTTAGTGTGTAAGTGGGATGTGACCACTGGTATTGTATCATGCAGCTCAATGCCCATATCCTGGCAGTATTCATGATTCCTTCATTCTACAGCAGTCCTCTGTGCCACCACAGCAAGTCAAAGGCTGTCTCCTGAACGACAATTGTAGAATCATAGAATGGTTACAACACAGAAGGAGGCCATTTGGCCGTCGTGTCCCTGCCAGCTCTCTGCAAGAGCAACTCAACTAGTCTTACCTGCCCTTTTCCCATAGCCCTGCAGATTTTTTCTATTCAGATAATTATCCAATTCCCTTTTGAAAGCCACCATTGAATCTGCCTCCACCACACTCTCAGGTCGTGCATTCCAGGTCCTAACCACTCGCTGTGCAAGAAAGCTTTTCCTCATGTCGCCTTTAGTTCTTTTGCCATTCACCTTAAATTGGTGTCTTCTGGTTCTCAACGCTTCCACCAGTGGAAACAGTTTCTCTTTATCTACTTTGTTCAGACCCCTCATGATTTTGAACATTTCTATCAAATTTCCTCTCAGCCTTCGCTATGGAGAACAGCCCCAGCTTCTCCAATCTATCCACATAACTGAAGTTCCTCATCCCTGGAACCATTCTTGTAAATCCTTTCGGCGCCTTCTGTAATGCTTTCACATCCTTCCGAAAGTGTGGTGCCCAGAATTGGGCACAATACTGCAATTGAGACAGAACCAGTGTTTTATAAAAGTTTTCCATTAACTTCCTTGCTTTTGTATATGCCTCGATTTATAAAGCCCAGGATCCCATATGCCTTATGAATCGCTTTCTCAACCTGCCCTGCTGCCTTCAATGATTTGTACATGTACACCTCCAGGTTCCTCTGTTCCAGCATTCCCTTTAGAATTGTATCCTTTATTTTATATTGCCTCTCTTCATTCTTCCTACCAAAATGTATCACATCACACTTCTTTGCATTAAATTTCATCTGCCACAGGTCCACCCATTCCACCAGCCTGTCTGTCCTCTTAAAGTCTATCACTATCATCCACACAGTTCACAATACTTCCAAGTTTTGTGTCATCTGCAAATTTTGAATTTACGTCCAAGTTGAGGCCATTAATATAGTCAACAAAAGCAGTGGTTCTGATAAGGCCCCTGGGGAACCTCACTATATACCTCCCTTAAGTCTGAAAAACAACTGTTGACCACTACACTCTCTTTCCTGTCACTCAGCCAACTTTGTGTCCATGCTGCCACTGTACCTTTTATTCCATGGGCTTTAGATTTGCTGACAAACCTGTTGAGTTAAGGGTTATCCACTCGTGACTCCAGTCCAGAACTCATGCACACATGTACAGTAGGAGACAATGAGAGCCATCCTGCTCCAAGGAACATGATAGAGCACATCATTGGCATCCTCAAGCAACACTTCTTCAACTGCCTGGACCACTCTGAAGAGCCCTATAGTACTCCGATGAGCATGTATCAAGAATGAGGGAACAGCCAATGCCACCACCTATGGGGCATGAAGCTGAGGAGCAGGATGTGGAGAAACAGGAAGAGGAAAGGGGCTACAAAATAGGCAGCCCCTTTCTATATGTTTAGATAATTCATGAGTGATACCAGTAACCTGGACCACATCTCCCCATTCACTAACCATTTTACACTCCTTAACTTTCTTCTAACACTGACCTCACAGTGTCAGCTTCATCACAATGCAAAAACGAAAGCCACCATAAAGTGAACATTCCAAACCAAATTTATAAATTAAATCATGCCATATTGCATGCAAAAATCAACTAATCACATTCTCTTTGTGCCTGCCTTCTGTGTTCCTTGGCCCTGTCCTAGTGCTCCAATGCATTGTTACCCTCAGTGGCCTGCAGCATGGTTGGTGGAAGGCTGATGACCTCCAATTGAGGAGACTGCAGATGGACTTGGAGGGTGACCTTGAGCAGCTCTGGGCCTAGACGGCCCGACTTCATACTGCACCATCTTGGCCTGGCCTGATGCAGTCTGGACTGGCTGGCTGACAGACAACAGCCAGGGCACTGGCAGAGTGGCAGGAGTGTGAATAGGAAGGATGTCATCCTGAGAAAGGACAGTAGATTTGTGCTCCATGGAACTACTGCTACATTCCCGGGACAGTGCCTCAGTAATCCTATTTATCTTTTGGAGAACCGATTGATGGACTGCTGTGTGACTCTGGAAGCCCCCTTGAACAGTGGTATCCAGAGCCATGATGGCAGCAGCCTGAGCTTGCAAGGCAGCACTCATCATTGCAGCTATCTGTGCTGCAATGGAAGCTGTGACATTAGCCATCAGATGTTGCATCATGGTGGGTTCCACAGATGGAAGTGATCACCTGTCCAGTTTATCAAGGATGGGCTCCAAGATCTGCACAAAACCCTTGATACTACGGGAGGGCTTTCTGGCAGCCTTCTTAGTGCACCAAGAATTTGGCTATGTATAACCATCAACCTCCTTCTGTAGCCTGACCCAACAAAGTCCTCATTTGAATCCACTGCAGCAGAACTTGAGTGTGACCTCACCCTGCAGCAAGCAGGCTTTCCTGTGCTATCGTTTCTCCCAGCCCTGCCTCCTGCACCCTTGTATTTAGTATTTCACTTGAAGATCCCTCCATTATCCTAACCTCTAAGATATGTGCTGTGTCAGCGTCTGAGCTGGTAATTGTGAGTGTAAAAGCAGGTGACGGTCTCTCTTCAATCTCTTCTTCCTCTTCTTCCATTGATTGGGAAGGCTCCAGTTCTTGGATATCTGAAATGACAAAGGAGCAAGGTTTGGGTTGTGGTGAGGGAAGAGGAGAAAGTAAGAAGTGTGTGCTTACATCAGCATCTAACTCAGAAGGCGGGGATGAGGGAGAAGTAGAATGAGAGAAGGGGGATTAGGTATGCAGAGACCCTCATCATGGATTACTTCAGTACAACCAGTGGTCAAGGCCTCAGTGATGCCCCTTCCCATTGTGTGCTCCATGAGGGTTAAAGCATACAGGCATGCTTGTCTTCCTCCAGTTCTTTGCTGTTGTCTGCTATTATATACCACCTTTTCCTGCAGTTGTCAGTGAGTGTCCTGCAATATGTTTGAGTGATGTGGTGGCATGATTGAATAGCAGCCAGCATTTGCAAGTTGTGAGTTGTGGGTGCGAGGCTTGCAACAGTGCTACATTTGTGAAGGTGAGATAAACCAATGAACTTTAGGGTTGAGTACTGATAAATATTGTTGGTAGGTGGTGCTGTGGTGTAGAGAATTGAACAGTGGATGAGGCTAGTGGTGCAATTGGTAGCATATGTCATTTGAAGATGAACTCACTTACCTTGACCATTTGGATAAGATTGTTAAACTTCTTCCTGCACTTCATCCGTGTTCTTGGAGAAACAGTCCTGACATTAACCTCCATCACTACTTGTTCACACTGCCTCCTGAGCGTATGTCCAGAAGGTCTTCTGCCCCCGCCCTGCGAATGTCTCTCCTTTCCTCCTCTTTCCAGTGCATTGTCTGAAAACTTTGGTGCTCGCGCTCTCTCATATTCAGCCATTGCTCAAATATCACAGCCTAGATTGCCTTTTGAAAAAAAACTCATCACTTCTTCCAGCCACAATGCACCACCCCTTTCAGAGGTGCTGGCTGCTTTTAAGTAGTGCTAGCCATCACGATATAGGGCTATCTTCTGTTGCATGTAGCCAATGAACAGCCAAGTAGTGCTGGTTGCATGAAGAAATCATGTTAAAGAGCAGGGAGCAATAACTTGAGTGCAGGTTAATCACATACCGCGATCCCTATTCCCATTTTTGGGGATTAGCGAATTTCTCGCCTATGAATGCTGGCGTCGTACAATTGATGACAACCTTCTCTCTGAGTCAGAAGATTGTGGGTACAAACAGTACTTCAGGACATGCACATATCATCTATACTGACAGAGGGAGTGCTGAAGTGTTGGAGGTGCTGACCCAGACATTCCTGGGGTTAGAGAGCTTGGAAAGTTTTGATTTCCACCAGGGCTGGCAAGAATTTGGGCTGGAGCTCGGGTGTGACAAGATTTTGCCTCATTTGCTCTGACCTTGAAATTCCAGGAAAGAGGTTGAGGACTGATCTTCCACCTGCTACTCCATCAAGGGGTTATGTTGGAGAAGTTCCTGGGGTACCTTAGGAATTTTGCTGTTTATGCCTTAAAAGGCCACAGCAGAATTCAAGTCAACTGAGATTTGGGATGGGGATCAATTACCTTGTTTGGAGGTAAAATGGCTTCTTTTGAAGCCTAACAGTTAAAAAAAAAACTGTCATTTACCCCACTGGGTCATAGAGAGCAAGGAAAGAAATAGGGCAGGTACCACTTTGCAGTCATCAGTAGCACATGCTAGCCATGTGTATAGCTCTCGCCCACTATTGAAGAGGGAGTCTTCAGCCTGGTGCTGGGGTACCTAAGTGTTCCACTTCGCACACTAACAGTAGTGAAGTAGACCCCTTAGGAAATTTGGGCTCCCCGTCTTTTAGTGAAAGGTTAAGCTAAGGCTCTGTCTGCCTGTTCTGGTGTTTCTGGTGGACGTTAAAGATTCCATTAGACTATTGAAAGATGACATTTTTCCCAGTATCCTGGTCAGCATTCCTCTCTGAACCAGCAGTGCCATAAAAACAGATTAACTAGTCTTTCATCTTATTTTCTGTTTGTGGGACCTTGCTGTGCACAAATTAGCTGCCATGTTTATCCACTTAACAGCAACTGTAACATAGAAACATAGAAAATAGGAGCAGGAGTAGGCCATTCAGCCCTTCGCGCCTGCTCCACCATTCATTATGATCATGGCTGACCCTCCAACTCAGTAGCCTGTTCCGGCTTTCGCCCCATACCCTTTGATCCCTTTAGACCCAAGAGCTATATCTAACTCCATTTTGAAAACATACAATGATTTGGCCTCAACAGCTTTCTGTGGTAGCAAGGTCCACAGGCTCACTACTCTCTGGGTGGAGAAATTTCTCCTCATCTCAGTCCTGAAAGGTTTACCCCGTATCCTTAGATTATGACCCCTGGTTCTGGACTCCCCCACCATCGGGAACATCCTTCCTGCATCTACCCTGTCAAGTCCTGTTAGAATTTTATAGGTTTCTATGAGATCCCCCTCACTCTTCTGAACTCCAACGAATATAATCCTAACCGACTCAATCTCTCCTCATACGTCAGTCCCGCCATCCCAGGAATCAGTCTGGTAAACATTCTCTGCACTCCCTCTATAGCAAGAACATCCTTCCTCAGATAAGGAGACCAAAACTGCACACAATATTCCAGGTGTGGCCTCACCAAGGCCCTGTATAATTGCAGCAAGACATCCCTGCTTCCATACTCGAATCCTCTCGCTATGAAGGCCAACATACCATTTGCCTTTTTTATCACCTGTTGCACCTGCATGCTTACCTTCAGCGACTTGTGTACAAGAACACCCAGGTCTCGCTGCATATTCCCCTCTCTCAGTTTATAGCAATTCAGATAATGATCTGCCTTCCTGTTTTTGCTACCAAAGTGGATAACCTCACATTTATCCACATTATACTGCATCTGCCATGCATTAGCCCACTCACTCAACTTGTCCAAATCACCCTGAAGCCTCTCTACGTCCTCCTCACAACTCACCCTCCCACTCAGTTTTGTGTCTTCTGCAAATTTGGAGATATTACATTTAGTTCCCTCATCTAAATCATTAATATATATTGTGAATAGCTGGGGTCCGAGCACCGATCCCTACGGTACCCCACTAGTCACTGCCTGCCATTCGGAAAAAGACCCATTTATCCCTACTCTTTGTTTCCTGTCCGCCAACCAATTTTCTATCCATCGCAATACACTACCCCCAATCCCATGTGCTTTAATTTTATATGCTAATCTGTTATGTGGGCCTCTGTTGAAAGCCTTCTGAAAGTCCAAATAAACTACATCCACTGGATCCCCCTCAGCAACTCTACTAGTCACATCCTCGAAAAATTCTATTAGATTTGTCAAGCATGATTTCCCTTTCGTAAATCCATGCTGACTCTGCCCGATTCTACCACTAAGTGCTCTGCTATAAAATATTTGATATCTCCCCACTACCGACGTCAGGCTAACTGGTCGATAATTCCCTGCTTTCTCTCTACCTCCCTTTTTAAATAGTGGGATTACATTAGCTACCCTCCAATCTGTAGGAACTTTTCCAGAGTCTATAGAATCTTGGCAGATGACCACCAATGCATCCACTATTTCTAGGGCCACTTCCTTAAGTACTCTGGGATGCATACCATCAGGCCCTGGGGATTTATCGGCCTTCAATCCCATTAATTTCCTCAACACCATTTCTCTACTAATACTTATTTCTTTCAGTTCCTCTCTCTACTAAGCTCTGTGTTCCCCAACATTTCTGGTATGATATTTGTGTCCTCCTTTGTGAAGACAGAACCGAAGTATGCATTTAGTTGGTCAGCCATTTCTTTATTCCCCATAATAAATTCCCCTTCAAAGGTATTTCATTGTTGTGCAATGCTTTGGAATGCTTTAAGAATGTACAAAGGTACAATATGAATGCAAGCTCTTTTTCTATTACTTGTCTATAATTCAACAATGTCACTCGGAGAAATAGTATGGGAAGAGAAAACTCTCATCATTGTAATAGAGTGTTGGCCAGATTTTGGAACAAAGGCAAGTTGTCGGGAACTTAACTCGGCATCTAGCCTGGACTGCGGCCTCTTGAGTGGCAGATGGAAAAATATTGCCTCCCTTGGCAGTGATCAGCACAAAAGTGTTGAACAAAAATCTTATGAGCCCTTATTTTGCTATATGAATAAATCATGCGCAGAAAATGTGACTGATAATTTAAGGATTGATAATCTGTTATCTGTTTACAGCATAAAAATTAAAAAGAAAGAAAAGGCTTGCATTTATATAACACCTTTCATGACTACTGGACATCTCAAAGCACTTTACAGCCAATGAAGTTTTTTTTTTGAAGTGTAGTCACTGTTGTAATTCAAGGAATCTGATAGGCAGTATGCGCACAGCAAACTCTCACAAACAGCAATGTGATAATGACCAGATAATCTGTTTTTATGATGTTGATTGAGGGCTAAATATTGGCCAGGACACCAGAGATAACTCCCCTGCTCTTCTTCAAAATAGTGCCATGGGATCTTTTACATCCACAGAGCTAGCAGATGGGGCCTTGGTTTAACATCTCAACTGAAAGATGACATCTCTGACAATGCAGTACTCCCTCAGTACTGCACTGGAGTATCAGCCTTGATTTTTGTGCTCAAGCCCTGGAGTGGTACTTGAATCCAGAACCTAGTAACTCAGGCGAGAGTGCTACCAACCTTTTTTTCATTCATAGGATGTGGGCATCGCTGGCTAAGCCAGCATTTATTTCCCATCCCTAATTGCCCTTGAGAAGGTGGTGGTGAGCTGCCTTCTTGAACCGCTGCAGTCCGTGTGGGGTGGTGTGTTGCTTGGAGTGGATCTTGCAGGTGGTGGTGTTCACATGCATTTGCTGCCCTTGTCCTTCTCGGTGGTAGAGGTCGCGGGTTTGGAATGTGCTGTCTAAGTGGCCTTAGTGCGCTGCTTGCATCTTGCAGATGGTACACACTGCTGCCACTGTGCGTCGGTAGTGGAGGGAGTGAATGTTTGTAGATGGGGTGCCAATCAAGCGGGCTGCTTTGTCCTGGATGGTGTCAAGCTTCTTGAGTGTTGTTGGAGCTGCACCTATCCAGGCAAGTGGAGAGTATTTCATCACGCTCCTGACTTGTGCCTTGTAGATGGTGGACAGGCTTTGGGGAGTCAGGAGGTGAGTTACTCGCCGCAGGATTCCTAGCCTCTGACCTGCTCTTGTAGCCATGGTATTTATATGGCTACTCCAGTTCAGTTTCTGGTCAATGGTAACGCCCAGGTTGTTGATAGTGGGGGTTTCAGCGATGATAATGCCATTGAATGTCAAGAGGAGATGATTAGATTCTCTCTTGTTGGAGATGGTCATTGCCTGGCACTTGTGTGGTGCGAATGTTACTTGCCACTTATCAGCCAAGCCTGGATATTGTCCAGGTCTTGCTGCATTTCTACACGGACTGCTTCAGTATCTGAGGAGTCGCGAATGGTGCCGAGCATTGCGCAATCATCAGTGAGCATCCCCACTTCTGACCTTATGATTGAAGGAAGGTCATTATTGAAGCAGCTGAAGATGGTTGGGCCGAGGACACTACCTTGAGGAACTCCTGCAGTGATGTCCTGGAGCTGAGATGATTGACCTCCAACAACCACAACCACCTTCCTTTGCACTAGGTATGACTCCAACCAGCAGAGAGTTTTCCCCCTAATTCCCATTGACTTAGCTCCAGCAACCCGGGTTCAGTTCTGGGTACTGCCTGTGCGGAGTTTGCAAGTTTTCCCTGTGACCCCGTAGGTTTCCGCCGGGTGCGCCGGTTTCCTCCCACAGCCAAAGACTTGCAGGTTGATAGGTAAATTGGCCATTGTAAATTGCCCCTAGTATAGGTAGGTGGTAGGAGAATGGTGGGGATGTGGTAGGGAATATGGAATTATTGTAGGTTTAGTATAAATGGGTGGTTGTTGGTCGGCACAGACTCGGTGGGCCGAAGGGCCTGTTTCAGTGCTGTATCTCTCTATGACTCTATGACTTCAGTTTTACTAGAGAGCCTTGATGCCATGCTCAATCAAATGCTGCCTTGATGTCAAGGGCAGTCACTCTCACCTCATCTCTTGAGTTCAGCTCTTTTGTCCATGTTTGAACCAAGGCTAAAATGAGGTCAGGAGCCGAGTGGCCATGGCAGAACCCAAACTGAGCGTCACTGAGCAGGTTATTGCTAAGCAAATGTCGCTTTATCGCACTGTCAATAACACCTTCCATCACTTTACTGATGATTGAGAGTAGACTGATGGGGCATTAATTGGCCGGGTTGGACTTGTCCTGCTTTTTGTGTACAGGACATACTGGACAATTTTCCACATTGCCGGTAGATACCAGTGCTGTAGCTGTACTGGAACAGCTTGGCTAGGTGTGCAGCAAGTTCTGGAGCACAAGTCTTCAGTACTATTGCCAGAATGTTGTCAGGGCCCATAGCCTTTGCAGTATCCAGTACCTTCAGTCGTTTCTTGATATCACGCGGAGTGAATCGAATTGGCTGAGGTCTGGCATCTGTGATGCTGGGGACTTCAGGAGGAAGCCGAGATGGATCATCAACTTGGCACTTCTGGCTGAAGATTCTGGCAAATGCTTCAGCCTTATCTTTTGAACTGAAGTGCTGGGCTCCTCCATCATTGAGGATGGGGATATTTTTGGAGCCACCTCCTCCAGTTCGTTGTATAATTGTCCACCACCATTTACAACTGGATATGGCAGGACTGCAGAGCTTAAATCTGATCCGTTGGTTATGGGATCGCTCAGCTCTGTCTATCACATGCTGCTTACGCAGTTTAGCATGCAAGTAGTCCTGGCTTGTAGCTTCACCAGGTTGACACCTCATTTTGAGGTATGCCTGGTGCTGCTCCTGACACACTCTCCTGCATTCTTCATCTCCCAGCTTGATGTTAATGGTAGAGTGGGGGATATGCCGAGCCATGAGGTTACAGATTGTGGTTGAGTACAATTCTGCTGCTGCTGAAGGCCCACAGCACCTCATGGATGCCCAGTTTTGCATTGCTAGATCTGTTCGAAATCTATCCCATTTAGCACAGTGGTCGTGCCACACAACACGATGGAGGGTATCCTCAATGTGAAGGCGAGACTTCGTCTCCACAAGGACTGTGCGGTGGTCACTCCTACCAATACTGTCATGGACAGATGCATCTGCGGCAGGCAGATTGGTGAGGACGAGGTCAAGTATGTTTTTCCCTTTTGTTGGTTCCCTCACCACCTGTCGCAGACCAAATCTTGCAGCTGTGTCCTTTAGGACTCGGCCAGCTCGGTCAGTTGTGGTGCGACCAAGCCACTCTTGGTGGTGGTCATTGAAGTCCCCCACCCAGAGTGCATTCTGCACCCTTGCCACTCTCAGTGCTTCCTCCAAGTGGTGTTCAACATGGAGGCGTACTGATTCATCAGCTGAGGGAGGGCGGTAGGTGGTAATCAGCAGGAGGCTGACAATATAAATTTTTAGTTACGTTTGTAACCCATGAAAAATTTACTCCCAGTTCATAATGCACTGTATTTGTTAACCTGTTGACTCAATTCTATACCCATTGTGACATTCAAGTAAACGTATTGTGTTAATTGTGTATTAATTGTATTTAATTGTATGCAGGTGGTGAGCATTAACTGGGGATTCACTTGTGCTTCTATAAATATGAGCAGACTGAAATGGTGCTCGTTGGGTTAGGAGGTGCATGTTTGTAATGTGTATCTCTGTAAATAAATGTTTATAAAAGTGTATAAAGATAGGCTCCAGTTCTTTCACCAACTGGCTGTCTGGAGTATAACACATTTTCTTTGGTTAGGAATTTTCATGTTGTGCTCTATTCACTTGTTCTTCTTTAAAACATGCATATTTTCTAAACAATTTCTTAACTCTTTGTCCTTAAGTTGTTATTTCATTCACTTAAATATGTGTTGCTATGTGTAGCTTAAGAGCTATAAAATTGGTGAGGAAAAATTGCTGCTCAAAAAATTCTGTGTAACTGGAGAAAAACCCATCAACCTCAACCAATTTAAACGTAATTTTTTTAACAAAGTAAATTCTATGCAATCTCATGATTGTTTCCCCTCCAGTCGTTCATTCAATTAGAAAGCAAATAAAACTGATAACACTGTAGTTCTTACATCATAAATTAATTATTCTTCAGTTTTTTTTGTCAAAAATCCAATATTCCTGCAGGTCATACGCCACAAGTTCAATATTGTTCCAGATTTTAAAATACATGCCATTATCAAACAGAAGCAACATCACAACACTATGAAAATGACTACTACACATGTGTTGTAAGCATAATCGAATGCTACGTAAGAACCAAAGAACATAAGAAATTGGAGCAGGAGTATGCCATTCAGCCCTTCAAGCCTGCTCTGCATTTAATAAAATCATGGCTGATCTCCTACCTCATCATCACATTTCCTCACCATCCCTGTATCCCTTGATTCCCCCTTCGTGTCCAAAAATCTATCGATCTTTGTTTTGAATGTACTCAACTATTGAGCATCCACATTCCTCTGGGGTAGAGAATTCCAAAGATTCACAACCCTTTGAGTGAAGAAATTTCTCTACACCTTATTTTGTGAACCCTAGTTTTAGACTCTACAGCCAGGGGAAAGATTACTAGCATCTACACTGTCAAGCCCTAAGAATGTTATATGTTTCAATGAGATCACCTTTCATTCTTCTAAACCCAAGTGTCATGCTAGGCACCCACCTGCCAAGAATGAGGCACATCAATTTTGTCATGAACATTGATTTTTAACTGTTGTTGCAGCGATGAAATGACTTGTTAAACAGATCAGCCTTGGCTGGAAAACAACATTTACATACTAACAGACATCGAAGGTGAGGAAGTGTGTTCCAGAGACTGCTAAGGAGGATACAATCCACAAGGACCAGTAGTGGTTAGACCAACTGGTCACTTGACTACCTGTCTGTTCCAGGGTTTTCTTTTGAACTGGCCACAGAGAGTTTGAAGGCAGAGTGTCTGTTTGCTCCTGGACTGAGAAGATCTCTCCTGTTTGCTCCCCTCTCTTTCTCACGAGCCTCTGAATCCACTGAAGACACGAAGCCCAAGAGAGAAAAGTCTTCCACAGCGAACAAGGTTTAAGAAGAATACTGGGCTGCAACGAAAAGCAATATCTACCTACAATCAAGGACTCTACAGTGAGCTCGAAGAACTGCAACAATAACTCTTCAGATATTGCCTCGAACATTCTCACTTTATTTTTCTTCCCTTTTCTGTCTCTTGCATGTGTGTATCGTGTATGCATGCTTGTGTGGGCACGTCGTTATCCGTAGGCGTTAACCGAATTAGAGTTTAAGTTTAATAAATTTCAACTTTTCTTTAAACCTAAGAAAGCCTGTTTGTGCTGGTTTCTTTGCCTTATAATTGGAAAGCAGTGAACAAGGATTCACCAAGGGGGATCTAAAAACACTCTGTGTTTAAAAATAAAACCCTGTTATAGTAAGACCAGGTGAAGGCTGAATGGGAACCCTAGACCTCATTCTCACCTGGTCATAACAGAAATTTGGGTGCTAGCGTCCGGAATATTACCCACAGACAAATGAGAGAAATTGGAAGTGGGAAGCTAAATTGTTCCCAATCAAAAGGAGCAAGATTTCAATACAGGTTTTCTTCTTGGTATGTGTGCTGGAATACTAACATGTCTGCAACTGAAACTAGTGGCTCCCCAAGCCAGGGTGAAGTAATTTGGGATAAGTTAAAAGCACTGTCTATGGAGGAGTTGAGAAAAGTGGCTGAGCAGTGTTGGATTACTGTACGTGGCAAGGCTAGGAAGTCTGAACTCCAAAGGCTAGTGGCCAGCACTTTTCCCTTGAATCTGAAGAAGCAGAAACAGGGTTAGAAGCAGACCCAGACAGGGTACTGCTAGCAAAGATACAATTGGAACAAAGGAAACTTGAATTAGAAGACAGGGAAAGAGAAAGAGAGAGACAGGAGAGGAAGAAAGAAAGAGCCTTCCAGAAGGAACGTGAAGAAAATGAAAGGCAGGAGAAAGAGAGAGAAAGAATATTCCAGAAAGAATGTGAAGAAAGAGAGGTGTAGCGGCTTTAGTTAACCAGGGGGCGACAGAGTAACCCCAGTGAAAGCATAGCCAATATGGAGGAGCGTAATTCATGGCTGGGTACAGAATTGTTAAAACTAGCTCAATTAATTCCAAAATTCAATGAGGAAGATATAGAAGAATTTTTTGAGTCCTTTGATAAACTGGCAAGACAGCTAACATGGCCATCTGAGACCTGGCCTCTTTTGGAAAAGCCCATGAGATTTGTTCCCTGTTGTCAGATGAGAGTTCATCAAATTATGAACTGACCAAAAATGCTGTCCTCGAGCCATATGAATTCATACCCGAAGCCTATCGCCAAAAGTTTAGAACCCTCGAGAAGCAAGCTAATCAAACTTATCTGCAGTTTGAAAGGAGTAAGCAGCTGGCTTTTGACCAGTGGCTGAGGGCTGTTAAAGTACAGCTCCGCTAGAGAATCTCAGAGAAGTAATTCTGTTAGAGGAATTTAAACACTCTCTCCTACTCTCCATAAAAACCCATGTAGAGGCTCAGCGGGTCCAGAGAGCCCGGCAAGTGGCAGTTCTGGCCGATGAGTTTGCTTTAATATATATTCAGTTTCCCAGAGGAGAACCTTTCCTAATCACCCCCGTAAATCCGAAAAGGACAAAGGGTGGGAAGGTGATAGGAGGCCAAGCAGTCCTGGGAGAGAAAGAAAAGCAGGAGACACAGGGGCCCCCCTCTAGCCAAGAAACAAGGTGCTATGAGCAGGAGCGAGACACGGAGACCTGTGTGCTTCCATTGTAATCAA
Organism: Heterodontus francisci; assembly: GCF_036365525.1. Taxonomy (NCBI): domain Eukaryota; kingdom Metazoa; phylum Chordata; class Chondrichthyes; order Heterodontiformes; family Heterodontidae; genus Heterodontus; species Heterodontus francisci. Next base: position 137,533,685 of record NC_090374.1, on the reverse strand, counting down.
GCAGGGCATTTAAAAACTGACTGCTGGAAACTAAAGGGAAGACCTGTAGGGTTAATTAGGTCACACCCACTCAGTGAAAAAGGGAACCTGATGGAAAGCACAGTAGAATAAGCTATGGCTTTAACTGCAGTAAGAGTGAGACTCAGGTTGCTTACGGCTGCCAGTGCAGGAAAATTTAATAGGATTCCTGAGGGTTAGAAAGGTTTTGTGACTGAAGGGAAAGTAACCCTGTACCCCTCGAGTGGGGCAAGCAAGCCCATAGTAATTCTCAGGGACACAAGGGCCACTAGATCCCTTTTACTGGGAAAAGGCCTGTCCTTTCCCCCAGAGAGTGCAGTGAACACCAGAATGGTGGTGAATGGTATTGGAGGGCAGTGAATGCCTGTACCTGTACACCGGGTGCACCTGAAGTGTCACCTAGTTTCGGGACCGGTGACAATAAGGATTGTCCGTAGTTTGCCCGTGAACGGAATTGACCTGCTCCTAGATAATGATCTGGCGGGAGTGAAGGTGATAGCCCCCCCAGTAATGAAAGAAAGACCGCAGGAGGTCAGAGAAACAGGGCAGTGGCGGGAGATGGACACCTGCAGTTTCCCTGAATGTGTAGTGGATCGGGCCATGATCAAACCAGCTCCCCCAGAGGAGACTGCATTGGCACTGCAGGCAGATGACTAGAAGGTCTGCCTGTCCAAGACTTTCTTTGGAAAGTTAGGAGACCCAGGGAATGAATTATTAGGATTTTCTCTAGCTGAGGCTTAGGGAGCCGACCCAGTATTGCGAGAGTTAGCACAGGCTGCGCAGTCTGAAAGTGAAGCAGAGGGAATCCCTGATTGCTACTGTTTAAAGAATGAGGTACTGATGAGGAAATGGAGTTCTCCTCACAGACCTGAGAGCAAGGAGTGAGTAGTAGTTCACCAGTTTGTGGTGCCGCAGAGGTACCGGAGAGAAATATTAAGAAGGGCCCACGAGACTACAGTGGCTGTACATGCTGGTATATGAGAAACCAAAGCCCACACAAGATAGAAGTTTGACTGGCCAAAACTCCACATAGATGTGGTGGAATACTGCAGGAGTTGCCACATGTGTCAGGTTGAGGGGAAACACCAACCTACAGTGAAACCTGCACCCCTAAGTCCTGTACCGGTGTTAGGAGGACCCTCCAGCAGAGGGCTGGTGAACTGTAAGGGACTCTCACCGAGAACAAAAAGGGACAGGCAGGCACAAGGCTGGCAAAAGGTTAGACAAGGAAGGGGAAAAAGTGACCAAGGGGGCAGGTTAAAGGAAGTCCAGGATAAATCCCAGATGAAAACCCCTACTGTCTGGTCAGCCAACCCTGAAAAATGTTAAATGTTAGACCCCACATCCTCCTACATAAATGCAGACTCCAGAAGCACCCCACCAGCGATGCTAACAGCATTTACAGGAACCTGCAGAGACAAAAAAAGACCTCCATTGGGCAGAGAAACTGTGAGGGTGATGCCTCACCTAGTTGAAGTGCCACAGGGGAATGCAGTCATGACAAAAGTCTTTGCATGACTCAGCAAAGCACTGAACGAGAGTTCAGGATAGACCTGCCCACTACTGACTCTCCTGAAAAAAAAATTCCAGCTTCGGGCTAGTTAAATTTAACCACCACCCCCCTCCAGCCCTTTTCAGACCTCAACAGGAACCAAGATCCGAGGCAGCCATGGAAATGGTCAAACGGAAAAGAAACTTCCCCAAAGAAGAGCCACATGTTTATTGGTATGCCAAAAAAGGGGCGATTTTAATAAGTTTTAGGATTTGTGAATGAGAGAAATGCATGTTTTTTTCTGTATCTTCTATTTTTCTCTCGAACCTTTTAATGAAATGCGCTTTTCTCAAAACGCATTTCATTCACTGGATGTGGAGCTGTCATGCTAGGCCCCCACCTGCCAGGAATGAGGCACATCAATTTTGTCATGAGCATTGATTTTTAACTGTTGTTGGAGTGAGGTGTGAGAATCACCTGCAGTGTCTTCTTTACCCACCCCTGCGCTGTTATCTCTGGAGTCCCCCAAGGATCTGTCCTTGGCCCTCTCTTATTTCTCATTTACAAGCTGCCCTTTGGTGACATCATCCAAAGACACAAAGTCAGTTGGAACGTGGAAATAACTTGTTAAACAGATCAGCCATGACTGGAAAAAAACAATTACATACTAACAGACATCGAAGGTGAGAAAGCGCATTCCTGCTAAGGAGGATACAATCCACAAGGGCTAGGACTGGTTAGACCAGCTGGTCACTTGACTACCTGGCTATTCCAGGGTTTTCTTTTGAACTGGCCACGGAGTGTTTGAAGGCAGAGTGTCTGTTTGTTCCTGGACTGAGAAGATCTCCCCCGTCTGCTCCCATCTCTTTCTCACAAGCCTCTGAATCCACTGAAGACACATGAACCGCAAGAGAGAAAAGTCTCCTACAGCGAACAAGGTTTAAGAAAAATACTGGGCCCCAACGAAAAGCAAGATCTACCTACAATCAACGACTCTACAGAGAGCTCGAAGAACCGCAACACCAACTCTTTAGATATTGCCTCAAACATTTCCACTTTATTTTTCTTCTGCTCTTTTCTGTCTTTTGTCTGTGTGTATCGTATATGCCTGCTCGCTCGGGCGCGTCGTGTATCCGTAGGTGTTAACCAAATTAGAGTTTAAGTTTAATCAATTTCAATTTTTCTTCTTTAAACCTAAGAAAGCCTGTTTGTGCTGGTTTCTTTGCCTCACAATTTCAAAGCGGTGAACAAGGATTCACCAAGGGGGAGCTAAAAACAGTGTGTTTAAAAATAAAACCCTGTTACAGTAAGACAATATGAAGGCTGAAACGGAACCCTAGGATCTCTTTCTCACCTGGTCACAACACAAGGGAATATAGGCCTAAAATAAAAGCAAAATTCTGCAGATGCTGGAAATCTGAAATAAAAACAGAAGGTGCTGGAAATACACAGGTCTGGCAGCATCTGTAGAGAAAGAAACAGAGTTAACGTTTCAGGTCTGTGACCTTTCATCAGAACTGGCAAAAGTTAGAAATGCAATAGGTTTTAAGCAAGTGAAAGGGGGGCGGGGGCAGAAGAAGAACAAAAGGGAAGGTTTGAGATAGGGCGGAAGTCGGGAGAAATTATATGACAAAGATTTCATGGAACAAAAGGCAAAGGGAGTAGGAATAGCCACATTAAAAGACAAAGCATTTGTCCAGAGAGAGTGTTAAAGGCAGAATAATGGACGGCTCTGTCTGAAAGCAAAAACATGAAAAACCAGTTTAATACTGGTACACGGTTTTAAAAAAAGCAGTCAAAATGGTGGTCATGGTCTGAAGTTGTTGAACTCAAAGTTGAGTCCAAAGGGCTGTACAGTGCCTAATCAGAAGTGATTAGCACCGCAGCCTCACAGCTCCAGCTACCCGGGTTCAATCTGGGTACTGCCTGTGCGGAGTTTGAAAGTTCTCCCTGTGACCGCGTGGGTTTTCGCCGGGTGCTCCGGTTTCCTCCCACTGCCAAAGACTTGCAGGTGATAGGTAAATTGGCCATTGTAAGTTGCCCCTCGTGTAGGTAGGTGGTAGGGAATATGAGTTTACTGTAGGGTTAGTATAAATGGGTGGTTCTTGGTCGGCACAGACTCGGTGGGCCGAAGGGCCTGTTTCAGTACTGTATCTCTAAATAAATAAGTTGCTGTTCCTCGAGCTTGCATTGAGCTTCACTGGAACACTGCAGCAGGCCGAGAAATGTGGCCATGAGAGCAGGGTGGTAAATTAAAATGACAAGCAACCGGAAGCTCGAGGTCATGCTTGCGGACTTAACAAAAGTGTTCCACAAAGCAGTCACCCAATCTGTGTTTGATCTCCCCAATGTAGGGGATATCGCAGTGTGAGCAGTGAATACAGTATACTAAATTGAAAGAAGTACAAGTAAATTGCTGCTTCACCTGGAAGGAGTATTTGGGGCCATGGATGGTGAGGAGAGAGGAGATAAAAGGGCAGGTGTTTATACCGCCTGCGATTTCATGGAAAGGTGCTATGGGAAGGGGGCGAGGTGATGGAGGAGTGGACCAGGGTATCGCGGAGGAAACGGTCTCTTTGTCATGCTGACAGGGGAAAGAAAGGGAAGATGTGTTTGGTAGTGGCATCATGCTGGAGGTGGCGAAAATTGCGGAGGATGATCTTCTGGATGTGGAGACTGGTGGGGTGGAAAGTGAGGACAAGGGGAACCCTGTCACGGTTCCGGAAGGGAGGGGAAGGGGTGAGAGCAGGAGTGCGGAAAATGGGTTGGACACGAGAGCCCTGTCAACCACAGTCGTGGGGGAAGTCCTCGGTTGTGGAAAATGGAAGAAATATCAGTAACGCTGTTGTGGAAGGTTGCATCATCAGAACAGATGTGACGAAGATGGAGAAACTGGGAGAATGGAATGGAGTCCTTACTGGAGGCAGGGTGTGAGGAAGTGTAGTCGAGGTAGCTGTGAGAATTGCTGGGCTTATAATGAATATGAGTAGACAGCCTATCCTCAGAAATGGAGGCAGAGAAGTTGAGGAATGGAAGGGAAGTGTCGTAGATGGACCATGTAAAGGTGAGAGAAGAAGGCATATTGGAAGCAAAGTAGATGAAGTTTTCCATTTCGGGTCGAGAGCAGGAAATGGCACCAATGCAGTCATCAATATACCGGAAAAAGAGTTGGGGGAGAGGGCCTGAGAAGGACTGGAACAAGGAATGTTTAACATACCCCACTAAAAGACAGACATAACTAGGACCCATGCGGATACCCAGAGCATGAGTGGAATTGAAGGATGTATTGTTTAATGTGAGAACAAGTTCAGCCAGGCAGAGAAAGGTGGTGGTGGATGGAGACTGTTGGGCCTCTGTTCAAGGGAGAAACTGAGAGCCCTCAGACCATCCTGTTGGGGGATGCAGGTGTAGAGAGATTGGATGTCCATAGTGGAGAGGAGATGGTAGGCCTAGTCTACTCAATGTCTCTTCACAGGACAATCTTCCCCATCCCAGGAATCAGTCTAATGAACCTTTGTTGCACTCACTCTAAGGCAAATATATCCTTCATTAGGTCAGGTGGCCAAAACTTCACACAGTACTCCAGGTGTGATCTCACTAAGGCCCTATATACTTCCAGTAAGACTTCTTTAATCTTATATTCCAATCCTTTTGTAATAAAGGCTAACATACCATTTGCTTTCATAATTACTTGCTGTATCTGCATGTTAACTTTATATGATTTGTGTAGAAGGACACCCAAAGTCCCTCTGAATACCAACATTTCCCAATCTCTCACCATTTAAAAAATATTCTGCTTCTCAACTTCTCTTAAGAAAGTGCATAACTTCACATTTCTGCACATTAAATTCTAACTGCTACCTTTTTATCCACTCGCTTAATCCCTTTGCAGCCTCTCTGTATCTTTTTCCTTTTCTTACCTAGCTTTGTATCATGACTTGTATACATTACACCCATTCCCCTCATCTAAATCATTGATATAGATTGTAAATAGCTCAGGCCCAAGCACTGATCCTTGCAGTGCCCCACTAGTTACAGCCTCCCAATCCAAAAATGACCTGTTTATTCCTTTTTCTCTGTTTTCTTTCCGTTAACCAATCCTCAGTCATGCTAATACATTACCCCCAATCCTATGAGCTCTAATTTGTGTAATAGCTACTTGTGCGACATCTTATTGAATGCTTTTTTGAAAATCCAAATACACTACATCCACTGGTTCCCACTTATACTGGTTACAATCTCAAAATCTCAAGCAGATTTGTCAAGCACAATATACCTTTCATAAATCTGTTTTGACTCTGGTCAATCCTATTATGATTTTGTAAGTGCTCTGTTACCACATTCCTAATAATTTCTAGCAATTTATCTCCTACTGATGTTTCCTGTTTTCTCTTTCCCTCCTTTCTTCAATAGTGAGGTTATGTTGCTACCTTATGATCCACAGGGACCATTCTAAAAGTTAGAGAATTCTGAAGGATCAAAACCAATGCATCTACTACCTCTGTCGCCATCTCTTCTCAAACCCCAGATTGTGCTCAATTAATTCAAAAGTTCAAATGGAAAACATAAACCATAAAAATTGAGTCTTGTAATCTGATTTGAACCCCTGACCAGATTACTGTCTTATAATTGACTTGCATGGTATTCTTTGTAATTCTTCGTAATCTTTCAAAAGATTTTTAACTTTTCAATGCCCTCGCTCATATACAAAATGTAGGATACAATTGGTGAACACAGTTGGCACATGAAGTACATCATGTAACTGGTATAATTAGCATAATCTGTCATTGATCTTGAAGTATAACGTACAGCTGGTACAGATCACATGTCATGTAGCTGAGCTGGTACAAGCAGTACAATGCATAGCTTGTATTCCAGTACAGTATGCAGTACAACATAAAACTGCTATATACGGTGTGACATACAGCTGGTCTGGTGTATGCAGTATAACAGAGCTGGTACAAATTGTATAATTGGTAGCTGGTACAATGTACTGCAGTAAGACAGGCAGTCTTTTCCTTGACTTAATTAAAAATAAAGTACACTTTCTAAAGTGTTTTGCTTTTAAGTTGTATAAAATTAGAGTACTTAGCATAATAAAGTTGTCATTTGGAACTTGCTGAATAAAAAGTCCTGTTATGCTTTTTTGTTTTCTCATTTTTCCATGTTCATTGAAATCTGCTTTCACTGTCTTATCTTGAGCTCTTTTTTAATGCTATCTATCATCAGATTGAAATGGCGATTGAGACGCTCCAAAAGTCTGATGGTTTGACAGCTCACAGAAGTACTCTTCTCAACAGCCATGTAAGTTGCCTCTTCCTTCAAAATGACTTTAATCTTTAATCTGTTACATGAGTCTTTTTCTGATTAATTCTGCTGCTATTTCTGCTTATTTTGTTTGTCCTGACTTCTTGTGTAACATATTGGCATTTAGTACTGCTTTCCTTCCCCTTCCCAGAATAAGAAATTGGTCATGTTGAGATGTGGTGTTAGAACAGAGTGGAGTAAAAATTGCTCAGTGGTTCCAGCAGCTTCCCACCATAACTCTTCCAAGAGACCGAAAGACACCCTAGAAAAATACGGCAGAGACCTAGTTGTGTCTCTACTATTTCTAGGAGTTTCCAAATTGCCTTATAAGTACTGGAGCTTCTGCCAGCCTCTTAGAAGGCAAATGACACCAGTGGGGGTAGATCCAGAGGCAGCGACTTCCTAGAGGAGTTCCAGTTCTCTGAGCTCCATCAGACCTAGTGTATTTGTGGAGAGGAAATGAGGCTTACTGGTCTTCACATTGGATATATGTGGGCCCCGTTGATGAGATGCAACCTGAACTCCTGAAGGACATTTTTCTTTTACTCAAGGGCCATACGGAAAATGGCCAAGATTGGAGTGGGTGAGGGTGTGCTCTCCCAATAATACAGAAAATTCCAGTGGGGTTAAGTGCTAGAAGGCACTGACGGGCATGATCCCATCATAACTACCTGGATGGTATCCTGAGGAACTTGTCACCCATGACTCTAACTGGAGCAGGAATAATCAGAAGAAACTAACATGCAGAACTAAAACCAATTCCACCTAATCTGTTTGCCTCAGTTTGCAACAGAAACATTTTTGATTTAGTGCAATGGTCTATTTTTAAACTCCATTTTTAAGGAGGTGAAAAGTAGCAGTTGTCATCAACTCAAGTGTCATCAAATAAAATTCTATTTTCTTTTCTTAAGCTGGTGTTTTTAAATAGAACCTCAGCCACTCAAGCACTGTGACTGTCATCCATGTCTTTGTCCCCTCCAGATCTGACGACACCAACATTCTCCTTGCTTTCCTCCCACCCTCCATATGTCTATCTTATACTAGGTTTGTTTTTTTTTCCCTTCCAATTTTCTCCTCTCTCTCTCTCCTGAATTCTCTGACTGATAGTGGATAAAAGTCTGTAGATGCTGTATACTCTCATCCCAAGTGTGTATACTAGCTAGGGCAGTGAAGAGTATGAAAATGATTGGTGGAGCAAGTTGTACTGTGTATTATATACATATTAGAGATGCTGCTCCATTTTCCATCTTCGCTGTCTGCGACGCATTGTGGGTATATCCTGGCAAGACAAAATCACAAATGTGGCAGTCCTCTCAAAGGCAGAGCTCCTAAGTGTATTAGCACTAATCAAACAGAGGCGGCTTTGGTGGATCAGACACATCCGCAGAATGGAAGACAGTCGCATACCCAAGGACCTTCTGTATGATGAGGTAGCCAGGGCCAGACGGCGAGTGGGGCGCCCAAAGCTACGCTTCAAGAGTGCTTGCAAGCATGACATGATGGCCCGAAATGTCGACTATTGCACCTGGGAGTCACTAACTAGTGAAAGAGGGAAATGGTGACACATCCTGTGGACTGGTGTGCACTACCACGACAACCAGTTGCAACAGCAGCTTGGCAACAGGCTCTAATGTCAAAAACAACAACTCTCAGCATCTTTTGGCAGCTTCACGTGCAGCACTTGTGTCAGAAACTGCCTCTCAAGGATTGGCCTTCACAGCCATCAGCACAGGTGACCAAGAGAAGACACCCCACCTAAATGGATTGTTTGCTGCGTGTCCATCGTCTTTTGTAGATGGCAGGATGCCAACCAGAGATGCTGCTCAGCCAATTCTAATGATTCATCTGACAAACATAAACCAAACAGGCTTACTCTTGTAACTAGAGATCTTAGCTGAATCCATGATTGAATTACTTGTAATTCACACACATTGTATTCATCTTACATTTTCGAGACTAGTTGGCAAGGCTTATCATTTCATATGGAGAGGATCACAGATTAACCCAATCTTGTCTTGTCCTGACATGCATATAATGTGTTTTTGCATCAGGAAAGAGAACTGCAGCTAATTTTTCCCCCTTCCCAGTCTGAGTCACGAAATCAATTGTATGGCCCTAGTTGTTATGCTGGTATCATAATAAATGAAGTGTTTAAAAAAAAAATGAAAAGAAAAACACAATTCTTTTTCATGTTCCTATGATCTTTCTTGGTTGCTCGAATCAGGGTCCAGGAGATTAATGTTTAATTTCTGGAGACTCCAAGACACTCCTGGTGTATTAGCGAACCTACTGTTAACAGACACAGGAAATTAAACGTGGGATTATTGTGGCCTATGTGGTTTCGTTTTGCAATTAACAGTCAGTGACTAACTGCCCCATTTGGCCATCACTCAAAAATATTGTTAAGGTAATTGATGCTGTCCAATACCACAACTCACTTGGTGTAAGTGTCAAACATAATGCCACAGTTAGTTCAGCATGTCTATTTTTAGTGTTTCTTTTACATCAATGTAAATGTAGCACTAAAAATCAAACAATTAAGTGTAACACCAGTAAGGTTCTGTTTGGCCTACTCCTGCTCCTATTTCTTGCATTCTTATTATGTTCTTAGTTGTCTCAGTGGCTCAGCTGGTTAAGGCAACGAGTAGCTGAGCCATGCAAACCAGGACGGTCACAAGTTCAATGTTTGCTGTTCTCAGTAAGGTGGCTATTAGAATTAAACTCCGCCCTGAGTTATGGAAAGGAAAATTGGACAACAACTTCTGTTGCAAGTAAACATATGTAGACTTTAAAGAAACAAAGAAGAAAAACCTATGTTTATATAGTGCTTTTCATGACCTCAGGACATCCCAAAGTGCTTTCTAGCCAATGAAGTACTTTTTGAAGTGTAGTCACTGTTGTTTTTTTTTAGAATTAGAACATTACAGCGCAGTACAGGCCCTTCGGCCCTCGATGTTGCGCCGACCTGTGAAACCATCTGACCTACACTATTCCATTTTCATCCATATGTCTATCCAATGACCACTTAAATGCCCTTAAAGTTGGCGAGTCTACTACTGTTGCAGGCAGGGCGTTCCACGCCCCTACTACTCTCTGAGTAAAGAAACTACCTCTGACATCTGTCCTATATCTATCACCCCTCAACTTAAAGCTATGTCCCCTCGTGTTTGCCATCACCATCCGAGGAAAAAGACTCTCACTATCCACCCTATCTAACCCTCTGATTATCTTATATGTCTCTATTAAGTCACCTCTCCTCCTCCTCCTCTCCAACGAAAACAACCTCAAGTCCCTCAGCCTTTCCTCGAAAGACCTTCCCTCCATACCAGGCAACATCCTAGTAAATCTCCTCTGCACCCTTTCCATAGCTTCCACATCCTTCCTATAATGCGGTGACCAGAACTGCACGCAATACTCCAGGTGCGGTTTCACCAGAGTTTTGTACAGCTGCAGCATGACCTCGTGGCTCCGAAACTCGATCCCCCTACTAATAAAAGCTAACACACCATATGCCTTCTTAACAGCCCTATTAACATGGGTAGCAACTTTCAGGGATTTATGTACCTGTTCATCTACACTACCAAGAATCTTCCCATTAGCCCAGTACTCTGCATTCCTGTTACTCCTTCCAAAGTGAATCACCTCATACTTTTCCGCATTAAACTCCATTTGCCATCTCTCAGCCCAGCTCTGCAGCCTATCTATGTCCCTCTGTACCCTACAACATCCTTCGGCACTATCCACAACTCCACCGACCTTAGTGTCATCCGCAAATTTACTAACCCACCCTTCTACACCCTCTTCCAGGTCATTTATAAAAATGACAAACAGCAGTGGCCCCAAAACAGATCCTTGCGGTACACCACTAGTAACTAAACTCCAGGATGAACATTTGCCATCAACCACCACCCTCTGTCTTCTTTCAGCTAGCCAATTTCTGATCCAAAGCTCTAAATCACCTTCAACCCCATACTTCCGTATTTTCTGCAATAGCCTACTGTGGGGAACCTTATCAAACGCCTTACTGAAATCCATATACACCACATCCACTGCTTTACCCTCATCCACCTGTTTGGTCACCTTCTCGAAAAACTCAATAAGGTTTGTGAGGCACGACCTACCCTTCACAAAACCGTGCTGACTATCGCTAATGAACTTATTCTTTTCAAGATGATTATAAATCCTGTCTCTTATAACCTTTTCCAACATTTTACCCACAACCGAAGTAAGGCTCACAGGTCTATAATTACCAGGGCTGTCTCTACTCCCCTTCTTGAACAAGGGGACAACATTTGCTATCCTCCAGTCTTCCGGCACTATTCCTGTCGACAATGACGACATAAAGATCAAGGACAAAAGCTCTGCAATCTCCTCCCTGGCTTCCCAGAGAATCCTAGGATAAATCCCAACTGGCCCAGGGGACTTATCTATTTTCACACTTTCCAAAATTGCTAACACCTCCTCCTTGTGAACCTCAATCCCATCTAGCCTAGTAGTCTGAATCTCAGTATTCTCCTCGACAACATTTTCTTTCTCTACTGTAAATACTGACGCAAAATATTCATTTAACGCTTCCCCTATCTCCTCTGATTCCACACACAACTTCCCACTACTATCCTTGATTGGCCCTAATCTAACTCTAGTCATTCTTTTATTCCTGATATACCTATAGAAAGCCTTAGGGTTTTCCTTGATCCTATCCGCCAATGACTTCTCGTGTCCTCTCCTTGCTCTTCTTAGCTCTCCCTTTAGATCCTTCCTGGCTAGCTTGTAACTCTCAAGCGCCCTAACTGAGCCTTCACGTCTCATCCTAACATAAGCCTTCTTCTTCCTTTTGACAAGCGCTTCAACTTCTTTAGTAAACCACGGCTCCCTCGCTCGACAACTTCCTCCCTGCCTGACAGGTGCATACTTATCAAGGACACGCAGTAGCTGCTCCTTGAATAAGCTCCACATTTCAATTGTTCCCATCCCCTGCAGTTTCCTTCCCCATCCTACGCATCCTAAATCTTGCCTAATCGCATCATAATTTCCTTTCCCCCAGCTATAATTCTTGCCCTGCGGTATATACCTGTCTCTGCCCATCGCTAAGGTAAACCTAACCGAATTGTGATCACTGTCACCAAAGTACTCACCTACATCTAAAATAACACCTGGCCAACCAAATCCAATGTGGCATCGCCCCTGGTTGGCCTGTCTACATACTGTGTCAGAAAACCCTCCTGCACACACTGGACAAAAACTGACCCATCTAAAGTACTCGTACTTTAGGTGATGATAGGATTGATCTTGGCCATGATACCCACTGACACTTAAGGGGCTAAATTGGACAGCCCCCAAAAAGGGTGCAGGGCTCGCAGTGTGTATTTACCTCACGTCCGTTCAATGTGTTACAGGCAGCACAACATCATGCTGCCTGCTGATTACAATATCAATAACATGCAGCCAGCACTAACTGCACTGTTGAGTGGCTGCAAGCCTCAGCAGGGGGCCCAAATCAGGAGAGGATAGAACCAGTTAAAGCTAGCTTGCACATCTTAAAGCCAGCCTGCGTCTCTTAAAGGGGAGGTGCATTGTGGCTGGAGCAGGTGGTGAAAGTCTTTGAACAAGTCACTCTGACGTGGAAGAAGAACGAATAATGGCAAAACATGGGAGAGAGCATCCTCCAAGGTTCTGAGATGCTGCACCTGAAGACCGCGGTGTAGGAGATGCAAAAGAGGAGATAAGTGCAGTATCCATAGGGATCCAGGAGGCCCGCCAGAGAAACACTCAGAAGGCCATGGTAGTCAATACCACAAGTAAAGCCTTGAGGACCTGAATGCAGTGCCACAATAAGTTCAATGACTTCACACAAGTGTTCAAGATCAGTGAATCCATCTTCAAATGCCATATCTTACCAACTGCACCACTAGCCTCAGATATTGTTTAAGTGCCACACCCCCATCACTCACCCACCAACAATCTATTAATCGAGAGTCTCACACAATATTCATAGATGCATCTCACCCTTATACACTTGGCACTGCTGCAAACCTCACACCCACGTTCCGCAGCATGCACACACTGCCAGATATTCACCCATAATAGCCAAATCACCCAAACAGATTGCATCACGCTCACTGACACACTTTTGCAGAACAAGAAGGCAGCATGAACTGACCATCCAGGGACAAGCGCACCTGCATGTCCTGAATCCCATGGAGGAGACGATACCCACCATCATTAGAGCAGCCATTATTGAAGCCATGGCCAGGAGTGGGACTGAAACCAGAGAAGATGATGGTATCCTCATGCCAAATCCTCCTCACATCCCACTTCCCCCTCATTCCATAATCTCATCTGATTTACAAGCTGCAGATGGTGTGAGAATGTATTTCTTGCTTTCCCCACCTCCTCTCACCACAACCTTACGCTTGTACGTTTTTCCTTTCAGATACCCTAGAACAACCTTGTGGTCAGGCAATGGTAGAAGAGCAACAAGACATTGATGATGAAGAAACACCGTCATTCGATTTAACACTCACAGCCATCAGCTCAGATACTTTTTTTATTCATTCATGGGATTGAGCATCATTGCCATGGCCAGCATTTATTGACCATCCTTAATTGCTCTTGAGAAGGTGGTGGTGAGCCGCCTTCTTGAACAGCTGCAGTCCTTGTGGTGTAGGTACACCCACAATGCTGTTAGGGAGGAAGTTCCAGAATTTTGGCCCAGCAACAGTGAAGGAACGGCGATATAGTTCCGAGTCAGGTTGGTGTTTGGCTTGGAGGGAAACTTGCAGTTGCTGGTGTTCCTGTGCACCTGTTGCCCTTGTTCTAGGTGGCAGAGGTCATGGGTTTGGAAAGTACTGTTGATGGAGCATTGGCAAGTTGCTACGGTGCATCTTATAGATGATGCATACTGCTGCCACTGTGTGCCAGTGGTGGAGGGAGTGAATGTTTCAGGTGGTGCATGGGGTGCCAATCAAGCAGGCTGCTTTGTCCTGGATGCTGTCAAGTTTCTTGAGTATTGGAGTTGCACCCGTCCAGGCAAGTGTAGAGTATTCCATCACACTCCTGACTTGTGTCTTGTAGATGGTGAACGGTGTCAGATGGTGAGTTATTCACCTCAGAATTCACAGCCTCTGACCTGTTCCTGTAGCCACAGTATTTATGTGGCTGGTCCAGTTAAGTTTCTGGTCAGTGGTATCCCCCCCCGCCCAGGATGTTGCTGGTGGGTAGTGATGGTAATGTTGTTGAATGTCAAGAGGAGATGGTTAGATTCTCTTTTGTTGGAGATAGTCATTGCCTGTTACTTGTCACTTATCAGCCCAAGCCTGAATGTTGTTCAGGCCTTGCTACATGCATGCATTATGAGAAGTTACAATTGGGATTGAACACTGTGCAATCATCAGTGAACATCTTACTTCTGGCCTTATGATGGAGGGAAGGTTATTGATGAAGCAGCTGAAGATTGTTGGGCTTAGGACACTGCACTATTTGTAATTTAGAGGATGGGATAGAGGCAAGATCTGCACATGGTAAGACACTGGGCACGAATGACCTGCAGCCAGGGCAGGGGAAAGGGTAGAACAGGTGCCAGCTCTCCAGAGGGCGAGGTCACACATGAGTTTTGCTGCAGAGGACTCAGATATACACATCAATGGGGCGGGCTATAGAAGATGGCTAATGGGTGTACACAATGAAATGCTTGGTGTGTAGGCACGCCTGCTAGAAAGCCTGCGTGCAATGTCAAGGAGCATGGAGGAGTCCGGCACCTACTTTGCACAGGCCTTTGTGCAGAGCTTGGAAGGAAGTGGTGGCCAACGCCATTAGCATGCTTGTGGACCTAACCATACCCCAGCGTCTGATGCTTAATGTCTCAGCTTCCATTGCAGAACAAGTCGAAGCCCTACATTGTCAGCAATGGAAGCTAAGACTTCAGTCATGCAAGGTCAGCTTGCTGCCATGCAGGCTCAGACTGCTGCCATCATGGACGTGGATACCAGTGTTCAAAAGGCCTTGCAGGGTCTCACTGCAGTCCAGCACTCTGTCCTCCAATAGATTACTGGGATTACTGAGTTGTCACCCTGGGGGAGTCACAGTGATTCAATTGGAGCACAAATTTTCTGTCCTCTTTCAGAATCACAGCATTCTCCCTCCCACCCCTATCACTCCGTCACCCAGCTAGCACAGAGTGCTGCCCATGTTGAGATGTGTAGTCTGAAGCCAGGTCTTTTAGACACAGAGCTACTCAAGGCCGCCCTCCAAGGCCTTCTGCTGCACTGAAAGTCAGCAGCTTCCCACCATTCATGCTGCAGCCACTGTGATAGCACTGCACAGATACACTAAGACATGCAAAGGTACACGGAAGACAGGCACTAAGGGAATGCACAGTGTGCACTATGGCATGCTTTGATTTATCAATTTAGTTTGGAATGTTTATTTTGTGTTGGCTTTTATTTTTGCATTGTGGTCAAGCTGACACTGTGATGATCACTGCCTGAGGGGAAGGTAAGGTTTGAGACTCTTGTTGAATGGGGAATTGGGGTTGTGTAAACTTGTACTACAGTCAGATGGATTGTTCACAGACAGCCCAGGCAGAAAGGGGCTGTCTAGTTGCCTCCTCTCTTCCTCTTCATCCCCCTCCTCCTCCTTCACTTGCTCCTCAGCTGCTTGCTGTATAGCTGTGACCTCATTGTAGTGAGGTAGTGTAGTGTGCAGTAGGCCACCACGAATCTTGAAATCCTGACACCCACTCTGCCAAGTACTGCAGGGTTGCACCAGAGAGTGGCTCAGGCAATAAAAGTGTTGTTTCAGCTGTTACGACCGAGGCAGGAGGAGGGCACTGTTAATTGAGTCCCACTTCTCCACAGGTCACAACATATATTTAAATTTTCCCACTTACCGAAACAGTCAATCAGATACTTTATTTTCCCACAGAATAAAACACACCAACCAGGTTTCTTTAATAAACAACTAAATTACCCATTTATTATAAACCAAGTCTTAACCAATAATGAAGTAAAACATACACACAAATTGAGATACTAAAGCCCCTTATTTTATCCTAGCCCTCACACACACATACATACATAACCGGTTAACTGGGAAAAAAAGGATTTTTGTTTGCAGCTGTTACAATGAAATAGAAGGAATAAAAAATACTTAGACTGAAAAGAATGTATGGAAGTCCTTTGTTTTGGCGAGGTGTCCCAAAGGCGAATAGGCGGCTGTCAATGGAATCTTCCTAGAACAGTTCTTTCCAGGCAATGATGTTGATACATTTTGGGTAGGCTTCCAAAAGATTCAGCACAGAAAGCTCCAGTCAATGTTTACAGCAGGAAGCAGCAACAAGGATTTTTCTCACACATTTGATGCCAAGTTCCTTCAAAGATGCAAGGCTTATGCTAACATGCAGAATTTCTTCAACTGCAGGAGGCAACAGGAAACATGCTTGGCACAGGATTTACTTTGCAAGAGCAAGATGGGCTGGCTGGATCTTTTCCTGTTCTCCTGGCAGGTCAATAAGCAAACTCCAACTTCCTTTTGTTTTTAGCCATAAACTGGCTTTTTTAACCATTCAAAATGAAACCAACTTTTTCCAGAAACAAGTCCTATGGCAACCATAAATCCTGGCCTGTCATTCCCTTGCAAACATCCTTTCAGATCAAAACACAACCCCCTGCTGGGTTCTTTGCAAACAGATGCTTTCCAGTAAGACCTGCCCACCAGCCAACCTTCTGTTGACCTTCCTATTTGTTTTTTAAACCACAAAATTCAGCAATCTCCATATGACTCAATGTCCAGAATTCAACTATAAGTTCTTTAACACATATTTTATAAAAGAAACAGAAGCACTCTCATAACACAGCACAGTCTATCACATTTCGTGTGACAGCTTGGCTTTCATTGTACGCATGGTGTCCACGTGTCCATGGATTGTGCACCAGTGTCATGAGCTATGAAATCACCAGATAGCCCTTGTCACCCAGTAGCTACCCTTTGGTTTTCTGTGATGGCTGAAATGCAGCTGGAATGACATAGTGCTGCAGAATGAAGGCATCATGACTGCTGCCAGGATACTGGGCATTGACCTGCGTGATTCTCTGTGTATGGTCACACACCAGCTGGAAGTGTAGGGAGTGGAATCCCTTTCTGTTGTGCTTCATCTCACATCTCAAAGTGGACATGTGGCAAAGTGAAGTGTGAGCAGTCAATGACACCCTGCACCATGAGGAAGCCTGCAATCCTAGTGAAGCTGCATGTTCACTGTGCCTACTGTTATCTTGCAAGAGAGAATGAAATGTATTCAGCTGTCTTGGAATAGAGAGCCTCAACGACCGCCCTTATGCAAGAGAGAATGGCAGACTGCAGGTGTTCCAAATTATCTCCAGCTCCAATCTAGAAGAAGCCAGACATATAAACTTTCATGGCTATGATCACATTCACAACCACTGGCAATGTAATCCTCACCCTGCTCTGAGATTGTAGGTGACAGATTTCTGTGAGGGCGCCCTCACTGAAGAACAACGAGTAACACATTGTTCGTCACTGAGGTTGAGGTAGGAAGATTGCTCCCTCATCACCCTGGATGGATATGGTTTCCTGCTGAGAGCCCCTCTCCCCTCTTCCTCCTCCTTCCTCTTCCAGCAGCTTGCCTGCTCTGTATGCCCTCTGCTCATTCTTCAAGTTATGCTGTATTCCGAGGGGAATGCCTATTTCTGCACCCATGTCTGGGAGCAACTGGTTTGCGCAGAAGCCTTAAAGTCAGGACAAAGTCCTTCAGCACTTGTCACACCATTCCCTGCAGACCTTAACAACTTTAAAGAACTCTGGAAAGCATGAAACACTTCTACAATCACAGCAACAGCCAGTAGAAATCAATCAGCAACTAACCCGTAAGTATTTGATGATCCATTGAAATAGTGCTGGTGCGGAGCCCTTCCTGCTGCTGAGCGCATGTTCAGTCATGCAGAATTAAGAGACGGCATTAGCTAGAATGTTGAGCTCCCAACTGGCATCGCTGACGTCAAATCAGCGTTACAATTTGATTGACATCCTGAGCTACCTACCCTGCATACTTCTGGCACACGCTCACTGCACACACACTAACGGCCTCACCAATATGCTGTCCAGTGAGACTCGCACTGGAAGTGTGTGTGCATCCCAGGGGTGCCATTTTGGATCTCAAAGTGCACTTGTAATGCCCCAAAATCAGTGACTATGAATCCAACCTTTTGCGCCCTTACTGTCTAGGCTTGCACGTGAAGATTCGCCACAGAGAAGGGGAAGGGGGTTGGGGTGGGTGGGATGGGTTCTTATGCATCTCTCTGCCAGGGGTCACTGCCTGCAAGAAAAGGAGGCAAAACATACTGTAAACTCCAGCTTAGTCTGGACTTATTCCAGGGATTCATTAATGTAACAATAGTGCTGCATGCCTCTTAAATAATTCTAGACATTGATGAGGATAGTGTTAGTATAAGTCTTGACTCGCACCAGTACCAATTTTTACCCAAATTCAAGTAAGGACCAGTGGCTAATGGATCCCTAGGTATCAACAAACCTCAGTGCCATTATTAGCTAATCATCTTCACTGAAGATAATTGTCTCATTTGTTTTGTTAATTTTTAGAAGTATTTCTATTATTAAATTGCTGTCCCTGTACTATGCATCATTTCTGACATAAAGGCAAAAGGACTCCTTAATCTTAACCCATTCTAGAAAAATTAAATGTTATAATAAACTGGAAACTTAAATAATAACACCCTTATCAAACTCATTCTTATTGAAAGGCATATGACAATTTCACTAACATTTATTAATTATTACAACTGATGTCAGTTTACACTTCAATTGACAAAATTTAATATGCAAATATTGTTTACAAAATATAGTGATATCTTGCCAAAACAATTCTTTAAATCCTTGGCCAAATTAAAACTCTATTCCACTTATCCAACTTAATTCGCAACATTTGAAGCTATATCACAAGGTTCAGTTGTTGCATTATAAGGTCGTTTGCTCATTACATTTTCCTCCTGCTTATTGGATTTCATATTATAAAATTAATTTTACACTTTGCATGACTTTGTTCACTTTCGTCCTTAAACTCTGGCCTACTGGTGCTGTAGGGAAAACTTTAACTATGTGAAATTAGAATCTACTGATAATTTTTCAACGCTTCTCTATCAGTTTTAGCTTTTCATCTTATTGCAGTGTGAAACAGTTCAAACAGTGTCAATTTTTATAAAATTTTGGGTGTGTGGAATATTCAAGAATTTGAACTTTCAAAGGTTAGAAAATTTATAAATAAACCAGGACTTTAGAAGACTTTTTTGGTTGCTGTTGCTGATCCTTAAGTTTTCTTAGATGACTATGCATCTAGCTGCATGGGGGTGGGTGGTAGAGATGTTTCTCCTATTCTATTTATTTATTCTATTTATCCTCTTATTTTCTATGTCACAAGAATGTGACTTCTTTAACACTTCAGATAGCAGAAGGTACCAATTTAATTATGCTTATACTAATAATCTTGACTTCTAAGTAACTGTAATATGGCAACATGCTAGCTCAGTATTTATCTAAAATATCAAAAATTGTACCAACAATTAAATATGTAGTCATATTACATTATTCAGATTTAAGGGGAAGTATAAATTCAGAATTGTTTTGTGGTCCGTACATTTGCAGATTCTGCATCAACTTTCAATGCTGTATGGAGAACCACTTGTATAGATCTTATAAGATTAATATTTTGCAAGTATTTCAAATGCAATTAAAGAAGCTCAGTAGTTAAAAGGTTAAATAAAATGTAGCCATTTCCTGCGAAATGCATGAAAATGAAAAGTAATTAAAGCAATCATTTGAACACCAAATCACATTAGGCTCTAAGTATAGTGTTTTAACAAATTTATATTGCACCTGTTATAGGAATGTTCATGAACCACACAAATATTTTTCTTGATACAATCTGAAAGCTATCAAATAAGAATTAATTTGCAGGGGAGGAAGAAAGGCACTGAGAACTTTTCCAGTTTTCTGGTTCAGAACTAAGTTTGAATCACCTTTTCAGGATTGGGAGGTGGTTATTTCTGGCTTTGTCCAGGGCAGAGTAGAACACTAAGGAAAGTAACTGGATAGCCCCTGAAAACTGATGCAGGGATTGTGTTGCATCATTAGTCAGTCAATTCATTTGATTGCAATGCAGGCAGCATAACACTTCATGCTGCCTGCTCATTTCCATGATCTCTGCGTCTAGCTAGTGCTAACAACGCTGCTCATTGGCTGGATGCATCAGCAGGGAACCAACATTGTGAGTGGCTAGCACCACTTAAAGCTAGCCTGTACCTCTTAAAAAGGAGGCATTGTGGCTGGAGCATGGGCTGTGAGACAATGATGGAGAGCACGGGCTCCAAAGTTTCTGAACGCAAAGTCTTGGTGGAGGAAGTGGAAAGGAGGAGAAATGTTCTGTATGAACAGGGGGACAGGAGACCACATGATCAAAATGCAGTGGGGGCAGATGGTCGTGGAGGCCAGTGCCAGCCCCGAGGACCTGGATGAAGTGCTGGAAGAAGTTCAGTGACCTCACACAAATGGTTAAGGTCAATGACAGCATTTTCAAATGTCGTGTCCTACCAACTGCACCACGAGACTCACGCACTGCATAATTCACCACCCCCATCACTCACCTACCAACAATCTCTATCAATCAAGACACATACCTCACATTTATAGCTTCACTTCACCCTCACACACTTAACACTGCTGCAAGGCCCACGCCCACATTTCACAGGTTGCACATACTGCCAGCTATTCAACCATGACAGCCACACCCAAATGCAACAAGGGAGTGATGAGCACTCCCAGCCACCAGCTCAGATACTGACACTGCACGTAACCTAAAGGATAGAGAGGTGGAATCTGTATGTGGTGAGATACTGGAGTTACGACCAGGTGAGAAGAGGTCTTGGTGGTTCCCCTCAGCCTTTGCCTGGTTTAACCGTAACAGGGTTTAATTTTAAAACACCGTGTTTTTAGCTTCAGTGAATCCTTGTTCACTGCTCCAATTGTAAGGCAAAGAAATCCGACAGGTTTCCTTAGATTTAAACAAGAAAGGTAGAAGTTCATTAATCTTAAACTCTAATCCAGTTAACAACTACAAATATGCGACGCGACCACGCTAGCATACGTACGTGATAAACACATATGCAGATAGAGACAGAAAAAGTAGAAAGAACAAAGGGGAACAGTTTGAGGCAATATCTGTTAGGTATTTACTGTCCTTTAAGTTCAACATGGAGTCTGTGGTTGCCGGTAAATCCTTCTGTTTGTTGGGCTCCAGTTCACGCTTCAACTTGTTTCATTTTTATTTATTTATTTTTATTTATAGATACAGCACTGAAACAGGCCCTTCGGCCCACCGAGTCTGTGCCGACCAACAACCACCCATTTATACTAACCCTACAGTAATCCCATATTCCCTCCTACTTACCTACACTAGGGGCAATTTACAATGGCCAATTTACCTATCATTGTCGGAGTTTTTTCTCTCTTGAGGATTATGCGTCTTCCACATGTCTGGTGGCTTGGGAAAAAGCAAGAGAGAGAAACAGCCAGGCGAGAGACTTGCTTGTTCCAGCTTCAGTTGCAAAACCTTCTTCTGAATTCAAACTGTCCTGTGGCGAGTTCAAAATACCTGGACCAGCCAGTTAGTCATGTGACCAGCTGCTATACCAGTTCTGGCTCTGTGGATGGTATCATCTTAGCAGGGCCTTGAATGCATTTCCTTACACCTTCAATGTCTGGTGATCAAAATCCATTTGAGTTAATTGGAGCAGGGAATAGTCCTTTGTCTCCACAAGCAGCATCTCTTAGTATGCAAATGTCCTTCCAGCCCAGTGTCTGGTGATCTTCAAACAAGTCATTTCTTTACTCCAGCAACAGTTCATATGACAAAGTTAAAACGCCTCATTCTTGGCAGGTGGGGGTCTGCATGACACCAGGCTTGAGTGAGCTGCAGCCAGGGCAGGGTGCAAGAGTTGTGCAGGTATCAGCTTGCCAGAAGGCGAGATCGCACATGGGTTGCACTGCAGAGGACTTAATGAGGATTTCACTGAGGGCAGCCCAGAAAAAAGGCTGATGGATATGCATAACAAAATGCTTGGTGCATTGGGAAGCCTGCCAGCAAGTCTGTGGTCAATGTCAAGGAGACTGGAGGAGTCTAGCACCAAATTGGTATGGGCTTTGCACAGAGCTTGGAGCCCATTCTTTCCAGTATGAAGGGGCGGCCAACTCCATTCACACTTATATAAAAGCAAAATACTGCGGATGCTGGAAATCTGAAATAAAAACAAGAAATGCTGGAACCACTCAGCAGGTCTGGCAGCATCTGTGGAAAGAGAAGCAGAGTTAACGTTTCGGATCAGTTCCGAAGAAGGGTCACTGACCCAAAACGTTAACTCTGCTTCTCTTTCCACAGATGCTGCCAGACCTGCTGAGTGGTTCCAGCATTTCTTGTTTTTATTCCATTCACACACTTGTGGACTGCTCAGACTGCTGAAATCATGGCTGTGGATTAAATGTGCAAAGGGGCTTGCAGGGTGTCACAGCAGTCCAGCAATTTGTCTTCCAACAGATTACAGTGATTGCTGAAGTGCTGCCCCAAGGGAGTGACAGTGGTTCCATGAAGCACAAACCTGCTGTCCTCAAGTCCTCTCCCTCAGGAAAACAGAACTCATCCTCTCAACGTTACCACTCCACCAGTGCCCTTGCTGTTGCCAGTCAGCCAGCCAGCGCAGACTGTTGCTGCCCATGCCGTGACGATGCAGTGCACAGCTGGGTCTTCTAGGCCGAGAGCTGTTAGAAGCTGTCCTGCAAGGCCATTTGCAGACTCCTCGACTGAAAGTTAGCAGCCTTCCACAAGCTATGCTGCAGCCACTGGGGTAGCACTGCATGGGAGCACAAGGACAATTAAAGGCACATGGAGATAGGCACTAAGGGAATGCACACTGGTGGTTAGTTGACTTTTACATGCAATATGGCATGACTTGATTTATAATTTTTTTTGGATTGTTTATTTTGTGTTGACTGTAGCTTATGCATTGTAGCCAAGTGGATGCTGTGATGGTCAGTAACAGAGGGAAGGTAAGGCGTGGAACCCTTGATGAAATGGAGTTGTATTTACTAATATCACACTCAGATGAGTTCTTCATGGACAGTCTGGACAGAAAGGGGCAGTCTAGGCTGTCTCCTCCCTTCCTCTTCCATCTCTTTCTCCTGCTCCTCCTCATGCTCCTGCTGCTTAGCTGCTTGATGGCAAGGGCTGTGCACTCGTGCAACATGCAGAAGACCAAAACAAAACTTGACACCCACTCTGCCGAGTACTGAAGGGCTCCTGCTGAGCAGTCCTGGCAGTGGAGGTATTGTTTCAGTATTCCAGTGGTCTGCTCAATCACATTCCATGTGGCAGCATGGCTTTCATTGTAAGCATGCTGCTCATGTGTACGTGAGTTGTGCCCCAGAGTCATCAGCCATGTCTTCAGCAGAAAGCCCTTGTCATCCAGTAGCCACCCTTTGGTTTGCTGTGGTGGCTTAAATACAGCTGGCACAGAGGACTGCCGCAGAATGAAGGCATCCATGCCTGCTGCCAGGATACCGGTCATTGACCTGCATGATTCACTGCCTATGGTCATGCACCAGCTGGACATTGAGGGAGTGGAATCCCTTTTAGTTCCGGTATAGGACAGAATTTGTATGCAGTGCCCGCAGAGCTATGTGCGTGCAGCAAATGACACCCTGCACCATGAGAAAACCTGCAATCATAGCAAAGCTGCATGCCCTCTCCTCCTGCTTGCCTCTGGCAAAAGAGAATGAAACAATCAAGGATAGTAGTGGGAAGTTGTGTGTGGAATCAGAGGAGATAGGGGAAGCGTTAAATGAATATTTTGCGTCAGTATTTACAGTAGAGAAAGAAAATGTTGTCGAGGAGAATACTGAGATTCAGGCTACTAGGCTAGATGGGATTGAGGTTCACAAGGAGGAGGTGTTAGCAATTTTGGAAAGTGTGAAAATAGATAAGTCCCCTGGGCCAGATGGGATTTATCCTCGGATTCTCTGGGAAGCTAGGGAGGAGATTGCAGGGCCTTTGTCCTTGATCTTTATGTCGTCATTGTCGACAGGAATAGTGCCGGAAGACTGGAGGATAGCAAATGTTGTCCCCTTGTTCAAGAAGGGGAGTAGAGACAGCCCTGGTAATTATAGACCTGTGAGCCTTACTTCGGTTGTGGGTAAAATGTTGGAAAAGGTTATAAGAGACAGGATTTATAATCATCTAGAAAAGAATAAGTTCATTAGCGATAGTCAGCACGGTTTTGTGAAGGGTAGGTCGTGCCTCACAAACCTTATTGAGTTTTTCGAGAAGGTGACCAAACAGGTGGATGAGGGTAAAGCAGTGGATGTGGTGTATATGGATTTCAGTAAGGCGTTTGATAAGGTTCCCCACGGTAGGCTATTGCAGAAAATACGGAAGTATGGGGTTGAAGGTGATTTAGAGCTTTGGATCAGAAATTGGCTAGCTGAAAGAAGACAGAGGGTGGTGGTTGATGGCAAATGTTCATCCTGGAGTTTAGTTACTAGTGGTGTACCGCGAGGATCTGTTTTGGGGCCACTGCTGTTTGACATTTTTATAAATGACCTGGAAAAGGGTGTAGAAGGGTGGGTTAGTAAATTTGCGGATGACACTAAGGTCGGTGGAGTTGTGGATAGTGCCAAAGGATGTTGTCGGGTACAGAGGGACATAGATAGGCTGCAGAGCTGGGCTGAGAGATGGCAAATGGAGTTTAATGTGGAAAAGTGTGAGGTGATTCACTTTGGAAGGAGTAACAGGAATGCAGAGTACTGGGCTAATGGGAAGATTCTTGGTAGTGTAGATGAACAGGTACATAAATCCCTGAAAGTTGCTACCCAGGTTAATAGGGCTGTTAAGAAGGCATATGGTGTGTTAGCTTTTATTAGTAGGGGGATCGAGTTTCGGAGCCACGAGGTCATGCTGCAGCTGTACAAAACTCTGGTGAGACCGCACCTGGAGTATTGCGTGCAGTTCTGGTCACCGCATTAGAGGAAGGATGTGGAAGCTATGGAAAGGGTGCAGAGGAGATTTACTAGGATGTTGCCTGGTATGGAGGGAAGGTCTTACGAGGAAAGGCTGAGGGACTTGAGGTTGTTTTCGTTGGAGAGAAGGAGGAGGAGAGGTGACTTAATAGAGACATATAAGATAATCAGAGGGTTAGATAAGGTGGATAGTGAGAGTCTTTTTCCTCGGATGGTGATGGCAAACACACGGGGACATAGCTTTAAGTTGAGGGGTGATAGATATAGGACAGATGTCAGAGGTAGTTTCTTTACTCAGAGAGTAGTAGGGGCGTGGAACGCCCTGCCTGCAACAGTAGTAGACTCGCCAACTTTAAGGGCATTTAAGTGGTCATTGGATAGACATATGGATGAAAATGGAATAGTGTAGGTCAGATGGTTTCACAGGTCGGCGCAACATCGAGGGCCGAAGGGCCTGTACTGCGCTGTAACATTCTAATTCTAAATGTATTTAGCTCTCTTTGAGTAGAGAGCCTCAGTGACCTCCCTCACTCAAGAGTAGGTGATAAACTTTCAGATGTTGCAGCTATATCCAGCTCCAGCCTGGAAGGAGCCAGATGCATAACACTTCTTTGCCACAATTACGTTCACAGCCACTGGCAGTGAATTCCTCATCCTGCTCTGAGGTAGCAGTTGTGACTGCAGCAAGTAGCAGATTGAGATGTCCTTAACAGAGACACATTGTCTCACACATTCTTCATTCCTGAGGTTCAGATCGGAAAATTGCTCCCTGAACACACTGACAGATATGACCTCCTGCTGAGAGCCCTTCTCCCCCTTTTCCAGCCACTTGTCCTGCTTTATGTGACATTTGTTTATTCTCCAAGTCATGCTGTATTCAAAAGAGAATGTCTACTAATGCAGCCATGTCTGGGAGCAACTGATTTGTGCAGACGCCTTGAAGTCAACAAGAAATCCTTCAGCACTTGCCACACCATTCCCTGTAAATTTTTGCAACTTGAAGGTACTATAGAAAGCACCAAATACTTATAGAATCATAGCAACCAGCAGAAGAATTCACCCAGCAACCAACCAGTAAGAAGTTTATGATCCCTTTAAAAGTGCTTGTTGCGGTGTGGAGGGGGGCATGGGGTGGTGTCATTCCTGCTGCTGTTCAGCTCTGCAAGGTTAAGAGAGGGTGTTGATTGGAGCATTGAGCTCCAAAATGGCAGCGTTGGTGACAAATCAACAATGCACACTGATTAATATCACGACCTGCCCGCTCTGCATAATTCCGATGGACATTTACTGCGCGCAGTGCTAATGTTTGCACTGATATGGTGTCCATGCAGTTCACCCCACAAGGGTACGCGCGTGCTTCGGATGCCATTTTGGAGCTGTAAAGGGACTCATTGCACCTGTAAAACAGGTGCGAGCAAGACTAATTTATTATTAGGTATCACGGAAGGTGGGAAATAGCAATTTAGTTTGAATTGTAGTGACCAATTTTACCGACTTCTGTACTGTTGACTTTCTGTTCCAGTTTACTGTTTCTGTAAAATGTTATTAGCTTCTGGCTGAACAATCACTTGCAATTCTGTAGCTGCCTCCACGTGCAGGAAGATGTCTTAAAGCTCCTTACAATTCAGGGTATGATGTATCAGACCCAAGTAGTAGGGAAAAAATGGAGAAGGTTATTGTGAGGGATCAAAGGCACATTGAAGAAAAGGGTTTTGAGGAGATTTTTGAAAGGTGGGAGAAAGGTACAAAGACAGGAGAACTGGGAAGGAAGCACCAGATCGCAGATGTATAATAGCTAAAAAAGCAGCTCACAATGATGGTGGAACAGAAAACAAATTATCATTTGGTGTTAAAGGAAAGGCGGCCCCATGACAGAACTTGAGGCAGGAGGTGATCACAGTGTTAGGGAGGAGTGAATCCATGGGGTGATCTGAAAGTGACTATAAGGATTGTGAAGTCAATTCCATGAGGCATGGGAAGCTAGTGGAGAAGACAAAGCTTTTAGAAATGCAGATGAGGATTATGGGCTGCAGCATTTTGCATGAGTTGAACCTTATGGAGGATTAGTACAGAAAGGTCAACTAGCAGAGTGTTGGATCAAACCACAAAGTGGTGAAGGAATGGACTAAGTTTTAGCAGTGGGAACAGGCATTGTAGTGGCAATGGAATAAATAAATGCATTTATATAGCACCTGTGATGTCTTCAAAACATCCCAAATTGCTTAACAGGCAATTAATTACTTTCTAAAGAGTAGCCAATGTTGTTTGGTAGGCAAACAAGAAAATTTGATCACAGAAAGATCTCACAAACAGCAATGAAATGAATGACAAATTAACTTGTTTTGGTGGTATTGATTAAGGGATTAGTGTTGGCCAGGACACTGCTAGAATTCCCTTCTGTTATCTGCAAAGTGCCAAGGGAGCTTTTGCATCCATCTGAACATGCAGGCGTGGCCTCAGTTTAACATGTCATCTTAAATACAGTATCTCCCACAGTGTAGTACTCCATCAGAACTGCACTGAAGTATCAAGCTAGATTAAGGTGTTCAGCTGCTGGTGTGGGACCTGAACTCAAATGAATTGACAATTGGCCAGGTCAAGGGGATAACTCCCTGGTGTCCTGGTCAATATTTATCCATCAACTAACATCACCAACACAGATTATCATATTGCTGTTTGTCGGATCTTGCTGTGCACAAATTGGCTGCCATGTTTCCTACATCAGAACAGTGACTACACTTCAAAAATACTTAATTTGCTGGAAAGTACTTGGGGGTGT
Organism: Heterodontus francisci; assembly: GCF_036365525.1. Classification (NCBI taxonomy): domain Eukaryota; kingdom Metazoa; phylum Chordata; class Chondrichthyes; order Heterodontiformes; family Heterodontidae; genus Heterodontus; species Heterodontus francisci. Next base: position 137,505,999 of record NC_090374.1, on the reverse strand, counting down.
CCTGAGGTCATGAAAAGCATTATATAAATGCAATTTTTTTTCCCTTTTCTAACTCAGGTAGGGATGCTACCGCTGAGCCAAGCTGATACTTTGAAGAAGGTGGAAGTGGACACTTGGAAGAAAGCTGTCTTGGTAATGGTTCAGTTGTGGGGAAGGGAAGTGAGCTTCGGGTCGAACAGATGACCAATTTCCCACATTTTCTGAAAGACTGATGTAACACCCAGGACGTTGATGTAGTCTAGGATAGAGACATGTAGGTGCTCATGGGAGCCAGATAGGAGGGTTATAGTTTTGCTGACATGAGGCTAAAATAAATTTTGGCTTATCTAATTGTTGATGTCAAGCATGCAGTTGGCACTTGTAGCAACTGCCTTCAGATTGATATAGGAGGCAGAGAGGTAGAGCTGTGCATCCTCAATATATGTGTAAAAGATGACCCAACTTATGTAGATGATGGGGAGTAGGAGACCACAGGTGCACCCCTGGAGGTGAATGTGTAAGTAGAGGGGTAAAGGTCATTAAAGACAAGGTAGAAGTTTCTCCTCATCTCAATCCTAAATGATCGACCCCTTATCCTGAGACTGTACCCATATTCTAGATTTCCCAACTAGGGGAAACAACATCTCAGTATCTACCTTGTTAAGCCCCTTCAGAATCTTGTATGCTTCAATGAGATCACCTCTCATTCTTCTAAACACCAGAGAGTATAGACCCAATTTACTCAGCCTGTCATCATAGGGAAACCCTCTCATCCCAGGAACCAACCTAGTGAACTTTTGCTGTCCGCCTCCAATGCAAGTATATTCTTCCTTAAATATGGAGACCAAAACTGCGCACAGTACTCCAGGTGTGGTCTCAACGAAGCCCTGTACAATTGTTGCAAGACTTCCTTATTCTTGTACTCCAATCCCCTTCCAATAAAGGCCAACATGCTATTTCCCTTCCTAATTGCTTGCTGTACCTGCATGCTAACTTTGTATTCCTTGTAAAGCCTGGCTCGGGTATAAAATTAAAACCCGACCCGAGCCCAACCCAACCACAGCCAACCCAAGCCCAACCTGGGCCCGAGTCCTTCAGTTTCTTTTCATACCCGACCCGACACAAAAATATCAAACACCAACCCGAAAATATCAAATATGTTATTAATACAGAAAAGTAAAATCACATCAAAATGTAGATTAAAAAGAAAACAATACAAAACAAAACCCAACCACAGTCAACCCGAACCCGACCCGGGCCCGAATGCTAGATACCGAATGTAGACCCGACCCGACCTGAACCTGACACATGTAGTCGGGTTCGGGTCAGGTAGCCAGGCTTTAGTTCCTTGTACAAGTGCACCCATGCCCTCTGAACATCAATATTTAGAAGTTCCATGTCTTTTAAAATGTATTCTGCTTTTCTGTTCTTACTACCAAAGTGAATAAGCTCCTACTTCTTGACATTATACTCCATCTGCCACCTTGTTGACCATTCACTTAACCTGTCTATATCTGTTTGTAACCTCTTTGTGTCCTCCTCACAGTTTACATTCCCACCTAGCTTTGTATTGTCAGCAAACTTAGATACATCTTGGTCATTAATATTGATTGTAAATAACTGAGGCCCCAGCACTGATCCTAGCGGCACTCCAGCTTGTCAACTTAAAAGTGCTCCGTTTACCCATGCTCTCTGCTTCCTCCGTTAACCAATCCTCCATCCGTGTTAATATAGTACCCCCAACTCCATACGCCCTTAGCTTGTGTATTAACCTTTTTTGTGACATCTTATCAAATGCCTTTTGGAAATCCAAATATACTACATCTTCTGGTTCTCCTTTATCTACCCTATTAGTTACATCCCCAAAAAAACTAATACATTTGTCAAACATGATTTTCCTTTCATAAAACCGTGTTGACTTTGTCTGATCATACTATGCTTTTCTAAATGCATTGTTAAGACTTCCTTAATAAAAAGATTTCAGCATTTTCCCGACAACTGATGTCAGGCTAACTGGCCAGTAGTTCCCTGCTTTCTCTCCCTCCTTTGTTGAATAGAGGTGTTACATTTGCTAACTTCGAATCTGCTGGAGCCATTCTAGAATCTAGGGAATTTTAGAAAATCATAACCAGTGCATCCACTATCTCTGCAGCTACCTCTTTTAGGACCCTAGAATGTAGGCCATCAGGTCCTGGGGATTTGTCAGCTTTTAATTCTTTTAGCTTTTCCAATAGTTTTTCCATGCTGATATATTAATTACCTTGAGTTCCTCACTCTTATCTGCCCTTTGGTTCCCCTCTGTTTCTAGTATATAATTTGTGTTTTCTGCTGTGAAGACAGACACAAAATATTTGTTCACCATCTCTGCCATTTCCTTGTTCCCCACGATCATTTCTCCTGTCTCTGCCCCTAAGGGACCAATGTTTATTTTCGCTAATCTTTTTATATACTTGTAAAATCTCTGACAATCCATTTTTATATTCCTGGTTAGTTTACACATTTCCTATTTTTTCCCTTTTTATCAACTTTTTGGTTGTCCTCCGCTGGTTTCTAAAACACTCCCAATCCTCAGGCTTACTACTATTCTTTGCAACATTCTAAGCCTTTTTTAATCTAATACCACCCTTAACTTCCCAAGGACGCCACAGATGGATTTTTCTTGAGTTTGTGTTTTTTTATGGAATGTATTTTTGTTGAACATTTTGAATTGTTTCTTTAAATGTTTCCCGGTGTTTATTTACTGCCATACCTTTTACCTAATAAACCTTAGCCAATTCTGCTCTCATACCTATATAGTTGGCATTATTGAAGTTCAAGATTCTTGTGGGACTGGAGTATGTCGCTTTCAAACATAATATGGAATTCAGTTGTATTATGATTACTTTTTCCCCCAGATAATCTTCAGCTATGAGATTACTAATTAAACCTGCCATATTGCACAATACTAGATCTAAAATAGCTTTATTCCTAGTTGGTTCCACAACATATTGTTCCAGGAAACTGGAAATTTATCTTCCAGTCCACCTTTGCCAATCTGATTTGTCCAGCCTGTAGGAAGATAAGTCCTCCACAATTATTATATTGCCTTTGTTACCAGCTCCAATTGTTTCTTGCTTAATGCTCTCTCCAGTGCTGTTCAGGGTGCGACAAACTACTCCCATCTGCGTTTTCTGACCCTTTTTATTCCTAATCTCCACCCATATTGATTCTACTTCCTGATCTTCTGAACCAAGATCCTTTCTCACTACTGTCCTTATATCATCCTTTACTATGAGGGCTACCCTTCCTTTTCTATTCTTTCCGTCTTTTCGAAATGTTGTGTACCCTGGAATACTTACTTCCCAACCTTGGTCACCTTATAACCATGTCTCTGTAATGGCGATTAGATCCAAACCATTTGGGCTGGATTTTCATTATGGAGGCGGGAAACAGGAACCACTTCTGGTTTTTGGTCTGAAATCTGCCTCCCATGGAAAGCTGGTTCAGATGGCAATTTTCAAGTGGGAAAGCCCTTATTTGATATGGCAACAGGTTTCCTGTCCTCTTAGAGTCAGTGGGATTAAAATTGGCAGTGGGTCAGATCAAGTGTGGGGCTCATGTTGACTTCCCAGCAGCCATCAATGAGGCTGCTGGTTGTCCTGAGGGAGAGATCTGTCTTTCACAGCACCAGAGGGAAGCAAGATATCACAGGGGAGCTGGAGGCCTGGCACTAGGGGCAGAGCAGACCATCGCTTTGTTGATGTCCACCTGGATCTAATGCTAGAGACCATGAGGAAGAGGCGGGAGGTCCTCTTCCTGGAGGGTGGCAGGAGAAGGCCACCTTGTTGTGCAGCAGGGGCCCTGCTGATTGTTATCCTCCTCCGCCCCTCTTCATCCTCCTCTCTTACCTCCTGCTCCTCCCCCAATGAACTGTCTTTTTCCATGGCCTCATTGTCCTCAAGGTACACACCTCTCTGGAGGGCCATGTGAGGGAGAGTGCAGCAGACCACTGCAATGACCAAGACCCTTGCAGGAGGGTATTGGAGCGTGTCACCCAACCGATCCAGGCACCGGAATCGCATCTTCACAAACCAAATGGACTGCTCAATGGTTGGTCATAGAGTCATTACAGCACAGAAGGAGGCCATTCTGCCCATTGAGGCTATGCCGACTCTATGGAGAGCAATACAATCATTACCATTCCCCAGCTGTATCCCCATAGCCCTGTAGGTTTATTTGCCTCAAGTGACCATACAATTTCCTTTTGAATTCATTCGTCATCTCTGCTTCCACCACCATCCTAGGCAGCAAATTCCAGATCATTACTATTTTCTACATATAAAACTTTTTCCCTCTCATCACCTCCACACCACCGCCACACCCCACCACATCTCCTGCCCAAAACCTTCAATCTGTGTCCCTTAGTCCTTGTACCATCTACTAATGGTACAGCTTTTCTTTGTCTCCCCTGTTCAAACCTATCATAGCCTTCTACACCTCTATCAAATCTCTCCTCAATCTCCTTTGCTCCAATAATCATAGTAAATATCTAATTAGTAGCTGAGTCGGTGGCATTGGTTGTTTTGCCTCTGTGCTTCTGTCTGGAGCTCACATAGAGGGGTCAATAGCCACCTTTTCAGGGATTCCCCTTGGAACCAGCCATGCATTTTGGGGGATAGCGTGAAGGACCAAGGCAGCCTGGACTGGTGGAGTATGAAGGAGTCATGGCAGATGCTAGAAAAGCAAGCACACACATAAAGGAAGCTCTTGTTGTGGTTGCAGACTAGTTGGATGTTGAGGGAGTGGAATCCCTTCCTGTTGATGGATCTTACTGGCTGGTGGCTGGGTCCCTTGATGGCCACATGAGCACAAGTGATGATGCCCTGCATCTGGGGAAATCCAGTGATGGAGATTGAACCCAAGACCCTCTGTGCCTATGCAGGCCCATCTGTGTCAAAGTGGGTGTAGTCTCTGCCCTCCTGAAAAGGGCATCATGACCTGTCTTATGGCCTAAGGAGATGTCGACTGCGAGACGCCACCTTGGTCCACAGCTGATCACTGGAATGACCCAGTTGCACAGACGTTTATGTCAATGGAGACCTTGAAAGCTGTAGGTAAGGGACTGCCATGGGGGCCATGAGGCATCATGTCATTGTGGATCAGAGCACACAGGACAAATCGGGGGCTCTGACACAAATTTTCAGATCCTCTCTGGCCACAGGAGAGGTACCAGAGGATTGGAGGACAGTGAATGTGGTACCATTATACAAGAAGGGTAGCAGGGATAAACCAGGTAATTACAGGCCGGTGAGTCTAATGTCAGTGGTAGGGAAATTACTGGAAAAAATTCTGAGAGACAGGATTAATCTCCACTTGGAGAGGCAGTGATTAATCAGGGATAGTCAGCATGGCTTTGTCAGGGGGAGATCGTGTTTAACAAATTTGATTGAATTTTTCAAGGAGGTGACTAGAGGTGTAGATGGGGGTAAAGCAGTTGATGTAGTCTACATGGACTTCAGTAAGGCTTTTGATAAGGTCCCGCATGGGAGATTGGCTAAGAAAATAAAAGCCCATGGAATCCAGGGTAATTTGGCAAATTGGATTCAAAATTGGCCTAGTGGAAGGAGGCAGAGAGTGATGTTAGAGGGTTGTTTTTGTGAATGGAGGCCAGTGACCAGTGGGGTACCGCAGGGTTCGATGCTGGGACCCTTACTGTTTGCAGTGTACATTAATGATTTAGACGTGAATATAGGAGGTATGATCAGTAAGTTCGCAAACGACACAAAAATTGGTGGTGTCGTAAATAGTGAAGAGGTGCAGTGGTTAGCACTGCAGCCTCACAGCTCCAGCGACCCGGGTTCAATTCTGGGTACTGCCTGTGTGGAGTTTGCAAGTTCTCCCTGTGTCTGCGTGGGTTTCCTCCGGGTGCTCCGGTTTCCTCCCACATGCCAAAGACTTGCAGGTTGATAGGTAAATTGGCCATTAGCAATTGCCCCTAGTATAGGTAGGTGGTAGGGAAATATAGGGACAGGTGGGGATGTGGTAGGAATATGGAATTAGTGTAGGATTAGTATAAATGGGTGGTTGTTGGTCGGCACAGACTCGGTGGGCAGAAGGGTCTGTTTCAGTGCTGTATCTCTAAACTAAACTAAACTTGCGGCAACTGAAGAAAGCCTTAGACTGCAGGACGATATAGATGGGCTGGTAAGATGGGCGGAGCAGTGGCAAATGGAGTTTAATACTGAGAAGTGTGAGTTTATGCACTTTGGGACGTCTAAAAAGGCAATGGAATATACAGTGGATGGTAGGACCCTAGGGAGTACAGAGGATCAGAGGGACCTTGGGGTGCTTGTCCATAGATCACTGAAGGCAGCAGCACAGGTAGATAAGGTGGTTAGGAAGGCATACGGGATACTTGCCTTTATTAGCCGAGGCATAAAATATAAGAGCAGGGAGGTTATGATGCAGCTGTATAAAATGCTGGTTTGGCCACAGCTGGAGTACTGTGTACAGTTCTGGTCGCCACACTATAGGAAGGATGTGAGTGCAGAGGAGATTCACCAGGAAGTTGTCTGGGCTGGAGCATTTCAGTTATGAAGACAGACTGGATAGGCTGGGGTTGTTTTCCTTGGAGCGGAGAAGGCTGAGGGGGGACCTGATTGAGGTATACAAAATTATGAGGGGCATCGATAGGATAGATAGGAAGAAACTTTTTCCCTTAGCAGAGAGGTCAATAACTAGGGGGCATAGATTTAAGGTAAGGGGCAGGAGGTTTAGAGGGGAGTTGAGGAAGAATTTTTTCACCCAGAGGGTGGTTGGATTCTGTAACACACTGCCTGAAAGGGTGGTAGAGGCAGGAACACTCACAACATTCAAGAAGTATTTAGATGCGCACTTGAAAGGCTGTAACATACAAGGCTAAGGGCCAAGTGCAGAGAAATGGGATTATTTAGGACGGGTGCTTGATGGTCGGCGCAGGCGCATTGGGCCGAAGGGCCTGTTTCTCTGTTGTAAAACTCTATGACTCTTACTGAGACCATCTGCCTGGATAGGCGCAGCCTCCTACGTACTGGCGGTCCATCATTTGCAGATAGCTGATTCTTGGGCTGTACACCTGATGTTTTGGGTAGCACCTTCATCTCCTTGCAGCCCTCTGCTGTGTTCTGGCCTCCAGCTGTCCAGGAGATTGCATCTGCTGCAGCTCATCCTGGCTGCTCTGTCCAATGTCAGAGAAGCCTGTTCCCATTTGAACTCCCTTAGCTGAGGTTTGTACATTCACCAGACTTTCCCCTGCCAACCCCTGCTGCCTCTGCTATATTTCAATCAGCCCTTCCCAAGTCCTTATGGCCCTCCAAACTGTTCTCGTTTTTAGAACCCTGTCATATTCCCCCCATGGCACCTTCCCTGTTCTGACCTTTCAAAAGTTGTGAACTGATACTGACAAGCCTGTTAATCAGCTTTTGACTGAGCTCAGCAGGCACTTAATAGGAGGCGTGTGTCCGACCTGTTCCTTGCTGCCGGCATCCCTTTAAAAAATGGCATTGCGTTCCAGAGGCGGCAGGTCCCATCTTCAAATCGCTCTCACCTCCATTCCCACTACTACGATCAAGTGAGGAGGGGTTGAACGGCTTCCCTCTTTTCCCTCTCCTTGTTTGACCACAACAGGTTTAATTCTTTCTTAAAGTGGATGTACTGGCCAATTCAGTAAGTGTTTGATTACTTACTTGCTGTGATCATAACAAGAACCAATCGGACAGGTTTTTTTGAGTTAACAAAGAAAGAAGTTAACTTTATTGTACCTAAACTGAACTAATGAAAATAATAAACTACGTGCCAACTTTCACTCACACGCGCGCGCACACACACACACACACACACACACACACACACACACACACACACTAGGGCTGGGATTTTACAAAGCTCCCGATGTCGGGCTCCTTGGTGGGGGTGGGCGGGGCTGGTGGGGGCCGGAGGATTGTTCCAGCAGCAGCCCGCCAACGGAGCCCGACGTCGGGAGAGCCAGGCCCGATCTTCCCGGCGGTGGTGAGGCTCCATGGCGGCCCCCCCACCCCCACCCCCACCCCCCCCCCCGCAGGGCAACAGGACCTGGATTCAAATATTCAAATTAGCAGAATGCATACATTTAAATAAAATTGACTCTAATCTTTGCGTCGGGCTGTGATCTTCTGAGTGGCGGCCAGCACTCACGCGCCTTCACTTTCTCGCCTGGAGAAAGCAGACGCCGCAATAGTGGGGAAGAGGGGAACTTAAGATTTTTAGTGTGGGGTGGAGGGATGATGGGAAGGGGTGGCCTGTGCACTTCGATCAGTTTGGTGCGGGGGGTGGGAAGGTGGGGTGAAGATCAAGTGTGGAAGGAAAGTGCTTTGGTGGAAAGGGAAGAGGGCAAATAATGAATTCCCTTGTTATTGGAGGGTGGGAAAGGGGTGGCAGATTTTTAACCAGTACAGTGGGGGGTTAAAACTTCCAAAATTTTAATTAGACAACAGGATTTTAAAAATGGCACCAGCGCCTTTGCACAGGCAGCTGACGCCATTGTCGGCATCAGAGAGCCTGCATCCCTCCACAAGATTGGTTTGGGGAGGGCAGCCCGACCAGCATATTATTGTGGGTTGCCGCGAGGAAGATCGTGGCGGCATGACGGTGCATTTTTCGTCCACTGCTGCTCCCAGCAGCGGGTGGATAAAAACCAGCCCTAGATCTTTACACACACATAGAAGTAGGGTACAGAGTGGGGAAAGGTAGATTCATTGAGTTAGAGTCCATAGAAAAAAGTCTGTGGAGTTTGGTGATTCAGCTGGCTTCTAGCTGAATTCGGTGGTCCTGAGGCTTGTAGCTTGAAGAGGTAGGTGACTGGTTCGATGGGTCTCTTGGAGACAGTGACGCGGATGATTTCCTCCAACGGGGTTTCTAATTGTAGCTGGATTATGCAAAGGTGGTCAGTTAACAAGCAGGATTTGAAGCTGGAATGGAGAGAGAGAGAGAGAGAGCCATACTTGGGTCTGCACGTGTCAGAGACCAGAAGCTTTTCCTGTCTACTGCAGAAAGACACAAGCGTAAAACCACAGATGGGGAGGGGCTTATCACATGACAGTCACCCAGTGATTCAAACATGGTAGCAGTGTTTCTCTTCTTGCTAAAAAGAACATGTAGTTCCCTAAAACTTCCTGGGTCTTGATCCTCCTGGGATGAGCAGCCATTTTGTCTCTACCTCACAAGCCTTGCAATGTAGGATACAGTGTTGCAAATTAGGTGGCCATCCTAAGCTGCCAGCAAAGTCATCTTTTTTTATGTTCTTTTTTAAATATCTTCAAAAAATATAAATTTAGATCTCCAGTCAGTGGTTTAAAGAAAATTATCATTCAACAAAGCAAGTTGGTGTGCCACCGCACTCAGTGGGCTTTGAAAATCCGGTCATTTGGGTTGGATTTTGTGTAATAGGCAAGGCTCACGACAGTGCGCCAAAGAGGCAGGGTAACCCCACCTCTGCATTTTTGTGGCCCCCCCCCCCCACCCCCCGGAGCGATCCTTCAGTGTTTTTAAATGTGAGTTTCAGGAGGCGGGATCCCTGTCCCTTTAAAAATAGGGATCCCGCCTCCCTAAGCTGCCAGCCAATCAGAGAGCCGACAACTCAGCAGTATCAGCATCGCCGCCAGGAGCGGTGGCCACTGTCGGTACTGCAGAAGCCTCAAAGAACAAAGAAAATTACAGCACAGGAACAGGCCCTTCGGCCCTCCAAGCCTACGCCGATCCAAATCCTCTATCTAAACATGTCGCCTATTTTCTAAGGGTCTGTATCTCTTTACTTCCTGCCCATTCATGTATCTGTCTAGATACATCTTAAAAGACGCTATCGTGCCCGCGTCTACCACCTCCGCTGGCAATGCGTTCCAGTCACCCACCACCCTCTGCGTAAAGAACTTTCCACGCATATCACCCCTAAACTTTTCCCCTTTCACTTTGAACTCGTGTCCCCTTGTAATTGAATCTCCCACTCTGGGAAAAAGCTTCTTGCTATCCACCCTGTCTATATAAGGGCGGCACAGTGGCGCAGTGGGTAGCACCGCAGTGGGTAGCACCGCAGCCTCACAGCTCCAGGGACCCGGGTTCGATTCCGGGTACTGCCTGTGTGGAGTTTGCAAGTTCTCCCTGTGTCTGCGTGGGTTTTCTCCGGGTGCTCCGGTTTCCTCCCACAAGCCAAAAGACTTGCAGGTTGATAGGTAAATTGGCCATTATAAATTGTCACTAGTATAGGTAGGTGGTAGGGAAATATAGGGACAGGTGGGGATGTTTGGTAGGAATATGGGATTAGTGTAGGATTAGTATAAATGGGTGGTTGATGGTCGGCACAGGCTCGGTGGGCCGAAGGGCCTGTTTCAGTGCTGTAGCTCTAATCTAAAAAAAAAAAACCTCTCATGATTTTGTACACCTCAAACCCAGGCCCAGCGGTGGAACCCTGGACAAAAGGTAGGTGAGGTGGGGTCACCAGGGCCAGTCCAGAAGACCCTGGTGAGGGGGTGCTCTTGAGCACCAGGGGGAGGGGTGGGTCCCGAGGTGTGAATTGGTGCCTGGCAGGGGTCCTCCATGGACCACAAATTGCCCACAGAGGAGGAACTCTCCCCCACCCCCCCCAGCCCACAGGGAGTGCACCTTGTTTTACAAGGTGACCTCCTTGCGCAGCAGAGGCCCCCCATCCCTGCTGCTGGTAAGATCCCAACAGCGGCAGGAAGAGGCCCCTAATTAGCCGTTTAATAGGCCACTTAAGGGCCTCAATTGACCTCTGGGCAGAAAGGCCATAGTTGACCTATCCCGCCCCCAGGAAGATCGCTGGGCGACAGGCCCTCTAACTGCCCCCGGCCACCTGCCGCGATACTCCGTGCTCCCCCTGCTTCCAATCCCGCCTTGGGCGGGCCCGTAAAATCCAGCCCTTTATCTCTATTTGTGCTGCTAGTTCATCTATCTTATTACGAATGCTTTGCACATTCAGATAAGAAGCCTTCATTTTTTTTGCAACTGCTCTTTGCATGGACCTTATTCGCTGATGCACTATTACAGTTAAATTTCCTGTCCCACTCTGCTTGTCTTTACCTAAATCGCTACACTGCTCTGTTGCCTCGACCTTTGTCTTTAGATTTCTAAATCTCCCTTCACCTGAGCCCTCCCCCCACACTTTCAATTTAAAGCGTCATATAAAGATTAAGAAAATGCTGGAAAGAAGTAAGGCACAAATTAAATCAATTATAATAACATTGATATCTGGAGTGATTTAGACACTTGAATCTAGTTATACAATTCGCCAGGACACTGATCCCAGTCCTATTTAAGTGGAGCCAATCCCAACGGAACAACTCCCTCTTTCCCTGGTACTGGTGCTGTTTAAGCTGCACATTTAATTCTCTAATCTGCTTAACCCTATGCCAATTAACACATGGCTCAGGTAATAATTCAGAAATTATTACCTTTCCAGGTAACTCTCCCTCTCCCTGATAGTCCACAATGTCTGCAGCTCTGATTCCAGCTCAGCAACTCTACATGTTGCAATTGCAGCACACCACCTGCCCTGCCATGCCTGTCCAACCTTATTTATTTATTTGAATAGTTAACTAGTTGCTAATTTAGTAAAGTAATAGCAAGTTACAGTCTCCTAGCTTGGAGACAAAACAGGTCACCAGCTCCTGGAGGTAAAACAAAAAGACTAAAAAGCAATACCTCCTTCCCCCTCTCCAGAGATTTCTCACTTGCACCAAATTATCGACTTTAGCACTCAGTTAAATAAAGCACTCTGTGCAGTAGCAAACAGTGTCGACTTATATAAAGACTCACACCCAAGTTACAACTGTTATGTCATTTAACACCTATTCAGGTAACTACTTTCAGCTGATTGACAGTTAACTGCCACTGACAGCAGTTTCTGTTAACTACATACATACTAGTTTGTTATTTCTTCTGCAACCTTAATGTTCTAAATCAGATTCTCAAGGTTAATCTAAATTACAGTTTGAGAAATAGTTACCAGTGAGATTCTACCTACACCAAATGTATGACTTTTGCCCTCAGTTAAACAAAGCACATTGTTCACTTATCACTCTGTGCTCCACACTCGAAGGAAGTGAAGTTGTCATGCAGGAGAGCATTTAGTGAACAGTTGATGTGGGTAGAAGACTAATGGTATAGAAATGGCAGAGAATGGGATTTATAACAACTTCTTTAGGTAGAAAACGGAGCTGGGAATTGAGGAATAGGGAACTTTGAGAGATAGAGAAGGCAATGGCAGTCTTATGGATGGACTGAATCTTGGACACAAAAGTTGACATCTTTGCATTTAGCTTTTGCAGTGAAATCGTGGTTGTGAAGGTGGAAGGATGGAGCTAAGAAAACCTTGCACTCACAGTAGGGAATTTTATGCTCTTGCCTGTGCCGGGTTTGGAGGCATGGGAGCATTAAATCAGAAAGAATGGTGGCGGGGAGGGTTCCCACCACCATCCCGCCTCCTCCAAAATTTAGGCCGGGGCGGGTAGGCCTATGAACAGCCTTCCCGCCCCACAGTCAATTGAGGCCCTTAACTGGGCAATTAACCCCCAATTAAGGGACTCTTCCCACCACAGCCACAATTACCAATGCGGCGGGTGGCCCTGTAGCGGGAAACACGGCATGGAAAACTGTGCGGGCTGCTTCCTGGCTCCGGTGGGGAGGCCTCATTTAAAGGCACTTACTGCCTGAATAAGGGACCCCAGCATCGGGAAGGGGTGGGGGGGGCTGACAGCCCATCCCCCTGCCCTTGCCGCCGGCCCCCATCCCCTGCAAACTCCACCCTGCAAGACTGCTCCTGCCCTGACCTATCTGAGGCCTGGTTCCAGCGACACTCCTCAGCCTCTGGTCGATGCTCCTCCAGCAGCAGCCACCGCTTCCGAGGCACGCTACAGCTGCCAGCCTCTGATTGGCCGGCAGCTCTCCAAGGATGGGACTTCCGGTGACAAGGTCCTTTTACCTGTGGAAGATCCGTTGCTGTTCACTTAAGTGGACAGTAGATTCAGCAAGCCTTCCGGATAAGAGGCGACGCAGGGATCTCGACATCGCTTTTTCCAGACATTGAGACCCCCCCGCCACCAGCATAAGATTTCCCCCCCCATAGTGCCTTTCACAACCTCAGGAAATCCAAAGCATTTCACAGCCCGTGAAGTAACTTCTAAAGTGTAGTCACTGTTTTAATGTAGGGAGGTTTGTGATGGGAAAGAGGAATTTGTAGTTGTTTCTATTGTCATGCAGGCTCCACCTGCCAAGACTGAGGCACACATTATTTCGCCACATGAACATTAAAACTTAAAATTGTAGCTGGGAAGAAAAGAGGGCCTATCACAAGGAATTTCCAAGCCCCTGACTGGAAAGACATTTGCATGCTGGCAGACAGTGTTGGAACAAAGGACCCAGTCCCTGCTTCTCAAATACACAGAAGACCTGGTCAGGCCAGTTTAGTCACATAACTACCTGGCTGTTTAAATTTTGAACTTGCTGAAAGAAAGAAACTCAGAAAGCTGTTTGCTCCTGGACTGAGAACACCTCTCTCCTGTCTACTCCCATCTCTTTCATATGGAACGGAAGACCCATTGAAGACACATGAACTCAAAGAGAGAAAAGTCTCCTACGTGAACAAGGTTTAAGAAGAATATTGGGCCCCTACGAAAAGTAAGAGCTGTGTACAATCAAAGACTCTACGCCGGGCTGGAAATACAGAAACAGGAGCAAGAAACCCCCTTCAGAGACTGCCTCAAACCTCTCTATTTTTCTTTTGCTCTTTTCTGTCCCTATTTGCATGTATGTATCGCGTGTGCATGCTAGCATGGGCGTTTCGTATATCTGTAGGCGTTAACCGAATTAGAGTTTAAGTAAGTTTAATAAATTCTTCTTTAAACCTAAGAAAACCTGATGTGCGCATTTCTTTACCTTATAATTGGAAAATGGTGAACAAGGATTCACCAAAGGGGGAGCTCAAAACAGTGTGTTCAAAATTAAACCCTGTTACAATAAGACCAGGTGAAGATAGTAGAAGACCCCTAGACACCTTTCTCACCTGGTCATAACACTATACTTCATAATGACTTTTGACTATAAGCGTTTTTTGTCAGAGGAGGAAGCCATTGTGTGGACGGTTTGCCTATTAGGAGACCATTAAACTGGGGCAGAGGGTGAGGAGAGTCTCTAAGATCAAAGATGCACAAGGAAAGGTACCAACAGTAATAAGGTAGCGATCGGAACTAGTAAAAGGTAATCTTGCTATCTTCTAAGCAACAACATTGGATTGACTTTAGGGATTTTCCGGTTGGATGTATTAAGATGGACCGAATGACTTCTCTCATTTATCACCCACTCTCACATTACTTGAATTTACTTCCAACTTCAGGCAGCCTTTCAGGAAGATGCCCTGCCTCTGATTGCAGAAAAATCCCTTTTCTGTTTGAGGCCCGAGGGGTCTTGCTGGCTTCTTAAGTTCTCCCAAGAACCCAGGTTATTTTTTGTTAGAAAAACAAGAAGATGCAACAGACGATGGTGACTTCCTGCTGGAGTCAACACCAAGAGGTCAGCTCAACAATGCATATGTGTGATTTTGTTCCCCCGTGGTCCTCTTGGTGGTGGCCATCTTGGGAAGCTTATCCTGAAGCTCTGATCAGGCCTCTATGTTTAGTTACTGTAGCAATCAGAGACTCAATTTTGGATATGATTACAGGCCACCTATCCCTACTGTATTTCTTTTTTGTGTCATATTTTAATCTAAAATTAAGATCATAGTTTTAAAGGAAAGTATAATTTAGCGGCTACTTGAACTAGGAGACGTATGTCTTAGTCTTGGATGTCATCGGGGGAGGGGGCTGAAAATTGGACTGTGGGCCAGAATTTTTCATTGGGCGGGAGGCCCCGTCCACTGGCTGAAATGTCGGTAGCAAGCCCGCCTCCGCTGGGCTTGGAGAGCCAGACTGCGATTTTTCACTCCCCAGGCATTTAATTGGTCTTGGGTGGGATTTCTACCACCTTGAGGCAGGAAATCCCACCTGATGGAGCTGCCAGCCAGTCAGTGGGTGGGCAGCTCTTAGTTCCAGCAGTGTCACCAGGAGCGATGGCCACTGCTGGGACTACACCCAGCCATCGAAGGAAGAGGACAGGCGACTCGGGAAAGGAGGTAAGTTTTTGGGGCCTCGCTAGGGACAATTGGTTGAGCGCCGGTGAGGCAAGGGGGGTCAGTTAGGGGGCGCGGAGGGAGTGTTGTGCATTGGGGGCAGTTGGGGCTTCAGGGGCGGCCCTCCATGGTGCACAGGGTGCCCGATCAGGAGGGCCCCCAACCAGCCCGCAAGAAGGACACCTGGTTTCACCAGGCAAGCTTTTTATAGAGACATAGAGTTATATAGCACAGAAACAGGCCCTTCGGCCTCAGCCACCTGCCAGCCAAGGGTAAAATACCCACCGCGGCGGGTGGACGCCCTTAAGTGCCAGTTAATTGGTCGCTTAAGGGCCTTGATTGGCCTGGGGCGGGCGGGCCATTTCTCGCTGCCGCCCCGTGTAAAATTGCAGCGGGGCGAGAGGGAGTCAGAATTCCCCCACCCCCTCCCCCACCTTCCACTCAGCTTTACATCCCCTTCCCCCCCGCCACCAGCCCACTCGTTTGGGGGGCGTAAAATCCCATCCATGGTTTCTGTACAATATCACTTTTTTAGTGATTAAAAGTATTTTAAGGTAATGTAGTTCCATAGAAGTCATATCAAGGATTCTTTATATGAAAATCAGGATTTTTGAAGTGCAGGCTTATTTTTACATTTTGGTGTTTTTGATAACAAAAAATTTAATTGTTGCTCGGTAGTACAGAACTTGAGTATTGCTGAAAAAAGAGATATGCTGTCAAAGCTTTTCAGCTTGCATTCATCAGGACAGACACAAGAATGCCAAATTTCAAATAGAGCATCAGTTTATACTACATGAGGAAAGGTTGGTAAATCGGTATCGCCATGGAGAATGCACCAGGGAACTATTGTCCATCACACTTTGTTCTATTCAAAAAAAATGTCCAATGCCTGGAATGTTCCTCTTGCCTGCAGAGGACAGTTCCCTGTGTATGAATATACGTATCTTCTAGCAAGCGTAAGAAAGCCACGTTAAGAGCCTGACTGGTAATCTTAAATTGTTTGGGTAATTCTTAGCACACTCGGGATTGTTCAGTAAGCGCTCTCGAATCGCAGAATCACATCTAACGTGTTACGACCTGGTGAGAAAGGTATCTAGGGATCCCTCTCAGCCTTCACCTGGTCTTACCATAACAGGGTTTTATTTTTAAATACACTGTGTTTTTCCATCCCCCTTAGAGTCATGGAGTTATACAGCACAGAACCAGGCCCATCGGCCCAAATCCTTGTTCACCGCTTTCCAATTATAAGGCACAGAAACCAGCACAAACAGGTTTATTTAGGTTTAAAGAAGAAAAGTTGGAATTTATTAAACTCTAATTTGGTTGATGCATACGGATACACGACGCACCCATGCTAGCATGCATACACGATACATGCAAATAGAGACAGAAAAGAGCAGAAGAAAAATAAAGTGGAAAAATTTGAGGCAATATCTGAAGAGTTTTTGTTACAGTTCTTCGAGCTCACTGTAGAGTCCTTGATTGTAGGTAGATCTTGCTATTCGTTGGGGCCCAGTATTCTTCTTAAACCTTGTTCGCTGTCGGAGACTTTTCTCTCTTGGGGTTCATGTGTCTTCAGTGGATTCAGAGGCTTAGGAGAAAGAGATGGAAGCAGACAGGAGAGATCTTCTCAGTCCAGGAACAAACAGACATTCTCAGTTCAAACTGTTTGTACAATTCAGAAAAACCCAGGTTGCCAAGCAGGTTAGTCATGTGACTAACTGGTCTGACCACGTCTTGGATTGTATCACCATAGCAGTCTCTGGAATGCTCCTCTTACACACAATCTCTGGTGATCACAGTCCATTGTGGGTTGAATGTGTCAGGGAATGGTACTTTGTCCTTCCAATCATCATCTGTTAATATGCAAATGTCTTTTCCAGCTACGGCTGATCTGTTTAACAAGTCCTTTCTTCACTCCAGTAACAGTTTAAAATAAATGTTCATGACAAAATTAATGTGCCTCATTCTTGGCAGGTGGGGGCCTAGCATGGCAAACATTAGACGTGTAATTATTTTGTGATGCGTCTTAGCATATGTTCTGCTATCATTTTTATTATGTTATTGATAGATTGTACTCTGATTCTTCCTATGAGGTCCAAATAGAATGTCAATCACGCATTGAACATTTGATTTCACCTGGCACTCCCTTTCACCATTGCTTTCTCATAGGCCAGTAGACCAACCATTTTAAGCTTTAATTGTATGGGTAATTAGCCAAGCCTTTAAAATAACAATTCCGAAATGCGTACCAACTGTCTGCTGTTACTCAGTTGATCTTTATTGTTGTTGTTGGATCCTTCAAAGAAAATGTGAGGTGAACGAACTTAGAAACCTGGATAAATATAATTGAGTTAATCTGTGCTAGTACTGAAATAGCTTAAACTAAACTGAAGATTACTTTAAAGAAAATTGTACACTATGCACTTTTACAATATTCACAAGTTTCCTGAAAATGGCATATACAAACATAAAAAGATTTTAATGTGCAACTCTGACTAAATGGAATAGATGTTTATTTTAACAATAAAATAATTAATAAAATAAAAGCAAAATACTGCAGATGCTGGAAATTTGAAATAAAAACAAGAAGTGCTGGAAATAATCAGCAGGTCTGGCAGCATCTGTGGAGAGAGAAGCAGAGTTAATGTTTCAGATGAGTATCCATCAGAACTGACAACTGTTAGAAATGTAGAAATGTTAAATTTCTAACATTTGCCAGTTCTGATGAAGGGTCACTGACCTGAAACGTTAACTCTGCTTCTCTATCTATCGATGTTTAATTTCTTTTATTCAACTAGTATGTTAAGTCTCTGTTCTTAATATTCAGTAATGTCTGTAATTATAATTTGCATAGATCAAGATTACAAAGGGCAGGATCACTTGCAGAAAATAAATAGTCCAGAGCCCCAGTTTTAATTCATGGCGGGAATCGATTGTGCAGGAGATGAAGTGGGTGGTGATCGATCTGGCCCCCAAAGCGTGAGGCCAGAGAGATGTTAACTCTTGGGCCTCATTTGAATACCTTATCACTGACTCTCGCCTGAAACTGGTGTGGATGATAATGGCAGCGGACTGGAATAAAAACTCACGGGAGGGTCAGGCTGTCATGAGGAATCAATGGAAATGGTCCCCAGCAAGGTGGGATTGGTAAAATTGGTGCTGGGGGAGGCCTGGGGCAGGGAAGGCCCAAAATATCTTTGTGAGACCAGGAGGGGAAATCCTGCTGTCCCACAAGGAACCTTTAAAAAGAACACTCACCTGGGCTTCCTGTGGCCAGGATTCTGCCTGCCAGTAGCTTTTGCTGGGTCTGATTTAAAATGGGGTGCATTATCGGAATGCGATGTTATCATATAAATTTGACCTGCACTCTTCACAGGCAGGCAGCCTTCCCATGCCTGATTTCAGGAAAGGGTAGAAACATGACAGGAATGCTGCACATACCCTGTTCCCTCCGCACCATTCCTGCTGGTCAGGGAAATTAAAATACCCTCTGAAGTCTCAGCTTCATGCTGAAAATGCTGCCATTGACTCCCAAACTACCCCACTTCGGTGCCCAATATCCCTGCTTCCCAGCCCCAATCTGCACCCGGACCCAATTACTTATCTGAATGCAGAGAGCTATTTGGGGAGCTTCAACATTCAACGCAGGGAGGGTACCTTGCACCGCCCCTCCAATGTGACCGTTCTATTCAAATTGTACTTTAAACATGTACATGACTGGAAAAATACTGTTTTTATGTTTGTTTTTAGCTTCAGTGGTTATTGGACAACTATGAGACAGCAGAAGGTGTCAGCCTTCCTAGAAGTACTCTGTACAACCACTATCTGCGTCACTGTCAGGAACAGAAGCTTGACCCAGTGAATGCAGCTTCTTTTGGGAAACTCATCCGCTCCATTTTCATGGGTCTGCGCACCAGGCGACTAGGCACAAGGTTAGTTACTTTCCAGCATTCTTCCTGTTTTCTGAATATTATTGCAGTGATTCAATTCTCTTTATTTCAAACATCTCTCTCTCTTAGGGGAAATTCTAAATATCACTACTACGGCATCCGGATTAAACCAGACTCCCCACTAAATCGCTTACAGGAGGACATGCAGTACATGGCTATGAGACAACAACCCATGCATCAAAAACAGAGGTAACAGCTTCAAGTGGCTACGAATACTCACATCTATATCTGACTCATAGCTCTCAAAACAGAATGTTGACTGCCACTGTCTGTTTAAACATTAACTATTATGGCAGTTTCTCTTTTCCTTCCGTTTTTAAGATTGTATGAAGTTCTAGATATTGATCCGGTATTTGCTGTCAAAATAATGGCAATGCAAATGGCACTCGCTGTTAGCTATGAGTAAACGGTGAAGCAACGACAGGTGTGGAGTCAATGTTCGGTTAAATGTGAATATCTAAAAATTGCTGTCTGAGTTGCGCTGCTGCCCCATTAGCATCGCAAAAAATGCACCTCATCCCTAGCCTCCCTTTCTTTAGGAACTTCTTGTATTTTCTCATTGATTACCCATTAAACGCACCATAGAAATGTAAGTCTTGTCATTACATGCGTAAGTAGCCTTTTAGCAAGTTACTGCCTCCCAATCAACTTCTCTGGCACTAAAAATTAACTATTACAAGTGTGGAATCTCATTCCTTCAGCTTTTTAATTTTTAGGGGAGATTTTAAAAGTAACAAATTTTAAGTTTTCCATTTTTTTCCTTTCTGTTTTTTCTCTTTTACTCCAATCTTTCTGTTTATTTCCCTTCCTGTATCTGACTTGACATTGAATTCTCCCCATTTAATTCATCCTTCTCAATTCTTCCTGGGTTAATTTCCCAGCTCTTGAATCTCATTGCTTAAGGAGCTACCCTGTTAGGGCTGTCCTGTTCACACAGGTCCCAGATGCCCCATTTCCATCACTGTGCCACTCACACTTGGCAGGAAAAATCTTTTGAGCTGAAGGGTGCAGGTGCAAGTTTAACTAACAGCAGACACCATTAGATGCCCTTTTACGTAAAAATCTGGCCTAATCTGATAGTCTGAAAAGGCAAAGTTGTTTTTGTAACACTGTGCTCAATGCAATCTGGACCAAAATGAACAAAGCTTCTGGGCAAAAACAGTAAAATGCTATGAGTGACAGTCAAGTAATATGAATAATAGTTTGGAAAGGAGACTTATATATGGTAACAGCACTGCATGTAAAAGTATCTACATTTGATACAGAGGGCTGGATTTTATGTCGGGCGGATGGGAGCTGGCCACTGACGTAAAAGTCGGTGGCGAACCCGCTTCCGCCCAGCCCGGGGATCCGTCCTGCATTTTACGGTTCCCCAGGCTTTAATTGTTATGAGACGGGACTTCCACCCATTTGAGAGGGGAAGTCCTGCCTCATTGAGCTGCCGGCCAATCATTGGGCCAGCAGCTCTTAGTCCCAGCAGCGCCACCGGGAGTAGTGGCCACTGCTGGAACTGCAGCCCAGCTGAGAACATGGAGCCGGGACTGAAGGTAAGTTGGGGTTTGCCCCACCGTGGGAATCGGTCGCAACCTGGCTAGGCAAGGGTGGTCGTTTGGGGCAAAGGGTGGGGGCGTCTTGGGTCCTGGGGGTGGTTGGGGAAGCGGGGGCGGCCCTCAATCAGGCACCCTGTGCTCAATTGTCAGGGCCCCCTCCCCCCCCCTCCCGGTGCGCTGAGAGGCCGCCAGTTATCACTGGGCGGTCTTTCACATCTACCGGATGCCCGCTTACCATGGGTAAAATACTCCCGGAGGCAGGCGAAGGCCCTTAAGTGGCCGTTAAGTGGCCATTTAAGAGCCTTGATTGGCCTGAGGCGGGCAGTCCATTTCTCGCCCCCACACCCCGCAGCCCAGGTAAAGTGGGGCAGGGGTGGGAGCGGGCCGGGAAGGCCTCCCGGAGACTCCCGGTGAATTTTACGCCACCATCAGCTCGCTGAAGTGGCGTAAAATTCCATCCAGAGAATCATAGATATCCAAAAGTGATTGCAAAACAGTCATCTAATCTGGTGAGTTCAGATTACATCAGAAACTGTCCTAATGTTTTTCGATTATTGTCTGAATCTCAACATTAGATTACAGCTTTCAAATCATTCCGGGCATCATTTCTTTATTATAATATGCAGTTTGGTTATCAGATAGAGTTCTTTTATTGTTAGATCTTTTTTTGCCAAAGGTGGCTATTGATGGAATTACAACTGCCAGTGTGTTCCAATTCTTTATGTAGGATTAATGATTGTAACAGTATTACAACAAATTTATGGTAAAATGATTTTCAATTCCATAGGAAACATAGGAGCATAAGAAGATAGAAACAGGAGTAGGCCATTGAGCCCCCTTGAGTTTGTTGTGCCATTCAGTTAGACCATGCCAGCTAACTTTGATCAGCTCGTAGTTTTGCAGTCTGGGCCTGATTTTAATTCTGTAAGTGAATGGGTTTTGAACGAGTTAGAATCTTGCCCTTCGTCTCTGATGATAAATACCAGTAACTCCCCGATTATATCGAAACAATGGATTCAAATCTTTACAGTTTACATGTGCAAAATTGAAATATAAACTGGCCTGTCTTACCTGTCAAATCCTCACAGTACAAGAGAGGAGAAACTAGTGCTTGGGTTCACAGGAAAGAGAGGATAGTTGAATAGCATTCACTATTGTGACACAGCATGCAAATTTTCCTGGGTGAGAAAATGCAAATCCATTTCAAAATATCACTAGTAAGATTTTCTAATTTACATTAAATTAATCATTAAATTCTAAACATTCCTTTTGTTAGAAGTTGATTCAGGTCCTGAGCTATTGCAAACAGGATGGTTTTGTCTATAGAATCTTATAATATTGCAACACAGTAGCAGATCATTCAGCCCACCAAATATCTGTTTCTCTACTCATGAGCGACATCATCTAATTTCATTCTCAGTACCCTCACATTCTTTTTCAAGCAATTATCTAATTCCTTCTTAAAATAATTTATTCATTGGCCCTGCTTCAACAATGGTTCATTGCTAAGAATTCCACATTCTAACTACTCTTGTGTAAAGACATTTTTTCGAACTGCCTATTTACTACTTTTTGATCTTGTATAACCATGATGCCAGCAGGTGAAAATAATCTATCAATATTTGCCTTACTATAAAGCTTCCTGATCTTGAAGACCTCTCTATCATGTCACTTTTCAACATTCATAGCTCTACTAAAAAAGAACTATTTGCACTGCCACCTTTAATGTGCATCTGAACCATGGGCACTCTGCTCCTTTACTCTATTTAAAATCTTACCAATTTAAAGTGTCTTTTCTTTCCCAATTGTTTCTACCATTTATCTGCCCATCCTGTTAACCTGTCTAGGTCCTCCTTTCGTCTTTCACAGCCTTTATCGCACCACTTGAATTTGATGCAATCAGCAAATTTTGATATTGTTCTCAAAGTCCCTAGGCCTAGATCATCTGTTTATGTAGTAAGAGTAGCCAGAACGTAAGCATCTGTTGATTACCAAGCACCATGGCTTTTCCTGGGAACCTAAGTGACAATAGCACTTTTTTTTAAAAAACCTTAGCTTCATATTATTGTGTTCTCTTCATGACCTCTAGAATATTTACTGGCACTTAGCAACCTTGGATATCAATTTCAGGTGTGTGCCAGAACAGTAGGAAATGGCATGCAGAGCCAACATGCCCCAGATATATTTTAAAATATTAATTTGAGCGCCTGTCGACCCTGCATATCATCTCCCTCAAATAGATGGGTGCTTCTACCCCCTATTGGTCTCCATCATCAGAAAATGCAATGAGCTACAAATCCGGGCTATTTTTGGAAAATGTGACATCCATTCATTTCTGCACCTGGCCACCGCTCGAACACTACTGCAAGTGAGGAAAATCTACACTTTACAGTCTAGAAGGATTCTGCTTCATGGGAGATCTTGTTGAGGTACAATATATAAGATGGTACAAAATCAAAATACTGCAGAGGCTGGAAGCCTGAAATAAAAACAGAAAATGCTCTAAATGCTCAGCAGGTCAGGCAGCATCTGTAGAGAGAAAAACAGAGTTAATAGGATGGATTTTCAAACACCCTTGAGGGCAAAGTCAGATGGGGACGCACTTGTAAAATAGTGCTGCCAGATAAAGGCCTGTTCGGGTCTGGAAAAAAAAACCCGACCTGAACCCGACAGAACCACATCAGACCCGAGCCCGAATCGAGTCCTTCCATTTTTTCCCGCGCCCGACCCAACCCAAGCCCATCCCGACCATAGTGCACTCACTGTACGTTCCACTTTTGGATGGATGGAATGGAAGAAAGCTGCAGCATAAGCGCGATGATGTCATTGAGACGCTCACTCTTTCATTGCACAGACTCAGGGTCTATGGAGTCCGGATGCACGTTTCCCTCCTTGAGGTCCTGGACTCCCAGCTCAGGCAGGTTTTTCAAATTTTGACACTTACTTACTCAACTTCCCTTTTCTTCCCAGCAGAGCAAAAGGTAATACTGTGTGTGTCCTACCCGAGCCCGAAAGCTGGACCCGGAAGAGCGACCCAAACCTGACACGTCGTCGGGTTCGGGTCAGGTAGCAGGCCTTTACTTTCAAATGGCTTGTCAGTCTTCTGATGCTTCCGGAACGTGCTGCAATTTTCAAAGCGAGGATGGGGGAGGGGGGATCCTGCAACCTGTCCGCTTCCAATTAACTGCCCGTTAAGCTTGTTGAAGAATTTGTTAACAGGCTGGAGAGGGCCAGAATTAAATTTTCAAAGCAGCAAACAGGAAAAGCGAAGGGTCTGGGGCACATTAGTGCACACCTGTAGGGAGCACTGCGAGGATCTATATTGTGATGTTACTGCTGAATTGAAGTGGTGAAAAAAGGGTTATTTAAACTGTTCGAACGGAGAGGCTGCTAGTCTTCTGCTCTCCTGCCTGGTCCAAACTGCAAGGCAATGGAAATCCCAGTCATGGGTATCGTCTGCCTTTGAGCATTGCACTCCAGAGCCAGTTCCTGCCTCAAGCTCACCTCTGACCCAATTGGGGGCTTTGCATATTAAAATAATGCCTTATCAGCGATGCAGACACTGGTCAGGATCAGGACCCGGGAATGATCGGTGCCAGGTTCCCAACCCCAGATTGAAAATCCAGCGCAATGTTTTAGGTCGATGATCTTTCATCAGAATTGTAAAATGTTAAAATTGCAATAAGTTTTAAGCAAGTGAAAGGGGGGACAATGAGGGAAAAAAACTAAAAGACAGGTATGTGATAGGGTGGAACACAGAAGAGATTAAATGAAAGAAGAGTTGGTGGTGCAGGGCCAAATGGAGTGGTACAGAAGCAAGTAAAGAAACAAAGATGTGTCTAGAGGAGGTGTGAATGGCAGAATCGTGAACAGCTCCCATCCGAAAGTAAAAACAAGAGAAAAATGAGAATAAAACCAAAATCTGAAAGAAAAAGGAAGCAAAATGGGGGCAGAGGTTACAGTCTGAAATGTTGAACTCAGTGTTGCATTTGGAATTGAAAGGTGAGGTACTGTTCGAGCTTACGTTGAACTTCGTTGGAACACTGTAGGAGGCCGAGGGCACAGAGGTCAGCATGAGAACAAGGTGGAGAAATGACAGGCGACTGGAAGCTCGGAAGGCTTGCAGACTAAATGGTGATGTTCCACAAGGCAGTCACCGAATCTGCGTTTGATCTCCCCATTGTAGAGCAAATCACATTGTGAGCAACGAATACAGGTTACTAAATTGAAAGAAGTACATATGAATCGCTGTTTCACCTGGAAGGAGTGTTTAGGGCCTTGGACAGTGAGAAGAGAGGAGATGGAAGGGAAGTTGTTGCATCTCCTGGGCTTGCATGGAAAGATGCCATGTAAGGGGAGGGGTGTTAGGGTGATTGAGGAGTGGACCAGGGTGTCAGGGAGGGAATGGTCCCTTCAAAATGCTGAAAAGGGAAGGGTGATATGTTTGGTGATGTTGACACGCTGGAGATGGCGGAAGATGATCCGTTGAATATGGAGGCTGGTGGGGTGGAAGGTGAGGATAAGGGGAACCCTATCATGGTTCTGGGAGTGAGGGGAAGGGATGAGAGCAGAAGAGCGGTTGAGGAAAAAGGATGACATATCAGAAGTGTCGGGATGGAAGGTTGCATCATCAAAACAGATATATGTTATATATTGTATATAAGATGGTGTTGGATGATTTAAACCCATAATATTATTTTAAATTAAGCCAGGAAAGTAGAAACAGGTATTGATTTAAATTAATGTGAAGTTAAAGCTTCTTTACTCGAAGAGTGCTATATTTTCGCCATAACCTCCCAGGCAGGTCGAAAAGACAAAAATATGAGCAATGTTTGAAATACAGTTGAATGCTAAGACAGGAAAGCTGCTTTAGTGCTAGAGAAATGGGTTTCAGTGGGCTGAATGGCGGCCCTTTCTTATTCTTGATTTATGTTCTTATGTCTGTGATGCCGTTGCACACAGAGAAATTAAAAGTTTATCATGTTTTAAGGCTCCAATTTGTTCCCACTCTTGTTTCTCTTTTTAAGGTGGGATTCTTGGGAATTTCACATTTTTCTAATTATTTTATTCCAATGTTTTCCATTTAAAATACCAGTCTTGGTAATATTGTTTCTTAGATATAAACCTATGCAGAAGTTGGATGGAATGGGAGATGGTTTTGCAGGAAGTGGCCAACAGATTCCTAACTCTGCAGAGCAAACCATTGTAGCACAGAGTCAACACCATCAGCAGTTCCTTGGTAAGCTACACTAAGTTTTCAGTAAACTTTTAATGTTGATTACCATTTTTAGTTTTCAAAGTAAGCTTATGTTGTGTACATTTTCAAATATAATATTCCAGAAATTTCTACTGAATTAGGGAAAGATCAAGATAAAGGTGCAAATATTTGGAGTGCTGTGCATAAAATGAGGAAGAAAATGAGCAGCACCAGCAAAACCAACAGCATCATGAGGTTCACCAACAGTAGCAGCACCTGCCTCACAGGAAAAAGGGAATGGATGCAGAGATCCAGTTCAAAGGGGGCAATACTCCCAGCACAGGATCTACAGACTGATGATCAGCTTCCTTGACATGATGGAGCAACAGTGCCTCAGGAGGCTCAGGCTTTTGCAGCAGGTCATTGCTGATGTCTGCAGCCTCCTGGAACAAGTCTTCCTTCCAAGAGGGCCAGGTGGGCATCCATTGCCAGTAGCTGTCAAGGTCACCATAGCCCAG
The DNA here is from genome assembly GCF_036365525.1 of Heterodontus francisci. NCBI lineage: Eukaryota > Metazoa > Chordata > Chondrichthyes > Heterodontiformes > Heterodontidae > Heterodontus > Heterodontus francisci. Next base: position 137,479,633 of record NC_090374.1, on the reverse strand, counting down.
AATTTCTCCGCCTCTGGCCCTTCCAGGGATCGGCTGATGACATCTTTACCAAGGCTGCCACTAATGTCCACTTTGCTACTGATGAGGACAGTCAGATTTAAAGGGCTGTCGCTTTTGCTGCATTGGCTTGATTCCCACAGGTACAGGAGTCATGGACTGCGCACATGTGGCAATCAAAGCACCCTCAGATTAACCAGCAGTCTTTGTCAATCACATGGGATTCCACTCCATCAATGATCAGCTGGTATTTGATCACCAGAAGGTTTTCATGCATATCTGTGCAAGATATCCTGGAAGAACATAAGAAATAGGAGCTAGAGTAGGCCATTTGGCCCTTCCAGCCTGCTCCACCACTTAACAAGATCATGGCTGACTGTCCACTTCAAATCCACCAATCCCTTATCCCTCAATTCCCAAAGTACCTAAAAATCTATCGACCATTGTCTTGAACATATTCACTGATTAAGCAGGGGTCGGTTAGCTCAGTTGGCTAGACGACTAGAGTGTGATGCAGAAAGACGCCAACAGCACAGGTTCAATCCCTGTACCAGCTGTGGTAGTTCATGGAGGCCTGCCTCTTCACCGTGCCCCATGCTTGAGGAGTGGTGCCCCTCAGCTATACATTACCAACTGTCTCTCTCTAATGGAGAGAGACGCCTATGGTCCTTTAGGAATACAGCTAAAACAAGAAGAATGACTAAGAATCCACAACTATCTGGGTTAGAGAATTCCAAAGATTCACAACCCTTTGAGTGAAAAAAATATCTCCTTATCTCAGTCCTAAATGGTCGACCCCTTATTCTGAGACTGTGACCCCGTGTTCTAGATTTGCCAGCCAGGGGAAACATCTTCTCAGCATCTGCCATTTCAAGCCCCTTAAGAATTTTATATGTTTCAATTACATCATCTCTCATTCTTCTAAGCTCCAGGGAATGTAAGTCTAGTCTACTCAATCTCTTCGCATAGGACAATCCCCTCATCCCAGGAAATAGTCAAGTGAACCTAGTACCCTCTAGGGCAAGTATGCCCTTCCTTAGATAAGAAGATCAAAACTGCACACAGTAGTCCAGGTGTGGCCTTACTTGTAACAAGATTTCTTTACTCTTCTATACTAACCAAGCCAGCATACCACTTGCTTTCCTAATTGCTTGTACCTGCATGTTAACCTTCTGTGATTCATTTACGAGGGCACCCAAGTCCCTCTGAATGCATGCATTTCCCATCTCTCCACATTATTTTTCCTACCAAAGTGGATAATTTCCCATTTTGCCACATTGTATTCATGTTCATGAAGAAGGAATTTTCCTGCACACATGATCAGGTGGCAGGTTGTTCAACCTTGCCGTTTAAGAGCGAAGACCAAAGTACGGAAAGTCCTCATCAGGGAACTCCTCTTTGCTGACAATGCTGCATTAACATCTCACACTGAAGAGTGTCTGCAGAGACTCATCAACAGGATTGCAGCTGTCTGCAACGAATTTGGCCTAACCATCAGCCTCAAGAAAACGAACATCATGGGACAGGACGTCAGAAATGCTCCATCCATCAATATCGGCGGCCACGCTTTGGAAGTGGTTCAAGAGTTCACCTAGGCTCAATTATCACCAGTAACCTGTCTCTCGATGCAAAAATCAACAAGCGCATGGGAAAGGCTTCCACTGCTATGTCCAGACTGGCCAAGAGAGTGTGGGAAAATGGCGCACTGACACGGAACACAAAAGTCCGAGTGTATCAAGCCTGTGTCCTCAGTACCTTGGCTCTACGGCAGCGAGGCCTGGACAACGTATGTCAGCCAAGAGCAACGTCTCAATTCATTCCATCTTCGCTGCCTCCGGAGAATCCTTGGCATCAGGTGGCAGGACCGTATCTCCAACACAGAAGTCCTCGAGGCGGCCAACATCCCCAGCATATACACCCTACTAAGCCAGTGGCACCTGAGATGGCTTGGCCATGTGAGCCGCATGGAAGATGGCAGGATCCCAAGGACACATTGTACAGCGAGTTCGTCACTGGTATCAGACCCACCGGCCGTCCATGTCTCCGCTTTAAAGACTTCTGCAAACGCGACATGAATCCCTGTGACATTGACCGCAAGTCGTGGGACACAGTTGCCAGCGCTCGCCAGAACTGGCGGGCAGCCATAAAGGCGGGCCTAAAGTGTGGCGAGTCGAAGAGACTTAGCAGTTGGCAGGAAAAAAGACAGAAGCGCAAGAGGAGAGCCAACTGTGTAACAGCCCCAACAACCAATTTTATCTGTTGCACCTGTGGAAGAGTCTGTCACTCTAGAATTGGCCTTTATAGCCACTCCAGGCGTTGTTTCACAAACCACTGACCACCTCCCGGCGCTTACCCATTGTCTCTCGAGACAAGGAGACCAAAGAAGAAGATTCATGTTCTTGCCCACTCACCCAACCTATCTATATCCCTCTGCAGCCTCTTTGCATCCTTCTCACCACTTACTTTCCCATCTAACTTTCTATCATCAGCAAACTTGGATATGTTACACTCAGTCCCTTCATCTAAGTCATTAATATAGATTGTAAATAGTTGAGGCCCAAGTACTGATCCTTGCAGTACCCCACTAGTCAGAGCCCGCCAACCCGAAAATGTCCCGTTTATTCCTACTTACTGTTTTCTGTCCACTAACCAATACTCAGTCCATGCTAATATATTACCCACAATCCCATGAGTCCTAATTTTGTGTAATAACCTCTTGTGTGACACTCCATCGAATGTTTTTTTGAAAATCCAAATACATAACATCCACTGGTTCCTCTTATCCATCTTATTAGTTACATCCTCAAAAATCTCCAACAGATTTGTCAAACACGATTTCCCTTTCATAAATCCATGCTTGATCTTGATTTTCTAAGTGACCTGCTATCCATGTCCCTCATAATAGATTCTAGCATTTTGCCTACTACTGATGTTAGGCTAACTGGCCTATACTTCCCTATTTTCTCTCTTCCTTCTTTCTTAAATAGCAGGGTTATGTTTTCTAATTTCCGATTCATGGGAACTTCGAGAATCTAAGGAATTCTGCAACATCAAAAACAATGCATCTACCACCTCTGCGGCTACCTCTGTTAAAACCCTAGCATGCAAGTCATCAGGTGCAGGGGATTTGTCGTCACATAGTCCCATTAATTTTCCAGTATTATTTCTTTAGTTAGACTGAAAGTTTCTCATTCTCATTAGATCTTTGGTTCCCCATTATTTCTGGAATGTTTTATGTCTTCTACTATGAAAACAGATACAATGACTGGAATCTTACCTGCACACTGTGGGTCCCAATGTCAAGACCAAATGTGGCTGTTGAAGCCGCACGGGTGGAGGACCACCGGACAAATAAGGATGGTGGCCTGCTGCTCCAAGCTGCCGATTAGGCCGGCAGCTCTGCGGCCGTTACACACCACCAATAGAGGTGACCACTGCTGAGGCTACGAGGAGAAGGAGAGGGCACTTCCATGTTGATGTGCCCTTGAAGGGACAGAAAGTGACTCATGAATGCGCCTTGTTCAGGCAGGCAGGCCCCAGCAATCGGAGGGGTGAACCCTCCAGCAGCCACGAGGGTGGCCGTTGCCATGGGGCATCCCTCCTTGAGACATGGAGCCTCCGGAAAGGAAGGCTCCCCTCCCCCCTGGGGAAGCCACTGGGAGGCCATCTCAGTGTAGCTGGCGAACTCATCATGTGACTGCGGGCCATTTTGAGGCTTGTTAAAATCACGGTAGCATGGTAAAATGGCTGTCAACAGGCCAATTAATTGACCGCCTGCTTCCAGTCACTGGGCAGCCGAGCCACTACCGTTTCCGCCTATAGTAATATCCCGTGGTGGCTTCCCCCCCCCCCCCCCCCCGACGCCTTCCGCTGCCATTTTACCACCCTCCCCCCACCCCGGCCCCCCAGCCCGTCTCCAAAGGTCTGGTAAAATTCAGCCCAATGCACTTGTTTAATGTCTCTGCAATTTTCCTTATTGCCCATTATAATTTCACCTGTCTCTGCCTCTTATTGGCCCACGTTTACTTTCACTAATCCCATCCTGTTTACATACATATAGAAGTGCTTATAATTTGTTTATATGTCTCTTGCTAGTCTACTCTCATATTGTCTTTCCTTATTAATTTCTTGCTCCTTCTTTGCTAAATTCTAAATTCCTCTCAATCCTCAGGTCTACAGCCCTTTTTTGCAACATTATAAGCTTCTTCCTTTGATCTACTATATTTAACTCTTTGTGTTAGCCACAGTTGGACCACCTTTTTGTGGGGTTTTGGTGCCTTCAAGGAATGTATATTCATTTGATATATATCAAAATTATGTATTAATTCTTTAAATGCTAGCCATTGCTCATCTACCGTCATATCTTTTAATGTAGCTTCCCAATCTACCATGACCAACCTGCCCCTCATACCTACGTGGTTTGCTGTGTTAAGATTTAACAGCCTAGTTTTGGACTGAACTAAATCACTTTCAATCTCAATGTAAAATTCTATCATATTATGGTCACTCTTCCCTTGAGGCCCCTTTACTACAAGGTTATTCATAAACCCTTTCTCATTGCACAATGCTGGATCCAAAATAGCCTGTTCTCTAGTTGGTTCCTTGGCATACTGGTCTAGAAAATTATCTTATGTACATTCCATGAACTTGTCCTTCACACTATTACTGCAAATTTGGTTTGTCCAGTCTATGTGAGGGTTAAAGTCCTCCATGATTACTGTATTACCCTTATTACATGCACCTTTAATTTCCTTATTTATACTCTGCCCTACACTGAAACTATATCCCCCATGAATATTTTCTGCCCCTTGATTTCTTAGCTCCACCCAAATTGATTTTCTGAGTGAAAATCCTTTCTCTCTAACGTCTTTATCCAATCCTTCATTATCAAGGCTACCCATTCTCCTTTTCCAGTTTGCCTATCTTTTCTAAAAGTTAATTCCTTCATTCTGCAAAAGTCACATCTCCCACAGGTGGTCGCACCTCCAATTAGAGTGAGCGAGTAGTTTCTTGGAGGCATAAACCATATGCCAAAACAAAACAGGATTGAAGAAGTACCTCAGAGAAGTCTTTTCTAACCTTAAGAACTCACCATTAATTTTTTGTAAATGGTCAATTCCAAAACCTTGTGAGAATATTGACCTGGGACTAGAAGTGCTTCATGAAACAAGAACCCCAATGGCAGTCTAGAATATTCAGGACCAATTTAACCTCAAAATGGAATTGGCAGGTTTTTGTGGCTTAAAAAGGGTTAAAACTTTCTAAAGGATGTAAAATCAATTGTTTAAATTTACTGCTCTGCATGAGCTCTGTTTTAGTGAGTGAACCATAAAATAATAGAATGATTAAGGTATCATTCTAATGAATATAAAATAATTGTTATCATAAAATGATGCAGCACAGAGGAGGCCATTCAGCCCATTATGCTTGTACTGGCTCTTTGGTGGGGCTATCCACTGTTCTTTCCCCATAGCCCTCTAATTTATTACTTTCAAGTATTTAGCAAATTCCCTTTTAAAACTTATTATTGAATCTGCTTCCACCACCCTTTTAGGAAATACATTCCAGATCACTACAGCTCGCTGCATAAAAAAATGTCTCCTCATGTCACCTCTGCTTCTTTTGCCAGTCACCTTAAATCTGTCTCCTCTGATTACTGACCCTTCTGCCATTGAAAAGAGTTGAACACCTCTATCAAATCTCTTCATTAACATTAATACAAAAGAAAAATACTGCAGATGCTGGAAATCTGAAAATAAAAACACAAAATGTTGCCAGACCAGCATTTTGTTTTTATCTCCTCTTAACCTTCTCTGGTCTAAGGAGAACAACCCCAGCTTCTCCAATCTCCATATAACTAAAATCTCTCATCCTGCTAACATTCTAGTAAATTGCTTTGCACCCTCTCCAGTGCCTTGACATCCTTCCAAAAGTGTGTTGAACAGATTTGAAAACAAGACTCCAGCTGAGGCTTTATCAGTATTTTAATAAAGGTTTAGCATAACCTCTTTGCTTTTGTACTCTGCCTCTGTAATAAAGCCAAGGATCCCATATATCTTTTCTAGCAACTTTCTCGACTTGTCCTGCCACCTTCAAAGATTTGTGAACATACATTCCCATCTCTCTCTCTTCCCACACCCCCTTTAAAATGGTACCATTTAGTTCATATTGCTGCTCCTCATTCTTTCTACCAGAATGCATCATACTTCACACTTCTGTGCGTTATATTTCATTTGCCATATATCTGCCCATTTCACCATTCTGTCTGTGTCCTCCTGAAATCTGTTACTATCCTTGTCATTGTTTACTTCATTTCCATGTTCCATATCATCAGCAAATTTTGACATTATGCCCTGTATACCCAAGTCCAGGTCAGTAATGAGTCATTTATGGCACAGAAGGAGGCCATTCCACTCATTAAGTCAATGCCATCTCTCCACAGAGCTATCCAGTCAGTCCCACTCCCCCCATTCATCCCCGTAGCCCTGCAAGTTTATTTCCTTCAAATGCTCATCCAATTTCCTTTTGAAGTTATTGATTGTCTCCACTTCCACCACCCTTGTGGGCAGCAAGGTCCAGATCATTACCACCTGCTGCATAAAATAGTTCTTTCTCATATTCCCCCTGCATCACTTGCCCAAAACCCTCAATCTGTGTCTCTTAGTCTTTGTACCATCAGTTAATGGGAGCAGTTTTTCCTTATCTAATTTACCTAAGCCTGTTATAATCTTGTACACCTCGATTAAATCTCTCCTCAATCTCCTTTGTTCTAAGGAGGACAACCCCAGCTTTTCCAACCTAACCTTGTAAATAAAACCCCCATCCCTGGAACCATTCTGGTAAATCTCCTCACACCCTCTCAAGGACCCTCACATCCTTCCTAAAGTGTGGTGACCAGAACTGGATACAATACTCTAGTTGGGGCCTAGCCAGGGCTTTATAAAGGTTGAGCATAACTTCCCTTCTTTTGGATTCAATACCTCAATTTATGAATCCCAAGATCACATATGCTTTGCTAACCACTTGCTCACCTTCAAAGGTAGATGCACATGCACCCCCAGGTCCCTCTGTTCCTGCACAATCTTTAGAACTGCACCATTAAGTCTATATTGCCTCAGCCTATCCCTTCTGCAAACATGCATCACCTCACACTTGTCTGTATTAAATTCCATCTGCTACTTGTCTGTCTATTCTGCTAGCCTAACTACGTCCTGTTGCAGGCGATTTGTATCATCCTCAACTGTTTGCAACTCCTCCAAGTTTGGTATCATCAGCAAATTTTGAAATTCAAATCTGTATTCCAAGATCCAAGTCATTTTATCTGGAACAAAAAAAACTGTGGTCCTAGTACTGACCATTGGAGAACACTACCATCTACCATCCTCCAGTCTGAGAAGTAACCATTTACCATGACTCGCTGTTTTCTGTCCTTGAGCCAATTTTTTATCCAATTGGACACTGACCCTCCTATTCCATAAGCCTCAATTTTGTTTATCAGCCTTTTATATAGTACTTTGTTGAACACTTTCTTAAAATCCATTTAGGCAACATCCACTGCATTCCCTTCATCAGCCTCTTTGTTCCTTCATCAAAAAATTCTGTTCAATTAGTCAAGCATGCCTCTTACAAATCCGTCTTATCAAATCTTTCTCCCATACTGGAAAAAGGAAAGAAATTAGAAAGCTTAATAGCAGGAGAGGTACGAGATTCTGATATTAACTCAAGAACTTTGGGTGAGCATGTGGCCCACAGGCTAAGCATTAAGCTCATCAAGGTGAGGCCCGAGCCTAATTTAAATAAGTTGGGGCATGAACCTAGCACGTGAGAGTAGGCAAGCATTTTTATTTAAAGATACAGCACTGAAACAGGCCCTTCGGTCCACCGAGTATTTGCTGACCAACAATCACCCATTTATACTAATCCTACATGAATCCCATATTCCCTACTACATCTCCACCATTCTCCTACCACCTACCTACACTAGGGGCAATTTACAATAGCCAATTTACCTATCAACCTGCAAGTCTTTGGCTGTGGGAGGAAACCAGAGCACCCGGCGGAAACCCATGCGGTCACAGGGAGAACTTGCAAACTCCGCACAGGCAGCACCCAGAACTGAACCCGGGTCGCTGGAGCTGTGAGGCTGCGGTGCTAACCACTGCGCCACTGTGCCGCCCCATCATGGCAAGCATGGCATGCAGCTGCTACCGGGGATCCCGGACAGGATAAGTCTAGGGTGTGGACCCGAGGCAATCATGGGAAGCCCAGGGCAGGGAAGACTCAGGGAATCCCTGTTGTTCCTCCTGGTCCACAAAGCAATCTTTGAAAACTAAAATTAACTTAAGGTCATGGCCCTCTTCTGAACCTGCTGATCCTTCTAATCAGGTGTCCAAGCAAGACCAGCACCAAGAATGGTGGGCAGGCTCTCAAATCTGGAGGGCCAATCAGAGGCCTTCTAGCTTGAGGGGAGCAGTAGGCTATAATGGAAGCTAAGTAAGAGAGAGGATGTTTCAAAATGGAAGTGTCCTCTCAAACTTTTTTAAATTATTATTAAAAAATAGATTCAGCAGCAGACCACCACTGTGGGGGGATGGGAGGGGAACCCCCTCAACAGGACGGCTTGTTGCTGCTCTCACACCCAGGCGCATGGGAACCCCACCACCGGAAAGTTCCCCTCCAAGTCACGTACCATCCTGACTTGTAAAGATATTGCTATTCCTTCATTGTCACTGGTTCAAAATCTTGGAACTCATTACTAACAACACTGTGGGTGTACCTACACCACATAGACTGCAGCACTTCAAGAAATGGCTTTCCACCACCTTCACAAAGGCAATTAGGGATGGACAATAAACGCTGGCCTTGCCAATGACATCCACATCCCATGAATGAACAAAAAAAAAAATTAGCATTATGAGAATGAATGTGTATAAATAGTGAACAAGTCTTTTCAATGACAGAAAACCAGAATTACTACTTAGAATGTTTATTTATGAGCTTCATATCTACGTCACTTATACTCCTGGCTGCTTATTCATCATTACTCACAAAACTCCAAAGGCCCTTTGATGTCAGTAAATCAGGCAAGGTTTTATTTTAGCAGATGAGCAGTGTGAATAAATTCTGTTTTTGGTTTATTTTCATGATAGATGCCTCTCGTGCGCTTCCTGAATTTGTAGAACTTGAGGTTGGAGACACTCCATTGTTGGATGGCATCAGTCTTGAGGATATCAGAACACTACAGATTCTTTATAGAGAGCATTGTGAGGTATGGAACTTAGGGCCCATAACTTAAATTAATTTTTAATTCAGAATATGCACAAGTTAAAAATAAATTATTCATCCTTTTATGAACTCAGTTTCACAATAAACCTTGCCAAAACTTTATTGATACAAAACAAAATCATAAAACAGACCTATTTCCTTTTTCACCTCCTTTCGTCGAATCGTGCGTGGGGTTCTGCGTGAATCTGGCCAATAGACTATGATATTGAGAATTAAATTGCTGAACAGAATATCCACTCTGCATTTCAGATTTTTACTTTAGATAACTGGGATTGTTTAGGTGTTGGGACTGCTTTCTTGTTCTAATTTATTGAATTACTTTAAACATCAGAGTACACAGACATTGGGCCGGATCTTGTGCTCATCTGGAAGGCGAGTTACGTGGTGGGTGGCCGGAGAATCGGAGCGGAATCACCCGTCACGGAACCTGACGCCGGGTTTCCTGGTTCCAGTCTTCCCGGGGGCAGGATAAGCCGACAACAACCTTCCAGTCCAGAGGCCAATTGAGGTCCTTAAGTGGCCTATTAACGGTCAATTAAGGGCCTCTTCCTGCCATTGCTGGGATCTTACCAGCAGCGGGTGGGGGGGGATCCTCCGTCCACGGGGAGGATGCCTTGTAAAATGAACCGCGCTTCCTGCAAGCTTTGTGGGGGGCCCTCCTTCATGGGCAATTTGTGACCCACTGAGGAGCCCCCAGGAACAGCTGTACCCCCCGGACCCCCTGCCCCTTCCCCTTGGACCAAACAACCACACTCCCCACCCCCTTTGCCAGGGCTTTCCAGACTGGCCACGGCAACCCTGTCTCACCTACCTGTTGGTTCCAGAGTTCCACTGCTGGGCCTGGGTCCGAGGCTTCAGCAGTACCAGCTGTGGCCACCGCTCCTGGTGGCACTGCCAATACTGCTGAGCTGCCGGCTGTCTGATTGGCCAGCAGCTCTAGGAGGCGGGAGCCCTGTCTCTATAAAGTCTTTAAAGGGACAGAGATCCCTCCTCCTTAAATGAATGTTGACCCTAAAAGACTGGAGGATTGCTCCAGGGTGCTGAAAAAATGCAGAGCCGGGGTTCCCCCTGCCTTTATGGCCCGCCGCCGGGTTCCCACCTCCTGCACAAAATCCAGCCCATCTGTTGTAACAATTGCAGAATCAGCTCTTTAAGGAGCTCATGTTACACAATCCAACATGAGTACTCAGGTAGATCATACTACACAATTCCAATATGACTACACAATTGTTTTCTGAGCTTACAATTCATTATGAGAACTCAGGTACATCATAATCCACAATCCAGTATAACTACAACATACAGTCGTTCACTCAAAACTCTTATGCCAGTTCTACCGTTTGTCCCTATGGCCAGAATTTAATGCCCACTTCCCCCCCCCCCCCCCCCCACCCGCCCCGGGAGAGGGCTAGGAGGTGGAGGGGTGGGGGGGGGGAGCATAAAAGCGTGTTGGAGGTGGGGGGCGGGTGCCGTGCCCATTGCCTACCTGCCCCTGCTGCTGTTTTACCAGTGGTGGGGAGGTGGCAAACAGCCCACCCGACCAAGGTCAATTGAGGTCCTTAAGTTGCCAATTAATTGATCAGGCACCCTGTGCCCCACGGTGAGCCCCCCCCCAGTAGCACTGGCCACCCCCCACGAAAACTACCCCCCCACTCCGCCCTACTCTCTGACCTACCCGCACCCTGATTGTCCCCAGCGATGCCCAACCCCCACTTATCTCTTTGAAGGGCAATATCGATCATTCTCTTCTTGCCGGGTGCAGTCCCAGCAGTGGCCACTACTCCGGGTGGCACTGCTGGGACTGAGGAGTTGCCAGTCCTCTGATTGGCCAGCAGCTTTTGAAGGTGGGACTTGCTGCCTCAGAGGGGCAGAAGTCCCGATCAAAGCCAATTAAGGGACTGGGCCACGCAAAGTAGCAGCGTGGTGTCCAGGCCCGGCAGAGGTGGGCTTGCCCCAGCTTTTGAGCCGGTGGGCAGGGTCACTGCCTCAAATGTTAAATTTCGACTAATATTTCATGCATACGACCCTAAATCACAATACATCAAAAGAGACACAAAGTGACATTGAGGTAACGACATGGAGCCAAGAAGATGCACTTGGCCCATCTCAACCTCCCCTAATCATCCTGTTAACATGGTTAAATGGTCCACTTAAACTCTTGCAATCACTTTATTACTATAAACACAGTGATAGACCTACGTTTCCCAGACCTTCAAGACATGGACGAATGACCTTCACACATTCTTTTAATTCCTCATCATTGCATTAGGCCTGCTTCACAGAGCATCCCTTTTCAGCAGAAAACTGTTTTAATTCATTGTGTGTTGATCCCACAAACAAAGAGATGCACAGGGAGTGTGAACCCATAGTCCCCCAGTAACCAGGCTTTAAAATGTTACACATTAAGTAATTAAATTAGTATCTTCATTTTAAGCCAGTTAAAGCCTCCACCAAAATAATAGATAGAAGAGTTTCAGATAAACTTGTTATCTTTCACATCCTAATATCTATGATGTAATGTAAAAACTCTAATATCTACAGTATCTCATTCAAAGTCAGAGATGGCCTCTTGCACCTTGGTCCCAATGAAGAGTCTGTCTTTTTTTAGCTGCTAAGAATAATGAATCCTTTAAACTGTATTTGTTGCTGGAATCATATCTTTTGCTTACACGGTGTTTTTGTTACCTTATAGGCGATACTGGATGTAGTAGTGAATCTTCAGTTTAGCCTCATTGAAAAACTATGGCAAACATTCTGGCACTATAGTCCATCAACTTCAACTGATGGGACTCCTATCAGTCAAACCAGGCAAGTTTCTGTCGGATCTATTTGGCTTTCACAACTTGGCCAGTTGTAGGCAAGTAAAAATTGGTTTTGGCCCATTTTAGGGCCCAAAGTAGGTGATGCGCTGCAAGCACATGCCAAAAACAAAAGTCTGAGGTTCACTCATAATGGTCCCGTAGCCTCATTTTAATAATATTGGCAAACTGCTGACACCTGTTGTGCCTTCAGAGGCAGCTAATTTAAAGTTGGCAATGAAATATGGGTCTGCTTCCTCGCTGACAGTGGCTTTCAGGTAAATCTCAGAGGGAGGGAAGAACAACACGTGTGGGTAGGTTACGGGGGCTGGCAGCGGCCCACAGGAGTGTTTTGGAGCCAAGACTAACATTCCTGCTCCTCCCGGCTCCACACAAAAGTAAGTTTAAATAAAAAGAATTTCTTAGGCAGCAGCAATCCGATCAAAACCTGAGTGAGTGGAGCAGGCCCGATGCTGTGCTCCACACAATGCTGACTAATGTTGCTGAGGAACAGTGGTGCAGTGGTTAGCACCTCAGCCTCACAGCTCCACAGATCGGGTTCAATTCTGGGTACTGCCTGTGCGGAGTTTGCAAGTTCTCCCTGTGACCGCGTGGGTTTCTGCAGGGTGCTCCGGTTTCCTCCCACAGCCAAAGACTTGCAGGTGATAGGTAAATTGGCCATTGTAAATTGCCCCTAGTGTAGGTAGGTGGTAGAGAATATGGGATTACGGTAGGGTTAGTATAAATGGGTGGTTCTTGGTCGGCACAGACTCGGTGGGCCGAAGGGCCTGTTTCAGTGCTGTATCTCTAAATAAATAAATAACCCTTATATATTCTACTTTCCATTAACTTGAGGTCATCCAAAATTCTGCTGCCTGCATCTTAACTCACACCAAGTCCCATTCACCTATCAGCCCTGTGCTTGCGGACCAACATTGGCTCCGGGTCAAGCAACGTCTTGATTTTAAGATTCTCATCTTTGTTTTCAAATCCCTCCATGGCCTGGTCCCTCCCTATCTCTGTAATCTCCTCCAGTCTTACAACCCTCCAAGATATTTGCATTCCTCTAATTCTGGTCTCTTGTACATGACCCAAGGAAACTTGAAATACATCATCCGACAATTTCAGGCATCTCAGGCAGCCACATTAAACATGCGTTCGACTCCTTGCATGTGCTAATTAGGGACCAAATGCCTGTAGAACAACAACAACTTTAGTGTATATAGCACTTCACACGAGCGTGACATTAAGTATGACACTAAGCCACAAAAAGAGATATTAGGTCAGATGACCAAAAGATTGACCCTGTGAAATTTTTACCTCATCAGGGTGCAATGAGCACCAGTTTCTACCCTAATATATTTTTTGTTGATATGTTTTTTCTTTGTTTTCTACCTCTCCTGGTCTCTGTCCTATGCCATAAATGCAGGTAACCTTTGCCAATTCTGAAAATAACTGATAGAATGCATGTGAGAGAAGCCTAGGGTGAGTCTGTTCAATTTTTCACTCTTTCTGGTGTGTGGAGGTGATTGACCTCTGTTCGACACATCTCCATGATGGCATGGCTGAGATTAGGCACTTATCATGCAGGAAATCCACATCACCTCACCTATTATTTTTCAATGGTGCATACAGTAAGTCGGTTAACATTATAAATTGATTACACAGAATGTTATTTATTGGGTTTTTATCATTCAGCTAGCACGAAACACATTCTGAAACACATCTACAATTATCAATCAATATTTTTTAGGGCCTTGTTAAAAAGTTTTCAAAAATTAAGGGCACATCTTAAACTTTTTTCTCAACTAATTAAATTCCAGATTCAAATCCTTCTCAGGCAGCATCTGGAATCGTAGAATCATAGAATTGTTACAGCACAGAAGGAGACCACTCCGCCCATCGTGTCCAGACCAGCGCTCTGCAAGAGCAACTCAGCTAGTCCAACTCTCCTACCTTTTCCCCATAGCCCTGCAAATGTTTTTCTCTTAAGCTAATTATCCAATTCCCTGTTGAAAGCCACAATTGAATCTGCCTCCATCACACTCTCAGGCAGTGCATTCCTGATCCTAACCACTCACTGCATAAAAAAGGTTTTTCCTCATGTCACCATTGCTTCTTTTGCCATTCACCTTAAATCTGTGTCCTCTGGTTCTCGACTGTTCCACCAATGGGAACAGTTTCTCCCTATCTACTCTGTCTAGACCCCTCATAATTTTGAACACCTCTATCAAATCTCCTCTCAATGTTCTCCATGGAGAACAGACCCAGTCTTCTTCTTCTTCTTTGGCCTCCTTGTCTCGAGAGACAATGGGTAAGCGCCTGGAGGTGGTCAGTGGTTTGTGGAGCAGCGCCTGGAGTGGCTATAAAGGCCAATATTAGAGTGACAGACTCTTCCACAGGTGCTGCAGAAGAAATTGTTTGTCGGAGCTACTACACAGTTGGCTCTCCCCTTGGGCTTCTGTCTTTTTTCCTGCCAACTGCTAAGTCTCTTTCACTTGCCACACTTTAGCCCCGCATTTATGGCTGCCTGCCAGTTCTGGCGATCGCTGGCAACTGACTCCCACGACTTGTGATCAATGTTTCAGGACTTCATGTCGCGTTTGCAGACGTCTTTAAAGCGGAGACATGGACGGCCGGTGGGTCTGATACCAATGGCGAGCTCGCTGTACAATGTGTCTTTGGGGATCCTGCCATCTTCCATGCGGCTCACATGGCCAAGCCATCTCAAGCGCAGCTGACTCAGTAGTGTGTATAAGCTGGGGATGTTGGCCGCCTCGAGGACTTCTGTGTTGGAGATACGGTCCTGCCACCTGATGCCAAGGATTCTCCGGAGGCAGCGAAGATGGAATGAATTGAGACGTCGCTCTTGGCTGACATACGTTGTCCAGGCCTCGCTGCCATAGAGCAAGGTACTGAGGACACAGGCTTGATACACTCGGACTTCTGTGTTCCGTGTCAGTGCGCCATTTTCCCACACTCTCTAGGCCAGTCTGGACATAGCAGTGGAAGCCTTTCCCATGCACTTGTTGATTTCTGCATCGAGAGACAGGTTACTGGTGATAGTTGAGCCTAGGTAGGTGAACTCTTGAACCACTTCCAGAGCGTGGTCGCCGATGTTGATGGATGGAGCATTTCTGACGTCCTGTCCCACGATGTTCGTTTTCTTGAGGCTGATGGTTAGGCCAAATTCATTGCAGGCAGCCCCAAACCTGTTGATGAGACTCTGCAGACACTCTTCAGTGTGAGATGTTAAAGCAGCATCATCAGCGAAGAGGAGTTCCCTGAGGAGGACTTTCCGTACTTTGGTCTTCGCTCTTAGACGGCAAGGTTGAACAACCTGCCCCCTGATCTTGTGTGGAGGAAAATTCCTTCTTCTGAAGAGTTGAACGCATGTGAGAGCAGCAGGGAGAAGGAAATCCCAAAAAGTGTGGGTGCGAGAACACAGCCCTGTTTCACGCCACTCAGGATAGGAAAGGGGTCTGATGAGGTGCCGCTATGCTGAATTGTGCCTTTCATATTGTCATGGAATGAGGTGATGATACTTAGTAGCTTTGGTGGACATCCGATCTTTTCTAGTAGTCTGAAGAGACCACGTCTGCTGACGAGGTCAAAGGCTTTGGTGAGATCAATGAAAGCAACGTAGAGGGGCATCTGTTGTTCGCGGCATTTCTCCTGTATCTGACGAAGGGAGAACAGCATGTCAATGGTCGATCTCCAATCTATCCACGTAACTGAAGTCCCTCATCCCAGGAACCATTATCGTTCAACTTTTCTGCGCCCTCTCTAAAGCCTTCACATCCTTCCTAAAGTGTGGTGCCCAGAATTGGACACAATACTCCAGTTGAGACAGAACTAATGTTTTATAAAGGTTCACCATAACTTCCTTGCTTTTGAACTCTATGTCTCCCTTTATAAAGCCCAGGATCTCGTATGTCTTATTAACGCTTTCTCAACCTGCCCTGCCACCGTCAATGTAGATGGTACATATTGCTGCCACTGTGCGTCAGTGGTGAAGGGAGTGAATGTTTAAGGAGGTGGTTGGGGTACCAATCAAGTGGGCTGTTTTCTCCTGGATGGTGTCGAGCTTCTCGAGTGTTGTTGGAGATGCACTCATTCAGGCAAGTGGAGAGTATTCCATCACACTCCTGACTATGCAAAAGAAAGGGCTGAAGCATTTGCATCCATCTTCAGCCAGAAATGCTGAGTGGATGATCCATCTTGGCCTCCTCCTGAGGTCCCCAGTATCACAGCTGCCAGTCTTCAACCAATCTGATTCACACCACGTGATATCAAGAAACGGCTAAAGACTGCAAAGGCTATGGGCCCTGACGACATTCCGGCAATAGCACTGAAGACTTGTGCTCCAGAACGAGCAAAGCTGTTCCACTACAGCTACAACACTGGCATCTACTCCTGAAAAGCCCACCAGAAAACCTGTCCAACTGATCCTCAACGTCGCCAGAAACCAACTGTTCTAGGAAGATCCCAGAGACAGCGTATTTGGGACCATAAAGGACAGCTAACATCTTTCAATGTCTTTTTTTTTCTTCAAGAATTTGTAAGTATATGGCCAAAGTATTTTTTTTGTCTTTTTTTTGTAACAGAGCTCTAAAGAAAAAAATCTATATTTTTCAGTTATCCAATGTGTCTGTGAGAGGCTAAGGTAAAAAGGGAATTTTCATATTTCAATCTGTGTGTTAATGCTTTGCTTCATTACTGGTTATGTCTTGTTTTATAATAAACTGATAATTTTGTTGTTTATTTAAAAAACCTGTTTGGTGTATTTTATTCTGGGATAAAAATAGAGTCTATGATTGACTGTATTAATAACTCGGTAAACATGTAAATATATGTTGTGACCTGTGGAGAAGTGGAACTAGAAAAAACAGTGCATTCCTCCCGCCTCGGTCGTAACACAAGAGAGAATCTAACCATCTCTCCTTGATGTTCAATGGTGCTACCATCGCTGAATCCTCCACTATCAACATCCTGGGGGTTACCATTGACCAGAAACTGAACTGGACCAGCCACATAAATACTATGGCTACAAGATGAGGTCAGAAGCTGGGAATTCTGCAGCAAGTAACTCACCTTCTGACTCCCCAATGCCTATCCACCATCTACAAGGCACAAGTCAGGAGTATGATGGAATGCTGTCCACTTGCCTGGATTGGTGCAGCTCCAACAATACTCAAGAAGCTTGACACCATCCAGGATAAAGCAGCCCGCTTGATTAGCACCCCATCCACCACCTTCAACATTCACTCCTTTCATCACCGACGCACCGTGACACCAGATACACTGCAGCAACTCACCAAGTCTCCTTAGTGTTGATACTGCCACATGTTAAATTGGACCCAAGAATGTTGTAACAATCTATCATGTAATTGTAGATGAAAATCCATCACTTATCACTGATATTTTAGTAATCATTGATCTGATTCTATATCTGTCCTCCTGTAGCGAGAGTGAAATAGAAGGTAGACTCCCAAAGGCAAAGCTCACTGCTCTGTGCAAGAATGATTCCGTCCTCAAGTGGATGTGTACCTGCGATCATGTAATGTACCAGGCTCTTGTGGAAATCCTTATTCCAGATGTCCTTAGACCTATTCCTAGTAAGTACTGCCACAAGTTATTTACTTTTTAAAATTTTTAAATTC
This sequence comes from Heterodontus francisci, assembly GCF_036365525.1. Classification (NCBI taxonomy): domain Eukaryota; kingdom Metazoa; phylum Chordata; class Chondrichthyes; order Heterodontiformes; family Heterodontidae; genus Heterodontus; species Heterodontus francisci. Next base: position 137,461,890 of record NC_090374.1, on the reverse strand, counting down.
AGTCGTAAAATGCAAAAAAGAAACAAATAATAAACTGTTACATCATGTTACAGATGTGCAAACACATTCTTGAATCAGATCAGTTTCTTTGTGCACAGAATTGGCCTGAATGAAGTTTTTATTTTCCTGTATCTTAAGTTGTCTTGGCAATGTGACTCTTGGGGGTAGCAGGTGCACCATATCCTGCCTTCTCTGTGTTAAAATGAAAATAATTTAAAAATTGTTATCCTAGCCCAATGTGTTCAAATGTTAATATGATTTAGCAGAAAATGCGATTTTTGTTTTTTTGCTTTACTATTACCCAGGTTTATTGTGATAACGTAATAGAAATCATTCTTTTTCCCTCTCAAGCATGTGTTAATTTTTCTGTTCTTTCAAATTATTCTGTCCTGCAGTAGATATGCATTTGTTATCAGTCAATTTAATAGAGGAGACACCAAGTGAAAGGGATGCACTTCCCCAGTGTATGCTGTGGTATCCTTCATAGCTGTCAGCTAAAGAGCAACATTGGCAAAGGTTTGGTAATAAGTTACTTGCCTGGCCTCCTGGTTGGAATGAGGAGTGTCATGGACATAAAGTGGCACAAAAGTAATTTAGAAAACTGAAGTAGGATTTTTTTTTTAGAAACACGGTTAAGCAAACAAATTTTGCAGTAAATAATGGAGATATTGAAGCAAATTATGTATTCTTCTTATATGATCTCCACAGAAATGAAAATTTGCAATTGATAGTGCTCATTTCTGTTGTGAGCTGCTTATCTAAATTAGACTTTTCTATTGTTGGTAATTGCTGTAAGGTGGTTATATGGTTCTTTACTAATGACCACTTAAGATTTGTTGGCCCTGATTTTGAGGGCTTCTACACAGTGGGACTGGGGCAGTACTCCCCAAAAATCATGATGCTGAACTTAGTGTCCCGTTCTTGTTCCCAATCTATCTGCCACCATTTTATTCGGGGCCTTTACAAAGGCAGGCTAGGCGCCTGGCCGAAGCAGGCAGGACCTTCATTATATAATTCAAGTCAGGATCCCAATGATATTTTAGTCTCAAAAAATTGAAGTACCATGCAGTGTTGAACTCATTAAACAGTATAGACCTGAAATGGTCATTGGAAGTACATGTTAAAGTGCACTCATCTGCTCAGATCATTAGAATCTGTTTGGGGATAACCTGGCTTGATTTCTACTGATGTTTAGGACTTGCAAATCTCTGCTTGATTCTGCTTCAGAACTTTTAGGAAACTCAAAGGGGTACTGGACAATGCAGATCATTGGAATTATCAGCCACTCTACTATAGTTAGTGAAAGAGGAGCAACAACAGCAGTGGGGTGATCTCAGGGAGCTGAAATTGGGACTGTTACAAATCCACAAAGGAGGACCACCTTTCTCCAAGCTTGCTGCAGAGTCTGTCAGGGGACTGATTTGCTATGAGTGGAAGAGAAAAAAACCTGACTGCATGCCCTCACCTGCCATATCAAGACTTCCACTGCCAAGTGACTAACTTGAGACATGTTTCAAGTCGGTCTTTTCATAGCAAAAACAATTTCAGGGCAATGAAGAGATGACTTCAAACTTTAAAGGTTCATTGGGCCTTCCGGAAATTCCACTCTCCAATTTGGCAAGCTTCTTGTCACCACTGAAAGAGGGTAGATGGGGAGGATTGCCCGCCAATTAAATTTAAATGAGGCCTGACCATGGAAATGGTTCAGGCCTCTCGCTGATGACATCAGGTGAGCGGCCTGATTGCCGAAATCATTGCCCATCCAAAGTCTGCCTGTCTGAAAATCTGGGTAGGACTGTGAGAGTTAATTAGTTACCATCCGCCAATGGCAGCTTCAGTCCACGGCAATTTTACCATCGGGCCTCATTACCATGCCACTGAACCACTTCCCATCTACGCAGCGTGGTAAGTGCTTGCAGCCTTGCGATAATTCGGCCTCTATAGTTGTCTGCTCGCATACCGATAGGTGTGGAAATGGAGATTGAAAGAGGGAAGAACCCAGGCCAGGGTAGCCTAAGTTTATTTGTGGGACCCAGAGGTGAACTCCTACTCCATACTACATAGCATATCAGAAGGGGAGCTAGTATTCGAGAACAGTGTTTCATGCAGATGAAGAAAGAAACAACTTGAATTTATATAGCTCCTTTCTCGACCTGAAGACAAGCGCTTCACAGTCAATGAATTATTTTTGAATTATTGTAATGTAGGGAATCAAGGCAACCAATTCACATAGAGCAAGGTCCCACAAACAGCAGTATGAAGAATGACAAGATAATCTGTTTTGCTAATGTTGGTTGAGGGATGAATATTGGACAGAATACCCAGAGAACTCCCTTGCTCTTCTTCAAATAGTGCCATGTTATCTTTTCCATCCACCTGAGAGAGCAGATGAGACCTGAAATTAACATATCATCCAAAAGGTGACACCTCCAAGAGTGCAGCACTCCCTCACATTGCACTGAAGTGTCAGTGTAGATTTTGTGCTCAAGTCTTAGGAGTGGAGCTTGAACCCATGATGTTCTTACTCAGAGGCAAGAGTGCAACCACTGAGCCAAGACTGACCAGAGAGGGATTCAAACTTGGGAACTTTTAGCAGTGGGCATTCTTGTACTGTGAGATTGATTGTTGCTGAAGAAAGATGTGTAAGGATGAAGACAGAAGACTTTCAAGATATATGCAAAACAATGGAGATTCCATTGAAATGCACCGAAAATAATTACATTTTCCTTGGTGAGAAGCAGGCCCAGCCAGGGTATTATGTTGCTTTTTCTGACGTCAGTGATCTGCTGTTGGCACAACATCCATGTGTGTTAGACAGTACAGAGGAGTTCAATTCTCTTTGTTATTTGCTGCCACACATTGCATCAGTTGTTTTGGATACTTTTGGATACACAAGGTGCCCTTCATCTCACTGCAGCCTGGAACTGCTTTTCCATGCTCATCTCATCAAACAGTACATCTGTTTGTCACTGTCATGTACTGCTGCCATCCTGTCCTGCCAGATAAACAGAAAAGTAGCAAGAACACCTACATTCCGAGGCAGACTTTTGTCAAGAATACTGTTACGGTCACATCAGGAGGGGTCGAAAGACTCCCCTCTTGTCCCTCTCCTTGTTTGACTGCAACAGGGTTTTATTTCATTTTAAACAGTAGATCTGTTTACCAATTCAGTGAGTGTTTAATCCTTTATGTGCTATGACCACAAAAGAACCAAACGGACAAGTTTTCTTGAGTTTAAACAAGAAAGAGGTTAGATTATTGTATTTAAAAGCAAAACCTGAGCTCAGTAAAAATAATGAACTACACTCCAACTTACACACACACACACACACGAGAATCACACACACACGAGAATCACACACACACAAATAGGTTACAGAGTGATAACGAAGGGTTTGGTTGGATTCGAGTCCAGAACAAATAAAAATAATTTATAGTCTGTGGAGTTAGGTAATTCAGTTGTCTTCCAGCTGAATTCATGGTTCTGAAGTATCTGGCTGGTAGAAGTGCACTTGCAGCTAGTCCACCTGGTTCATGGTTTTCTTGGAGACAGTGATGTAGATGGCTTTCTCCCCCAGGGTCTCTGTCTGTAGCAATGGCAGACTTGGATGTTCCACAGTTGCAGACATGTTTCAAAACTTGCAATGTTACCTGGAGAGAGAGAGAGCCGCACCGGGATCCTGCACTGGTTAGCTCTCGAAGCTCGTCTGTGTAACAAAAACTCCAAGTTCATACAGCCAGGAGAGACTGTCATATGGTTCTCTCAGTATTCTTTTTAACTTTAATGAGGTCCAAAGTCTAAGAATCCCAAATCGTTCTCAGGTCATATTGTTTCAATGTTTACCCCCCTGAGATACCTCTCCACTAGTGTATGCTCCAAGATGGCTTTGAATGTCTTGCTAACGAGGGTGATACTAGATAATTTACTCAACTGTTCAAGTTATTGTCCTGGATGGAAGCTCTTTAGACATGCATCTCCACTTGGATGTCTTGGAATGTGAGGTATTTCAATGCAAGTTGTGGTGGCCATCTTAACTCCCAGTTTTTTAAAAGTTGCATGTAGGATTCCAGCTTTCCTTTTTAAAAGTTCAATGTAGGTTTCCAACCAGTGAATTAAAAATCTTCATTCAGCATAGCATGTTTTCCTGACAATACCTTGAAAACATTTTTGACTAAATCTTCAGAGAGCTTCGATTTTTAAGTTATCAGGAGCAGCAAAAACAGTTACTTACCTTCTTGCAAAAACCTCAGTGCTAGTAAAGATGATGAGGCAGATTTTAACTACAGACAGACCAGGGGCAGCTGGAGTGCAGCCACTAACTGCCCATTTATGCCGGCATGAGACCTGAGCGATTTTGGTGCTTGGGCCTCATTTACCTTCACTGACGTGCTGCAGACGCTGCAGTTCACCAGTTTTGAGAAGGCGGGCTAACGGCCAGTTCTTATGCTGGGCCAGCCAGCAGTTGGAGCCTGGGTTAGAGGGAGGCAATCCCAGGGAGGATCTGAGAGAGGCTAGCAATAACCCGAGCTTTTCTCGCAGGAACTCCCTTCCTAACAGCATTGTGGGTGTACCTACCGCACATGGACTGCAGCGGTTCAAGAAGGCAGCTCACCACCACCTTCTCAAGGGCAATTAGCGATGAGCAATAAATGCTGGCCTGGCCAGCGACGCCCACATCCCATGAAAGAATTTTTTCAAAAAGTTAAAGCAAGCAAGTCCAGTAGGCAGGCCGGGCAGGGGCAGGACAGGGAGCGTGGAAGGTCTGGTAGGCTAAACTGCATTTACTTTAATGCAAGAAGCCTTACAGGTAAGGCAGATGAACTCAGAGCATGGATCGGTACATGGGATTGTGATATTATAGCTATTACGGAAACGTGATTGAGGGATGGGCAGGACTGGCAGCTCAATGTTCCGGGGTACCGATCCTTCCGGCATTGCAGAGGTGGAGGTAAGAGAGGAGGGGGAGTTGCACTATTGATTAGGGAGGACATCACGGCAGTACTTAGAGAGGATATGCTGGGGGGAATGTCCAGCGAGGCCATATGGGTAGAACTTAGAAATAAGAAAGGGCTGATCACTTTGATGGGATTATACTATGGGCCCCCCAATAGTCAGAGGGAAGTGGAGGAGCATATATGTAGGGAAATCACAGATAGGTGTAGGAATTATAGGGTTGTAATAGTAGGTGATTATAACTTCCCTAATATTGACTGGGACTGCCTTAGTGCAAAGGGATCAGATGGGGAAGAATTTGTTAAGTGTGTCCAGAATAGCTTTTTGAAGCAGTATGTAGGTGGCCCGACTAGAGAAGGGGCTACACTCGACCTCCTCTTAGGAAATGAGGATGGGCAGGTGGTTGATGTGTCAGTGGGGGAGCACTTTGGGACCAGTGACCATAACTCTATTAGCTTCAAGATAGTTATGGAAAAGGATAGGACTGGTCCTCAGGTTGAAGTCCTAAATTGGGGGAAGGCTAATTTCGATGGCATCAGACAGGAACTCTCAAAAGTTGAATGGGAGAGGCTGTTTACAGGTAAAGGGACATCTGGCAAGTGGGAGGCTTTTAAAAGTGAGATGGGAAGAGTTCAGGGCCGGCATGTTCCTGTTGATGGAAGGGTAAGGCTGGCAAGTTTAGGGAACCGTGGTTGACGAGGGATATTGAGGGTCTGGTCAGGACAAAGAAGGAGGCATATGTCAGGTATAGGCAGCTGGGATCGAACGAGTCCCTCGAGGAGTATAGGGGATGTAGGACTACACTGAAGAAGGAAATTAGGAGGACGAAAAGGGGCCATGAGATTTCCCTGGCAGATAAGATAAAGGAGAATCCTAAAAGATTCTATAAGTATATTAAGAGTAAAAGGGTAGCTAGGGAGAGAGTAGGTCCCCTTAAGGATCAGTGTGGCAATCTATGTGTGGAGCCATGGGAAATGGGCGAGGTCTTAAATGAATATTTCTCGTTTGTATTTACCATGGAGAAGGTCATGGAAGCTAGTGAGTTCAAGGGAGGGAACACCGATATCCTGGAGCATATCAACATTACAAAGGAGGAGGTGTTGGAGGTTCTGAAGCGCATTAAGGTGGATAAATCCCCAGGGCCTGACCAGGTGTATCCTAGGATGCTATGGGAAGCAAGGGAGGAGATTGCTGGGGCCCTACCAGAGATTTTTGTATCATCATTAGCCACGGGTGAGGTACCGGAAGACTGGAGGATAGCTAATGTTGTGCCTTTATTTAAGAAGGGCAGCAGGGATAAGCCAGGGAACTACAGGCCGGAGAGCCTTACATTAGTGGTGGGAAAGTTATTGGAAGGGATTCTGAGAGACAGGATTTATATGCACCTGGAAAGGCATGGTCTGATTCGGGATAGTCAGCATGGCTTTGTGCGTGGGAAATCATGTCTCACGAATTTGATTGAGTTTTTTGAGGAGGTGACCAAGAGGATTGACGAGGACAGGGCAATGGGCGTTGTCTACATAGACTTTAGCAAGGCCTTTGACAAGGCCCCGCATGGTAGGCTGGTCCAGAAGGTTCGAACACCGGGGTGAGCTAGCAAATTGGATACAAAATTGGCTTGGTGATAGGAGGCAGAGGGTGGTAGTGGAGGGTTGTTTTTCAGATTGGGGGCCGGTGACCAGTGGTGTGCCGCAGGGATCGGTGCTGGGCCCTCTGTTGTTTGTCATATATATTAATGACTTGGATGTGAATGTAAGGGGCATGATTAGTAAGTTTGCAGATGACACCAAAATTGGTGGTATAGTGGACAGTGAAGAAGGTTGACTAAGGTTACAACAGGAGATAGCTCAACTGGGAAAGTGGGCAAGGGAGTGGCAAATGGAGTTTAAAGCAGACAAGTGTGAAGTGATGCATTTTGGGAAGTTAAACCAGGGCAGGACATATACAGTGAATGGCAGGGCCCTGGGGAGTGATCTTGAGCAGAGAGACCTTGGGGTGCAAGTACATAGTTCCCTGAAAGTGACAACACAGGTAGACAGGGTGGTGAAGAAGGCGTACGGCATGCTTGGCTTCATCAGCCGAGGCATTGACTACAAGAGTTGGGACGTCATGTTACAGTTGTACATAACTTTGATTCGGCCGCATTTGGAGTACTGTGTGCAGTTCTGGTCGCCGCACTACAGGAAAGATGTGATTAAGCTAGAGCGGGTGCAGAAAAGATTCACAAGGGTGTTGCCTGGTTTGGAGGACTTGAGTCATAAAGAGAGATTGGATAGGCTGGGTCTGTTTCCCTGGAGCGAAGGAGGCTGAGAGGGGACATGATCGAGGTATATAAAATTATGAAAGGCATAGATAGGGTAGATAGCCAGAGTCTGTTTCCCATGGTAGGGGTGACTAAAACTAGAGGGCATAGATTTAAGGTGAGAGGGAGGAGGTTTAAAGGGGATCAAAGGGGTACATTTTTCACACAGAACAGTGGGTATCTGGAATGAGCTGCCAGAGGAGGTGGTGGAGGCAGGAACAGTAGCGACATTTAAGAGGCATCTGGACAGGTACTTGAATGAGCAAGGCATCGAGGGATATAGAACTAGGGCGGCACAGTGGCGCAGTGGTTAGCACCGCAGCCTCACAGCTCCAGCGACCCGGGTTCAATTCTGGGTACTGCCTGTGTGGAGTTTGCAAGTTCTCCCTGTGTCTGCGTGGGTTTCCTCCGGGTGCTTTGGTTTCCTCCCACATGCCAAAGACTTGCAGGTTGGTAGGTAAATTGCCCATTATAAATTGCCCCTAGTATAGGTAGGTGGTAGGGAAATATAGGGACAGGTGGGGATGTGGTAGGAATGTAGGATTAGTATAAATGGGTGGTTGATGGTCAGCTCAGACTCGGTGGACTGAAGGGCCTGTTTCAGTGCTGTATCTCTAAACTAATCTAAACTAATGTTGGCAGGTGGGATTAGTATAGATAGGCATTATGGATGCGGTGGGCTGAAGGGCCTGTTTCTATGCTGTACAACTCTATGACTCTATAAGTAAGAGCGTGCTTGCTCATCCTGGTCCCACAAAAAAAAACATTTTCTAGGGTGTTTTGTGAGCAGCCTCCAGTGCTCCATTTAAGGACAACTGATTCAGTTGTTGACCGCCTGCTACAAATAGCTGGAGCGGCAGCGTAAACTGGGCAATAAGTGATCCAACATCATTTTTGGATCACTACCATCCCATTTACACCAGGTGGAGGAGTTAACATTGATCCTAATTATTCGGTAGCTCCTAAAATTTCCCTCTTCTTGCTCTTGCGGTTCACTTAAAAAAAATCTTCTCAACAATAATCAAAACAAAAATTGCTGGAAATACTCAGCAGGTCAGGTAGCATCTGTGGCGAGGGAAACAGAGTTAACATTTCAGTGTTTAATTCCGATTCCAGCATCCACAGTATTTTGTTCTACTTCCCCAAAATAAGTTAGCAGCCTGAAACCAAGCTGGTTACCATTAGGATTTAATGTGTGAAGTGCCTATTCAAAATGGGGATCATTATGTACAGTCTAAATCATTTCAGCCTATTATGGAGTAGAGCACTCTTTCTGACACATTGGCCGGGATTTTATGAGTCCCCAGGCGTTTCCGACAGTGGAACTGGAAGTTGGTGGAACTTCCACTTACGCCCTTTCTCCCGTTTTGCACGCACTTTTACATACAAATTAACATGCGGCGACGGGCATGGGGGACACTTGCAATCATGCGGCGGGGACGGACTTTCATTGGTGGAATCTGCCGTCACTCTGTGAAGCACCTTCAGCCACATGTCAATAAATCATTCTGTGTTCCAAGCCACAAGAATCAGCAGACTTCAGAAGCATATGCTGATTGTGGCCACAGAATAAGGTTACTATAATTTGGACTTGGTTTACCTTCATTTTCAGTTTGCACCCAAGGACCACCTTCCCTCATACTTTTTCTTTGCTTGTGACCATTCCCTCTGTCAGCCAGTACCCTAATTTTGCCCCACAGGACTCCAACATAGACAACACACGTCCCTCCCTTTAGGCCCCTCAAAACCATCTGTTTACTGTCATGTACACAACAACCCACCACCCACTGCGACCGCCCACAGCCAGCTTCAGCATCAGTAATAATCACTACACACGCTGAACGCTGCCCTTCTCCCTCATCTGCTCCTCCACCCACCCGAGACCCCACCCTGTTCTGCCCGAGTCTCCTCCCCTGCTCCTCCATCCACCTGATAACCCCACCCTGTCCTGCACCTCCATGCAGCCCCATCCCCGCCATGCCTTCCCCGCCATCACCTGAGAAGAATGACCCTTGCTGGTGTCGAGCTTGGAGCCAAGCATCCATTACAATGTTGGCCTTCCTTGTGCCAGTGAGCACAAGCCATGAAACCACAGACCTCAGACACAACTGCTCAAAGCTGACTGGTGTACGCCATCTTTAAACGAACCTGAATCGACTGGCACGGGAATACTGTTCGCCGCTAACTTAATCTGGCAGGTAGGACTTAATTTGAACTAATTGTAGGGTAATGTGTATTCATGGTATGAAATGCATGCAAAGCTGCAATCCGCTTCCGTGCAGGGTGTAATGTTCAATGGTTTGATTGATCTAGGTTTGATTGTATTAGTCTGTCCACTGATCATTGTTCTCTCTGCTTGATTACTTAAGCCTATTTGAAAGTGAAACTAAAAGAGATGCTGGAAAGTTCTCGGAAACACAAGACCATTCTGAAAGACATTGTACCGAATCTTCTAAGTGCTGAGATATTTTAAAGTGCTGTAAATAAAACTAGTTGTTGATTTAGGATTAGTGTCATATCTGCATTGCTCTGAGGTAAATCAGATATATAAAATATCCAGCAAACCGGTGAAAACATAATAAGGGGGGAACCCCAGATCTCTGTAAACATGCCGCTGACTTAATTGCTGTCAGAAATCCGTAAAAACAAATCATACTTAATTAAATCACCCCGCCCCCCACCAAAGCCTCTTTTGCAGGGCCCATAAAATTCCTCCCATTTATTCAATTTACACAGCTGGGAGTTTAGCTAAGGTTTGAGAGCCTCCTGCTTCACATATCAATGGGTAGTTGTTACCTCAAGATTGTATCTGTGACTGACAGCTCTGTGGGCCAAACCCACATCCCCCTCCCCATCTCACAGGCTTAAGGCAGTTACAAAAAAACTCTATCTCTGTCTCTCTTTTGCTCTATCTCTTTGTTTCTCTGGGGGCTAAATTGAACAGGCCCCCAGAAACAGGTACGGGGCTTGCAATGCATGATTACCACATGCCTGTTCAATGTGATGCGGGCAGCATGCCAACTTCTTGCTGCCTGCTCATTACTATGATTGTAGCATGCAGCCAGAGCTACCTGCGCTGTTGAATGGCTGCATGCCTCAACAGCAGGCTCAAAATCGTAACAGGTTGCTCGAGTTAAAGTCAGCTTGCACTACTTAAAGCCAACCTGCACTTCTTAACGGGGAGGTGCATTGTGGCTGGAGTCCTTGTACATGTTACCCTGGTGTGGGAAAAGACTGAATAATGGCACAACGTGGGAGACAGCGTGCTCCAAGGAGTGAAAGAGGTGGAAAGGAAGAGTGATGTGCTATATCCACATTGGGGCAGGAGGCCCACCAGACAAATGCTCAGAAGGCAGTGGGACCACATAGACGTGGCGGTCAATGCCAGCAGTGTAACCAGAAGGACCTAAATGCAGTGCTGCAAAAAGTTCAGTGACCTCACACAAGTGGTCAAGATCAGTGAATTCATCTTCAAATGTCATATCCCACCTACTGCACTTCTCACCTCAGATATTGCTTCATACACCACACCCCACCAGCAATCTCTATCAATCAGGATGCTTAGCTAACATTCATAGCTTCACCTCACCCTCACACACTTAGCACTGCAACAAACCTGATAAGAGCATAAGAAATAGGAGCAGGAGTAAGCCATTCAGCCCCTCGAGCCTGCTCTGCCATTCAATAAGGCTGATCTGATTGTGGCCTTAACTCCACTTTCCTGCCTGCCCCCCCCCACCCCATAGTCCTTGACTCCCTTGTAGATCAAAAATCTATCTAATTCAGCCTTGAATATATTCAATGACCCAGCCTCCGCTGCTCTATGGGGAAGTGAACTCCAAAGATTAACAACCCTCTGAGAAAAGAAATTCCTGCTCATCTCTGTCTTAGTCCTACCTATGCTATTGGTGCCCATATGAACCACAACAACTGGATCCTTCCCCTCCCACTCCAAGTTCCTGTCCAGCCCCAAGGAGATGTCCTAGGCAGGCAACAGAGCCTTTGGGACTCACGATCTTGACTGCAAAGAACAGTATATTACCCCCCCTAACTATACTGTTCCCTATTACTATTACATTCCTTTTCACTCCTCCCACTTGAAAGGTCCCCTGCACCACGATGCTGTGGTCAGTTTGCTCATCCTCCTGACAGTCCCTATTCTTGTCCAGACAAGCTGCAAGAAAGTCAAACCTGTTGGACAAGTGCAAGAGCTGAAGCTCCTCCATTGCTACCTTCCAGATCCCTATACCTGTCTCACTCGTAGTCATCCCGCCTGTCCTTACCAACAGATCAAATCTGAAGTACCTAGCCTAAGGGGTGTGACTGCCTCCTGGAAGAAAGTGTCCAGGTAACTTTTCCCCCGTCCTGGTGCATCATCGCAGTGCCCAAATGTCGGACTCCAGCTCGTCAACTCTGAGCCGAAGTTCCTCGAGTTGCATACACTCCCACATGCTACAGCTACAACACATCACCTGCCCTGCCATGTCTATTGTGTTTTATTAAACTAATTATTAGGTTTCAAGTTTAGAAATATCACTGCTAATTTGTGGTTATATTAAGTAGTTTAAGCTGGCGAGGTCGCCACTGGTATCAGACCCACCGGCCGTCCATGTCTCCGCTTTAAAGACGTCTGCAAACGCGACATGAAATCCTGTGACATTGATCACAAGTCATGGGAGTCAGTTGCCAGCGTTCGCCAGAGCTGGCGGGCAGCCATAAAGACAGGGCTAAAATGTGGCGAGTCGAAGAGACTTAGTAGTTGGCAGGAAAAAAGACAGAGGCGCAAGGGGAGAGCCAACTGTGCAACAGCCCTGACAAACAAATTTCTCTGCAGCACCTGTGGAAGAGCCTGTCACTCTAGAATTGGCCTTTATAGCCACTCCAGGTGCTGCTTCACAAACCACTGACCACCTCCAGGCGCGTATCCATTGTCTCTCGAGATAAGGAGGCCAAAGAAGAAGGAACTAGTTAAGCGGCAAATTTAATACAATACTTATATCTCCCCAGTACCAGCTTAAACTACTGCCCCAGTTTAGAAAGGGAAAAAAAAACTTAAGACTCACCAAACAATCACCTATCAATTCACCAAATTAATGCCTCTGTGCTTCAACTCTCAGGCCTCACTGACTCCGGCTCCCTCTCTTGGATCTCTCCTTGTTCTGTAAACGACCAGAACAGCACCTCCTCCCTCACTGCACTGAATTCCCACACTTACCAAGTTCCCAAATGATGCACTCTGTCGAGCAGCACTCAGTCGTACCCACATCTGCCAGCTAGTCAACCATGACAGTCACATTACCCAAACAGATTGCATCACACTCACTGATCCACTTCCCTCTCTCTCGCAGGACAAGGTGGCGCACAATTGGAGGCAGTAGGATCTAACTGATGGGAGACAGGCCCGTCTCATTACCCTTACCCCATGGAAGAGATGGTGCTCGCCATTATTGGAACAGCCATTGCTGAAATTGTGGCCAGCGACAGGCTAAAACCATAGAAGGTGACAGTATTCTCATACCGAATCCTCCTTCTCACATCCCATTATTCTCTCATCCCACAATCTCTTCAGGTTTATGAGCTGCAGACATTGTAAGCATGCACTTCTTTATTTCCCCTCTCCCCTCACTGCAGCCCTACCTTTTTGTCTTTTGCCTTCCAGATGCCACCTGGCCAGGCACTGCTAGAACAGCAACAGGTAGTAGGGCAGGAGGACCCTAATGATGAAGAAACACTCGATGTAAAACTCGCAGCCACCAGCTCAGATTCTGACATAGCACATTATTTAGAGGACAGCATAGAGATTGGATCTGCGCATGGTGTGACACTGTGCAGATGCTAGCTTGCCGGAGGGTGAGATCACATACAAGTTCTACTACAGAGGACTCAGCACTTTGATGAGGCAGGCTGCAGAGGAAGGCTGATGGGGTTATATAACAAAACACTTGGAGCATTGGCAGGCCTGCCAGAAAGCCTGGATGCAATGTCAAGGACCGTGGAGGAGCCTGGCACCAGCTTTGTGCAAAGCTTGGAGCCTTTCCTTTTAAGTGATAGCTAACTCCATTAGCACACATCTGAACCCAACCATGATGCAGTGTGTGATGGCCGATTTCTCAGCTACCATTGTAGCATAAGAAGAAGCTACTCAACGTCCGAGTGCTGCAGTGGAAGCTCAGACTTCTGTCATGCAAAGTCAGCTTGTTGTAATGCAAACTCAGACTACTCTCTTGCAATCTCAGCTGTAAGATTAGATAAGGTATTGGGGGTTTATGACCCCTTCTGAGGCAGGAACAGACTTGGCAGCAAAGCTTTTAGATTAGAGATACAGCACTGAAACAGGCCCTTCGGCCCACCAAGTCTGTGCCGAACATCAACCACCCATTTATACTAATCCTACACTAATCCCATATTCCTACCAAACATCCCCACCTGTCCCTATATTTCCCTACCACCTACCTATACTAGTGACAATTTATAATGGCCAATTTACCTATCAACCTGCAAGTCTTTTGGCTTGTGGGGGGAAACCGGAGCACCCGGAGAAAACCCACGCAGACACAGGGAGAACTTGCAAACTCCACACAGGCAGTACCCGGAATCGAACCCGGGTCCCTGGAGCTGTGAGGCTGCGGTGCTAACCACTGCGCCACTGTGCCGCCCCTTTGTTGTGAATCGACTTTATTGAGATAAAGGGAAGGACAAGTTTATTAAGTTTTCAGATAAACTATTGTCACAAACTCAGGCAGTGATTAACAGTCTAACCCATATTATCCTACCCATATTAGAAACTGGATGGCTGGAGCGCATGACTGGTTTTGGTCTTGAAGCTTCAAGCTTTATCTCTCTCTCTCCTCTCTCTTTGCTGCTTCAGGAGTTTGATGAGTGAGGGCATGTTAAGGGTTAATCTCTCGCCAAAGATCTAGTCTTGTCTGCGTTTAGCATTTAACTGAGATTTACTGTTTAAGTAAAGTTTAAGTTCTTTCCAGCCTTAGGAAGGGATAAACAAGCTGTCTACTGGACAGCAGCTGTAATTAGTTAATTAGGTAGTGAGTTGAATCTGGTTTCGACAGCTGCAGGTACAGGGGAAGAAGCTGATTGGTCAGTAACTGGTAAGTTTTCTACTTACAATAAATAATTTGTAAAGTTAACATATAACAGGGCAGCTCGGCCAAATGGAATATGTATCCTGTGGTATGTGGGAAGACATGGATGCACCATGTGTCCTGGACAGACACATCTGCAAGAAGTGTCAAGGCAGCATTTGACCGAGTATGGCATCAAGGAGCCCTAGCAAAACTGAGGTCAATGGGAATCAGGGGGAAAACCCTCCGCTGGCTGGAGTCATACCAAGCGCAAAGGAAGATGGTTGTGGTTGTCGGAGGTCAATCATCTGAGCTCCAGGACATCACTGCAGGAGTTCCTCAGGGTAGTGCCCTAGGCCCAACCATCTTCAGCTGCTTCATCAATGACCTTTCTTCAATCATAAGGTCAGAAGTGGGGATGTTCGCTGATGATTGCACAATGTTCAGCACCATTCGTGGCTCCTCAGATACTGAAGCAGTCCGTGTAGAAATGCAACAAGACCTGGACAATATCCAGGCTTGGGCTGATAAGTGGCAAGTAACATTCGCGCCACACAAGTGACAGGCAATGACCATCTCCAACAAGAGAGAATCTAACCATCTCCCCTTGACATTCAATGGCATTACCATCGCTGAATCCCCCACTATCAACATCCTAGGAACTACCGTTGACCAGAAACTGAAGTGGAGTAGCCATATAAATACCGTGGCTACAAGAGCAGGTCAGAGACTAGAAATCCTGAGGCGAGTAACTCACCTCCTGACTCCCCAAAGCCTGTCCACCATCTACAAGGCACAAGTCAGGAGTGTGATGGAATACTCTCCACTTGCCTGGATGGGTGCAGCTCCAACAACACTCAAGAAGCTCGACACCATCCAGAACAAAGCAGATCTACAAACATTCACTCCCTCCACCACTGACGCACAGTGGCAGCAGTGTGTACCATCTACAAGATGCACTGCAGCAATGCACCAAGGCTCCTGCAACAGCACATTCCTAACCCGCGAGCTCTACCAACTAGAAGGACAAGGGCAGCAAATACATGGGAACACCAGCACCTGCAAGTTCCCCTCCAAGTCACACACCATCCTGACTTGGAACTATATCGCTGTTCCTTCACTGTCGCTGGGTCAAAATCCTGGAACTCCCTTCCTAACAGCACTATAGGTGTACCTACCCCACATGGACTGCAGCGGTTCAAGAAGGCAGCTCACCACCACCTTCTCAAGGGCAGTTAGGGATGGGCAATAAATGCTGGCCTGGCCAGTGACGACTACATCCCATGAATGAATTTTAAAAAAGCTGCAGAAGCTTGAGCTCTGGGTTTCGGAACTTGAGCGGCAGCTGGAGGCACTGTGGCGCATCCGCGAGGCAGAGAACTACATGGATAGCACGTTTAGGGAGGTGGTCACCCCGCAGGTTAGGAGCATGCAGGCAGAGAGGGAATTGGTGACCGCCAGGCATTCTAAGAGAACCAGGCAGGTTGTGCAGGAGTCCCCTGAGACAATCTCGCTCGCTAATCCGTTTTCCATTTTGGATACTGGTGAGGGCAATGGTTCCTCAGAGGAGTGCAACCAGAGCCATGTCCATGGCACCACAACTGGCTCAGCTGCACAGGAGAGGAGCAAGAAGAGTGGAAGAGCAATAGTGATAGGGGATTCATTAATTAGGGGAACAGACAGACGTTTCTGCAGCCATAGACATGACTCCAGGATGGTATATTGCCTCCCTGGTGCCAGGGTCAGGGATGTCACAGAGCGACTGCAGGACATTCTTCTGGGGGAGGATGAAGAGCCAGAGGTTATGGTCCACATTGGTACCAACGACAGAGGTAGGTGCACCTGGAGTGCAACATTGTTTCAGGACGGGTAACTGTGGGGATTGTCTATTGTTTACCTGTGGACAGGTCAACCTGCTCCTGGGTTATGATCTGTCGGGGGCGAAAGTGGTAACTTCCCCAGTGGTTTTCGAAAGACTAAACAAGGTCAGGGAGACAGAGCAGTTACAGGAAAAGGTTCCTGGCATTTTTTCCTGACTGTGTGGTGACCCGGTCCATGGCCAAACAAGCTCCGTCAGAGTCGGCTGAACTGGCACTACAGACAGCTGACCGTACTTTCTGGTTATCTGAAACCTTCTTTGGGAAGTTAGAAGATCCAAAGGATGGGTTAAACAGGTCTTCATTCGTCGAGGATCAGCAAGCTGACCCAGGGTTTAAAAAGTTAGCAGACTGCCCAAACTGAAGCTGAAGCAGAGGGAGTTCCAGAATGCTGCTCTTTAAAGGATGAGATGCTGCTGAGGAAATGGAGACCTTCTCACAGACCTGCAGATGAAGAGTGGACAGTGGTTCACCAGGTAGTGATGCTGCCGAGGTACAATAGGGAAATATTGAGAATAGCCCATGAGATTCCAATGGCTGGACATGTTGGTTTCAGAAAAACCCAAGCCTGCATCAGCCAGCATTTTCACTGACCACAACTCCATAAGGATGTGGGGGAGTTCTGTAAGACATGCCACACGTGCCAGGTTGTGGAGAAGCCTCAACCTGCAATAAAACCTGCACCCCGAATTCCCATACCGGCTTTTGGGGAACCATTCAGCAGAGTGCTGGTAGATTGTGTGGGGCCCCTGCCAAAAACAAAAGGGAGCTGTTGATGTAGTTTAATGGATTTCAGCAAAGCCTTTGACAAGGTCCCACATAGGAGACTTATCAAGAAAGCAAATGCACATGGGATACAGGGTAACTTGATAAGGTGGGTTCAAAATAGGCTTAGCTGTAGGAGACAGAGAGTGATGACAGACGGCTGTTTTAGTGACTGGAAGCCAGTGTCCAATGGCGTACCACAGGGATCTGTGCTGGGTCCCCTATTGTTTGTTGTTTATATAAACGACATAGATGACTATGTGGGAGGTAGGATCAGTAAGTTCGCGGATGACACAAAGATTGGCCGAGTGGTTAACAGTGAGGTGGAGTGTCTTGGGTTACAGGAAGATATAGACGGGATGGTCAAATGGGCAGAAAAGTGGCAGATGGAATTTAACCCTGAAAAGTGTGAGGTGATACACTTTGGAAGGAGTAATGTGACACAGAAGTATTCAATGAATGGCCTGACACTGGGAAGTTCTGAGGAACAAAGGGACCTTGGCTTGTTTGTCCATAGATCTCTGAAGGCAGAAGGGCAGGTTAATAGGGTGGTGAAAAAGGCATATGGGACTCTTGCCTTTATCAATCGAGACATAGATTACAAAAGCAGGGAGGTCATGTTGGAGTTGTATAGAACTTTGGTAAGGCCACAGCTGGAGTACTGTGTGCAATTCTGGTCTCCAGATTATAGGAAGGATGTGATTGCACTGGAGAGTGTGCAGAGGCGATTCACAAGAATGTTGCCTGGGATGGAACATTTAAGCTATGAAGAGAGGTTGGATAGGCTTGGGTTGTTTTCGCTGGAGCAGAGAAGACTGAGGGGTGACCTGATCGAGGTGTACAAGATTATGAGGGGCATGGACAGGGTGGATAGGGAGCAGCTGTTCCCCTTAGTTGAAGGGTCAGTTACGAGGGGACACCAGTTTAAGGTGAGGGGCAGGAGGTTTAAGGGGGATTTGAGGAAGAACTTTTTTACCCAGAGGGTGGTGACGGTCTGGAATGCATTGCCTGGGATGGTGGTCGAGGCGGGTTGCCTCATATCCTTTAAAAAGTACCTGGATGAGCACTTGGCACGTCATAACATTCAAGGCTATGGGCCAAGTGCTGGCAAATGGGATTAGGTAGACAGGTCAAGTGTCTTTAATGCATCGGTGCAGACTCGATGGGCCAAAGGGCCTCTTCTGCACTGTATTATTCTGTGATTCTGTGAGCTCCCAGTATCTTCTCACCATTATGGGTGTGGCTACTCGATTTCCAGGGGCTATCCCTCTAAGAACTATCTCTGCCAAGGTAGTGGTGGAGGGACTAACCCAATTCTTCTGCCGATATGCGCTGCCTGCTGAGATCCAGTCGGATCAGGGCGCATATTTGATGTCCAATATTTTTCAAAAAGTCATGGGTAATCAGGGCATAACCCAGCTAAAGTCCTCAGCCTACCACCCACAGTCGCAAGGGGCTTTGGAGCGCTACCACCAGACCCTAAAGACAATGATCAGGGCATACTGCTATGAGTACCCCCATGACCAGGACAAAAGGCTGGAATTTCTTCTGTTTGCTACCAGAGACTCACCAAATGAGTCCACCGGCTTTAGTCCCTTTGAATTAGTTTATGGACACAAGGTGAGAAGTCCTCTAAAACTAATCAAGAAGAGGTTTCTGGGACACGGGGACGAATCTCCCCTGTTAGACTACATCTCCATGTTCCAAGAATGACTCATGAGAGCCTCTGCGGTGGCTCAGGAACACCTAATAACCTCCCAGATAGCTATGAAAAGGCAGCGGATAAACATGCCAAGGCCAGAACATTTCAGCCGGAGACCATGTATTAGTGCTCCTACCAATACAGGGAGAACCATTGAAAACCCGGTTCAGTGGCCCGTACAGATTAGTAAAGAGAATTAACCAGGTGAATTATATAATTGATACCCAGATCGTAGGATAAAGCAATCCAGAGGATTGGGAGCAATTTAGAATCCAGCAAAGGATGACCAAGAAACTGAAAAAGAGAAAAGAGATATGAATGCAAGCTAGCGAGAAGCATAAAGGTGGACTGTAAAAGCTTCTTTAAGTATGTGAAAAGGAAAAGATTAGCAAGGACAAATGTGGGTCCATTACAGGCAGAGACAGGAGAATTTATAATGGAGAATAGGGAAATGGCTGAGAAACTAAAAAATTACTTTATGTCTGTCTTCGTGGAGGAAGATACAGAAAATCTCCCAGAAATACGAGGGAACCAAGGGACTTGTGAAAATGAGGAACTGAAAGAAATTAGTATTAATAAAGAGGTAGTACTCAAAGTTGACTGGATTGAAGGTTGATAAATCCCCTGGACCAGATGAGCTACATCCCAGAGTGTTGAAGGAGGTGGCGATAGAGATAGTGGATGCATTGGTGGTTATCCTTCAAAATTCTACAGATTTTGGAAAGGTTCCTGCAGATTGGAAAGTAGCAAATGTAACCCCACTATTTAAGAAAAGGAGAGAAAGAATGGGGAACGACAGACCTTTAGTTTGACGTCAGTAGTAGGGAATATGCTAGAATCCATTATAATGGATGTGATAACTGGACACTTGGAAAGTAATGATATGATTGGGCAGAGTCAGTATGGATTTATGAAAGGGAAATCATGTTTGACAAACCTGTTGGAGTTTTTTGAGGATGCCACTTGTAGCATAGGTAAAGGAGAACGAGTGGATGTGATGTATTTGGATTTTCAAAAGGTTTTTGATAAGGTCTCACAGGAGGTTAGTAAACTAAATTAGAGCACATGGGATTGGGGGTAATATACTGCTATGGATTGAGAATTAGTTAACAGACAGAAAACAGAGAGTAGGAATAAACGAGTCATTCTCAGGATGGCAGACTGTTACTAGTGGGGTACCGCAAGGATCAGTGCTTGGGCCACAGCTGTTCACAGTCTGTATAAATGATTTGGATGTGGGGACCAATTGTAATATTTCCAAATTTGATGATGACAAAACTAGGTGGAAATGTAATTTGTGAGGAGGATGCAAGGAGGCTTCAAGGGGACTTGGACCGGCTAAGTGAATGCGCAAGAACATGGCAGATGGAATATAATGTGAATAAGTGTGAGGTTATCCACTCTGGTAGAAAAAACAGAAAGGCAGAGTATTTCTCAAATGGGGAGAGGTTGAGAATTGTTGATGTCCAAAGGGACCTGGGTGACCTTGTTCATGAGGCACTAAAAGCTATCATGCAGGTGCAGCAAGCAATTAGGTAGGCAAATGGTATGTTGGCCTTCATTGCAAGGGGATTACAGGAGAAAAAATGTCTTGCTGCACTTGTGTAGAGCCTTGGTGAGACCCCACCTGGAGTATTGTGTACAGTTTCGATCTCCTTCTAAGGAAGGATATACTTTCCATAGAGGGAGTGCAACGGAGGTTCACCAGACTAATCCCTGAGATTGAGGAAACTGGGTCTGTACTCTCTAGAGTTTCGAAGAATGAGAGGTGATCTCATTGAAACGTACAAACTTCATACAGGACGTGACAGGCTGGATGGAGATAGGATGTTTCCCCTGGCTGGTGAGTCTAGAACCAGGGGACATAGTCTCAGAATAAGGGGCAGGCCATTCAAGACTGAGATGAGGAGGCATTTCTACACTCAGATGGTGCTGAATCTTTGGAATTCTCTACCCCAAAGGGCTGTGGAAGCTCAATCATTGAGTATGTTGAAGACAGAAAGCAATAGATATCTGGATAGTAATGACGTCTAGGGATATAGGGATAGCGTGGGAAAGTGGCATTGAGCTGGATGATCAGCCATGATCTAATTGAATGGCGGAGCAGGCTCGGCGGGCTGAATGGCCCACTCCTGCTCCTGTGTTCCTATGTTATAGTTTATCTTGTTGTTCAAAAAGTTGTCTCAGCCGTACAGAGACACAGACAAGACATCTTTTATCCTGGCTGCTTACCAATAACCCTCCCTTTCCCCAATCAGTGATTAGTCTTGTATTAAAGAATACCTTTCTTAACCAACCAAGAATCACTTTGTGGTTGTTGCTAACCCTTCTGATTTTCGTAGATAATGCCTTTGTATTTACACTCCATGGCTTCTTATCTCATTGAGCGACAGATATAATACCAAGATACAGCTTTGACTTTTTTCTAATTTTCCCTGACATCACCTTAGTTACTAATGCCCTGTACCCTTTGTTACTCTCATTGTCCCTTCCTGATCCACTCTGCTTATTTTTACCCAAATTGCTGCTATCCTCCAGAACCTTGATATATTCTTTGCCACTTGAGAATTTACCCTTTCCTAAATCCTCTCACCACCACCACCCCACCTTTACTAATTTAAAGCCCTGTCTATTGCCCTAGTTATTCGATTCACCAGGACACTGGCCCCAGCCTGGTTTAAGTGGAGCCTATCCCAATGGAATAGCTCCCTCTTTCCTCAGTACTGGTGCCAGTGGCACATGAAACCACTGCTTCAGACATGCATTTCATCTTCTAATTTGTTTATCTCCATGCAAATTGGCACGAGGCTCAGGTAACAATCCAGGGATTATTAGTTTAGAGGTTCTCCTTTTTAATTTGAACCATAACTCCTCAAACTCTTTCAGCAGATTACTAGAATTGTTGAGAAACTGCCTCAGAGGAGTGGTGGTGGCTCTGTGGAGCATGAATCTTCTGTTTTCTCTCAGGATGACAGCATTAGTTCTCCCACCCCTGCCACTCCATCAGTGCCCTTGATGTTCCTGTCAGCCAGCCAGCCCAGTCTACTGCCGCCATACCAAAATGGTGAAGATCGAAGCCAGGCCTTCTAGGCCAGAGATGCTAAGGTTGTCCTCCAATCACATCTGCAGTCTCCTCCACTGAAAGCCAGCCACGTGTTGCCCGTGCCACGTGATAGCGAAGCGAGGAATAGGGAGAGAGAGGAGTTGAACACGTGGCTGCAGGGATGGTGCAGGAGGGAGGGTTTTGGTTTCCTGGATAATTGGGGCTCTTTCTGGGGTAGGTGGGACCTCTACAAACAGGATGGTCTTCACCTGAACCAGAGGGGTACCAATATCCTGGGGGGGAGATTTGCTAGTGCTCTTCGGGGGGGTTTAAACTAATTCAGCAGGGGAATGGGAACCTAAATTGTAGTGCCAGTGTACAGGATGTTGAGAGTAGCGAGGTCAGGGATAAGGTTACAAGGACGCAAGAGGGCACTGGCAAGCAAGAACCTGGTTTAAAGTGTGTCTACTTCAACGCCAGGAGCATCTGGAATAAGGTGGGTGAGCTTGCAGCATGGGTTGGTACCTGGGATCTCGATGTAGTGGCCATTTCGGAGACATGGGTAGAGCAGGGGCAGGAATGGATGTTGCAGGTTCCGGGATTTAGATGTTTCAGTAAGAACAGAGAAGATGGTAAAAGGGGGGGGGGTGTGGCATTGTTAATCAAGGAGAGTATGACAGCGACAGAAAGGACATTTGAGGACTCGTCTACTGAGGTAGTATGGGCCGAGGTTAGAAACAGGAGAGGTGAGGTCACCCTGTTGGGAGTCTTTTATAGACCTCTGAATAGTTCCAGAGATGTAGAGGAAAGGATAGCGAAGATGATTCTCGACAGGGGCGAGAGTAACAGGGTAGTTGTTATGGGGGACTTTAACTTTCCAAATATTGACTGGAAATACTATAGTTCGAGTACTTTAGATGGGTCAGTTTTTGTCCAGTGTGTGCAGGAGGGTTTTCTGACACAGTATGTAGACAGGCCAACCAGGGGCGATGCCACATTGGATTTGGTACTGGGTAATGAACCCGGCCAGGTGTTAGATTTAGATGTAGGTGAGCACTTTGGTGATAGTGATCACAATTCGGTTAGGTTTACCTTAGCGATGGGCAGGGACAGGTATATACCGCAGGGCAAGAATTATAGCTGGGGGAAAGGAAATTATGATGCGATTAGGCAAGATTTAGGATGCGTAGGATGGGGAAGGAAACTGCAGGGGATGGGCACAATCGAAATGTGGAGCTTATTCAAGGAGCAGCTACTGCGTGTCCTTGATAAGTATGTACCTGTCAGGCAGGGAGGAAGTTGTCGAGCGAGGGAGCCGTGGTTTACTCAAGAAGTTGAAGCGCTTGTCAAGAGGAAGAAGAAGGCTTATGTTCGGATGAGACGTGAAGGCTCAGTTAGGGCGCTTGAGAGTTACAAGCTAGCCAGGAAGGATCTAAAGGGAGAGCTAAGAAGAACAAGGAGAGGACACGAGAAGTCATTGGCGGATAGGATCAGGGAAAACCCTAAGGCTTTCTATAGGTATATCAGGAATAAAAGAATGACTAGAGTTAGATTAGGGCCAATCAAGGATAGTAGTGGGAAGTTGTGTGTGGAATCAGAGGAGATAGGGGAAGCGTTAAATGAATATTTTGCGTCAGTATTTACAGTAGAGAAAGAAAATGTTGTCGAGGAGAATACTGAGATTCAGGCTACTAGGCTAGATGGGATTGAGGTTCACAAGGAGGAGGTGTTAGCAATTTTGGAAAGTGTGAAAATAGATAAGTCCCCTGGGCCAGATGGGATTTATCCTCGGATTCTCTGGGAAGCTAGGGAGGAGATTGCAGAGCCTTTGTCCTTGATCTTTATGTCGTCATTGTCGACAGGAATAGTGCCAGAAGACTGGAGGATAGCAAATGTTGTCCCCTTGTTCAAGAAGGGGAGTAGAGACAGCCCTGGTAATTATAGACCTGTGAGCCTTACTTCGGTTGTGGGTAAAATGTTGGAAAGGTTATAAGAGACAGGATTTATAATCATCTAGAAAAGAATAAGTTCATTAGCGATAGTCAGCACGGTTTTGTGAAGGGTAGGTCGTGCCTCACAAACCTTATTGAGTTTTTCGAGAAGGTGACCAAACAGGTGGATGAGGGTAAAGCAGTGGATGTGGTGTATATGGATTTCAGTAAGGCGTTTGATAAGGTTCCCCACGGTAGGCTATTGCAGAAAATATGGAAGTATGGGGTTGAAGGTGATTTAGAGCTTTGGATCAGAAATTGGCTAGCTGAAAGAAGACAGAGGGTGGTGGTTGATGGCAAATGTTCATCCTGGAGTTTAGTTACTAGTGGTGTACCGCAAGGATCTGTTTTGGGGCCACTGCTGTTTGACATTTTTATAAATGACCTGGAAAAGGGTGTAGAAGGGTGGGTTAGTAAATTTGCGGATGACACTAAGGTCGGTGGAGTTGTGGATAGTGCCGAAGGA
This sequence comes from Heterodontus francisci, assembly GCF_036365525.1. Classification (NCBI taxonomy): domain Eukaryota; kingdom Metazoa; phylum Chordata; class Chondrichthyes; order Heterodontiformes; family Heterodontidae; genus Heterodontus; species Heterodontus francisci. Next base: position 137,437,711 of record NC_090374.1, on the reverse strand, counting down.
TGTTGTCGGGTACAGAGGGACATAGATAGGCTGCAGAGCTGGGCTGAGAGATGGCAAATGGAGTTTAATGCGGAAAAGTGTGAGGTGATTCACTTTGGAAGGAGTAACAGGAATGCAGAGTACTGGGCTAATGAGAAGATTCTTGGTAGTGTAGATGAACAGGTACATAAATCCCTGAAAGTTGCTACCCAGGTTAATAGGGCTGTTAAGAAGGCATATGGTGTGTTAGCTTTTATTAGTAGGGGGATCGAGTTTCGGAGCCACGAGGTCATGCTGCAGCTGTACAAAACTCTGGTGAGACCGCACCTGGAGTATTGCGTGCAGTTCTGGTCACCGCATTATAGGAAGGATGTGGAAGCTATGGAAAGGGTGCAGAGGAGATTTACTAGGATGTTGCCTGGTATGGAGGGAAGGTCTTACGAGGAAAGGCTGAGGGACTTGAGGTTGTTTTCGTTGGAGAGAAGGAGGAGGAGAGGTGACTTAATAGAGACATATAAGATAATCAGAGGGTTAGATAGGGTGGATAGTGAGAGTCTTTTTCCTCGGATGGTGATGGCAAACACGAGGGGACATAGCTTTAAGTTGAGGGGTGATAGATATAGGACAGATGTCAGAGGTAGTTTCTTTACTCAGAGAGTAGTAGGGGCGTGGAACGCCCTGCCTGCAACAGTAGTAGACTCGCCAACTTTAAGGGCATTTAAGTGGTCATTGGATAGACATATGGATGAAAATGGAATAGTGTAGGTCAGATGGTTTCACAGGTCGGCGCAACATCGAGGGCCGAAGGGCCTGTACTGCGCTGTAACATTCTAATTCTAATTCTAATTCTAATTCACACTGCAGCGATTGGGATAGTACTGAGTAGGAGCACTGGGACTGGCAAAGGCACACGAAGACAGGCACTTAGGGAATGCGCAAGGATGATTAGTTGACTTTTGTATACAATATGGAATGTTTTGATTTACCAATTTGTGTTGGAATGTTTATTTTGTGTTCGCTTTTAGTTTTGCATTTCAAATAGACACTAATGGTCAGGGACAGAGGGAAGGTGAAGTATTGGAGTTCTTGATGATTGGGATTTGTTTACTGGTATTGCAGTCAGATAAGTTACTCACAGATCGCACAGGCAGAAAAGGGCTATGCCATCATGATGGCAAGGTTGTGCAGTCTGCAGCAGGCCACCACGATTCGCGACACCTGCTTTGCTGAGAACTGCAGGGCTCCTTCAAAACAGTCCAGGCAGTGGAAGTGCACGTCAATGGTCTGTTCTATCACATTTCATGTTTAGTTTTTTAGTTTAGTTTAGTTTAGAGATACAGCACTGAAACAGGCCCTTCGGCCCACCGAGTCTGTGCCGACCAACAACCACCCATTTATACTAATCCTACGCTAATTCCATATTCCTACCACATCCCCACCTGTCCCTATATTTCCCTAGGGGCAATTTATAATGGCCAATTAACCTATCACCCTGCAAGTCTTTTGGCATGTGGGAGGAAACCGGAGCACCCGGAGGAAACCCACGCAGACACAGGGAGAACTTGCAAACTCCACACAGGCAGTACCCAGAATCGAACCCGGGTAGCTGGAGCTGTGAGGCTGCGGTGCTAACCACTGCGCCACTGTGTCAGCATAGCTTAAATTGTATGCCTCCTGTGCACATGTGCATGTGTTGTGCACTGGAATAAAGGCCTGCTACCTGACCCGAACCCGACGACATGTGTCGGATTCGGGTCGGGTCGCTCTTCCGCGTCCGGCTTTCGGGCTCAGGTTGGGTCGGGCTGAGTCCTGGTCGGGCCGGGTCCAGGTCGGACACACACGGTAAGTCTTACATTTTACTCTGCTGGGAAGTTGAGTTTAATAAGTGTCAAAAGTTGAAAAGCCTACCTGAGCTGAGAGTCTGGGACGTCAAGGAGGGAAACTCTGAGTCTGCGCAGTGAGCATCTCTATGACGTCATCGCTCTCATGCTGCAGCTTCCTGCAGATTCAGAGTTGGAAGGTAGGTAAAGTGAACATTCCAGTGGTCAGATCAGGCTCAGGTCAGGTCGGGTCGGGCGTGGGAAAAAATGGAGGGACTCGGGCCGGATCGGGCCTGGATCTGATGTGGTTCGGGTCAGGTATTTTTTTTCCTGAACTGAACAGGCCTTTATACCGGAGTCACAACCCATCCCATTAGTGGATGGTGCTTGTCGCCCAGTAGCCACTCTTTGGTTTGTTGTGATGGGTCAAATGCAGATAGTACATCAGATTGCCACAGAATGAAAGCATCATGAGTGCTGCCAGGATAGCAGACATTGACCTTCATGATTCTCTGCATATGGTTGCACATCAGCTTTCCAGCATTTGCCCAATGACTGATGTTAGACTAACTGGCCTGTAGTTGACTGTTTCCTCTCCCTCCTTTCTCAAAAAGCAGTGTAACATTTGCCAACTTCTAATCCGATGGGACAGTTCCCGAATATAAGGAATTTTGGAAAATTATAGCTCGCGCATCCACTATCTCTGCAGCTATCTCTTTTAGAACCCTAGGGTGTAGGCCATAAGATACCAGGGATTTGTTGGATTTTAGTCTCTTAAGTTTCTCCAATACTTTTTCTGTGCTGATATTAATTTCCTTAATTTCCTCACTCTTTTTAGTCCTTAGAGGACAAACAATGCGAGATCTTGAAAATATCTCCACCTTCAGCCTGAAACGAGCCAGACACATAAAAGTTCATGGCCACGGTCACCTTCACAGCCACTGGCAATGCAATCCTCACCCTGCTCTGAGATTGCAGTTGTGGCTGCAGCAAGTGGCAGATTTCAGTGAAGACGTCCTTGCTGAATCGCAGATGTCTGTTAGGCAGGCCCCGGTGAGTGGGGGTGGGGTGGTGAGGGCAGGCAGCGCCATTGCTACGGACACGGCTGAGGCCACTGAGGGGGACCCACTGTGGGCCAAAGAGTGACTGAAAATCAGGGCCCTCCCTCCCCAGAGCCCATCGGGAGGCCACAATGGTTTACCTGGCGGTTTCTCCATGCGGTGGCGGGCCGCCCCTTGCTGCTGACAGTATGCCAGTAGTGGCAGGAAGAGGCTCTTAATTGACCATTTAAGATCCTTAAACTGGCCTCAGTGTGGGAGGACCGTCCACCACCATCCCCGCCACTGGCAAGGTGGGATGGCAGCAGGAAGACGACTGGCACGCCACCCCCTGCCTTCTCACGCCATTTTACTGTTGTCTCCCCCCCACCTCCCAGCCTGTCCCCAGAGGGCTGGTAAAATCCAGCCCATGCCTTACCTCAATAGTGTGCTCTTCTGTCTGCCTTCCTTAAAAGAAAAGAGAATGCATGTGGATGTTTTGGTAGCTGATATAGAGCAAAGGTTCTTTGTTATGATCCCTGGCAAATCTATCAGTTAAGTAAATATTGGGTAGTAAAGGCTGCACACTTGATTATTGAAAATGTGAGGTCTGCTTAAGTGTGATGCTGAATCGCACATAAAAACCCAACATTTGTGTGATGGTTACTTTTATAAAACTGCATTTGAGGCTGCAGTCTATATTGGGAATTCAGGTATAAGGTCCCATGATTTGCTGTTCATTAAAATGCATGGACAGAAAATTGTTTTGGGAGTATGCCCACATTTCCAATATGCACTCCTGGTGGACAAAACTGTATCCTAGGAGGGTGATTTTGTAAAATTATCCCTTGTTCTTTGGTCAGAAAAAATTGAATATGTTTTCAGTAAGTGTATTTGTTCTATACTAAAGTTGTCAGTATAATAGGAATGATTTTGTGAAACTACATTTTTTAGGAGATATGTTTTATGGCCTGGTTTGGTTATGCATTCTGCATTATTGACAAAATCGCTGGTTAATTACTCCCAAGCTGGCTGCTTTCACCACAGGGCAAGAAATTACTTATAAGAATGGAAGAATGTGTTGTTCATGTTTAATTTTAGTGAACTTTCTATTTTTACATTCAGAATGACAAATGATAGTTTATTTTATGCATTTTAAGCTGCTTTCTTTGAGTTTCCTATTCAACTATTTGTCTCGGTCTACAGAACCAAGCTTATATGTTTACAAAGTTACGTTCTAAATATCAGTCACTCAAAATCTGATTCAGTAATTTGAGATAAAATCAGTTCTAACCAATATATTAATCCTGCATTTGGAGTAGTGATATGGACACTGTCAAGCTCCTATTCATCATATTAAATTAAATAATAGAACTGCAATTCTTTGCTTCTATTTTGCCTGTGTTATAGCGACAATTAGAAGCTGAATTGCTGAATGATCCAACTTCTGTTTGTCATTATAAGCATAGCAAATTTAGATTCACAATAAACAAAATACACATTTTATTTGTTCTGAAATGTTTAAGTGTTGAATTTTTGTAGATTGGAGGATCCATGCTGCTACCAGCCTGCTTCTCTACTTTTCCCCTGGCTACATTTCTAGCAGATTCAATCCATCTATTTTATATTGAATGTTTATTGAGTGTCTTTGGCACTATTGATCATTCTGCCTTCCTCCAATGTTTGTGTTCAGCAGGCCATCTTGGTGGTACTGCTCTTTCCTCGCTCCAGTGATTCCAATCCCAATGAGTGTATCACATATTCTCCAGTGCTTTCTCGCCCCATCACCGCACTGTTACTGCTGGTGCAACATCATTGGACCCCTCCTTTTTGTCTATATACTGCCCTGTGGTGACATCATCTAGAAGTACAGGATCAGGTTCTGTAAGTATGCTGATGACATACAACCATAGCTTTCTGCTGCTTCTTTCAATTCAGCTTGTTGCTTGACTCTGCAACTGAGGGTCTAACATTAAATCTTGAAAGTGTCAGAATTTCTTCCACTTTAGTATAGACAAAACTGAAACCATCCTTTTAGCTCCCGTCATCATCTCCATTGCTCTGCTTCCACAAACTGCAACTCATTCAGAAAGCTGCTGCACATGTTTTTACTGGCTCTAAACCTCATAGATCCATCACCTGGTACTCACTAGGCCACTTCTACTTCTTTGAACTAATTTCAGGATCCTTATCCTCCCTTTCATGGAGCCATCCCATTCTACCTCAGTATCCTCTTTGAGTGCTTTGTCACTGCTATCTTCTGACACTAATCAACTGCTTTTTCTCTCTGCATTGGCAGCTGCACTTTCAGCCACCATGCCCTTATCCTTTCTCCCAAAATCACTCCTTCATACCTCCTGCAGTCCTGCTTTCAAAAGCTTAATTTTTCTCTTCAACTCTTCCTTCAGTCTTGCCCGTGAGTTTTATTCTACCTATTCTTTTCCTTCCCCACTCAGTGCACATTTTATTCCCTGATTTTAAAAGTGATCTGCATTGTCTTTCTGACATAAAGGGCTAGATTTTCAATCCGGGGTTGGGAACCTGACACCCAGATAATTTCCGGGTCCCAACCCCGTGCTGCATCTGCATCACTTATGCGACGCAATCTTAAAATGTTAAAGCCCTAATTGGGCTGGCGGCGAGCTTGGCGCCTAATTAGTGGCGCCAACCTGTGCCAGGAAGGCCCTGTCATGGCTGCCGTCTGCCTGCTGAGATGCCTGCTGAGCATGATCGTTAAAGGCAGACGGCAACCGTGACAGGGCCTGCCGCTGCCTTTCAGAAGAGAGGAGACAGGACATTGGAGGGCCACCAGCCTCACTGCGCAGAGAAGTGGCCAAACGGCCAACTAAAAGGTACTGCGCCCGATCTCACACAAAATCCGCTCGTGGCAAAAATATTTCCTCATTAAAAAAAATTACCTATTTCCTCCCTGCATTGAACCTGACAGCTGTACACTAACGTGCACTAGACGGTTCGGGTTTGACAATTTGAAAATAGCTTTCTCGCCCTCCCTGGCCCATTAACAAACTCCTCAAGTTGCTTAACAAGCCATTAACTGGAGGCAAGCAGGTTCCCAGCTCCCCCCTGCCCCACCCATCCCCCACCCTTGCTTCAAAAATATCAGTGCATCCAGAGGTGTCGGGACACTGACACACCATCTATTTTCAAAGAGGCCTACTCTTGCCAAAGAAAGGCATAGATAAGGTAGGTCCAGTTGAAATTGCTTGGGAACATGCTGTCAGAGCAAGATCATGGATCATTGGCTACTTTTTTTGCTACTCGTTGATGAAATCACGCCAGGATAACTGGGGTTGTTTTCATACTCAGGAGGTAGAAAAATATTCTCAACATCAACATAGCGATCATCAGCCTGAATAGATATGAATGAGGTAATTCAGTTGTCAGATTAGTTTGTAAATGCCAATGTATATTGCTGGATACTAAGCAGCAATTAGGTGCATGGAAATTATTGCTTCCATTCCCTGATGATAAAAAACACTCACTAATCATTTTTAATGGATTAAAAATAATTATGCAAAGGTCATTGTTAGAACAAATCACTGTTAACGATGAGACCATTTTCATGAATCTTGAAACTGTTTGGAATATTGTGGTCGGGCACTTATGCTTGTAACATTTCCACACTCCAGTACCAATATGGGCTAATCCAGTGGAAAAGCAGTTGATGTGTTGTCGTAGTTCAAAGTACAGACCTGGAGTAATATGAAGAGAGATGTCATCCAAGTTAATGTGTTAAAGAAGGCACTAGAGAAATTCTAGTCATAGATGTATATAATTATGCCATTATACAAAACAAAGCAAGCATGAGTTTTACTTTGTGCTCATCATGGTTCGGGACAGTGGTACTGAGGAACAGAATACTTTCCATTTCAGGCACCCCCATGACAGCATTAAGCATTCTAACATCATATATAGCATAGCTAGCAAAGTCGATGCAACTCTTCCCCAATAATACGCCTTAGCCAGAAAAGAGCACCCTTTACTCCAACAGAATGGCATTTTTTTCATTTCACATACCAACAATTCTTAGTAACATTGCCAATTAATGCCAAATGAGGAGCAGTTTTATGCTATCAATCCATGCCCTCGAGGATCTGGATTGAGGCTGCCCAAACTCACTTAACGTGAAACTTTATAGCCAACAAAATGAAGACTTCATCCCATCTGGGAAGGCCAGTATCTAACCCTTTACACCATCCAGTTCTGAACAGTTATTCTTGCTTCCTCAGTTGAATTGTAAAGTCTTTCAATATCTAAGATCCGAAAAGAGGACATTAAATGATTGACTTTAGATGACATGTTGCAAATGTTTGATGAACTTCTTGTTTATTTATATTAATATATTTTTATTCACATTTCCCATTGTTAGGTGCCTTGACCCAAGCCGTTCGTAATTTTGCAAAAAGCCTCGAAGGATGGCTGACAAATGCCATGAACAATATTCCACAGCAAATGGTTCGCACCAAGGTGAGTCTAATGGAATTGCCATAGACTAAATGAATTGCAATCTCAATTGGTTCAAATAGAGTATAGAAGGTTTAAGGCTGTTCAGCGAGGAATGTAAGCAATATTCTGTTATATAGTTCATTAAATACCCTATATTGATTAATACTGAATTGACGTTAATCTAGCCTTCTTTGGACCTAACATTCAAAACTTAAGGTTGAGATATGTAAGGGATATTTCTACATAATTTATTCATGGCATTTACAAGACCTTTAAAGCTATTTAAATATGACTTTTGATCTCAGTATATGTTCAGTAAAATAAAATTGCTTGAGAATCTTTCCTGCTCTGAAGTGAAAACTTGGTCTAGCATATCTCAGAATTAACTTACCTCATAGGAACGTAGGACTTAGGAGCAGAAGTAGGCCCTTCGAGCCTGCTGCGCCATTCCATAAGATCATGGCTGATCCAGTTGTGGTTTCAACTCCACTTTCCTGTCTGCCCCCCATAATCCTTGACTCCCTTGTCTATCAAAAATCTATGTAACTCAGCCTTGAATAAATTCAGTGATCCAGCCTCCACTGCTTTCTGGGGAAGAGAATTCCACAGACTAACGACCCTTTGAGAAAGAACATTTCTCCTTTTTTCCATCTTAAAAGGGAGACCTCGTCTTCTTAAACTGTGTCCCCTAGTTCTAGTCTCCCCTACAAGAGGAAACATTCTCCTGGTATCCACTCTATCAAGTACCCTCAGGATCTTATATGTTTCAATGAGATCCTGTTGCATTTGCAGTGCTAATTCAAAATTATTGAAGACTGATCTGTCAGTCTAATTTTTCTATAGCTGTGGTGAAGTGCCTTATCATTCAACATTGAATTTATTTACATTAGTTAAAAGCTTGGCTTCTTTGTTCATTGATTTGAGCCTAGTCAGTAAAGTAGTATAAATTACTGTTCTAAACAGATTACATGTACTGTAAAACTCTGTATATAGGATACACCTCACTGGTTTTTACAATTTGCAAACTTAGGGATATGATTTATGCAAAATTGTGATTTCCAGTAGTACCAGCTGGTGGCAGAAGCCTATAATTTCCAATATGGGCACAGTTTAGTCCTAAATGATGTCATGCCCACACAATCTGAACTTATGAACTATAAAATGAACTTATGAAGTTAACCCGAAACAGATACAATGGAGTAAGAGGTCAGGTGATCTTTCCTTTACGCCAATACACATAGAACTACAAGAACCCTGATTAATTTTCATGTCTGGACATGTCTTGGAGAAGTCATTAGAATACAAATGACCTTTCTGGGCACATCACTGAGAAATCATTAAAATGCAAATAACCCTTTCTGTGGTAATGGCTGCTTCTCCCCAACTGGTTTGGTTGGCAATGCTGTCGCAGACCTTTTGACTCTAAACTCAAATTCAAAAGAATGGGTGTGAAAAGCTCTACTTTATCAAGACGATATGAGGATGAATGACACCTGGACTCCATTGTCCAACTATAGCCTAACCATCAGAAACAATTTATGAGGGTCATGGCAAGAGAAACTATGGCTGCAAGTCAGAAACTAGATTTCTGATAAAGAGCTTTAATAAAGGTATATTCTGGGCAGACAAAGGAGTTGGCCTTGGGTAAAGGCATCCCAGCAGAGAGCTGGGTGAATGCGGAGGTTCTGGTAAAAGGCATTGAAGGTGGGTTCATGCCCATATCCCTATATAGGGTCCACTTACATTATGAACTAGTCTTTGGACTAGTTACAGTAGGGATTGTCCCTAGTCTGCCTGTGGCTGGAATAGGTTTGATGTTGGGTACTGATTTGGCTGGGGGTAAAGTGATAGCCTCCCCGATAATCTTAGACAAGCCAAATGAGGCCAAGGAGATGGAGCAGTTACAGGAGGAAGTCCCCGGAATATTCCCTGACTGCGTAGGGACCAGGTCCATGGCTAAGCAAGATCCGCTAGAGAAAGCTGAGCCAGTAATTTGGACAGATGACCCAGAAGTCTGGCTGACCAAAACTTTTTTCAGGGATTTCGGAGAGGAGAAGGAGGTGTTCAGCAAATCCTCCTTGATTGAGGCTCAGCAGGCAGATCCTGACTTAAAAAGAATAGCACAGACTGCTTGTTCTGAGGCAGAAGCAGAAGGGGCTCCTGAATGCTATTACTTAAAAGACATGGAGTGATGAGAAAGTAGAAACCTCCTCGGTAACCTACAGAGGATGAGGGGACAGTAGTCCACCAAATTTTAGTTCCTCCCAACTACCATAGGAAAATTTTGAGGATTGCCCACGAAATCCCAATGGAATGGAACTCAGGTATACAAAAGACCCAAGCCCGGATAAGCCAGCACTTTTATTGGCCTTGCCTCTACCAGGATGTGGTTAAATTCTGTAGGACCTGCCATACCTGTCAGGTTGTTGGGAAACCACAACCTGCAATCAAGCCCATCCCACTAATACCTATACCTGCTTTTGATGAACCCTTTAACAGAGTTCTGGTAGATTGTGTGGGATTCTTACCTAGCTTAGAACGGGTTTTCAATATATTTTAACTATCATGGTCTTGGCCACCCAATTCCCAGAGGCCATACACCTAAGAAAAATCACAGCAAAAGCCGTGGTCGAGGGCTGACCCAGTTTTTCACCCACTATGGACTGCCTAAAGAGATCCATTCAAATCAAGGATCAAATTTCATGTCTCGGGTGTTCCAAGAGGTTATGCATAACGTCAGCATGAACAGATAAAATCCTCGGGATAACACCCACAGTCACAAGGGGCTCTGGAATGGTTCCACCAAACCCTGAAAACTATAATCAATGATCAGAGCCTAATGCTGTGAGTACCCCCACAGTTGGGTAAAGGGGTTAGCTTTTCTGCTGTTCCCCACTAGGGATTCACCCAATGAATTGCCCAGTTAAGGGCCTCAATTGGCGGCAGGGCAGGAAGGCCATTCACAGGCCTTCCTTCCCTGGACTTAATTTCGGCAGAGGCAGGAAGGTGGCAGGGTCCCCAGAGTAGGGGGGGAGCCTGCCACCATCCCATCTGATTTTATACTCTCCCCGCCTCCAAACCTGTCGCGGGGGAGAGCATAAAATTCCCCCAGGTTTCTAATAAAGAACTTTAATTAAAGGTATATTCTGGGCAGCCAAAGGAAATCCATTTATGCCATCGAAGAGAAAGGACCATCTCGAAGATTACCAGTTTTGAACTGTACATAGGCAGCGACTATAGTTGGCCTTGAACTTCCTACCTGAGAAATTGTACCAGGACTTTGCCATTGACCTTTGGCTGGAATATAACCAGAGCAGTTTGCAACAGCGCATCCATCTTCCTGAAACTCTCAAGTCTTTCTTCAGTGAACAAGGGAAAAGATTACAGGCCTGCGCCGTTTCAAGTCTTCACTCAGGGAAAAGCAAGTTTAACAGAGAACTCTTTAAAATCATCAGACCTAATGCACATTATCTTTATAATCTCTATCTTTTCTTGAGTGTGTGTGTATCTGTATGAGTGTGAGAGTGGGTGTTGTTGCATATGTGCATAGGGTGGCACAGTGGCGCAGTGGTTATCACCACAGCCTCACAGCTCCAGCAACCTGGGTTCAGTTCTGGGCACTGCCTGTGTGGAGTTTACAAGTTCTCCCTATGACCATGTGGGTTTCCGCCGGGTGCTCCGGTTTCCTCCCACAGCCAAAGACTTGCAGGTTGATAAGTAAATTGGCTATTGTAAATTGCCCCTAGTGTAGGTAGGTGGTAGGAGAATAGAGGGGATGTGGTAGGGAATATGGGATTAATGTAGGATTAGCATAAATGGGTGGTTGGTGGTCGGCACAGACTCGGTGGGCCAAAGGGCCTGTTTCAGTGCTGTATCTCTAAAATAAAAATAAAAAAATAATATTTCGGGATAAACACTTTCTTTTAAACAAATGAGAAAACCTGTCATTTGTCTTTCTTGATAATTAAAGCACTCAGGTTAAAAAGAAACAACTTTTTAAATAAAACACGCTGTCTTCGGTCAGTTGAGAGGTGAAAAAGGGGAACCATCTCTATCATCTCTCGTCCTGTCCATAAAATGGCTACAGGCAAGTACTGGATGGATGCAAGTGGGTGTAGCTGGTTACATTCAATTTTCTGAGGCTGGCACATTTCCCTAACAGATCTGGATGAGTGGTGGCAGCAGAAAATTGTGTGTGCCTGAAATCCAAAGATGAGATGGTTAAAGGGGAGTGTCAGAATAGGAGGGAAAATAGTCAAGTCTTTGAAAAGCCTCACAAGATATTTCAATCCATTATCAGCATTTTCCAAGGTTGAATGGTAGCAGACTAAGAAGAAATAGACAAAGCTAAGCAAAAGGAAATCAAAGGTACAGGTGCAATTCAGCACCTGTAATAGATCAACTTGGCACTTCGTCCAATGTTTGATGCAGAAGTGGGTGCCAGTGAATGGTTCTCTGTACCACCACGACACCATCCCCATAGGTCGGGATTGCAGGGTTGCTAGAAACAGGTGGAGTTAAACTTCAGGCCACAGCTGACCGCTACTGTACCAGATGTGCCAGCTCCATGGTACTGTTTGTGTTCTTATAGTAGGTGGCACAACATTGCATCTGACTCTTTGCTAACCTGGACCCTGTAATGTAAGTTCCCCACAGTTTTTGCCTGGTAGGAATGTCAGAGCCTGTAGTTATAACTTGACAGTTATGGGCAATCAGCGTATGCTGCCTGTTAGTCAACTTGGATGCCTTCTTTCAAGCATTGCCACCGAAAGAATAAAATTGTGAATGAAGTCTCTACGTTATAGTTTGCTAGGCATTCTACATATCTTATTGTGACATCAAGTCTGCTGACTTAGCATAGGAGCATAAGAACCGGAGTAGATCATTCAGCCCCTCAAGCATATCCCACCACTTAATGAGATCATGGCTAATCTGTATCCGAACTCCATCCACCCACCTTGGCTCCATATCTCTTAATGCCTTTGCCAAGCAAAACTCTTGACCTCCGGTTTTAAAATATTAATTGAGCTAGCATCTACAGCTTTTTGTGTGAATAAATGTTTCCTAACCTTTCCTGAATGGCCTGACTCTAATTTTAAAGTTATATCCCCTTGTCCTAGACTCTCCTTGTCCTAGACTCCCCACCAGCAGAAGAAGTTTCTATCTACCCTATCAATTCTTTTCAAAATCATAAGACCCTCAATCAAATCACCCCTTAACTGTCTATATTCTAGGGAATACAAGCCGAGTTTACATAATACCTCCTAAAAATTTAACCCTTGGAGCCCTGGTAACTTTCTGGTAAATATGTGCTACATCCCTTCCAAGGCCAATATATCCTTTCTAAGATGTGGTGTCCAGAACTGTACACAATACTCGAGATGTGGTCTACCCAGGGCTTTGTATAGTTGTAACAAAACTTCCATTTATATTCTAGACCTCTAGATATAAAGACTAACATTCCATTAGGCTTTTGGATTATTTTTTTTAACTGACCACTATGTTTTAGTGATCTATGTTCATGCACCCCTAAATCCCTTGGACCTCCATTATTCCCAACTCTTCAACATTTAAAAAATGCTGGGATCTGTCTTAGATTGATCTTACACTTACCTGCATCAAAATCTATCTGCCAGTTTTGCCCACTCACTTAACCTATAAAGGTGTGTAATTTTATGGTCCCATCAAAACTACTCACTATGCCGCCAAATTTTGTATCATCGGCAATCTTGAATATAGGGGGAATTTCCATTGGGAAACGCATCCGTGGTATTTTGCTCTTATGCTAGTAATAGTGCTAGGCTAAGCAAAAACAAATAAATGATGCAGCAGTCCATGAGAACCCAAGTATCAGCAGTAGAAAAAAATAGTCAAGTGACTGAAATATAACAGATTCAATGTTCTTGCTGGTGCCTTCTAAATCAGCTGCTGCCACAGTTGATTACATAGTAGCTCTGGATCTCTTACAAACAACATTCTGCACACTTGAATGTTGAGAAATTATACATAGATGTTTCTGCACCCAAATGAATATTTGAGTGAATTACCCAACTAATTTATGCCACTACAAGAGGTAAGCAGTGGAGAATCTGGGCTAAAATCATTTGTGTAGCTTTTATATTGTGCAGCTGCATTCTGTGGCAACTGATGAGCCTAGTTTTTTGGTGACAGTGATTTTATTGATATTTGTCAGCAAATTTAGAAATACTTAGTAACTAGTGATTTACATGAAGCCAGAATACTTAAGAATTGATGCTTGCTGCAGAGCAGAGTATGGTGATAAGTTTTTGTGCCTAAGTGTTTAGGAACTATGACAGATTCAGTTTTTCCCATTAATTAAAGATACCCTGTTATTATGTCACATCACCCATCCAGCAACTAGTCAATAGAAAAGAGAAATAAAGAATTTGCATTTATTTGGCACTCTTCAGTCCTCAGTATATCCAGTAACAACTTTAGAAAAAATGGATTACTTTTAGTCGCTGTTGTTTTGTAAGCAAATGTGGCAGCCAATATGCGCATAGCTCAGTCCCACAACAGTAAGTAAATGAATGACCAGATAATCTGTTTTTGGTGGTGTTGTCTGAGGAAGGTTTTGGTGGTGGTGTCTTAGGAAGGTTTTTGATGTTGTTGTTTGGGTAGTGTTTGCAAGGGTGGTAGAATGGGGTTTGTGGTTTGGTGGTGTTAGGGAGTGTTTTTGTTGTATTGTTTGGGGAGGAATGTTTGCCAGAACAGCAGAAGACCTCCTTGGTCTTCTTTGAATAGTGTGATGAGACCTTTTACATCCATCTGAGAATGGCAGATGGGGTGTGGTTTAATATTTTTTGACTATTACTTTGGTTATAAGGTGTTAATTTTTCAAAATTCACTGGATTTTGGAACGGTTCGATCAGACTACAAAGTAGCAAATATAACCCGTCTATTCAAGAATGGGGGAGGGGGGGGCAGAAAATAGGTAACTATAGGCCAGTTAGCTTGACACCTGTCATGAGGAAGGTGTTAGAGTTGATCATTAAGGAGGCTATAGCTGGGCACTTAGAAAAACTCAAGGTAATCAGGAATAGTCAGCATGGTTTTGTGAAAGGAAAATCATGCTTAACCAATTTATTGGAGTTCTTTGAAGGAGTAACGTGTTGTGGCTAAAGGGGAGCCCGTTGACAGTAGCATTTGACAAGGTGCCACATAAAAGGTTATTGTGCAAAGTAGGAGCTCATGGTATAGGGGGTAACATATTAGCATGGATAGAAGATTGGCTGGCTGGTAGAAAATAGAGAGGATGCATAAATGGGTCCTGTTCTGATTGGCAGGATGTGACGAGTAAAGTCCCACAGAGCTCTGTGCTGGGGTCTCAACTTTTTACAATTTATATCAATGACTTAGATGAGGGGAGCGATGGCATGGTAGCTAAATTTGCAGAATACACAAAGATAGGTAGGAAAGTATGTTGTGAAGAGGACATAAGGAGATTGCAGACCAACATAAATAGGTTGAGTGAGTGGGCAAAAATCTGGCAGATGGAGTATAACGTGGGAAAATGTGAAGTTGTTCACTTTGGCAGGAAGAATAAAAACACAGAGTATTAGTTAAATGGAGAACGACTGCAGAGTTCCGAGGTGTAGCGGAATCTAGGTGTTCTAGTGCATGACTCACAAAAAGCTAGTATTCAGATACAGCAATTAATAAAGAATGCTAATGTAATGCTATCCTTTATTACGAAAGGAATTGAAAATAAAAGTAAGGATTTTATGCTTCAGTTATACAGGGCATTGGTGAAACCACATCTCGAATACTGTGTGCAGTTTTATTCTCATTTAAGGATGGACATAAATTCATTGGAGGCGGTTCAGAGGAGTTTTACTAGATTGATACATGGAATGAGTAGGTTGTCTTATAAGGAAAGGTTGGACAGACTGGGCTTGTTTTCACTGGAGTTTAGAAGAGTGAGGGGAGATTTAATTGAAGTTTATAAGATCCTGAACGGTCTTGACAAGGTGGATGTGGAAAGGTTGTTTCCTCTTGTGGGTGAGTCCAGGACTAGGGGGCACTGTTTTATGATTGGGTGTCCCCTTTTAGGACAGAGATGAGGAGAATTTTTTTCTCTCAGAGGGTTGTGCGACTTTGGAACTCTCTGCCTCAGAAGGTGGTGGAGATGGGGTCATTGAATATTTTTTAAGGCAGAGGTAGATAGATTCTTGTAAGGCAAGGGAATCAAAGGTTTTCGGGGGTAGATTGTAATGTGGAATTTGAGACACAAACAGATCAGCCATGATCTTATTGAATGGTGGAGTATGTTTGTATGATTGGACTTTAGTTCCTGATATTTTCTTTCTCCATTGAATGTTCTGGAATAGCTCCTGGTAATACCATACAGGGTTTGTGTTCTAATATGGTATTTGTGTTCCTAGGCAGTGTGTATTCCCGTTGTTCTGTTTACTAAAAGCGATAGGGTTCAAACTGATGTGCTTACTGCCCACCAGATCTTATTCCACAACACACCTCTACTTACTGTATTGCACAAGGAGCTGAGTAATTGTGCCTCAGACCTATTGCAATTCAATTTCATTTTCCAAGACAAACTCATTAATATGGATGTAAATTCATGGGTGAATTGCTCCATCTATATGCTAAAAGTTTGCTATTGACTGTTGGAGGATAGAATTATAATGTTGAATTAATACACAAATAAGGTTGAGAGGAATGGATGACTTTGGATATTCATTCCTCTTATTTCAGTTAGCTTTTTTTGATCTGTTCTGATGCTGGTTTTCTGTCCCAGGAATCCACTCTTTAAAAATTTCAGATATTGTATCATGCCTTTGGGCATAGTCAAGACGAAACAAACATTGGCATAGTCTGGGAATTTTTTTAAATTCAGCTGGCTGTACAAAATGAGTGAAATTCCAGGTTAGGTTGGAACATTCTTAACATGCACAATATAAATGTACTAAAATTGACATTAGGCACATGTATTAATGTGCATACAGGATCAGGTTATCCCCATTGTATTATGTCAGTTTTGGCTCAGTTAATACCATTCTCATCTCTGAGTCAGAAGGTTATGGGTTTCAAGTTTCACTCCAGACACTTGAGCACAAAAATCTCGGCTGATACTTAGTGCAGTACTGAAGGACTGCTGTATTGTTGGAGGTGCCATCTTTTCGATGAGACTTTAAACTGAGGCCCCATCTGCTGTCTCAGGTGGATGTAAAAGATCCCATGGCACTATTTCGAAGATGTGCAGGGGTACTATCTCAGGTGTCATGGCCAATATTTGTCTCACGATTAACATCAGTAAAAACAGATTATCTGGTCATTATCAGATGGCTATGTACCAATTGACTGCAGCATTTCCTACATTATAATAGTGACTACAATTCAAGAGTATTGAATTGCCAAGAGTATTGCCAAAGACTTGCAGGTTTATAGGTTAATTGGCCATTATAAATTGCCCCTAGTATAGGTAGGTGGTAGGGAAATATAGGGACAGGTGGGGATGTGGTAGGAATATGGAATTAGTGTAGGGTTAGTATAAATGGGTGGTTGTTGGTCTGTTTCAGTGCTGTATCTCTAAACTAAACTAAACAGTACTTCACTGGCTGTAAAGCACTTTGGGATGTCCTGAGGTCATGAAAGGTGCTATATTAATGAAAGTCATCCATCCATCCCATCCCACCCTCCTTCCCTCCTTCCTTCCATCCATCCTTCCCTCTTTCCCCCTCCAACCCTCCATCCCTCCCGCCCGCCCACCCACAGAAGAAATATTCAAAGGTATAAGCAACCCTATCATCATTTCAAGACCCAGGTGCTATAACCTTCTTCATATTTATACCTGCTTTCCGATAGGTTGGAGCTGTAAGTGCCTTTGCTCAGACACTGCGCAGATATACGTCCCTCAATCATTTAGCTCAAGCTGCTCGAGCTGTGCTGCAAAACACATCTCAAATTAATCAGATGCTCAGTGACCTCAATCGTGTAGACTTCGCCAATGTCCAGGTAAGCTTCAGGACTGTACAATGTGATATCAACTAAAATTAATGATGTTTAAATATTTAAAAAGATTCAATTCACTCAGAAACACTACTGTAGATGAATGAAATTAGTAATTGGCTCTCCATAGGTTTTTTAAAAGTCATTTTCAATCATTTAAAATCAGATTACTCACAGCTGGTGGACTAGTCACTGATTAAAAATGCTTAGCCACAAAATTTGGCTCCTGAACATCCAATTTTTTGGCATTACAAATGCCATTTTGGCTTCAAACGGCCAGTGCTGCCGTTTTGGAGCTCAGTGCTCCAGCTAACACCGTCCCTTAAACACACACAGCTGAAAACATGCTCAGGAGGAGGGAACCCCACCAGTGCTATTTAGAGGGATCATCAACTACTTAAAAGTCAGTTTCTGTTTGATTTCTACTCACTGTTGCTGCGACCATAGAAGTGTTTGGTGGTTTCTCGAGTTCTTTAAACTTGCTAAAATTTACAGGGGGTGATATGACACATGCTGAAGTACTTTGTCCTGACTTCAAGGATTCTGTACAAACCACTTTCTCCCAGACATAGGCCCAGACTACAGCATGACAGGGTGTATGAGCAGAGATGACACAAAGCAGGACAAGCTGCAGAACAGCAAGGGAGAGAAGGGCTCTCAGCAGGAGTTCATATCCATCCAGATTGTTCTGGAAGCAATGCTCCCCCACTGCACCTCAGCGAGGAACAATGTGTGAAACATCTGCGCTTCAGTAAGGACATCCTCACTGAAATATGCCACCTGCTGCAACCACAGCTGCAACCTCAGAGCAGACTGAGGACAGCATTGCCAGTGACTGTGAAGGTGACTATACCCGTGAATTGTTATGCATTGGGCTCATTCCAGGCTGAAGCTGGAGATATTTGCAACATCTGCCAGTTTGCTGTCCACTTTTACATAAGGGAGCTCACCGAAACTCTGAATTCCAAGAGAGCTGAATATATTTCAATTTCTCTTGCCAAAGAGAAGCAGGTGGAGCGATTAATCCGACTGCAATACCAGTAAATGTAACTCCAATTCCCCATTGACCAATGGTCAAACACCTTACTTTCCCTCTTTTACTGACCATCATAAGGACCATTTGATCACCATGCAAAAATAAAAGCCAACCCAAAAGTATACACTACAAACCAAATTTATAAATCAAACAATGTCATATTGAACGTAAATATCAACTAACCACCTTTGTACATCCCCTTAGTGCCTGTCTTCCATTTTCCTCAACCAAGGACACCCCATCACTGTGGTTGACAGGCCCCTTGACCATGTCCGACCCATTTCCCACACTTCTGCTCTCACCCCTTCCCCTCCCTCCCAGAACCACGACAGGGTTCCCCTTGTCCTCACTTTCCACCCCACCAGCCTCCACATCTAAATGATCATCCTCTGCCATTTCTGCCACCTCCAGCATGATGCCACCACCAAACACATTTCGCTCTCCTCTCCCCTGTCAGCATTCCAAAGGACCATTCCCTCCGCGACACCCTGGTCCACTCCTATGACACCTCGTCCCCTTCCCACGGCACCTTCCCATGCAATCGCACAAGGTGTAACCCCTGCTCTTTACCTGCTCTCTGCTTACCATCCAAGGCCCCAAACGTTCCTTCCAGGTGAAGCAGTGATTTGTACTTCTTTCAATTTAGTATACTGTGTTCACTGCTCGCAGTGTGGTCTTCTCTACACTGGGGAGACCAAACACAGATCGGGTGACCGCTATACAGAACACCTCCGCTCAACCCAAGCATGACCCCAAGCTTCCGGTTGCTTGTCATTTTAATTCACCAGTCTGCTCTCATGCTCACATTTCTGTCCTCAGCCTGCTGCAGTGTTCCAGGGAAGCTCAATGCAAGCTCGAGGAACAGCATCTCATTTTCCAATCAGGCACTTTACAGCCTTCTGGGCTCATAGTTGAGTTCAACAATTTCAGACCATCACCAACATTTTGATTGTTATTTTTTACCATGTACCGGTCTTAAACTTAATATTCCAGGGTATAGAATCTTCAGGCGTGACAGGGGAGGGATAAAAGAGGAGGTGGCATTGTACTGTTGATCAAAGAGTCAATTACTGCAGTAAGGAGGGATGATATCTTCGAAGGTTCTTCAAATGAGGCCATATGGGTAGAACTTAAAAACAAAAAGGTGACAATCACTTGGCTGTGAGTGTACTACAGGCCTCCAAAC
Organism: Heterodontus francisci; assembly: GCF_036365525.1. Lineage (NCBI taxonomy): Eukaryota > Metazoa > Chordata > Chondrichthyes > Heterodontiformes > Heterodontidae > Heterodontus > Heterodontus francisci. The sequence goes on along the minus strand of NC_090374.1, from coordinate 137,418,199 downwards.
AGTCAGGGAAAGATAGAGGAGCAGATATGTATGCAAATCTCAGAGAGGAGTAAAAATAATAGGGTAATAATAGGAGGGGATTGCAACTTACCTAATATCAACTGGGATAGTCTTAGTGCAAAAGGCTTAAAAGGGGCAGAATTCTTAAAATGCATACAGGAGAGCTTTTTGAGCCAGTACGTAGAAAGTCCTACAAGTGAAGGGGCAGTACTGGACCTAATCCTAGGGAATGAAGCTGGACAAGTGGTAGGACTGTCAGTGGGGGAGCATTTTGGGGATAATGACCATAACTCTGTAAGATTTAAAGTAGTTATGGAAAAGGACAAAGACGGGCCAGAAATAAAGGTACTGAATGGGGAGAAGGCCGATTTCAATATTATAAAACAGGATCTGGTCAGAGTGTACTGGGAATAGCTACTTGTAGGAAAGTCCACATCAGACCAGTGGGAGTCATTCAAAGAGGAAATAGTGAGAGTTCAGAGCCAACATATACCCGTTAAGGTGAAGGTTAGGACCAACAAGTCCAGGGAACCCTGGATGTCGAGGGATATAGAGGATTGGATCAGGAAAAAAAGGAAGTTTATGGCAGATTCGGAGTGCTGAAAACAGCAGAGGCACTAGAGGAGTATAGAAAGTGTAGGGGGGTACTAAAAAAAGTAATTAGGAGAGCGAAGAGGGGCTTGCAAAAACACTGGCGGGCAAGATAAAGGAAAATCCTAAGGCGTTTTCTAAGTATATTAAGGGCAAGAGGGTAACCAGGGAAAGAGTAGGGCCCATTCAGGACCAAAGTGGAAATCTGTGTGTGGAGCTGGAGGACATAGGTGAGGTTTTAAATGATTACTTTGCATCTGTGTTCACTATGGAGAAGGACGATGTAGGTTTAGAGATCAGGGAGGGGGATTGTGATATACTTGACCATCTCTTTTTTCTCTTTTGGGCCTCCTTATCTCGAGAGACAATGGATACGCGCCTGGAGGTGGTCAGTGGTTTGTGAAGCAGCGCCTGGAGTGGCTATAAAGGCCAATTCTGGAGTGACAGGCTCTTCCACAGGTGCTGCAGAGAAATTTGTTTGTTGGGGCTGTTGCACAGTTGGCTCTCCCCTTGCGCCTCTGTCTTTTTTCCTGCCAACTACTAAGTCTCTTCGACTCGCCACAATTTAGCCCTGTCTTTATGGCTGCCCGCCAGCTCTGGCGAATGCTGGCAACTGACTCCCACGACTTGTGATCAATGTCACACGATTTCATGTCGCGTTTGCAGACGTCTTTATAACGGAGACATGGACGGCCGGTGGGTCTGATACCAGTGGCGAGCTCGCTGTACAATGTGTCTTTGGGGATCCTGCCATCTTCCATGCGGCTCACATGGCCAAGCCATCTCAAGCGCCGCTGACTCAGTAGTGTGTATAAGCTGGGGATGTTGGCCGCTTCAAGGACTTCTGTGTTGGAGATATAGTCCTGCCACCTGATGCCAAGTATTCTCCGAAGGCAGCGAAGATGGAATGAATTGAGACGTCGCTCTTGGCTGGCATACGTTGTCCAGGCCTTGCTGCCGTAGAGCAAGGTACTGAGGACACAGGCCTGATACACTCGGACTTTTGTGTTCCGTGTCAGTGCGCCATTTTCCCACACTCTCTTGGCCAGTCTGAACATAGCAGTGGAAGCCTTACCCATGCGCTTGTTGATTTCTGCATCTAGAGACAGGTTACTGGTGATAGTTGAGCCTAGGTAGGTGAACTCTTGAACCACTTCCAGAGCGTGGTCGCCAATATTGATGGATGGAGCATTTCTGACATCCTGCCCCATGATGTTCGTTTTCTTGAGGCTGATGGTTAGGCCAAATTCATTGCAGGCAGACGCAAACCTGTCGATGAGACTCTGCAGGCATTCTTCAGTGTGAGATGTTAAAGCAGCATCGTCAGCAAAGAGGAGTTCTCTGATGAGGACTTTCCGTACTTTGGACTTCGCTCTTAGACGGGCAAGGTTGAACAACCTGCCCCCTGATCTTGTGTGGAGGAAAATTCCTTCTTCAGAAGATTTGAACGCATGTGAAAGCAGCAGGGAGAAGAAAATCCCAAAAAGTGTGGGTGCGAGAACACAGCCCTGTTTCACACCACTCAGGATAGGAAAGGGCTCTGATGAGGAGCCACCATGTTGAATTGTGCCTTTCATATTGTCATGGAATGAGGTGATGATACTTAGTAGCTTTGGTGGACATCCGATCTTTTCTAGTAGTCTGAAGAGACCACGTCTGCTGACGAGGTCAAAGGCTTTGGTGAGATCAATGAAAGCAATGTAGAGGGGCATCTGTTGTTCACGGCATTTCTCCTGTATCTGACGAAGGGAGAACAGCATGTCAATAGTCGATCTCTCTGCACGAAAGCCACACTGTGCCTCAGGGTAGACGCGCTCGGCCAGCTTCTGGAGCCTGTTCAGAGCGACTCGAGCAAAGACTTTCCCCACTATGCTGAGCAGGGAGATTCCACGGTAGTTGTTGCAGTCACCGCGGTCACCTTTGTTTTTATAGAGGGTGATGATGTTGGCATCGCGCATGTCCTGGGGTACTGCTCCCTCGTCCCAGCACAGGCATAGCAGTTCATGTAGTGCTGAGAGTATAGCAGGCTTGGCACTCTTGATTATTTCAGGGGTAATGCTGTCCTTCCCAGGGGCTTTTCCGCTGGCTAGGGAATCAATGGCATCACTGAGTTCCGATTTGGTTGGCTGTATGTCCAGCTCATCCATGACTGGTAGAGGCTGGGCTGCATTGAGGGCAGTCTCAGTGACAGCATTCTCCCTGGAGTACAGTTCTAGGTAGTGCTCAACCCAGCGGTCCATCTGTTTGCGTTGGTCAGTGATTATGTCCCCCGATTTAGATTTGAGGGGGGTGATCTTCTTGATGGTTGGCCCAAGAGCTCTCTTCATGCCATCATACATTCCTCTGATGTTTCCGGTGTCTGAGGCCAGCTGAATATGGCTGCATAGGTGTTGCCAGTAGTCGTTTGCGCAACGCCTAGCTGTTCTTTGTGCAGTACTTCTGGCTGCTTTAAGTGCTGCGGATGTTAAATCGCTGGGGGCTTTCTTGTAGTTCAAAAGTGCAATGCGCTTAGCGGCTATGACAGGTTCCAGCTCTTCATTATGAGATTGAAACCAGTCTGCATTTCTCTTCGCACTTTTGCCGTAGGTGGTCAAAGCTGACTCATAGATGGCGTCTCTGATGTGGGCCCACTTGGTCTCAGCATCCCCTGTGGGAGTGTTTTGAAGGGCTGTTACAAGTGAATTTAGAAATTTTTGTAACAGCTGTGGGTGAGAAATTCTGCTCGTGTTGATGCGCGGGTGGCCCTTCTGCTTGGAATGATGCAACTTCTTTGGTCTGAGTCTAACCTTGCTGCACACCAGGGAGTGGTCGGTGTCGCAGTCCGCACTGTGGAAGCTGCGTGTGATTTGAACACTGTTTAAGGCGGCTCGCCTTGTGACAATGAGGTCTAGCTGGTGCCAACGACGTGATCTTGGGTGCCTCCATGAAACCTGGTGACAGGGTTTAGTGTGAAAGAACGAGTTGGTGATGCAGAGGTTATGATAGGTACACAACTCAAGCAGTCTCTGCCCGTTCTCATTCATCCTTCCAACGCCATAGCGCCCAAGGCAGGAGGGCCATGAGTCATGGTCGGCCCCAACCCTGGCATTAAAGTCCCCCAGCAGGAATAGGTGTTCGGTGTTGGGGATGCTGCTAATGATGTTATGGAGTTGTTCATAGAACTGGTCTTTAGCTTCAGGTGCGGAACAGAGTGTTGGAGCATAGATGCTGAGTAGGTGTACTGGACCAGAGGTGGTGAGCAGTCGGATGGACAGTATGCGTTCCGAGCCATTTGAGGGAGGCTCTATCATGCTGAGCAAGGAGTTTCTGATGGCGAAGCCCACTCCATGCTGTCTTGGTTCTTCAGGATCCCTGCCCTGCCAGAAGAAGGTGTAGTCTTGCTCTGCTAGAGAGCCACTCGCGGGGAGGCGAGTCTCCTGAAGTGCTGCAATGTCCACATTGAGTCTACTGAGCTCGTTGTTAATGATGGCGGTCTTCCGAGAATCGTTGATTTGTGTAAGGTCTTCCGACAGGCCAGGACACATAGTTCTGACGTTCCAGCTTGCAAAGCGAAGGGCTGGTACCTTCTTTCCTTTTTTCATGTTGTTTGGTGCGGTGTATCAGTCCACCTTTCGGGCAATGACCCTGAGCTCCAAGCACCCATTGAAGCAGGCAGACTGTGGCGGGACAGAACCTTATTGACCGGGGGCTGCCCGGTTTGAGGCGGGCGGTAGCTGTCCAGTGAGGTGCAATGACCTCTCCCACCGACAAAGGCAACCCGTGGCGCCCAGTTTCTACGCCAATTTATCTGGACTTATAACCCGTAACTGCTGCCTTCCGTGTTGTTTTAGTCGCTGTGAGGCAACTATGGAGTGACCTCTCCATGGCGCATGCCTGGGCAAATTTATGGAGGTTGAGAGTTGCCCAGTCGTCAAAACCCCCCTCTCGGCCTTTCTGGTGGGGTCCAAAGGAGTGCAGGACACGACGTTTGGCACCAGTATGGCTGCAGGAACTGCCGGAAACATGCCAAAGGTGACACATGACCGCCTACGGGGTTCCGCTCCGGATTTTCTGTTAGGGTTTACTCCCTTAGCCTTGGTCTCTCCCGAGACGCCCACAAGGCAGTGGGGTTGTTGGGGCCCCTACACAGGTGTAGGATGGTGCCGGTGGGAGGAGGGGATGCAAGGGGGAGGGGTAGAGGGAGGGGGTGGGGGGGGGGTGCAGGGGAAGGGGGTGCGGGGTGAAGATGGTGCGGGGGGGGGCGGGCTGGGACGGGGTTGTGAGGGGGTGAGCTGAGAGGGTGGAGCAGGGAAGGGGACGGGGGTGGGGGGGGGGAGGGGGGGTGGAATCTGGTGCAGGTAATAAGCCATTTCCTCAGTGCCCACCATCGACGTCCGGAAAGCTCATCTACGTCCTTCGGGAGGTGAAGCATCATTTGGCAGACTTAGAGGTGATTACATTTGCTAAGGGTTTTTTTTTTTGCAGTGGTTTAAATAAAGGCATGCAGCATTGCCGACAGTGCGCTGCAGATGCTCTCCGAGCCATCTCCCGCGGGCGCTTTGAAGTTGCGGCCGGGGGGGCCGCTCGTGGATGTTTTGGGTGTTCGGGGCACCTTTTCACAGGACTTCTCTCGGGTCCCGCAGCTCCTTCTTCACCTCAATGGACTTACCGCATGCCGTGGCTGCAGACACTCTTGACCATATTAGCATTGAAAGGGAAGAAGTATTAGCTGTTTCAGCGGGCTTTAAAGTGGATAAATCCCCAGGCCCGGATGAGATGTATTCCAGGCTGTTACATGAGGCAAGGGAGGAGGTAGCAGGGGCTCTGACACAAATTTTCAAATCCTCTCTGGCCACAGGACAGGTACCAGAGGACTGGAGGACAGCGAATGTGGTGCCACTATTCAAGAAGGGTAGCAGGGATAATCCAGGTAATTACAGGCCTGTGAGTCTAACATCAGTGGTTGGGAAAATATTGGAAAAAATTCTGAGGGACAGGATTAATCTCCACTTGGAGAGGCAGGGATTAATCAGGGACAGTCAGCATGGTTTTGTCAGGAGGAGATCATGTCTAACTAACTTGATTGAATTTTTTGAGGCGGTGACTAGATGTGTAGATGAGAGTAAAGCAGTTGATGTAGTCTACATGGACTTCAGTAAGGCTTTTGATAAGGTCCTGCATGGGAGATTGGTTAGGAAGGTAAGAGCCCATGGGATCCAGGACAATAGGGCAAAGTGGATCCAAAATTGGCTCAGTGGCAGGAGGCAGAGGGTGATGGTCGAGGGTTGTTTTTGCGAGTGGAAGCCTGTGACCAGTGGTGTAATGCAGGGATCGGTGCTGGGACCCTTGCTGTTTGTAGTGTACATTAATGATTTAGACATGAATATATGAGGTATGATAAGTAAGTTTGCAGATGACATGAAAATTGGTGGTGTCGTAAATAGTGAGGAGGAAAGCCTTAGATTACAGGACAATATAGATGGGCTGGTAAGATGGGCAGAGCAGTGGCAAATGGAATTTAATCCTGAGAAGTGTGAGATGATGCATTTTGGGAGGACTAACAAGGCAAAGGAATATACAATGGATGGTAGGACTCTAGGAAGTACAGAAGGTCAGAGGGATCTTGCTGTACTTGTCCATAGACCACTGAAGGCAGCAGCATAGGTAGATAAGGTGGTTAGGAAGGCATATGGGATACTTGCCTTTATTAGCCGAGACATAGAATGTAAGAGCAGGGAGGTTATGATGGAGCTGTATAAAACGCTAGTTATGCCACAGCTGGAGTACTGTGTACAGTTCTGGGCATCAAACTATAGGAAGGATGTGATTGCACTGGAGAGGGTGCAGAGGAGGTTCACCAGGATGTTGTCTGGGCTGGAGCATTTCAGCTATGAAGAGAGACTGAAAAGGCTGGGGTTGTTTTCCTTGGAGCAGAGAAGGCTGAGGGGGGACATGATTGAAATATACAAAATTATGAGGGGCATTGACAGGTTAGATAGGAAGAAATTTTTTCCCTTGGCAGAGGAGTCAATAACCAGGGGGCATAGATTTAAGGTTAGGGGCAGGAGGTTTAGAGGAAAAACATTTTCACCCAGAGGGTGGTTGGAATCTGGAACGCACTGCCTGAAGAGGTGGTAGAGGCAGGAAACCTCACAACATTTAAGAAGTATTTTGATGAGCACTTGAAACGCCATAGCATACAAGGCCACAGGCCAAGTGCTGAAAACGGGATTAGAATAGTTAGGTGCTTGATGGCCGGCATGGACACGATGGGCCTAAGGGCCTGTTTCTGTGCTGTATGACTCTATGACTCTGAACTTGTTTTTCATGTTTTTCCTTTCAGACAGAGCTGTTCATTATTCTGCCATTAGCATCTCTCTGGATAAATGCTTTGTCTTTTACTACAACTGTTAGCACTCCCTTTGCCTTTTAGTCTATGACATCTTTGACATTTAGTCTCTCCCGCCCTCCGCCCTATCAAAGACCTTCCCTTTTGTTCTTCTTATCCCCCTCCCCCCTTTCACTTGCCCAAAGCCTATTACATTTCTGACCTTTGCCAGTTCTGATGAAAGGTCATCAACCTGAAATGTTAACTCTGTTTCTTTCTCCACAAATGCTCCCAGACCTGCTGAGTATTTCCAGCACTTACTGTTTTTATTCCTTGTGCCGTTGCCTGTCCTAGTGCTCCTGTGCAGTGCTACACAAGGGGCTGCAGCTTGGCTGGTGGAAGACTGCTGACTTTCAGTTGGGGGAGACTGCAAATGGCCTTGCAGGATGCCCTCAAGCAATTCTGGACCTAGCTTCAGACTAGAAAGCCCAGCTTCAGACTGCATCATCTCAGCATAGGCATTGGAGCAGGGACAGAAGTGGGAGGACAAATGCTGTCATCACGAGAGAGGACAGCAGGTTTGTTCTCCACAGAGCCACCGTCAGTCCCCTGGGGTGGCACCTCAGCAATCCTGGTAATCTGTTGAAAGACAGATTTCTGGATTGCCGTGACACCCTGCATGCACTTTTGGCTACTAGTATCCTCAGCTCTGATGGCAACACCCTGCGCCTGCGTAGCAGCAAGCTGAGCTTGCATGAGAGCAGTCTGAACTCCCATAGTAGCAAGCTGACTTTGCAGCGCTTCAGTCTGAACTCCTGCTGCAGCATCCAGACGTTGGATGGCTTCTGCTTATGCTGCAATTGAAGCTGAGACGTCAGCTATCACATGCTGCTTCATGGTTGAGTCAGTAAGTGTGTGCCAATGGAGTTGGCCACCACTTCCATGTTAAAAAGGATGGACTCCAAGCTCTGCGTAAAGCCCAGTGCTGAGTTGGTGCTGGACACCTCCATACTCCTATTGCACACATGCTTTCTGGCATTGAACTTCCTGAGGCACTGCATCCAAAATTCACTCTTCTTCCTGCTTAGACTCTCTTCCACAAACAATTCCAGCAGCCAGAATGCACCTCCCTTTAAGAGATGCAGGGTGGCTTTAAGTAGTGCAGGCTAGCATTAAGTGATGCTTGCCTCACACAAACCTGGGCCCCCTGCTGAGGCACGTAGACACACAACAGTGTGTTTAGTGCTGGCTGCACACAGCAATCATGGAAATTAGTAGGCAGCAAGAAGTTGTCGCATTGGAAAGAATTTTATGCTCTCCCCAGCGACGGGTTTGGAGGTGGGGAGAGCAGACAACTAGGCGGGATGGTGGCAGAGGGGTTCATGCCACAATCCCACCTCCGCTGAAATTTCTTCTGGGACGGGAAGGCCTATGAACGGCCTTCCCGCCCCGCTGCCAATTGAAGCCCTTAACTGGGTAATTAACCCCCAATTAAGGGCCTCTTCCCGCCGCAGCTGCAATTACCCGTGCAGCAGGCGGCCCTGTCGCTGCATGGGAAGCATGGCAGGAAAAAAACCATGCGGGCTGCTTCCTGGCTCTGGGGGGTGGGGAGGGGACTCATTCATAGGCACTCAGTGCCTGAACGAGGGACCCAACATCGGGAACGGGAGGCCCACTGAGGGCCAGCCCCCTGCTCTTACTGGCGACGCCCCTCACACCACCACCACCCGCGAGACCTCTCCCACCCTGACCTGCCTGAGGCCTGAGACCAGTCCTCAGCCTCCAGGGTGGTCATCTCCAGCAGCAGCCACCGCCTCCACGGGAGTGCTGCAGCTGCCAGCCTCTGATTGGCTGGCAGCTGTCCAAGGGCGGGACTTCCAGCAACAGGGTCCTAAATCCTATGGAAAACTGCCACTGTCCACTTAAGTGCCTGATTGACACTAAATTCAGCTGGCCTTCCAGAAAAGAGGCGACGTGGGGATCTCAGCGGCAGTTTCCCCCGACATTGAGACCGCCGTTGCCAGCATAAAATTCCCCCCAGTGGGTTAATCACACATTGCGATCCCTTCACTTGTTTTTGGGGGCTGTCAAATTTTGCCCCCTCTTATTTTTTGTGATAAACCCATTTTCAGTTTTATTAGTAAAACTGCACCTGGTAACCACTCTTAAATTTTTTCAAGGAATATTTTTTAATGCAAAAATCAATTACATTTCGAAGTGCTGCCCTATTGGGCTAGTTCATGAAAGATTTTACTTTTGGCAATATGCAAATGAGTTTGAGTAGAAACTTGGTCAAAAGTGGCCTAACGTCTGTTCCTAATTCATATGGTCATATGGTCATAAGCACCAGGTTGTTGATTGCACGCAAAACAGAAACTCTTGGCAAATTTATTTATTTTTTTTTTTATTTATTTTATTTAGAGATACAGCACTGAAACAGGCCCTTCGTCCCACCGAGTCTGTGCCGACCAACAACCACCCATTTATACTAACCCTACAGTAATCCCATATGCCATATGATTACTGTAGGGTTAGTATAAATGGGTGGTTGTTGGTCGGCACAGACTCGGTGGGCCGAAGGGCCTGTTTCAGTGCTGTATCTCTAAATAAATAAAATAAATAAATAATCTCATATTCCCTACCACCTACCTACACTAGGGGCAATTTATAATGGCCAATTTACCTATCACCTGCAAGTCTTTGGCTGTGGGAGGAAACCGGAGCACCCGGTGAAAATCCACGCGGTCACAGGGAGAACTTGCAAATTCCGCACAGGCAGTACCCAGAATCGAACCCGGGTCCCTGGAGCTGTGAGGCTGTGGTGCTTACCACTGCGCCACTGTGCCGCCCATACTGCGCCACTGTGCCGTCCATGTATTGTGTGCCGCCCATGTAATGTATTTAGTATATTTAAAGTCTTCCCTCACTTCAGATGAAAAATCCCAGAAATAACTGAAATCAGCAAGTGGCACATTTTGAATAGGAAATCTTATAGAACATGTCTATTTCCGCTTTTTGTGAAATAGATCTGCCTGAATTCCTGCTTTATACTTGATTTTCTACTTTTTGAATTATGTTCTGTAGTTTTTGAACCTTTTATCATTATGAATAACTAAGTTCCTAATGTCAATGTTTGATATATAGAGCGAGTCATATAAGAAAGTAGAAAAGAGAAAAGTTAATTACATCTGTCTAGCTTGGCTCATTGTTTATCAATCATGTTCATCACTTGCACAAACTATTGTTTATCTTCTTTCTGCTTTGGCATCAAGCCCAAATCCCGCTTAAGTAAAGCTTTGAGGTTTCACTCCTGGAATGGAACTTCAAATCAATGCATTTGCAGATCATGGCTCGTCCAATTTCCTTGTCATTAAAATTAATTAGCAGGAAACGGGGAGCACTAGAATGCAGGCACACTGACCTCTGCACCTGGTTCTCCAATTAGCAATCCTGGCAATCATGGCTCCACCCTGCGCATCTCACCTCACAAAACGTATTCTTCAATTTCTTGTTCAAGCAGGAATCTGCTTTTTTTAAATGCTTTACCTAAGTCCACATTCACCACACTGCTGTTCAGTAAGTTAACTCCAACTTCATGGGAACATAGATCAGAAAATGGAGGTCAGCACACCCTGTTCATGGCGCTTCTCCTTTTCTGGAGTTTAATGTTAATGACTAGAAAATCAGGAGTGCTCAAAAATCTATTTTGTATGCTTAAGCTTAAGTCAGACATTCATTAAGTTGTTTGATAAGTTAACCCTGAATGCAACAGAATTACTCCTTAAAAGAGAAGGAATGTTTGCTTTTCATTCTGAGTACTCCCCCTTTTAATGTTGGAAAAAGACACTACTCTTGACATTTTCCTGAAGTATTTTTAGAAATGTATTAATCTCATTGCCTGCAAAGTGAATTTTGAGGACACGCTTATGACCTCAGATATGGGCCCATCCGCATTCCCAACCAGAAGCATGGTTTGCCAAGATATTGCAACTCTAAAGCTGCCACAGAAGTTGCAACCCCCACACCGTAAGCGATGGTGGTACTGTAGTGTAGTTATTATGTACACCATCTGAAGGCACTCCTAATGAATAATCAAGTTCCCAAAAATAATACACTAAATAGCCATTGGTTATAGTGGAATAAAATTGTTCATGATCTAATGCCATAGCTTTTTGTCAAAGGGCTTTTGAATAAGAAGTCCACTAGTAGGACTATAACTTCTTTGTGTTTGGCACTTGTCTCTCAGAATGGTCCAGCAGAGAGGGTACCCTGCCTAAGGGTTTTCTTGGAAATAAAAATGTCAAAATAAAATTAGATAGGTTTATTATTCTCTAATCTAACAAGAGGAGTACTAAAAAGTACTCTTTCAAGATTGTCTTAACTCTTAAAATGCATTTAACAAGGGTTTTCTTAGTTTGTCAGTTCAGTCCTGGTTCTTTCCTTCGGCAAGAAACCTCTAGAGATCCACTCCTTGCTTCCCTTCTTGATTGTAATTACGTGAATTCTGTTCTGTTGGGTCATAAGCTAATTGGAGCCAACAATCTTGTTATTATTTACATTGTCTGGAAGCACTCTTGTACCACTTAATTAGTTTAGTTTAGTTTAGAGATACAGCACTGAAACAGGCCCTTCGGCCCACCGAGTCTGCATTTGTTGACTTTTCACTAGATAGCAAGTTTAGAGTAATTAAGTCCCCAAAAATTGGACAAAATAGCCAGTAGTTGTTGCAATACCAAATTCATAGTGGAATAAAATTATTCATGAGCTAATGCCACAGGCTTTTCTAAAACTACATCTGAATTTTTAAAAATCCATTCGTGAAGACCATAAATTAATTTGGGTTTGGCACTTGCTAAACATTGTGGACCAGATATGATTGTGAAATCTAAATGAATTGGAAACTTTTTAAGATTATGTGTGATAAAAGCATAACCTGTAAGCATTTGTAAAACTCCATCCCTTTTATATTATTTTAGAGCAGACTGGTGGTATGAAAGTCTCCCCTCTCTTCCAGTTGTAAGCGTCAACGTGAATTGAATTTGACCAATTGAAACCAATTCTTAGTGGCTGTGGATGACAGCATAAAACAGCTCAAAGTTAAATACAAATTAGCATTAAATTGACAATCTGGCTCAGAAATATCATACTTGTGAAATACAGGATATCCTTCTTTGCCTGGGGTTAGAGCACATTGTTGGGAAGCTTTATTTCATGACTAAATATTTTATCCTTGTCCATTGCAAACAATGGCCAGAGAAGCAAAAATATTGACATGCTTCATTTTGACGTAAACAAGTAATTAAGTCCCCAAAAATTGGACAAAATAGCCAGTGGTTGTAGCAACACCAAATTCATAGTGGAATACAATTGTTCATGCGCTAATGCCACAGGATTTTCTAAAACTACATCTGAATTTTCACCTTTCAACAAAATAGAAATGTTTCAGGCAGGGGTAAGGCAGTGTTTATGTGTTCCAATACATTGAGCTACAAAGTGTTATCTTTTGGTAAGATTGAAGTTCAAACCCATGATTCTTCACAAAGCAGGTGTGCACTTGCACATAAGGAGGATAGAAAACCTCGCCATAGACAGCTGTTGTGCAGATACTTCTGGGTGATTACAAAGAGTCATTAAGCAGAGGCATGGAAACTAGATGTCCTCACATCACCTCAGGCTCACTAAAAAAAATTATTCAAAATATTTTAAATTCAGATGTCGTGTCCCTTAATACCACCATGTCAGCGAATGAGTTGGACCAGGAGTTATGGCAGAACTTATGGCAAGCAGTCTATTTTACAGCAAAGTCTAGTTACTCAACAGAATCTGTTTAAATAGTCTTCTTTGGCCTCCTTGTCTCGAGAAACAATGGGTAAGCGCCTAGACGTGGTCAGTGGTTTGTGGAGCAGCGCCTGGAGTGGCTATAAAGGCCAATTCTAGAGTGACAGACTCTTCCATAGGCACTGCAGATAAAATTGGTTGTCGGGGCTGTTACACAGTTGGCTCTCTCCTTACACTTCTGTCTCTTTTCCTGCCAACTGCTAAGTCTCTTCGACTCGCCTCTCTTTCGCCCCACCTTTATGGCTGTCCGCCAGCTCTGGCGATCGCTGGCAACTGACTCCCACGACTTGTGGTCAATGTCGCAGGACTTCATGTCGCCTTTGCAGACGTCTTTAAAGCGAAGACATGGACGGCCAGTGGGTCTGATACCACTGACGAGCTCGCTGTACAATGCGTCCTTGGGGATCCTACCATATTCCATGCGACACACATGGCCAAGCCATCTCAAGTGCCAATTGTTCAGTATGGTGCATATGCTGGGGATGTTGGCTGCCTCAAGGACTTCTGCGTTGGAGATACGGCCCTGCCACTTGATGCCAAGGATTCTCCGGAGACAACGAAGATGGAATGCGTTGAGACATCGCTCTTGGCTGACATACGTTGTCCAGGCCTCGCTACCGCAGAGCAAGGTACTGCGGACACAGGCTTGAAACACTCGGACTTTTGCGTTCCGTGTCAGTGCGCCATTTTCCCTCACCCTCTTGGCCAGTCTGGACATAGCAGCAGATGCCTTTCCCATGCGTTTGTAGATTTCTGCATCGAGAGACAGGTTACTGGTGATAGTTGAGCCTAGGTAGGTGAACTCTTGAACCACTTCCAGAGCGTAGTTGCCGATATTGATGGATGAAACATTTCTGATGTCCTGTCCCATGATGTTCATTTTCTTGAGGCTGATGGTTAGGCCAAATTCATTTGCGGGCAGCTGCAATCCTGTTGATTAGTCTCAGCAGATACTCTTCCGTGTGGGATGTTAATGCAGCATCGTCAGCAAAGAGGAGTTCCCCGATGAGGACTTTTCATACTTTGGTCTTCGCTCTAAGACAGGCAAGGTTGAACAACCTGCCATCTGATCTTGTGTAGAGGAAAATTACTTCTGCTGAAGATTTAAACGCATGTGGGAGCAGCAGTGAGAAGAAGATCCCAAACAGTGTAGGTGCGAGAACATAGCCCTGTTTCACGCCTCTCAGGATAGGAAAGGGGTCTGATGAGGCACTGCTATGCTGAATTGTGCCTTTTGTTTTGTCATGGAATGAGGTGATGACACTTAGTAGCTTTGGTGGACATCCAATCTTTGCTAGTAGTCTGAAGAGACCACGTCTGCTGACAAGGTCAAAGGCTTTGGTGAGATCTATGAAGGCAACGTAGAGGGGCATCCGTTGTTCGTCGCATTTCTCCTGTAGCTGGCGAAGGGAGAACAGCATGTCAATGGTGGATCTCTCTGCTGGAAAGCCGCACTGTACCTCAGGGTAGACACACTCAGCCAGCTTCTGGAGTCTGTTTAAAACAAACTCGAGCGAAGGCTTTCCCCACTATGCTGAGCAGGGAGATTCCACGGTAGCTGTTGCAGTCACTGCGGTCACCCTTGTTCTTATAGAGGGTGATGATATTGGCATCGCGCATGTCCTGTGGTACTGCTCCCTCATTCCAGCACAGGCAAAGCAGTTCATGGAGTGCTGAGAGTATAGCAGGCTTGGCACTCTTGATTATTTCAGGGGTAATGCCATCCTTTCCAGGGGCTTTTCCACTGGCTAAAGAATCGATGGTATCACTGAGTTCTGATTTTGTTGGCTGTTCGTCCAGCTCATCCATGACTGGCAGAGACTGGGCTGCATTGAGGGCGGTATCAGTGACATCATTTTTCCTGGAGTACAGTTCTAGGTAGTGCTCCACCCAGCGGTCCATTTGCTTGCGTTGGTCAGTGATCGTTCCCCCTGATTTAGACTTGAGGGGGGCGATCTTCTTGATGGTTGGCCCAAAAGCTCTCTTACATAGTTTAAATAGTGCACTACAGCAAACAGTCTATTCAAAAAGATTCTTTACCAGCTACAGAAAACATAACTCGTGACTGAAACAGCAATGTCTCCCGATAAAAGTCGGGTGTTTTCTTCAGCAAAATGCAGTGAATGGAGAATGGTTACATACGAATTATGTGTGTAAAGTCAATCTCAGTTATTTACAAGCAGATTGACAGGGTACTTGCCCAATCATCTCCCTTCTGGCTGGGAATAGTGGTGTCAATATTTTTTTTAGTCGTTCATGGGATGTGGGCATCGCTGGCTGTAACAGCATTTATTGCCCATCCCTAATTGCCCTTGACAAGGTGGTGGTGAACCACCTCTTGAACTGCTATTGACTTTGTAGCGGTTTGATACAACTAAGTGGCTTGCTGGGCCATTTCAGAGGGCATGTAAGAGTCAGCCACATTGCTGTGGGTCTGGAGTCACATGAAGGCCAGACCAAGTAAGGTCAGCAGATTTCCTTCCCTGAAGGACTTTAATGAACCAGATGGGTTTTTACGACAATCGACAATGGTTTCATGGCCATCATTAGACTAGCTTTTAATTCCAGATTTACTAATTGAATTCAAATTCCACCTTCTGCTGTGGTGAGATTTGAACCCATGTCTCCAGAGCAAAACCCTGGGTGTCTGGGTTACTAGTCCAGTGACAATACCACTACACCACTGCCTCCGCTATGCAATCTAAATTTAGGCCAAGAATAATGAAGGCAAAACCTAGTGAAAAGTCCCTGTCAGAATTAAACCAATCTGCTGCCAAACCTATTATCCTTTCATGCAAGTACTATTAGGACACTTATACTGGACTAAAGCATCCTTTTAAAAGATTTGTTATATGAAATTTAATCTGTAGTTCTCTCACAACGTTGCTGCACAAAGAAAGAATTAAAGAAAGAACAAATCTGCCTTGTCAACTTCTCAGGATGTCTTAAAATGCTTTGCATCCAATGAACTATTTTTGAAATGTTGTCACTGTTATGTGGGCACGGCAATGATCCACCAACAGCAAATAAGATGAATGATTAGTTAATCTGTTTTCTGATGGTGTTGTTTGATGGAGGAATGTTATACAAAGTCTGCTGAAAATATTAGGAAATTGTTATTGCTTTAGTTCTGTCTGCTCACTCAGTTCCTCACTATCATATTATTAGGGTAGATATTCCTGTTTACTATAGCTGGAAAATTAGTGCTTCCAGGTGCAGTGAAGAGGAAAAAGGGGTGGAGACTCCTGCACCATGTCTCTGCCTTGTGATATGTAAGTAGGCCTGAGCATGTAGTAAATGTAGGGTGAACATTCCTAATTTTATGAGATAGGAGGAGGCATTCCTGACCTTTTTCAATTTTTTCAGCTTTTGTCACTCGGGTGCCATAATGTAAAGGTGCCAGGAGAGGCATGATTCAAGGGTTTGTCCAAAGACTTCTGATCTGTAGGGTTCCAAGAATAGGTCAAAGAGTCAGCAGGCACAGTGGGGCGGCACAGTGGCGCAGTGGTTAGCACCGCAGCCTCACAGCTCCAGCGACCCGAGTTCAATTCTGGGTACTGCCTGTGTGGAGTTTGCAAGTTCTCCCTGTGCCTGTGTGGGTTTCCTCCGGGTGCTCCGGTTTCCTCCCACATGCCAAAGACTTGCAGGTTGATAGGTAAATTGGCCATTATAAATTTCCCCTAGTATAGGTAGGTGGTAGGGTAATATAGGGACAGGTGGGGATGTGGTAGGAATATGGAATTAGTGTAGGATTAGTATAAATGGGTGGTTGATGGTCGGCACAGACTCGGTGGGCTGAAGGGCCTGTTTCAGTGCTGTATCTCTAAATACAAATAAATAAATAAAATTAGAGAATGTTTGCTTCTTTCCCCTCTACCTTTGGGCCTGAGGACCTTCTGGCTGTTGTTTTCTGACAGTAGGCCCCAGAGTTGGCAGCCAGAGCTACAGCTGCAAACCTGTAAGGCCTGTAGTTGCACCTCAATTTCTTTCCTAATGTTCAGGCGTGACTCACAGCCGGAGAACAGGCATGCGTGCCCATGCCCTGCAAATAGGTTAGAACAGAAAAATCACTTGATGCTCTTTAATGTTAGCCACAGCACAGTTGCTGAGAACCTAATTGGCACTCATATAGAAAAATCTATCTTATTAAGTCTGAAGTGAAAGCATTAGAGCAAGCTTTACACTCAATCACTGTATTAGCAAAAGCTCTGTATTCCTTATTGATGGGATTTCGGTTTAAGACTCAATTACAAAATCCACTCAGATCATCTATTTATATATAGTTTTTTCTGTGTATCAAAGTGCAGAATATCAATGTTGGAAAACTAGAAGAATTTTCCACTTTCGTTATTCAGAATGTACTCTCACATCTGTTATACCATAGTGCTACAATTTCGGCTTTTTCCCACTCTAATGCAGACCTATGGTTTTATAATGCGAAACTTAGAAATCATTGTGTGCGTGATTGTAAAATGCGTGCCATCTTTTTTACTGAGCTACCTTGCATCAAAAATTGTAAGAGTTGCCCAGCATACATTCCTCAATGAAAAACTAATTATGTGACCTAATACACCCTTATCTATGAAAGATTACAAAGCAACCTTGGGTGGGGGAGAAAAGTGCCATGCGTCGAACCATTTCCTTCAGGATGAGGTTTATACAGAAGCAAAAGAATATAGCAAGATGCCAAAAGTACAAATACTTATAAAACAACAGTTCCTAAGAGCTTAAAATATCCACTGCAGACAATAATTCTTACATAGAAATATATACTGCAAGATTTTCTGTATGATGTTTGTATGTGGGCATGGTGATACCCTTACCTTTTGCCATGGAACTCAGCCTTGGCATTCGGACACAGCTAAAACTACTGGAAGCAAAGACTAGGCCAGTAAATGCAACAACTTATATTTATATAGCACTTTTAATAAAATAAAGGTGCTTAACAGAGGCATATTTAGAAAAAAATGGACAACAAACCAAACAAAGAAATATTAGGAGGAGTGACCAAAAGTTTGGTCAAAGAATTGGATCTTAAGGTGGGTTTTTGGAAAAGAGAGGGAGATGGAGGCAGTCACTCGTGGAATGAAGAGTGGGGTGCACAGAGGCACAGGAATTGAGTTTAGAAGCCGGGGGGTGGGGGGGTGGTGGGGGGTGGTTGGAGTGTGGGAGGTTGGATGGTATTGTAGGGTTGGGTAAGGTGAAAAATTTGAAGCAGCAAGTTCATAAAAGGTTTTAAACATGAGGATGAGAATTGGAGGACTGGGAGCTAATATAGGTCAGCAAGGATAGAGTTGATTGGCATGTGGGACTTGATGTGAGATAGGATACAGACAGCAAAGCTTTGGATGAAGTGAAATTTACAGAGGGTAGAGAATGGAAGATCAGCCAGAAGGGCACTGGAATAGTCAAGTGACAAAGGTATGGATGAAGGTTTCAGCAGCAGTTGGCTTGAGGTAGGGGCACAGGTGGACGATGTTACAGCGATGGAAGTAGACAGTCTTAGGGGCAGAGAGGAACAATCTAGTTCAGCCTGAGATCATGACCAGGAAGGGGATGGAATTGGTGGCAAGGGTACAGAGTTTGAGGCAGAGGCCAAAGACGATGGCATCGGTAACTGGACTAAATTGCAGCTTGTCCAAGATCACTTCAACAACACCAACTTGCATTTATGTAGCATCTTTAACAGTAAAACGTCCCAAGGTGCTTCACAGGAGTGATTATCAATGGAAAATTTTACACCTGAACCATGCTGGGACCAGTATTCTAGTGCGCTGCATAACTAGGGAAGTGGAGAAGGTTTTAAACTAAATAGTGGGGGCAAGGGATCAAATTTGGGAAGATGTGGTAAATCAAAGAGTAGAGACAAGGCAAAAGAGAAGGTATTAATATGGGAAAAGATAAACTGATCGTGACAGGGAGGGAGTACAAATCTAAGAGTAAATCAGCAGGCAAGGCTAGAGGTTACAAAAATAATAAAAGGACAAAACTAAAGGCTATGTATCTGAATGCATGTAGCATTCGAAACGAAACAGATGAACTGAAAGTGCAAATAGAAATAAATAAGTACAATCTGATAGACATTACAGAGACATGGCTGCAGGATGACATTGATTAGAACCTGATTATTGAAGGGTACATGACATTTAGGAAGGACAGGAAGCTAGGAAAAGGTGGAGGGGTGGCTCTGTTAATTAATGATGGTATTAGCACAATCGAGAGGGATGACCTAAGTTCAGGAAACCAGGATGTAGAAGCTGTTTGGGTCGAGATGAGAAATGATAAAGGCCAGAAGTCACTTGTGGGAGTGGTGTACAGGCCCCCGGACAGTAACCACATGGTAGGGACGGGGTATAAAGGAAGAAATAATGGGAACTTGTCAGAAAGGTACGATGGTAATCATGGGGGATTTTAATCTACATATAGACTGGAAAAATCAGATGGGCAAAGATAACCTAGATGAGGAGTTCATAGAATATTTTTGGGATAGTTTCTTAGAACAGCATGTTCTGGAGCCAACCAGAGAGCAGGCCATACTAGACCTGGTATTGTGCAACGAGATAGGATTAATTAATGACTTCACAGTGAAGGCGCCCCTCGGCAGCAATGATCAAAATATGATGGAATTTTACATTCAGTTTGAGGGAGAGAAGAGTGGGTCTAAGACTAATATTTTAAACTTAAATTTAAGGGCAATTAATGACGGCATGAAAGCAGAGCTAGCAAATGTGAACTGGCAAAGTAGGTTAAGGGATGGGTCAATAGAGGGGATATTTCAGAATACACAGAATAGATACATTCCAACAAGAAAGAAAGATTCCAAGGGGAGGACCCGCCATCTGTGGTTAACTAAAACAGTTAAAGATAGTATCAAACTTAAAGAAAAAGCATATAATTGCGCAAAGATAGGTGGGAGGTCAGAAGATTGGACAGAATATAAAAAGCAGCAAAGAACAACTAAAAGATTAAAAAGGAAAGAAAAATTAGAGTACATGAGAAAGCTGGCTAGAAATATAAAAACAGATAGTAAGAGTTTCTATAGATATTTAAAAAAGAAACCAGTTAACAAAGTGAACACTGCTCCTATAGAAAGTGAGTCTGGGAATTAATAAGGGAATATAAGGAGTTGGCAGATGAATTGAACAGGTATTTTGCGTCGGTCCTCACTATAGAGGATACAAGTAACATCTTAGAAATAGTTGTAAATCAGGAAATGGAAGGGAGGGAGGAACTCGAGAAGATTACAGTCACCAGGGAAGTCTTCTTCTTTGGCTTCCTTGTCTCGAGAGACAATGGGTAAGCACCTGGAGGTGGTCAGTGGTTTGTGAAGCAGCGCCTGGAGTGGCTATAAAGGCCAATTCTAGAGTGACAGACTCTTCCACAGGCGCTACAGATATAATTGGTTGTCGGGGCTGTTACACAGTTGGTTCTCTCCTTGCGCTTCTGTCTTTTTTCCTGCTAACTGCTGAGTCTCTTCGACTCGCCACACTTTAGCCCTGTCGTTATGGTTTCCCGCCAGCTCTGACTTGTGATCAATGTCACAGGACTTCTTGTCGCGTTTGCAGACGTCTTTAAAGCGGAGACAAGGATGGCCGGTGGGTCTGATACCAGTGATGAGCTCGCTGTACAATGTGTCCTTGGGGATCCTGCCATCTTCCATGCGGCTCACATGGCCAAGCCATCTCGGGCGCCGCTGGCTTAGGAGGGTGTAAATGCTGGGGTTGTTGGCCGCCTCGAGGACTTCAGTGTTGGAGATACGGTCCTGCCACCTGATGCCAAGGATTCTTCAGAGGCAGCGAAGATGGAATGAATTGAGACGTCGCTCTTGGTTGACGTACGTTGTCCAGGCCTCGCTGCCGTAGAACAAGGTACTGAGGACACAGGCTTGATACACTTGGACTTTTGTGTTCTGTGTCAGTGTACCATTTTCCCACACTCTCTTGGCCAGTCTGGACATAGCAGTGGAAGCCTTTCCCATGCGCTTGTTGATTTCTGCATCAAGAGACAGGTTACTACCAGGGAAGTAGTGCTGAGCAAACTGTTGGAGCTGAGGTCTGACAAGTCTCCGGTTCCTGATGGACTTCATCCTAGGGTCTTAAAAGAAGTGGTTAGTGAGATAGTTGATGCGTTGGTTCTAATTTGCCAAAATTCCCTTGATCCGGGGAAGGTTCCATTAGATTGGAAACTAGCCAATATAACCCCTTTATTCAAAAAGGGTGGGAGACAGAAAGCAGGAAACTGCCAGCCAGTTAGCTTAACATCTGTCATCGGGAAAATGTTAGCAGCAATTATTAAAGATGTTATAGCAGTGCACTTAGAAAAATTCAAAGTAATCAGGCAGAGTCAACATGGTTTTGTGAAAGGAAAATCATGTTTAACCAATTTATTGGAGTTCATTGAAGAAGTAACATGTGCTGTGGATAAAGGGGAACCAGTGGATGTACTGTACTTAGATTTCCAGAAGGCATTTGATACGGTGAGATATCAAAGGTTATTGTAGAAATTAAAAGCTCATGGTGTAAAGGGTAACATTTTGGCACGGATAGAAGATTGGCTATCTAACTGGAAACAGAGAGTCGGCATAAATGGATCATTTTCTGGTTGGCAAGATGTAACGAGTGGTGTGCCAAAGGGGTCAGTGCTAGGGCCTCAACTTTTTACAATGTATATAAATGACTTGGATGAAGGGACCGAAGATATGACTGCTAAATTTGCTGATGACACAAAGATAGGTAGGAAAGTAAGATGCACTGCAGTAACGCACCAAGGCTCCTTCGACAGCACCTTCCAAACCCGTGACCTCTACCACCTAGAAGGACAAGGGCAGCAGATGCATGGGATCACCATCACCTGCAAGTTCCCCTCCAAGTCACACACCATCCTGACTTGGAACTATATCACCGTTCCTTCACTGTCGCTGGATCAAAATCCTGGATCTCCCTTCCTTACAGAACTGTGGGTGTGCCTACCCCACATGGACTGCAGCAGTTCAAGAAGGCAGCTCACCACCACCTTCTCAAGGGCAATTGGAGATGGGCAGTAAATGCTGGCCTAGCCAGCGACGCCCACATTTCTTGAACAAATAAAATAAAAGTTGGGATATAGGTAGGTTAATTGAGTGGGCAAAATCTGGCAAATGGAGTATAATGTGGGAAAATGTGAAATTGTCCATTTTGGCAAGAAAAAAGAAGCATATTATCTAAATGGTGAGAGATTGCAGAGCTCTGAGATGTAGAGGGATCAGGCTGTCCTCATGCATGAATCGCAAAAGGTTAGTATGCAGGTGCAGCAAGTAATTAAGAAAGCTAATAGAATGTTATTGTTTATTGCGAGGGGAATTGAATTCAAAAGTAGGGAGGTACAGGGCATTGGTGAGACCACATCTGGAGTGCTGTGTGCAATATTGGTCTCCTTATTTAAGGAAGGATGTAAATACGTTGGAAGCAGTTCAGAGAAGGTTTACTAGACTAATACCAGGAATGGGCAGGTTGATTTATGAGGAAAGGTTGGACAGGCTTGACTTGTATCTGCTGGACTTTAGAAGAGTAAGAGGCGACTTGATTAAAACGTATAAGATTCTGAGAGTGGATGTGGAAAGGATGTTTCCTCTTGTAGGTGAATCTCGAACTGTTGGTCACTGTTTAAAAATAAGGGGTCACCCATTTAAGACAGAGATGAGGAGAAATTGTTTCTCTCAGAGGGTTGTGAATCTTTGGAACTCTTCCTCAAAAGGCAATGGAAGCAGAGTCTTTGAATATTTTTAAGGCAGAGGTAGATAGATTCTTGATAAGCAAGGGAGTGAAAGGTTATTGGGGGTAGGTGGGAATGTGGAGTTGAGGTTACAATCAGATCAGCCATGATCTTATAGAATGGTGGAGCAGACTTGAGGGGCCGAGTGGCCTACTCCAGCTCCTAATTCATATGTTCTTATGTTCGCACCGAGCCACATAAGGAGATATTAGGACAGATGACTGAAAGGTTGGTCAAAGATGTAAATTTTGAGGAGCATCTTAAAGGAGGAGAGAAAGGTCGAGAAGCAAAGAGGATTAGGGAGGGAATTCCAGATGGGACCTAGGTAGCTGAAGGCACAGCCCCCAATGGTGGAACCAAGAAAATCGGATGTGCACAAGAGGAGCAGACAGATTTTGTGGGCTGAAGGAGAAAAGACATGGGGAGAGGCAAGGCCATGGAGGGATCTGAAACAAGGATGACAATTTTAAAATCAAGCTGTTCCTGTACCAGCAACCAATGTAAGTCAGCAAGCATAGGGACAATAAGTGTGAGTTAGGATTTGAACAGCGTAGTTTTGGATGAGCCCAAGTTTACAGTAGGTGCAAGCTGAGAGGCCGGATAGGAGAGCATTAGATTAGCCCAATCTAGAGGTAACAAAGGCATGGTTGAGCATTTCAGCAGAGGATGAACTAAGACAGGGGGGAGAAGGGCGATGTTACGGAGATGGTGGTAGGCAGTCTTGATGATAGAGAGGATATAGGATTGGAAGCTCAGCCCAGGATCAAATAGGATGCCAAGGTTGTGAACAGACTATATCAGCCTCAGACAATGGCATGGAGGGAGGGATGGAGTTGGTAGCCAGGGAATGGCATTTGTGGTGGGGATCGAAGGCAATGGATTTGGTCTTCCCAATATTTAATTGAAGCAAATTTCTACTCATCTAGTACTGGATGTCAGACATGCAGCGTGATAAATCAAAAGCAATGGAGAGGTCGAGAGAGGTGTGAGTGAGATAAGAGCTTGGTGTCGGCATTCATGTGGAACCTTACATGTTTTCGAAGGTTGCCAGGGGACAGCATGTAAATGAGGAAGAGAAGTGTGCCAAGGATATATCCGTGGAGGAAGCCATTGCTGCAGATGTAGCTACAATCAGATAGGAAAATATGGAACCAATGAGGGCAGTTCCAAAAAGCTGGGCAGTGGACTCAAGATATTAGAAGTGGATGGTGTAGTCAACTGTGTTACAGGCTGCAGCGAGCTTGAGGAGCAAAAGGAGGGATAATGCACCACGATCATAATTGCAGAAGTAGTCATTTGTGACTTCTACTACTAGACTAATAAAACATACAAACTCAGTGTTTCTTATGCTTTGACAGGAGCAGGCTTCCTGGGTGTGTCAGTGTGATGACAGCACAGTACAAAGACTGGAACATGACTTCAAGATGACTCTCCAGCAGCAGAGCACACTGGAGCAGTGGGCTGCTTGGCTTGATAATGTTGTAACACAAGTGTTGAAGCCATACGAAGGGAGCCCTAGTTTTCCTAAAGCTGCACGCCAATTCCTGCTTAAGTGGTCCTTTTACAGGTAGGTTTGGAGAACAGAAAAAAGCATGTAACAGTGACATGAATGGTCTGTGTGGTATAAGGACCTGAAAGGGTTAATTTTGGAGACAGTGGGCTGGAAGGGAATTTGCCAGCATCCCGCATTTTACGGATCCCCGGGCTTTAATTGGCCTGAGGCGGGACTTCCACCCGCTTGAGGTAGGAGGTCCCGTCTCAGTGAGCTGCCGGCCAATCAGCAGCTCCGCTGGGAGTGGTGGCCACTGCTGGGACTGCAGCCCAGCCGACGCCATGGAGCCTGGAGATGAGGTAAGTTGGGCTTGCCTCACCAGAGAGCTCGGTCCTTTCCTAGTGAGGCTGGAGTGGTCGTTTGGGGGGTGGGGGGTGCATCTTGGGTCCCGGGAGTGGGATGGGAGGCAGGGGCGGCCCTCAATCGGGCACCCTGTGCCCAACTGCCATGGCCCCCCCTCCCCAGGGTGCGGAAAGGCCGGCAGCTATCACTGAGCGGCCTTTCACATCCCCAGCATATCCGCTTGCCACGGGTAAAATGCCCATAGAGGCGGGTGCGGGCCCTTAAGTGGCTGTTAACTGGCCACTTAAGGGCCTTGATTGGCCTCGAGTGGGTGGGCCGTTTCCCCCCCCCCCCCCCCCACCAACCCAACTGCCGTAAAGCGGGGTGGGTAGGCCTCCCAGAGCCTCCTGCTCAATTTTACGCCGCGCCCACGCCACCAACTGACACGCTGTGGCGGCGTAAAATTCAGCCCACTGACAGCAATCCTTCCCACTGTAGTGATGATGATGTAACAGTCACATGGCAATGGGGTTTGGAAGAAGAGAGTAGCAGCACGAAGGATGCTAGCTAGAGAGGCTTGAGGAGAGTGTAAATAGAGATATATAAATAATAAAAGAGTTATTAGTTGACCTTATCCTGACTCTGAGACTTTATCAAGAATGCTCTAACTCTGCTACTACTGCAACAACAACACACAACAATCGGAAATAAAATAAACTAGAAAGATGATATTCGACATGCCACCTGAACTAGGTGTAAAGCAGAGGTTAAGCATATTCCCAGGCAGAGAACATCAGAAACCCACCCTTTGCTACCCTCATATTGACTCATTAACAGCTGATTGAACAACTATAAGTAGTATTTAACATTTAATGTAAGTAAAGGTGGCACTGTGTCTACACCAGAACTACTAATCTTCAGGTACTGCATTCATCTGCATTCAAAAGAGTTGATCTCGTACAATGTTCTCATCTGATTAACGTATCTTAGTGGTGCTCCCACCACTTGGCACATAAGAAGCTTCAGGCTTCTGCACACAATAAGAGGGGGCTCCTGCACATAAATTGTAGATCCATTTCAGACAGCAAGGATGGCATTCTCAGCCCCATGTATCATGGCGATTCCAAGCCTTCAATTTTCCCTAGCTGTGAGTTACCAACCTCAGGTTTGCTAGAGGGGGAGGTGCCTTTAAGATGGCAATTCCTTCACATGGCAGGGGAATTACTGGGTAGGACACCCTAGTCTTTATGTACAGGACAAAGAAAAGAGGTGAAGATTTTTTTTAAATTTGAGAGTAAAAGCTTTAATAAAGCAAAACATATTCCAATTGAAGTAACTGGGCATTTATAGGCACAAAGGCTGGAATTTTACCCTTGGTGGACAGGAGTCATCCACCGACTCAAAAGTCGGTGGTGAACCCACTTCCGTCTGACCTGGGGATCCGATCCGCATTTTGTAGTCCCCAAGCCTTTAATTGGTGTGAGGCGGGACTTCCACCTTATTGAGGCAGGAAGTCTCGCCAAATGGAGTTGCTGGCCAATCAGCTCTGGGAGCGGTGGCCACTGCTGGGACTGCAACCCAGCCTTCGGAAGGAAGATGTCAGGGAGCCCCGGAACGAAGGTAGGTTTTTGGGGCCTCGCCTGGGTGATCGGGGGGATGGGGTGCGTGTTGGTTGTTGGGGGTGGTTAGGGCAGCGAGGGCAACCTTCCGTCGGGCACAGGGTGCCTGATCATGAGGGCCTCCCCCTCCAACCAGGCCGTCATAAAGCCACCTGCTTTTGTCAGGCTGGGCCACCCGACCGAGTAAAATCCCCATGGCGGCGGGCTGAGGCCCTTAAGTGGCCGTTAACTGACCACTTAAGGGCCTTGATTGGCCTGGGGCGGGCGGGCTGTTTCTCATCACCACCGCTGCCCTGCATAAAGTCGCGGCGGAGGCGGGAGAAGGTCGGGAAGAGGCCCAAGAGCCTCCTGTTCCATTTAACGACCCCTCCCCCACCCCCCGCCACCTTCCCACTCTTTGGGAGGGGGGCGTAAAATTCCAGCCAAAGTATTGCATGTTCCATGACTAAGGAAGTCACATTTTATAGGAATGTGATTTCACACTTAAAGTATTATTTATTTTGCTGTATGCTTTGAGGGATGTGAATGATCACATCATGTTTTACTGCTTTTTATAGTGCACTGCGTTTCTATCACGCAGGTTTTATAATCTAATGAATGTGGGCCCTAAAATTCCTGAGGGGGTGGGTGTGGAATGACCTGGAACAACCCACTGACTACCTATATCCCTGACCCGCTCTGGACAGCTGCCTATGTTGTATCAGTGTATTGGTAACGCCTAGCGAGGTTCTGAGAGGGAGGGCAAAAATCTTAAAAGTCTTAACTGTTTCCTCTTCCTGACCTGTTGGTGATAGTGACAATCACAGCAATTACTTGCATATCCAAAACTGGTCTTTGAATTTTCTGAGTAATTCCTGTGTGATCTTTTAGGCCATGCAATTGGTTTGCTCAGGTTACTCGTCTTTCCAGACCCAGGTGACATATTTCTTAGGTCATTGACACAAATAGTGCATTTTCAGGCTATTATACAGCACATTGAACCAAGACTCTCTCAGCATTGTACAGACAGAAGTATAAACCAAAATTATAAAAAGGAAGTAGCACTTGAGATAATTTATAAACTACAGCACTTAAATGACAAGAAAATAAATACAAAATAAAATGTACTTGCCTAAGATCAATGCTGCAGTTATTCCATATAAGCCTATCTTTAGCTTGTATTTTAATTAAATTGATTGATTTATTTATTTATTTAGAGATACAGCACTGAAACAGGCCCTTCGGCCCACCGAGTCTGTGCCGACCAACAACCACCCATTTATACTAATCCTACATTAACCCCATATTCTCTACCACATCGCCACCATTCTCTTACCACCTACCTACACTAGGGGCAATTTACAATGGCCAATTTACCTATCAACCTGCAAGTCTTTGGCCGTGGGAGGAAACCGGAGCACCCGGCGGAAACCCACGCAGACACAGGGAGAACTTGCAAACTCCGCACAGGCAGTACCCAGGCCGCCGGAGCTGTGAGGCTGCGGTGCTAACCACTGCTGAGATGTGCGGTTATTTTCTAGAGTTAAATGCTGTTGGTGAATGTTCTGAATAAAGACGTCATGGCGTTGGAGAGGTTACAGAGCAGGATGACTAACTTGACAGGGATTAGGCCACTGAGCTATGAGGAGAGAATAAGGACTCTCAAAATGTTTACATGGAAAGAAAAGCTTGTATTTATGTAGCGCCATATCTGATCTCTCGGAAACCTCTCAAAGCACTTCACATACTCCAATTACTTGGAAATACTAGGACTGTTTAGTGTGTCCTTTAGGGAAAAGAGGGCTCGAGGCAGACCTGAGAATCTTTAGAGGAACAGATAAACTGAACCCTCATAAATTATTTAACATAACTACAAATTCTGTAACCAGAGGACACAGACTCCAACTGAAAAGAGAAAGATAAATAGGCAGTCAAGAAGATGCGAAGGTAACATGTGTCTAGGGCTGTTCCAGATTTGTTGAATCGGTATGTGCTGCAGGCTCTGATGGTCTCCACCACTCAGTAGTTAGGCACTTTGCCTGAGGCTAGGAATTTGTGAGAAATCAAACAATCTGATGCACGAAGGTACACTAGCTACACTACCAGGTGGCTCTTGTTTATGGTAGATGTACTTGGATAACTTTTCATGCCCTGAAGACTAATTTTTGTGCTCTGAAGACATACCACGCTTCCTTCGACAGCACCTTCCAAACCTGCGACCTCTTCCACCTACAAGGACAAGGGCAGCAGACTGGTGGGAATACCACCATCTGCTGGTTCCCCTCCAAACCACACACCATACTACATTGGAACTATATCGCCATTCCTACACTGTCACTGGATCAAAGTCCAAGAACTCCCTCCCTAACAGCACAGTGGGTGTACCTGCGCTAGATAGACTGCAGTAGTTCAAGAAGGCAACTCACCACCACCTTCTCAAGGGCAGTTAGGGATGGGCAGCAAATGCTGGCTTTACTAGCAATGCCCATATCCCATGAAATGAATAAAAAATATGCATTTTTTTTTTAATATAAGATATGATGGGCTGAATTTTCACCATGGAGGAGGGAAATAGGAGCCGCATTTGTTTTTGTTTCAGAAACCCACCTCCAGTGGAAAACTGATTGAAGTTAAGATTTTAGCATGGGGAAACCCTTAATTGGTATGGAGACAGATTTCCTGTCCACTTAGAGCCAGTGAGGGCAGAACAGAGGGAGGTCAGATGAAGTAAATGATTTAGACTCCCACAGCAACCATCACTGACACTGCTGGTTGTCTTAAGGGTGAGATCTGCTGATGGTGCCAAAACCTTCCACAGTACTAGAGGGAAACAAGATGTCAGAAGAGAGCAGGAGACCTGGCACCCGGGGCAGGGCAGCCCCTCACTTCATTGATGCTGACCTGGATCTAACGCTGGAGGCAGTGAGGGAGGTCCTCTTCCCAAAGGGTGGCAAGAGGAGGCCACCTTGTCATGTGCCATCACCTTTTGCCTCCTCTTCCTCCTCCTCCTCTCTCACCTCCTGCTCCTGCTGCTCCCCTAATGAGCTGCCTCTTTCCACGGCCTCATCATCCTCAAGGTCTACACCTTTCTGGAGGGTCATGTAATGGAAAGTGCAGCAGACCACCACAGTGACAGAAACCCTTGCAGGAAGGTATTGGAGGGCGCCACCTGACCGATCCAGACACCAGAATTGCATCTTCAGAAGCTGGATGGCCTGCTCTATGGTTGTCCTGCTGAGCAGGTGGCAATGGTTGTATTGCCTCTGAGCCTCTGTCTGTATCTCCCGCAGAGTGGTCAGTAGCCATCTCTTCATGGGATATCCGTTGTTCTCGAGGACACATCCACACACTCTGGGGGTTGGAATGAAGGTCTGAGACAGCTTGGACTGGTGGAGGATGAAAGACTCAATGCAGCTGCCAGGAAAGAGAGCGCACACATGAAGGAAGCCCTTGTTCTGGTTGCAGACCAGTTGAATGTTGAGGGAGTGGAAGCCCTTCCTGCTGATGGATCTGACTGGTCCGTCTCTGGGTGCCTTGATGGCCATATGGTGATGCCCTGCACCTGGGGGAATCCAGCGATAGAGGCAAAACCCAATGTCCTTTGTCTCTGAGAGGCCATGTCTATTGTGAAATGAAAATGCTGTCCAGCTCTGGCAAAGAGGGCATCATTGACCAGCGCGATGCAGTGGTGTGCAGCTGTTTGCGCGATGCCACTAAGGTCTGCAGCTGATCCTTGGAAGGAGCCAGAGGCGACGAAGTTCAAGGCCACAGCAACTTTGACGGATACTGGCAGGGCATGACAACCAGTGCCATGAGGTGCATGTCTTCAGCGATGAGGGCACAGTTGTCTGTGACCATCTGCCTGGAGAGTCACAGTCTCCTGCAGCACTGGGTCTCAGTCATCTCGAGGTAGTTCCATTTTCAGCAGTAGATCCTGTTTTGAGGGTATGACATCTGTGTTCCTCCCGCCCCTCTTCTCCCATGCCTTCCTGTTGCTCAGGGTTCCACCCTTCCTGCAGAGGGTGTTGCTCCTCATCGCCACTTGGCCTAAAATCTAACAGTCATGCTCCCAATACCAGCTGCAGCCTTCCTTTTGGACAGATGGCCATCCTACTGTGATTTGCAGCCTTGCCCCTGCTCTTCTGCCCCTGCAATAGCTGGGGGGACAGTTGATGACCCCATTTGATGTCAAGCACTGAGTGCCCATTCTCCCTGCCACCTGTGCAGCACCAAGGGCACTTCCTTACCAAGTGCCAAATCAACCCCCTTTGCCCCACTGACTCTCTTATGAGGCTGGGCTGATGCCCTGGTTCTGCCTTGACTGGCTACCCACTCTTTACCCACCTCCCTTCAGCTGATCAGAAACTGACGGCTCTTGAAACCCATGCAACATTTAAATATTGCACCCTCCCCCTTCAACAAACTCTTAATGAGCTTTTTAATTGGCCTCAATTGGGAGGAGAGCGGGATTCCTGTCCCGCCCTCCTGCCGCCCTGGCTAACATTGCAGGCGTCGGGAACGGCATCCTGTAACTGACATGCCGGCAATAGTCGAAACATGCCTCCATTCCCACCTTCAAAAGGGGGCCCAAAAATTCAGCCTAATATTTTCCATTCCGCAAAGGTGCTACATATACATATAGACAGTGAACCTTCCCCCTCTTCCAGTTAATGTTTTCCTCTCATTTGGGTGTTCTCTCATCACACATCATTCCTGACTCAGAAGATAGTCAGCCTTGGCCTCATGGCCTGCCAATGTTTTTTTCTCATCGCTACTTGGAAATGCCTATTTAAAACTGTTCTTTTGAAAAGCTAGCCAAGTGCATCTGGGGAATTATTGAAGCAAACCAGTTTAAACCAGATATTTATATTTAATTTCTTTTAGGTGCCAAGTAAAGATACACTGAGAAAAAATTAGATTCTTGTTCTTTTGAGAAAGCAAACACTAATATAAAACTAAAAGCAAAATACTGCGGATGCTGGAAATCTGAAACAAAAACAAGAAATGCTGGATTCACTCAGCAGGTCTGGCAGCATCTGTAGAAAGAGAAGCAGAGTTAACGTTTCGGGTCAGTGACCCTTCTTCGGAACTGACCCGAAACGTTATAAAACTAATAGAACTATAGAACTAATATAAAACTATTTGGACCTAATTAGTTTATGGCTAGAAATTTCATTAGCACTTGGCAAAAGAAATGATTAGAAAAGTACAATTTTGCTGTCATCAGATTTCAGAAAAATGTAGTGGTGCCATAAGAAAAATATTGAAACTGATGCAAACTGTTTATTATTTATGACGTCTAATCCAGATATTGGCATTTATACCACAGTGCAATTGAAGTGTTTTATTTAGATAACAATCACATACAAAAGTGAAAGTATGGAAACGGGCAGGTACTTGGGGCTTAAAATGTATTAACATCACATTGGGAGCCAAGATCTTTAGTTATTGATAAACCTATATTAAAATTTGGACAAAATTATTTTTTTTAAAGGCAATCGCCACAAGATGAGTTGGCGATCAGTTGTTCCAAACTCACTGTTCTATTCCCAACATAGCAACAGTAACAATACTATAAAAGTAATTTATTGGTTGTGAAGTACTTTGGATGTCCTGAGGACTTAACTATGGTAATGCAAGTCCTTTCTTACTGTCTTTCTTGAAGCCATTTTTATTTATCAAAGGAATGGGTAAGACGAGACGAAGTATAGTTAACGTACTCGTTAAATTAGGGATCGAAAGTCATTTCTATAAAAATCCTATTGTGGAGAAGAAATTTGTATTTTACATTTATAATTCAGTTACACAGTTACTAACTATTTTAGGTTTTAAACGACATTGCTCATGTCAGCTACAATCTTCCGATAGTTAAGCAGAGCTGTAGAGTTTGAAAGTGACCAAGGTTCTTTCTTTTCCCCTTTTTTCTCTTATCCTCTCTGGAAGGATGTGACGTGTGGTGTATGGTTGGATTACAGAAGCTATTCGATCCTTCATCCATTTGTGGGAAAAATATCCCTTTATTTTACTTTAGTTCAGACAAGACAACCAGTTTGGTGAGACGGCTAACAGCCAAAGTATAGTCAATTAACTAGAATTTATTAAGGTATACTTAACAATAGGCAATGAGCAACAACTGTCCATGGGGTCCTTGCTTTCCCAAAACCCTCGGACTCCAGGCAACGTTTGTCCGTATGTTCCTCTTCTTCTGGTCTTCAGTAGTAAGTAGAGTTCTAATCATGTATTCTGGTGGTTCAGTCTCTGGTCTCATAATTTCCTTTTTTGGTCTTAAGTCTGTTAGTTGCTTTCTCATTGGTTAGTAATTACTCGTTTTCTTGTTGATGACAAAGCCCCTTCACCATTCTACAATTTCAGTTGGGCCCAGCAGTCTGGTTAATCACATTATTCATCACATTATTTGTACACAGGGAACACATTCAACTCTTTATTTACACCTTGTCCGAACCCACACTGTGGCTTCGCTGTTTATCCACACCGTCTGATTGCGTAGCACTGTCAAACCTTGCTTTAAGCAATCTGTAATTTCCCATTGGTTGCAAATGTCTAAAGCTAACTCTATAGTTACTGAAGGTTCATACCCATTTAATCATACAAAAGCATAAGGTTTGCCCATAGTATAAGAATGACAGTACACTGTCTTATAAAGAGGTAGTTTAAGGTTGGCAAGCATTACAATAGGTGCTTCAGCTTAAACAGGACCCACCAGATTCATAATACTAAAAGCAAAATACCGCAGATGCTGGAAATCTGAAATAAAAACAAAAAATGCTGGAAACACTCAGCAGGTCTGGCAGCATCTATGGAGAGAGAAGCAGAGTTAACGTTTCAGGTCAGTGACCCTTCATCAGAACTGGCAAATATTAGAAATGTAATAGGTTTTAAGCAAATAAAGCCGGGGTGGGGCAAGAGATAACCTAAGAGAAGGTGTTGATAAGACAAGGTCACAGAGAATAACTGACCAGAAGGTCATGGAGCAAAGGCAAATGGTATGTTAATGGTGTGCTGAAAGACAAAGCGTTAGTGCAGAGAGAGTATTAATTGACAGAAAAATGAACACCCCTCGCCCCAAGCACAAACATAAAAAAAAATAGTGGGTAGGCACAGTAGAAACAAACTCAACAAAATAAAATAAAATAAACAAATAAGAAATAAATAACTAAAAATAAAAAAGGGCCCGTCATGCTCTGAAATTATTGAACTCAATGTTCAGTCCAGCAGGCTGTAGCGTGCCTAATCGGTAAATGAGATGCTGTTCCTCGAGCTTGCGTTGATGTTCATTGGAACACTGCAGCAATCCCAGGACAGAGATGTAGGCATGAGAGCAGAGGGGTGTGTTGAAATGCTCAGCAACCGGAAGCTCGGGGTCATGCTTTCGGACTGAGCGGAGGTGTTCCGCAAAGCAGTCACCCAATCTGCGTTTGGTCTCCCCAATGTAGAGGAGACCACATTGTGAGCAGCGAATACAGTATACTAAATTGAAAGAAGTACAAGTAAATCACTGCTTCACATGAAAGGAGTGTTTGGGGCCTTGGATAGTGAGGAGAGAGGAGGTAAATGGGCAGGTATTACACCTCCTGCGATTGCTTGGGAAGGTGCTGTGGGAAGGGGATGGGGTGTTGGGGTAATGGAGGAGTGGACCAGGGTGTCGCAGAGGCAACGATCCCTTGAGAATGCTGACAGGGGAGGGGAAGGGAAGACGCGTTTGGTAGTGGCATCACGTTTGCCGTGGCGGAAATAGCGGAAGTTGATCCCTTTGGATGTGGAGGCTGGTAGGGTGGAAAATGAGGACAAGGGGAACCCTGTCACGGTTCTGGGAGGGAGGGGAAGGGGTGAGGGTAGAAGTGAGGGAAATGAGCCGGACACGGTTGAGGGCCTGGTCAACCACAGTGGGGGAGAATCCTCGGTTGAGGAAAAAGGAAGACATATCAGAAGCACTGTTGTGGAAGGTTACATCATCAGAGCAGATGCGTTGGAGACAGAGAAACTGGGAGAATGGAATGGAGTCCTTACGGGAGGCAGGGTGTGAAGAAGTGTAGTCAATGTACCTGTGGGAGTCAGTGGGCTTATAATGAATATTAGTAGACAGCCTATCCCCAGAGATGGAGATAGAGAAGTCAAAGAAGGGAAGGGAAGTGTCAGAGATGGACCATGTAAAGGTGAGAGAAGGGTGGAAATTAGAAGCAAAGTTGAAGAAGTTTCCCAGTTCGGGGCGGGAGCAGGAAACGGCACCGATACAGTCATCAATGTACCGGAAAAAGAGTTTGGGGAGGGGGTCTGGGTAGGACTGGAACAAGGAATGTTCGACATATCCCACAAAAAGACAGGCATAACTAGGACCCATGTGGGTATCCATAGCAACACCTTTTACTTGAAGGAAGTGCGTGGAGTTGAAGGAGAAGTTGTTCAATGTGCGAACAAGTTCAGCCAGGCGGAGGAAGGTGGTAGTGGATGGGGACTGGTTGGGCCTCTGTTCAAGGAAGGAGCAGAGAGCCCTCAAAGCATCCTGCTGGAGGATGGAGATGCAGAGAGATTGGATGTCCATAGTGAAGAGGAGGTAGTTGGGGCCAGGAAACTGGAAATTGACAAAATGACATAGGGCATCAGAAGAGTCACAGATGTAGGTGGGAAGAGACTAGACCAGGGGAGGAAAGATAGAGTCAAGATAGGAAGAAATAAGTTCAGTGGGTTAGGAACAGGCTGAAACAATGGGTCTGTGGGACAGTCCTGTTTGTGGATTTTGGGAAGGAGGTAGAAGCGGGCTGTCCGGGGTTGCGAGACTATGAGGTTGGAAGCTGTAGTGGGAAGATCGCCAGAGGAGTTGAGGTCAGTGACAGTACTGTAGACAGTAGCTTGATGTTTGGTGGTGGGGTCATGGTCCAGGAGGAAGTAGGAAGAAGTGTCTGAGAGTTGGCACTGAGCCTCTGCAAGGTAGAGGTCGGCACGCCAGACAACAACAGTACGACCCTTGTCTGCAGGTTTGATGACAATGTCGGAGTTAGAACTGAGAGAACGGACTGTGGCAAGTTCAGAGGGAGACAGTTTAGAGTGAGTGAGCGGGGCAGAGAAATTGAGACGGCTGATGTGTCACCGACAGTTTTCAATGAAAAGATCAAGAGCGGGTAAGAGGCCAAAGGGAGGGGTCCAGGTAGAGGGAGAATGCTGGAGGTGGGAGAATGGGTCAGCTGGTCGGGGGGAGGACTCCTGGTCAAAGAAGTGAGCCCGGAGGCAAAGGCGACGGACGAAGGGAGCTCAACGTCATGCTGAGCGCGAAATTCATTGAGGTGGGGGCGTAAGGGGATAAAACTGAGTCCTTTGATGAGTACAGAACTTTCCGCATCAGAGAGTGGAAGGTCAGAGGGTATAGTGACTACACGGTAAGGGGTCAGATCAGAAGGGGTGGGGTCAGAGGGAAGTGAAGGGGAAGAAGGATCTGGAGGGGCATTAGTCCGGGAGCTTGCATTCCTTAACACTTGAAAGGAAGAAAAAAGTTTTTTGTTAATGGGTCGGATAAAACGAAGGATGAAATGAAACTGCGGAGTAGAACAGCTTTGAGATAAGGTGAGGTGGTACTTCTGGAGAGAGAGTTCCAGTGTGTACATGAGATGGCGCATGGTACTGAGTGTGGATCTCAGGATGCAGCGAGAACAGCAGTCCGAGGAACGTTATATTTCTCGGCGATACCTGTAATCCTGAGTGGATTCAAAACATAAAGGGTGAAACTTCACTTGGAATCCACGTGGAATAAGTCGAAGCCAGAGACAGTCACTGAGGAAGGAGATGTGGCTGTGAAAACGAGTTTTGGTAGACACTTTGTCAAACACCAGGAGGGAAATAGAAAGCAATGAAGGTGAACAAGGTAAAAGAGACAAACAAAAATCCCGACAGAGAGAAGAGCATAACTTCTTCAGGTAGGCATTCCTGGAAGAGAAGTGGCAGTGAATAAAACACTAAAATAAAAGCAAAATACTGCAGATGCTGGAAATCTGAAATAAAAACAAGAAATGCTGGAAATACTCAGCAGGTCTGGCAGCATCTGTGGAGAGAGAAGCAGAGTTAACGTTTCAGGTCAGTGACCCTTCATCAGAACTGGCAAATATTAGAAATCTAATAGGTTTTAAGCAAATAAAGTGGGGAGATAACCAAAGATTCATAATTTCTCCTACCATATTTAATAAATGTAACCAACTCCCTCCATTCATATTAATATAATCAGTAGCCTATTTACAGTTACATCAGTAGGCCATTACACATAATCGTGGCCATCTCCTAGATTACAATAGACGAAGTTAGCATGCAGACACCTTAAAGGCTTACATTATCCTTCACATTTGGGATCTTTTAACAGTATAACCATTCGACTGTCCTCTTCCTGTCTCTTATTGTTAAACTATACATTCCTGAGACAGACTGAATTATTTTAAACTGTTCTCATTTCCATTCAATCTTCCTGAATTGTTCTAACATCCCACGCTTTGTGTCTATAAGCATCTGGTTTCATCCAGCGTGTTACTCTTAATCATCGCGTGACAACTTTTATTTACATCTCACTTGATCAATGCAACTTTCCACATACCAGCAGTTAACTCTTTTCTTACTAAAAGAACCCACACCACTTATATAAAGTACTGTACCTAAAATTCATAGTACAAGGAAAAGTATATAGAAACCCATATTTCTTGCAACAGGTAAATTATAAATAGTGAGTATCGGCGCAGTTTCCAACCATGAGGTACCATCAAAACTGAACCTCATTCTCTCAACCAGCATGTGCATACATTTTTCAGAAGGGATCTTTGGATTTTGATCAGCAGTGGAAACCATGGATGATATTCCCCCTCCCTAACTCAGGAACAGTGAATCGAATGGTAGCACCTCATTCCTACACAAAATGAGACCAGTTATTCTGACATGATGAAGGGTTGAATTTGGAACTTTGAGTCTGTTTCACACACTTACTACTGACCTAGAAGCTCAAGAGGTTACTGCGTAGTAAACCATTTGTAAAAGTGAAGATCACGTAAGCCTCATGCTTCTATTATTCCAACAGTTCCATGGTTATTCGAGACCTGACCCTACGGAGTGCAGCAAGTTTTGGTTCTTTCCATCTGATACGTCTGCTCTATGATGAGTATATGTTTTATCTGGTGGAGCACAGGGTGGCTCAAGCTACAGGGGAAACACCCATAGCAGTGATGGGAGAGGTAAGAATTTAAAAGGCTTGAAACTTTGAAAACACCATTTCTTTTCTATTAACTCCAAAATTTTCTGCAAATTTCAGTCACAAAAAAATGTCTGAGCACGTTTAGTATTTCCCCAAAGAGAAGTCCTCCAATATCTTTTCATATCCATTTAAACATCTGCAAATTTTGTGCAGTGATGGCTACACGCAGGAGAGCTCAAGTATGAAAAAGACCCATGATGCTTACACATACCTCCAACGTCTGCCTGCAACACTCAGAAATTCTTTCAATACTTTTTGCCCTTCTTCCTTTTCTGTTGGTTTTCTTTCTCCTATTTCCTACTATTGGGATAATTTCCAAATTACAAAAGTTATAACTATGTCTATGGGACGAGTTTTGAGAGAATCAAACAAAAGGTGGAACTACACAATAGATTTTTAAGGTATTTTATATGATGTAATAAAGAAGTTCCTGTTTTTTATTGTCATCCATGGCAATGACCAGATTGACTGTAATGCATTCTCCATAAATGTGGAGTATCTGAAATGCTGCAGGCATTAATGTAGGAACGAATGTAGGTCAGCAAGGACAGGGGTGATGGCTGAGAGGTCATGTGGGGCACGATAGAGGCAGCAGAGGTTTGATGAGCTGAAGTTTATGGGCGGTGCCAAACATGAGGCCAGCCAGGAGATCATTGGAATAGTCAAACCTGGAAGTGATAAAGGCATGGATGAGGGTTTTGGCAGCAGATGGGCTAAGACATGTTATGGAGGTTGGTGATGTTACGGATGTGGAAGTAGGTAGACTTTGTGATGGATGTGATATGGGGTCAGCATCTCAGATCAATCAAATGGGACATTGAGGTTGCAAACAATCTGGTTCAACCTGAGACATTGGCTGGGAGGGAGATAGAGTTGAAGGCAGCGGTATGAGGTTTGTGGCAAGGGCTGAAGATGATAGCTCCAGTCCTCCCAAAGTTTTAACAGGAGGATTTTGCAGCACATCCAGGACATGATGCCAGATAAGAGAGAGTGAAGGGGTGAGGATAAGTGGTGGAGAGGTAGTGTCAACAGTTTACATTTGGAGTAGAACCCTGACAATGAGGTAGTATATGAGTCAAGATAGGTGATGGTGAGACTCTGTCTTCATCTCGATCACCAGGACATGGAGCAGCCACATAAATACTGTGGCTACAAGAACAGGTCAGAGGCTGGGAATTCTATGATGAGTAACTCACCACCTGACTCCCCAAAGCCTGTCCAACATCTATAATGCATAAGTCAGGAATGTGATAGAATACTGTCCACTTGCCAGGATGAGTGCAGCTCCAACAACACTCAAGAAGTTCGACACCATCACGACAAAGCAGCTCACTTGATTGGCACCCGCTCCACCACCAGCACACATTGGCGGCAGTGTTTAACAACTAAACATGCACTGTAGCAACTCACCAAGACTCCTTCGACAGCATCTTCCAAACCAGTGACCTCTGCCACCTAGAAAAACAAGGGCAGCAGGCACATTGGAACACTGCCATTTTTTCTTTTGATTCTTTCATGGGATGTGAGCATTGCTAGCAAGGCCAGAATTTGTTGCCCATCCCTAATTGGCCTTGAGAAGGTTATGGTGAGCAGCCTTCTTGAATCGTTGCAGTCCATCTGGTATAAGTACACTCACAGTGCTGTTAGGAAGGGAGTTCCAGGTTTTTGACCCAGCGACAGTGAAGGAACAGCGATATAGTTCCAAGTCAAGATGGTGTGTGACTTGGGGGGGAAACTTGCAGGTGGTGGTGTTCCCGTTCTCCCTTTGTCCTTCTAGGCATTAGAGGTCATGGGTTTGGAAGGTACTGTCAAAGGAGGCGTAGCGAGTAGCTGCAATACATCTTGTATATGGTAAACACTGCTGCCACTATGTGCCGGTGAATGTGCTGGGCTCCCCCATCATTGAGTAAAGGGATGTTTGTGGAGCCTCTTTCTCCAATTAGTTGTTTAATTGTCTGCTACCATTCACAACACGATGGCAGGACTGCAGAGCTTTGATCTGATCTGTTGGTTGTGGGATTGCTTAGCATTGTCAATTGCATCCGTTGTTTAGCATGCATGTAATCATGCGTTGTAGTTGTACCAGGTTGGCACCTCATTTTTCGGTATTCCTGGTGCTGCTCCTATCATGCTCTCCTGCACTCCTCATTGAATCACATGTGGGACTCGTACACTTTCCAAAGGGCAGATACCAGCACCTTCGACGTTTGCATTCCGTCCTTTTCTCTCGCGAGCAGTACTGAGGACGACAGGCCCTTGCTTCCCTGGTCTGGGTATTTGCCTCTAGCGCTTGATCAAATAATGGTAATGATAGAATAAGGGATATGCTGGGCCATAAGGTTACAGCTTGTGGATGAATACAGTTCTGCAGCTGCTGAGGGCTC
Organism: Heterodontus francisci; assembly: GCF_036365525.1. Lineage (NCBI taxonomy): Eukaryota > Metazoa > Chordata > Chondrichthyes > Heterodontiformes > Heterodontidae > Heterodontus > Heterodontus francisci. The sequence continues at coordinate 137,378,658 of NC_090374.1, read as the reverse complement.
ACAGGACCTCATTTTTGCCCAGTTTTGAGCTGCTAGATCTGTTCTCATTCTATCCCATTTAGAACGCTGGTATTGCCACACAACACAATGGACAGTATCCTCAGTGTGAAGAAGGGACTTTGTCTCCACAAGGACTGTGGGGTGGTCACTCCTACCAATACTGTCATGGACAGATGCATCTGTGACCGGTAGATTGGTGAGGGTGAGGTCAAGCAGGTTTTTTTCCTCTTGTTGGTTCCCTCACCACCTCCCACAGGCCCAATCTGACAGATATGTCCTTCACAACTGGACAGCTCAATCATTAGTGGTACTACTGAGCCAATCTTGGTGACGGACATTGAAGTCCCCCACCCAGAGTAAATTCTGTGCCTTGGCTACTTACTCTCAGTGCTTCTTCCAAGTGGTTTTCGGTATGCAGGAGCACTGATTCATCAACTGAGGGGGTTTGGGGGCAGGTAGGTGCTAATCAGCAGGCAGGGTTCCTTGTCCATGTTTGACCTGATGTCATGAGTCAGTGTTGAGGACTTATAGGGCAACTCCCTCTTGACTGTATACCACTTTGCCACCACCCAGGGATGGTGATGGAGGTGTCTGGGACATTGGCTGTAAGGTATGATTTGGTCAGAAGGACCATGTCAGGCTGTTGCTTGACTAGTCTGTGGGACAGCTCTCCCAATTTTGGCACAAGTCCCCAGATGTTGGTAAGGAGGACTTGGCAGGGTTGACTGGCCAGGGTGTACAGTTGTCATTTCCGATGGTTAGGTCGATGTTGGGTGGTCCGTCCTGTTTTATTCTTTTTCAACCTCTCTGTACTGCTTTGAGAAAACTAAGTGGCTTGCTAAGCCATTTCAGAGGGCCATTAAGAGTCAACCACATTGCTGTGGGACTAGAGTCATATGTAGGCCAGACCAAGTAAGGGCAACAGATTTCCTTTCCTAAAGGACATTCGTGAACCAGATGGGTTTTTACAACAATCCAGTAGTTTTGTAATCACCATTACGGAAGGTAGCTTTTGATTCCAAATGTATTAATTAATTGAATTTAAATTCCACCAGCTGCCATGGTGGGATTTTAACTTGTGTCTCCAGAGCATTAGCCAGGGCCTCTGGATTACTAGTCTAATAACATTACCACTGCACCACCTGCAAGTTCGCCTCGAAGTTACATATCATCCTGACTTACAAATATATCACCGTTCCTTCACTGTCACTGCATCAAAATCCAGGAACTCCCTCCCTTTACGGTTCTATGGGTGTACCGACACCACAAGGAATGCAGGTTCATCACCACCTTCTCAAGGGTAATTAGTGATGGGCATTAAATACTGACCTTGCCAGCGACACTGAGATCCCATGAACGAATAGGATAAGTTCAGTAAATCTCCTTGTGTTTTTGTAACAGGTGTACTGAGATTTGAGGTTTATAAATGTAACCTGTTTCTGTTTCAGTTTACTGATCTCAGTGGCATGTCTCCAGTAAACATGGATAAAGGTAAGTGGATGATATACAAATATTTCCTGATTCTCACACCACTAATGTCAACTTTGTGCTTTTTTGTTTGAAAATGTCATACTTCACAACTGTTACCCTTTGAAAATCTACATGCAGTTGCATATTTTACAAACTTTAGGCATTAAAACACTGCCCCATTTCTGTGATTGATATACATGAAAAAGCAACAGCATAAAGGAATTATAAATATAATAGACTAACAACTATGATTTACAGTTCTTTTACAAGTGTGAAATGCTCATAACTCACAAGTACCATTAGCACAATTTGTAACAATTGTTCTTACATGTAAAGGAACTGAAGTAGTGTGGTAGTTGTGTCCTTTTTATTTCATCCTTTCGGTATCTTAGTCCAGTGATTACTTTGATACTATTGTCAGAGCTGATTTAGATTACCTGATCTATACATCAGCTGATCCGTATCCATGATGTATTTATTACTTAACTGTTTCTTCACTGTTAATTGTTTATTTAATTCTATTATTGATGCATTTTCAAAGACATTCAGGAATGTAGCATATGTGATGTTTCTTGATTCAATGGATGATTGTCATGCTGTATATACACTGGATACTGGCATAAAATCAGAATGATACAGCACAGAAGGAGGCCATTTGGCTCATCGTGCCTGTGCCAGAAGTTTGGAAGAGTTATCCAAATAATCCCACTCCCCTGCTCTTTTCCAATAGCCCTGCAAATCTTTCCACGTCAAACATGTACCCAATTTCCATTTGAAAATTCCAGATGGCAACAACATGCTGCGTTTATAACAAAAATCCTCTAGTCACCTCTGATTCCTTTGCCATTTACCTTAACTCGATGCCAAAACCCTTCATGATTTTGAACACCTCTATCAAATCTTCCCTTAACCTTCTCTGCTCACCAGTCGTTGAAAGTAAGCATGCAGGTTAAGCAGGCAGTTAAGAAGGCAGATGGTATGTTGGCCTTCATAGCGAGAGGATTCGAGTACAGGAGCAAGGATGTCTTGCTGCAATTATACAAGGCCTTGGTGAGACCACATCTGGACTATTGTGTGCAGTTTTGGTCTCCTTATCTGAGGAAGGATGTTCTTGCTATGGAGGGAGTGCCGTGAAGGTTCACCAGACTGATTCCTGAGATGGCAGGACTGACGTATGAAGAGAGAAGGGGTCGATTAGGCTTGTATTCGCTAGAGTTTAGAAGAATGAGAGGGGATCTCATAGAAACCTACAAAATTCTAACAGGACTGGACAGACTAGATGCAGGAAGGATGTTCCCGATGGCGGGGGAGTCCAGGGCCAGGGGTCACAGTCTAAGAATAAGGGGTCAGCCATTTAGGACTGAGATGAAGAGAGATTTCTTCACCCTGAGAGTGGTGAACCTGTGGAATTCTCTACCACGGAAAGCAGTTGAGGCCAAATCATTAAATATATTCAAGAAAGAGTTAGGTATCGTTCTGAGGGCTAAAGGGATCGAGGGATACGGGGAGAAAGCGGGAACAGGTTGCTGAGTTTGGATGATCAGCCATGATCATATTGAATGGTGAAGCAGGCTCGAAGGGCAGAATGGCCTACTCCTGCTCCTATTTTTCTATGTTTCTCTAGCTTCTCCACATAACTGAAGTCTTTCATTTCTGGTACCATTTTAGTAAATGTCCACTGCACCTTCTCGAAGGCTTTGACATCCATCCTAAATTGTGGTGCCCAGAATTTACCACAGTACACCAGCTGGGGACTAACCAATGTTTTAGGAAGGCACAGTATAACTTCCTTTTGTAATCTATGCCTCGATTTATAAAGCCAAGGATCCCGTATGCCTTTTAATAGCCTTCTCAACTTGTCCTGCCACCTTCAATGACTTGTGCAGGAACACTAGAATTGCCAACTGTGGTTTATAGAATCTTACTGTCTGAGGCTGAACCAAAGTGTTCACAACCTGATGTCATATTTGACCCTGTGATGAGCTTCCGCCCACATATCCACGTGATCACTAAGATTAAAAACAGGAGGTTAGAAACAGGAGAGGAGAGGTCACCGTGTTGGGAGTTTTCTATAGACCTCCGAATAGTTCCAGAGATGTAGAGGAAAGGATAGCGAAGATGATTCTCGACAGGAGCGAGAGTAACAGGGTAGTTGTTATGGGGGACTTTAACTTTCCAAATATTGACTGGAAATACTATAGTTCGAGTACTTTAGATGGGTCAGTTTTTGTCCAGTGTGTGCAGGAGGGTTTTCTGACACAGTATGTAGACAGGCCAACCAGGGGCGATGCCACATTGGATTTGGTACTGGGTAATGAACCCGGCCAGGTGTTAGATTTAGATGTAGGTGAGCACTTTGGTGATAGTGATCACAATTCGGTTAGGTTTACCTTAGCGATGGGCAGGGACAGGTATATACCGCAGGGCAAGAATTATAGCTGGGGGAAAGGAAATTATGATGCGATTAGGCAAGATTTAGGATGCATAGGGTGGGAAAGGAAACTGCAGGGGATGGGCACAATCAAAATGTGGAGCTTATTCAAGGAGCAGCTACTGCGTGTCCTTGATAAGTATGTACCTGTCAGGCAGGGAGGAAGTTGTCGAGCGAGGGAGCCGTGGTTTACTAAAGAAGTTGAAGCGCTTGTCAAGAGGAAGAAGAAGGCTTATGTTAGGATGAGACATGAAGGCTCAGTTAGGGCGCTTGAGAGTTACAAGCTAGCCAGGAAGGATCTAAAGGGAGAGCTAAGAAGAGCGAGGAGAGGACACGAGAAGTCATTGGCGGATAGGATCAAGGAAAACCCTAAGGCTTTCTATAGGTATATCAGGAATAAAAGAATGACTAGAGTTAGATTAGGGCCAATCAAGGATAGTAGTGGGAAGTTGTGTGTGGAATCAGAGGAGATAGGGGAAGCGTTAAATGAATATTTTTCGTCAGTATTTACAGTAGAGAAAGAAAATGTTGTCAAGGAGAATACTGAAATACAGACTACTAGGCTAGATGGGATTGAGGTTCACAAGGAGGAGGTGTTAGCAATTTTGGAAAGTGTGAAAATAGATAAGTCCCCTGGGCCAGATGGGATTTATCCTAGGATTCTCTGGGAAGCCAGGGAGGAGATTGCAGAGCCTTTGTCCTTGATCTTTATGTCGTCATTGTCGACAGGAATAGTGCCGGAAGACTGGAGGATAGCAAATGTTGTCCCCTTGTTCAAGAAGGGGAGTAGAGACAGCCCTTGTAATTATAGACCTGTGAGCCTTACTTCGGTTGTGGGTAAAATGTTGGAAAAGGTTATAAGAGATAGGATTTATAATCATCTTGAAAAGAATAAGTTCATTAGCGATAGTCAGCACGGTTTTGTGAAGGGTAGGTCATGCCTCACAAACCTTACTGAGTTTTTCGAGAAGGTGACCAAACAGGTGGATGAGGGTAAAGCCGTGGATGTGGTGTATATGGATTTCAGTAAGGCGTTTGATAAGGTTCCCCACGGTAGGCTATTGCAGAAAATACGGAAGTATGGGATTGAAGGTGATTTAGAGCTTTGGATCAGAAATTGGCTAGCTGAAAGAAGACAGAGGGTGGTGATTGATGGCAAATGTTCATCCTGGAGTTTAGTTAATAGTGGTGTACCGCGAGGATCTGTTTTGGGGCCACTGCTGTTTGTCATTTTTATAAATGACCTGGATGAGGGTGTAGAAGGGTGGGTTAGTAAATTTGCGGATGACACGAAGGTCGGTGGAGTTGTGGATAGTGCAGAAGGATGTTGTAGGTTACAGAGGGACATAGATAGGCTGCAGAGCTGGGCTGAGAGATGGCAAATGGAGTTTAATGCGGAAAATTGTGAGGTGATTCACTTTGGAAGGAGTAACAGGAATGCAGAGTACTGGGCTAATGGGAAGATTCTTGGTAGTGTAGATGAGCAGAGAGATCTTGGTGTCCAGGTACATAAATCCCTGAAAGTTGCTCCCCAGGTTAATAGGGCTGTTAAGAAGGCATATGGTGTGTTAGCTTTTATTAGTAGGGGGATTGAGTTTCGGAGCCACGAGGTCATGCTGCAGCTGTACAAAACTCTGGTGCGGCCGCACCTGGAGTATTGCGTGCAGTTCTGGTCACCGCATTATAGGAAGGATGTGGAAGCTTTGGAAAGGGTGCAGTGGAGATTTACTAGGATGTTGCCTGGCATGGAGGGAAGGTCTTACGAGGAAAGGCTGAGGGACTTGAGGTTGTTTTCGTTAGAGAGAAGGAGGAGGAGAGGTGACTTAATAGAGACATATAAGATAATCAGAGGGTTAGATAGGGTGGATAGTGAGAGTCTTTTTCCTCGGATGGTGATGGCAAACACGAGGGGACATAGCTTTAAGTTGAGGGGTGATAGATATAGGACAGATGTCAGAGGTAGTTTCTTTACTCAGAGAGTAGTAGGGGCGTGGAACGCCCTGCCTGCAACAGTAGTAGACTCACCAACTTTAAGGGCATTTAAGTGGTCATTGGATAGACATATGGATGAAAATGGAATAGTGTAGGTCAGATGGTTTCACAGGTCGGCGCAACATCGAGGGCCGAAGGGCCTTTACTGCGCTGTAATGTTCTATGTTCTATAGCCTACCTCCGTAACATCACCTGTCTGCGCCCCTACTTCAGTTCATCTGCAGCTGAAACCCTCATCCACGCCTTAGTTACCTCTAGTCTTGACTATTCTAACGCACTCCTGGCCAGCCTCCCACATTCTCGATCATGGACATGGTGGGCCAAATGGTCTCCTTCCAAGCCCTAAATGTTTCTATGTTCCACCCTCCGTAAACTTGAAGTCATCCAATACTTACCTCCCATGCCTTAACTCGCACCAAGTCCCATTCACCCATCACCCTTGTGATCGCTGACCTATATTGGCTCCTAGATAAGCAACACCTCATTTTCATCCTTGTTTTCAAATCCCACCTTGGCCTCGCCCCTCCCTAATCTCTTCCAGTTGCCCAACCCACCAAGGTATCTGCACTCCTCAAATTCTGGCTCCTTGAGAATCCCCGATTCTAATTTTTCAACATTGGTGGTGTGCCTTCAGCTACCAAGGCCCTTAGCTCTGAAATTCCCTCCCCAAACCTCTCCGCCTCTCTTTCCTCCTTTAAGGTGCCACGACATAAATACACATAGTTGTTGTCGTTGTTAAAACCTATCTCTTAGAACAAGCTTTTGGTCATCTGCCTAATATTTTATGTAGCTCAGTGTCATATTTTGCTTTATAACACTCCTGTGAAGCACCTCAGGATGTTTTATTATGTTAAAGGCACTATATAAATACAAGTCATTGTACAGCACAGTAGGAGGCCATTTGGCTTATCATGCCTGTAATAGCTCTTTTGAAAGAGCTGTCAAATTTAGTCTAAGCTTTTCCCCCATAACTCTGCAAATTTGTGCTCTTCAAGTACATAGAAACATAGAAGAAAATAGGAGCTGGAGTAGGCCATTCGGCCCTTTGAGCCTGCTCCACCATTCATTATGATCATGGCTGCCTTTTAAAAGTTCTTATGGAATCTGATACTACCACCTTTTCAGGTAGCGTGTTCCAGTTCATAACAATGTTAAGAAATTTCTCCTTATTTCCGCTCAGGTTCTTCTGCCAATTATCTTAAATCTATGACCTCTGGTTACCAACCCACTTGCCAGAGGAAATAGTTTCTCCCTACTTGCACTATTAAAATGCTTCATAATTTTGAGTACATCTATTAGTTCCCCCCTTAACCTTCTCTGCTGTAAGGAGAACAATCCTAACATCTCCAATCTCACCACATAACTAAGGACCTTCATCCCTAGTATCATCCTGATAACCTCCACTGTAGCCCCTCCAGGGCCTTGACATTATTCCTAAAGTGTGGTGCCCAGAATTGTTCACAATAGCCCAGCTGTGGCGAAACCAGAGATTTGTAAGGTTTAGTATTCAATGCCTTTACTTGCAAAGCCAAGTCTCCCATACACTTTCTTAACTGCCATATCAATTTGCACTGCCACCTTCAGAATTTGTGAATGTGCACCCCCAGGTCCTTCTGTTTCCCTCAACCACCACCCCCCCCCCCTCAAAATAACACCATTTAGATTATACTGCCTCTCCACATTATTTCTCGCAAAGTGCAACACTTCACACTTATCTGCATTAAATTGCATCTGCCCATTTTACCAGTCTGTACTATCATTCTCACTACTTACTGGGATGAATTTTATTAGCGTGCCACGCTCTGCGGCGGCGCGCTTTGAACTCGGCAGCCTTCCGACACGGAAGTGCCACCACCAAGCCCCCGCAATATTACGCACGGGGGCTCATTTAAATAGAGGGAGCGGCCGCCACATCCCTGGCAACGGCGTCCGGCACCAGCGCGCAGGCGCTGTGCCATTTTTAAAGGGCTTCAAGCCCTTCAGTAACATTTTAATATTTAAAGGTCCCGGTCTCTGGGAAATAAAAATAAACTTTTATTTCGACTCGAAATCCCTTCTCCTACCCCCAATGGGTAATTTATATATAAATGGCCCTCTCGCCCATAATAGACTTTTATGATCTCCTGAACTTCCCCCCCGAAATTTGTTCCCTTTGACCCTCAACCTCTTCCCACCATCCCCACAGCCAATAAAAATTGTTTTCCCCACTCCCCCACCCCTCCTGCCCTGAAAATTTTATTCCTCCCCCCTCCCCACCTGGTTCTCACCTTGGAACTCCGTATGGATGTTCCAAAGGCGCGGGAGGTGCGATCGGCGGCCTTAAAATCGGCGTGGGACGATCGCTGGCAGCAGGTTAGTTCATTTACATCTAATTTATGTTAATTTAAATATTTAAATGAAAGCCTCGCCACTTGGCGTCAGGGGGGACGCACCAAGGTCCTCCCGCCACCAGAAATATGCGGCGGGCCCTTCTCGACGTCGGGGGTCGAGGCGAGCCTCTCCCCGCAGAATTTTATGGGCACCACACCACAACCGACGGCGCGAGGGGCTGGTAAAAATTCAGCCCACTCTGTTTCCAAGTTTTGTATCGTGTGCAGTCTTCAAAGTTGTACTCCCTATACTCAAGTCCAGGTCATTTATAGAAAACAAGAAAAGCAGTGGTCCTGATACTGGCGCATAGTGGACCCGGCAGCATACTTCTCTTCAGTCAGAAAAACATCTGTTCACCACAACTCTCTGCCTCCTATTTCTTAGCCAATTTTGTACCCAAATTAACACTGTCCCTGTAATACTATGTGCTCCTATTTTCTGAATAAGTTATGAGGTACTTTATCAAATGCCTTTTGAAAGTCCACTGCCTACATTAACCTTCTGTTACTTTGTTGAAGAACTCAATTGGGTTAAGTCAGACACGATTTGTTTTTAACAAATCCATGCCGGCTGTCCTTCCTTAACTCAAGATTCTCCAAGTGAGAATTAAAATTGTCCTTGACAATTGTCACTAGTACATTTCCCACCGCTACTGATTGACCTGTAGTTACCTCGTTTATCCCCCAGTCCTCTGACACTACTCCCGCATCCAAGGAGGATTGAAGGATTGTGGTCAGATCGTCAGCTATCACCACCCTAGCTTCCCTCAGCAACTAGAATGCATCCCATCTGGACTGGTAATTTTCTATCTTTGAATGATTCCAACTAATTTAGCACCTCCATTGTATCTATTTTATCCTATACAATATCTCTATTCCCCCCTCTTCTATTACAATATTAAATTCATCCTCTTTAGTGAAATGTTACATCCCTGTTCAAAAAAGAGAAGAGGGATAAACCTTCTTCCTGTCCCACTGACTGCTTCCTGCACTGGATCATTGGACGCTGACAATGGATCGGCCACCATCTGCCCTCTCTGCATCTCCCTCCAAAATGTACATTCACTTGCAAACAAGGCCTGTGCCATCCATGAATTTATTATAGATGATTACATCAACATCATGGCCTTGGCTGAGACATGGCTGAGGGGGTGATGATACCTTTCCTCCTAGCAAAGCTCACCCATCTGGCTTCCACCACTTGCTCTGCCCAAACCACCAGGGTGGTCGTGTAGCCCTTGCCTCTAAATCACATGTTGGTCTGTCTGTCTACTGCTTTGGAAACCTCTCCTTTGAGCATCTCACCTCGCATTTAAAGTCCTTGTTCTGTACCGGCACCTAAGTATCATACCAAGTTTCTCATTGAAATATCTCCTTTCTTCCTCAGCCTCTGTACTGAGCTGCTTCTCATGCTCAGTGATTTCAACCCCATCTTAACTCCTTGTACTAGCCCTCCTCTGATTTCACTGCTCCCATTTCTTCTCTCAATCTCTCCCTCCTTATAAAGTCTCTTATCCATATTCATGCCCGCCCCTCGAATCATCATCTCACGTTGCCTTGCTATCACTTTGTAACGATCACATATAAGGCCATCTCTAATCATTTCCTTGTATCGTTCTCCACCCACATCCCACTCCCTTCTCCCAACCCCACTTCCTCCTGTTTCCGCACCTGGAAAAAACTCTCCCTCAAGTCACTTATCACTGTACTTTTAAATTCCCAACTATCTAAACTTTGGTCCTCCATCCGTGACATTTCTACAGTTACCGATCTACTAAATCACACCCCTTCCTCCACCTTTGATGCCCTTGACCCGATTAAAACCATTACTCTCTTTCTCACCCTAGTCATTCTCAATACATCCCTCAGCTCCCTTAAGTTCAAGAGACACAGATTTGAACATCTATGCTGGACAACTGGTTTAACCATCCATCACCAAGTCTTGTTGGCCACATAAATAAATATTGGGTCCTGCTCTCCATTGCCAAAATTGCTCACTATCCAAAGCTCAACCGGAACACATAGGTTTCTCTTTTCACACATTTCTCTTTTCCACCAGCTTCTTAACTGTCTTCTTAAACCACCATCCCATGCTACCTCCACCCTCACCTCCAATAACAAGTGCAAGGAGCTCATGGATTGTTTTGTCACAAGGATCATGACTATCCATTTATCTGCCTCTGCCATTTCCCTCCCTTACCCTAGCCCACTAGGCCAAACTTCCCCGAATGTTCTATCCCTGAACTCACATCTTTCTCTAGATTCTATCCCACCTCTTGCCCTGCTTGCTCTGAGCTTATCTTGTCCATGAGACCCACCTCCTGCTCCCTCGACCCTATTCCCATCAAACTCTTTACCATCCAACTTCCCTTCCTGGCCCACATGTTAGCTGATGTTAACAGTTTCCTCTCCTCAGGTACTGTCCCCCTCCCTTCCCTTCAAATTTTCTGTCATCACCCCTCTCCTCAAAATACCCATTCTCTGTCCTTGCATATTACCGCCCCATCTCAAACCTCCCTTGTCTCTCCCAAGCCCTCGAATCTGTGTCTATCTTTCCCACAATTCCATGTTTGAATCCCTCCAATCAGGTTTCTGCCCCCGCTACAGTACTGAATAATCACAAAAGACATTTTATGTGACTGTGACCATGGTAAGTAACCCTCCTCATGCTTCTCAAATTCTTTGCACGCAGCCTTCGATACAGTTGATCATGCCATCCTCCTTCAACACCTCTCCTCTGTCATCCACTGGGTGGAACTGCCCTTACCTGGTTCCATTTTTGGCTATCAAATCATAGCCAGCGAATCACCTGCAGTGGCTTCTCTTCCCGCTCCCGTACCATTACCTCTGGACTAATGATCTATCCTTGGCCCCTTGCAATTCCTCATCTCCATGCTGCCCTTGATAAAATCATCCAAAAACATAACATCAAGTTCCACATGTACACTCAGCTCTTTCTCACCACCATCTCTCTTGACCCCTCCACCATCCCTAATTTGTCACAATTCTTGTCCAACATCCAGTATTGGATGAGCAGAAATTTCCTCCAACTAAATATTGGGAAGACTGAAGCTATTGTTTTTGGTCCCTCTGACACACTCCATTCCCTGACCACCATTTCCATCCCTCCCCCTGTCAACTGTCTGAAGCTGAACCAGACTTGGTGTTGTGTTTGACCCTGAGTTGAGCTTTTGACCAAATATCTGATTCATCACCAAGGCAGTGGCGCAGTGGTTAGCACCGCAGCCTCACAGCTCCAGAAACCCGGGTTCGATTCTGCGTACTGCCTGTGTAGAGTTTGCAAGTTCTCCCTGTGACTGCGTGGGTTTCCGCCGGGTGCTCCGGTTTCCTCCCACAGCCAAAGACTTGCAGGTTGATAGGTAAATTGGCCATTATAAATTGCCCCTACTGTAGGTAGGTGGTAGGAGAATAGTGGGGACATGGTAGGGAATATGGGATTAATGTAAGATTAGTATAAATGGGTGGTTGTTGGTCAGCACAGACTCGGTGGGCCGAAGGGCCTGTTTCAGTGCTCTATGACTATGACTTTCACCTCCGAAACATCGACCGACTCTGACCCTGCTTCAGCTGATCTGCATAAACATGTGCTCATCCAAAATTCTGCCCGTAACTTAACTTGTGCCAAGTTTCATTCACCCATCACCCCTGTGATTGCTGACCTACTCTGGCTCCTGATCTAACAACACCTCAATTTTAAAATTCTCATTCTTCTTTTGAAATCTCTCCCTGGTCTTACTCTTCCCGATCTCAGTAACCTCCTCCAGCCCTACAAGCCCTCTCAGTCATTCCCTGTGCCTCCACAAAGAGATTTCCATTTTGTCACTAATCAACCCCAGCATTCCTTTAATTAACCTTTTTTATGTTTATAAAAGCCTTTGGGGTTCCCTTCTATGTTACCTGCTAATCTTTTCTCATACTCACTCTTTACCCTTTTTGACTTTCCCCCTGCACTTTTTCGATTGTATTCCGTAGAGCTAAAGGAAACCTCCTTTTCCTGTTTATTTTAACCTCTATTTCCTTTGTCATCCAGGGACCCCCAGCTTTGGATGCCACATCTATCTTCCTTTTGGGAATATGCATGGTTTGTACCTGAACAACCTCTGCTTTGAAGGTCTGCCATTGCTCATTTACTGTTGGTCTGGCCAGTCATTTTTTCTACTCCACCTGTGCTAGATTCCTTCTCAAATCACCAAAAATGGCACTCTTTCAATTATGTATGTTCACCTTTCATTTTTCTTTGTCTCCTTCCATAACTACTTTTAAAGCTAATTATATTATGATCATTATGATCCAGATGTTGTCCCACTGAAGTACACGCCACTTTCCTTAACCCCATAGGATAAATCCAGCACTGCTTCATTTCTCATTGGGCTAGAAACATATAAAGGAAGTTCTCCTTTTAGAGGCATTTCTGGAGGTTTGATCACATGACATTCTAACCATGTGATGCCTGATCACCTGGCATCTGATCATGTGAATTTGTTTACATGACTTCAAAAATGTAATTGCACTTATCTTATTAAAGTTGCGTCCCCTGTAGTTGAGTATTTTTGCTCGTGGTTTCATGCCAGCAGTTGTTATGCAACAAGTTCCAAGAATCAGGAGGCCAAGAGGGAAAACCCAAGGGCTGGAAAGGGGGGAAATCTGAGGCAAGGGAAGAAGGGAACTTGAGGCCAGGGCAGAGGGGAAACTGAGGAATCTCCCCATTTCAGAAACCTCCCTTGAATTCAGAGCCAACCCCAGCACCATAACCCCCCCCACCGTGGCCCCCTCCTACCAATTTCAGAGCACCACTCCAGATTTCAGAGCCCTTCCCAGATGCTGAGAATACCCAATGGATGTGATCCACCTCCCCCACCAAGTGCTGAACCTAAACCTTCCTGATTCCTAACTCTCCAGCCTCCTCCATGCAATCGTGACTCTCTGCGGGTGATGTCATCGAGCCAGAGGCTTCTATAACAGCAGCCAGCGACATCACAAAATGGGTGGGGGTGCACAGCAGTGGGAATTTTAACGCTGAATCTCCTGTGCTGCTGGAGACATAAGACTCTGCATAAGAACATAAGAGAACATAGGAAATAGGAGCAGGAGTACACCATATAGCTCCCTCAAACCTGCTCTGCCATTCAATACGATCATTGTTGCTCTTCTGCCTCAATTCCACTTTCCTGCCATTCACCTGAGAGATCAAAAATCTATTTATTCCAATCTCGAAAATACTCTATGATGGAGCATCCACAACTCTCTGGGATAGAGAATCCCAAAGATTCACAACCTTCTGAGTGAAGAAATTTCTCCTCATCTCAGTCCTAAGTGATCGACCCCTTATCCTGAGACTGCCCCCATGTCCTACATTCCCCAGCTGGGGGAAACAATGGGAAGAATGTTATCCTGGCGGCAGGGGTCTCGCTATCCGGAGAAACCGACACCGAGATCCCCATGTCACCTCTTTTCTGGAAGGCCCGCCGAGTTTAGTGACAATCAAGCACTTAAGTGGACAGCGGTGGGCCTTCCACAGGATCTAGGACCCTGTCTCCAGATGTCCCACCCTTGGAGAGCTGCCGGCCAATCAGAGGCCTCTAAGGAGGCAGTGGCTGCTGCTGGCGATGACTGTCCTGGAGGCTGAGGATTGTGGCTGAACCCAGCCCTCAGGTAGGTCAGTGGGGGCGGGGTCTCGCAGCCCCCCACCCTTCCTGATGACTGGTCCCTCGTTCAGGCACTAAGTGCCTTTTAACGAGGGCCCTTCCCCACCGGAGCCAGGAAGCAGTCCGCCTGGTTTTCCATGCCATGCTTCCCGTGCAGCGACAGGGCCAACCGCCGTACAGCTAATTGCGGTTGCGATGGGAAGAGGCTATTAATTAAGCGTTAGTTGCCCAGTTAAGGGCCTCAATTGGCGGCAGGGTGGGAAGGCCGTTCATAGGCCTTTCCGCCCCAGTCTAAATTTTGGCGGAGGCGGGATGATGGCGGAAACCGCTCTCCCTGCCAACATCCCACCTGATTTTATGCTGTCCCCACCTCCAAACCCGCCGCAGGGGAGAGCATAAAATTCTCCCCAATGTCTCAGTGTCTACCCTGTCAGACCCCTTCAGAATCTTCTATGTTTCAATGAGATCACCTCTCATTCTTCTAAACTCCGGAGAGCCTCTCATTACAGGACAACCCTGTCATTCCAGGAACCATTCTAGATTCTGTATTCTATGAAGTATGCTCTAACTTTCAAATCTGCGCTATCTGATGTAACATGCTTCAACAGTGGTGTCCTTGTGTTATAATACATATACTAAGTATCTTGTATTTTTCGTTTCTCTCTGAAGATGAAGGAAGTGAAGTTGACAGTGAAATGGATGATGAATTGGAAGATTCTGGAGAACCACCATTCAAAAGGGAAAAAATAGACCTGAACCAGACCTTACAAGGTGTCTGTGTTGCACCATCTCTCAACAGCAACATGCAGCAGGACCCTCTGATCCCACTTCATGCTGATCAAATCATTACAAGTGTGGCTAGTGCCAGGCACTGCAGCACTGCCGGAAACACATACACGGCAGTCTAAACAATAGCTTGACCGTTCATTAATTATGCTTCTTTTCTTTACATCAAGCCTGAAGTCTGACTGTGTTGTGGCTTCAGCTATTGAGATGACACATATGCTATGCTGAATGTTACTCTCATACACTAACTGGGTGTATATAGGTTTTTTAGATTTTTTTTAGTCCCATTTTGATCATGTTGACTAAAGGGGATCCTCTGTAGTCATGGCAATTGTAATTATGATGAACGTCTAAGAGTATAAGTTGTTTTGCTCAGTTCAGTTTTTGATTGAAAATATATTCTTATACACACTTCAGGACAGGATATACTCACTTGACAGCAGAAGTACCTAAAGGTCAGGGCTAGAATTCAACAATATCCTGTTAGCTCACTGCTAATTTTACCTTTGTTTTGGTTTGATTCTGTTTCAGTGGGATCCAGGAGTGATATTTTTGCTGCATTGTTTGAATGCACTTAGATAAGTTACAATAGGATAAAACTTACTTATAATACTTTTAGGTGGTTCCATCTTTCATGCATAATGTGCATTTTAAAAATAACTTAAGTCAAACCTAGTAACAAATGAATATTGGTTACATTTTGGGTTGGAGGTGTGGCATGGTAATCATCAACAGTATTCTTGACCAAAGTGTTTGCTTAAGTAACAATTCTTGTGCCTCACCACCATTAATGCCTCAGATTTCTAGTAATTTCGCTGTTACCTCAAAGATTATTACAACTACATTCTATTCATTTATGACCAGAGCACCTAAAATCCTCAATGTGCATTATTTCAACTTGTTTTTGTCCATGTTTTTCCAGGAGTTGGTTTTACGTTGCACACAATTTGTCACAAAATTGAAAGTTTCCTTTCAAAAGTTGCATGCAGAAAATAACCTTTCTGCCATTTGTCACAGTCACTGATCTGAGCAAGAAATTGGGTTGTTATACTGGATTCTAGCCACGAAGCAGTTAATTTCAGCATATTGATGTGCTCTAAGCTTTGACCACAAATATTTGACTGTTACACACAGAGGAATCTAATTTTTCTGTTTCAAATTATTGGGCCATACTTCTGCTGTTGAACGATTTTGGAATGTAGATTGATGGTTGAAGTTGAAAGCTTGAGATGGGAGGCAGCGTTCATTGTTACTAGTCTCCTAAAACTGTACTGTATTTAAAACTTGTCAAAATCCAAAATCTATTCAATTCTTTTAAACAACCTCCAACCTTTGCAGAAGGTTCAATGGAGTACCCTTTGAAACATCAATGTTTTGAATGCTACTGATTTGCATAGTAGTGCAGCCATATTTAGTAACTAGATTAGTTTAATAAAAAGTTTTTTTGAAAAAAGTGTTGATAATCAAGGCTGCAGTATGTGATAAAATATGTTGCATTTGTTTCAGTTGTGATTCTACTTTCCAGATTGGGTCTTGTTAGACCAACAAAAGTATACTGTTTCATTGAAGTCCAGTGTACCTGTGAATAATGTTAGGACAGACAGGAATCATTCATTATGAATCGATTTGTCTGTTCCATCTGTTTTGCTGTAATGTCTTTAGCTGCTATGATAGGACTTTTTACAAGGGGTTGACCAATACTACCTGTTGCCAGTACTTTGAGTTTTTCATTGGCTGACACAAATATACATGCCAGTTTTTTCTATAAAATAAAACTTAGATTTCAAATAATTTTGACTTCAATATTGAGGAATTGGACTGAAATTTTAAACACAGGAAGTTTTAAGCATGGATAGGCACAGGAATCTGGTTTTGTGAAAATTCTAATTACATATATTTTTTAATTTGTGTAAAACTAGCATGATTGCTGATTAAGTACTGTGGTATCCTAGCTGATTCCAGTGGCTGTATTAGCCAACTCCTCAGTGTAACTACAGAACACAAGGAATGTAGCACTCAGCATAGTCTTGGCAGCTTTACATTAAGTTTTCTGTGTGTTCTATGTGGTTGTCAAAGATGACTAGACCAAAAGTACTGTAGCTGGCACACCTCACACATACTCATCAATTCTGTAGGAACAGACTTGGTAGGCAGTTAAATGCCGCTTCAGGAATGTACGTCAGGGATTACTGTACCTCGGCTATTACACAGTGCCTTAAACAGTTATGGAGAGAGTTAATTTTTGTAGTTCAGCAAGGTGTGCCTGCTGTTTTTCTACTACCCACAGGGGAAGCTATGGAATGGAAGCTAGAGTGACGATTCTTAGTTAGAAACCTATGTCTTTTTCTTACACTAAGAATGAGTATATTTGTCTTATAAAATCATGTGGAATAAGTAAGTATATACATAAATCTGGACTTGTGGTACTTTTCAATTGCTTAAGACGGAGCATACAGTGTCTGAGGATTGTGGAAATCCAGAAGTCACCAATTAATACAAAATTATTGACTTATTTTTGGCACACACTCTAAAGAAAAACAATTTCTAAACATCTAATGACAAAGGCAATGCACACATTTTTCTCTCATATAATTGCTTAAAATTTAATGGGACTCTCAATATATTCTCTACAAATTGTGAACATGAATCCTGAAGAGATGGAAGTGCAGTTTGTGAATGCTCACTCCTCCAATTAAACATATTGTAGCCAATCCCCTATGATACTATAAATGTTTTCATAAATTCCTGTCTCAATTTGTGAAAATAAGTAGTTTTTTTCGGAGGGGAGCAGAATGGAAATCATCAGTAATCAAACTTTCTGTTGTGGTTTTGGGAAAACCTGCTCTATGATGAGTCTTTTTTTAAAAATTTAAGACAAAAGAAAACTGTCTTCTCGCAATGCACAATTATGTGTTTGTTTTCAAACAAGGTAATTTTTAGTGCTCTGACAGTGAGACAGACACACATACCATTAAATAAGATGGCAAATACATGACTGTAGATTCTGAAATGTGTTTCTTTAAACCAGTTGCGTTTTCAAACTTCCTTGAGGTTAAAATAAAAATTCTGAAGCACACTCCACTCCCACTCCTGAAAAAAAGTTATATTTTTTTTGAATTGCTGATATTAAAAAGATAGATATCTAATTGATAAACTTCAGGCAAAATAAACAAATTTAACATTTCAAATGTTTAAAGTCTCTGTATTCCTAAACCAAAAAAATGTGGAAAACATGGTTGTTTTGAAATAGTTTTGTCAAACTAACTAAATTAGGTTTAAACAAACATACTCATTCTTTTCAATGTCATTCATTATGATGCTGATCAGCACCAACAAACTTAAGGTCATTAGGCAGCTTCAGCTGCCCCTTTGGGAGAGGTTTTCCTTGATTCTGTTTTCTGTGCTTTAAAACCAAACATCAAAGGTTTGTTTTTACAACATATGCCAAGTCTTAATGGTATTGAAACAAATTTGGGGCACTTATTTCATAAACATTCTGATCCCTTTGATCTTCAAAAAAACAAACCTCATATTACCTATTTCTGTTTTATGTTAACATTCGCATACTGTTCTGGACCAAAATGTGTTTATATGGTGTATCTGGTGTGTTTGTAATGGTTAAGAAAAGCCTTCTATATATTTCTTATCTTTGTCCTTTTTTTTAGTGTTTGGGTTGTTGTGCTGCAGATATATTTGGATCGTAATGTGCAATTTAGGGGGTTATTGAGGGGGGTGGGGTTCATCTGTAGATCATGTCTTGACAATAAAATGTAGTTCTGTAGAACAGAACACACACTGCTCTGTTTAATCAATAGACTCCTTGAACATTGGTAGAAATGGGCATCTTACCTGGTATAAAAACTGGAATTGAAGCATGACCTTTATATTGAGTTTCAGTACTGATGGATAACGGTCCAGTGAATTGTTCTCATACGTGAAGGTATGCAATGAAAGCTCTGTGTTTTGGCAGTAGAAGTGCTTCTCAGTCTGCATGCCTTTCTATATGCTGCTAGATAGTGGTTTTTGTTTTGGTGCCAGTTGGGTAACCACATTTTAATTTTCTCGCACTTTTTCCTGCTTACACCATCACATTTCAAAGAGCCACTTACAGAGTGAATTATTTCAGCCTTTATTAAATATATATACATAAATTGAGTACAAATCCATTTAAGCCTTATTGTAGAAGTTACTAGTGTTCTTAAACTTTTGTTTTGCCAAACAATATGATGTGGAATACAGAAGCACTGAACATTTTAACATGCTGACACAGTTGTGGTGTTACTAATTATCACTTTGTTCAAATTTTAGCAAATGAAAGTAGCACCCAAAATTTTTGGTTGAGCTTGTTATTGGTAAAGTTCGGCTAATTTGGGTATAATTACAATTAATTTTATTTTTTAAATGTGTCATTTATAAAAACTCCATTGTTTTCATTTCTTGAGTAATTTTCTCTCCTGTTTTCATCCCTTTCTGTGTCACATGCACATACTTAACATTTTGCTGACCACGAACCTGTGGGTAACATGTGCTCAAGCCTTTGCTGATGGTGCTCTTCTAACCAATAGGAGATGTGCAAAAATGGCACTTTTTAACTCTCCCTCTGATATGCCATCCATTAACACTCCTACCCTTTAGATAGCTGATAGTGAGATCTCCCTTGCAGAGAATGGGATCAGTGGAGGAAGAGAATCCATTTCCCACTGTGCTGTTACCCAGCACAGCATTAATGGCTGTTCCACTCCTGCTTTTAGCATGGTAAAGTAAGTTTCTGTGATCAAAATTATCCTTGCAAGTTTTAATCAAAGATTCAGAGGCCAAATGCTTTGTATTGAAAAACGTTTACAGATACAGACTTTGGATTTAAGAAAAACATCACTTTACTGTTGACAAAATACAATGCCAAGTCTGCTTATTACCATCTGTTGATTTTCTGAACTTTGCTAGAAAAGGTGTTTTTTTGAAAACTAGCTATGTAGTTTCATGTTGTAATTGCATATCTTAGTTTGCCTATTGGAGTATGCTACCAGGGCAACTACATTCCTATGAGGATTCAAGGAACCAATTGACTATTCCTCTGAATCCACAACTAGCAATTACGCTCATACAGATTCAGAAGCAGTTTAATCATTTATGGCACCTTTTCATTAGATTTGTTTCCAGTCATTGAATATGTAGTATGTATATGAAAAATTTAAAAAGGCATTCTATACAATATATCTGTTTCAGGTTTGGATATTAAAATAGGCAGTGGTTCCAAAAATGCCTTGTTTTTTTGTAATTTATGTTGTGTTTAATAGCCCAATTATGAAAGATTGCAGGGATATTCTCTTTCAAGGTCAAAATTCTAAATTATAAGAAGGAATATATATTAAATATTAAAGAACATTGTCAAATTGCCACCACAGCAAAATGATACTGACTTAACAAATGAAGAAATTCACAGCAAATGTGTTTCAGAATCTTGCATGAGAATGTTTCTTTTCCTTCTTTCCCTTCCCATTTTTTCATTTTTTTCTTTCATCTCCCTGAGTTAAGGGAGAGCATAGGAAATCTGTTTCCATGTTTATGCTGCTCTGTCACTGTCCATTAGGATGCGTGTGACACTGCCTCTTGTCTTACGCAAAGAAAATTACCTCTGAAGGAAGCATTCAACCCATCTAGCTGCCTCTCAAATGTTTCCAGACTATTTCCCTCCACTACCCTGCCTGAATAGACCACTCCAGATATTAATTACTTTTTGCCTGAAGAAACAGCATCAGTCCTAAACTTCTCCATTATCAGATTACATACATGCCCATTTGTCTCACAGTTGAATTCCAACTTGGAATAGTACTCTGGATTAACCTTTTCTATCCCAGTTAGTGTCTTTTACATGGTGATAAGGACCCCTCTCATGCCCCTCTTTTCAAGACTGAAGAACCGAAAGCATAGCTTTCGACTTCAGTGAGGGGCCATAAAATGTGCATTATAGGATTGTCTCACCCATTACAGATTTAGCCTGATTTTTCTTGCCGTTAACTTTAATATATGAAAGAGAAATGGTCCTAATGTATTCTATCTCAGGGCTCATTCTAACAAGTTCGCAATTTTTTCTAATTTATCTCTATGGACTTGATTTTACAAGGTGAGTATGAGTGGGGATTGTGTAGCAGACAGTGTAGCCTGAGAGTTTGGGGATCCGAGGGCCCTGCCAATATTGATGGCAGGGCCTCATTTAAATGAAAGTTCCAGAGTCCTGCCTGACATGCAGCCAGATTCACTACCTGGCCATCTGGCAGGAGCAGTAATATGGCAGTGAGAGGCAATAGCTTGGGACCTGTGGGAAAGGTCCCAGAACTTTGATCTGGATGGGGTTGTGGTTCCAGTGTGATCAGGGGGAAGCCGGGACTTGGGAAGCCCAGGGACTCTGTGCGGCACTTTGGTGGAGCACTGCTGCTTTTCCTGGACCACAAGGAGTTTAAACAGCAGAAAATTTCTTAAACTTATTTTGGCCTCCTTTGGTATTGTACTGTTGTACTGTTGTCAGGCTGCAGACAGTGTGGGACTCCCCTGGCTTGAAGTTAATAGTGTGCTGTGGTGCCAATAACATCATTGGGCCCGGGATGGCGGGACTGTCCTATGAAGAGAGATTGGGGAAACTGGGCCTGTATTCTCGAGAGTTTCGAAGAATGAGAGGTGATCTCATTGAAACCTACAAAATACTTAAAGGGATAGACAAGGTAGATGCAGGTAAGATGTTTCCCCTAGTTGGGGAGTCTAGAACCAGGGGACACAATTTCAAAATAAGGGGGAAGCCACTTCGGACTGAGATGAGGAGAGATTTCTTTACTCAGAGGGTTGTGAATCTTTGGAATTCTCTCCCCAGAGGGCTGTGCAAGCTCTGTCATTGAGTATGTTTAAAGCAGAGATTGACAGATTTCTAAATACCAATGACATAAGGGGATAGTGTAGGAAAAAGGTATTGAAGTGGATGATCAGCCATGGTCATATTGAATGGCAGAGCAGGCTGAATGGGCTGACTAGAACCATAGAAAAACTAAGGCACGTAAGGAGGCAATTCAGTCCGTCGTGTCTGTGCCGGCTGAAAAAACTAGTCGCCCAATTTAATCCCACCTTCCAGCACCTAGTCCATTGCCTTTCGGGTTACAGCACTTCAGGTGCATGGTCAGGTACCTTTTAAAAGAATTGAGGATTTCTGCCTCCAGCACCGTTCCTGGCAGTGAATTCGAGACACCCACCCACCTCTGGGTGAAAAAGTTCTTCCTCATGTACCCTCTAATCCTTCTACCAATCACATTAAATCTGTGATAAAAACAAGAAATGCTGGAATCATTCAGCAGGTCTGGCAGCATCTGTGGAAAGAGAAGCAGAGTTAACGTTTTGGATCAGTGACCCTTCATCAGATCTGTGCCCTGGTAATTGACCTCTCCGCTAGGGGAAACGGGACCTTCCTGTCTACTCTATCGAGGACCCTCATAATTTTGTACATCTCTATTAAGTCACCCCTCAGCTTCCACTGTTCTAAGGAAAACAACCCTAGCCTATCCAATCTTTTCTCATAGCTGCAACTTTTGAACCCTGGCAACATTTTTGTAAATCTCTTCTGTACTCTCTCCAAAGCAATTATGTCCTTTCTGTAATGTGGTGACCAGAACTGTACACAATACAACTGTGGCCTAACCAGCGTTTTATACAGTTCCAGCATTACATCACTGCTTTTGAATTCTATACCTCAGCCAATAAAGGTAAGCATTCCATATGCCTTCTTCACCACTCTATCTACCTGTCCTGCCACCTTCAGGGACCTGTGGATATGCACTCCAAGGTCTCTCACTTATTCTACCCCTCTCAATATCCTCCCGTTTATTGTGTATTCCCTCACTTTATTTGCCCTCCCCAAATGCATTACCTCACACTTCTGCGGATTGAATTCCATTTGCCACTTTTCCGCCCACTCAACCAAACCATTGATATCATTGTGGGGTCTCCAGCTATCTTCTTCACTATCAACGATACGGCCAATTTTTGTGTCATCAGCAAATTTCCCAATCATGCCTCCCACATTTCAGTTCAAATCATTAATATCTACCACAAACAGCAAGGGGCCCAACACTGAGCCCTGTGGAATGCCACTGGAAACAACTTACCATTCACAAAAACATCTGTCGACTGCTACCCTTTGTTTCCTGTCCCTGAGCCAATTCTGGATCCAACTTGTCACATTCCCCTGTATTCCATGGGCTTTCATTTTACTGACCAGTCTGCCATGTGGCACCTTGTCAAATGCCTTACTAAAATCCATGTAGACCACATCCACTGCACTACCCTCATCAATCCTTCTTGTTACTTCCTCAAAAAACTCAATTAAGTTAGTAAGACATGACCTTCCCTGAACAAATCCATGCTGACTATCCCTGATTAATCCATGCCTTTCTAGGTCGCAGTTTATCCTGTCAGAATAGATTCTAACAATTTACCCACCACCGAGGTCAGACTGACCGGCCTATAATTATTTGGCCTATCCCTCGCACCCTTTTTAAACAATGGTACAATGTTCGCAGACACCAATCATTGGGTACCTCTCCTGTATCTAGTGAGGATTTGAAGATGATCATCAGCACATCCGCTATTTCCTCCCTGGCTTCCTTTCACAACCTGGGATGCAATCCATCTGGCCCTGGCGATTTATCCACTTTCAAGGATGTCAGACCCTCTAGTACGTCCTCTCTCATTATGCATATCGTGTCTAATATTTCACACTCCTCCTCTTTAACTACAATGTCTATATCAACCCTCTCTTTAGTGAAGACAGAGACAGAAAACTCATTAAGGACCCTGCCCACATCTTCTGCATCCACGCATAAGTTCCCGTGTACATCTCTGATAGGCCTTTCCCTTTCCTTAGTTATCCTCTTGCTCTTAATGTACTGATAAAACACCTTTGGGTTTTCCTTGATTTTACCTGCCAATAATTTTTCATGTCCTCTCTTTGCTTTTCTAATTTCTTTTTTTACTTCTCCCCTGCACTTTCTATACTCCTCCAGGCTTTCTGAAGTATTAAGATTTTTGTGATCATCATAAGCTTTCTTTTTCTGCTTTAACTTACCCTGTATACTTCTAGATAACCAGGGAGCTCCAGATTTGGCAGTACCACCCTTTATCTTTGTGGGAACATGCCTACACTGTGCCTGTATTTTCTCGCTTTTGAATGCCTCCAACTGGTTTGTCATTGATTTTCCTTCAAGTAGCTGTATCCAGTCTACTTTCGCTAGGTCACCTCTCAGTTTCTTAAAATTTGCCTTCCCCCAATTTAGAACTTTGACTGCTGTTTTATCTTTGTCCTTTTCCATGATTATGCTAAAACTTACTGTATTATGGTCACTATCTCCAAAATGGTTACCCACTGCTACTTCATCCACTTGCCCAGCTTCATTACTGAAGACTAAATCTAGAATTGCGCCCCCTCTCATTGGGCTTGTTAAGTACTGGCTAAAAAAGTTCTCTTGAACACAGTTCAAGAATTTTGTCCCCTCTGTGCCCGCCACACTGTTTGTATCCCAGTTGATATTGGGGCAGTTGAAATCCCCAACTATTATTGCCCTATAGTTTTTGAACTCAGAAGTTTGCCTACATATTTGTTCTTCTACCTCCCTCCCGCTATTTGGGGGTCTATAGTACACTCCTAGTAGTGTGGCTGCCGCTTTTTTATTTCTGAGCTCCACCCATATGGCCTCATTTGATGATTCATTTAGCATATCATCCCTCCTCAAAGCTGTTATTGATTCCTTAACTAATAACGCTACACCCCCTCCTTTTTCTATCTCCCTCTCTATCCCACCTGAAAACTCTATATCCAGGGATGTTGAGTTGCCATTCTTGCCCCTCTTTAAGCCAAGTTTCCATTTTAGCAACGATATCCTGTTGCCATGTGTCTATCTGTGCCCTCAGCTCATGGGCTTTATTTGCTATACTCCTTGCATTTAATTAAATACCCTTTAACACTGCCAAATTCCTGTGCTGCACACTTTTTAACCTTTGCTTCGTCTGTCTTTCAGAGTCACTTGCTAATTTTCTGCCTCCTGTTCTCTGCCCTGAAATTGTCCTATCTAAGACTGTGCTCAGGTTCTCATTCCCCTGCCAAACTAGTTTAAACCATCCCCAGCAGCACTAGTAAACCTTCCTGCAATGATATTTGTCCCAGTCCTGTTCAGGTGCAGACTGTCCGGTTTGTGCAGGTCCCACCTTCTCCAGAACTAGTCCCAATGCCCCAGAAATCTGAAGCCCCCCCTCCTGCACCATCTCTTCAGCCACGCATTCATCTGGCCTACTCCTGTTCCTATGGACTGTAACTTCTGAATGTTAAGTAGACACCACCTGTCTTTATCAAGAGCCTCATTGATGGCCTGATTCACTGTCATTAAAATTACATTTGCTGGAAATGTGGTGGGTTGGAGGTGGTTTTTAACTCTCTCCACACACACTTCCCGCTGAGGGGGTTGAGGGGTGTTAAAATCACATCTTGTAACCCAGTTAGATTGTTGGCCAAGAATAGACATACATATTCTTTATTTCTTTATCCCATCTGCTTTCCCAATTAAGCTTGTCTAAAAGCAGACTTGACTTCAGCAACACCTCATTCCCACTCCAGCACAAGTTAGGATTCCAAGGCTAGAAAAGATTGACTCGAAATCAGATAATGTCAAATAAAGCACCAATGTACCAAATATGAGTTATTTGAATAAATTGACCTTGAGGAGAAAAGTGAGTGCCTTCTAAAAACACTGGTTAATCGTGTGCCTGAATTGTACATATGCACCCAGGCTGCAGAACAACTGATTCAGTGCTTCTTTCGACTCCACGTCATTATTTTTGTTCTTAAAATTGAGTAATTTAAAAGAGATGTACATTCTACTCTATTGTCCCAAGACTTACAAAGAAAGATACCTGTACTGTGCCTGAATTGCCCCTTGTTACAGTGTTTTAAGTTTCATAACTGCTGAGGACAGACATTCTGTATAGAAGTTCCCTTTATATAACAATATTTGACTCCAGCAATAGGAATATACACAATGTGTTGAAGTCAACACTCTCAATTCATGGCAGTGTCATGATGTCATATCCAGAGGGGATGTATTCTGTGCAAAATGCCTGCTGCCAAATTCCTTCATATTGGCAATTCATGAACACAACTGGACGCAAATAACAGACTCTGGTAATGACAGCCTTTAACACTGAATGACTAGTTGGCAATTCAGTATATATGTCACTTTGGAATAGAGTTTTTCAGTGCCATTTTAGAATTCACTTACTAAGTGGCAAATTAGAATATTCAGATGCACAAGCACAAAAAGGCCCAAAATATTATGGGATTTTTAATTGGTCTAACTACATCTGAATTGTGTGAATTAATAATGTAAAAGTAAAGATTTTTCAGATTTTTTGTAGAGAATGTATTGTGAGATTATGTAACTTTTTCCAGTTTTTTTTTGAATGACAGCTGCATATAGTTTTAATTATTTAAACACCTATGATGAGGATGTGATTTTGAATAATGTTCAATTATGTAAATATATATTTCATGCTGTGATTTTTGTGAGAAATGTTTTATGAAATCTTTCAATATATCATGACCTTTATAAATTGGTTGAAGCAAACTAATAGTGTGTGTGTGAAAGGTTTGTACTGTGTACTGTACAATGACAGGAACTTTTTGTAAACAAAAATATGAAATCTTATAGTGTGTTCTTACATGTAGACAAGCAACTAGTATATACTGAAGACACTTGTGTAGAAAGTTTTTTCTTAATATTTCAGACTTGAACTCAGGCTAGCTTTTCTTGTCGTGTTTCTATAAGCCGTGGCTTGTCTGTAAAAATCAATAAAAATTTGTTTTTCTTGGTTAAAAAATGTTTTTTTTTCCCTTAAATCTTTCCTGTTGTATTTGTTCATACCTCAGTTCCTGAAAAGCTCAACAACACCAAGAACTAGTAAAATTAGAGTGACTCCTGTCCCTGTCAGTTTGTTGGTGAAACTACATCTGATCTTTCTTTCCTGCCCTAAGTCGTATGGAGGTATCTCCTGCCATCTATGGTTTGTTTGTCTCTTCCTGCTGCTGTAAGTCATTTTCCATTTTCTGCTTAGAATAAGAAGTTTTCTGAGGAACACTCTGGGGGGAATTTTATGCTCTCCCCCATGGCGACTTTGGAGGTGGGGAGAGCATATAATTGGGCGTGATGGTGGCAGGGGGTGGGCTCAGCCACTTGCCCACCTCTACCCAAATCAAGTCTGGGGCGGGAAGGTCTGTGAGCGGCGTTCCCACCCCACTGGCAATTGAGGCCCTTAAGTGGGCAGTTAATGTCTAATTAAGGGCCTCATTCCACCACTACCGAAATTAGCCCAGCAGCAGGCTGGCCTGTCACCACACAGGGAACACACCAAGCAAATCCATGCGGGTTGTTTGTTGGCTCTGGAGGGTGTGGGGTGGGTCCCTCGTTAAAAGGCACTTAGTGCCGAACGAGGAACCAGGCATCAGGAAGTGGGGGGCCCGCTGAGAGCCACCCCCCTGCCATTGCTGCCGACTCCCTTACACACCCCTCACCCACAACCCCCACCCCGCGAAACCCCTCCTGTGCTGACTTACTTGTGGCCTAGTTCCAGCGCCTCAGGTGAGTCCATTACTGGCAGCATCCACCGCCTCTGCAATGGCGCTGCTCAGTTAAAGAGCTGCCGGCCTCTGATTAGCCAACAGCTCTCAGGAGGTGGGACTTCTGTTGCCGGGACCAAGGATCCCAGGGAAGGATCACCGCTGTCCACTTAAGTGCCTAATTGACACTTGATTTGGGGGGCCTTCCCCAGAGGAGGCGACGCAGGGCTCTCACCAGGGCTTTGGCGGGTGGCTGAGACCCCAGTCACTCAGAGAAAATCCCGGCCTGTACCTTTATATGGCTTCCACAGAAATTTAATCATGGCTTTCTGGTTCAAATTCTTTTCGGTAGCACTTTCCTTTTGATGCCTTCCCCTTAATCACCATGAAATAATAGGCCTAGGCCTGATAGCAGGTTGCTTTCATTACTAAATCTACTTTTGTCATCATGTACCACCATGTGTAATCAGCAGCTACCACTAATGGTATGAAAAAGGTGGAGTTTCTTGAGTGGTTCTTGGGTTTGGTTTGGTTTGGTTTCCAAAGGCAAACTTGTATTAGTTGTACAATGTATTCTGCACTACCCTTTCCCTGAAGCAACATGAGTTGTGATATGGTTCTGTGGGTACCAGTGGTCAACTGGTACCTTGCCTAAGTTGAGACTGGACATGATTATGATTGACTGTTTCATCTGTGAAAGTCATAATGATTGAGAGTGATCTTATCTTACATATGCATTTCCTACATTAAAACAGGGATTACAAAACAAAAGTATTTCATTGGCTGTAAAGCGCTTTGGGATGTCTGGTGGTCATAAGAGACTATATAAATGCAAGTTTTGTTTTCTTTTATCCTTACCAGATGAACATGTACATACAGCAACAGTCATTGGATAGAAGTCAGGAGTTTGGAACTTTCCTGGTCATTTTATTTCCTTCTCCCTAGCTCTATGGCATTGTGTACAATTCTACTGCTATCTTTGCTGCAATCTGCTAATTCAGTACAGAGGCCATTATGATCTTCCTGCCTCTATTGTACCATGTAGTGTATTTGCATATTGAGTTACTGAAGACAAATATTAGTGTAGTTTAATTTCTGTTTACAATAAAAATATTCTAGATCCTGACGTGGTTAAAGATTTCTTTTTCACCACTGATTGGCCTTAACCTTTTTATTAAAAGTTTCAGTTGAAATTGCTTTGTGATTTAAATTATGGCCCTGAGGATTAAATCTTAAGAGGAACAACTAACTTGGCACAACTTCACAAAACGCCCACATTGTTATGATTTTTCTGACAGAACTCAGTATGGCTATTTAAAATGATGGAAGTACATATACCAACAAAGAATAGTGAACCATAATATTAAGGAGGAAACCATCAGCAAGTTCACCACACTTTAAGAAATCAAAACATTTTTCTGAACAAGGAAACTTTACAGTTTGCGACTTAAGAGGCCATAAGAGCCAATGGTGAAAGTATATCCAAGTTTTAGTTGACTACCTCTCCACATTCTCTTTATTTTCTTCTTAATGATGATGCCACTTCTTATTTTAGGTATCTTCCTTCGCTTTCTTTTAGACCTCTTGTATGAACTATGTACTGTTCCAAAAACAATTTCAGTAGTCTGAGAAGGGATTGAGCATAGGTGGACTGGAAACAAAGAAAACAGTAAAGGAACAATGCAAGGTGGAGAGGTGCAAAACAAGCATATTTTTTTATATTCATTCATGGGATGTGGGCATCGTTGGCTAGGCCAGCATTTATTGCCCATCCCTAATTGCCCTTGAGAAGGTGGTGGTGAGCTACCTTCTTGATCCGCTGCAGTCTATGTAGGGTAGGTACACTCACAGTGCTGTTAGGAAGCGAGTTCCAGCATTTTGACCCAGCGACAGTGAAGGAACGGCGATATAGTTCCAAGTCAGGATGGTGTGTGACTTGGAGGAGAGCTTGCAGGTGGTGGTGTTCCCATGCATTTGCTGCCCTTGTCCTTATAGATGGTAGACGTCGTGGGTTTGGAAGGCGCAGTCTAAGGAGCCTTGGTGCATTGCTGCAGTGCATTTTGTAGATGATACACACTGCTGCCACTGGTGGTGGTGGAAGGAGTAAATGTTGAAGGTGGTGGATGGGGTGCTAATCAAGCGGGCTGCTTTGTCCTGGATGGTGTTGAGCTTCTTGAGTGTTGTTGGAGCTGCACCCATCCAGGCAAGTGGAGAGTATTCCATCACACTCCTAACTTGTGCCTTGTAGATGGTGGACAGGCTTTGGGGAGTCAGGAGGTGAATTACTCGCCACAGGATTCCTAGCCCCTGACCTGCTGTTGTAGCCATGGTATTTATATGATTACTTCAGTTTCTATAAGGAGGAAAGATAGAGCATCCTAAGCTAGAGCTCCTTGAATGACATAGCAAATAGAGGTTAAAGTAAAGCAGAAAAAGATTTATGACAAATATCAGGTACAGAATACAGTCAAAACTTAGCAGAATACAGAAAGAGCAGAAGGAAGTTGAAAAAGGATGAAAGAAGGGAAAAAAAATGAGGAAAGATTACCGAGTAACATAGAAAGGAAACCAAAAATATTTTATAAAATATTGAAAGTAAAAGGATAGCGAGAGGAATGGTGGGGCCACTTAGAGAAAGAAAAGGAAATGTTCTTATGTTGCCATGAAATAATTTTGTTGAGGCAGAGGGCATGATAGAGATACTAAAAGAGTACTTCATATCTGTCTTCACAAAAAAAAGAGGATAAAGTTAGTCACTGTAGAGAACAGAAAGTGGAGATAATGGATAGGATAAAAATAGAAAGGAGGTACTGTAGTGTTTAATCTGGGTTTGATTGTATTAGTCTGTCCACTGATCTGTAGTTGCTGTGCTTGATTGCTTTAGCCTATGGGTGGAGCTGAAGAGTTGAAACTGAAACTAAAAAGAGGCAAAGCTAAAATGTTCTACTAAACACAGACTGTTCTGAAGAAGACATTGTACTGAGATCTTGTAGTGCTGAGATAGTTTAAAGTGCTGTAAATAAACCAGTTGGTGATTTAATACAAGTATGATATCTGCATTGCACTGAGATAAATCAGATATATATATAAATATGCAGCAACCCGGCTTAAACATAACAGGTGCTGAGTAGGTTGGCATGACTGAAAATTAACAAATACCCTGATCCAGATGGAATGCATCCAAGATAGTTGAGGGAAGCTAGGAT
Source organism: Heterodontus francisci (assembly GCF_036365525.1). Classification (NCBI taxonomy): domain Eukaryota; kingdom Metazoa; phylum Chordata; class Chondrichthyes; order Heterodontiformes; family Heterodontidae; genus Heterodontus; species Heterodontus francisci. The sequence continues at coordinate 137,348,095 of NC_090374.1, read as the reverse complement.
AGAGATAGCAGAAGCTCTAACCACAACCTTTCAATCTTCCTTGGATATTGGTGTCAAAGGACTTGAGGATTGCAAGTGTTGCACACCTTAAAAAAAAAAGGGTGAGGGATAAACCTGGAAGCTACAGGCCATTCAGTCTAATGTCAATAGTGGGAAAAGTACTAAAGACCATTGTCAAGAACAAAATTAATTCTCAGTTGAAGAAGCATGTGTTAATAAGGAAGAGTCAGCCCAGATCCCAAAAGCTGAGATTGCATGACTTCAGTCTGAGCTTCCACTGCAGCACTCAGACATTGGGTGACTTCTGTTTGTGTTGCAATGGAAGCTGAGACATGGGCAATCAGATGCCACAAGTGCTCTCATGGAGTTGCCCGCTACTGGGCTCCAAGCTGTGTGCAAAGCCGCATGCCAAGTTGCTGCCAGACTCCTCCATTCTCTTAGGCAGCGACAAAAGACTCTCTGACAGCCCTGCCAATGCTCCAAGCATTTTAATGTGCATGCCTATCAACCTTCTCTGTAGTTCACCCCATCAAAGTACTCATCTGAGTCCTCTGAATCAGAACTCACGCCACCTCGCCCTCCAGGTTTAAGAAATGGGACCTTTAATAAATGATAATTCTTATGGAATTAGTGGGCCTAGTATTGAGATTGCCTGGAAAGAAGCTGTTCTTCTCTCTTCCTCTGTTAAGAAAGGTTCTATAGCAGGAAGTCAGGACAGCGTAGGCCTGTTATCTCTGCCAAGGACATGATTCTAGCACAGGCTCTGAAACAAGACATTCCTAAAGCTGATAAGGTGGGATCTCATGATTAATGGTTAAACAATGTTCTAGCAAGCGATGAGCCATGAGATGACCTTCATGGCCTCCAGATGGAAATAGGACAGATTACCTTGAATATTAAAAAAGTGATTGACCTGGTACACGTACAGGCCACCAGAAATAAGTACATAAACAGGTGCTCGGGAGGGAAATCCTCAGTCGTCTTTGGATGCGAAAGATCCATGCTGGTTCCGGCCTAACACTTTTGGTTCGCTCAAGAAGACTAAGGACCCCGAGGACTGAAGGGACCACCACCACCTTGGCCAGTTCAAGGAAGCAGAAGACAGCTGTTAACAGACAGGAGTCTGCCACTTCCAGCTGCAGGATCAGCTACAGATAGACTGTCACTTCCAGCCGCAGAGATCAAAGACAAAGAGATTGTCACTTCTAGCTGCAGAGATCAGCTACATTCGCTCACTCGTTCTCCATGATTGGTGTACCATTCTCATCTGTCACAGGTCATATACTTTTCCTGTCTTTTTAACTTATGCATCATCATATTTAAACTGCTGCTTCTCAATATGCATCATATTTTAAATTGCTGCATCGTAACAAATAACTTTAAGATCACATTATAAACTCGACTCCCTTCTTTGGGTATCTGTGACTCCGGAACCTAAATCTTACACAGGGAGCACTCCCATTTTCCCCTGCCCTGGCGGCATGCCACTTGTGTATGGTGACTCACCACATGCAGATCCCACCTCTATGCTACCCTCTAAGGACACACAGTGCCAGTATCTGAGCTGGTGACTGGGAGTGTCAGATTGAGTGATGGTGTTTCATCATCATTTTCTTCTTCCTCTTGCACTTCATAACTCTGCAGTGCTGTCTGGCCAGGTGTCATTTCTTGGGCATTTGAAAGAAGCAAGGCATAAGAGTAGGGTTGCGGATGGGAACAGGGGGAAAGCAAGAGTTGCATCGTTACACTGTCTGCAGCTTGGGAATCGGAAGAGATTATGAGATGAGGAATAAGTGGAATGTGAGAATTAGATATGAACAAACCATCATCTTCAATCGTTTCAGCCCACCATTGACCACAGCCCTCAGTCATGGCTGCTCCAATGATGGCGAGGAACATCTCCTCAATTGGGGTGAAGATATACAGTCATGCCTATCACCTGTCAGTTAGGTGTTGCTGCATCTGGTTATGCACCATCTTGTCCTGCAAGAGAAAGGGAAGAGTGGTGGAATGTGTTTGGGTGATGTGGTTGTCATGGTTAAATAGCTGGCATTTGTCCAAGCTGTGAGATGTGGGGGTGAGGATTGCAGCACTGCTAAGTGTGTGAAGGTGAGGAAAAGTTATTAATGTAAGGTATGAGTCATGATGGACGGAGATTGTTGGCAGGTAAGTGAAGTGAAGTGCATTGAGCAGTGGGCAAGGCTAGTGGTGCAGTTGGTGGAATGTACCATTTGAAGATGCATTTACTAACTTTGACCACTTGATTGAGGTCATTGAATGTCTTTCAGCCCTGAATCCAGGTCCTCGGGGCTACACTCCTGGCTTTAACCTGCATGGCTATCCAATCCCATTGCCTTCTCAGAGTTTGTCTGGAAGGCCTCCTGACCTCCTATGGGTAGAACACCTCTCGCTTCCTGCACCAAGGCCTCCAGTGCTGCGTCAGAGAAACTTAAAGCCTGCTCTCTGCCATGTTGTTCCATTCTTGTGCACAAATTCACTTATGCAATGAATTCCAGCACTTGCTCCATCTAAAATGCACCTCTCCTTTAAGAGGTGCAGGCTTTCTTAGAGTATCAGGCTAGCTTAAACTCATAGTAGTCTCTCAAGATTTTGCAGCCCCTATTCAGTAGTGCAGCCACCCAACAGTGTGTTAGTGCTGGCTGCACCCCGCAGTCATGCAAATGAGCAGGCAGTGCAAAGTTTGTGTGCTACATGAATGAGAATGAGTGGGTGCAGGTTAATTGTGCATCGTGATCCTCGCATCCATTTTTTGGTCTTAACAATGTTTTTCTCCTATATCTTTAATCATCCAGGGAGCTTCAGTTTTGGATGCCATTATTTCCCTCCTCATGGGAATGTGTCTAGTCTACCCAAACAATCTCCTCCTTGAAGGCCTCCCATTGCTCATATACTGTTTTTATCTATCACTCTTTGATTCCAATCTACCTGGGTCAGATCCCCTTCCAAGTCACTGAAATTAGCCCTCCCCCACTTGAATATTTTCACATTTAATTGTTCCTTTGATAACTATTCTAAACCTGATGATACTATGATCACTGTTCCCAAATGCTGTTCCCCCACTGAAACATGCTCCGCTTTCCCTACTTCATTCCCCAAAACAAGTCCAGCACTGCTTCCTTCCTGGTTGGGCTAGAAACATACTGATCAAGAAAGTTCTTGTGTATGCCAACCCCCTCTTTACCCTTTATACTGTTATTTTCCCAGTCTATATTAGGACAATTGAAGCCCCACATTATCATTAATCTAAAGATCTTGCACCTTTCTGCAATTTGTTCCTCTGCCTTTCCCACTATTTTGTGGCCTATAGTACACACTCAGCAGTGTAATCATTCCTCTATTGATATTGATCCCTATTTTTAACCAAGTAGATTCTGGGCCGAATTTTGTGGCTAGGCTGCAGGACCCGCCGTCGGGACTGGAAGCAGGAGCCGCTTGCGTTGGACAGGGATCAACTGGCCGCACGCAATCATCCGCTACCAGCCAATTAAGAATTGGCAAGGCCATTGAGAGATTGGAGGTGGGCAGAGAGGCAGCAGAGGCGGCATGAGGTTGCACTGCAGCACAAACTGGCGCCATATTTAAAGGGCTGCCAGCACTCAGTGAAATGGGTAGTCGTAGCAATGGGGTGAGGCAGCAGCATATCCTGTCAGCGGCATGACTGCATCTCGGTGAGAGGTGCCCGTCTGACTCCAGTAATCACCCCAAGTCTGGCCACATGCAGGATGCATTCGTGTGCCCCCATTATGGACCGCTGGGCTGCCACTAGCATAGGCATTGTGCTTGTCTCTGTGACACGACTAACCATGTTCAACTTTCTTCTTGCAGGTGAAGACATTCGATAACTTAAAGGAATAGGGTCAAGACTGGTGGAGGGTAACCATACCTAGTCATCGTTCTAACCCCCATGGAGGAGGAGGCTTGGAAGTGGCAATGCAGCACAGCTGTGACTACATCACCGATGGCAAGGAATGAATGCAGACCCAAGAGAATGAGTGGCCAAGTGAAGAGGGTCAAGGGAGCCTCTGCCGCATACGAGGCTTATGTGCTTTTTTTTATTCGTTCATGGGATGTGGGCATCGCTGGCTAGGCCAGCATTTATTGCCCATCCCTAATTGCCCTTGAAAAGGTGGTGATGAGCTGCCTTCTTGAACCGCTGCAGTCCATGTGGGGTAGGTACACCCACAGTGCTAATAGGAAAGGAATTCCAGGATTTTGACCCAGCAACACTGAAGGAATGGCGATATAGTTCCAAGTCAGGATGGTGTGTGACTTGCAGGGGAACTTACAGGTGGTCGTGTTCCCATGCATCTCTTGCCCTTGTCCTTATAGGTGGAAGAGGTCGTGGGTTTGGAAGGTGCTGTCAAAGGAGCACTGGTGCGTTGCTGCAGTGCATCTTGTAGATGGTACACACTGCTGCCACTGTGCGTCGGTGGTGGAGGGAATGAATGTTTGTGGATGGGGCGCCACTCAAGCAGGCTGCTTTGTCCTGGATGGTGTTGAGTTCCTTGAGTGTTGTTGGAGCTGCACCCATCCAGGCAAGTGAACAGTATTCCATCACACACCTGAATTGTGCCTTGTAGATGTTGTACAGGCACTGGGGAGACAGGAGGTGAGTTACTCGCCGCAGGATTCCCAGCCTCTGACCTGCTCTTGTAGCCACAGTATTTATGTGGCTGCTCCAGTTCAGTTTCTGGTCAATGGTGACCCCCAGGATGTTGATAGTGGGGGATTCAGCGATGGTAATTCTATGGAAAGTCAAGGGGAGATGGTTAGGTTCTCTTTTGTTGGAGATGGTCATTGCCTGGCACTTGTGTGGCACAGATGTTACTTGCCACTTATCAGCCCAAGCCTGGATATTGTCCAGGTCTTGCTGCATTTCTACACGGACTGCTTCAAAATCTGAGGAGTCTCGAATGGTGCTGAACATTGTGCAATCATCAGCGAGCATCCCCACTTCTGACCTTATGATTGAAGGAAGGTTATTGATGAAGCAACTGAGATGGTTGGGCCTAGGACACTACCCTGAGGAACTCCTGCAGTGATGGCCTGGAAATCCAACGATGGCCCCAAACCCAATGGCTCTCTCAGCTTGACTGTCCGGATCGGTGGGAAAACGCACATATTCACTGGCCCTCTTGAACAGACCATCAGTCACCATCTTGATGCATTGCTGTGCTGCAAACTGCGAGATCTCACACATATCTCCAGTGGATCCCTGGAAAGATTCAGAGGCGTAGAAGTTCAGCCACCGGCATTGGATGGCCACCACTTTCAGTGAGGCTCGGTTCGTCCTCCAGCATGGCACACAGCTCAGTGATGACCCCCTGAAGAGGCGGAGTATTCAGTGACACTGCCGCTTGGATATTTGAAGGTAGCTGAGCCTCTGATGGTACACTCTCTCTGGAGGGTAGCCTCTTCTGCACTCAGGAGGCTGATTGTGTGCTCTTCTGCACCTTTCTAGTGTGTCCCCACCCCATCGAGACAGTTGGTCCTAAGGTTGCTGTTTTCCCACTGGCTATGGATGGACCTCCCTCTCTCTCTGCTGCTACTCCTCACTGGAGGCTCTGAAGCCTGGATGAATGAGGCCCATGGCAGTTGGCCCCTCTCCATTTCCCAGACTAGGCGCAGTGGTGAGCACCGCAGCCTCACAGCTCCAGCAACCCGGGTTCAATTCTGGGTACTGCCTGTGCGGAGTTTGCAAGTTCTCCCTGTGACTGCGTGGGTTTTCGCTGGGTGCTCCGGTTTCCTCCCACAGCCAAAGACTTGCAGGTTGATAGGTAAATTGGCCATTATAAATTGTCCCTAGTATAGGTAGGTGGTAGGGGAATTGTGGGGATGTTGTAGGAATATGGGATTAATGTAGGATTAGTATAAATGGGTGGTTGATGGTCGGCACAGACTCGGTGGGCCGAAGGGCCTGTTTCAGTGCTGTATCTCTAAATAAAAAATAAATAAATAAATGCACCATTGCATTCCCCCCTGCCCCCAACCCCCGTTTCTTGTGCTCAGGTTGCTCAAGTGCTAATGCCAAGTGGGTTTCTGGCAGCACACTCCTGCAGTGCTGGCACCGTTTCCCCCTCCAGCCTGCAATTGCCAATGTCTGCACTGCTCTACATGCCCTGGCACACCATGGTTGCCAAATGAAGCCAGCACAGAGCTCCCACTGCTTGCCCCCTCCTTTTACCAGGCAAGACTCTGAAACCCTGTTCCAGTGCACCGTTTGTAAAATTGAAAACCCCCCACTCTCAAATAACGAATTAATGCCTTAATTACTTTCCCACCACGTTTCGGCACGATGTCCTCACAACATGGCAGCCACTGTCGGGAATATCCGGCAGCGACATGAAGACGTTGGGCTTCAGTCCCGGCGTCCTTTATCCTGATATTCCACCCCCTCCCACCTCCCAGCCCATCCCCAAAAGGCCTAGAAAATCCAGCCTTTTGTCTTTCAACCTTCAAGTACGTCATCTCTTTCTAGTGCTGTAAAAGTATCTTTGATCAAACTGCCACCATGCTCCTCATCTTTGCTGAATACACTGTAGCCAGGAATATTAAGTGCCCTTTCCTCCTCTTGTTTGAGCCATGTCTCTGACATTGCCACTATATCATAAACCTGTGTGGCTACATCTCAGCAACCTTATTTACCATGCTCTGTACATTTACGCACATGCACTGCAAACCCATCCTAGGCTGCCTCGCATTTCCCCCTCCCTTCTGTTTCTGAGCTTTATTCTAATGCTGTTTGTTGCTCCAAGTCCTCTGTGCACCTTACATCTCCTCTCTAATGCTTCATCCTGGTGCTCCCCCCCACCCCCCACCCCCCAAAATTAGTTTAAACCTTTTCCGCAGCATTAGTTAACTTCCTTACAAGGACATTGGTTCCTGCTTTATTGAGGTGTAATCCGGCCATCTTGTGCAAGCCACCTCTTCCTATCCTGCCTGATGGCCACCCATTTGCTATTCTCCTGAACTCTATGTGGCTGTGGGTGGTCACTCCTGGAACATGTGAACCATAAATTCTCAGCCTCCCATGTGCAGTGTAGTGACTCCAGCCATTCCTCACAAACCCTGAGCTTGAGTTCAAACAGCTTCTTGCTGTGTCCTGGTGTTCCTACTTAGCACAGGAATTACAGGCAACAGGTCTCAGCTCTTCCATCAGCTATTTTGTGAAACTTGCTCTGAATTTAAGGGGAGTTCTATATTGTGCAATAATTTCTCTCAGGGGATTCCATTGTTCCTATGTTTGAGGAGGACATAGCAGAGGAAAGGTTGGAAGCCAAGTGACCATGGCATCATACATGCAGCCAGGAATCTTATCCGTACCACAGAGTCTACAGACCACAGAATTTCTAACTGGATTTTTCTTATCGCCAGTACCGCAGAAGGTTGGATTTCCCCTGACACCGAGACAGAGAAAAGCCAGCTGCTGGAATCTGATTTGCAGTCTCTTTCCACCTGGATCACTATCTGTAGCTGTGAAGGTGACAACAGCAGTTAACGTTTCTGCATCTTGATGCTTCCGGGCAGTAATTTTTTCCCTTTCAAGTATTTATCCAATGTTCTTTTGAAGTTACTATTGCATGTGCTTCCACCATCTTTTCAGACAGTGCATTCCAGATCACAACAAATCGCTGTGTAAAAAAAATGTCTCCCCCATGTCAGCTTAAATCTGTGTCCTCAGGTTATTGAGCCTTCTGCCCTCTTCTTTACTGTTATCAAAACCCTGTATGATTTTGAACACCTCTGTCAAATTTCCTCAACCTTGTCTGCTCTAAGGAGAACAACCCCAGGTTTGCCAATGTTTCCACATAACTGAAGTCCTGCATCCCTGGTACCATTCTAACAAATCTCTTCTGCACCCCCTCCAAAGTCTTGAAATCCTTCCTAAAATGTGCTGCCCAGAACTGAACACAACATTCCAGCTGAGGCCTAAGCGGTGTTTGATAAAGATTTAGCTTTTGTACTCTATTCATCTCTTAATAAAGCCAGGATGCCATATGCTTTTTGAAGTCTTCTCAACTTATCTCGTCACCTTCAAAGATTTGTATACACACACTCCCAAGTCTCTGTGTTCCTGCACCTCCTTTAAAATTGCACCAATTAGTTCATAATGTCTCTCCTCATTCTTCCTACCAAAATACATCATTTCACACTTCTCTGCGTTAAATTTCATCTGCCGCGTGTCTGCCAATTTTACCAGTCTCTGTCCTCCTCCAGTCTGTTACAATCCTCTTCATTGTTTACTACATTTCCAAGTATCATATCATCAGCAAACTTTGAAATTATGCACCGTATACTCAACTGCAGGTCATTAATACACAGCAAAAAGAGCAGTTGTCCTAATACTGACCCCTTGGGAACACCACTGTCTACTTCCTTCCAATCTGAAAGACAACTGTTCACTACTCTCTGCTTTCTGTCCCTTAGTCAATTTTGTATACATGCTGCCATTGACCCTTTAATCCTAAGGGCTTTAATTTTGTTAATAAGTCTATTATGTGGTACTTTGTCAAATGATTTTGAAAGTCCAAATAAACATCCACCACACTACCCTCATCAATCCTCCCGGTTACTTCAAAGAAACGAGCAAGTGCATCAAAAATGATTTTCCTTTAACAAATTCATGCTGACTTTCATTTATTACCCCATACTTTTCCAATGCCAATTAATTTTGTCCAGGATTATTGTCTCTACAAGAACCCTACCATTGACATTGGGCTGACTAAGAATATTAAAACCTAAGAAATAAGGGCAAGAGTAGACCATATGGCCCCTCAAGTCTGCTCCACCAGTTAATATGATCATTCTTGATCTTCTGCCTCAACTCCACTTTCCCGCCTGCTTCCCATATCCCTTGATTCCCTGAGCGATCAAAAATCTATCCACCTCAGCCTTGAATATACACAATGATGTAGCATCCACAACCCTCTGACTGGCCTGTAGTTGCTGGGTTTACCTCTATCCCTTTTTGTGAACAGGGGTGTAAGATTTACAAACGTCCAGTCCTTTGGCACCACTCCCATATCCAAGGAGGATTGGAAGATTGTGGCCAGAGCCTCTGCAATTTCCACCCTTACTTCCCTCAGTAACCAAGGATGCATCGCATTCAGACCAGGTGGCTTTCCTAGTTTGAGGACTTCCAACATTTTAAATACCTCCTCTTTATCTATTTTTATCCTATCCAATATAAACTGTCTACACCTTTATTGCTACATTATCAGGACCTGCTTCTGTCGCTCCCACTTGCCCAGTTTCTGTTTCACCATGGCTGCTCACTCTTTCCAGTTTTTGCCTCATGCCCCGGCCCCTCCGAACCATATCCCCAGCACCTTCAGGTAGTTTGACCCTAATAGGGATCAATTGGCCCAGTTCCCAAAGAACATGGCCTCACTCTTGCCACGATTTACTTTGGCTCCCGAAGCCAGTTTGAACTGGTCACAAATGCTCATCAGTCTGCGAATTGACAGCGGATCCAAGCAGAAGACGGCAACATCGTCCATGTACAGGGAGGTTTTGACCTGAGTGCCTCCACTGCCTGGGATTGTCACCCCTCTTATGCCACATCCTTCCTGATGGACATAAAGTTTTATACAGCACAGGAACAAGACAGAGGAGAGAGGACAGTCCTGCTTGACTCCAGGTTTGATTGGAAAACTTTCCAATTCACACTGTTACGACCAGGTGAGAAAGAGGACTAAGGTCCCCTTTCAACCTTCACCTGGTCTTACTGTAACAGGGTTTTATTTTTAAACAGCTCCCCCTTTGGTGAATCCTTGTTCACCGCTTTCCAATTATAAGGCAAAAAAACTAGCACAAACAGGCTTTCTTAGGTTTAAAGAAGAAAAGTTGAAATTTATTAAACTTAAACTCCAATTCAGTTAACGCCTACAGATACAAGTCGTGCCCCACGCTCGCATGCATACGTGATACACACATGCAAATAGAGACAGAACAGAGCAGAAGAAAAATACAGTGGAAAGGTTTGAGGCAATATCTGAAGAGCTTTTGTTACGGTTCTTTGAGCTCACTGTAGAGTCCTTGATTGTAGGTAGATCTTGCTTTTCGTTGGGGCCCAGTATTCTTCTTAAACCTTGTTCACTGTAGGAGACTTTTCTCTCTTGGGGTTCATGTGTCCTCAGTGGATTCAGAGGCTTGTGAGTAAGAGATGGGAGCAGACCGACAGGAGAGGCTGTGGTGAGTCAGCCAGGAGAGACCTTCTCAGTCCAGGAACACACTGCTTTCTGTACAAACTGTTTGTACAAATTCAAAAAACTCAGATTGCCCAGCAAGTTAGTCATGTGACCAGCTGGTTTGTTCATGGCCGTTTGTGTATTCGGCCATCTTCGCAGTCAACCTGGAATGCGAGCTCCCCCACCTTCTACATCTGGTGATCAAAAGCCATTTGTGGGTTGAATGTTAGGGAATGGCTGCTTTGTCCTTCCTAACACCGTCTGCCAATATGCAAACGTCCCTTCCAGCCACGGCCGATCTGTTCAACAAGTCCTCCCCTCACTCCAGTAACAGTTTAAAATCAATGTTCATGACAACGCCCTCTGTGTACCTTTTGGAAGAAGAAACATGAGCACATCTCATCCTGCACCACGGAGCGGACTCTGGATTGGAAGATGATCTTCGAGGCCTCCGCAGCAAAGAGTGAGGCCTGCTCGCTCTTCACCTCTTGGAGATCCTCCTTGATCTCGACCCCCATCAACTGCAGCAGCAGATTCCGCATGCTTTTCTGGAGTCGGGATATTTCCCTCTGTCCCTCATTTACCTTCTGAATACCTTTGAGGATGAAGAACCTCTTGATGTTCACCTTGATCGCTTCCCACTAGAGTGTCGGGGAATCAAAGAGGGGTTTTATGGTTCTCCAACCTTTATAATCCCTGATCAGTTTCTTGATACTTTCTCAGTCAACAGTTTCACGTTCAGCTTCCATGTACCTGTGCCAACCCTCTGGTCTTCCTGTAGATGACAGTCAGCCAGAAGGAGGCAGTGGTCAGAGAAGAACACTGGCTTAATGGGGGGCATGTTTGTTTCAACAGAAGGAAGAACCAGATGTGTCAATTTAACTCTTGGCTGCATTTATTTTAAATAAATTACAATAGTAAATAATATATTTATATATTAGTCAGTTGCCAGCATTCGCCAGAGCTGGCGGGCAGCCATAAAGACAGGGCTAAATTGTGGCGAGTCGAAGAGACTTAGTAGTTGGCAGGAAAAAAGACAGAGGCGCAAGGGGAGAGCCAACTGTGCAACAGCCCCAACAAACAAATTTCTCTGCAGCACCTGTGGAAGAGCCTGTCACTCCAGAATTGGCCTTTATAGCCACTCCAGGCGCTGCTTCACAAACCACTGACCACCTCCAGGCGCGTATCCATTGTCTCTCGAGATAAGGAGGCCCAAAAGAAGAAAGAAGAATATTTATATTAAATTATGTTGATTGTAATTCACATTACATGTTCATTTCATCGAACTTTACTGGTCTTCAGTAAGAATGATCCAGTTCATCTTGGCATTACTATCAGCTGCTACTTGTGATGCTGCTCACAGCTGCCCTCATGTGGGCAATGAATTTATAACACTTCGATGTAGATGAAGCTTCATTTTGTCGAGACCAGAGATTCCCAAACTCTTTTTTCTGGCCTCTGCTTCGGAGATTCATGCCTGTGTGTGTGTTTCTTCCTAAGAAACAGAGTTAATGTTATAACTGTGGAATCGGGGCCACGGGTTATGAATGTACATCCATTCCTGACCTCTCCCCATGACTTTCAATCTGTTAAGTTAATGGAATCCACATTTATAAAATTGTCCTCGTTACCTTTAAGTAGTGAGAACAATAATTGGATGGTGGCCATTTTACACCACATGGACTGCAGCAGTTCAAGAAGGCAGCTCACCACCACCTTCTCAAGGGCAATTAGGGATGGGCAATAAATGCTGTCCTAGCCAGCGACGCCCACATCCCATGAATGAATAATTTTTTAAAAATTGGTTTCTCTCTTCCTTTCTCTGGGCAAAATGTCACATTTTGGTCGCCAGATCAGTTAGAATGGAAATAGGGAAATGACAGCATCAGGGACAGTAGGGAGAGGAAGCACTAACAATAAATTACCTCCAGCAGCAAGTACTGGCTTATCAAATGAAAGCAATAATCTGTTTCATAGAATCCTAGAATGGTTACAGCACAGAAGGAGGCCATTTGGCCTGTTTTGTCCATGCTGACTCTCTGCACCAGAAATTCAGCTAGTCGCACTCCCTCACTCTTTCCCTGTAGCCCTGCAATTTTTCTCTCTTCACATAATTAACCAATTTCCTTTTGAAAACCACGATTGAATCTGCCTCCACCACACTTTCAGGCAGTACATTCCAGGTCCTAACCACTCACTGCGTAAGAAAGTTTTGCCTTATGTCACTTTTGGTTCTTTTGCCATTCACCTTAAATCGGTGTTCTCTGGTTCTTGACCCGTCTGCTAATGGGAACAGTTTCTCCCTATCTACTCTGTCCAGATCCCCTCATGATTTTGAACACCTCTATTAAATCTCCCCCTGAACCTTCGTTCTCAAAGGAGAACAGCCCCAGCTTCTCCAATCTATCCACAAACTGAAGTGCCTGATCCCTGGAACCATTCTCGTAGATCTTTTCTGCACTCTCTCTTGTCTCCTGTCCACAACCTTGGACAGAATTGGACACAATACAATTGAGGCTGAACCAGTTCCTTGTTTTTGTACTCTATGGTCCTATTTATAATGCCCAGAATCCTGTATGTCTTTTTAACCATTTTTGCAACCTGTCCTGCCACCGTCAATGATTTGTGTACATATACCCCAAGGTGCCTCTGTTCCTGCACCCCCATTTAGAATTGTATCTTTTAGTGTCTATTGCCCCTCCTTGTTCTTCCTACCAAAATGTATAACCTAATAACTACATTTAAATTTCATCTGCCACATGTCCACACATTCCACCAGCCTGTCTATGTTCTCTTGAAGTCTATCATTAGCCTCCTCACAGTTCACAATACTTCTAAGTTTTGTGCCATCTGCAAATTTTGAAATTGTGCCCTGTACACCCAAGTCTAGGTCATTAGTATAGATCAAGAAAAGCAGTGGTCCTAGTACGGAACCCTGGGAGGCCCACTATATACCTTCGTCCAGTCCACAAAGTAACCGTTCACCACTATTGTCTGTTTCCTGTCACTCAGTCAATTTCATATCCATGCTGCCACTGTCCCTTTTATTCCATGGGTTCTAATTTTGCTGACAATACTGTTATGTGGCACTTTATCAAATGCCTTTTGGAAGTCCATGTACACCACATCAACTGCATTACCCTCATCAACCTCCTCTGTTACCTCATCAAGCAAGTTAAGATAAACATGATTAGCCTTTAACAAATCCATGCTGGCTTTCCTTATTTAATGCACACTTGTCCAAGTGACTATTACTTTTGTCCCGGATTATTGCTTCTAAAAGCTTTCCCACCACAGAGGTTAAACTGACTGGCCTATAGTTAGATTATGATTAGATTAGATTAGATTAGAGATACAGCACTGAAACAGGCCCTTCGGCCCACCGAGTCTGTGCCGAACATCAACCACCCATTTATACTAATCCTACACTAATCCCATATTCCTATCAAACATCCCCACCTGTCCCTATATTTCCCTACCACCTACCTATACTAGTGACAATTTATAATGGCCAATTTACCTATCAACCTGCAAGTCTTTTGGCTTGTGGGAGGAAACCGGAGCACCCGGAGAAAACCCACGCAGACACAGGGAGAACTTGCAAACTCCACACAGACAGTACCCGGAATCGAACCCAGGTCCCTGGAGCTGTGAGGCTGCGGTGCTAACCACTGCGCCACTGTGCCGCCTAAGTTGCTGGGTTTATCCTTGCAGCTTTTTTTGAACAAAGGTGTAACATTTGAAATTCTCCAGTCCTCTGGCACCACCCCATCTGCCACATGTCCAAACATTCCACCAGCCTGTCCATATCCTCTTGAGCTGGATCATTGCTTCGGAAACACACTGATCTAGAAAATTCTCCTGAACAAACTTCAGAAACTCTTCCCCCTCTCTGCCCTTTACACTATTACTACCCCAGTCTATATTAGGATAATCAAACTCCCACATTATAACTATTCTGTAGCTTTTGCACCTCGCTGTAATTTCCTTGCAAATGTATTCCTCTATATCTTTCCCGCTAGATGACGGCCTATAAAACATAAGCAGTAATGTAACGGTGCCTCTCTTGTTAGCTGTAACCAAATAGACTCTGTCCTTGACCCCTCTAGGACATTCTGTCTTTCCAGCACTGTAATATCCCCCCTAATTAATACTGCCACTCCTCCTCCTTCCTTTCCTTCCCTATCTTTCGAGAGCACCTTGTATCCAGCACTGACTGTTAAGTGTCCAGCTGAAGCAGTTACTCTGAGTGCTGGGTTCATGATCAGAAAGAATGACAGAAATTCCAACTATTTAAATAAATGGTTTTTTTGGGGGGTACGGGGTTGGGGTGGATTTTTAAGGTGGCATTTTTAAACTGAAGACGAGGGAGTTTGAGACTCAGAACTTCAACCTCAATGCAATTACTGCCTTTTAATTCTCTCATGTTTTCTGATCACTACTCTCACTTATAACATTTCCTTAATATTGACAGCTCTGGTGAAATGCAAGAGTAAAGGTCAATTTCTAACTTTCATCTGAAGATAGGATTGACGACTTTCCCAGATTGTTTGGAAATGTCCAGCGATGAAAGACTAATCCCCCAGGCACTGCAGCAAGCAAGCCAGGAGATCAGTAACGTTCACGCTTCCTGGTTTGCGCCTATGGTTTTCACCTTTCTTTGTCCGCTCGTGATTGGCTCTCTGCTTGTTAGAACCTCTTTCATGACAGCTGCTGGAATGAAACCCTTCTCACTGTCACCACCCTACCTACTGTCTCTGGCACTCAAAGTTCTGCATGCAAGCTGTTACAGCTGTCTGTCTTCTGTTCACAGGCTCCCAGCAATTCCCAGTCTTCCATTTCAACAAATAGCCTGGAATTCCTTCAAAGGTTGTATGGTGAATTAAATGGAAAAAACAAAAGCTGCAGCGGGGTTAATTTCTCTGCTTGTCTCCAAGGGGGCAGAGCAAAACATTCTCAGATGCGCCACTTTACGTAACTTTAAAAAAAAATTCTCCATTTTTACAACCAGGTGAGAAAGGGGTCTGGGCTTCCCTCTCAGCCTTCACCTGGTCTTAGAGTAACAGGGTTTTTTTTTAAACACACTGCTTTTTTAGCTCCCCCTTAGTGAATCCTTGTTCACTAACTTCCAATTATAAGGCAAAGAAACTAGCCACACAGGTTTTCTTAGTTTTAAAGAAAAAAAGGTTGAGAGTACTCTGATTGGCAGGATGTAACTAGTGGTGTCCCACAGGGATCTGTGTTGGGGCCTCAATTATTCACATTATTCATTAACGACTTGGATGATGGCATAGTAAGTCATATATCCAAATTTGCTGATGATACAAAGTTAGGCGGCATGGTAAACAGTCTAGATGATAGCATAAAATTGCAAAGAGATATTGACAGACCAGGTGAGTGGGCAAAACTGTGGCAGATGGATTTCAATGTGGGCAAGTGTGAGATTATCCATTTTGGACCAAAAAAGGATAGAGCAGAGTACTTTCTAAATGGGAAGAGGTTAAGTACAGTGGATGTCCAAAGAGACTTGGGGGTTCAGGTGCATAGATCTTTAAAATGCCACGAGCAAGTGCAGAAAATAATCAAAAAGGCTAATGGAATGCTAGCCTTTATATCTAGAGGATTGGAGTATAAAGACACAGAGGTTATGCTGCAGATGTACAAAACCCTGGTTAGACCCCACTTGGAGTACTGTGAGCAGTTCTGGGCACCACACCTTAGGAAGGATATATTGGCTTTGGAGGGAGTGCAATGTAGGTTTACAAAAATGATACCTGGACTACAGGGGTTAAGTTACGAGGAGAGATTACACAAATTAGGCCTGTTTTCACTAAAATTTAGACGGTTAAGGGGTGATCTGATTGAAGTCTTCAAGAAATTAACAGGAAAAGACAGGCTAGATAAAGATAAACTATTTCCACTGGTTGGTGATACTAAAACTAGGGGGCATAGTCTAAAATTTAGGACCAGACCGTTCAGGAGAGATGTTAGGAAGCACTTCTTCACGCAAAGGGTGGTAGAGGTTTGGAACTCTCTCCCACAAACAGCAGTTGAAGCTAGAACAGTTGTTAATTTTAAATCTAAGATAGATTTTTGTTAAGCAAAGATATTAAGGGATATGGGCCAAAGGCAGGTATATGGAGTTAGGCCGTAGATCAGCCATGATCTCATTGAATGGCCTACTCCTGTTTCTATCTTCCTATTCTTCTTTCTTCTTCTTTTGGCCATGGATACGCGCCTGGAGGTGGTCAGTGGTTTGTGAAGCAGCGCCTGGAGTGGCTATAAAGGCCAATTCTGGAGTGACAGGCTCTTCCACAGGTGCTGCAGAGAAATTTGTTTGTTGGGGCTGTTGCACAGTTGGCTCTCCCCTTGCGCCTCTGTCTTTTTTCCTGCCAACTACTAAGTCTCTTCGACTCGCCACAATTTAGCCCTGTCTTTATGGCTGCCCGCCAGCTCTGGCGAATGCTGGCAACTGACTCCCACGACTTGTGATCAATGTCACACGATTTCATGTCGCGTTTGCAGACGTCTTTATAACGGAGACATGGACGGCCGGTGGGTCTGATACCAGTGGCGAGCTCGCTGTACAATGTGTCTTTGGGGATCCTGCCATCTTCCATGCGGCTCACATGGCCAAGCCATCTCAAGCGCCGCTGACTCAGTAGTGTGTATAAGCTGGGGGTGTTGGCCGCTTCAAGGACTTCTGTGTTGGAGATATAGTCCTGCCACCTGATTCCTATGTTCCTATGTTTATTAAACTTGAACTCTTATTCGGTTAATGCCTACAGATACGTGACGCGCCGAAGCTAGCATGCATACACGATATACACATGCAGATAGAGACAGAAAAGAGCAGAAGAAATAAAGTGGAGAAGTTTGAGGAAACTGAAGATGGTTTTGGTTACTGTTCTTCGAACTCACTGTAAAGTCCTTGATTGTAGGTAAGTCTTGCTTTTTGTTGGGGCCCAGTATTCTTCTTAAATCTTGTTCGATGCAGCAGACTTTTCTCTCTTGAAGTTCATGTGTTCTCAGTGGGTTCAGAGGCTTGTGAGAAAGAGATGGGAGCAGACAGGAAAGGCCTTCCCACTCCAGGAGCAGACAGTCTTTCTTTCTAGTTCAGACTCTTTGTACAATTCAGAAAAACCCAGGTTGCCAAACAGGTTAGTCATGTGACTAGCTGGTCTGACCACATCTGTTTGTGAATTCTCTGGTCTTAGCCGACCCTGGAATGTCTCTTCTTACATACAATACCTGGTGCTCAAAGTCCATTGTGGGTTAAATTGGAGCAGGGAATAGCCCTTTTGTCCTTCCAAGCACTGGCTGTTAGTATGCAAAAAATGTTTTTCCAGGCAAGGGCCTGGTGATTTTTTTAAACAAGCCCTTTCTTCACTTCAGCGATAGTTTTAAATTGAATGTCCATATGGCAAAATTAATATGCCTCATTCTTGGCAGGTGGGGGTCTAGCATGACACCATCGATAAAGAACTAAACTCCATTTTAAACTGTTCTTTTCCCAAATTCCTTTTGGTATCCTTAGGGTTTGAAAACAACAAAAATCATGAATAACATTATTAACTTCCAAGGAAAACATCTCCATCAAGGATGACAGCATTTTAGATTAAACTCCAGTTGTTTCCAAACAAAGGTTTCTAACCCAAATATGTTTTCTTCATACAACCAGGATGATTCAAAATTTCAATTCACAGCAATAAACATTTAAAATTCAAAATTGCCAATGTTATATGAGCAAGCCTTATATCTGGAACTAAACTCCCTCATACCTTGACGTGATAACATGGAAGTTCATTGTTGCCACAAATGAAATTCCAGTTTTCCCAAATTAACAGGTAAGTTAACCCTAACAATTTAAACTTAATTCAGACCAATGTTTACTTACTACACATAGAACAGAATAGCATATGCTTTTTTAAGAAAAGGTAAATTACATCATTTGTCTTGAGCTTTCTTCAGGTGCCTTTTCAAATGACTGTAATAAAATTTTAAAAACTAAAGAAAATGTTATTTAACATTCTTACAACAAAAGACTTAACACCAGCCTCTTAAACAAACTTTGAATCTTTCCCATATCTTTTATTTATCTTTTCTCTCCCTTAAACCAATTTCCAATCCCTGACATAAAAGCAAAATACTGCGGATGCTGGAAATCTGAAACAAAAACAAGAAATGCTGGATTCACTCAGCAGGTCTGGCAGCATCTGTGGAAAGAGAAGCAGAGTTAACGTTTTGGGTCAGTGACCCGAAACGTTAACTCTGCTTCTCTTTCCACAGATGCTGCCAGACCTGCTGAGTGAATCGAGCATTTCTTGTTTTTGTTCCAATCCCTGACGTTTGCTACTTAAAAACAGTCAGTAAGACATGTCTTTAATTTAAACTGCAAAAAAGCAATAGCAGATTTTAAACTTTGGTCCAATTAAAGCAAAGTGTTTTAAAACATGAAATAGAGTTTCTGCCAGGATTTCAAGCCTTCAAGGCTGAAGCTTATCTCTTACAAAATTGTTCATTGCCTTTTCACAGTTACAAAATCAACTTTTAAAATAAAAATAAAACATTACACCAGCATCTTTAATTTAAAATATAATTCAATTTTTAATATCCCATTTCTGGGTGCACAATGTTAAATTGAAATGAACAGACTCAACAATCACATTCACACTTTCCAAATTCCAAGCAACTTAGAAATATTGATTCCTGTAATGGGTTATCAATTCAAAGTACCAAAAATCTGTGTTAAATTCCCAGTCCCGAGCCCAAGGAACACATAGGTTCAACTAGTTCACAACCAAAACATGACTCAGAAACACTGAAAAAATAGAACAAGTAACAGACTCATGCTTTCAACATTAAAGTCAGATTACAAAGTGTTAACGACTGTTAGCTCTACGGAACACAAGCTACACAGATAAAGACATTCATTCGTGGAAGCTTCCAACATTCATACAGACTCGAATAAAAAACACGATAACTTGCTTTTACTCACTTTAAATTTCACTAAAATTTTCTTATTTAATTTGTCCTACTTTCCTCAGTCTGATACATCTCACTTCCCCACTCCGGCTCTCCCCAATCTATGTTTCCACCATCGGCCTCGTAGGTCGAGACAGTGCCTCCCACGGTTACAGCAGACACAATTGTCCCAATCTACCCTGCAGTTCCAAATCTTTTCTTAAACACTCATTCTCCTCCTTCTGTTGTTTCAACTGACTTTTATTTTACTGAGTGTCAATCACGGCTGTGCCAGCGTTCAGGTTAGAGACATGCTGCTGTTGTAACAGAGCAGTCGTACGCTTGTAGCACAGCTCCAAATCTCGAACCCACTGGTTCAGTCGTTCAACCTCTTTATCTTTCTGAGTAGTGGCCTCTTGGATCTGCTGAATGCTGTAAGCAAGAAGGTTATTTGCCTTTTCTATCTTGAACAACTTCTGGCATATCTTATCTTGAATGAAAGCTATAACTATCTTGTATTTTTGCTCAAAGACCTGTTTAACATCTTTAGACATCATGACTTCATTTATTAGCTTTATATATTCTCGTATAAGTGCCTGTGAACGCTGATGGGTCTGTTAAGATCTTCACTCTCCCTAAATGGGTTTTCCCTCCCAAGATGCATGTTGGCCAGACTCATGGACTCAAGATCCTCATTTTCTCACATAAACATTCACAATGCGCCAAGTCCCATCTGGGGTGCCAGATGTAAGATTAGATAAGATAGGGATGATTTACACCTCCTTCTCAGGTGGGAACAGACTTGCAGCACAAAGCTTGTTGGGAGTCGACTTTATTGAGATAAAGGTAAGGACAAGTTTGTTACGTTTTCAGATAAAGCATAGTCAGAGGCTCGGGCGGCGATTAACAGTTCAACACAGATACTACCCATATTAGAGACTGAACAGCAGACTGTACAATTCTTGCTCTTGCAGCTTCTGGTCTTCAAGTTTTTTGGTTGGTCTCTCTTGTCTCTTTTTTTTTGTTTCTTTTTGCAGCGGCGACGGAGAGCGAGGTGGCAGCTGGGTAAGTAAGTCCTATATATTTGGGCAGCGGCTGAACCCGAGACACTACACCTGTAGTGTCTCCCACCCGCCCTCCTCCTCTAACCAAAAAAAAAGGACTCGGTGGTGTGTAGATAAGGTAAGGCTTTTTCTATTTCTTTTTTATTTTTCGTGTGATTGGTAAAAACTTTTCGTTCCTTTTTCATTTATCTAAGTTAAGACTAAGTTAAGCTTAAGATTAAAAATGGCAGGAGATCTCAGACCCGTGTTATGCTCCTCTTGCTCAATGTGGGAGCTCAGGGACACGGCTGATGTCCCTGGCTCCTTCACGTGCTGGAAGTGTGTCCAGCTGCAGCTCTTGTTAGACCGCATGACGGCTCTGGAGCTGCGGATGGACTCACTTTGGAGCATCTGCGATGCTGAGGAGTTCGTGGATAGCACGTTTAGTGAATTGGTCACACTGCAGATTAGGATTGCTGAGAGAGAAAGGAAATGGGTGACCAAAAGGCAGAGAAAGAGCAGGAAGGCAGCGCAGGTGTCCCCTGCGGTCATCTCCCTCCAAAACAGGTATACCGTTTTGGATACTGTTGAGGGAGATGGCTCACCAGGGGAAGGCAGCAGTAGCCAGGTTCATGGCACCGTGGCTGGCTCTGCTGTTCAGAAGGGCGGGAAAAAGAGTGGAAGGGCTATAGTCATAGGGGATTCGATTGTAAGGGGAGTAGATAGGCGGTTCTGTGGTCGAAAACGAGACTCCCGAATGGTATGTTGCCTCCCAGGTGCACGGGTCAGGGATGTCTCAGATCGGCTGCAGAACATTCTGAAGGGGGAGGGTGAACAGCCAGTTGTTGTTGTGCACATAGGCACCAATGATATATGTAAAAAATGGGATGAGGTCCTACAAGCAGAATTTAGGGAGTTAGGAGCCAAGATAAAAAGTAGGACCTCAGAGGTAGTAATCTCAGGATTGCTACCAGTGCCACGTGCTAGTCAGAGTAGAAATGAAAGAATAGTCAGGATGAATGCGTGGCTTGAAAGATGGTGCAGGAGGGAGGGGTTCAGATTTTTGGGATATTGGGACCGGTTCTGGGGGAGGTGGGACTATTACAAATTGGACGGTCCGCACCTGGGCCGGACTGGAACCAATGTCCTTGGGGGTGCTTTTGCTAACGCTGTTGGGGAGGGTTTAAACTAATGTGGCAGGGGGATGGGAACCAAATGAGGAGGTCAGTGGACAGTAAGGAGGTAGTAACTAAAGCCTGTAAGGAACTAGATAATGAAATCAGCGTGACTAAGGGGAAGAGTAGGCAGGGAGCAGATGATGAACACAAAGGGACTGGTGGTCTGAGGTGCATTTGTTTTAATGCAAGAAGTGTAGTAGGTAAGGCAGATGAACTTAGGGCTTGGATTAGTACTTGGGAGTATGATGTTATTGCTATTACTGAGACTTGGTTGAGGGAAGGGCACGATTGGCAACTAAATATCCCAGGATATCGATGCTTCAGGCGGGATAGAGAGGGAGGTAAAATGGGTGGAGGAGTTGCATTACTGATCAAAGAGGATATCACAGCTGTGCTGAAGGAGGGCACTATGGAGGACTCGAGCAGTGAGGCAATATGGGCAGAACTCAGAAATAGGAAGGGTGCGGTAACAATGTTGGGGCTGTACTCCAGGCCTCCCAACAGCGAGCGTGAGATAGAGGTACAAATATGTAAACAGATTATGGAAAGATGTAGGAGCAACAGGGTGGTGGTGATAGGAGATTTTAATTTTCCCAACATTGACTGGGATTCACTTAGTGTTAGAGGTCTAGATGGAGCAGAATTTGTAAGGAGCATCCAGGAGGGTTTTCTAGGGCAGTATGTAAATAGTCCAACTCGGGAAGGGGCCATACTGGACCTGGTGTTGGGGAATGAGCCCGGCCAGGTGGTTGAAGTTTCAGTAGGGGACTACTTTGGGAATAGTGATCACAATTCCGTAAGTTTTAGAATACTCATGGACAAAGACGAGAGTGGTCCTAAAGGAAGAGTGCTAAATTGGGGGAAGGCCAACTATACCAAAATTCGGCAGGAGCTGGGGAATGTAGATTGGGAGCAGCTGTTTGAAGATAAATCCACATTTGATATGTGGGAGGCTTTTAAAGAGAGGTTGATTAGCGTGCAGGAGAGACATGTTCCTGTGAAAATGAGGAATAGAAATGGCAAGATTAGGGAACCATGGATGACAGGTGAAATTGTGAAACTAGCTAAGAGGAAAAAGGAAGCATACATAAGGTCTAGGCGGCTGAAGAAAGACGAAGCTTTGGAAGAATATTGGGAATGTAGGACCAATCTGAAACGAGGAATTAAGAGGGCTAAAAGGGGTCATGAAATATCTTTAGCAAACAGGGTTAAGGAAAATCCCAAAGCCTTTTATTCATATATAAGGAGCAAGAGGGTAACTAGAGAAAGGATTGGCCCCCTCAAGGACAAAGGAGGAAAATTATGTGTGGAGTCAGAGAAAATGGGTGAGATTCTAAATGAGTACTTTGCATCGGTATTCACCGAGGAGAGGGACATGACGGATGTTGAGGTTAGGGACAGATGTTTGATTACTCTAGGTCAAGTCGGCATAAGGAGGGAGGAAGTGTTGGGTATTCTAAAAGGCGGACAAGTCCCCAGGTCCGGATGGGATCTATCCCAGGTTTCTGAGGGAAGCGAGAGAGGAAATAGCTGGGGCCTTAACAGATATCTTTGCAGCATCCTTAAACACGGGTGAGGTCCCGGAGGACTGGAGAATTGCTAATGTTGTCTCCTTGTTTAAGAAGGGTAGCAGGGATAATCCAGGTAATTATAGACCGGTGAGCCTGACGTCAGTGGTAGGGAAGCTGCTGGAGAAGATACTGAGGGATAGGATCTATTCCCATTTGGAAGAAAATGGGCTTATCAGTGATAGGCAACATGGTTTTGTGCAGGGAAGGTCATGTCTTACCAACTTAATAGAATTCTTTGAGGAAGTGACAAAGTTGATTGATGAGGGAAGGGCTGTAGATGTCATATACATGGACTTCAGTAAGGCGTTTGATAAGGTTCACCATGGTAGGTTGATGGAGAAAGTGAAGTCGCATGGGGTCCAGGGTGTACTAGTTAGATGGATAAAGAACTGGCTGGGCAACAGGAGACAGAGAGTAGTAGTGGAAGGGAGTTTCTCAAAATGGAGACGTGTGACCAGTGGTGTTCCACAGGGATCCGTGCTGGGACCACTGTTGTTTGTGATATACATAAATGATTTGGAGGAAAGTATAGGTGGTCTGATTAGCAAGTTTGCAGACGACACTAAGATTGGTGGAGTAGCAGATAGTGAAGGGGATTGTCAGAGAATACAGCAGAATATAGATAGATTGGAGAGTTGGGCAGAGAAATGGCAGATGGAGTTCAATCCGGGCAAATGCGAGGTGATGCATTTTGGAAGATCCAATTCAAGAGTGAACTATACAATAAATGGAAAAGTTCTGGGGAAAATTGATGTACAGAGAGATTTGGGTGTTCAGGTCCATTGTTCCCTGAAGGTGGCAACGCAGGTCAATAGAGTGGTCAAGAAGGCATACGGCATGCTTTCCTTCATCGGACGGGGTATTGAGTACAAGAGTAGGCAGGTCATGTTACAGTTGTATAAGACTTTGGTTCGGCCACATTTGGAATACTGCGTGCAGTTCTAGTCGCCACATTACCAAAAGGATGTAGATGCTTTGGAGAGGGTGCAGAGGAGGTTCACCAGGATGTTGCCTGGTATGGAGGGCGCTAGCTATGAAGAGAGGTTGAGTAGATTAGGATTATTTTCATTAGAAAGACGGAGGTTGAGGGGGGACCTGATTGAGGTGTACAAAATCATGAGAGGTATAGACAGGGTGGATAGCAAGAAGCTTTTTCCCAGAGTGGGGGACTCAATTACTAGGGGTCACAAGTTCAAAATGAGAGGGGAAAAGTTTAGGGGGGATATGCGTGGAAAGTTCTTTACGCAGAGGGTGGAGGGTGCCTGGAACGCGTTGCCAGCGGAGGTGGTAGACGCGGGCACGATAGTGTCTTTTAAGATGTATCTAGACAGATACATGAATGGGCAAGAAGCAAAGAGATACAGACCCTTAGAAAATAGGCGACGGGTTTAGATAGAGGATCTGGATTGGCGCAGGCTTGGAGGGCCGAAGGGCCTGTTCCTGTGCTGTAATTTTCTTTGTTCTTTGTTCTTTCTCTTGTTGTCATTCAGGGACAAAGTCAAGACATCTTTTATCCTGGATGCTATCAATTAAGCCTCCCTTTCTCCAGTTAGTGATTAGTCTTGTATTAACGGATGACTTTCTTAACCTTTCAGATTTATGAGGTAATACACCTTTGTGCTGACTATTGTATTCCATGCTTTTACATTCCAAAGTTCCTTATCTCATTACAAGATAAATCTACATTTTGTTCTTACAGAAGCTGTTTTCACTGACTGCTCTCAAGGTCTCACCCTTTTACTGCAAGTAAGCATTTTAAAACTTGACATAATCTCCCAGAATCCCTCTGCCTTGACATCTTGTCTATACTGTGCCCTATTTCCTAGGTTTTCCCACTTTAGCATACTACAAAGAAGGATTCGAATACAGCTCAATATTAATTTATGATAATAAGTTAGTTAGTTTATAATAGCTAGATTTTAACAATTAGTATTCTAGTTAGTAACTTTTTACTAACTTAATAATCTTACAGAGTGAACATTGATAACAACTGTGACTGACTAAGGATGATTTTGCGAATGGAAGGTGGTTTCCAGTGGTGTTCCACAGGGCTCAGTGCTGGTTCCCTTACTGTTTGTGTTACATATTAATGATTTGGACTTAAATGTGGGAGGCATGATTGGGAAATTTGCTGATGACACAAAAATTAGCCTTGTATTTGATAGTGAAGTGGATAGCTGTACTCTCCAGAATGATATCAATGGTTTGGTTGAGTGGGTGGAAAAGTGGCAAATGGAATTCAATCCGCAGAAGTGTGAGGTAATGCATTTGGGAAGTGCGAACAAAGCAAGGGAATACAAAACAAACAGGAGGATATTGATAGGGGTAGAGGAAGTGAGAGACCTTGGAGTGCATGTCCACAGGTCCCTGAAGATGGCAGGACAGGTAGATGGAGTGAAGAATGCTTACCTTTATTGGCTGAGGTATAGAATTCAAAATCAAGGATGTAATGCTGGAACTGTATAAAACGCTGGTTAGGCCACAGCTGGAGTATTGCGTACAGTTCTGGTCATCACATTACAGGAAGGACATAATTGCTCTGGAGAGAGTACAGAGGAGATTTACAAAAATGTTACCAGGGCTTAAAAATTGCATCTATGAGGAAAGATTAAATAGGCTGGTGTTGTTTTCCTTAGAACAGAAGAGGATGAACGGTGACTTAATTGAGGTGTACAAAATAGAGGGGCCTAGATAGATTAGACAGGAAGGACCTGTTTCCCCTAGTGGAGTGGTCAATTATCAGGGGGCACAGATTTAAGGTGATTGGTAGAAGGATTAGAGGGGACATGAGGAAAAACATTTTCAGCCAGAGGGTGCTGGGTGTCTGGAATTCACTGCCCGGATTGGTGGTGGAGGCAGAAACCCTCAACACATTTAAAAGGTACCTGGACCTGCACCTGCACCTGAAGTGCTGTAACCTGCAAAGCTATGAACCAGGCGCTGGAAGGTGGGATTAGATTGGGCGACTAGTTTTTTCAGCCAGCGCAGACACAATGGTCTGAATGGCCTCTTTCTGTGCCGTAACCTTTCTATGGTTGTATGGAACCACTCTATGCTAACTCTTTAAGTTGTCTAATACACGCATGACCAATCAACACCCCACAAACCACAAGACTCTTCTGTTGATGAAGTGACGCTCTATTCCCCTTTAAATTGTTTCACTGTAGTGTGGTTCCTTGTGTTAGCTGCTTCATCATTGTGACTAGCTGTGACTTGAACAGCTGCAGCAATCACAGATCCTGCTCAGAGACTGGTGTCAGAGAGAAGAGCAGGAAGCATAGAGGAATGGTAATCAAACTGATGAGCCCAGCACAATTTAAGTGCATTGTTTCTTTGGGCTAAATTTCCAAATTACCACTTAAATTACTGTTATGTAGTTTTAGTTTAAATAGGGCACTTTTTTATATTAATGATGCCTCATTTTGAGGGGAGTGAGGGTGCTCAGTTGTTCAGCTCGAACAAAACTGAATATTGTGAACTAAAACCTCAATATATCATTGGAATTTTGGCCTTGTTTGCTCAGACTAGGTTTAATCATTTGCTGTCATAAACTGCTGGTATTTTTTATTGGTACTTTTGCCTTGAACCTTCTGCAACATCAGTCATTTTCAGGCTCCTGTTCTTACTCCAAGGGCTGGATTTTACGTTGGGCAGAAGGGAGCTGACCACTGACGTAAAGGTCAATGGCAAACCCGCTTCCGGCCGGTCCAGGGATCTGTCCCGCATTTTACAGGTCCCCAGGCTTTAATTGTTCCGAGGCAGGACTTGCATCCATTTGAGAGAGTAAGTCCCGCCTCATTGAGCTGCCGGCCAATTATTGGGCCAGCAGCTCTTTTTCTCAGCCGAGGACATGGTACCAGGAGTCTGGGTAAGTTGGAATTTGCCTCACTGGGGGTAATCAGTCGTGCCCTGACAAAGCAAGGATGGTCGTTTGGAGGGAAGGGGGCGTCGGGTCCTGGGGGTGGTTGGGGAAGTGGGGGTGGCCCTCAATCGGGCACTCTGTGCCCATTTGTCTGGGTCCACCCCCGGGGCGCTGAGAGGCTGCCAGGTTTCACTGGGCGGACTTTCACGCCTCCCGGACGCCGGCCTTAGTTGGCCTGGGGCGGGCGGCCCGTTTCTCGCCCCCGCCAGCCCACGTAAAGTGGGGCGGAGGCGGAAGCGGGTTGGGAAGGCCTCCCGGAGCCTCGCGCTCAATTTTACGCCACACCCTGCCACCATCCGGCTCACTGGGGTGGCGTAAAATTCCAGCCTAAGTGTTTGTTGTTTTCCTCTCTCAAACTCTGGATCCTAAGGGTTTGGTCTTTCTCTCCGTTTCAAATGTCATGAGATCAAACCCAGTCCAACCAGAGTTGACAACCCGAATGATCATAAGTATAAACATTAAAATAAAAACAGAAAATGCTGGAAATACTCAGCAAGTCTGGTAGCATCTGTGGAGCGAGAAACACAGAGTTAATGTTTCAAGTGGAATGATCTTCCATTAGAACACTGGAACCCTGTTTCCCCACAGATGCTGCCTGACCTGCTGAGTATTTCCAGCCAAGGCCTCTGACAGTCAGAGGACTGTGGATGAACAAGCCTCTACTGAGCCCACAGCTGATGACGAGCCTCTGGTGCCTCAGAATATGCACTAATGTCCCTCAGTGCCCACTCCTGCAGAGAGCCCAGCACCCAATACTGTGCCCACTGAACCCATGCACCCAAGCTATAACCCACCGGATCCTTGCACCCTACAATGAGCCCAACCGTGCAGAGTGCCCAGCACTGCAGGCCGACAATGGCGTCCGCTTCCCTTTATCCACTGCTCACCATGGCTGTCTTCCCGCAGCATAACTGAGGCCTCGCCTTGCTACCACCACCTTTAAATGGCCGGGGATCAGAAGGCACATGATCCCCGTGCGCCTTTGACTAAATTTAAAACCCCGCATAAAATTGCAATCACTTTAATGCAAATGTATTACTGCTAGCTCGTCAGCAGTTTAAATTACAGCGCAGTCAGTTCGGGATGCCAATGCTGCCTTGGACCTTTCCTGCTGCTGACAAAATCCAGAACTGACATCACAACGTCGGGTTTCCAGGAGAGTGCATCCATCACTATTTTTCCCCACGCCTCCACTCCACTAAGTTCAGCCCATTGACTGTGAATCTGTTCCCCCTATCTATTACTTGTTAGGATTTTTTAAAAGCTATCTTTAATTTGTTGTAAAAGGCTTGTTGCTTTTGCAGACCTGGGGTTGTCCATCTAATATACTGTGTTGACTGGGTGAAAGATGTTGCCCCCCAAGCTGTGCCAGTGAGAGAGATGCAGGGAGCTGGTCCCCCAGGGAGCTGCTGCTGCATTCGGGCCGCTTCAGGACACCGGTTCTGCCAGCAGGGGACGGAAGATGTCCAGGCTTCCCGAGCACAGTCTTGTTTTGATCGCGCTCAGGTTGGCTGGTTGCGCCGATCCGTCTTTGTGCGTTTCTCTCTGCTGATGGCCACCTCGGTGCAGGAGCACAGTGTCTCGATGCTCTTTGTCAAGGAGGATCAGATGGGAGGATTCCAGTTCTCCAACTCGCTCGAGAGTCAACAGCCGCTTAAGCTGGAAGTGAAAGCGGAGGAGGAAGGAGCGGACCTGCGTCTGATTGACGGTAAGTTTAGTTTTAGCTGAGCGCCGAGATGCTGCGAGACTGACCTGGCCATGAGACTGGTTCAATTTGAATGGCAGGGCAGCAGTAACACTGCACTTCCCAATGTGACACCGTAGGCCCGGGTTCCAGTGCAGACTAAACTCATTCTGACCAAGACTGTGGTGCAGCCTTTCATCCATACACAGAGCTCTGCTCACTCCATTGCTATTTCCTTAACTCTAGAATAGAGAGTACAGGGAGAATCTGTTTTATGCTCACATTAAAAGGGACTCGTTATGGAGTTTAGAAAGTTCCCACATTACCCAATGGATTAACTGATCACACCAGGCTGAAGTCATGCTACAATGGTATAAATTCAGACTGGATTACTGGAGGCAATCTAATACCCCAACTGTAATGCAGTTAGGAATCTGACTGGAACCTGACAATCGAGTTACACAGTTATCATTTGTATGGTAGCATAGTGATATGTTACTAGAGTAATATTCCTGAGACTTGAGTTCAAATCCCACCACAGCAGTTAGGGAACTTGAGTTCTGTTAATTAAATAAATCTAGAATAAAACATTAGTAACGGTGACCATGAAATTACTGGATTGTTGTAAAACCCAACTAGTTCCTTGAGGGGAGGAAACCTGCTGTGCTTACCCAGTCTGGCCTGTATGTGACTCCACACACATAGCAATGTAGTTGCCTCTGAAGTGGCCACTCAGTTGTATCAAAAACTGCTATGAAAAACTGTAATTGACACAGACTGCAGCAGTTCAAGAAGGTGGATGGTCATCTGAAACCACTTGGTATCATTGTGAAGTGGCAGTATAATTCCAACCAAGTAGTAGCTTGGAGGGGTTTCCAGTATACTAACGCAAAGTCACTATATTTTCAAAATACTCACAAGATCTCACGATAATTAAGGATGAGGACATCTATATATCCCACCTTTATATATCCAGAAACCCTGCCCCATCACCTCCATCTCCTCCCATTACAGCATCCAATTATTTCCTAAATGATTTCAGGGGTTTTGCCTCTGCTATTGTGTGGAAGTACATTCCAAGCGTTTGTAAAGAAAAATTTCCTGATGATATTGATCCTAAATGTAACTCTTACTGATTTGAACGTGTGTCCCCTTGTCCTACGCTCTCACATTTAATTTAAAGTAGTGTTCTGGATTGTCCTTTTTCATAGCATTAACTATCTTAGAAAACTCAAGAAGACTGACTCCCAGACACCACCTTTCTTGGCTGAAAAAAGCATCTTGCATTTATATAGCACATTTGTAAAGTATTAAAACATCCTAATACACTTAATAGGAGCATTATCAAACAAAATTTGACACATAAAGAGATTTTAGGGCAGGTGACCAAAGAGATCAGTTTTAAGGAGCCTCTTAAAGGAAGAGAGAGCGACGTGGAGAGGTTTAGAGAGGGAATTCCAGAAGTTAGGGCCTTGGCAGCTAAAGGTATTGCTGGCAATTAAAAATCGGGAATGTTCAAGAGGCCAGCATTGGAGGAGCACAGCAATCTTGGAGAATTGGTATGGCTGGAGGAGGTTACAGAGATAGAGAGGGTTGAGGTCATGGAAGCATTTGTAAATCAGGATGAGAATTATAAAATCGAGGTGTTACCAGTCCCAGAGCCAGTGTAGATTAGTGAGCATGGGTGATGTATGAATGGGACTTGCTGTGAGTCTTTTTTTTATTCTTTAATGGGATGTGAGCGTCGCTGGCAAGACCAGCATTTATTGCCCATCCCTAATTGCCCTTGTCGTGAACCGCCTTCCTGAACTGCTGTAGTCCATTTGGTGCGGGTACTCCCATAGTGCTGTTAGGAGGGAGATGCAGGATTTTGATCCAGTGACAGTGAAAGAGCAGCAATATTTTTCCCTGTCAGGATGGTGTGTGGCTTGGAACAGAACATGCAGTTGGTAGTGTTCCCATGCATCTGCTGCCCTTGTACTTCTAGGTAGTTGAGGTCGTGGGTTTGGAAGGTACTCTTGAAGGAGCCTTGGTGAGTTGCTGCAGTGCATCTTATATCTGGTACACACTGCTGCCATTGCGCATCGGTGGTGGAGGAAGTGAATGTTGAAGTTGGTGGATGGGGTGCCAGTCAAGTGGCTTTGGCCTGGATGGTGTCGAGTTGCTTGAGTGTTGTTCGAACTGCACCATCCAGGCAAGTGCACAGTATTCCATCATACTCCTGACTTGTGCCTTGTAGATGGTGGACAGGCTTTGGGGAGTCAGGAGGTGAGTTATTCGCCACAGGATTCCTAGCCTCTGACCTGCTCTTGTAGCCACAGTATTTATGTGGCTACTCCAGTTCAGTTTCTGGTCAATGGTAATCCCAGGATGTTGATAGTGGGGGATTCAGCAATGGTAGTGCCATTGAATGTCAAGAGGAGCTGGTTAGATTCTCTCTTGTTTGAGATGGTCATTGCCTGGCACTTGTGTGGTGCGAATGTTACTTGCCACTTATCAGCCCAAGCCTGGATGTTGTCTAGGTCTCGCTGCATGTGGGCACGGACTGCCTCAGTATCTGAGGAGTTGTGAATGGTACTGAACACAGTGCAATCATCAACGAACAACCCCACTTCTGACCTTATGATGGAGGGAAGGTCATTGATGAAGCAGCTGAAGATGTTTGGGCCTAGGATACTACCCTGAGGAACTCCTGCAGTGATGTCCTGGGGCTGAGAAAATTGACCTCCAACAACCACAACCACCTTCCTTTGTGCTAAATATGACTTCAACCAGTGGGGAGTTTTCCCCCGATTCCCATTGACTCCAGTTTTGCTAGGGCTCCTTGATGTCATACTTGGTCAAATGCTGCCTTGATGTCAAGGGCAGTCACACTCAACTCCGAATACAGACAGCAGTGTTTTGGTTGAGCTTAAGGTTACAGAGGCCAACCAGGAGAGCATTGGAATAGTCTTGAGGTAACAAAGGCATAGATGAAGGTTTCAGCAGCAAATTAGCTAGGGCAGAATCAGAGTCAAACGATGTCACAGAAGTAGAAGCAGGCAGTTTTGGTGCTGCAGTGGATATGGGGTTGGAAGCTCAGCTCAGGGTCAAATATTCGATTTCGAACAGTCTGGTTCAACCTCAGACTGTGGTCAGGGAGAGGGCTGGACTTGGTTGCTAGGCAACGGAGTCTGTGGCAGGGGCCAAAGTCAATGGCTTTGGTTTTCCCAATATTTAATTGGAGGAAACCTCTGCTTATCCAAATTTCAGACAAGCAACGTGACAAATCAGGGGCAGTGGAGGGGTTGAGAGAGGTGGTGGTGAGTTAGAGCTGGGTGTCATCATCCTATAGTTGGAACGCGAGGTTGTGTTTTTGGATAATGTTGCATGTAGATGAGAAGTAGGAGGAGACCGAGGACGGATCCTTGAGGGACTCTAGAGGTAACCGTGCAGGAACAGGAAGTGAGCCATTGCAGGTGATTCTCTGACTACGACTGGATAGATAGGAATGGAACCAGGTGGGGCCAGCCTTGTCAAAGGCTGCAGACAGGTCAAGAAGGATGAGGAGGGATAGTTTACCAAGTTTTTTCAGACTTTCCTTATAACTTTGACCTTTGATACTAGGGAATAGCCTTGTGTCTCTTCTCTGCAGTGCTTCCAATGCTTGTCTCAGCAACGAGAACTTAAGGCAGTACTCAAGGTGCAGTCTGACCAGAACGCTGTTTGAATTAATCATGTTTTCTCTAACTTGTATTCTACTGTTTTGGCTACATTGCTCAACATTATGCTGACTTGGTTAATCGCTGCTCTGCATTGGTTGGACATGTTTAACATCAAGTCTGCCTTGACTCCCACTTCTCTGTCAACTTCTTCCTCAGCTCTTTCAATGCCATTCATGGAATACACATGTTGCTTATTTTCCCTTCCTGTCATTGTACATGAAACACTTAGGGGTGTCCCTGAGAAATGTGATGAGGTGCTATATAAATGCAAATCTTTATTTACATTATTGTGATTTGTTATATATAGTGGTTATGGAAGTTCCAAGGGTCAATTCCAGATCATTATTTTGCTGATCTTCTGCGTGAAAAAAATGCAGAGAAAAATAACAGAAGCTGCTTTAGTAACTGACAATTACACCCAAAAGGATCTCAAAACTCAGTAAAAGCACCCTGTGAAATTGAAGTGCATTTTACTTAACAAAAATACTCTGGTGTAGTCACAAATAAAATTCAGTGACATAACAATTCAAATTGTGAGAAAATATTATTTTAGCTGAACTCCCTCATGATATCTATTAATAAAGTTGAAAGGTACCTCCATGGAATAAATCAAATGCAGCCTCGATGATCCATCACAAACATTCTTTTATTCAAAGGCCTCCGATGTGTATCTTTGGGAGGAACAAGAATCTCTTTCAGCAAGATCTTCAGATTCAATTTTAACAGCTTTATTAATCCTGCTCTCCCTCTGTAATTTCAAAGCTAGAAATTCCCCTCCCCCTTCCCCTAACAGAATTGTTTAGTTCCTTCCCCACTGCTTTTTTACACTGCACAATCTTGGCAGTGTGCCAGGTGTATCAGACACCCGTGCTTCAGTTTAGGTGAAAGGCATAGCCCTTCTTTGTTCCAGAACTTGCTCCAGTGTTCCATGACTGTGAGCCCTTCCCTCCTACACCAGCTTACAGGCACATGTTAATCTTCCTTTCCTAAACCTGTCTAGTAGGCAGCATTACCACCTTTGCAGTCTTGCTTATCAATCTCCTGCCTAACTTGAAAACTCTGCAAGACCTAAAATGTACTTCTATCGATGTCATTGGTTCCTCAGCCACAGTGAAGTGATGGAAGTTGGAAATGCATAAGAGGCCAGAATTGGAGGAGTGTAGATATCTCTGAAGGTTGTAGGGCTGGAGGAGGTTTCAGAGATAGGGAGCGGTGAGGACATTGGGGGATTTGAATACAAAGATGAGCATTTTAAAATTGAGGCATTGCCAGACCAGGAGCCAATATACATCAGCAAGCACAGGGTGATATGTGAATGGAACTTGGTGTGAGTTAGGATAAGGGCAGAAGAGTTTTGGATGAGCTCAAGTTTACAGAGGGTGGAAGACCCGTATATCCAAGTTTTCTGATGACACTGAGGCCGGGATTTTACAGAGCTCCTGACATTGGGCTCCATGGCGGGAGGAGCCAGAAGATCGTTCTGGCAGCAGCCTGCAGCAGAGCCCGACACCGGGAGGGCCAGGGCTGATCTTCCCGGCGGTGACGAGGCCCCATGTGGCCACCCCACCCCCGGGCCGCTGGGTGACGGGACCCAGATTTACATATGTAAATTAATTAAAAACATACATTTAAATAAACTTACCTCCAAGCTTATCGTTGGGCTGTGATCTCTGAGTGGTGGCCAATACTAATGAACTTTCATTTTCCTGTCTGGGGAAAGCAGGTGCCACAGTGGTGGGGAAGGGGGGAAACGAGAGATTTTTAGTGCAGGGGGCAAGGGGGCGAATGAGGTCAAACTTTCATCATTAGTGTGACGGAAACCACATCTTCCAAAATGAGACCTATTAATTTCGTTATATGGAACATTATTATTTGAACGCCTGCTGGACCTTGAACATAACTTGTTTTAAAAAGACCATAGAACTGTGGCTGAACACATGTCCGCACATTTGCATTCTAAAGGACAGTTGCATGGAGAGATAATGGGAGCACTCTCTGATCCAATTAGCCAGATGGGTTTTGTCAATAGTGATGATCAAGAGACATTGAGCCAGCGTTTTTTTATTATTTATTATTTATTTATTTATTTAGAGATACAGCACTGAAACAGGCCCTTCGGCCCACTGAGTCTGTGCCGACCAACAACCACCCATTTATACTAACCCTACAGTAATCCCATATTCCCTACCACCTACCTACACTAAGGTAAATTGGCCATTGTAAATTGCCCCATCTCCTGCAAGTCTTCGGCTGTGGGAGGAAACCGGAGCACCCGGCGAAAACCCGCGCGGTCACAGGGAGAACTTGCAAACTCCGCACAGGCAGTACCCAGAATCGAACCCGGGTCCCTGGAACTGTGAGGCTGCGGTGCTAATCACTGCGCCACTGTGCCGCCCATTTCAGTGCGCCCCCCGCCAACCCCCACTGAGAGTGCCTGGTAAGCTTGGAGGAATCTACAAATCTCACAGGCGAGACAGCTCCAAACAAGGAGCTATCTCATGCTGGCCAACCTGGGTTTTTTTGAATTGTGCCCGACACGCACAGATTTGGAAGAGACTGCAATTGAACTTCAAGAAGAGGGAACTCCCTCTCTCTGTCTGTCTCACGTAAAGTTCCAGGGACCCACAGAAGTAACTCAAGCTTCAAGACAGAAGAGTCCTGCAGGCTTCTGGTACCAGCTAAACAAGTTTGAAAGTGTGCACTGAGCCATAACGAGAACTGCATGACTTAACTTCAATCAAAGACTTTACATCCAACACAAAACCAGTAACTGAACTCCATCTATTACTTAAAGCCTTTCCCCCTTAATTCTTTCTCTTCCTCTGTCTCTATTTGTGTGTGTGTTTATCGCATATGCATGCTAGCGTGGTCATGGCGAGTATTCTTAGTAGTTTAACTGAGTTAGAGTTTTAAGGTTAATAAACTTATACCTTTCTTGTTTAAATCTGAGAAAACCTGTCTGGTTGATTTCTTTGCAATTACAATTAGAGAACAGTGAGCAAGGACTCACTGGGGGGGAAGCTAAAAACATTCTGTTTTTAAAATTTAAACCCTGTTACGGCCAAACCAAGAAAAGGCCGCGGGGGGACCCTGCCTCACCTAGTCGTAACATTAGTGTCAGGGATGATGGGAAGGGGGTGACCTGTGCACTTGGTTCAGTTCTTTGCGGGCGAAGGTCATGTTTGAAAGGTAATTGTTTTGGGGGGACAGGGTAAATACTTAATTTTATTGTTATTGAGGGGGTGGGAAAGGGGCAGCAGTTTATGATCAGAGCAGTGGGGGGCTATCACTTTAAAATTTTAAACTAGCCGGCTGCCCTTTTAAAATGGCGCCACGCCTGCACACAGGCAGCTAATGCCATTGCCGGTGTTGGAGAGCCCACCCCCTCCACGTGATTGAGGGGGGCGAGCTAACCAGGTCATTAACATGGGTGCGGTGGCATGGCGGCACGCGGGCCGCCAATTTTTTCGCCCACCGCTGGGAGCGGCAGTGGGTGAATAAAGTACTGCCCCAAGTTAGGTGACACAGTAAATAGTGTAGATTGGAGCAGAAAGTTGCAAAGGGACATTGATAGATTATGTGAGTGGGTAAAATTGTGGGGAATAAAGTTCAACATGGGGATGTTTGAAGTCATCCATTTTGGACATAAGAAAGATGGATCAAAGTTTTTTCTAAATGGTGTAAGGCTAGGAACTGTGGAGGAGCAGAGATTTAGGAGTCAAAGTACAGAACTCACTAAAAGCTAGTGGAGAGCTACAAAAAGTAAGTTAAAAGGCTGCTGAAATGTTGGCCTTTATTTTAAGGGGACTTGAATACAAAGGGGTGGAAGTTATGTTACAGTTGCATAAAACACCAGTTAGACCCCACTTAGAGTACTGCATTCAGTTCTAGGCATACATCTCAGGAAGGATGTATTG
The DNA here is from genome assembly GCF_036365525.1 of Heterodontus francisci. Lineage (NCBI taxonomy): Eukaryota > Metazoa > Chordata > Chondrichthyes > Heterodontiformes > Heterodontidae > Heterodontus > Heterodontus francisci. The sequence continues at coordinate 137,311,901 of NC_090374.1, read as the reverse complement.
GTGTTGGAGAGGGTGCAGTGCAGATACACCAGAATGATACCTGGGCAATAAAGGTTATATTATGAGCACAGTTTGCATAGCGAGGCTTTATATTCCCTTGAGTATAGAAGATTAAAGGATGATCTAATTGAGATGTTTAAGAGAGGATCTATTTCCTTTGGGGGAGTGTCAGTCAAGTGAGAAAAGCCTTAAAATCAGTGCTAGGCTGTTCAGGAGTCTGGAAACCCTTCTTTAAACAAAGAATAGTGGAAACTGAAACTCTTTTTTTCCTGTCACCACTCTCCCCCCACCCCCCCCCCACCAAAAAATATCTATTTTTGGGGGGCAATTGAAAAATGTGAAATGGAGAATGATGCACTTTTATTAGGAAAGGGTATTAAAGGCTATGGAACCAAGGTGGGCAGGTAGAATTAAGATACAAATTGGCCATGAACTAATGGAATGGCGGGACAGACTCGAGGAGCTGAATGGCCTACTCCTGTTCCTATCCTGTATCAGACTCCTTCAGAATTTATACCTATGATCAGCCAGCAAGGGCAGTATCTGATACATGGATAGTTAGTTTCCCTTCATTTATCTATGCTCTTGTGGTGAGTAGTGCACAATGAAGCTGTTTACATAAAGTTGATAACATCAGATTTTCATTTGATGTTCAAATAGTTGGTATCATTTAACCAGCTATTAAAATTATTTTTCATAAGATCAGGATCATGTCAATATAATTTCAGATGATGAGAGATGGGTTGACAGTTATGATTTTATTAACCTCTGGCCTACAGATATGACCGCAAAACCAGTGAACAAATCACTGCCCAAACAGCACAATGTAAATTAGTTTACGCTGTGTTTCTAGCATTTGCCAGCACCGTGGAGGTGAAAGTAGCCATTTATTGCTTGTTTAGCCGCCGTGCTTGGAGAACTTGGCAACAAATTTTGGGATCCTGATGACTGGCAAAGAAACTGTTATCTACTATTTAGTTTAGTTTAGTTTAGAGATACAGCACTGAAACAGGCCCTTCAGCCCACCGAGTCTGTGCCGACCATCAACCACCCATTTATACTAATCCTACACTAATCCCATATTCCTACCACATCCCCACCTGTCCCTATATTTCCCTACCACCTACCTATACGAGGGGCAATTTATTATGGCCAATTTACCTACCAACCTGCAAGTCTTTTGGCTTGTGGGAGGAAACCGGAGCACCCGGAGGAAACCCACGCAGACACAGGGAGAACTTGCAAACTCCGCACAGGCAGTACCCAGAATCGAACCCGGGTCCTTAGAACTGTGAGGCTGCAGTGCTAACCACTGCGCCACTTTGCCGCCCACATTTATTTAAAATGAAACAACCATATCAGTCAAAACAAAATTGACACAACTAGAACATTCAAAATGGAGCAGTGATTATGGTTAGCTTTTGTCTTGTTTGAGTTAGAATTGGATCTGCTAATTTGGTAATTACTTTTACTAATGTAAGTAATCAATGCCGTATGAATTCCTTGAAAATTTCTTGAAAAGGAAGGATGTACAGGGTTACGGGAAGAAGGCGGGGGAATGGCACTAAGTGAATTGCTCTTTCGGAGAGCCGGTGCGGACATGATGGGCCGAAAGGCCTCCTTCTGCACAGTAACAATTCTGTGGTTCTGTGATTCAGTACAGGATGTTACCAGTCTTTACGAGCCTATCTCTTGCTTGATTTGGGTACGCTGGTGTTTTTAGTTGAAGTCAGTGTCTGGAGGGAGTTGTTATGAAGGAACCAGTTTCTCCAAGCTCAACAGTACTTCCTTTATTATTGTGAAGCCTTCCACAGTGGTATTTTGGGGTAACAGATTTTCAGAGGCAAAGTTCTTCCTGGACTTCAACCTTTTGGGTGGTGGAGTGTGTCCATGCAGTGGGTATCTAGGATCATATACCTGTTTTTGTGTGTTCTCTCTTTTTTTACTGCAGGTGATGGTGATGCAACCTCTAGGATTCAGTATAACGAGTTTGAGGGAGTTAAAGTCCCTGTGGTGATCATAGAGGGTTGATTGAGCTTTCTTTCAATTTCGTGTGCATTGTTCAAATATGATCCTACTGGGGCACAGTTCTCCACAACTGAGTAAGATAGAACATAGAACAGTACAGCACAGTACAGGCCCTTCGGCCCCCGATGTTGTGCCGAACCTTTAACCTACTCTAAGATCAAACTAACTACCTACCTTTCATTCTACTATCATCCATGTACCTATCCAAGAGTCGCTTAAATGTCCCTAAAATATCTGCGTCTACCACCACCGCTGTCAGCGCATTCCACGCACCCACCACTCTCTGTGTAAAGAACTAACTTCTGACATCTCCCCGAAACCTTCCTCCAATCACCTTAAAATTATGCCCCCTGGTGATAGCCCTTTCCACCCTGGGAAAAAGTCTCTGGCTATCCACTCTATCTATGCCTCTCATCATCTTGTACCCCTCTATCAAGTCACCTCTCATCCTTCTTCGCTCCAATGAGAAAAGCCCTAGCTCCCTCAATCTTCCTTCGTAAGACATGCCCTCCAGTCCAGGCAGCATCCTGGTAAATCTCCTCTGCACCCTCTCTAAAGCTTCCACATCCTTCCTATAATGAGGCGACCAGAACTGAACACAATATTCCAAGTGTGGTCGAACCAGGGCCTTATAGAGCTGCAGCATAACCTCGCGGCTCTTAAACTCAATCCCCCTGTTAATGAAAGTCAACACACCATACACCTTCTTAACAACCCTATCAACTTGGGTGGCAACTTTGAGCGATCTATGGATATGGACCCCAAGATCCCTCTGTTCCTCCACACTACCAAGAATCCTGTCTTTAAGCCTGTATTCTGCATTCAAATTCGACCTTCCAAAATGAATCACTTCACACAGAGAGTAACAAATGAAACTAGCTGTTCTTTATAATGACATCAGTAGATTTACAAAGAGTGGCGATGACGATTAAATATTGAATTATATTTTATACATAGTCTTGTTGAGGCACTTTTTCTTTGTGGTTTATTTCCTAAATGCACAAGTATTGAGGCACTAGCAGGGTTGTATTCTTCAGCAGCAGACACCATTTCTCTGGTGTTACAATGATAAGAATTCAGTGAGACACAAGATTCAGGAGCCATCAAGACAAAGAGAATAAAATTCCCCATACACCTTGCTTTGTGTTTTTGAGGAATCGCTTTCAAATTGCCTCACTCTCAGACTGGTGTCAACTGTGGCTCAGCTAATAGCAACCTCGCCTCTGAGTCAGAAGATCATTAGTTCAAATTCCACTCCAGAAATTTGACACAAAATCTAGACTGACACTTCTGTGCAGTAGTGAAGGAGTGCTGCACTGTCAGAGATGCTGTCTTTCAAGGCCACAAATGCCTTCTCAGGTGGACTGAAAGGATCCTCTGGTACTGTTTCAAAGAAGAGCAGGGGTGTTCTCCTTGGTGTCCTGGCCAGTATTTATCTCTTAATCAACATCACTAAAACAGATTATCTGGTCCTTATTGTGCAAAATGTCTTCCCCACTTCCTTCTAGAACAGGGACATCCAGTGGTCATGAACGGCGCTATATAAGTGAGCAGATTAGCAGATCCAATTCTAACTCAAACAAGACAAAAGCTAACCATAATCACTTCTCCATTTTGAATGTTCCAGTTGTGTCGATTTTGTTTCGACTGGTATGGTTGTTTCATTTTAAATAAATAGTAGATAATAGTATGTAAGTACAGGTCTTTCATTAAATGCTATGGAGGTGGTATTATGTCAACACACATTGTATCAGCAAAACAACAGGAATGATGGGTGTGTAGAACTATGCAGTAGGGTGGAAGGAGGCTTGTGTGAAGAATAAAGATCAGTAACCATGGATGATATGCTACTGTGCTGCAAATTCTACTTCGTTTTTGCTGTGCATTAGTCATCCCCGGGAGCTCTTTTTTATTCATTCATGGGATGTGGGCATCGCTGGCTGGGCCAGCATTTATTGCCCATCCCAATTGCCGTTGAGAAGGTGGTGGTGGTGGTGAGCTGCCATCTTGAACCGCTGCAGTCCATGTGGGGTAGGTACATCCGCAGTGCTGTTCGGAAGGGATTTCCAAGATTTAGACCCAGCGACAGTGAAGGAATGGTGATATAGTTCCAAGTCAGGATGGTGTGTGACTTGGAGGGGAACTTGCAGATGGTGGTGTTCCCATGTATTTGCTGCCCTTGTCCTTCTAGTTGGTAGAGGTCGCAGGTTTGGAAGGTGCTGTTTAAGGAGCCTTGGTGCGTTGCTGCAGTGCATCTTGTAGATGGTACACACTGCTGCCACTGTGTGTCGGTGGTGGAGGGAGTGAATGTTTGTGGATGGGGTGCCAATCAAGCGGGCTGCTTTGTCCTGGATGGTTTCGAGCTTCTTGAGTGTTTTTGGAGCTGCACCCATTCAGGCAAGTGGAGAGTATTCCATCACACTCCTGACTTGTGCCTTGTAGATGATGGACAGGCTTTGGGGAGTCAGGAGGTGAGTTACTCGCCTCAGGATTCCTAGCCTCTGACCTGCTTTTGTAGCCACGGTATTTATATGGCTACTCCAGTTTAGTTTCTGGTCAATGGTAACCCCTAGGATGTTGATAGTGGGGAATTCAGCGATGGTAATGCTGTTGAATGTCAAGGGGAGATGGTTAGACTCTCTCTTGTTGGAGATGGTCATTGCCTGGCACTTGTGTGGCACGAATGTTACTTGTCACTTATCAGCCCAAGCCTCGATATTGTCCAGGTCTTGCTGCATTTCTCCACGGTCTGCTTCAGTATCTGAGGAGTCACGAATGGTGCTGAACATTGTGCAATCATCAGCGGACATCCCCACTTCTGACCTTATAATTGAAGGAAGGTCATTGATGATGCAGCTGAAGATGTTTGGGCCTAGGACACTATCCTGAGGAACTCCTGCAGTGATGTCCTGGAGCTGAGATGATTGACCCCCAACAACCACAACCATCTTTCTTTGCGCTAGGTATGACTCCAACCAGTGGAGAGTTTTCCCCCTCATTCCCATTGACTCCAGTTTTGCTAGGGCTCCTTGATGCCATACTCGGTCAAATGCTGCCTTGATGTCAAGAGGAGTCACTCTCACCTCACCTCTTGAGTTCAGCTCTTTTGTCCATGTTTGAACCAAGGCTGTAATGAGGTCAGGAGCTGAGTGGCCCTGGCGGAACCCAAACTGAGCATCACTGAGCAGATTATTGCTAAGCAAGTGCCGCTTGATTGCACTGTCGATGACACCTTCCATCACTTTACTGATGATTGAGAGTAGACTGATGGGACGGTAATTGGCTGGGTTGGATTTGTCCTGCTTTTTGTGTACAGGACATACCTGGGCAATTTTCCATATTGCCAGGTAGATGCCAGAGTTGTAGCTGTACTGGAACAGCTTGGCTCGGGGCGTGGCAAGTTCTGGAGCACAGGTCTTCAGTACTATTACCGAAGTATTGTCAGGGCCCATAATCTTTGCAGTATCCAGTGCCTTCAGTCATTTCTTCATATCATGCGGAGTGAATTGAATTGGCTGAAGTCTGACATCTGTGATGCTGGGGACCTCAGGAGGAGGCCTAGATGGATCATCAACTTGGCACAGCTGGCTGAAGATTGTTGCAAATGCTTCAGCCTTATCTTTCGCACTGATGTGCTGGGCTCCCCCATCACTTAGAATGGGGATATTTGTGGAGCCAACTCCTCCAGTTTGTTCTTTAATTGCCCACCACCATTCATGGCTGGATGTGACAGGACTGCAGAGTTTAGATCTGATCGGTTGATTATGGGATTGCTTAGCTCTTCTCAGTGACCATCTGGCAATACTAAAATCCAACATGGTCAAGGTCACAAACTGAATACCAGATCATCTGGAAACTATCCCTGCCAAGTGCAGTGGACCAACAAGGATAGGACAATTATTGCTGATATTCCTCTGTGGAAAACTGTAACGTTTGGACTCTGAATACTGTTGGGAAACTGCTCCTTTCATGGAGCACACTGTGGATAGGATGTGATTGGCCAGTTTCTTGTGTGGATGAGGAATCTCAGAAAAATGACATTCATGAGTGAACTGGTACGTCTTTTCCCATAAATTTAACTCTCACTTATCCACAGTCGCTATTGTGTTTTCTGTTTTTAAACTGTCATGCTAGGCCCACACCTGCAAAGAATGAGGCACATTAATTTTGTCATGAGCATTGTTATTAAACTGTTACTGGAGTGAAGAAAGGACTTGTTAAACAAATCAGCCGTGGCTGGAAAAGACATTTGCATATTAACAGATGGTGATTGGAAGGTCAAAGGACCATTCCCTGACACATTCAACCCTTGATCACCAGGTATTGTGTATAAGCGGAGCATTCCACAGACTGCTAAGGTGATACAATCCAAAGATTTGGTCAGACCAGTTAGTCGCATGACTAACCTGTTTGGCAACCTGGGTTTTTCTGAATTGTATAAACAGTTTGAACGGAGAATATCTGTTTGCTCCGTGACTGAGAAGATCTCTCCTGTCTACTCCCATCTCTTTCTCACAAGCCTCTGAATCCACTGAAGACACATGAACCCCAAGAGAGAAAAGTCTCCGACAACGAACAAGATTTAAGAAGAATGCTGGGCCGCAACGAAAAGCAAGATCTACCTACAATCAAGGACTCTACAGTGAGCTTGAAGAACCGCAACAAAAACTGTTCAGATATTGCCTCAAACTTTTCCACTTTATTTTTCTTCTCTTTTCTGTCTTTATTTGCATGTGTATCGCGTATGCATGCTATCGTGGGTGCGTCTTGTATCCGTAGTCGTCAACCAAATTAGAGTTTAAGTTTAATAAAATTTCACAAAAGCCTGTTTGTGCTGTTTCTTTGCCTTATAATTGGAAAGCGGTGAACAAAGATTCACCAAGGGGGAGTTAAAAACAGTGTGTTTAAAATTAAACCCTGTTACAGTAAGACCAGGTGAAGGCTGAGAGGGAACCCTGTACCTCTTTCTCACCTGGTCGCAACACAGTAAAATGGTTTTATTGAGAAGAATGTCAAAAAGTACCACTTATTGATATGTAGGTGAAAATCCTGGAAATAAGTTTCTTGGGAATAATTACCAGAGATCTTGCCAATTCACTGTAGTTTTTACATTGTCTGTGCCAATTAGCTTGAATCTTCCTGGGACTGCTTTTCCATTTGTTTACAGTAGCATCATTCACATGACAATAAAGCAGTTGAACAGTCCTTTAACTATAAATGTTACCATAGAAAGTGTGGCGAGTCGAAGAGACTTAGCAGTTGGCAGGAAAAAAGACAGAAGCGCAAGGAGAGAGCCAACTGTGTAACAACCCCGACAACCAATTTTATCTGCAGCGCCTGTGGAAGAGTCTGTCATTCTAGAATTGGCCTTTATAGCCACTCCAGGCGATGCTCCACACATCACTGACCACCTCCAGGCGCTTACCCATTATCTCTCGAGACAAGGAGGCCAAAGAAGAAGAATGATTGAGAGCTTGGGAGGAGGCGGGGGCGGGGTGCTGTTGGGGAAAGACAAGGTCAAAAATGCAGAAGATGAAATTGCTGAGAATTGAAAGGAAGATGGATAAAAATAAGTGCAAATTCATTTGACAATTAATGCCCAATATTGCTATCTTTGATAGTTTTGCCAAAAATGTAGAATAAAATGTGCAGAAAATGTGCTAAAATTTGTGACGAGAATTTATTATGATGCTTTAAAAGGAAACTGTTTTGTGAGATCCATGGAGAGAAATCGTTAACAATTTAAATGTAAAACCAGGCTGTACTGTGATTCTTTCATTAGAAGTGAACTGAGACAAATCTGATTCCAATTACAATGGAAGCTGCATTTTACAAACTCGTTCATGGATAGTAGACTCACTTTATTTGGTCTGAGGAATGTGGCCCAAGGGTAACTGTGGCATCTGAATGTAATCAAAATGATGTTTGATTGACTTTGAGGTGGATAATCTTTCTTGTTGATCATTTTCCTTTCATGGTGGAATGAGATTATTGGCAGCAGTTTTGTATTTGGTCACTATGGCAGGAAAGTGTACAATCTATTTTCACCTTGAGCCCACCCAGATGATGTCACATTTTGCTTTCACCTAGTGCAAAGATCTGTTGATATACCAAACTGTAGCGCAAAAGTAACTTTGAATTTTTCGTTCTGATGGCTAAGAATCTGAATGAAGACTGGCAGTGAGTACATATACTGACAGGCTTGCATCTAACTAGCACCTTCTAATATCTCTCTTAAACATCTAAAAATACTTCACGTACAGTGAATTAATTTGAAATGCAGTCACTGTTGTTATGTAGACAAATGCAGCAGAACATTTTTCACACACTATGGACCCACTAACAGTGTGCGATTGGTTTTGGTGATTTTGGTTGAAGGAAGAATGTTGCTGTGGAGGACTTTCTGATCGTTTTCAAATAGTATCATGGAATGGTTCGCTCAGTACTGTGTTTGACAGTCAGCCTAGATTATGTGCTTAAGTCGTAGAGTAGGGCTAGAAGCCACACAATCTTATCTCACAAGGTGGCATTGGAGTATATCCCACCACCACCAAGTGGACTTTGGGCAGCCACTTGAGTGAATGCGCTGGCTGACCTCCTGGGAGTTCCAGTGGGAGATAGGCCCATTTTGATCTCTGGAAGCGGGGAAGCCAGTGTGGCAATGACCCAGGCTGGTTTTGTGGAGTTCAGGTGAGCACTCCTGCTTGTCCTGGATCTACAAAAGTATAAGGCAATTTACCTGTTGCCTCCTCTTCCGCCAGCCATCACCTAATACAGGGCTCTGCTAGTTCAGGCCTAAAACATCATTGGGAACCTATAGGACTCCACAAGCCTAGATTTCTGTGCCTCTGGCTGCCTATTTGGAGGACCCCAGCAAGATGCAGATAGCCAATTCAACAACAGGAACAGGGCGGTAAGTACTTCCATGCCATTTCCAGCTCTCCACTGCCCCATTTCTGGCAGGTGGAAGGCCTCAAAATGCAGTCCATTGTTACCAACTGACTTAAGCTCGTGAATTATTAGGAATTCAGTGCAGCTTCTAATGAAATATGTACTGACAGTTGAACTTAAAGACGGTTAAACCATTAAAGTAAATTTATCAACTATGAGGCTACCTGTTTCAGAAATCCCATATTTCTAAATTCCATTTTAAGAACACTGATACCTACCATTTCTATTCCAAATATTTCATCTGAGCTTGTATTCAAGCTAATCTGATATACTTTCCTTCAGAGCTCAGCCTTCCCTTTGAGATATTCTGCCACTGTTAGTTTCTGCCAGACCGAGACAGCTTGCAAATTCTGGCCCAGTCCGGGAAATTGAAGACCAGTCAGGAGCCCGGCTGTCTAGATCATAAAACTATGCTTGATGAAAAGTCCTGGATTCAAAATAGATAAAAAATCTTGTTAAATGCTAGCTCTGATTGGGAAGATTTAAGCAGTATAGAATAGTTCAAATTCAGATGTCAGTTCTGCTATTTTATTTCAGTGAATCTTTCACGTTGTTAAGTTGAGTGATACCAGTGGCAGTAAAAGAAACACTTTCCAGTGTCGGGGTCTCATTGTCAGAATCGAGCACTCTCAGGTCAGATAAAGAGAAGCCAACTGTGGAGTAAAAGTCTTGAGCAGACTTACATAATTGTGCTCCCAATGTGGAACTTTACATACCAGAATTTAAGTGTGGATGTTAGCAGACACCACATGATTTTCTGTCCATTAATTCTAATTTCTCCTGCCTTTGTTTTTTTACTCAGGCTGACCTTTTCACTAAAATTATTGCCAGGAAGAATTTTCTCCCTTAGATTGACTTAGTCACACCACTGTGAATTACTTTGTTTTCCATACCACCTGTTTCTGAATGGGAAGGGTAATCCTGTGCTAAATTGTGGAGTTTTGTGCTCTGGATTTATAGCAATGTGGTGAATACTACATTGTCTACCATATTTTACATAGGATCTTCAAGTAGCAACTAAAGTGACTCCATTGTGAGACTAGTGAATTTGGCCTTTTTTTTGTCTTGTTAAACGGAGTTGAAATCTACGATGTGTGTGTAGTCTTTTCTTCTACTTCCAATGTTTACTGGTCCTGTCAAGTTATCCCCACAAACTCAGTCCTTTCTCAGTGTGTCCTGTTGTCTTTAATGTGACCCTGGACTTTATCAAGCTTATACTTTGCTGCAGCTCCCTCAGAACTGCTTCAGTGCAATTAAAATCTGTAGGTTTGTATCCTTTACCTACTGTTACGGTGTTCAAAATAAAATATTAGACTTGCCCGATATGATATATTCAGTACCTTGTTTTTAAAGGTTAACTTATGTAACTTGTGAAAAAATTAAATTAATTGCATGAAAATTCCACCAGTTACTTGAGTTTTGTTTTTGAAAAAACGTTGGTGGGGCAGTGCCTCTTTACTATAATGTGGAGGGCTTTGGCCTCAGTGTGGTGAATCTAGAGGGAAAAACAGATGATAAGCAGCAAATCACACTGTACTAGAGGCATATTAATGATGAATAGATTGTGACACAGGCTGTTGAACTCTTGCACCATTGTTTGTTAGCCTGATTCTCTCAGTAATTTGTCATGTGTTAAAGACAGCAAAGGAAACACACAGCTGTAATACTGTTCTGGGTAGCTGTGCGATGCCTGTAACTTAGGTAACATAAGGACCACCAGGTAGGCTCTGTTCAGTTATCAGTCAGATAATCTGTGAGGTTTGCAATGAAAATTCAATGAAAGAAAACCACCTCTCATAATGATGGGCAGGAAGTTTAAAGGTTCTTTCAATGTAATCTATTGACATAAGTGAATGTGGATGACATATATAATTGATGTGTTTGGAGAGTACAGTTTTCAAACCAGGCAAGCTGCACTGTAGAATGAATATTGCTGGTTGCAATCTACAGTTTGCAGTCTCAGGCCAATAGTAAAGTATAACTGCAGCCGAAAAACAGGGCATGCTACAGATGCAGGATATTACTGTCATAGCATGCTGCTGCATTGTGTGTTTTGTAAGTTGCTAGGCCTTACATGGTAATTTCTCCATGCAGCTAGTTCCTGATTGCAGTCGAGGTGGCAGGAATAGTACTGAGCACGGACAAGGCATGCCCCACAGAAATAGAAAAATCAACAGGCCTGCCAAGCTGGGTCACTGTTACCTACATCCTCTAAAGTGGCTAAGGAGGGTAATACCATCTGTAGTGAAGTGAGAACAGGCTTGATTATATTAATCCCAGGTGAAATGAGGTGGCCTTTACCTGTAGATAAATGAAACTATTCTGTAAGAGTTGTATACTGCTGTCACTTGTCTAACGGTGAAATTGGTAAGCATCAGGAATCATTTAATTTCATAGAATTACGTAGGATGTACAGCACAGAAACAGGCCACTCGGCCCAACTGCTCCGTGTCAGTGTTTATAAGCCACACGAGTCTCCTCCCATTCCTCTTCATCTACCCCTATCAGCATAACCTATTCCTTTCTCCCTCATATGTTAATCTAATTTTGCCCTAAATGCATCAATGTGGTAGCATTCTAACCGCTCTCTGGATAAAGAAGTTTCTCTTGAATTCCATGTTGGATTTGTTAGTGTGTTCTGATGTGTTCTGATGAAAAGTCACAGACCTGAAATATTAACACTTTCTCTCTCCGCAAATGCAGACCTGCTAAGTATTTCCAGCACTTCCTGTTTTATTTCAGATTTCCAGCATCCGTAGTATTTTACTTTCATATTATTGGCTTTATTATGTGTATGGTAGCATAGTGGTTATGTTACTGGACTAGTAACCCAGAGGCCTGGACTAACGATTCAGAGACATGACTTCAGATCCCATCACAGCAGCTAGAGTCATTTAAATTCAGTTAATGAATTAAATCTGGAATAAAAGGCTAGTATCAGTAATGGTGACCATGATGTCTTATAAACCCACCTGGTTCACTAATGTTCCTTAGAGAGGAAACCTGTCGTCCTTACCCAGTCTGGCCTCTACGTGACTCCAGACCCACAGCAATGTGGTTGCCCATTACCTGTTTTCTCAAATAATCTAGCAAGCTATTCAGTTGTATCAAAACTGCCATCTTTAACTTCAGTAAGAATGAAACCAGACGGACTATGTGGTCATGAGCCCAGTCGACCCTGAAAACATCCTCCTCCCAACATCTGGGGACTTGTGCCAAGATTGGGAGAGCTGTCTCACAGACTAGTCAAGCAGCAGCTGCACATAGTCATATTCACAGAATCATACCTTTCAGCCAATGCCCCAGACTCCTCCATCACCCTCCCTGGGAGTGTCATGTCCCATCAGTACAGTGGTATACAGTCAGTGGTGATAATAGCTCCAGGAGGCCTCAACATTGATTCAAGATCCCATGAAATCTCATGGCATCAGGTCAAACATGGGCAAGGAAACCTCCTGCTGATTATCATCTACTGATTACCACCTATCAACCTCCCTCAGCTGATGAATTAGTATTCCTGCATGTTGAACACCAATTGAAGAAGCACTAAAGGTAGCAAGGGCACAGAATGTACTGTGGGAGGAGGACTACAATGCCCATCGTCAAGAGTGGCTCAGTAGCACCACTGCTGGCTGAGTCCTAAAGGACATAACTGGGCCTGCGGCAGGTAGTGAGAGAACCAACACATGGGAAAAACCTAATTGACCAGGCTGTCATCAATCTACCTGTTGTAGATTAATCTGTCCATGCCAGTATTGGTAGAAATGACCATTGCACAGTCCTGTGGAGACAACTTCCTATCCTTGCCATCAGGGCACCCTCACAATCTGTAACTCTGTGGCCCAGCATATCCCTCGCTCCCATTACCATCAAGCCACAGTGCCATCTTTGATTGAATGAAGGGTATCAAAGAGCATGTTAGGAACAGCACCAAGCATACCTAAAAATGAGATGGCAGCCTGGTGAAGCTACAACACAGGACTACATGCATGTTAACAACCGGAAGCAATATGTTCCAGACAAAGTTAAGTGATTTTTTCCCAAACAACAGTCAAATCCAGCTGTGAATAGTGGTGGGCAACTAAAGAGCTAATGGGAGGAGGAGGCTCCATGAATATCGCCATCCTGAATGATGGCGAAGACAAGCACGTAAGTGCAAAAGAGAAGGCTGAAACTTCAACCAGAAGTGCTGAGTGGATGATTCATCTCAGCCTCCTCCTGAGGTCCCCACTATCACAGAAACCAGTTGCATCTCATAGAGTTGCACCTCATAGAGTCACTTATGGCATAGAAGGAGGCTATTCAGCCCATCGAATCCATGCCAGCTGTCCATGGAGCATTCTGGTCCGTCCCACTCCCACGCTCAATCCCCTTGGCCCTGCAAGTTTATTTCCTTCAAGTGGCCATCCAATTTCCTTTTGAAATCATTGATTGTCTCCGCTACCGCCACCCTGGTGGGCAACACGTTCCAGGTCATTACCACTCGCTGCATACAAAAGTTCTTCCTCACATTCCCCCTGCATCTCTTGCCCAAAACCTTCAATCTGTGTCCCCCTAGTCCTTATACCATCAGTTAATGAGAAGTTATTCCTTGTCTAACTTATCTAAGCTTGTTGTAATCTTGTACACTGCTATCAAATCTCCCCTCAATCTCCTTTGCTCCAGGGAGAATAACCCCAGCTTTTCCAACTTAACCTTGTAACTATAATCCTCCATCCCTGCAATCATTCTGGTAAATCACCTTTATACCTCTCAAGGACCCTCATATCCTTCCTAAAGTGTGGTAACCAGAACTTAATGCAATACTCCAGTTGGGGCCTAACCAGAGTTTTATAAAGGCTCAACATAACTTCCCTGCTTTTGTACTCTATGCCTCTATTTATGAACCCTAAGACCCCATATGCTTTGTTAACCACTGTCTCAATATGTCCTGCCACCTTCAAAGATTGATGCACATGCACTTCCAGGTCCCTCTGTTCCTGCAGACTCTTTAGAACTGTGCCATTAAGTCTCTTTTGCCTCACCCTAGCCTTGCTGCCAAAATGCATCACCTCACACTTGTCAGTGTGAATTTTCATATGCCTCTTGTCTTCCCATTCTGCTAGCCTATCTATGTCCTGTTGCAGGTGGTTTGTATCATCCTCACTGTTTGCCACTTCTCAAAGTTTGGTGTCATTGGCAAATTTTGAAATTCTACTCTGTATTCCAAAATCCAAGTCATTTATATATAGCAACAAAAGTGTGGTCTGAGCACTGACCCTTGGGGAATATCACGGTCTACCATCCTCCAGTCTGAAAAACAACCATTTACTACGACTCGCTGTTTTCTGTCCTTGAGCCAATTTTTTTTAACCAATTGAACACTGACCCTCCTATTCCATGAGCCTCAATTTTGTTAACCAGCCTTTTATGTGGCACTTTATCAAACGCTTTCTTAAAAATGCATATAGACAACATCCACCGCATTCCCTTCATCAACCTTCTCTGTTACTTCATCAAAAAAACTCAGTTAGATTAGTCAAGCATGATCAGCCTTTTACAAATCCGTGCTGGCTATCCTTAATTAACTTTCCAGGTGCCTGTTGATTTTTTTCCCCCTTGATTATTGTTCTAAAATCTTACCCAACACCGATGTTAAACTAATTAGCCTGTAGTTACTAGGACTGTCCTTACACCCTTTCTTGGGTGTCACATTTGCCACTCTCCAATCCTCTGGCACCTCCCCGGTATCTAAGGAAGATCAGAAGATTATGTCAAGCCCTTCCGCTATTTTCCGCTATACAGTAAATGGAAAAGTCCTGGGGAAAATTGATGTACAGAGAGATTTGGGTGTTCAGGTCCACTGTTCCCTGAAGGTGGCAACGCAGGTAAATAGAGTGGTCAGGAAGGCATACGGCATGCTTTCCTTCATCGGATGGGGTATTGAGTACAAGAGTTGGCAGGTCATGTTGCAGTTGTATAGGACTTTGGTTCGGCCACATTTGGAATACTGCGTACAGTTCTGGTCGCCACATTACCAAAAGGATGTGGATGCTTTGGAGAGGGTGCAGAGGAGGTTCACCAGGATGTTGCCTGGTATGGAGGGCGCTAGCTATGAAGAGAGGTTGGGTAGATTAGGATTATTTTCATTAGAAAGACGGAGGTTGAGGGGGGACCTGATTGAGGTGTACAAAATCATGAGAGGTATAAACAGGGTGGATAGCAAGAGGCTTTTTCCCAGAGTGGGGGATTCAATTACTAGAGGACACGAGTTCAAAGTGAAAGGGGAAAAGTTTAGGGGGGATATGCGTGGAAAGTTCTTTACGCAGAGGGTGGTGGGTGCCTGGAACGCGTTGCCAGCGGAGGTGGTAGATGCTGGCACGATGGCGTCTTTTAAGATGTATCTAGACAGATACATGAATGGGCAGGAAGCAAAGAGATACAGAACCTTAGAAAATAGGCGACATGTTTAGAGAGAGGATCTGGATCGGCGCAGGCTTGGAGGGCCGAAGGGCCTGTTCCTGTGCTGTAATTATCTTTGTTCTTTGTTCTATTTCCACTCCCACTTCCCTTAGCAACCTGGGATGCAAACCATCAGACCAGGTGACTTATCTACCCGAAGCTTAGCCAGCCTTTCCAGTGCCTCCTCACTCTTGATTTTTACCCTATCCATTGCCTCTACACTCCCTGCTTCTACCGATATTTTGTCATTCCCCTTCCTTAGTAAGAACTGATACAAAGTACTAATTACGCATTCTAGCCTTGCCCAGTCTTCAGCCAATTTGACTCAATCCATGTGATCTCAAGAAATGGCTGAGCGCAGTGGATCCTGCAAAGGCTATGGGTCCCAATAAAATCCCGGATGTTGTGCTGAAGCCTAATGCTTCAGAATTAGCTGCGCCTCTAGCCAAGCTGTTCCAGTGCAGCTACAACACTGGCATCTACCTGACAAAGTGGAAAATTGCCCAAGTATGCCCTGTCCACAAAAATCAGGAGAAATCCACTCTGGTCAATTACCGCCCCATCAGTCTACTCCCAAACATCAGCGCAGTGATGGAAGGTGTTGTCAATAGTGCTTTCAAGTAGCACTTACTCACCAATAACCTGCTCAGTTTGGGTTCTGCCCGGCCCACTCGGCTCTAGACCTCATTACAGCCTTGGTGCAAACATGAACAAAAGAGCTGAATTCTAAAGGTGAGGTGAGAGTTTCTGCCCTTGATATCAAGGCAGCAATGGACCTAGTGTGGTATCAAGGAACCCCAGTACAATTGAAGTCAATGGGAATCGGGGGAAAACTTTCCACTGTCTGGAATTATACCTAGCACAAAGGAAGAAGTTTGTGGTTGTTGGAGACCAATCATCTCAGCTCCAGGACATTGCTGCAGGAGTTCCCCTGGGCCGTGTCCTAGGCCCAACCATCTTCAGGTCCATGTTAGTGATTTCCTCTCCATCATAAGGTCAGAAGTTGGGATGTTCACTAATGATTGCACAGCATTCAGTTGCATTCGTAACGGATAATGAAGCAGTCTGTGCTTGCAAGCAGCAAAACCTGGACAACATTCAGGCTTGGGCTGATAAGTCGCAAGTAACATTTTCACAACACAAGCGCCAAGCAATGACCATCTCCAACAAGCGAGTCCAAACACCTCAGCTTGACATTCACTTGCGTTCTCATTTCCAATATCCTGGGCATCACTGTTGACCAGAATCTTAACTGGACACGCCACATAAATATTGGGCTAAAACAGCAAGCCAGAGGCTAGGAATTCTGCAGTGAGTCAGGAATTCTTCCTGACTTCCCAAAGTCGTTCCACTATCTACAAAGCATAGGTCATGAGTCAGGAGTGTGATGGAATATTATCTACTTGCCTAGATGATTGCAACTCCAACAACAGTCAAAAAGCTCAATACCATCCAGGACAAAGCAGTCCACTTGATCGACACCCTATCCACCATCATAAACGTTCACTCTCTGCATCTTCCGCAATAGCGTTGCTGCAGTGTGTACCATCTACAAGATGCACTGTAGTAACTTGCCAACAACAACAACTTTTATTTATATGGTGCCTTTAATGTAATAAAATATCCCAATGTGCTTCACAGGAGCTCATAAAGCAACATTTGAAAGCATGTCACATATGGAGATACTCAGGCAGATGATGAAAAGCTTGGTGAAAGAGGTAGGTTTTGAGGAATATCTTAAAGGAGAAAGAGAGGCAGAGAGATTTAGGAAGAAATTCCAGACCTTAGGGCCTTGGCAGCTGAAGGCACGATGGAGAAATTAAAATCGGAGATGGTCACAGGCCAGGATTAGAAGAACACGTGTATCTTGGGAGGTTGTGGGGGCTAGTGGAGATTACAGAGATGAAGGGATTTGAAAACAAGGATGAGAATTTTAAAATCGAGGTGTTGCTTAACCAGGAACCAGTGTAGGTCAGCGTGCTCAGGGGTGATTTTTGAACAGGACTTGGTGTGAGAAAGACACAGGCAGCAGTTTTGGATGACTTCAAGTTTACAGAGGGTAGAACGTTGTAGGCCTGCCAGGAATATGTTGGAATAGTCAAATCTAGAGTTGACAAAGACATGGATGATGGTTTCAGCAACAGTTGAGCTGAGACAGGAGCAGAGTTGGGCGATATGACGGAGGTGGATATAGAGTCATAGAGAGATACAGCACTGAAACAGGCCCTTCGGCCCACCGAGTCTGTGCTGACCATCACCTACCCATTTTATACTAATCCTACATTAATCCCATGTCCCCTACCACATCCCCACCTTCCCTCAATTCTCTTACCACCTACCTACACTAGATGCAATTTACAATGGCCAATTTACCTATTAGCCTGCAAGTCTTTAGCTGTAGGAGGAAACCGGAGCACCCGGCGGAAACCCACACGGTCACAGGGAGAACTTGCAAACTCCACACAGGCAGCACCCAGAACTGAACCTGGGTCGCTGGAGCTGTGAGGCTGCAGTGCTAACCACTGCGCCACTGTGCTGCCCTTATAAACTTGAGAGGTCTAAATAGAGTAGATAAGAAGGCCCTATTCCCCTTGGTTGAGGGGTTTGGGGGGCAAAGATTTAGGATAAGAGGTAGGAGATTTAAGAGGATTCAAAGGGAGATTTTTTTCACCTAGAGGGTGGTGGAAATTTGGAACTCACTGCCTAAAAGGTGGCAGAGGAAGAAACCCTCGCAACATTTAAAAAATACTTGCATATGTGCTTAAACTGCCGTAACCTACAAGGCTATGGACCAAGAGCTGGAAAATGAATTTAGGCTGGACTGCTACTTGTCGGCCGCCATGGAGATGATGGGCCGAATGGCTTCCTTCCGTGCTGTAAGTTTCTATGATTCTGCTTCTGGTGACCTACAGCGCCTCATGGACGCCCAGTTTTATGTTGCTAGATCTGTTCTAAATGTATCCCATTTAGCACGGCGGTAGTGCCACACAACATGATGGATGGTGTCCTCAGAGTGAAGACAGGACTTCATCTCCACAAGGACTGTGCGGTGGTGACTCCTACCAATACTGTCATGGATAGATGCATCTGCGACAGGTTGGTTAGTGAGAACTAGGTCAGGTAGATTTAGGCGGCCTTAGGTGATTGCGTGGATATGTGATCAGAATCTCATCTCGGGATCAAATATGACATTAAGCTGGAGCTTTTTTGGCAGCGTCTCCAAAACCGGTGACCTCTAGCACCTAGAAGAACAAGGGCACAGATGTATGGCAACACCACGACTTCCAAGTTCCCCTCCAAGTCACACACCACGCTGACTTGAAACTATATTGCTGTTCCTTCATTGTTGCTGGATCAAATTCCTTGAACTCCCAAGCAGCAGGGTGGGGAGTACCTTCACCAGATGGACTGCAGTGGTTCAAGAAGGCAGCTCACCACCACCTTCTTGAGGGCAATTAGAGATGGGCGATAAATGCTGGCCTGGTCAGCAATGCCCTGTCAGTGAATGAATAAATTAAAAAATAGTTTCTCTGACGCCTGGTCCTGATCTCCCTCACAAATGGAAACATCTCCTCTACATATACTTTAAAACCCTTTCAGTCTTAAAGATCTCATATCGAGTCATCCCATTAGCCTTATCTTTTCAATAGGAATTTCAGTACTATATGCTTCTTAATTTAATTGAAATCGCTAACTGAGCCTTACAAGCAGCTTTTCTTGTAAGAAATACTGTTATTTTGACTCCACAACTACATCAGCGTGGATATACACCAGGACATCACAGGTGACAAGAAATAGGCCTCATGCTTGTGCACACATGAAAACAATTATTCCAAAGCATCAGTAAACCCAGAATTACACATGAAGACAGCACACATGCTGTTTGCCCATTTAGAAACAGTGTTTGTGCATTGCGATTGGTCCTGTGGAGGGGACAGAATGGAGCTGACACCGTCATAAATATTAGACGTTACTAAGAACTTGAATATACAGCTGGAGTCATATCACAAGATGCAAACCAAATGGAACCAAAGAAAGTCATCAGTGTTTTGATATTAGATTTCTTTTCTTTCAGGAAATGGAGTTTGTGTGTTCAAATGTTCCGTGAACCGGGAGACAGAAAGCTGCCGTGTGGGGAAACAGGCCTTTCTCATTACAGTGGGATACAGCAGTGTGCTGCTTCAGTTTAAATCACTTAATGGTGAGTATGTAATTGGGAGCTTGTTCTCTCCAGTCTGACGGTACTCCTGAGATGGATCTTTCACCTACAGTGCCTAAATGTGATGTAATAACTTGAACCAATATGCCCTCTGATGAGTTTATTTTACATTCGTGTTGATTTGTTTGGTTATGTAAAATTCTCCCAGTTTTGGATTGAATCTGGAATCATCTTGTCCATGTGTTTTGAGTGTCATTAAGCAGTATATTTACCCACTCGGGATCATGCAGGCCAGAACAATTTACATTTGAAACTTAATTAAGTGTTGCAGAACATTCGGTGGTGGAGCTGCTGTAATCAGACCTGTGTAAGAATTGCTCGTGGATGGCCCTCTCCTCAATATAGGGCCATCCTACCAAATGGCCAAGGACTTCGAACCTTTCTGCCTCTACAGGCAGAAAAGAAAAATGGTAGCACCCTAAGAGCTGTCAGCAGCCTTTCCCTGACTGTTGCTGCCCAGCACTGTCGCCTCCAATTTATTTCGTGTTCCCAGAGTAAAGACCTACTACAGGCTGGAAGCACCAAAAAAATTCAAATGGACTGACCTTGCATTATCATGTAAGGTGCATTCAGCGTTCAAGGAGTCAATATCTGCTCCAGTGGGTTATCAGTTTCTTTTTTTATTGGTGAAAAACCATTACTTGCTTTTGGATCATTGTATCAATGTAGGCGCCTGTAAAAGTCATGTTAAAAAAAATGTACAACCATGTCAATATGTAAACCTGTGTTTAAAAAAATGATTCAGTCCTTGTCCGTAACTGAACATTGTAAGGGCGGCGCAGTGGTTAGCACTGCAGCCTCACAGCTCCAGGGACCCGGGTTCGATTCTGGGCACTGCCTGTGTGGAGTTTGCAAGTTCTCCCTGTGTCTGCATGGGTTTTCGCCGGGTGCTCCAGTTTCCTCCCACAAGCCAAAAGACTTGCAGGTTGGTAGGTAAATTGGCCATTATAAATTGCCACTAGTATAGGTAGGTGGTAGGGAAATATAGGGACAGATGGGGATGTTTGGTAGGAATATGGGATTAGTGTAGGATTAGTATAAATGGGTGGTTGATGGTCGGCACAGACTCGGTGGGCCGAAGGGCCTGTTTCAGTGCTGTATCTCTAATCTAATCTAAAAAGCCAAAGCTCTCAACATTGATCGCTAATACTATTAAATGTGCCAAACATGAGTCATGCCTTTAAACTAATGTCAGGTCCCCAGTAGTTGTAAAGGCTCTTCAAATGAGGCACAGTGTAGGAAATTCTGGCTGACTATGCAACGCCAACCCCTGGCTTCCTTTCTCTGCTGCAAACTGGCTTCCTTTCTCTGCTGCAAACTCTCTTCTTAAACCTGTCTCCTCCACCCTCACCTTCAGCAACAAGTGTGGGGAGCTCATGAACTTCTTTGTCACGAAGATTGAGGTCACCCAACTGCTGACCACTCAACTTCCTTTCCTGGCTCCCATGTTAGCTGATATTGTTAATGTTTCTCTCTCCTCAGGTACTGTCCACTTGTCCTTCAAATCTGCTGTCCTCTCCTCAAAAAAACCCTTGACCCCTCCATCCGTGCAAACTACCGCCCCATTTCCAACCTCCCTTTCCTCTCCAAAGTCCTTGACTGTGATGTCACCTCCAAAATCCGTGTCCGTCTTTCCTGGAATTCCATATTTGAATTCCTCCAATCAGGTTTCCGCCCCTGCCACAGTACTGAAGTGGCTCTTATCAAAGTCACATTTGTCATCCTATGTGACTATGACAAAGGTAAGCTTTCACTCCTCATCCTTCTTGACCTGTCTGCAGGCTTTGACATGGTTGTCCACACCATCCTCCTCCAATGCCTGTTCACTGTCATCCAGCTGAGTATGCCTGCTCTCACCTGGCTCCATTCCTAGCGATCTAATCCAGGGTTGATCCAACCTTTTCGCGTGGCGCTGGGGGGGGGGGCACATTACAATTTTTGTCTTATATGAGGGGCTGGTGAGACAATTTCAGAAAGATAAAGGCATTAAAAATGTATCTTCATATTAATCAAAACAACAAATGTTTTGTTTTCGTAAAGAAGCTTTAAATGGGAAGATTAATTTATTGACTTACTTTCTCATCTCCATGTTGGACACTGATTTAGTGAGATACCTGGTATTTTTCTGCCCGCACAAGTCGAAAATGTTTGCCCGCACACTTGCAACGATGCGGAGTATTCCAGATAGATGCCCATCTCTTTTTCTATCTGACTCTCTCTCTCTCTGACTCTCTTTCTCCCTGCGTTCCCCCTGTCTGTGTTGTTCCCACCCCCGCTGAGCCCCCCTTTCTCTCTCTGTCCCCCTCGCTGTCTGCCCCCCTCCTCTGTCCCCCCCTTTCTCCGTCCCAATTTCTCTCTGTCTCCCTCTCTCTCTCTGTCCCCCCTCTCTCTGTCCCCCACTTCTGTCTCTGTCCTTCCCATCTCTCTCTCTCTCTCCCTCTCTCCCCCACCCCCTCTCTTCCTGACAGTTGCAGGGAGCAGGAGCGCTCACCTTTGTGGTTGGTCAGTTTTTAAAAACATCACGCTGAGTTTCATAGCTGACAGGTGCTGACATCGGGAACAGCCGTTTCCCAACTTTGTACAGACTAGGATTTTTCCAGCCGCCTTTAAATAAAAGTTGGAAAACCCTGAATCTGTCCGAAGTTGGGAAACCACTATTACTGCACTCATGCAGCACCTGTCAGCTGTGAAACTGACTTGTGATATTTTTTAAAAAGCCGGTCTGGAAGAAGAAGTGAGTGGGAAATTTCTCATCTGTGAACTACATCCACAGGCCGGATGGAAACCTTTGGTAGGCCGGAACCTGGCCCATGGGCCATATGTTGGATAACCCTGGTCCAATCATTGCCAGAGAATCACCAGCAGTGGCTCCTCTTCCTGCTCCCACACGATTACCGCTGGTGTACCCCAAGGATCTATCATTGGCCCCCTCTTATTTCTCATCTACGTGCTACCCCTTGGCGACATTATGCGGAAGCACTGCACCAGTTTCCACACGTACACTGATGACAACCAGCTCTACTTCACCACCACCTCTCACGACCCCTTCACTGCCTCTAAATTGCTAAGACTGATTGTCAAACATCTAGTGCTGGATGAGCAGAAACGTCCTCCAGCTAAATATTGGGAAGACCAAAGCCATTGTCTTTGGTACCTGCCACAAAATTTGTTCCTGCTTAAACTATGGAGGAAAAATTTGTTTTTGAGCGTGACCTAGTTTTCTGGGCCTCCCACAATCTCGCAGACTACAATTTACCTCCTGGGCCTCATTTGCATATTCTGGTGAAGAATGACGTGAAGCCTGGTGGAAAGTGGAAAATTGCAAGGTGGCAGAACACCACTGAGGATCCACAGAAACAGTCAGGTAAATCAGGAGGTAGGGGTTGTAGGGTGGCAGAGGACAGTGTCGGGAACAACTGCAGTTGTGTGATGGGAGAATCTGGGACAGGAAGGTTCAAAACCACCTCCTGCTTCTCATTGTTTCCAATAAAATAAAACTTGGGTCTTCCTGACCATAATGTCTGGCACTCAGTGGTCCTTAGTTGACCTACAGTTAAAATGGCGTTTGTGTCCGAATTACATAATCGATCCACAACTTCATCATTTAAATTAGGCCCCTGTTAGACTGGGAGCCAAAAAGTCACCAGTTAAAATATTGATCACCGTGAATGAGTCGGGAACGATAGGGGATGCTTCCAAGCCCAATTTTACTCTGTATCCGATCTATTCCGGCTGGATGGCAGGGTCAAAGCCCATCCTGTTCTGTTAGATTTTGCAAAATTGCATTAGCATATGTAGTTTCATATGTAGTTCTTTCAGTGCAGGGCGGTATCTTTAAAAATCCAGTACTATAAGCTTAATTTGTTTTGGGTGAATTTTGTGCTGCTCAGGATTAAAGACATTGGTAAAATAGCCATGCATTTGGTTTTGAACTGAGCAATTTATATTTGGAGATGGATATTGTCATGGAGGCCCTCACCTGCCAAAAATGAGTCAAGTTAATTTCGCCACAGGAACATTGATTTTTAAACTGTTACCGGAGTAAAGAAAGAACGTGTTTAAAAAACACCAGACCCTTGACTGGAAAGACAATTGCATAATAACAGACAGCACTTGTAAAGGAAAAAGAGGCCACTCCCTGCTCCAATTTAATCCATAATAGACTTTTGACTACCAGCCGTTGAAGGTGGAGAATCTAGTATTCCAGGTTAACTGCTAAGATGGCCGAATACACAAACAGACGTGGTCAGACCAGTTTAGTCACATGACTATAATAAAAGCAAAATACTGCGGATGCTGGAAATCTGAAACAAAAACAAGAAATGCTGGAATCACTCAGTAGGTCTGGCAGCATCTGTGGAAAGAGAAGCAGAGTTAACGTTTCGGGTCAGTGACCCTTCTTCGGAACTGGGAAAAGAGTTGGGGGAGGGGGCCTGAGTAGGACTGGAACAAAGAATGCTCGACATATCCCACAAAAAGACAGGCATAACTAGGACCCATGCGGGTACCCATAGCAACACCTTTTACTTGAAGGAAGTGCGTGGAGTTGAAGGAGAAGTTGTTCAATGTGAGAACAAGTTCAGCCAGGCGGAGGAGGGTGGTGGTGGATGGGGACTGGTTGGGCCTCTGTTCCAGGAAGAAGCAGAGAGCCCTCAAACCATCCTGGTGGGGGATGGAGATGTAGAGCGATTGGACGTCCATAGTGAAGATAGTCAAAATAACGTAGGGCGTCAGAAGAGTCACGGATGTAGGTGGGAAGAGACTGGACCAGCGGAGAAAAGATAGAGTCTAGATAGGAAGAAATAAGTTCAGTGGGGCAGGAGCAGGCTGACACAATGGGTCTGCCGGGACAGTCCCGTTTGTGGATTTTGGGAAGGAGGTAGAAGCGGGCTGTCCGGGGTTGTGGGACTATGAGGTTGGAAGCCGTAGAGGGAAGATCTCCAGAGGAGTCACATGACTATGTTGTCTTTGGAACTCTCTTCCTCAAAAGGGAGTGGAAGCAGAATATTTGAATATTTTTAAGGCAGAGGTAGATAGATTCTTGATAAGCAAGGGGGTGAAAGGTTATTGGGAGTAGGCGGGAATGTGGAGTTGAGGTTACAGTCAGATCAGCCATAATTTTGTTGAATGTCGGAGCAGGCTTGAGGGGCTGAATGGCCTATTCCTGCTCCTGTCATGCTGCGGAGGCAATGCTGTCATTGTGATTTCCCACTACTGACAAAATCCAGAACCAATGTCACAATGCTGGATCTCCAGATGGATAGTTGCGATGTGATCCTGCATCCCTCCCATGCCACCATACCTGCCCTTGATGGCCGCATTAAATTCAGCCCACTATTGTGTTGAAATTTTCGATAGGAATTTCACGCGTTGGTTGATTTCCTGTCTCATGGCAGTCTATTTTTAAAGATACCAAGTAAAGGCAAACAGCGAAAGACGAGTAAAATTCAGATGAGGTTTACTGATAATTAAACACAAACTTGCTGGAAATCCACAGTAGGACTGTCAACATCTGAAAATCAAAAATTTCAAGTTCGCATTTCATCAGATGGTTAGTTCTAATGTTCAATATGCGAAATGGGAAATATGGGCTGGATCTTGTTCTCCCCCAGGCATTGGGTTCCGTGGCGAGGGGGGGGGGGCATGAAGGTGGCTCCGGATGTGTTCTGCCACGCACCTCGATGCTGTGAGGGCTTGGTTCGATCCTCCCAGCGACGGCGAGGCTGCATGGCAGCCCTACCCCCCACCGCTGGGCAACCTGACCACAATTAAAATATTCAAATTAATAAAATCTATAACTTAACATACAGTTACCTGAGATCTTGAGGGCCCGTCGCGTTCTTTGACATGGCGGCCGGCACGCCCACATCTTTAAGTTCCCGTCTAGGGAAAGGTGGCACCACACTGCTGGAGAGGGGGTGGAGGTAAAATTTTCAGTGCGGGGGGAGGGAGGACGGGGTCAAATAAACATAGTGGGTGTAGGGAAGGTGGGAAGGGTTGAACTGTAAACTTCGTGCAGTTTGGGGCGGTAAAGGTCAGATGTAAAAGATAAGTGTTTTTTGGATGGAAAGGGAAATTAGTTAATGTAATTGTTATTGGGGGGTGGGAAAGGGATGTTAGAAATTTATTTATTTAATTTTGGAGGGGTCTGTCTTTAAAAATTAAACTAGGCGGCAGGGCTGGCTGCCCTTTAAAAAGGGCAACAGTGCCTCCACACAGACAGCTGACGCCATTGCCAGGGCAGACAGGCCCCCCCCCCCACCCCTCCAACGAGAGTGGGAGGGGCGGGCCACCCCGGCTATTTAAATGAGTTGCCGCGCTTAAGACCATGGGGGCAGGCCGCAATTTTTTGAGCTCGCTGCCGAGATGGGTGGTGGCCTCTTAAAAATCCAGCCCTTTAATTTATCGGTTGGAAATTTACATTAGACATTTAATGGGAAAAAAAATCCTACAGTCAACGATTAAAAAACTGGCAGCCAAGGTGGCCACCGCCAAATGACCTGGATATTTCCATTTGCATCTGCCCTAGGCACAAACCCATCCCTTGGTCAAGGACTGCATCCTGAGTAGGGGATAGAAATCCAGCCTCAGGTTTCCGGCAGTGCAAATGGTTGTTAAGTGTATGGCTCATTTTCTACTGTCAGCAACCAGAAGACCTCCAGCTGTGCACCTTGTGGAAGAAGGCATTTACCTTTTTAGGCCTCCAATCTGAGGATGAACAGGTGCATTGCTGACTGCACATCTGCCTAGCCTGACAAACGAAAAAGAGACAAAAGGCCTCTTTCGGGCCCTTCCACTTCATGTAAATGGCTGCCCTTTACTGCACCTGTTTTTTTTTCATTGGCTATCCCTTGCTGGCGGGGATGATTGTCTTCTGCGAGTCCGAAGATGGCTGATGAGGCCAATTTGGGATCTACAGACTTCATGGCACACCCCTGCTCCCATCGTCATTTGCTGGTCACCAAAGGGCTTGGAGAATGTACTTGGAAAGAAGACACCTGTGCATAACATCTTTTAGCGTGGGGAAACCGTTCCACACCAGCTTCCACACGTATCTTGACAGAGCGACACCTTGATCTAATGGCAAGGAAACCAAGACGATTGGGGGGTTGCATTCTCCTGCAGCCGTTGTCTGCCAGAGCATTGAGATATTTTAGATGGCACATCTTCCTCTGCCTGTTCTACCGTTGAGGACTCGTTTGCCAGAGCCCTGTCTGCTGAGTATTTCTAGGGTTCCTAACCGGCCTTCACGGTAACCGAAGCGACCCAGGACACAAAGAGTCCCACTGTACTTCACCCTATTTTGGTTGACACTTTCTTACTCATTTTCCAGGTTCCATGGCAAGGACGAGGGGGTGGACTTTGGAACCCTGGCCCCACCCAGAGGCATTTAACCAGCAGGGGGCGGGTCGGCGGGGGAGCCTTCCACCACATGAGTGGGGGGCACCCAGTAAAAGCTGGCAGCCTCCCTAGGGTTGGGGGAGGTGTGCTGTCCTATTTGGGCAATCTGTGGCCCATGGGGGGCTTCCAGCAGCAAAGGCTGCCCCTGTGCCAGCACCTCCCCCCGCTCACACCTACTAATCCCTCCCTCCCCCCAAACCTATCACTGGGGTCTGTCTGACTGGCCCCAGCAAGCCCACTCCCACATACCTGCAGTCTGAGGCACCAGCTGCTCCTGGTCCCAGGTCTACTGCACTACCTCAAGTAGCCACCACTCCCAGTGGCATTGCTGGTACTGCTAAGCTGCTGGCCCTCTGATTAGCCAGCAGCTCTTGGAGGTGGGATCCCCATCCTTAAAGGAACAGTTAACTGCATGAGCGCTGTAAAATGCAATCGGGGGTGCCCTAAATTCCCAAGGCGGAGTTCCCCTTGCCTTTTTGGTCCGGTGTTGGGGCCCTCGTTGCCTGCATAAAATTCAGCCCATTTTGTGGGCTGGGACAATTGATGTGTAGGGAGTTGTATTGACTATCAATGATAAATAAACATCCTAGAAGAGACTAAACTCTCATTATATTAACTGGTTGATTACTAAGTGACTGTAATAATTTTTAAACTTCAGTACAGTACAGTTCAGGTGAACTAGACAACAGTATCAGCCCAAGCAACAATGAGCATGTATGTAAATTTCTTTGATCTTGTCTAGACAGGACTGTCAGTTTGTTTGTACATTTCTAGGCCTTTTTGTAATGTTTATCTTCCATCCATCCTGACCATCCACTGTGCAGTTCCACGCAAGTCCAGATGCTTTTGATTTGTCCATTGGACTTTGGACATTCCGGACAAGCCACGACTGTGCTATAAATAGCTTACCATATTATTACAAATCTACAAGAAACTAGTTTTTTTTAAATAATGGGTATCCGTTTGGATCAAATTGTAATTAGTAATAATGAGGTTTCACTGTACCATGTTACAACCGAGGCGGGAGGAATGCACTGCTTTTTCTAGTTCCACTTTTCCACATATATTTGAATGTTTACCCAGTTACCGATATGGTCAATCATAGACTCTGTTTTTATTCCAGAATAAAATACACCAACCAGGATTCTTTA
Source organism: Heterodontus francisci (assembly GCF_036365525.1). NCBI lineage: Eukaryota > Metazoa > Chordata > Chondrichthyes > Heterodontiformes > Heterodontidae > Heterodontus > Heterodontus francisci. The sequence continues at coordinate 137,283,710 of NC_090374.1, read as the reverse complement.
ATAAACAACGAAATTATCAGTTTATTATAAAACAAGACTTAACCAGTAACGAAGCAAAGCATTAACACACAGATTGAAATATGAAAGTTCCCTTTATACCTTAGCCCTACACACACTGGTTAACCGAAAAATAGAGATTTTCTTTCCAGAGCTCTGTTACAAAAAAAAGACAAAAAAAAACTTAGGCCAAATTCCTGCTAATTCTTGAAGAAAAAAAGAAGATATAGAAAGGTGTCAGTTGTCCCTTTTTGGTTTGGCGTCCCAAATACACGTAGACGGCTGCCACTGGGATCTTTCTAGAACAGTTCTTTTTAGGTGACATTGACGATCTGTTTGGCGGGCCTTCCAGGAGAAATGAGGCATCAGTTTCTCTATTTCTTACACTTGATTCTCTGGAAGTTCTCAGAGATGGAAGAGGATGCTAATGGTGACTGCTCTCTTGGCTGGTTTTCTCCAACTGCCTTCAAAACAGTTCACACTCCAACACACTGTCCAAAGCGAAACCAGAGCAATATCTCAAGAGTGAAGCCTCCTGACCCCTATAAACCTTGACCTGTCACTTCTCTGTAAACATCTCGCACAAGTCAAAAAAACCCTGTTGGGTACTTAACTGAAGACAGGTGACTTCCAGTGTCTTTTCAATGACCCCAATGAAAAATAACATCCATGGAATCTTTTTCAGTTTTCCCAAATAAAACAATGTCCATAATTTTAAAATTCATGAGTCCTCAAAAAAAAAACCTAACAAAAATTATGGAAGCACCGTCATGACAACCAACATTTCCTCCTGTGGCATTGTATAAACTGCAAAGTTGGTCAGTTTGGCACAGAAAATGCTGATTCTATTTAATGCACCACATTACCAAGTGGTGTCAGGGGGAGCATTTCTAAGACTACTCTGAGTTGGTAGCTTTGATCGTAATGACCATTCTTATTGGAATCTTTATTTCTTTGTTTTTAGAGTTCTTTACCTTTTACAATTCCTTAAAGATCTTTAAAAGCTCCAATAAAGCTCGTTCAGCATTCAGCCAACGAACAGAAGATGCATCTGCAGTACAATATTTCCAGGTAAGAACCAATCAGCTACCCAGGCTAGATTATCGCCCATTCCTTGTCAGTGGGTGGGAAGTTTAGCCTTTGATAAAAGAAGTGCAGGAAATTTGCAGTACAAACAGAAAATACTTGACATGCATAACAGTTAATTCAGCATCTGAAAGAAAAAATAATGAGTGAATGTTCTGGGTGAGATTCATGAACAGAACTCCTTTCAATAGAACACTGAAGGAGCTTAGGAAATAGCAGCGGAATTAACCATTATTTTCCAAAAATCTTTGGAAACAGAATTGTGCCAAAGGACTGGAGGATGCCAAATGTATATCCTTGCTGAAAAAAGGAGAAAAACATAATTAAAAACATAACAACATAATCTTACCTCAAAACAGATGGTGTGTAAAAATCTACGATTTATGATTGCCCGTTTTGTGATATCGTCAAAGACCAATTTCATTCCCATAGTATTAAAGGAAAGTTAGACACATTGATAGAGGGAAGCTAGGAGATAGAAAACAGTGTCAGGATAAATGGATTTTTTTTAGATTCACTGGGTGTATGTAATAATGGGCAGAATTTTACTGGCACCCGAGTAGCAGTCTGCAAGGCAGGGCCGGGGGTGGGGGGTGGTGGTTGCTGGTTGGGGGGCTGGTAAAATAGCAGTGAGCTGGCTCCCAATGCAGTCCTGCTGCCAGGGCATTTCCTAGCAGTGGGCTGTGATGTGGCTAGTCAATTTGCATACTTAAAAGCCCTATTATGGCCATTTTATGGAGCCACTGGCATTTTACCAATGCCGAAGTGCCCCCCCCCCCCCACACGTGGGGAGGCCGCCAGCTTAATGGAGGCAGTCTCTCTGTGGCAGCCTAGGGGACCATCGGAGCAAGAGGCTCCATGTCCCAAAGAAGGGGGCATGGGCAGGGAAGGCAGCCCCATAGCCCTAACGATCTCCCAGGAGGAGTTTCCCCTCCAACTCTTGTCCCTTAAAGTTTCCATTTTTATTTTATACTTAACTGTCCAAGCTCCTGAAATCTCCTGCAGGCCTCAGCAGCAACCACCTGTCTCGATGGCGTTGCTGAGGATTCAGAGCCGCCGGTCCTCTGATTAGTCTGGCAGCTTCAGGAGCTTGCCCGCCATCCTAAATTGGAAGGCGGACCCGCAGGCGGTTAATTAGGTACCGCTGCTAGCAAGTGCGAGCTCAGGCCCATTTTTCACCCTGACGTTGGGGACCGGAAGCCTGCAGTAAAATCCAGGCCAATGTGTCTGGAATATGTGCTTAGACTTTTTTTTTGTTGCCTATTTATAAATGCTTTGAACCTAGCATGAATAAAATCGGTTTGTTGATAAACTAGGAGACATAGCAAACTTGAAGTGTGCAAGAGATTTCAGGAGGACTGAGACAAGGTAGTAGAATGGGCACATAGGTGGCAGATGCAGTTCAAGGCAGGTAAGTAGTACATTTTGAGAAGAAAATAGTGAAAGGAATCATTCTTTAAATGGTAAGATTCTTTGTGGAGTAGAAGAGTAAAGAGATTTAGGGGTGCTGATATGTGGATCTTAAAAAGTGGGAGTGCAGGTAGGAAAAGCCATCAAAGGCCCCATTATAGAATGGATATTAGAGTCATGGAAAAAATTCAATGAAGATGCATGAGAGTGACACCAGGAATGAGGTTATAATGATCAGGAAAGAATAAAAAAGCTCGGGTTTCTTTCACTGAAACAGAAAAGTTAAAAGGGGATCTGATAGAGATTTCAAACTATTAATGATACTGAAAACATAAATAGTGAAAGATTGTTTTCACTGGTTGACAAATAAACTAGAAAGGGACATAGACTCAGGATTATCACCAGAAGAACAAAAGAAATTTCCATACCGGGTTATTCAAACATGAAATACTTTACTGCAAGTGGCTGTTCAGGCAAAAACTACAATATGATTTAAAAGGAAATTAGTTAAGTATATAAAAGGATACACAAAATGGGCAGGGAAATGGGGTCAGATTGAATAGCTACCATTGAAGAGCTATCAGCAGCAAATGGATGATGGGCCACATGGTCTCCTCTGTTTTAAGTTCTAGGATTCTGTCCTATAAAAATCAACCTATCCTTTTCTTTTAGATGCTGAATGACCTGCTGCGCAGTTCCAGTGTTATTATTGCCAGTAGGCACAGGACTTTCTCTGGTTCATTGCATCTGGAGTTCTAACCTCTATCGTTAAATACTGTTTACAAGCATTGTATTTCAGGTATCACTGCATAGGCGCACAGTTGAAGCTGCATTTTGATGTAGGAAATATACAATAAAGAGCACATTGGAATGGCAATAAGTTTTGATTCAACCTTGAACTTGCATATTCCCAATGCAAGTGGGTCATCAAGAGACAGGTACTTCTATAGAAAGAAAATGAGTAGAAACCAAGTTAGATTAATTTCCTGATGACTCATATGAACCACATTTATATTTTTCCTATCCCACTGGCTCCTGTGGTGTGGCATCAACATTCAACCTGTTGGGTTTTAAACTTGGTTTTAAACCTGCTGCAAGGAAAATCCATTTTTCACTGGCTGGAGTTAATAAAGGTAGTTCTAGGGTGGCTGCAATGCATTTCAGTTGTGATAGTGCATCACAGCTAGCTCAAAGTCCTATGCAATTACACAGGGTGCACAACCCTAATACCATCCCTGCCTGGGCTGCAATGTTAAAGCAGCTGTTGTCTGAAAAAGTCATTTTCCCTCATTCTGAGAGACTGCTGGAATGAATAGTTAAAACTGATGAATGTGAATTGTGATGTTCTATCTCCCTTTCTTTCCTTGCAAAGAAGACTCGACTAACTTTTGGACAATAGAGGTGTTAAACTACAGGGTACAGAAAACCTGAGCTTAAGCTGAAGCTGCTGGAGACGCTTCCTACACATGTGGGTCCCCCAAGACACGTGAAGTGTCCTGGAAGTCCACATGGTGCAGGAATTTCAGGGAACAGCTGCCCATCCATGATCTATTCCCTGTTTTAGAATCTAGTTGGTGCCTTGTTTAAACTATTAATTTTAATTAATGCCTCTAGATCTATTCTACTACTCTTATTAATTCACTCACTGTTATACTCACCCTGATTGAGATTATTAATTTCCCAGCTCCTAATTTGAAAGACTGCCCTCATTTAGAGAGAGTAAAGAAATATTCCCTATATCACTTTACCTGGTTTCCTGTGACGTCGCATTCTGATTTTTCTTCTTCTTGATTTCCTCTTGTAGTGCTCTCTCTCTCTCCCCACTGCTGCTTTTTCCCCGCTATGCTCTAGGACCTTCTGCTGTTCTCGCAGTGCTCTCTCTCTCTGCCGTTGTTTTATACCCGCTGTGCTCTAGGACCTGCACTATTCTTGCAGTGCTTTCTCTCTTTCCCTGCTGCTGCTTTATCCCCGCTATGCTCTCAGACTTTCTGCTATCCTTGCAGTTCTTGCTGTCTCTCTATGTTGCTGCTTTATCTGCGTTGTGCTCTTGGACCTTCTGCTGTTCTCGCAGTGCTATCTCTGTGTCTCTCTCTGTCTCTCTCTCTCTCCACACTACTGCCTTATCCCTGCTGTGCTCTTGGACCTTCCGCTGTTCTCATAGTGCTGTCTCCCCTATTTCTCTCTGCTGCTGTTTTATCCAGGCTGTGCTCTTGGACTTTCTGCTGTCCTCGCAGTGCTCTCTCCCCCCGCCCCCCTCTCTCCGCCACTGCTTTATCTGCGCAGTGCTCTCAGATCGTCTGCTGTTCTCACAGTGCTCCCTATTTCTGCCATTGCTTTATCCCTGCTTGCTCTCAGACCTTCTGCTGTTCTCACAGTGCTCGCTGTCACTCAATCCCTTCCACTGGTTGCAGAAGGTCTGACAGCACAGCAGGGTTACTCTGCTTCTCTCTCCACAGATGCTCCCAGACCTGCTGAGTATTTCCAGCATTTCTTGTTTTTATTTCAGACTTCCAGCATCTGCAGTATTTTGCTTTTATTCCACAATACCTAGGATTGAAACTGGTCCAAATCTATGTGCCACAGTAGCACACTAACCCACTATGACAGTGACATTGCATTCTAATATTTAGCAATACGACAATAATTCATATACACTTTTATTTCACTTAACAAGTTTAGTTTGTATATAACAGAACTGCTGCACTGGCAATTTTACCCATTACAACAGACCCACCAAAACATAAAAGTGAAACTTGTATAAATCTGGCACAAAATACAAAAATGTGGAAATTTACTTCCATAATAAAAACTTCTGTTTAAGAAAAAAAATGAGAGCATTACATTTCCTGACAGAGTCTTAACAACTACTGAGGGAATTACAACATTAAAAATAGTCCTGGCAGTTCCAAACAATTCGGCTGCAACCTATTCTAATAGCTTTCAGAGAGAGAAGTTTTAAGAAGAGTCTTAAAGGAAGAGAGAGATGGAAGAGGTTTGGGGAGAGAATTTAGAGCTTAGGGCCTAGGCAGCTGAGGCCATAGCCTTTTAATTTGCCCTTAAAGGAATAAATCCAAATTAAAGTGCACAATTCAGCCATAAAGACTTGCCACAAAAGTATTTGATCTTACTAACAATACCAGTGCAGAAAAGTTTATAAAGTTTGCTACCTTGTCACAAAGTCCTGGATATGAATCCGACACCTGGCTGTTGCTCAAATATATTTATCTCAGTGGCTAACAACACACACAACTTGTTTATTTCTCATCTTTTTCCCCATTCTGCCCTATTCTACTGAGGGCAGTGACCTGCACTGGAGGATGACTCCATGGGCACCAACAGCCCTCATTGTGGCCCTTCTTCATTTTAGTTTACAGCGGTGGGGGGGAATGGAAGGGTAGCACAATCAAATCCAATTGTAGCCTCACTCATTCATCTTTGTCAGCTGTACTTGGATATGATCAAGCATGGGAACCTAGGCTGATTTGTTTCCTCCTTGAGCCAGAGATACTGAAGCCAACATATAGGACCCTCATTGTTCTCCTACCTGAGATCAGCTAGCTCAGTATTAATTTTATCTGTGGCCAATGAAGGTACTGCGAATAAGGATAAAATGTCCTTGCTTTGGAAAGGGTATATTTGGATTGCTTGGAGACGCTGAGGTTATTCTTCTTAGAGCAGAGAACGCTAAGAGGAGATTTGGTAGAGGTGTTTAAAATCATGAAAGGTTTAGATGGAGCGCTGAATTTTACTGGCGCCGCGGTTCGCTGTGCGGGGGCCGGTGAAATTTTGCGGAGAGAGACATTGAGAAGGGCCCGCCACACATTACCGGTGGCAGGGAGTACTCGGTGCAGCCTCCCCACTGCTTGGCGGCGGGCCCTTCATCTGCATATTCAAATGAACCTAAATTAGATGTTAATAAACTTACCTGCAGGTGGCAGACCTGCACACCCATTTTACCAACTTCGAACGCAGCTCGCGCGCCTTTGGAACTCCATAAGTTCCAAGGTGAGAACCTGACGGGGAGCGGAGAGGAATAAAATTTTCAGGGCGGGAGGGGTGGAGGAGCGGGGAAAACATTTTTCATTGGCTGTGGGGATGGTGGGAAGGGGTTGAAGGGCAAAGAGTGCAAAGATTGGGGTTTAAAGGACGTGACTGTCAAGAATGGTTTTTGGGGCGGGAGGAAAATAAATTTATTGTGTGATCATTGGGGGGACGGTAGAAGTGGCGCTTTGATGTAAAATGTATTTTTTTAAAATTAAAAGTTGAAGTCCTGGTCCCTTTAAAAATGAAAATCTCTGCTCATGGCTTAAAGCTCTTTAAAAATGGCACCAGCCCCTACGCATAGTATCGCGGGGGCTCCTTGATGGCACTTCCTTGTCAGAAGGCTGCCAAGTTGAAAGCGTGCCACCGAGGAGTGCGGCATGCGAATAAAAATCAGCCAGAGTCAATGAAGAGAAACTGTTTCCAATTGCTGAAGGGCCGATAACTGGAGGGTACACGTTTGAGGTAATTGGCAAAAGAACCAGAGGTATCATGAGGAAAATCTTTCTTGTGCCATGAGTGATTGGGATTTGGATTGCCCTGCCTGATAGGGTCATAGAGTTATACAGCACAGAAACAGGCCCTTCGGCCCATTGTGTCTGTGCTGGCCATCAAGCACCTACTATTCTAATCCCATTTTCCAGCACTTGGCCCATAGCCTTGTATGCTCATCTAAATATTTCTTAAATGTTGTGATGGTTCCTGCCTCTACCAGGGTGGTGAATACAAATGCAATAGTAGCCTCCAAAACGGAATTGAATCTATACTTAAGGGGGAAAAAAATTGCAGGAGTATGGGGACAGAGCAGGGGAGTGGGACTAACTGGATTGCTTTTCGAAAGAACCGGTGCAGACACCATGGGCTGAATGGCCTCCTTCTGTGCTGTACTATTCTATGATTCTATGTATGACATTAAAGTGGTAACTGAATTACGTCTGTACACCCTGGTCCCATTATCTCCCTCTGTCTAACCTCAAGATTAGAGTTGGTCTAGATTCTCAGTGCTCGATACTACAACTGATAAATTAAACTCTTGCATTGATGTGCATGCTTCCTGGCACCTTTCTCCATTATAAATTCCTATATCCATTTACAATGAAAACCCCAGGCTAGATTTTGTGTTGGAGACAGGGCTCCTGGCACTGGGGGAAAGCCTGCCTCTGCCTTGATGTGCCCCCACCGCAACCCCCCACCCCCCTCCCTGGGAGTGATCCTCCATTGTTTCCAAGACTAAAGGTCCCGTGCCAGGATCCCTGTCCCTTTGAAGACGGGGATTCCACTTCCAATAGATGCTGGCCAATCAAAGGGCTGGCAGCTCAGCAGTATTGGCAATGCCACCAGAAGCAGTGGCCACTGCCGGTATTGCAGAGACCTTGGACCCAGGCCCAGCGCTCGAACCCCGGCCTGCAGATAAGTGAGGGTTGCCAGAGCCAGTCCGCAAGGCCCCGTCAAGGGAGGATTGGGGGATGGTCGTGTAGTCCAGGGGAGGGGGAGGTCCCGGGGGTAAACTGGTTCCCGGTGCTATTCCTGCAAGGATCCCAGTAAGATCCAAGTGGCTTTGGGAAGAGGTCCTTAATTGGCCGTTAATAGGCCAGTTAAGGGCCTCAATTGGCCACTGGGCGGGGAGGCTGTCGTCTGCCTATCCCATCCCTGGGAAGATCGCTTGGCGATGGGGAGGCAACAGGCCCTCTGCCCTCCCACCATGGCAATACTCCATGCTCCTCCACCTCTGACCCGCCTCAGGGGGCCACATAAACTCCCGGCCCCCAAGTGGAAGCATTTCATTGTAGGCAATTCCATAATAAAATGGACAGAATATATGGCTTTAAAATGTGGACTAAATTACACCTCAAATTCCGTGGTTCAATTATCCACTGCCCTCCAACCCCATTTCAGATTACACCTGGTCTTGACGGACCATGAGCAATGCTACAGTGGATTAACTTGTATATATTCAACATGTTGTATCAGCAACACCAGCTTGTACTTACAGTGCAACTTAAGAGCAGAAGATCATCCTAAGGTGCTTCACAGAGGCATAAGGAAGAAACAGACACCGAGCCAAAGATGATAAGAGGAGTGACCAAAAGCTTATTCAAGGTGGTTTTAAGGAGGGTCTTAAAAGAGGAGAGGGGTTTAGGGAGGGACTTGGAGCTAGTTGGCTCAGATCACAATCACAATGGTGGAATGAAGGGATGCATTAGAGGCCAGTCAGAGGAATGGAGATTTTGTGGGGGACTGATTTTAGGGCCAGAGAAAGCTAACGAAATAGGATGGCATGAGGTCATGAAGAGACTTAAACATAAGGATGGAAATTTTAAATTTGAGATGTTGGGTGTCTGGGGGACAGTGCGGGCCAATGAGGAACAGTTTGATTGGTGAGCAGGGCTTGTTTCGGGATACCTTACAGGAGTAGTGTTTTACTGGGGGTAGAGGACAGCAGGTGGGCAGAGGTGGGCGATGTTATGGAGATGGAAGTAAGTAATCCTTGTGATGGAGAGATTATAGGGTCAGATGCTCAGCATGGGTTAAATAGGATGATGAGGTTGCAAACCGTCTGGATCAGCCTGAGGCAGTGGCTTGGGCAAAGGATAGAATCAGTAGCAAGGGTATGGAGTTTGTGAAGGTGATGCCTTCATTCTTCCCAGTTTTAATAATGGTGGGAACTGCAGGTAATCCAACACCAGATATTGGTCTAACAGTTTGATGACACAGAGGCAGTGGAGAGGAGGAGATAGATCAAAAAATAGAGCTGGATGTCGTCAGCATACATGTGTCTGCAAATGATGTCGCCAACCAACACAATGTGGCTGAGCAAGAAGAGAGGACCGTGAATAGATATCGCTGTGAGGCTGGGAAGAGAAGCCATTGCTGGAGATGCTCTGGCTACGATTGAATAGATAAGAATGGAATCAAGCAAAGGGAGTCCAATGGAGCTAGACAATGTAGGAGTGGCGTTTGAGGAGGGATAATGCACCACGGCCACCATCATAGAGGATGCCATTTGTGACCTTAGCCATTCTGGTGCTGTGGCAGGGACAGAAAACTGATTTATAGAGATTCGAACATGGAGTTACTGAAAAGATAGGCACACATTTGCAAGGATTTTGGAGAGGTAAGTTGAAACTAAAACTTTTTAACTCCATGGAGAGAATGGAAGCCTAAACAAATTAAATTTAAATGCCCATTTACTTTTAAGAAAATTAAACATTGAAATAATTGTGATTGATTCTCGACGAAATACGGAGACCAAATTGGCAGATTCTTACCAGAAAAAGATCTCCAGAAACCATGTTCAATGGTTCTTAAATCTCCTCCCCACTCATCTTCCTTCTCAATGCACCCCCACCAAGAAAAAAAGAAATGAGGAACTACCTGGCAACTGAGCATGTTACATCTCCACCTGTCTCATCCACATTCCCACACAGACCAAGTGTTTTGTCACTTTATTGAAAAGGATCTTTTTTGTTCTGTGGGTGTGTTGTCAGTTTGATCACCATTCCTAACATCTGAACCCATGGGTAAGGGGAAACTTCATTGAATTAAGTGGACCATCAAGGTTTTGGCAATACTCAGCAGTGAGAAAACTAAGATGCCTGAAAACAGGAAATTGGACTCATCAGCTGTTGACTAAAGCCATGTGTTCTTTTTTTTCTTTCAGTTTTATGGCTGTTTATCACAGCAACAAAACATGATGCAGGACTACATAAGGACAGCCACTTATCAAAGAGCAATACTCCAGAATCATGTTGATTTTAATGATAAGGTGAGTGCTCAAAAAGTGACGTGGGATAGAGCAGGGCAGGGCTTAACCTGATCATTAATACCTGTTAGCATTTAATCCCTCAGTTTGGCCAAAACTATATTTTTCCTCAAAATATGATCAAGCTAACTGCAGCAAATAATTATTCAGCCTGTGACAAAACTTTCATTTTCTGCAATGTTGTTTCATCAGGTAAATATGGTATTTATTTTTAAATCCGTATTTATTTTAAAAGCTTGTTGAGAGTTTAATCGTGCTGAGGCAATGGCCCAGATTTTGTGGTTGCAATGACGACAAAACTGTCAGCGTTCGCCATCATTATTCCTCTGAAACTGACAGCAACTTCTGGAGTCCACACGTGTAGTTAAACACAGAAACCCAGAAGTTTGTCAATGATTCTATGCTTTTCCATTAGGTGTACTGTTGAAGTCCCCACAGATTGCAATCAATTAGAAATCATTGAACTGACCAGAAAATTAATACATTAATAGAACAAACCCTACCTACTAGAAACCCTCACACATTAGTTTAGCCTTACCTATTAAAATGATAAAAGTATACTTTTTAATTTCTATATTAAAAACATTCTAAATTATCCATCTAGGTCACACCATCTGCCACCATCAGCCTCACCAACAGCAAACCTGGAAAGAAACTTCTAATTTGACTTATAAAATTGCACTGCAGTAGGGATTGAAACCAGCAAATTGTCCTTGTGTCTGTATGTGCACGTATCTGTAAAGCCAGTTAAAGGGACCGGACACCAAACTGAATGAATGCATAATACAGTTTCATCACACATCCATGGAAACATATCACTTCAAAGGTTTGTGCTCTCATAGCTTTTAAATCCAAATTATGCCAGTTAATTAAATAAAAAGTTGCATTGGATGAGAGCATATTTTACAGTTTTTTTCACATGCAGCAGATTTAATTTTGAATTTAGAACATTGTTCTGAGCCATGTTTATCTATTCATGAACAGGGATGAGATGAGCACAGCATGATTTATTGTGTAAATGTAGCTTGGCTATAGGATACCCACTGATATGGGATTTGCACAATTTTCTGTCGAAATTAACTTCCCTTTCACTGTGCAGAAACACCCAGTTTTCACTCGGTCCTTAACCAGTGTTATGAGCTCAAGAGCTCAGAGTTGCAGAGACTTGTGCAGAGAAACTTATGTCCCACCTATCATGAAATGTGCCAGTTTACCTCCCCCTAAAAAAAGGGCATGTTCACAAATTGCATTAATTTGTGTAAAGCCTACTCAGCAAACTTAATGCGGACACAGGCATTTGCCGTGATTAAAGTTTAACACAGTCAGGAAACTGTGGAGTCTGATTGTTGTGTGTTTTTTTATTTAAAGGTTGTTCTTGATGTTGGTTGTGGGTCAGGAATCCTTTCATTCTTCGCAGTTCAAGCAGGAGCTAGGAAGGTCTATGCTGTGGAAGCCAGCTCAATGTCAAAGTATGCAGAGGTACTGCACAAACACACTGCCAGGATTAACATTAATACATGCACTACTAACTTCCAAAGATTGAACAGATTGTTTTACAGAGAATTTATAGATTTTTTTTTTAGCAGAGAATTTTCCATTTTCTATATGCAAGTTTCCGTATGCTTGGGGTTCAGTTGGTAGCCCTCTTGCGTCTCAGTCAGAAGGCTATGGGATCAAGGCCCATGCCAGGACTTGAACAAATATCTTTTGTATATAACATCAGACAAAAGCCTTATCTGCCTGTTCAGACAGATGTAAAGGAACTAATGGCAAAGATGAACGAGGAATCCGGTCAGCGTCTGTCTTCAACAAATACCACAATGATTTCATTTGCTGACTGTGGAATCTTGCTCTGCACAAATGTGTTGTCGCATTTACCTACATAACAATAGTGACTACACTTAAGAAGTAATTTATTAGATGTGAATCATTGTGAAATGTCCTCAGGACAGCATGATATGCCATTTAAATCCAATTTCTTACAACCTCCAGAATTCCAAATATTTTTAGGGCAGGATTTCCCCCATAGGCTTCAGGACCCTGACGTCAGGGTCAAATTGGGTTCAGAAGCCTGCAGTGTGTGGGAAACAGTCACTTGGTTGTGATTTTCCCCAAATTGCCCTATTAATGGCCAGAGGGCGCTCTCGCCATCCAATTAAGGATGACAGGCGAGCTCTCGAAGCTGGAGGGCCAATAGGACTACCTTTTGAGGTAAATGAGAGAGAGGGCACCCCAAGTGGAGGCACCCTCTCTCCAACTTTATAAATTGTTAAATAAAAAAATTCCCCTCAGCAGCCATGCCACCATTGTGTGGGGGTAGCCTGTAGCTGCAGCTCATACCAGGAAGTCTGGAAAATTCCAGTCAGCCTCTGACAATAGGCCTTTAACAAGCTCTGTTAGCTACCCACTGCTTGCAAGCCTCCATCCTGCTTCCGGGAAATGGCCTGGGAGCAGGATGGTGCCAGGGAACCTGCATACCAGTCGATGGCGTAAGTTTTCACACAGGCCCACCTCCGTTCTCGCCCCCATCAGGGGATAAAAATCCTCCCCTTAGTTTATATTATTAAAAGTGAGGCTTCTGTGTACAGTCTTGCGAGAGGGGAACATGGGTCATGGAATCAGCCCTCTCTCTGACCCCTGCTTCCATCTGGTAAGGCTCCATGCCTGGAACTGAGCATTGTTAAATTACCTCTATATAGAGAAAGACTGAAAAACTGATGCATTTAGAAACAGCTATTTTATAGTAACAAGCTACATTACCAATGTTTATTCAAATTAAAGTGTTCAAGGTAGTCTGGTGTCACGCAAAGGATAAAGACCATTAGGCCCATCGTGTTGTGTGCCACTACCACTGTGCTAAATGGAATAGATTCAAAACAGATCTGGCAGATCCGTGAAACACTGTGGGGCATCAACAGCAGCAGAATCACACTCAGATTAGGTAAAGCGTGCCTGGATGAATCCATTGTGGGTTTCTCTGGCAGCCAAGTGAGCAGCTGCAGGAACCATGGCTACATCTGGCTGAGGAGGTGGAGGATGCCAATTCTTCTGCACACTCCTCTCGCTGCAGCTCCTCTCCACCCTGCAGCACAATGTTGTGCAGGGCCCAGCAGATCACAGCCATCTGGAGACTCTTAATGGGGCATACTGAAGGGCACCTCGAGATCTATCGGGGTATCTGAAGCGCATCTTGAGCAACTCAATGGCTTGTCCTATTATTGCCCCAGTGGTGGTCCTGTTATATCTCTCCCCTCGCTCAGGGTTCCTCACAGGAGTCAGCAGCCAGGTCTTCAGAGGGTAGCCCTTGTCCCCAAGGAGCCAGTCACTGAACCTGCATGGAGGAGCAAAACCTGCAGGAGATGTGACTGTCTCAGAATAAATAAATCATGGCAGCACCCTGCATATCTCGCGCAGACGTATGATCACCTTCCAGTGGTCACAAACAATGTGAACATTGAGGGAGCGGAATTCCTTGCAATGATCTGAGGGCATCTTGATTTCCATATGTGTGCAATCAATGACTGCCTCGGCCTGTGGGAATCCAGCCACTTCAGCGAAGCCGATAGCCCTCTGGATTTGACTGGTCTCATCCATGGAAAAGGTGAAATAAGTGGTGGCCTTAACAAACAAGACATTGGTGACCTGGGAGCTGCACTTGTGGGCAGCAGATTGTGAAATCCTGCAGATGTCACCAGCAGATTCCTGGAAAGAGCCAGTGGTGAAGAAATTCCAGTAGTGGGCGGGTCTATCCTGAACTCTCCTTCAGTGCTTTGCTGAATCATGCAAAGGCTATTGACTTTAGGGGGATGGGTGGTTTTCTTTTTTCTGACTACAGGGAGGATTCTTTGCTGCTCTGCCCTTTGTCCTCTGGGACACTTCTGCCTGCAGGTATTCGTGCAGACTCTACAGCACTCCCCTGTGGTATTTTGACTCAGTGAGGCAACACTTTCATGCTTTCTCTGTCCCCTAGAGGTCTTTCTTTATCTCTGCAGGTTCCTGTAAAGGCAGTTAGCAACTCTGGTTGGGTGCTTCGAATGTCTACATTTACTTAGGAGGATGTGGGGTCTACCTTTTCACATTTTTCGGGGTTGGCTGACCGGACAGTAGGGATTTTCATCCGGGATTCCTCCCGGACTTCCTTTAACTTGCCCTCTTGGTCACTTTTTCCCCTTCCCTGTCTAACCTTTTGCCAGCCTTGTGCCTGCCTGTCTCCCTGGAGTACAGTTCTAGGTAGTGCTCCACCCAGCGGTCCATTTGCTCGCGTTGGTCAGTGATCGTGTCCCCTGATTTAGACTTGAGGGGGGCAATCTTCTTGATGGTTGGCCCAAAAGCTCTCTTAATGCCATCATACATTCCTCTGATGTTTCCAGTGTCAGAAACCAGCTGAATACGACTGCATAGGTGTTGCCAGTAGTCATTTGCACAGCGCCTGGCTGTTCTTTTTATTTTATTTTTTATTTAGAGATACAGCACTGAAACAGGCCCTTCGGCCCACCGAGTCTGTGCCGACCTACAACCACCCGTTTATACTAACCCTGCAGCAATCCCATATTCCCTACCACCTACCTACACTAGGGGCAATTTACAATGGCCAATTTACCTAGCAACCTGCAAGTCTTTGGCTGTGGAGGAAACCGGAGCACCCGGCAAAAACCCACACAGTCACAGGGAGAACTTGCAAACTCCACACAGGCAGTACCCAGAATCGAACCCAGATCCCTGGAGCTGTGAGGCTGCGGTGCTAACCACTGCGCCACTGTGCCACCCTTTGTGCGGCGCTTCTGGCTACTATAAGTGCTACGGATGTTAACTCGCTGGGGGCTTTCTTGTAGTTCAACAGTGCAATGCGCTTAGCGACTATGACAGGTTCCAGCTCTTCAAAGTGAGATTGAAACCGGTCTGCATTCTGCTTCTCACGTTTGCCAAAGGTGGTCATTGCTGAGTAAATTACAGCAAACTCATCGGCCAGAACTGCCATTTGCCGGGCTCTCTGAACCCACTGCTCCTCTACTTGGTCTTTATGGAGAGTGGGAGAGAGTGTTTAAATTCCTCTAACAGAATTACTTCTCTGAGATTCTCATAGCTGAGCTGTACTTTAAGAGCCTTCAGCCACTGGTCAAAAGCCAGCTGCTTACTTCTTTCAAACTCCAGATAAATTTGATTGGCTTGCTTCTTGAGGGTTCTAAACTTCTGGCGATAGGCTTCGGGTACTAAGTCATATGCCCCGAGGATAGTATTTTTGGTCGGTTCATAATTTGATGAACTCTAATCTGGCAACAGGGAATGAAACTCATGGGCTTTTCCCGTTAGCTTCCTTTTTGCAGTAAAAGTGGTCAGGTCTCAGCTGGCCATTTTAGCTGCCTTGCCATTTCTCAAAGGGCACAAAAAACTTCTACATCCTCCTCATTGAATTTTAGAATTAGTTGAGCGAGTTTTAACAATTTTGTACCCAGCCCTGAATTATGCTCCTCCTTATTGGCCATGCTTTCATTGGGGTTACACTGTCGACCCCTAGTTAACTCAAGCCACTTCAACGCTCTTTCTTCACATTCCTTCCGGAATATTCTTTCTCTCTCTCTCTCTCTCTTTCTCTCTCTCTTTTTCTTCACGTTCCTTCTGGAAGGCTCTCTTTCTCCCTCTTCTCTAATTCAAGTTTCCTCTGTTCCAGTTGTATCTTTGCTAGCAGTACCCTGTCTGGGTCTGCTTCTAACCCTGATTCTGCTTCAGATTCAAGGGAAAAATGGTTGGCCACTAGCCTTAGGAGTTCAGACTTTCTAACCTTTCCATGTACAGTGATCCCACACTATTCAGCTATTTTTCTCAACTCTTCCATAGACAGTGCTTTTAACTTATCCCAAGTTACTTCACCCTGGCTTGGGAAGCTACTAGCTTCAGTTGCAGACATGTTAGTCTTCAAGCACATACAACCACAAGAAAACCTGTATTGAAATCTTGGTCTTCTTTGGGAACAATTTGACTTCCCACTTCCAATTTCTCTCATTTGTCTGTGGGTAAAATTCCAGATGCTAGCACCTAAATTTTAGCTGAGAAAGAGACTAGGGTTCCCTTTCAGCCTTCACCTGGTCTTACTGTAACAGGGTTTAAGTTTAAATGCACTGTGTTTGTAGCTCCCCCTTGGTGAATCCTTGTTCACCACTTTCCAATTATAAGGCAAAGAAACCAGCACAAACAGGCTTTCTTAAGTTTAAAGAAGAAAAGTTGAAATTCCTTAAACTTAAACTCTAATTCAGTTAACGCCTATAGATACACGACGCGCCCACGCTAGCATGCATACACAATACACACATGCCAATAGAGACAGAAAAGAGCAGAAGAAAAAATTGGAAATGTTTGAGGCAATATCTGAAGAGTTTTTGTTACGGTTCTTCAAGTTCACTGTAAAGTTATTGATTGTAGGTAGATCTTGCTTTTCGTTGGGGCCCAGTATTCTTCTTAAATCTTGTTCGCTGTCGGAGACTTTTCTCTCTTGGGGTTCATATGTTTTCAGTGGATTCAGAAGCTTGTGAGAAAGAGCTGGGAGCAGAGAGGAGAGATCTTCTCAGTCTAGGAGCAAACAGACATTCTCAGTTCAAACTGTTCGTACAATTCAGAAAAACCCAGGTTGCCAGGCAGGTTAGTCATGGGACTAACTGGTGTGAATACCTCTTGGATTGTCTCTGGAATACTCTTCTTACACACAATACCTGGTGGTCAAGGTCCATTGTGGGTTGAATGTGTCAGGGAATGGCCCTTTGCCCTTCCAAGTACGATCTGTTAATATGCAAATATCTTTTCCAGCCACTGCTGATCTGTTTAACAAATCCTTTCTTCACTCCAGTAACAGTTTAAAATCAATGTTTATGACAAAATTAATGTGCCTCATTCTTGGCAGGTGGTGGCCTAGCATGACAGCTTCTATCATATTTTCCTGCGTCATTTACAGCACAGAAGATGTCATTTGGCTCATTGTGTCCATGCTGGCTCTTCATGTAGCTATCCCACTCCCCCGCTTGATCCCTGTAGCTCTGCAAGTTTTATTTCCTTCAAGTGGCCATCCAATCTCCTTTTGAAGTCATTGTCTTCATTTCCACCACACTGGTGGGCAGCGAGTTCCAGACCATTACCTGCGTAAAAATGTTCTTCATCTTTTGCTCGAAACATAGAAAATAGGAGCAGGAGTAGGCCATTCAGCCCTTTGAGCCTGCTCCACCACTCATTATGATCATGGCTGATCATCTAACTCACTAACCTGTCCCTTTAAACCCAAGAGCTGTATCTAACTCCTTCTTGAAAACATACAATGTTTTGGCCTCAACTGCTTTCTGTGGTAGCGAATTCCACAGGCTCACCACTCTTTGGGTGAAGTAATTTCTCCTCATTTTATTTATTTTATTTTATTTTTTATTTAGAGATACAGCACTGAAACAGGCCCTTCGGCCCACCGAGTCTGTGCCGACCAAGAACCACCCATTTATGTTAACCCTACAGTAATCCCATATTCCCTATCACCTACCTATACTAGGGGCAATTTACAACGGCCAATTTACCTATCACCTGCAAGTCTTCTGGAAGTGGGAGGAAACCGGAGCACCCGGCGAAAACCCACGCAGACACAGGGAGAACTTGCAAACTCCGCACAGGCAGTACCCAGAATCGAACCCAGGTCCCTGGAGCTGTGAGGCTGCGGTGCTAACCACTGCACCACTGTGCCGCCCATCTCAGTCCTGAAAGATTTACCCCTTATCCCTAGACTATGACCCCTGGTTCTGGACTCCCCCACCATCGGGAACATCCTTCTTGCATCCACCCTGTCAAGTCCTGTTAGAATTTTATAGGTTTCCACGAGATCCCCCCCTCACTCTTTTGAACTCCAGCGAATATAATGCTAACCGACTCAATCTCTCCTCATACGTCAGTCCCGCCATCCTAGGAATCAGTCTGGTAAACCTTTGCTGCACTCCCTCTATCTGTGTCCTCTAGTCCTTGTACCAGTAGATAATGGATACAGTTTTTCCTTGTCTAATTTCTCTACGGCTGTCATAATCTTGTGCACTTCTTTAAATCTCCCCTCAACGCCAGCTTTTCCAACCTCACCATGGAACTTATTTTTTATTTGTTCGTGGGATGTGGGTGTCGCTGGTTAGGCCAGCATTTATTGCCCATCTCTAATTGCCCTTGAGAATGTGGTGGTGAGCTGCCTTCTTGAACTGTTGCAGAACTTGGGGTGTAGGTACACCCACAGTGCTGTTAGGAAGGGAGTTCCAGGATTTTGACCCCACGACAATGAAGCAACGGCAATATAGTTCCAAGTCAGGATGGTGTGTGACTTGGAGGGGGATTTGCAGGTCGTGGTGTTCCCATGCATCTGCTGCCCTTGCCCTTCTAGGTGGTAGAGGTCATGGGTTTGGAAAGCACTATCAAAGTAGCCTTGGTGAGTTGTTGCAGTGCATCTAGTAGATGGTACACACTGTTGCCACTGTGCATCTGTGGTGGATGGGGTGCCAATCACGTGGGCTGCTTTGTCCTGGATGGTGTTGAGCTTCTGGAATGTTGTTGGAGCTGCACCCATCCAGGCAAGTGGAGGGTATACCATCACACTCCTGACTTGTGCCTTGTAGATAGTTGACAGGCATCGGTGAGACAGGAGGTGAGTTACTCACCACAGAATTCCCAGCCTCTGACCTGCTGTTGTAGCCACGGCATTTATGTGGCTGGTCCAGTTCAGTTTCTGGTTAATGATGAAGCCCAGGATGCTGATAGTGGGGGATTCAGTGATGGTAATGCTGTTGAATGTCAAGGGTAGATGGTTAGATTCTCTCTTGTTGGAGATGGTCATTGCCTGGCACTTGTGTGGCGCGAATGTAACTTGCCACTTATCAGCCCAAATCTGGATGTTGTCCAAGTCTTGCTGCATCTGGACACAGGCTGCTTCAGTATCTGAGATGTCACAAATGGTGCTGAACCATCAGCGAACATCCCTACTTCTGACCTTATGATGGAGGGAAGGCCATTGATGAAGCAGATGAAGATGATTGGGCCGAGGGCACTACCTTGAAGAACTCCTGCAGTGATGTCCTGGGACTGAGATGATTGACCTCAAACAACCAGAACTACCTTCCTTTGTGCTAGGTATGACTTCAACCAGTGGAGAGTTTTCCCACGATTCCCATTGACTCCAGTTTTGCTAGGGCTCCTTGATGCCATACTCGGTCAATCGCTGCCTTGATGTCAAGGGCAGTCACTCACACCCCAACTCTGGAGTTCAGCTCTTTTGTCCATGTTTGAACCGAAGCTGGAATGAGGTCAGGAGCTGAGTGGCCCTGGCGGAACCCAAACTGGGCGTCAGTGAGCAGGCTTTAATGAGTCAGTGCCGCTTGATAGCACTTCCATCACTTTGCTGATGATTGAGAGTGGATTGATGGGATGGTAATGGGCCGGGTTGGACTTGCCCTGCTTTTTGTGCACAGGACATACTTGGGCAATTTTCCATATTGCTGGGTAGATGCCAGTGTTGTAGCTCTACTGGAACAACTTGACTAGGGGCGCGGCAAGTTCTGGAGCACAGATCTTCAGTACTATTGCCAGAATGTTGTCAGGGCCCATAACCTTTGCAGTATCCTGCACCTTCAGCCATTTCTTGATACCACGTGGAGTGAATCGGATAGGCTGAAGTCTGGCATCTCTGATGCTGGGGACCTCAGGAGGAGGCCGAGAATGATCATCCACTGAAGATTGTTGCAAACGCTTCAGCCTTGGCTTTTGCACTGATGCGCTGGGCTCCCCAATCGAGGATGGGGTTATTTGTGGATTCTCCTCCTCCTATTAGTTGTTTAATTGTCCACCACCGTTCAGGACTGGATGTGGCAGGACTGCAGAGCTTTGGTCTGATCCATTGGTTGTGGGATCGCTTAATTCTGTCTAGTGCATGCTGCTTCTGTTGTTTGGCATGCAAGTTGTCCTGTGTTGTAGTTTCACCAGGCTGACAGCTCATTTTTAGGTAGGCCTGGTGCTGCTCCTGGCATGCCCTCCTGCACCTTCTGCAGGGCAATTAGGGATGGGCAATAAATGCTGTCCTAGCCAATGATGGCCACATCCCATGAACAAATAAAAATAAACTCTTCATCGATCCAGGGTTGTTCCTGCCGGCTTGATGGTAATGGTAGAGTGAGGGATATGCTGGGCTATGAGATTACAGATTGTGGTTGAGTACAATTCTGCTGCTCCTGATGGCCCACATCGCCTCATGGATGCCCAGTTTTGAGTTGCAAGTTCTGTTTGAAATCTATCCCATTTAGCACGGTGGTAGTGCCACACAACACGATGGAGGGTATCCTCAATGTGAAGACGAATTCTAACTCCACAAGGATTGTACGGTGGTCATTCCTCCCACTACTGTCATGGACAGATGCATCTGCAACAGTGAGATTGGTGAGGGCGAGGTCAAGTATGTTTTTCCCTCTTGTTGGTTCCCTCACTACCAGCTGCAGACCCAGTCTAGCAGCTATGTCCTTTAGGACTCAGTCAGGAGTGGTGCTGCTGAGCCACTCTTGGTGATGGACATTGAAGTCCCCCACCCAGAGTACATTCTGTGCCCTTGCTACCCTTAGTGCTTCTTCCAATTGATGTTCAACATGGAGAAGTACTGATTCATCAGCTCAGGGGCAGGCGGTTGGTGGTAATCAGCAGGAGGTTTCCTAGCCCATGTTTGACCTGATGCCATGAGACTTCGGATGAGGGATCTGGAGTCAATGATGAGGCCTCCCAGGGCAACTCCCTCCCGACTGTATACCACTGTACCTCTGGCCTGTTGGTGGGACAGGAAATACCCAGGGATGGTGATAGTGGTATATGGGACATTGTCTGCAAGGTATGATTCCATAAGTACCACTATGTCAGGCTTGTTACTTGACTAGTCTGTGGGACAGCTCTCACAATTTAGTAAGGAGGACTTTTCAGGGTCGACAGGGCTGAGTTTGTGTTGTCGCATCCAGCACCTAGGTCGATGTCGGGTGGTCCATCCGGTTTCCTTCCTTTTCTGACTTTGTAGCAGTTTGATACAACTGAGTGGCTTGCTAGGCCATTTCAGAGGGCATTTAAGAGTTAACCACATTACTGTGGATCTGGAGTCACATGCTGGCCAGTTCAGGTAAGGACGGCAGATTTCCTTCCCTCAGGGTCATTAGTGATCCAGATGGGTTTTTACAACAATCGACAATGGTTTCATGGCCATCATCAGGCTTGCTTTTTAATTACAGACTAATTGAATTCAAATTTCACCATCTGCCTGTGGTGGAATTTGAATTCATATCCCCAGAACTCTGGGTTACCACTACGCCACCGCCTCCCCATAAAACTCCCCGTCCCTGGAACCATTCTGGTAAATCTCCTCTGTAGTTGGAGCCTAATCAGAGCTTTCTGAAGGTTCAGCATAACTTCCCTGCTTTTGTACTCGTTGGCCAGAATTTTTTGTTGGGCGGGAGGGGCGGTCCACTGGCTGAAAAGTCGGTGGCGAGTGCGCCTCCACCGAGCCTGGGGAGCCAGACCAGGATTTTATGCTGCCCGGGCCTTTAATTGCTCTTGGGCGGGACTTCACCTCCTTGAGGAAGGAAGTCCTGCCTAATGGAGCTGCTGGCCAATCAGTGGGCTGGCAGCTCTTAGTCCCAGCAGTGCCACCAAGAGCGGTGGCCACTACTGGGACTACACCCAGCTCTCAGAGGAAGAGGAAGGACAATCTGGAATTAAGGTAAGTTTTAGGGTCTCACCAGGGACAATTGGTCGGGACCCGGCAAGTGAAAGGGGGGTTGGTTAGGGGGTGCGGGGGGAGTGTTGTGCGTTGGGGGCCGTTGGGGCTTTGGGGGCGGCCCGCCCAGGGGCACAGTGTGTCCAATCAGGAGAGCCCACCCCAGCCCGCAAGAAGGCTGCCTGGTTTCACCTGACGGGCCTCTTGAGGCCTCAGCCGCCCGCTAGCCAACAGTAATATACCCGTGGCGGTGGGCAGAGGCCGTTAAGTGCCAGTTAATTGGCCACTTGAGGGTCTTAATCGGCCTGGGGCGGGCAGGCTGTTTCTTGCCACTGTTGCCCTACGTAAATTTGCAACAGGGGCGGGAGGGGGTCGAGAACAGCCCTCATCCCCCCCCCTCCCCCACCTCCCACTCAATTTCCCCTCCAACCACCAGCCCGCTCGTTTCGGAGTGGGGGGGGGGGGTGGTGCGCATAAAATTCTGGCCAACGCCTCTATTTATGAAGTCAACTCCAAAGCACAAACAATGAACTCTAAATCTGGAGGTACTGAATCCTACACTCAAGCCTTTCTAGATTCTTATCTCTCAGTGGATGGAAGCTGGCCATTGAATCATCATGGAGGGTAGACCACAACACCTTGATGGATTCAGTGTATGTCTCTTGTTGCCTGCTGTTCAGTGGCAACCAGCAAATAAGTGAACCCTTCCTTCATGACCATGTCCAAATCAAGTTTATAACATGTCCTGTAAAGAGGCACATGATTAGTGCACACTTTTGTGCTCATGAAATATTGTAATATTGAATCCAGCTTTGCATCAGACACCCTGAAATATTCTGGGTTGCATAGATGCTCCCTTGAAGTCTGAATCTCAAAGTGAATCAATAAGGAGGGCCAGCATCAATACTGTTCATTTGCTCAGCAGCAGCTTGCAATCCTTTAGAACATGTACCTCTGATCAAGTGCATATTTCAAACGATGATGATTGGTGTTGCAGTGAGGTTTGTTGCTGAGAGTTCCTGGCTTGTTGCTGCTGCTGCTGCTGCTGCTGCTACTGGGCGGCGCAGTGGTTAGCACCGCAGCCTCACAGCTCCAACAACCCGGGTTCAATTCTGGGTACTGCCTGTGTGGAGTTTGCAAGTTCTCCCTGTGTCTGCGTGGGTTTCCTCCCACATGCCAAAGACTTGCAGGTTGATAGGTAAATTGGCCATTAGCAATTGCCCCTAGTATAGGTAGGTGGTAGGGAAATATAGGGACAGGTGGGGATGTGGTAGGAATATAGAATTAGTGTAGGATTAGTATAAATGGGTGGTTGATGGTCGGCACAGACTCAGTGGGCTGGATGGCCTCTTTCAGTGCTGTATCTCTCAAAAAAAAATCCAACAAAAAGGAAAGGCCTTCAATCTTCCTCAGCCGCATCATTCCAGTATCCTTTCTGATCCTGCTGTGCTCGTTTCAACCATATTTATGTCTTCCCTTTGCATTACACTTAGATCAGGTTACTGAGTCAATTTTGGTTTACCTAGCACCTAGGAGCAGGAGTAGGCCATTTGGCCCCTCGAGCCTGTTCCATCACAGCTGATCTGCAACCTAACTCCTATACCTGCCTTTGTCCTCTATCCCTTGATACATTTGGTTAACAAAAATCTATCAATCTCCGATTTAAAATCTACAACTGTTTTAGCATCAGTTGCCCATGGAAGTGAGTTTCAAACTTCTACCACCCAAAATGCAGATGTAAAATTGTAAAACAAACAAAAGTTAATTTGCAATGTTAAGGTGAAGATATCAAAAAAAAATTTTAAGTTTCTGCAGTCCCTGATTTAAAATCCCTTCACAGAGAAACAAAACACCCGGCTCTCCATTTGCAACTTTTGATGAGACAGGCGGCACGAGCACTCTGCAGGCTTTTAGGTTTTCAAGCAAACTCATCTGGCATTTGTACTTGTTTAGTATCAATATCAGTAGTTATCTATGTATACATGATACTTTCTATAAATGAAATGATATTTTAATCAAACGTACTCAGTTCTTATTCAGGTGCACAACACTTCTTTGTGTAGACCACTGGTTAAAATAGCAATTGGGTCCCAATGATGCCATCAAAGACCAATTTGCATGTTTAAGGAAGGACCCCATTGGTGGCTTGACACCTGCTTAGGAGAGCAGGCTAAAATGACAGATCGTGAATCTGTTGGGAATGTCGGCAGGGGAGTTGCACGGGGAACTTTTAACTTCCTGCCTGTCCAGTTTCGCAGAGCGGGCTGAGTTAATATTTCCCCTGTCGACTTTTTTGTGATTTGAATTGTGGCTGAACTCTTTTTCATCACAGTAGGGATTTGCCTGTTTAATAGCCTTGTGGATGCAGTGAACCATAATGGCAACTTCGTGAGATTTTTTATCCCTGGTTCTCATCTTGGTTACCGTCGGAGGACTGCATGTGAGGGGGAAAATTAGTTACCTGTCCAATCAGAAAATTAGGATTGACTTTAAAGGAGCGGAACATGTTGGTTATTCATGGTAAAACTGGTCATTCACAGAGATCTTGACTCTAAAACTCATCCTGAGTGTCCAGTACTGTGTTAGACTGAGGGAAAAGCAGAGGCTGGTCTATAAAGCAGAAACCTCTAGGTATGGCTAACGAGTGGCTGGTTTTATAAATAGGTTTTATGCTTCTTTCAGAAATATAACATTTTCAGTGGAAGCCCAATTCAAAGATGTTAATTAAGTGCCCTGCCTCTCCATGGTGGAACACTTGTATGCCTCAATATCCACCGGCATGTGCGGTGAGTTGTGGTTGCATTCCCCTATTTAACTCTTTTACCCCCAACCTCTCCTGCCCATCTTGGGGAATAGGGTGGTGGGTAATATCTAGGCCCTTATGACTACATGTAACTCCTGTCAGCTTTTTCCATTACAAGTTCCTATATCCAGATTTATAATGTAAACGTGTAAAACTAATTATATCCTCTTCACAGGAGAGGAACTGCAGCACCACTACATGAAAAAGAGTACAATTACATTGTGACAAGATTGCATAGGCAGCTGATTCCTATGTCCAAATTTATCATGGAAATATAAAAATGAGGACAAAATGTATGACTTTGACAAATGAAAGTCTAACTCTTGGTTTAGACTCCATGGACATCAGTAAATGAAATAATAAGATATTAGAAATTTTGTGTATGGCTGTATGGCATACACTTCTTGTTACACAGTAGTCTTGCTTCCTGTGCCAGAATTTTTGAGTAAAGCTCTTCAGAATGGAAAAGGAGTCAGCCCATTGAGCCTGTTTTGCCATTCAGTTAGATCATGGCTAATCTGAACTCAACTGCATTTACCCATCTTTGTTCCATAACCCTTTATACTGCTTTCTGACATCCTAAACGGCCTAGCTCTAATTTAAAGGTTATGCCCTCTTGTTCTGGACCCCAGAGGAAATAGTTTCTATCTATCTACCCTATCAACTTATTTAATTATCTGAAACTCTCAATTAATCACCCCATCTGCAACCTGTCTTCATAATTCAACTCTTTTAGCTGTGGTATCTCTATTGTCAACATTTATAATAAAAATATCCTATGTTCACATTCATCTATCAAGTTCTGAATACAGGTTTCCCAGTACTAAGTGCTGCAGTTGCACTTCATTTTGGGCGTTGTCAGCCTCCTCCACCTCTTACAACTCTTTCTTCCCACCTCTAGCCTCCCTCCTCCCTCCTCTTTAGCAGGCAAGTTTAGGCTTCATCCTAGGGATATTTCCTATCACTATTTAGTTCACCAAGGCCCTGCTTCTGTACTGTGAAGCTTAGCTCCTGCTTCCAAACCTTTTGCTGCTTTGCACTGGTGATCTTCTCCAAGGTCCCACTTCCATCTTACAAAGCCCCACTCTTGCTCACAGCCATTTATGTGCACTTTAAGCCTTTTCCTACCTCCAAGCCCGTCCTGGTAATCTGTTCCTAGGCCCTGCTCCTGTACTCCCAATCTATATGTGCTGCAAACCTTTATCCTGCCTTTCGCTGTTTTCACTCTGGCTCAGTGGGAAGCACTCTCACTTCTGAGTCAGAAGGTTGAAGGTTCCATTCCAGAGAGTTGAGCAAAAAAATCTAGGCTGATGCTGCAGTGCAGTACTGACAGAGTGCTGCACTGTTCGGAGTGCCGACTTTTGGATGAAACGTTAAATGTCTGTCCTCTCAGATGGACGGATGTAAGCGATCCAATGGCACTGTTTCAAAGAAGAGCAGGGAGGTTCTCCCTGGTCTCGTGGCCAATATTTATCCCTCAACGAGCATCTGTAAATCTGATCATTATCACATTGCTATTTTTGAGACCTTACTATGCCTAAATTGGCTGCCACATTTCCTATATTACACCAGTGACTACACTTCAAAAGTACTTCAGTGGCTGTAAAGAGCTTTGGGATGTCCAGAGGCCATGAAAGATGCTATATAAATGCAGATCTTTATTTCTTTTTCTTTCATCTGATCTCTCAATACCATTTTTCGAAGCCACACTGCTGTTTCTTCCCACTCACAGCCATTCTGAAGTTTCCAAGTTTTTTCCTGCCCTATTTTAGTGACCTGAACTCACATCTCGGTCTGCTATTTCTACAGAACTGAGCTTCCATCTGTTGTTGAAGGAATACATTATCCTCTGGGTGAAGAATTAAAGCTCCATTAAACACATTTATGAAGAGTATGATCTCCCTCACCTTCTCTACCTGCCACCACATACTCACCTTTCTAACGTCGTTCGAAAGCCAAACACCAATATCAAATGTAAAGCCATTGCTACTTCTGTTACAGCACTAGATTGATTCAACAACTACAGATCACTAAGGATGGAAGTAAAGAGAGACCTAATATGTAATGGGAGGATGACAGGGGAAGGGATGCAGATGGGACAATAAATTTGGCTAAAGCAGATGAGGAAAAGGTAGGGATGTGAGTTGATGACATCAGGAGAAAGAGCTACTAAAACAGAACGCAATATAAATACAACCATTAATGCCTACAAATCACATTTTCCTCAGACTTGCTCTGACATTAAATCCAACCTACAATACCCTATCATGAAGCCAATCACATCCCATCTGAAAGGAAAGAAACAAAGAACAAGAAAAACAAAAAAATAAGACCGCACAGAGAAAGGCAACAAACAAGAAAATACGAAAGATTACTGCAAGACAAAAAATGTAATTAGAAGAGTAAACAATATGAACACAGCAGAGAACTAATATCTTCCAACACAGCTACTTTTAGATTACTAGTTTTGAAAAGTTTGAATACTATGTTATTGAAATAGAGGATAAAGGACATATATGATTATCGCCTTGTTTACCTGCAGAGAACACAATAATGTTTTTAATTATAATTTCTGCAGTGATACTAGATACAGATAAATTTAACATTTATGCAGTAGTAAATTTCAATAAGCTGCTCACTAGCACAATCCTCTGCCAAATGTTCCCAACCAAATTCTGTGCAGAAATCTAAGCTGTTGGATGGGACTTGGGCACCTCCCTTCCTCGCATTTCCTGCAATGCATTATTGGCTACATCGAATCACAGTGCAGCCTGCACTTTTACAATAGTTACATAGTAAATGTACAAGCTACTTCCAGGGTTAGGATTTCATTCTATCCAGAATTCATTGACTTTCTTCAGGGTGTCAATCCAATATAAATAAATAATGTAAATTGGCTTTTTTTTATTCCGAGGCACATATTGAGTTCTCAGATTTGTTTAATTTCCCCAGAGAGTAGGTGGCATGCTCTGGCTTTATGAAGACCAGATGTTGGGAAATCACAGAACCAGTACATGTAAAAAAACAGGCGTGAGTAAATAATGATTTATCCTATTTGTTAGGACCAGGCAAGAAAGGTGTCTAGGGGTCTTTTACTGTCTTCACCTGGTCTTATTGTAACAGGGTTTAATTTTAAACACACTATGTTTTGAGCTCCCCCTTTGTGAATCCTTGTTCACAGCTTTCCAATTGTAAGGCAAAGAAATGGGCACAAAAAGGCCGCCTTAGGTTTAAAGACGAAAAGTGAAATTTATTAAACCTTAAACTCTAATCGGTTAACGCCTACGGATATACGACGCGCCCATGCTCGCATGCGCATGCGATACACTCATGCAAATAGGGACAGAAAAGAGCAGAAGAAAAATAAAATGGAGAGGTTTGAGGCAGTCTCTAAAGGGGGTTTCTTGTTACTGTTTCTGTGGTTCCAGCTCGCCGTAGAGTCCTTGATTGTAGACAACTCTTACTTTTCGTTGGGGCCCAGTATTCTTCTTAAACCTTGTTCACTGTAGGTGACTCTTCTCTCTTGGTGTTCATGTGTCTTCAATGGTTTCCGATGCTGGTGAGAGCAGATGAGAGCAGACAGGAGAGAGGTGTTCTCAGTTCAGGAGCTATCAGCCTTCTCATTTCAAATTCTTTGTTGGAAGCTCAAATTCAAAAAGCTCCAACAGACAGTCAGTCATGTGGCCAAACTGGCCCGACCACATCTGTTTGTGTATTCGGCCATCTTAGTAGTTAACCTGGAATGCTTTAACGTCTGGTAATCAAAAGTCCATTGTGGATTAAATTGAAGTAGGGAATAGCCCCTTTGTTCTTTGAAGTACTATCTGTGGATATGCTAATGTCTCTCTCCAGCCAAAGTTTCCAATTGTTTTTTAAAGCAAGTTCTTTCTTCACCATCAGCAGTTTAAAATCAATGTTCATGTGGCGAAATTAATTTTCCTTATTCTTGGCAGTTGGGGGTTTGCCTGACATATTTCATTGACTGGATTCAAGCTAGTTCACAAACAAGCTGCCTGTAGATAGGTTTTTAGTTGCCTTATTAGAGGGTGACATTTTTACAGTTAATGCTTTTAGCAAAATAAAGTCAAAAGCAGTACAAAATAGGGCTTTTTCGTGCTGTGTGCTGTCTTTTTCAGTAAGATTTTCAACATGAGGGATTTGCTCCATGAGTTTTCAGAGTTCTGAAAATTTAGCAGCGGCTTCGCTTGAATTACAAAGAAAACTTCCAAATAGTTGTTAAAGTTTGATATATCTCAGCAAACACAAGATAAAGGTCTCGCTGAGATCAGTTCTTACCCGTCTACTAGACACTGTCAGCCTGTATTTACTTTCTGATCCCTTTATCTGCATATTTTTGGAAAAGTACTGCTTGAATGAATTGGGAATATGACTCATTCCATTAATGAAAGAGCTAAGTAATCCAGAACAAGGGCAAAACAAAAATTGTGCAGAGCACTTGAATAAACAGGAAATCATTGCAGTCACATAGGAGTGTGGATTTCACTGCACAGGAGAGTCTTTTTAGCATTGGATCACTGAAGTAAAATAACCAAAACCTTACCCAACTCAAGCACAGCTTGGAAAACATCTTTAAACAAAGACAGAGGAATGCCATCTGTTCAAAAAACAGGACTTTGTTTTAACATAAATCATGTTCTGATTAGATTCGATTAATGTTCAAAAGGTATACAAATGTCAAAAATGGATCTAATTGTGCTTGGCATGAGCCAAAAACTTAATGCCTATGTGGTAATCACTTGTTAGTTATGGTTCACACATTATTATGCAATACTGAATACTGTAGGAGATAATTGGTGGAAATCAAACCCTGTACTCAAAGCACTATATTAGTGTTGCATGCTGGTGCTTGGGCAATCAACTGACAAGACATGGTCTCGTACCCCCACCAGGATTTCTGCTGTTAGCAGGAGAACCAAAGGACCTGTACACTCCCCAGGGCAAGTGGGCAGTGTGGGAAAAAAAATGCTACTGAGTCAAGCCCAGGATGCACTTGTGCATCAACCAATTGGCAGCTACCTGGGGCAGGATTTTTGCCCCATTATGGGGGAAAGTATGGAGATGGGTGGGCGTGAAAATGAGCACTGCCAGCCCCTCATACTGGTCTGCCATCGCCATTCTGACTGCTGGCGATTTTGCTCGAGATTGGGGGAAGGCAGTATCCAGCAACCTGCCCTATTCAGATAATTGGCCAATTGATCTTGCTAACAACTTGTCAGTTCGTCAAGGGCCCGTTTGGAATTTTGGTGGGGGGCGCACAGGTTATACGATGCATCAGTCCAAGTGGAAGCAGGCAGCAACACAGTGGGGAGCCAGTGATGGCTGTGTCATGCAATTAGATGGGCCCATAACAGGGTACATGGCTGAGAGGGGTACTTCGCCTTTGGCACACATCAGGTGCCATCGGGTGAGCAGCGGTAGCAGAGCAAGTGGAGGGTGTGGTGGCCTTCCAGGGATTGTGGGGCCATTCGGGGAAAGGGGGATCCAGTAAGCATTTTGAGTCCAGCTGACCACAAGCAAGGCAACAGCTAGACATGGGATTAAGGTACTCACTGATAGGGACGAATAATGATGAGGATCAGCATCCTCAGGAGCAGATGCAGAGCCTCAGACATCTGGAGGGCAGAGGAGAAGAATGAGGGGCATGAAGGCCATACCCTCAGCATCGAGTGTACTGCCGAGGAAGATGTTGCCTGGACATGTCAAGAGAATCAGTGAACAGAATCAGGAGTCTTTGCCTATCTAGACAGATGTTGTCTTGATCCTCTTCGCTGTCCTCCTCCCCTGCACCCCTCCACTCATCCTGCCTCTAACTAAAAATTGTGCTCAGTCTTGACTCCTCAGGTGAAATTGATTTGCGGCAGTAGTACAAGACTGGCAATGGCGAATCAGCAGCTCATTTTATATCCCACCATTTTTTTCTCCATTGAAGTCAATGGTGGGTGTATAATGCTGCTGATCCAATATCGCTCATTTCGTGCTATTGGCAAAGATCTATTTCACCCTCCTTTGCACACAGTGCCACAGAAGATCGATCAGGCTCAGTAAGTTATTTTACAATAGAAAAACACTGTGCTGCCAATCACTTTGAACTCAAACAATTTATCTATAACTTATACACAATGCTTCTGTAAACTTTCTCTGGTCACCACTGTTTCTCCTTATTAAGTCAGTAGTTATCTATATTGGCTGATGTGATGGTTCACTTAGGAATGAAAATAAAGCTTTGAGCAGATTTGTTCCAGAATGGGTCCAGGCATAACATTTGTATCTAATTCAGACTGTTAATTTTCGAGAGAAGATATCTGTCTCCTATAGCTAACAGAAGGCAGGCTGGCTGTGTTTGTTCCTGGAATTATTCCTAATAGGACATTTATTCATAATTTCACACTTCACATATTATTGAGACATAAGTTGGGGGGCTGCTCAGACCTTTTATTCATCTATGGTTTGTGAAATGGTGTGATAGCTTAGTTAACACTAGCTGCTCGTTGCTTTAACGACATCAACTTAGATTTTTTTTAAAGAAGCAATTTGCTTATTTTGGACTGTCAAGCAGAAAAGGACTTCATACAGTTTTGTGCTGATAGGCATGTATACTCCCCACCCAGCTATTAAGCCTAGTCGAGAATTTTTATAATAGCAAGATGTTGGGCTGGATTTTGTGTATGAGGTGGGTCTTCCTGCTCCCATCGCCCCCTCCCCCCACCCCCCCCCCCCCCCACCCACAACCTAGAGTGATCCTCCAGTCGTTTTACATCAAAGTTTCATTTAAGACGGAGAACCCACCTCCACAAGCTGCCCGCCAATCACAGGGCCGGCAGCTCGGCAGTATCGGCAGCGTAACCGAGACCAGTGGTCGCTGCCAGTACTTCAGAGGCCTTGGTCCCAGCACTCTCTTCTCATACAGTATAAAGTTGTTGCTTCCCTTTACGTTGGTATTCTTGCAGATTGTCCTGATTGGGGCAGGATTAAAAGCTTCGACAAAATGTCTCTATTTTCAGCAGTACTCAAGTTCTGTACTACCAAATGACTAAATCACAGTTTATTAAAACCATTTTTATTCACGTTACGTAGAGTGACGAATTACTAAATAGAATCAGGATAATTATCGATGACAGATATTTTAGGGCAGATGTTACCAGTAAAATCAGTGAAATTCCCTAGTAATGATGCTAGGACCCCTTTTGTTCTCATGTTGAATGTGTCATGTCATTTAGTAATAGTTGCCAGCACTAATGCAATATTAGGGTATATCAGTAATCCAGACAGTATAAAGATAATGGGCTGCATTTTACAGCCCCCCCACCTCACCCCCGACGTTGAGGGTCGTGGTGGGGGGGTGCCGGAAATGTCTCTGGGAGAGACCTGGCCCAATATTGCTGGCTGCAAGGCCTCTCAGCGACGGGCACAGCATAAATATAGTCAAAAAAGTGCAAATGAATGAATTAAATACTTGCCCCTCTTGCTGTCTGTTCCGGTGCGATATCGATGGCGACAGGCACTGCCGCACCTTCAGATTTCCATTCGGAGATCCGTTGTGGGGTACTGGTGGGGAGGGGGGAGCAGATAAGTATTTCAGTGCAGGGCGGGGGGGACAGGATCAAACTATTCTGATTGGTGCAGGGAATGGTGTGAAGTGGTTGAAATTAAAAGTTCATGAACTTTGGGGGGCAAAAGTCAAGGAAAGTATTTTGCGGCGGGGTGAGAGGGCAAAGAATGAACTGAACAGATATTGGGGGGGTGGTGGGAGAGGGGATAGAAACATTTTAAGTTTTTAAATTAAATCGAACATGCCTATTCCTTTAAATATTTAAACGAAATGTAAAGGCTGGAAGCCCTTTAAAAATGGCGTCGGCGCCTGCACAGTGGTGCCGGACACCATTGCCGGGTCGGACTGCCCGCCCCCTCTACGTCATCAGCGGGGTGGGGGGGGGGTGGCGGGGGTATCGCGGTGGCCCCGCGATGAGTGGTCCGCAGGAGCGAGCATTTAATATCCAGCCCAATATATAAAATGCTGGTGAACCCACAGTTTGAAAAATGCTACAATTTTGATTGCTGTTCTAACAAAGAAAGAAGGACATTGGCACGAGTGCAAGAAGGTTAATCGGGGATGGCATCAGATCTTGGATGGATGAATGAACTATGAAGGCAGGATTTATAAAAACTAAATTTGCTCCCCCTTACCGAAAAAAGATGTAAATTTCTTTTCAAAAATAATGACGGATACTGTTGGGGATAGATGTGAGGAAATTATTTTTGTTTTGATCAGAAAAGAAGTAAAAATTATAATCATAAACGACATAAACTCCTAGCCAGAGGTGATTTAAAGATAAACTACTTCACAGGGAGCTGTTGACATATGACACTGGGTCTCGCTAGCAATGGGCATGGTGATGGACATACGAACATATGAATTAGGAGCAGGAGTAGGCCACTCGGCCCCTCGAGCCTAGTCCGCCACTCAACAAGATCATGGCTAATCTGATTGTAACCTCAACTCCACATTCCCGCCTACCCCCGATAACCTTTCACCCCCTTGCTTATCAAGAATCTATCTACCTCCTCCTTAAAAATATTCAAAGACTCTGCTTCCACCACCTTTTGAGGAAGAGAGTTCCAAAGACTCACGACCCTCTGAGAGAAAAATTTATCCTCATCTCTGTCTTAAATGGGCTCCCCCTTTATTTTTGAATAGTGACCCCTATTTCTAGATTCTCCCACTCGAGGAAACATCCTTTCCACATCCACCTTGTCAAGACCCCTCAGAATCTTATATGTTTCAATCAAATCGCCTCTTACTCTTCTAAACTCCAGCAGATACAAGCCGAGCCTGTCCAGCCTTTCCTCATAAGACAACCCACCCATTCCAGGTATTAGTCTAGTAAACCTTCTCTGAACTGCTTCCAACGCATTTACCTCCTTCCTTAAATAAGGAGACCAATACTATGTACAGTACTCCAGATGTGGTCTTACCAATGCCCTGTATAACTGAAGCATAATCTCCCTACTTCTGTATTCAATTGCCCTCACAATAAATGATGACATTCTATTAGCTTCCTGGAGATGGGCTACAACATTGTAGCTTAGATTTTCTGACCTGTCCCCACCGTCAGTGAGGCTCCACATTGGGAGCGGAGCCTCATAAAATTCCACAGTGAAGCAAACCACAGTACTTTGAATGGTAACTTCCTTGCAGCATTGAATAAAGTGATGGACAAGTTCCTAATTCAATAGAGTGATTAAGACTTGTTGCCAAGGCAGGAAGAACACATAAATAGCTAAGGCACCCTTGTACATCAAATTATGATAGGGTGAAGTTAGTGTGGTGAATTGTCTTTTCTCATTCTTCTGTTCTGTCTGTTCAATTTTTAAGTACAATGTAGGTTGGCTCACAGAAAGTCACACCTGCTTGTGATACCTATCTGTGCTAAGATATTGCTTTCTGTTTATATCTTCAGATTCTAGTGCAAAGTAACAATCTTTCAGAACGTGTAATGATCCTGGAAGGGAAAATCGAGGAAATTACTATTCCTGAGAAAGTGGACATCATTATTTCAGAACCTATGGGATATTTGTTATTTAATGAGAGGATGCTCGAAAGCTACCTCCATGCAAAAAAGTGGTTGAAGCCAAATGGTAGGTCAACAAACGCAGAGACATGTAACTTGTAGTCAGAATGTTTATAAGTTGCCTAAGGTGGGGTGTGAGATCAGTTGCTGTGATATTAGTGCTAATGTGAATGGGAGGTGAATAAATTGAAGAATCTAGCAATATTTTGAAGGAGGGGTGAAGCTTTTGTGTTTTTTTTTTAGCAAGGATATTTGTATTGGGAATGGAACTATCTACTTTTGGGACCCAGTGTTAGCATCAAGTGCTCTGAAGTCAGGCTAGATGCAAAGTAAAGCTTCTTTGGTTCTGTTCCTAACAATGTCCTTTTACTGGGTTAAGAAGGAAGAGGCCCACTGTGATAGTTCCTTTCCCCCATTAGCCATTTGGATGCTTTCCCAGGGTGAGGTATCTAATTCCTGAATTGTGGATAGCTTGATAAAGTGTGACCTCACTAGTTTTAAAAACTGTTGAGGTCACCCAAATTAAAGGGTTTATTTAGGCCCTTTACTGCTGGTAGCAAGAGGACACTCAATCGAGGCTGCATTAAACCCCAGATTCCAGAGGCAAAAGGACAATGTTCTAACCGACTGCAACCCCAGACTTAACTATCCAGAAAGAAAATCGTTGTAGCATGTACCTCCTTACAGTACATAAAATCCTTGACTAGCAAGGATCGTGCTATAATGAAGGTGAAGTATCTTATTTTTAAATAGAGCACCTGTTCATGCTGTGCATTGGTGCTCAGTGGTGGGACCGCAGGTTTGTATCTGTAATTTCCCCGGTGATAAATTTTTAATGACTATGGAGAAATGCCAAGCATCCTGCCTACGTACAAAGAGGCATCAGAGAGTCAGACACCCTGACTTCTCTTCCACATTTTTATGCTTTAATGAAAATAATGATAACATTAGCTATCCATTAAAATAAGGCACTATTTAATTTTATATTCACTATTATAGCCCTGTTCAAGATAGCATATTTACCCCGCTGCTGTGTATGTTTTCTTAGGGATGATGTTTCCTACTTTTGGTGATGTTCATCTAGCTCCGTTTTCTGATGAGCAGCTTTACATGGAACACTACACGAGGGCAAATTTCTGGTATGTCCTCATGAGAGGCTCTGGCAATGTTTGATATCACCATCTGTAAATCATTTCGGGCCAACTTGTTTTCTAAGAAAATGGCCAGATTAGTACTAAATGAATAGATCACCAGAGAGAAATGAAAATTGTTCTTTTGTTCTGTCCCACCTGAATACATTATGTAATTGATCTTGCAAGGTAAGATGTAGTTTATAAATACCAAACTCCAATGGGCTTAAAGTTGCTATGAACAGATGTGGGAAAGTTTAGCTTTTGTGGGTGTATTACTGCTCAGTTGTCTATTTTAATGGTATCCTGTTGCAACACTGATTAATTCTGGTAACAGCTTTGAGCAGCTTTTTCAAAATCACAGCACAGAACAAGTCTTTTTTTCGGAGTCTGTCTTTCAGAAGTGCAGTCTTCATTTATCTCATTATTTAAACAAGTTCAAAATCCCAGTGTTGAAATGTTTGCATTAGACTTGCTCTCTGCTGCCATATTTGGCATAGCCTCAGGAATTTTTACCCCACAAATCTTGACTTACCTTTATAGAAATGCCTTTAGACAAACGAAAAAGCAGCGACAATTTGCACCCATAAAATCAGAGCAATTGCCACATGTAGCCCTGATGTCTTGAGCAAACACACACACACATGTATAAAATGTCTTATGCCTTTGCACATGCACATGGTCCATTATTCAGGTCAGGCAGATTAGAAAGCAGTGGGTTAACAGGAACCAGGTGATGGAGAGGGTTTAGGTGAGGTGGGGGAAGGGGGGTGCAGTGGAGTGTGAGAGGATAGAAATGGAGAGGAGGAGAGAGTAGGGGAAGAATGCAGAAGCGGCAGGTGGGAGAGAAGGAACAACAGAAGACGATGAAGGGGTGTGTGTCGTTGGGCTAGTGCCCATTTCTTTACGGTAGCGGAGAGAAAAGAGAGAAGAAGGATGAGGGAGGAGAGTAAGAGGATAGGTAGTGGAGAAAAGGCGACAACATAAGATGGGGAAGGGTTGAGTGGCACTGGGCCAGGGCTAATCTTCCTGTCATTAGGAATGCATGCTGCACCTTTGGGGTCCAGTTCTGTCATCTTTATGTGTGGGAAGGAATTGTTTTTCTTCTTGGGAAGAGAATAAGCGTTGATTTTTTATTCAGAATAGGGAATGGTGCTGAGTTGCTTTTGGATGAGAGGCTGGATTGGGCACAAGCTGTTTCTCAGGTGGGAGGATTTGCTTTTTATAAACTGGGATGATGGTTTACTGCAGGAATACGTCCAAATTGTTCAAAGCAGGGAGCAGGCTTCAGCTCTGTAGGGTATTGGAATTCATTCCTTGAAGGGGAAGGCTGATTTTTTTCTTCAGTGGGAGGAAGGTCACTTTCATCTTCTGTGGGAATGGGTTGGAAGCCCAGATTTGTCCTCACTGTGGGCGAGAAGTGGTTTAATTCCCATGGCACTTAAGCTAGAATTTATTTTGTAGATTAGCAGCACGGGCCCACATCTAACCATGTAGTCTAAAATGTGGTGATAGACAATCGATTGTTTAAAAACAGTTTCTCCCACTGATAATAAGTTGGCAACACTGCTCAAAATGCATGGGTATGAAGCAGCGCAAGTGAAATAAGTGATCCATCACAGGAATTCAGTTTCCCTGTGAACAAAACTTTAAGGACTGTGCACATCACAGGTTTCCACAGGAGCAGAAACTCCCAGTATTTGCACATATTTCAAATAAGCTTTCTATTTGACTATTATTGACATTGCCCACATTAGTGCTCAAGTCAGCGCTGACAGCAGTTCACTGAAGCCTGTATACTTGGGTAACTCCTCAAAATAGAGTGAGTTGATCAGCACACTGTGGCTGGGTTGGTATTATCACAATCAGAAAAGTCCCTGAAATCCTAATCTAACAAACTTAGCATTTAAGTTATCTTCAATGGGCAGAACTTTCAACTTTGGCCAGTCTGTTGCCGGCAAATTTTTTCCCCCTTTGAAATTGAAAGTTCAGTCCCCTGTATCATGGACCAGCTGGTGTTTCTGTTCTTTTGCAAGAGAACACTAAAGCTGTTGATGTCTCTTCCCAGTTGAAAGATCCAAAATGCAAATTTGCTTTTAGAGTTATAGTTTATGGGATAGATCCTTGACTTTGTGCGATAGTGTAAAGCAGGTAATAGCGAGTCTAGGCAACTCACTTAATATGTCTCTCAATTTTTCCATTGGCTTTTATTGAAATAAAAATTGGGACAGATGTAAAATAGACTTCCCAGACTCATTGTCGCCTATTTTACACTATCGCACAAAGTCATGATCTACCCCTATATGTCTTTGTCAGAGATTAAATTGTCTATGACTGCTTCACGGGTTCACGAAAAGAAAATTAAACAGGTCATACTGGACTTCTCCATTCTCTGCTGTAAAAGAAAACAAACCAAGTACACAGACATCAATCTCAGGAGGTGGACACAATGTAAAAGGAAGCCACAGGGAAGTTGCATAAAAATAATTATTTTAAAGACATATGTGCCAGGAGCTTCCTCAGGAGTTCTCCCAGTTGTCTGGTGTAATTTCGGTGGAAGATTTGTAAATGTGTGAACAGTGCTTCCAACAACCTTCCACTGAAGTAATGGCAACTAATTCAGAGAACCCTCTAAAAACAAATAAATAATCTCCTGGAGCACACCTAGCAAGAAACACTTAACATGCACAACAATTAACCTTACACAGTACTTAACTTTGGCAACCTGTTCTTAAATTTAAGCCTATATTTAGGTTTTTCCCAGTGAATGGATTAATGATGTATTAGCATTTTGTGAGTATGAGACAAGAGTATGCATACATTAAAAAAATTCTACTTGTCTTTAATACTTTTACCTTAAGCATTGAGTTGTTAACGAATGTGGCTGTGCTGTGCAGGTTGCCATTGCACTGAAAGATTCTCTCTGAAGCATTAAGCAATTAGTGAAGTTATAATATTAAACTGTGCCAGATAGGTAATTTGTTCGTGGAGTGCTTCTATAAACATTTTTCTTTTGTTGCTGCTACATATTACAAAGCTTGTAAGGAGAAGGAAGAGGGAGGCCATTTGGCTGAATGTTATATATAATTAGGTCAAAAAAGAGTTTTATTGTGCCAAGAGAGAACTAGAGAAAACGTTTGAACAGATGTAATATGTATGCAAGAAAATTCTTCCAGTACTCTTGGAGCAAGGGAGATTAAAAACCCTAAAGCTGGGCTCAGTATCCTTTTTTTAATCTGAAGAGCCTTTTTAAAAAACATTGCCAAAAATAAAAACTATTGGAAGCCGTAAGACAAAATTTTGGCATTTCTAAATCAAATACTTGTCAAATTGCCAAGTGTTTCTGGTAGAATGTGTAATTTGCATATATAATAAATAAAATATGTATTGAATTTATGTATCAATAGATGTAGATATGCCACTCGAACAGATTTATTTAGAGCACAATGATGCTTTTCATTAAAATAATCATTTGAAACCATAAAGTACAGCATAATGATTAGCTTTTATCTCCCCACAAAAAAAACACAGCTCTTACTTTTCTTGATTTAATTGCTTTTAAGCTTTTTTCATGTTTATGCAATCCAATTGGAAAAGGTTGGGAGCTTCAGATGAGATGTTAATGAGCTGCATGTGACTCCAGAACCATAGGTTGCAGACCCCTTGCCCTAAAAGATAGTGGGTATCAAGTTTTTTTTTATTCGTTCATGGGTTGTGGGCATCATTGGCTAGGCCAGCATTTATTACCCATCCCTGATTGCCCTTGGGCAATAAATGGGCAAAAAAAACTTGATACTCACTATCCCTTAGAGCACGGGTCTGCAACCTACGGTTCATGTGTAAAACATGGATGTGGATTATTA
Organism: Heterodontus francisci; assembly: GCF_036365525.1. Classification (NCBI taxonomy): domain Eukaryota; kingdom Metazoa; phylum Chordata; class Chondrichthyes; order Heterodontiformes; family Heterodontidae; genus Heterodontus; species Heterodontus francisci. The sequence continues at coordinate 137,244,287 of NC_090374.1, read as the reverse complement.
ACTGGCTGAAGGAATTGAAGCAGTCATTATTTCTATGGTTTCTATAGTTCTATTATAGAGGAAATTCAGTCAAAATGATGACGGTATTGTGTAAGGTGTTATAGGGGTTGGTGCTGATGCTGGCACCCTTTCTATTCCTGGTATGCATAAATGATCCGGAGTTGTAGTCTCGGCGAAAGGAGTTACATTTGCAGATGACATCAAACTATGGGAAACTGTGGACTCAGTGCTGGCAGTCATGATCTTACAAAGAGACTTCAGTTGGGGGAGGGGAAGAGGGGTGTGGTGCACTGATTCTAATTAGTGGCAAATGACATTTAATAAGGACAAATATAAAGTACTGCATTATGGAAGTAAAAATAGGCGGCGTGTGTACTTGAAGTGTGGGTTAGAATCTGTCAAGTGAGAACTTAAATGAGGCCATGTGCAAATACTGTGAGGCAGCAATCAACAAAACACATTGAATGGTGAGTTATATTGCCAAATCATTTGAGCAGGAAACCTCAGAATCATGCCAAAGCTATACTGTGCCCTGGTCAGGTTACACCTGGAGTACAGAGTACAATACTGAGTACTTTGACTAAAGGAGACCATCTAGTCTCCCCTTGGTGTTTGAGGGATGAGCTATAAGGAAGGACCTGGTAAGCTATGGCTTTCAACCTTCTCAATCTCAGAGTGGACCGTATAGAGGTACATAAGATACTTAACAGGATAGAGAAAGTTAGCCTGCAGCAACACTTTCAGATATGCCAAAGCTGCAGGACCTGAGAGCATTAGTACAGAGGGATGAGGGACAGACATTGGGACATATTTCTTCACATAGATCAACAGCAGAACTGTTTACCAGGGATGGTGGTCCATCTCAGGACACTGGACTCATTTAAAAAGTGGCTGGATGTCATAATGGGAAGGAAGTAAAGTTGGTATTTTGGAAGATTGGGATCAAACGGTTAAATAGTTGTCTTCATACAAACCTCTCCTGTGATAATAAAACCATGTTGCACAGCTTCATAGTGCCTGTGACAATGGATGTTACTGTGGTACCTAACTCAAATGTGCCCCAAGCACAGCTGCTACAAGTGACATTTACAGGCAAAACCAGAGATGAGCCAATCACAAGAAATTACCTTCAGAATAATGCCACAACAAAATCACACAAGGCATAAGTTAGGTCCCTGAGACTAGGCTCATAATCACTACTCTAATTACAATTGTCTAAATCTTCCTCTGTTAATTTACTGATTTTTTTCCCCACCCCAGGTACCAGCAGTGTTTCCATGGGATTAATCTGTCTGGTCTTTGCAGTGCAGCTATGGAAGAGTACTTCAGTCAGCCAATCGTAGTAAGTGTGACTATCAACTCTTATGCCCAGATGAAAATGAATGCCATGGGTATTAATGGTAAATTTTCAGGGTTGGCATTTCTTCTAATCAAATTAAGCTGATAAGTTGACCAATTATTGACGTAAGTACGTAGATGTTTCATTCTCTCACCTTTAGAGAAATTCAGAATTGGATCTCTTAATAAATTGAAACATATAAGGTGTGAATTTGGTTTCAAAAGTGCCACTGCAGATGGTGCTGTGGAAGAGGAGGAGCACCATTTTCCTGCTGTGTGCTGTGCCACCGGCACTTACGGAGCAAACCACGCAGCTCGCCATCTTGAAAAGAGTGCATGCGTGGACGTTTCCTGCGGGCACCGGGAGCAACTGATTTGGCACTATCCTGAGGTCACACAACTCTACCGGCAAATGTAACGCCCATCTACCAAATTTGGTCCACGCAGGGCCATTGGATGAATTCGCATGTCACTCATCAAAGATCTAGTGTTCAGCTGCAAGATGGGCCCTGCACCAGCGTAATTTACTTGCAAGGGATATCAACACAAAAAGTATTTACAATTATATTTAGGAGAAAGAGGATGGTCAAGCACATTGTGGTCCCCTTGATAGCTGATAATGATGATGATATCAATGAAAATAAGGAAATTGGCATGTTGAATATTACCTAGTGTCAGTATTTACAGTAGAGGAAGAAGTTAGCATGTCAGAAATATCAAGGAAACTAATATTGATTCAGGGACAGGGACTCACCAAAATTAACAGAAGCAAATTAACAGAATGAAGAACTTAATGGCAATAAAGAATGACAAATACCCAGGACCAAATGGTTCCCATCCCAGGGTATAAAGAAAGTAGATGACAATATTGCAGATGCCCTCACCATAATCTTCCAAAGTTCTCTAGATTGGGGAATTGTTCTCTAAATTGGAAAATTATACATTTCACTATGCTATTTAAAAAAGATGAGGTAACTTAGGCATTATAGACCAGTTAACATAACATCTGTTGTTGGGAAATTACTATAATTAAGGATAGGGTGACTGAACACCTTGAAAATTTTCAGCTGATCGGAAAGAGGCAGCATGGACTTGTAAAGGATAGGTCATGCCTGACGAATCTGATTGATTTTTTTGAAGTAGTGGACAGGAAAATGTCCATGGATGTTATTTAGATGGACTTCCAGAAGGCATTTGATAAAGTCCCCCATAAAAGACTGTTAGCTAAAATTGAAGCTTATGGAATTGAGGCAAATTATTATCCTGGTTGGAAAATTGGCTGAGCAACAGGAGACAGAGAGTAGGAATAATGGGCAGGTACTCTAATTAGCAGGATGTGACTAATGGTACCATGCAAGAATCTGTTTTGGGCCTCAACTATTTGTCATGTTTATTAGTGACTTTGGTGATGAGATAGAAAGATACCTATCCAAATTTGCCAGTAACACAAATGTAGGGTTTATGTTTCAGATCAGGTCTGTATGATTTTTCATCAGAATTTGATGAAAGGTCACACAGACCTGAAACGGTTAACTCTGTTTTTCTCTCCACAGATGCTGCCTGAACTGCTGAGTATTTTTTCAGCATTTTCAGTTTTTGTTTCAGATTTTCAGCATCTGCAGTATTTTTGCTTTTGTGCACAAAGATAGGTGGTATTATAAGCAGTGTAGATGGAAGCGTAACATTTCAGAGATATTGAAAGGTTAAGTGAATGGACAAAACTCTGGCAAATGGATTTCAATGTAGGAAAATGTGATATCATCCGCTTTGGATCTGAAAAGGTTAGAACATGGTACTTTCTAAATGGTGAAAAGCTAGAAACAGTGGATGTCCAAAGATACTCAGGGGTCCAGGTACATATATCATTAAAATGTCATGAACGGGTGCAGAAGATAATCAAAACGGCTCATGGAATGCTGGCCTTTATATCTAGGGGACTGGAATACAGAGGGGATAGAAATCATGCTTCAGCTATACAAAGCCCTGGTTAGACCACACCTGGAATAGTGTGAGCAGCTCTAGGCACCACACCTTAAGAGAGATATATTGGGCTTGGAAGGAATGCAGTGTAGGTTTACCCGAATGATATCTGGACTCCAAGGATTAAATTACAAGGAGAGAGATTACACAAACTTGGGTTGTATTTTCAGGAATTTAGAATGTTCAGGGGTGATTTGATCACAGTTTTCAAGATATTTAGGGGGAACAGGTTGGGTAGAAGGAGAGAAACCATTTCCGCTGGTTGGGGAGTCTCAGACTAGGGAACATCATCTAAAAATTAGAGCAAGATCTTTCAAGAGTGAAACCAGAAAAAACTTCAACGCACAAAAGGGTGGACGAAGTTTGGAACTCTCTTCTGCACATGGCAATTGATGCTAGGTCAATTGTAAATTTTAAGTATGAAATGGATACATTTTTGTTCTCCAAAGATATTAAGGGATATTAGGTAAATGGCATATGGAGTTCGGTCACAGATCAGCCATGGTCTCATTGAGTGGTGGAACAGGCTGGAGGGGAAATGGCCTACTCGTGTTTCTATATTAAAAGGCCACTCAACAAGTTGCTAGTGAGGTGCTTTTGACTTGCTTTTGCTTAGGCTGAGTTTGTGGAAGAACTGTGCTTGTTTCTATAGTTGTTTTTCGGCACTTGGTGCTTACATTCAGGGAGGACAGAGGAATGCATGACCAAGTATGGGGGCTGTGGTTGCAATGCCTCTTGGTCTATAACGTGACTGGGACATGGAGCAGAGAATGCAGGGAAGAGATCTCTGTAAAGAAGGAGGAAGAGGAGGAGGACTCTCCACAGAAGGACCTACCCCCCTACAGTTTTCAGAGAGCAGTTCTCCTACCTTTACCTGACCCAACAGCAATGCCTGATGTGACTCAGATTGAACATGGACGTGGCCCCTGAGCTGTGCCACCTCTTGCAGCTCGACCTTGCAGCTCACAGCAGGGTGAGGACAGCCCTGCCAGTGGCTGTGAAAATCAACTTTTACGCTTCCGGGCTGTCCCACGCAGGATAGGGAGATATTGCCAACAATTTCCAGTACAGCATCTAGAAGGCCATGGAGATGAGGGGAGTTCATTATCCTCTCACTCAGGAGGAGCAAGCAGGATGAGAGGGCACATGGTTTCGCCAGGATAGCGGGATTCCTGATAGCGCAGGGCATCACCGACTGCACGCACATGGCTCTGCAGACCCCTAACCCCATGCCCCATGTCAGCTGGGAGTGATACAGGAACCACAGGGGTTTCCACTCAATAAATGTGCAGTTGAGGTGCGACCATGCCAAGACCTTTATCTCAGGGAATGCTCGCTGCCCTGGCAGCAGACATGATGCATTTACCTTGTGCAAGTCAACCTGACCCACCATGTTCGGGCCTCCTAGAGGAACCACAGGCTGACTGCTGGGGAATAAGGCCTACCCCTTCTGCACCTGGCTGATGACCTCTTGCTGCTGTCCCGCCACGTGAACAGACCAGTCCTTCAACGAGAGCCACGGAGCCACTCGGAACGTTGCCAAGCAGGCAGTTGGCCTCCTCAAACAATGGTTTTACTGCCTTGACTGCTTGACACGAGCACTGCAGTACATGACAGAGCAGGTCTCGAAGTACGTGGCGTCACCATTATGGGGGTGCAGCCGTTACCTCCAGAGATCCAGAGGCCACCCCGGGAAGATGGGGTGGAGGAGGAGGCATCCTTGACCCCTTGTAATTGGACGGGCTGTCAGAGATTGGATTATCAGGCTCAGCTTCCAATGAGACAAGTTCTCCACACCAACATAGATCCACCATTCCCCACCATCACATCAATTTGAGATGCCCCATCATAGCGTTTCGCTGGCCAGCAAACAATACAAGACACCGACGAAAAGCTTTGCAAAACATCTTTATCCAAGAACACATTAATTGTACAAGCCAAAATAAACTATTCTCCTTTGTGCATTTCCTTAGTGCTGTCTTGCAGGCCTTTCCTGGTCTAGTACTCCAATGCAGTGCTACCCCAGAGGCTGCAGCATGGCTGATGGAAGGCTGCTGACCTCCACTAGGGGAGACTGCGGATGGTCTTGAACAGGTCAACCTCGAACAGCTCTGGCCCTTTAGGGCCTGGCTTCAGACTGCACCACCTCAGCATGGGCTGTAGCAGTCTGGGCTGGCTGGCTGAGAGGCAACAGCAAGGGCATTGCCAGAGTGGTAGTGGTGGGAGCACAAATGTTATCCCAGAGTGGCACCTCCACAATCCTAGTAATCTGGTGAAGGTTAAATTGCTAGACTGCTGTGTAAGCCTGCAAGGCCCTTGGAGCACTGCGATCCGTAGCCATGATGGCAGCAGTTTGAGTCTGCATGGAACCAAGCATGGATCTCATGACCTCAGTGTGAGCTTCCACTGCAGCATTGAGACTTTGGGTAGCTTCCGCCTATGCTGCAGTGGAAGCTGAGGCAGTGGCCACCAGACATTCCATCACGGTCAGATCTTCTACTGCAGTCATGGAGTTGGCCACCACTTTCAAGAAAAGGGTGGGCTCCAACTTCTGCACAATGCATCTGCCACATTGGAGCTGGACTCCTCCATGATCCTTCACTGGATGCTGTCTGTCAGACCTGTCGATGCCCCAAGCACCTCGGTGTGCATTGTCGTCAGCCTTCTGTAGGCTTCCCCATCGAAGATCTCATCTGAGTCCCCTGCAGCAGAATTCATGTTTGACCTCACCTTCTGGTGAAATGGCACATGAGCCACCCTTTCCCCAGCCTGGATGTAGCCCACTCATGCCTTTTGACTCACAATGTGTTTATTCTGCCTCTGTGCTCCCCTGTAGTGCTACGGAGGGAGGGAAGAAATGTCAGTGATTGTGTGTCACTGTGTTTGGGTGACGTGCCCGCCATAGCTGAATAGCTGAAGGTCTGTGGAGACTATGAGAGTTGGGTGTGAGGCTGGCATCGTTGGAAGGTGTGTTTGGATGAGGGGGCATATGTGAATGTTAGGCATGAGTCCTGAGTGCCAGGATCTGCTCCTGGGTGAGTGAGGGAGGTGTGGTGTATTGAGCAGCATGACAGGTTGATGATTTGAGATATGAAGTGGAGATGCTTCACTGACCTTGACCATGCGTGTGAGGTCATTAAATATCTTTCTGCACTGTTGCCAGGTTCTCGGTGCCAGACTCCAGGCATTGACCTCCCTGACCACCTGCTTGCACACCCTTCGGAGGACATGCCTAGATGGCCTCCTGGCCCCCATGGAAACATCATCCCTCTGCTTCTATGCAACTCTCTCACAGCGACATTGGTGAACCTTGAAACCCTCTGCCTGGGCCAGTGCTCCATTTTCCTTCACTTCGAATGTTACTGTTTTGGTTGTTTTCAGACTTGAGTGTTCTAGCGCAGCTTTCCTTTAAGAGGGACAGACTTCCTTTGAGAGCTGTAGGCTAGCCAGAGCGCATGCTAGCCTCGCATGCTCTTCGGCTCCCTGTTGTGCTGTGCAGCCAGCCAGCAGCACTGGGCTGGATGCTACAATCATGGTGTTGAACAGGCAGCACAAAGTTTACATACTGCCTGCTTCCAACAGAACTGGTGCGCACAGGTTGCTAATTGTGATCCCTGTGCCCAATTAATGGTGCAGATGAAATTTTAGCCCATAGGATTTTTCCCTTTTGAAGAGCTGAAGATTACACAAAGGCTTAGATTTCCCAATCAATGCTATTTTGGTACCAGTATTAACCTTTCTAAAATAAATAGGTTAATACTTATGTCAATCACTCCATAGCCTCGCCGCTCCCTATCTCTGAAACCTCCTCCAGCCCTGCAAACCTCCAAGAACTTTGTGTTCTTCAAATTCTGACTTCTTGTGCATCCCCGACTTTCTTTGCCCCACCATTGGCAGCTGTGGCTTCAGCTGCATAGGCTCTAAGCTCTGGAATTTCCTCCCTAAGCTTTTCCATCTCTCCTACCTCTCCTCTTTTAAGGCACTTCTTAAAACCTACCTCTTTGATGTCCTTTGATCACCTATTGAAATGTCTCCTCCTTTGTCTGATATGCCTCTGAAGTTCCATTTTGGGATGCTTTGCTATGTTAAAGGCGCTATATAAATTTAGTTTGTTGTTACAATAACACCATTCAGAAAATCTCGGCTCAAAGTTTTGACGGAGTGCTCAAAATGTTCAACGTGTTGACAGTTACACCACTCCGAAAAATAATAATAGCAGCACTAATAACATCTTGTTACATGGTAATTATGATTCATGCATCCCTAGGTTTGTTTCAGTAATGACAGTTGTGTTTTCTAAATTTATCCTATTGCCAAGTCTGCCCTTGATGGTCTCTGCACACGTACATGAATCACACTGGTACTAAATACCATACACCTACTCAATGATATTTGGCACATGGTATAAATCTCGCTCTTTCCTCCGTACTACTATTTCATCTTGTCAGGCCAAGTGGTTGCTACAAGTGCATCATTAAGCTCTCCATGAGGGCATAAGCAAAAGTGGCTCTTCCTCTGATTTACTGTTCCTCCTTTGGGGAATTATCTTCCATAACAGTGAAACTGAAATCATGAACTCTGTGTGGTATAAGGGAATAAACCAACATCGCATCATTTCATGGTGCTGTTGCACCACCATAAGAATTCCTTTATAGAGATTTCTAACATTAGTAACCTATTTAGAGGGAAAATGCAACCATTAGTATCCTTTTAATCAATGAAGTTCACTATCTTTAACGGATCTTGATGCCGTACCCTTTTTAAAAGGGAAATTGATGTTTTTCTGAACATCTTTGTGAACATTACGCTAAATTTCTGGGAAGTTCTATTAGCAAGTCTTCTTGTCTCATGTTTTCATGGTCTTATAAAATTGACTGAATAATAACTTCTCACTAAATGCCAGTTACTTATGTTCTTATTGTATAGTGAAGGGAGAAATAGAGATGGATAAGATACAAGCAGAAAACAATTTAGGAAGAGAGATATGAAGTAGAAGAATCAAATCAAAGGGACTAGTTATAAATGGGGGGAAGAAAATTCGCAGGAAAGGAACAGTACAGTGTGTGGGAAATTTAGATGATTGAGAGGTGATCTCATTGAAACATACAAAATTCTTTTAGGGCTCAACAGGATAGATGCAGGAAGGATGTTTCCCCTTGCTGGGGGGTCGAAAACCAGTCTCAGAATAAGAGGTAGGCCATTTAAGGCAGAGGCAAGGAGGAATCTCTTCACTCAGAGGGTGGTGAACCTTTGGAATTCTCCACCCCAGAGGGCTTTGGAGGCTCAGTTGAGTATATTCAAGACAGAGATCAATAGATTTCAAGATATTAAAGATATCGAGGGATTTGGGGATAGTGCAGGAAAATGACGTTGAGGTAGAAGATCAGCCATGATCTAATTGAATGGTGGAGCAGGCTCAAGGAGCCAGATGGCCTGCTCCTGCTCCTATTTCCTATGTTCCTATGAAAGCAGTTACCTTACTGGAAGGAAGATCTGGACTTAATAGCATTAGCAGAAACCTGGGCCGGTATTTTACGCCCCCTTGGGATGGTGGTGGGGGTGGGGGGAGTGTAAACTGGAGTGGGAGGCTCGGAGGGCCCTTCCTGGTAGTTAAGAGCAAGGTGAACAATATTATGATAGATAAAAGGAAAATTTCAAATAATTAGAGAGGCTAAAGGAAGACAAAACCCCAGGGTCTGACTGGGAGGTGAAGGAAGAAATTGCTAAAGCCCGAGAAATTATTTTAAAATTTGCAGACTATAATTAAGAATAGAATTGCCATGTGTCTAGATCAAGAGGAAATATTTAGAAGTAGCTGGCAGGAACTTAAAAATGAACAATTGTGTTGTGACAATCCTGATATGTTCTTTGAGGAGCTAAGAGACATGCCGTCGGGTCGGGACTGAGTGCGGACCCAATTTAAAAATCGCAGTCCTGTAGGGCATGTCTGGATCCCAACGCTTCCGGGACAGACTCCAATTTTTAAAGTGAGGGTGGGGCGGGGGGGGTGGGGGTTGGTGGAGGGAATGGGGAACCCACTCACCTCCAATTAATGTCCTGTTAAGTTCCTTGAGGAGCCTGTTAAGGGGCTGGGGTGGCCAGAACTGCAATTTTCAAACGGGATTCTGGCGAACCCGAACAGTGCATGTTCACAGCAGAGCAAAGGGAAAACTTTTTTTGATCTTGAAAATTATGGGGCCTTCGCGGCTCTTAGGCCAGATCATGGGCATTACCTCTGTTTTGGATGTTTGAACAGAGTCTTATTCTTTTATGCTGCTGGCCCCATCATGGCTGCTGTCCGCCTTTGCCACTCACACTCTGCAGGCAACTCCCGCCTCCTGGAGACGGTCGGCGCCACTAATTGGGCACCGAGCTTGTCTCCTGCCCAGTTAGGGCATTTACATTTCAAAATAGTGTCGCATGCATGACGCAGTTATGCCACGGGGTCCGGACCGGGAAATTATCCGGATGTCGGATTCCTGACCCCGTTTTGAAAGTCCGGCCAAGGTAACTGGGATAAATGCAGTGGACATAGTGTAACATGGACTTTAGGAAAGCCTTTGATAAGGTACCACATTAGTATTATTAGACAAAATTAAGCTATGGTATAGTATTAGAGGGAAGATGGTAAACTGAATTAAAAATTGGTTAGAAAGGAGTATATCTCAACCACGTACACAAGGTCAGCTTTCACAAATATGCTGAACCCAGCTTTGTCTCTGCACCACCTTTTCTGACCTGTCACTACCTCTGTGTTATCAGACTGTTTATCTGACTTCCAGTCTTGGATGAGCTGTAATTTTCTCCAGCTAAGCGTTGGGAAGATTGAAACTGCCCCTTGTTTAAGAAGGGTAGCAGGGATAATCCAGGTAATTATAGACCGGTGAGCCTGACGTCAGTGGTAGGGAAGCTGCTGGAGAAGATACTGAGGGATAGGATCTATTCCCATTTGGAAGAAAATGGGCTCATCAGTGATAGGCAACATGGTTTTGTGCAGGGAAGGTCATGTCTTACCAACTTAATAGAATTCTTTGAGGAAGTGACAAAGTTGATTGATGAGGGAAGGGCTGTCGATGTCATATACATGGACTTCAGTAAGGCGTTTGATAAGGTTCCCCATGGCAGGCTGATGGAGAAAGTGAAGGCGCTTGGGGTCCAAGGTGTACTAGCTAGATGGATAAAGAACTGGCTGGGCAACAGGAGACAGAGAGTAGCAGTAGAAGGGAGTTTCTCAAAATGGAGACGTGTGACCAGTGGTGTTCCACAGGGATCCGTGCTGGGACCACTGTTGTTTGTGATATACATTAATGATTTGGAGGAAAGTATAGGTGGACTGATTAGCAAATTTGCAGACGACACTAAGATTGGTGGAGTAGCAGATAGTGAAGGGGACTGTCAGAGAATACAGCAGAATATAGATAGATTGGAGAGTTGGGCAGAGAAATGGCAGATGGAGTTCAATCAGGGCAAATGCGAGGTGATGCATTTTGGAAGATCCAATTCAAGAGTGAACTATACAGTAAATGGAAAAGTCCTGGGGAAAATTGATGTCCAGAGAGATTTGGGTGTTCAGGTCCACTGTTCCCTGAAGGTGGCAACGCAGGTAAATAGAGTGGTCAAGAAGGCATACGGCATGCTTTCCTTCATCGGACGGGGCATTGAGTACAAGAGTTGGCAGGTCATGTTACAGTTGTATAGGACTTTGGTTCGGCCACATTTGGAATACTGCGTACAGTTCTGGTCGCCACATTATCAAAAGGATGTGGATGCTTTGGAGAGGGTGCAGAGGAGGTTCACCAGGATGTTGCCTGGTATGGAGGGCGCTAGCTATGAAGAGAGGTTGAGCAGATTAGGATTATTTTCATTAGAAAGACGGAGGTTGAGGGGGGACCTGATTGAGGTGTACAAAATCATGAGAGGTATAGACAGGGTGGATAGCTAGAGGCTTTTTCCCAGAGTGGGGGTTTCAATTACTAGAGGACACGAGTTCAAAGTGAAAGGGGAAAAGTTTAGGGGGGATATGCGTGGAAAGTTCTTTACGCAGAGGGTGGTGGGCACCTGGAACGCATTGCCAGCGGAGGTGGTAGATGCGGGCACGATGGAGTCTTTTAAGATGTATCTAGACAGATACATGAATGGGCAGGAAGAAAAGAGATACAGAACCTTAGAAAATAGACGACATGTTTAGAGAGAGGATCTGGATCGGCGCAGGCTTGGAGGGCCGAAGGGCCTGTTCCTGTGCTGTAATTATCTTTGTTCTTTGTTCTTTGTTTGCCATCTTTGCCATCGCACTCCCCATCCCCACATCCACTCATTACAAACTCCATCCCCTCTTCCTGGCCATTATCTTAGGCTGAACCAGATTTTTGGAACCTCAGTGTCCTCTTTGACGCCAAGTTGAAGTTATGCCCCCATATTTTCTCAATCACAAAAAGTGCCTCCTTCCAGAGTAGTCCATCCTTTGGGCCTGTAATTTATTTGTTTCCTTTTTTAAAAAATAAAGTACCATTCATCTTTCCCAGGCCTGTGCTAATAGCAATCTACAGCCACTTGGTAGCAGGCATATGAGAATGGGCTAGGGTGATTCACACTGTAGCTTGTTCTATTCATTCTTGTGATCGAGGAGTTGTTTACTTGTTCTTGATTGCACTACTTGTATGGAGGCTGTGGACAACCTGCTGCAATTGCATGTGGCACTTCACTGGAGCGCCAGTGTACTGCTGTAACACATTGCCCTTTTTCTCTATCAAGTAACATATTTATCATCAGATTGAAAGTTAGATTGTTGCAAATTACATTATTACTTCATGGACTTCAAAAGTAGATTGTGCTTTATTCTTACAGGAATTTTCAGGCCATCATAATGTATTTGACATTTCCTATTTTAGGATACTTTTGATGTTGTAATTTTGATGGCACGGTCTTTCAAGTACACGGTGAATTTTCTGGAATCCAAAGAAGATGATTTGCATAGGTGAGTGGATGCTGCAGTTGAAATCCTAACTTGTTCTGCAATAAATAAAATTGCTGAAATTAACTGTGTGGACATCTAGAGCTGAGGTGTGACATACTCAGAGTAATGGATGTCGAAAAGTGTGTTACAAGGATATAGGTGGCAGAGATGAATTTGCCATCTTCTTGATAAGGGATGTCAGTGATGGACATTTTTCTACATTTTGCACTTAGTGTCAGAATTTAACATTAGTTGCAATATAGCACTTCTTTTACTTTGCCTTCACAATCTGACGAGCAGCATGTTATTGTGCCTGTGTGAATTTTTATGCTTCCCATACTAGTCTTCGGTGAGATTACCAGTTTAATGCCAGGTATGTGCTATGACCATATGCTTACCAGGAGCTGGTTTCAAAATCTTGCAATTTCAGAGAGAAAGGAAATGTTAGAGGTCAGTGGCCTTGCCCACTGCTTGCATCTATTGAAAATTTGAGCATGAGCTGCAGAAGACTTTCTAACTGTTATTTAAATGGACAGAAAATTGTGTGCATCACGCACCTAAAATTCAATATTTGCTCTGAGCCAGCGAAACTACCCACTGTGAGGATGAAGTTGGAAAATTACTCGTATTCATTTTATTATTCTGTGCTGGACTCAAGGCCAGATGTCATGTGAAAATACAGCATTTTTCCCCCTGTATTTCTTAAGGTAATCAGAATCATAATAAATAGCTTTTTGTTCCAAGTACTTGTAACAATTTTTAAATTTACTCTTGTAGAATGGAGATCCCCTTTGTTTTCCGAATTCTTCAGTCTGGACTTGTCCATGGCTTGGCATTTTGGTTTGATGTAGCATTTGTGGGCTCACAGTAAGTATATTTTGTTTCTCATAAAGTCCCATTTTACTACTTAAGGAGTTTGCGTTTTTGTTAATTTCATGAAATTTCTGTTTTCGGAATTTAACAAAATAACTGATTCAACCTACCTCCATAGGAAATACTTTTTGCCATTATTTAGGGGCTCTGTTGGACCATTTCTTCTCAATTTATTATTTGTAGGAGGACCTTGAAGTCTCTTCTCCCTAATGACAACAACATCTTGCATATACATATATAGTTCCTTTAGAAAAATATTTCAAGGTGCTTCACAAAGGCACAATCAGACAAAAATGGATGCTGAGACAAAGATGATACTGGGAAAAGTGACCAAAAGCATTCTCAAAAGAGGTGGGTTGAAGTAAGACTTTAAAGGAGAAGAAGGCGGAGAGGTTTAGCAAGAGAATTCAAGTGTAGGACTTAAGTGGCTAAAGGCACAGCTGCCAATAGTGGGTCAAAGGTGTTTCGGGGGTGGGGGGGGGGGGGAGGGGGAAGAGGAGAACACAAAGCCCAGATACAGAGGAACACAGAGTTCATTGGGGTAAGTTGGAGATCTGGAAATTACAGAAATAAGATAGGGCAAAACTATGAAGGGATTTAAACATGAAGATGAGAATTTTAATTTGAGGTATTGAGGAACTAGAGACCAATATTGGCCAGCAACAACAGGGGTGATGAACAAGCGGGACTTGGTGTGGAATAGGATACCGACTGTAGAGTTTTGTATGGGCTATGGTTAACGGAGGGTGGATTATGAAGAAAAGCCAGAAGGGCATTGAAATAGTCATGGTTGGACGGAACAAGTCATGGATAAGGTTTCAGCAGCAGATGATCTGAGGCAGGGGCGGGTGATCTTATGGAGATAGAAGTAGACAGTCTTCATGGTGGAGAGTGTATAGGGTCTGAAACTCAGTTCAGTATCAAATTAAATGCTGAAATTGTGAACAGTCTAGATCAACCTGAGAAAATAACCAAGGAGTGGGTTGGGGTTAGTCATGAGCGTACGGTGTTTGTGACTGGACTGAAGACGATGGCTTTTGTCTTTCCAGTGTTTATCTGGAGGGAAATGCAAGACTGGATATTGAACAAGCTGTCTTAACACAGAGGCAGTGGAAAGGTCAAAAGAGGCACCAAAGACATAGAGATAAGTGCCATCAATGTTTGTATGGACTTCATGTCTGTGGATGATGTCGAACAGGGGCAGCATCTAGATGAAGAGCAGTGAGCCAAGGACAGATCTTCATTGGACTCAGAAAGTATGCTGGGGGCCGGGGATAAGAAGAGAAGACATAGCTGGAGATGTTCTGGGTATGATCAGATAGGTGATTGTGGAACCAAGCAAGGGAAATGCCACTGAGCTAGAAGAATGGAGGAAACTTGGAAGAGAATGGTGTGGTCAACCATATCAAAGGTTGTAGAGGTCGAGGAGCAGGAAGAGCAATAATGTACCACTATTACAAAGGATGTCACTTGTGACTTTGATTAGGTTCTGTTTGGTGCTGTGGCAGGGACAAAATCCTGATTACAGAGATTCAAACAGGCAATTGCAGGAAACACCGTCACATATTTAGGAGGTGACTATGCTTTCAAGAACTTTGAAGAGTGCAATCACTTCTGTCACTAGTGTGGTAAAGTCTTCCCTTTCATTTATGTTCATTAATGCTAGGCTTGACCTGGAGTAGAATGCTTACTTTTTAATTTGATTGTGCCCATCTGTTCATTAATGACTGTAATAAGGCAGTGACTGCACTTCAAAAGTACTTAATTGACTCTAAGGTGCTTTGGGATGCCCTGAGGTCATGAAAGACACTATATAAATGTAAGTCTTTTTTTCAAGTCTGTCTTTTTAACAAGCACAAATAATGTTTTTTTGTCATGTTTTCCGGATTTCTTTTTTATCTCATGCCTACATTTTTGCTAAAACCAGTGGAGAGAAAAATATAGCCCAAAGAATGAGAGAATTGAAGAAGCTGAATCCAGGAGAGAGAGACATTTCCTCTTTCAGCACTTTCCTCTCAGATCTCTCTCACTTCTGTCAGCTCAACTCTCTCTCTTGCCCCTCTCCCGCCATACATCTCTCTTATTCTGCTCTCTCTTACTGTGTACCCTCGTACAATCATGGAAATTACAACACAGAAGGAGATTATACAGCCAATCACAGGTGCAAGTGCTCGCTCTTCCATTGGAGTTGTCCACGCTCATCTTATTTTCCTGTAGTTTCCCACAGCCTTTTATATTCTTTCTTATAGAACTTGTTCTCTTAGTTTTCTCAGCTAATTCTCTGAGGAGTGTATCATATCAGAATTCTACAATGTTTGAAATCGCTGTTTAACATTTTTTTAAAACCTAAATTGATAAAATCTTCCCTTTTCAGAAAAACAGTCTGGCTGTCAACATCTCCTGCTGAACCTCTCACACACTGGTACCAGGTGCGCTGCCTCCTACAGACCCCACTGTTTGCTAAAGAAGGTGAAACATTCTCAGGGAAAGTCTTACTAGTGGCCAATAAACGGTGAGAATCAAAATGCACTGACTCTTAAATGACCCAATAAAATCATTTTCCTATTTGGTATGCATATATTATAAGCTGAGCAGAAAAAAGTTTTGTAAAAATGGGCATGTTAACCAGAAAAACAGCAGGCAAGGTGCGATGCAATCACTTTAAATGTTTGGAGACAGAAAAATGGGCAGTTGGCAAATGAAAATTGGGATGGGCAGGAGAGTGGGGAGCAGGTGGGGTGGGTTTGGTGGGGGTGGTGGAATCAACTTGGCTGGTCCATTGATGCCCAGGCCTGTCTGATGCAATTTTCAGGCAGGCCTGTAAATGGGCAAGCATCCCGCCTGCCTGTAACTGGCTGCTTGACTATGCAAATCGGGTTCCTATGTTGTGGGATTTTCAGATACCAATGCTCAGGGCTTGTGACATGCATGCTCCACCCATTGGTTCTGGTCAGTGAGGAACCTACCAGTACTCCTTGAAGAGACTGCTGAAGTCCGCTCACAAAATTGCCCAGAAAATGTCTTAGTCTTGCTACTTCATGCCTCATTGAAACAGTCTGGGCCACTACCAGGCTTTCTAAGGCCCACCTTTAGGATCGCCTCCTCATCCCACAGGTTCCAAATATCAACCAGCTCAGTATGGGATCTGGCCAATCTCCCGCCCTACCAGAATGGGTGAGCTATCGCGGGGCACCCTGTTGCTGCCCACAACTCTCTGGTGGCTTGCAAATGAGGCCCGACCCTCAAAACAGGTTCCGCCTTCAGACCAGCAAAAATGGGTGGTTGGTGCAGCTGCTGTGCCTACTTTGTGCCCATTTCAGGTAGAAGTGAAAGATCGCAGTCTGGGTTATTTAAAAAGGCATAAATATGGGACAATGCAGAGGCACCGTGTTTTAGAACACCAACCCACAATGACAGTGTGGGAGGATGTCTCACTGCAGAGGAAAAGGACAACCAGCAGGGTATATATTTTTATATTTATAAAGAATACAATAACTTTTTAAAAGTTCGATCCAAATTACTGTCAGGGGCAACAGACCCACTTTTCTGATTTTTTATTTACTAAACTTGGAGATTAATAGCAGCTGTCAGGTGCCATGAGTCACTGTAAAGCTACTGCATCATCTTGGGAAAGCAAAATCAGAGTTACTGGTACAAGGTAAACCAACCTACCCCTCTCTTGATTATATTTCTCCCTCACATGGTGAGGGTAGTAGGGTCATTTGAGACCTCAGGGAGTGGTCATCCTTGCCCTCTTGAGAGTCGCCCCAGGCCCCGGTAAGGATCCCATGCTCAGGGCTAGGAGCCATGGCTAACAGCGAAACCAGTGAATTTTCGGGAGTGATGATGGAAGAGCTAGAACCTCAAGTGACAACGGCTGCTTACAGGTGGAGGATCCTTTGAGAAGAGGACTTGTGTTTTCTTTAAAGCACCACATGAAGAAGGCAACAGGAAACCATCTTTTTCCCTTGTCATATTGCTCATTTCTCATTGAAGTTAAAAAATGTGAGGCTCTTACAAGCAACTGAAGAGGAAAGTGCAGGACCATGAGGCATGGAGAAATGAACAGATGACTTGCCCTTGGGAAAATCACCACTACTACTCGAATGGTGCAGTCACTAAGGGCTGTGTTTTTCATCATTTGCTAATTGTAGCAATAAGATTTGAGTATATAATGGTGTTTCCTACTTTATACTAATTTCTACATTTGCCGGTGTCTGATCTGAAAATAATTTGATCCTGTAACGCGCTCTTTTATGATCTGTCCTGTTCCAGGAGGGGAAGCTTGTGTGACACAAGATTATTTAGAGGGAGGAATGTCAGTTCAAAAAGGAACATGTGACTCCCCATTTGAAATTACTTGATCTGTCACACCAAGAATCATGGCAACCATAAAAGATTGACTAAGTTGCTTTTAATGAAGCTCAGAACACAAGAAAAATTAAAACATATGTCTTTATTTTGAAACCCCTTTAAAACAGGTATTGCACACATAACTAAGAAGATGCATCTGTGTCCCATCCACCCATTGAAGCACAGTTCTAAAGAGTGTGCAGAAACAGAAGGACCTCGAAATTCATGTGCATTGATCTGTGAAGGTGGCAGGACATATTGAGAGAGTGGTTAGCAAAACGTATGGGATCTTGGGCTTCATAAATAGAGGCATAGAGTACAAAAGCAGGGAAGTTATGCTGAACATTTATAAAGCTCTGGTTAGCCCCAACCAGAGTATTGCCTCCAGTTCTGTTCATCACACTTTAGGAATAATGTAAGGGTCCTTGAGAGGGTGCAGAGGAGATTTACCAGAATGGTTCCAGGGATGAGGGTTTTAGTTACAAGGTTAGAGGAATGCAGACTGGTTTCAATCTCATTTTGAAGAGCTGGAACCTGTCATAGCCGCTAAGCGCATTGCACTGTTGAACTACAAGAAAGCTCCCAGCGAGTTAACATCCATAGCACTTAAAGCAGCTAGAAGCACTGCACAAAGAACAGCCAGGCGCTGCGCAAATGACTACTGGCAACACCTATGCAGTCATATTCAGCTGGCCTCAGACACCGGAAACATCAGAGGAATGTATGATGGCATTAAGAGAGCTTTTGGGCCAACCATTAAGAAGATCGTCCCCTCAAATCTAAATCAGGGGACACAATCACTGACCAACGCAAGCAAATGGACCGCTGGGTTGAGCACTACCTAGAACTGTACTCCAGGGAGAATGTTGTCACTGAGACTGCCCTCAATGCAGCCCAGCTTCTACCAGTCATGGATGAGCTGGACGTACAGCCAACAAAATCGGAACTCAGTGATGCCATTGATTCTCTAGCCAGCAGAAAAGCCCCTGGGAAGGACAGCATTACCCCTGAAATAATCAAGAGTACCAAGCCTGCTATACTTTCAGCACTCCATGAACTGCTTTGCCTGTGCTGGGACGAGGGAGCAGTACCTCAGGACATGCGCGATGCCAATATCATCACCCTCTATAAAAACAAAGGTGACCGCGGTGACTGCAACAACTACCATGGAATCTCCCTGCTCAGCATAGTGGGGAAAGTCTTTGCTCGAGTCGCTTTAAACAGGCTCCAGAAGCTGGCCGAGCGCGTCTACCCTGAGGCACAGTGTGGCTTTCGTGCAGAGAGATCGACCGTTGACATGCTGTTCTCTCTTCGTCAGATACAGGAGAAATGCCGCGAACAACAGATGCCCCTCTACATTGCTTTCATTGATCTCAACAAAGCCTTTGACCTCGTCAGCAGACGTGGTCTCTTCAGACTACTAGAAAAGATTGGATGTCCACCAAAGCTATTAAGTATCATCACCTCATTCCATGACGATATGAAAGGCACAATTCAGCATAGCGGCACCTCATCAGAGCCCTTTCCTATCCTGAGTGGCGTGAAACAGGGCTGTGTTGTCGCACCCACACTGTTTGGGATTTTCTTCTCACTGCTGCTCTCACATGTGTTCAAGTCTTCAGAAGAAGGAATTTTCCTCCACACAAGATCAGGGGGCAGGTTGTTCAACCTTGCCCGTCTAAGAGCGAAGACCAAAGTACAGAAAGTCCTCATCAGGGAATTCCTCTTTTCTGACGATGCTGCTTTAACATCTCACACTGAAGAGTGTCTGCAGAGTCTCATAGACAGATTTGCAGCTGCCTGCAACGAATTTGGCCTAACCATCAGCCTCAAGAAAACGAACATCATGGGACAGGACGTCAGAAATGCTCCATCCATCAACATCGGCGACCATGCTCTGGAAGTGGTGCAAGAGTTCACCTACCTAGGCTCTACTATCACCAGTAACCTGTCTCTAGATGCAGAAATCAACAAGCGCATGGGAAAGGCTTCCACTGCTATGTCCAGACTGGCCAAGAGAGTGTGGGAAAATGGCGCACTGACACGGAACACAAAAGTCCAAGTGTATCAAGCCTGTGTCCTCAGTACCTTGCTCTATGGCAGCGAGGCCTGGACAACGTATGTCAGCCAAGAACGACGTCTCAATTCATTCCATCTTAGCTGCCTCCGGAGAAGACTTGGCATCAGGTGGCAGGACCGTATCTCCAACACAGAAGTCCTCGAGGCTGCCAACATCCCCAGCTTATACACACTACTGAGTCAGCGGCGCTTGAGATGGCTTGGCCGTGTGAGCTGCATGGAAGATGGCGGGATCCCCAAAGACACATTGTACAGCGAGCTCGCCACTGCTATCAGACCCACCGGCCGTCCATGTCTCCGCTTTAAAGACATCTGCAAACGCGACATGAAGTCCTGTGACATTGACCACAAGTCGTGGGAGTCAGTTGCCAGCGTTCGCCATAGCTGGCGGGCAGCCATAAAGGTGGGGCTAAAGTGTGGCGAGTCAAAGAGACTTCGCAGTTGGCAGGAAAAAAGACAGAAGCGCAAGGGGAGAGCCAACTGTGTAACAGCCCCGACAAACAAATTTTTCTGCAGCACCTGTGGAAGAGTCTGTCACTCTAGAATTGGCCTTTGTAGCCACTCCAGGCGCTGCTCCACAAACCACTGACCACCTCCAGGCGCTTACCCATTGTCTCTCGAGACAAGGAGGCCAAAGAAGAAGAGGTTGGAAAAGCTGGGATGTTCACCTTGGAGCAAAGGCGATCGAGGGGAGATTTGATAGAAGTGTACAAGATTATGACAGGCTTAGATAAGGTAGGCAAGGAAAAACTGTTCCCATTAACTGATGGTACAAGGACTAGGAGACACAGATTGACGGTTTTGGGCAAGAAATGCAGGGGGAATGTGTGAAAGAACCTTTTTACACAGTGAGTGGTAATGAGCTGGAACTCGCTACCCACCAAGGTGGTGGAAGTGAAAACAAACAATGATTTCAAAAGTAAATTGGATGGGAGTTTGAAGGAATTAAACTTGCAGGGCTACGGGGATCAAGCCGGGGAGTGGGACTGACTGGATTGCTCCGTGGAGAGCCGGCATAGACTCGATGGGCCAAATGGCCTTTCTTTGCTGTAAATGACTCTATGAAACAGATATCAGAATGGCAGGAATTCCATCAGCATTTCAGAATTGTATCTTTTTTTTAAAACTAGCTGAATATCAACCAATCTGTCAAAGAATTACCATTGGGAGGGGGAAATGGGAGGAAATAGCATTGTCGTATGAAACCTTAACAGTGCATTGTAGTATTTCCCAGAGTCTCAGCCAAAATAGCAGTTCGGAAGCAATTTGTCCACCATTTTCCCAGCTGTAATAAAACCTTGTGCCCTGAATCTTCAACCAAAGATAAGTAGGTTTGCTTACTTGTGTTTTCTTCTGCCTTCATACCACAGACAAAGTTATGATATTCACATTATGGCTATGGTGGACCAAACAGGCATCAAGTCTGGAAATCTGCTAGACTTAAAGAATCCTTTCTTCAGGTAAGCCTTTCAATTCCATTTCCTAAAATACTACAGTTCATAATTACATTATTCCTTAGAATAATGTGACAGTAGTATGATATTACTGGTTTGTAGAATGTTTTAAACATAGAGGCCGGAATTTTACGCCACCCCAGCGAGCCGGATGGTGGCGGGGGGCTGACGTAAAATTGAGCAGGAGGCCTTCCCGACCTGCTCCCACCTCCGCCCCACTTTACGTGGGCTGGGGGGCAGGGGCCAAGAAACGGGCTGCCCACCCCAAGCCAATCAAGGCCCTTAAGTGGCCACTTAAGGGCCTTCAACCGCTTCCACGGGGCAAGTAGGCATCCTGGAGACTTGAAAGGCTGCCCAGTGAAAGCTGGCAGCCTCTCAGCACCCTGGGGGTGGGCCCTGACAAATGGGCACAGGGTACCTGATTGAGGGCCACCCCCACTTCCCCAACCACCCCCAGACCCGAGACGCCCCCGCTTCCCCCAAACGACCACTCTTGCCTCACTGGGGCGCGACCGATTTCCCCTGCGAGGCACCCCTAACTTATCTGCAGTCCTGGCTCCATGTCCTCAGCTGTGCTACAGTCCCAGTAGTGGCCACCGCTCCCGGTGGCGCTGCTGGGACTATGAGCTGCTGGCCCAATGATTGACTGGCAGCTCAGTGAGGCGGGACTTCCTCCCTCAAGCGGGTAGAAGTCCCGCCTGGGGCCATTTAAAGCCCGGGACCCGTAACATGCAGGACAGATCTCCGGGCTGGGCGGAAGCAGGTTCGCCACCGACTTTTACTTCTGCCCAATGTAAAATCCAGCCCAGAGTATCAGGTGGATGTACACAATAATTCAGTGGGATGTAATACTGCTACATAATAGGGGTCAACGGTTATGAATTTTTGGATTCCAAGTTAGCAGCGTGAATTGGCCCAGTCTGCACTCAAACATACAAAAATATTAATCATTACCCATTTCCTTACTCCCCCTGCATGAGTTCTGGATTTAGTTGCCCTCAGATTTTCTTTGCCTTCTTCCTTTTGGATGAGATGTTAAACCAAGGCACCACCTGCCTGCTTAGGTGGATGTAGAAGATGTAAAAGATCCCATGGTACTATTTCGAAGAGCAGGGGAGTTATCCCCAGTATCCTGGCCAATATTTATCCCTCAATCAACATTACAAAAAAACAGATTGTCTGGTCATGATCACATTGCTGTTTTTGGGAGCTTGCTGTGAGTAAATTGGCTGTCGTGTTTCTTACATTTCAACAGTGACTACACTTGAGATGTACTTCATTGGCTGCAAAGTGCTTGGTCGTATGAAAGGCGCTATATAAATGCAAGACTCTTTCGTCCGTTCTTTCTTTCTTTCTCACATCCATCATTCACTGTTGAAGTTTTTAGGCAAGATTTTGGGTATGCACCCTGACATCAGGGTCAAATGGGGGGGAGTCACAACCCCACACTATGTAGGAAATAGTCATCCGAGAGTGATTTTCCCCAAATTGACAATTAGTGACCAGAGGGCGGTCTCACTGTTCAACTAAGGACGATGAGCAGGCTTTCAAAGCTAGAGCACCAATAAGAGGCCCTGCAGCTCGGAAGGAGCAGCAGCCTGCAGTACAGTTAAGAGAGAAAGTAGGCAACTCCATCCGGAGGCACCTTCTCTGCAAATTTTTAAACTTTTAAATTAAAAAATGCCATCAGCAGCTGGGCCATCTCTCCACAGGGCGGTCTGCAACCAGGCAGGTGGGGAGGGTCTGCTGTCAGAATGCTGCCTCCAGGCAGCTGGCTTAGTCCTCAGGGGGGCCCACGGGCCGACTGGAAAATTCTCGTCGGCTTCTGCTAATGGGCTGGTAGCCCTTCCGCCGCCGATCCCATCCCCAGGAAAATGGCCCAGAGGATGGTGCCAGCAAACCGGCATGCCAACCAGTGGCTTGAATTTTCACACCTGCCTGCATCTGTACTGGGGGCGAAAATTCAGCCCTTTGTATCCCCTCAGCATTTACTAGTACAATGCACTGTGGATCCAACTGCCACTGAAACAAAAGCAATGTGAATAAATTAAGTGTTGCACTCCCCATTTGAATGACTTTAGACCTTCAAAGTAATAGAATAGTTGGATTTTTCAAAAAGGTTGAATATTTTTTATTTCTTCCTATCTTGACTCTATTTTTTCTCTCCTAGTCCAGTCTCTTCCCACCTACACCCGTGACTCTTCTGACGCATTACGTCTTTTCGACAGTTTTCAGTTTCCTGATCCTAACCGCCTCCTCTTCACTATGGACGTCCAATCTCTCTACATCTCCATCCCCCACGGGGATGGTTTGAGGGCTCTCCATTTCTTCCTTGAACAGAGGTCCAACCAGTTCCCATCCACCACCACCCTCCTCCGCCTGGCTGAACTTGTTCTCGATTTGAACAACTTCTCCTTCAACTCTATTCACTTCCTCCAAATAAAAGGTGTTGCTATGGGTACCCAAATGGGTCCCAGTTATGCCTGTCTTTTTGTGGGATATGTTGAACATTCCTTGTTCCAGTCCTACTCAGGTCCCTTCCCCTAACTCTTTTTCTGGTACATTGATGACTGTATCGGTGCCGCTTCCTGCTCTCGCCCCAAACTGGAAAACTTATTCAATTTTGCTTCCAATTTCCACTCTTCTCTCACCTTCACATGGTCCATCGATATTTCTCTTCCCTTCCCCAATTTCTCTGTCTCCATCTCTGGGGATAAGCTGTCCACTAATATTCATTATAAGCTCACCAACTCCCACAGCTACCTCGACTACACTTTTTCACACCCTGCCTCCTGTAAGGACTCCATTCCATTCTCCCAGTTTCTCTGTCTCCAATGCATCTGTTCTGATGATGCTACCTTCCATAACAGCGCTTCTGATATGTCTTCCTTTTTCCTCAACCGAGGATTCCCCCTCACTATGGTTAACAGGGCTCTCAACATTTGTGCTTATGACAGATGACAGGTAGAAAATACTATTGAGAACCAGGCTGAATATAGAAGGTCCAGAGGGGAAGTGAAAAAGTAAATTAGAGAAGCAAAGAAAGAGCATGAAAAGAGACTGGCAGCTAGCATTAAAAGAAATCCCAAAGTTTTCTATAGGCATACAAATAGTAAAAGGGCGGTAAAAGGAGGAGTGGGGCCGATTAGGGACCAGAAAGGTGATTTACACATGGAGGCAGAGGGCATAGCTGAAGTATTAAATGAATACTTTACATCTGTCTTTACCAGGGAAGAAGATGCAACCCAGGTAATGGTGAAAGAGGAGGTAAGTTAGACACTAGAGGAGTTTAAAATTGATAAAGAGGAAGTAGTACATAGGCTGTCTGTACTTAAAGTGGATAAAACACCAGGACCAGCTGAGATGTATCCAAGGATACTGAGGGAAGTGAGGGTGGAAATCACAGAGGCACTGGCCATAATTTTTCAGTCTTCCTTAGACGGGGGTGGTGCCAGAGAACTGGAGAATTGCAAACGTTACACCCTTGTTCAAAAAAGGGTGTAAAGATAAGCCCAGCAAAGACAGGCTCGTCAGTTTAACTTCGGTGGTGGGAAAACATCTAGAAAAAATAATTTGGGTCAAAATCAATGGTCATATGGACAAATGAGTTAATTAAGGAAAGCCAGCATGGATTTCTTAAGGGAAAATCATGTTTAACTAACTTACTGGAGTTTTTTGAGGAGATAACAGAGAGGGTTGATGAGGGAAATGCTGTTGAAGTAGTGTATGTGGACTTTCAAAAGGCATTTGATACAGTGCCACACAACAGACTTGTGAGCAAACGTGTAGCTCATGGAATAAAAGGGACAGCAGCAACATAGATAGGAAATTGGCTGAGTGACAGGAAACAAAGAGGTTAATGGATGTTTTTCAGGCTGGAGGAGGGTTTATAGTGGAGTTCCCCAGGGGGATCAGTGTTGGGACCCTTGCTTTTCCTGATATATATTAATGACCTAGACCTTGGTGTACAGGGCACAGTTTCAAAATTTACAGATGATGTGAAACTTGGAAGCATTGTGAACTGTGAGGAGGATAGTGTAGAACTTCAAAAGGAGATAGACAAGTTGGTGGAATGGGCAGACAGGTGGCAGATGAAGTTTAATGCAGCAAAATGTGAAGTAATTAATTTTGGTAGAAAGAACACTGAGAAACAATGTTAAATAAAGGCTACAATTCTAAAGGGGGTGCAGGAGCAGAGGGGCCTAGATGTATATGTGCATAAATCATTGAAGGTGGCAGGACAGGTTGAGAGAGCGGTTAATAAAGCATACAGTTTCCTGGGCTTTATTAATAGGGGCATCGTGTACAAGAGCAAGGAGGTTATGTTGAACTTGTATAAGCCACTAGTTTGGCCTCAGCTGGAGTATTGCGTCCGGTTCTGGGCACCACACTTTAGGAAAGATGTGAGGGCATTGGAGAGAGTACAGAAATGATTCATGAGAATAGTTCCAGCGATGAGGAATTTCAGTTATGAAGCTAGATTGGAGAAGTTAGGACTGTTTACCTTGGAGAAGCGAAGGCTGAGAGGTGATTTGATAGAGGTATTCAAAATCATGAGGTGTTTGGAGAGAGTAGATAGAGAGAAACTGTTCCCACTCATGAAAGGATTGAGAACGAGAGGGCACAGATTTAAAGTATTTGGTCAGAGAAGCAAAAGTGACATGAGGAAAGACTTTTACACGCAGTGAGTGGTTAAGGTCTGGAATGCGCTGCCTGAGGTGGAGGCAGGTTCAACTGAAGCATTCAAAAGGGAATTAGACAGTTATATGAAAAGGAAGAATGTGCAAGGTTGTGGGGAAAAGGCGGAGGAATGGAACTGAGGGAATTGCTCTTTCAGAGAGCCAGTGTGGACACGGGACACGTTGGGCCGAATGGCCTCCTTCTGTACTGTGACTATTCTGTGATTCTGTGAACTGTGTCCAACGCATTCCCCAGACTTCTGCCCTCACCCCTTCCCCTCCCTCCCAGAACCGCGACAGGGTTTCCCTTATCCTCACTTTCCACCCCACCAGCCTTCACATCCAGAGGATCATCCTCCGCCAAAGCCGCCACCTCCAGCATGATGCCACCACCAAACACATCTTCCCCTCTCCTCTCCAAGGGATCGTTCCCTCCATTACCCCCAACAATTTGTCCCTTCCCACGACACCTTCCCGTGCAATTGCAGGACGTGTAATACCTGCCCTTTTACCTTCTCTGCTCTCACAATCCAGGGCCCAAAACACTCCTTCCAGGTGAAGCAGCGATTTACTTGTGCTACTTTCAATTTAGTATATATACTGTATTCGCTGCTCACAATGAGGAGAGCAAACGCAGATTGGGTGACCGCTTTGTGGAACAGCTCCGCTCAGTCCACAAGCATGGCCCTGATCTTCTGTTTGCTTGCCATTTCAACACTCCCCCCTGCTCCCATGCCAACATTTCTGTCCTTGGCCTGCTGCAGTGTTCCAGTGAACCTCAATGCAAGCTTGAGCAATAGCACCTCATCTTCTGATTAGGCATTTTACAGACTTCTGGACTCAACATTTAGTTCAACCATTTCAGAACATGACTGCCTTTATTTTATTTTGTTTTATTTTATTTTATTTTATTTTTTAACCATGGACCTGTTTTTATCATGTTTTTCGGGTTTTTGCTTTTGGACAGAGCTGTTCATTATTTTGTCATTCTCTGGACTAATGCTTTGTCTTTTAATACTACTGTTTGCACTCTCTTTGCCTTTGTTCTGTGACATCTTTGTCATTTAACCTCTCCTGCCCTCTTCCCTACCACACACCTTCCCTTTTGTTCTTCTTCTCCCCTCCTCCTTTTCACTTGCTCAAAGCCTATTATATTTCCAACCTTTGACAGTTCTGATGAATGGTCACAGACCTGAAACATTAACTCTGTTTCTCTCTCCACAGATGCTGCCAGACCTGCTGAGTATTTCCAGCACTTACTTTTTTATTTCAAACTTCCAGCATCCACAGTATTTTGCTTTTATTTTACTGAATATTTTAGAAAATTTGGAAACTGCTGATAGAAAACACAAATGCAGAGCTTATATTACCTTATTAATGTAGACTTAAAAATTAAAACATTTGTTTGTGATTGCATTATACAAGAATAGCAAAAATTAGTGAGGAAATATATAAACCACATGACGTGGGCAGGGTGTGGACAGTTACCCAGATTAAAGTTCTGTGTGAATGCACATAGCATAAGAAATAAAACATGTGAGTTAGAAGCACAAAATCAGCTGATGATGAAGCCATTGCAGAGACACATCTACATCTTGAACTTGGGAGCTAAATATTCCAATCTATAGGATCTTTAGAAAGGATGGGGTTATTGGGAAAGGAGAATGAGTAGCAGTGTTGGGCTCTGGCCAGTGATGTTCCCCAGGGATCGGTACTGGGGCCACAACTTTTCATCAAATATATTAATGACTTGGATGAAGGAATAGAGAATTATATATCCAAGATCGCAGGTGATAGTAAGTTAGGAGACACAGTAAGTTGTGTGAAAGCAGCAGGAGGTTGCAAAGGGACATAGATTAACCAAATGAGTGGGCAAAACGATGGCAGAAGACATTCAATTGTGGGGGAGGATGACGTCATCTACTTTAGATGCACCAAGAATAACCCGGAATACTTTCTTAATAGTTTCATATGAGGAGCTGAGGGGGAGTGAAGGGATTTAGGTGTCCATTTACACTAATCATTAAAAGCAAGATCACTGCTTCAAGAAGTAATCAGAAAGGCTAATGGAATATTGGCCTTTATCTCAAGGAGGTTGCAACTCAAAGTGAGGAAATGCGTAGAGACTTGACCAGACCCTATCTGGAGTACTATGTTCAGTTTTGCGAATCAAATCACAAGCAAGGTATATTGGCCTTGGGAGGGATACAGTGTAGATTCACCAGTCCGACACTGGGGTTAAATGGTTACACTATGATGACAGAATGCATAAACTTGGATTGCATCCCCTTGAGCTTAGAATGTTGAGGGGTGATCTAATTGAGTTGTTCAAGAAGAAAAAGAAATTCAGTGGGGTAAATACAGAGAAATTATTTTCACTGCTGTGGAATCCAGAACGAGGTATAATCTTAAAATTGGAACTAGGCCATTTATGAGTGAAATTAGAAAAGATTTTTTCATACATAGGGTTGTAGAAATCTGGCACTTGCTGCTGCAAAAAGCTGTAGTTGCTGAGTTAATTGAAATTTTGAAGACTGAGTGATAGATTTTTGTTAGGAAAATATTAAGGGCTATGAATCAAAGGCGGGTAAAGAGAATTGAAGTACAGATCAGCCATGATCTAACTGAATGGCGGAACAGGTGGGATATTTTTATATATAATTATTGAATGTTTAATAATTCTGTACATTTATCTATCAAGATCGTTGGAAAAGAGTATCAATAGTAGTGCATTATGCGGTTCCTTTCTTCCTCCATGGCTCTTTCTGTAAAACATAAACAAAAAATGCTGGAAACATTCAGTAGGTCAAACAACATTTGCCGGGAGAGAACATACCAGTTAACGTTTTGGCGTCGTCAGCTTCAAATCTCAATTGGACCGTGTAGAGAAACTGGCCAGATGAGAGCTTCGTCTGCGTGAGAGACAGCAAGTCATTATGTACAGTTGTTGCATGCCTCTTAGTATTTTTTAGAATGGCATTGGCAGAGACTTCCAAACAGATCAGCTGTGTCGCTTTATTTTGATGAGTCCAACAACCCTCCGAGTGCTCTATGCTTCTCCAATTCTGGCCTCTTGCGCATCCCTGATTTCCTCTGTCCCACCATTGTTGACTGTGCCTTCAGCTGTCTAGGCTACAAGCTCTGGAATTCCCTCCCTAAACCTCCCTGCCATCTCTCCACCTTTAAGATGTTCCTTCACACTGTTACGACCAGGTGAGAAAGGTGTCTAGGGGTCGCTCTCAGCCTTCACCTGGTCTTACCGTAACAGAGTTTTATTTTTAAACACACTGTTTTTAGCTCCCCCTTGGTGAATCCTTGTTCACCGCTTTTCAATTATAAGACAATGAGACCAGCACAAACAGGTTTTCTTAGGTTTAAAGAAGAAAAGTTGAAATTTATTAAACTTGAACTTAAACTCTAATTCAGTTGATACCTACAGATACATGACGCACCCACGCTAGTATGCGTATGTGATTCACACATGCAAATAGAGTCAGAAAAGAGCAGAAGAAAAATAAAGTGGAAAAGTTGAGGCAATATCTGAAGAGTTTTCGTTACAGTTCTTCGAGCTCACTGCAGAGTCCTTGATTGTAGGTAGATCTTGCTTTTCTTTGGAGCCCAGTATTCTTCTTAAACTTGTTTGCTGTAGGAGACTTTTCTCTCTTGGGGTTCATATGTCTTCTGTGGATTCAGAGGCTTATGAGAAAGAGGTGGGAGCAGACAGAACGGATCTTCTCAGTCCAGGAGCAAACAGTCTTTCTCAGTTCAAACTCTCTGGGGCTAGTTCAGAAGACCCTGGAACAGACAGTTAGTCATGTGACCAGCTGGTCTAACCAGTCCTGGATTGTATCACCTTAGCAGTCTCTGGAATGCTCCTCTTACACACAATACCTGGTGATCAAGGTCTATTGTGGGTTGAACGTTTCAGGGAATGGTCCTTTGTCCTTCCAAGCACTATCTGTTAATATGCAGATGTCTTTTCTAGCCACGGCTGATCTGATTAACAAGTCATTTCCTTGCTGCAGCAACAGTTTAAAATCAATGTTCATGACAGAGAGGGAGTGCAACAAAGGTTCACCAGGATGGCGGGACTCTCCTATGAAGAGAGATTGGGGAAACTGGGCCTGTATTCTCTAGAGGTTTGAAGAATAAGAGGTGATCTAATTGAAACCGACAAAATACTTAAAGGGATAGACAGGGTAGATGTAGCTAAGATGTTTCCCTTGGTTGGGGAAACTAGAACCAGGGGACACAATTTCAAAATAAGGGAGAAGCCACTTAGGACAGAGATGAGGAGAAACTTCTTTACTCAGTGGGTTGTGAATCTTTGCAATTCTCTACTCCAGAGGGCTGTGGAAGCTCAGTCATTGAGTACGTTTAAAGAAGAGATTGACAGATTTCTAAATACAAATGACTTAAGGGTATATGAGGAAAGTGTGGGAAAAAGGCACTGAAGTGGAAGATCAGCCATGATTGTATTGAATGGCGGGGCAGGCTTGATGGGCTGAATGGCCTACTCCTGCGTTCCTCTGAGATTAATAAACTAGCAAAAAAAGCAAAGGGGAAAACAGTTGAACTGCCTATCGAACAGCTGTGTACACATACAAGCGAAGTACTGAAAGAGAAAAAAACAGAACACTGTCAAGCACCTGTTGCACTTCGTCAAAGCAGCTAACCTGAAAAAAAAAATCTTAAAGGGGGAATAGTGCAGAGTTAATAGAACAAGTTTTAAAACAGGCTTTAAGCTGCAAATAGAAAACACAGAGATGAACAAAGTTACATACAGAGCTGAGAGTAAAAGAACAGAAGGATGGATATTAAATTTCCCAGAATGATCTGGAAGGCCATTGATATCCTATCCGAGTTCAAACTTTTTAAACAAAGAATGCAGTTATGCTTCATAGACCAAGCGGTTGCAGAACCAGAGAAGCAGTCTGTGAAAATACTGATAGCAGTTGGAAATGAGGGGTTATACAGAATCAATACCTCTGGCTTATCTGAAGAGGACCAGAAAGATCCCGCAAAGATATGGAAAGTGCTAGAAGATGAGCTTCAGGTAAGAGTAAATTTTAGAATTCATCATCTGGAATTGATATCCTGCAGCAACAGCCACAGGAATCAATCGATCAATTCGTCAGTAGATGCTGTAATAAGGTCAACAGATGTGATTTTCCAGAAACTGAGCTGTCAGAGCGAATACTGGAGCTGGTGATTGTCTCAACACCTACTGAAGCATTTCAAAAAGACCTCTTGGGGGAAAAAGAAAGGTTACCACATTAATGCGCTGCTGGAAGCTGGCAGGAAATACAAAGCCATTGCAGTTGGACAACAGCTGCTGCAAGCATTAGGGGCAGCCGACAGTATCGGCACAGTAACCAGGTCACAAAAAGCAAGCAAGCTGTGTGGTAAGTGTGGTTTGTCCACTCGCCGCAAAGTTGCCCTGCATTCCAAGATCTGTGCAAGGCGTGCGGTGCAAAAGGACACTGGGCCCACCTATGCAAGACATCCGGCTCCAAAGACGCAGCCAGAAGTCACAATAGGACACAAACAAACAGAAGACAGGCGCAGTAACATGGCAATAGCAGCGAGGAGAGCGCCATTGACCTGCGTAAATGCAAGCCAATACACGAATTCCACAGTGAAATAGACCTGGGACAAGAGTCAGAGTGGAGCGATTCGCAGCCAAAAGACGAGCAGGTGTTTCACATTGTGAACCTGACACATTGTGTTGATGAAGTCAAACAACTGGAAGCTTTTGCTACTATTAATATTATGTACCCAAAGAAAGTTGACAAACATACATTCAGGACTAAGATTGACACGGTAGCAAGTGCAAATATCCTACCAGTCTGAATCCTGAAGGATATGTACCGGGGCCATTGGAAATTAATGATACAACTGACAACTGCAAAGTTAACTACATACAATAGATCACCCATCCCTTGCAGTGCCACACTAACAATGCAATGCAGCACTGGCAATTCGGCATGGAAACCGCAAATATTTTACCTGGTAGAAACGAGTGGACCAACAGTGGCAGGACTACCAGCATGACAGGACCGCAACATCGTAACTATCCACGCGATCACCAAGGTACCCATTACAGCTGAAGAGAGCAAGCGTACCTGCATTGAGTTAGTCCAGGACTTACAACAAATGTACCCAGACAAGTTTGGCGCCATGGGAGATTTCAAAGGCGATGCCGTACTGCAACTCAGGAGGATGCATTCCATGGGCTGGATTTTAAAGCCCTTCTGCCGGTGGGAACGGTGGTGGGGGGCAATGAAGATCGGTGCGGCGGAGGCCCTGTACTGATCTCAGCGGCGGCAGCGAGGCCTCGTTGTGGCGACCCACTGCTCGGCAACGGGATCTGCATTAAAATATGTAAATGCCTACTTACCATTCATCCCGGAGCGATTCTGCCATCACGTTTTAATCTTCATTCTTGCCGCCAGCAATGCCGCACCTTCGAATCCTTGTTCTGGGAAACGTAGCACGACACCGGTGGGGAGGGGGGAGGAGGTTTTTTTCTCTGTGTGGGCGTGGGGGAGCAGGGTGACAGCAGGGGTGGGGGGGGTGATGGGAAGGGGTAAAGCACAAAGGTGCTGAACTTTGCGGGGAGGAAAGGTCAAATTCTCAATTTTGGAAATCTGGGTGGGAAAAGGGGAGGAATGTTTGGAAATGCCATGGGGGTGGGGTGAGAAAGTGCGTGGAAAGGTCATTTAATTTTGTTTTGCGAAACTTTAACTTACCTGGCCCTTTAAATTTTAAATGTCCATTGAGGGCTGTAAGCCCATTAAAAATGGCGCCTGCGGATTGGCACCAGATGTCATGGCCATGCAAATGAGCTGCTGCATTTGAAATCACGGTGGCTCCGTGACGTGATGCTCCTGCGCACGGCCCGCATTTTTTTACATCCGCCGCTACTTCGCCAACAGAGTCTTAAAATGCAGCCCCATGTGTCCAGCCTCCTGATTTCTGAGATTGAGTCACAGTTCTTCCAGGATATCAGTGGTTCTGTCTGGAGAGTATCAGCCCCTTCTCAGAGATGTCACACCAAAGGAATGAAGATCCAAATTCAGAAGGTGAAAGTTATTTGTCAATAGGCAGTGTCTTTTCACACTCCAGCGAAACTGCTACCCAGGATAACCCTGCCAGTCACACAGGGTCAGGTCCCACTTTCAGTTCCGGCGGCGCACCTTCTTACCTCTTGAGAAAATCCAGCCTACTGTTATTGTTGAGGGAACCCTGTGCACCAAACATTAACCAATAAAGTATCTTGCGAAATTATAGAATTTCTCTTTCAGGTATGTTAAAGAAGGAAAATAAACATTTTTCAATTTGAAAGTGTTGTTCAGCATTCAAACAAGCTTTGAAAATTTGACTTATCTTTATATGTTAAATGTTTCAGTTAGTTGGTTGGCATCCTTCCATCTACGAAAGATGATGGACATGCAGCAAACAATATATTTAGGTGGGGTGTCTTCTGTTGGTGCACCTTTGCTCATGGCTCTGAAGGCCAACTTGAGAGGCAGGTTCTGCCACAAGTGCTGCACGTGAAGCTGCCAAGTGATGAGTTGTTGTTTTGAGTCATCAATTTCTCTGATTTAAACATTAGAGTTCTTTATTCTCTCATTTTTGCTTTCTGTTTGTTCATCAGTTTTTACGAATGAATCCCCTGTGAAAAATCCCTCTCTAAACTGACACCAGCATATCTACCGAACAAGACACTCAGGTGATTCGTTGGAGCAGGACTGCAGTGCAACAATATCTGGGTGGAACCAGAATTTTTTGCTGATGCCTCTAAGTTGCAGTATCTCCTTTTCTGGAACATTTTATGAGCCTGCATTAATGAATAAAATAACCATACACTGTGTGAATTGATGCGTAAGGTATCAGATATAGTCTGAGATCTTGAATCAGACAAAGGCAGCCAACCAAAGCATCAGTTGTCAGCTGCAAGGCAACAGAAATAATGTGATAATCATATAGATAGTCATAATTTTATACATGTGCATGTATCTGTGCACATAGTCAAATGTTTTTATATGTAGTAGGTAAATCCAAGCAAAATATTGTATAGAGTTATATCAAACTGGACAGTGATGTGACTTTTGTATTGCAACTTTAATAATAATGGATAAATCACGAGAAAATGTTTTATGTCTTGCCTAGAGGAAAAGATTTTAGAATCAAAACATGGCTTATTTATGTCTTGGCATTTTATGTAATATATTAAACATATGTAGCCACATTGTAGTGGAAAATATAAGTGCTGTATAGCCTACTGTGTGATTGCCTTTAAGAGTGATGTCCCCTTAAGATCTTAGTATGCTAATGAGCTATGTGCCAGGATGTAGTCGTGTGACTACGTGTCAGTGTCACTCTGTAACTGTAACACCAAGAGGCAACTATATGTCGCATCAGACAACATAAAAAGCTTCTCGTTACAATGACAACATAGAATTATTAACTTTTTTAATGAAATTTTACACTCACTAGATTGGGGGATGTCAGTACAAGGTGATGTAACATATTTTGTCATCCAACGCTAAGCACTCATTCCTGGGTTGGATACAGTACAACCAAATGTAGAGCAGAACACCCTGCCCCAACAATGAGCCATAGCCTGAAGGTCAGAATATTGCTCGCTACTGCACCAGCTAGGAATTGTACTTTCCAAACCAGCCATTTTTGCTTTATTTCTAAGCAAGACTGCCAGTTTAGTTCTAACTTCTGCCAGGTTATGGATGGTTTTATAATGGCACTCGACTTGCATGGGACAGCCATGAGAGGTGAAAGGCAAATGTGTAACCACCTCCCCGCTCGGGCCGTCGGTACAGAATTATTGCTGTTGTTTATTATTATTTGAAAGAGGTTTTATTTAGTTATTATTTGCAAAAGTTGTCCAAATGTTACCAGTTCGCCCACTTCAAAAGGAAACCAAAGCAGTTGGTCGACTTTATATTTATTTTTCTAAGACTATTGTAAAAGGGATACAATGGCTTCAAACCAGTAACTTGAAGTCAGTATTGAAGAAAGAGGTTTTGAGAACATTAGACAAGTGTTTTGTTTAATTTTCCAGGGATGCCTAGAGACCATACTTCATAACATTTTTGCAAATTCACACTGTCAATGCATCTCCAGGCCATGAGATAGCTGCAGGGTCCCTTTCCCATAAGGCTCCACGCTAACTGCCAGCTCTGATGCTGCATCGAATTACACACACCCAGTTATGAACTGTAAGGGAATTGAAGACTTTGCTATGTTTTCCTTCCAAAGGATTGTACCCTTCTGTTTTCTGTCGAAAACACAGTTTTGCTTCAGAATCTGAGTTTACCAGAATTCTCAACATTTTTAAAGAAGACCAGGCTCTGAAACCTATTGCATATCTGGAACTTGTGTGTGACTCCAAATGTAGAATTAAACAGAGATATTTCCTGATACATGTAAACAAAAATTGTTAGCGCTGAAGATTAAACTTCTGCTTGTATTAAGACACATTTCTTGTATTTAGAGAATGGAGGATTCGTAGTTCTAACACTAATAGCAGTTAGCATGGATGAGTGCAGTCGGAATTGGCCAAGTCAATACCATTGTTTTTGTAACAAACCTCTATTGGTTACAGGCTAGGAACCTACTGCTCACTGATCAACATCAGGTGATATCAGTAGCATAACGCCTCATTTGAACTTAATGATATGTGAAAAAGCTACCTCATACCAATGGCTTTTTGCTTGTATCATCTATTGTAAGAAAATAAACTGCAGCATTGTGTTATGTTTTGTTGTGTCTTTCAGTCTGTATTCATCTGACATTTGCTAGTATTTTTGTCTAACATTTGGTATTTTTTTCTAATTACTGAAGTGTTGGTATCTGGACAAGTCTAGGGTTTAGATTGTACACCATATCATATTTTTGCCATTGTATACAGTTTCACATTTAGAGGCGGTCTCATTAAACCTTTTACATACAATCCCAAATCAAAATTTGCATTTTCCACGGGTGGAAAAATACCCTTCCGAGCCACTTTTCAGCCAATCTAACCTCTCTTTTTCAAACATGCTCCCATCTTCAAAATGGACAGTGGGAGCCAGGAGAAAGAAGAAACAAGTAAAATGTTCGGAAGGTTTTTTTTTATAAAGGGAAAAAAGTTTGGATAAGATAGACTAGGGGTGATAACGCAGTAAAGAAAGGAAATGTGAAGTTAATAAAAATTAGGACTGATAGTAAAAGGGGAAATGGGTGATTTTTCTTTAAGCTAAAATTATGTTTTAAATGTATATTTTAGTTCTTTCAGGTTAATATGCCAGTAATGCTCCTCCAGCTGTTTGAGTAGCATTATTACAGTGACGCCAGTGTTATCTTCAGATTCAGATCTGAAATAAAACAAAACTGGTCAGTTCTTTTAGGGCAGTTGGAATTTCTCTGGAACTGTCAGAAATATAATGGTTTATGTTTATAGCTTTTATAATCTGTAATCTCTGCTTGAACATATTTTGGTTTAAAATTCTACTTTATCAATTTGACATCTTCCTGATATTTTCGGCACTGCCATTTTTGAACCAGAGTTTGGAAATTACTGTGTGAATTTTCATACAAGTTCCCTCCTTTGCTATTTTAAGGGCCATCTTAATCCATTTATTTTAAGTGGATTAACACCTATGTTAAAGTAATGGAGAGGAGATTTTGATACAAATGCATTTAGTGTGCAGATTTTAATACCACTCATTGTAATTTCCAGGTTTGGGTGGACTGTTGGTTTACCAATTAGGGCTGATATTCCTATCCAAATTGCTTGGTTAGTGCTCAATTCCAAGGCATAAAGGAGAGGGAGAAAGGGTGGTATGGTGCTGGGGTGGGGGATTGGTGGGGGGGGGGGGGCTGCTGCGGGTGGGTGGATAGTGCTTGGTTGCAGGGAGAGACAAGACCTGTGATCTTCATGGCTCTGCCTCCTTTCAATTGTAAGACTTCCTGGGCCTCCCCTAATAGAGTGCCTGAAAATGTGTGTTCATGGCTCTCCTGTCTCAATTTCCTTCCCCAATGCCAGAATATAGGAATTGCTAGTTCATATTAACATATGAAAATGACAAACAGAAAAAGATCAGCTCGTCAATTAAGCCTGGCCCACACCCAGGATGCCTGGAGGTTCATAACTTAGGCACTTACTACAGCCAATGAAGTACTTTTGAAGTGTATTGTTACAACCAGGTGAAAAAGGGGTCTAGGGGTACCCTCTCAGCCTTTGCCTGATTTGACTGTAACAGGGTTTAATTTTTAAAACACAGTGTTTTTTGCATCCCCGTCAGTGAATCGTTATTCATTGCTCTCCAGTTGTATGGCAAATAAATCAACGAGACAGGTTTTCCTAGATTTAAACAAGAAAGGTGTAAGTTTATTAACCTTAAAACTCTAATTCGATTAAAACAACTACGAATACGCAACATGACCACGCTAGCATGCATACGCGATAAACACACGTGCAGATAGAGACAGAAAAGTAGAAAGAATAAAGGGGAAAAGTCTGAAGCAATAGCTGGGATTCATTTTCTGTCCTTTGAGTTCGATGTAGAGTCTTTGATTGCAGGTAAATCTTGCTGTTCTGTTGGGGCCCAGTGCATGCTTTCAAACTTGTTTCGATGTAGGAGTCTTCTCTCTTGAGGTTTAAGTAGCTTCAGTGAATTTTGAAATTCGTGAGAGAGAGAAAAAGGGCCAGGGAAAGAAGAGACTTCCTTCTCTCTTGTCTTCAAAGCAGTCTCTGTCTTCAAAACTGTCCTGTGACAGGAGAAATGGCTACTTGTCCAGGGATTGGAGAGGGACAGGCAACAAACTGGATCAGCACAAGAGGCTTGACTACTCTTTTTGGAGGTAAGCAGAAGGCCTCCAAGCCAGTGATCATTACAGCTGCTAGAGGACTCAATACTGTAGCAGCAGCTGCACTTTCATTTCCTTATCCAGGCTCAAAGCTCTGCTAAAGGGCCTGCGTGCATTAAGCTGAGAGTAATTACCTGGCACTGCAATTACAAGAAGGTTTAGATCAGGCCAGGAAGAGCACACTTTGTCGTCGGGCGGGAAAGTTGCATTGTGGTAATGCAAATATTTTAATTACCAGCTCAATATTTAAAGTCGCGGATAAAAATGAATCTTACTGTGAGAAAGTGTTCAGGATAAACATTCAAGTGATTCCTTCTAGAATCATTACACTTTACAGCTCAAAAGGAGGCTGTGTGGCCCATTGATTCCCAGCAAAATCTCTGAAAGAGCAATTGCTTCCCCGTATTTGATTTTTAAAAAATATTTATCCACTTTTCTTTTAAAAATTATCATGGATTCAGTTTCCATTACAGCTCCTGATAGGGCATTCCATATGCTACAACCCTCTGCGTAAAAAGTACTCCCTTTATTCTTTTGGCATTTGAAAATGTTCACCCTTGTGTTTAAGTTTCACTATGGCCTTGCCCTTCCCTATCTTTACAACTTCCTACAGTCTTACAAACCCCACTCAAACTCTCTCATCCTCTGACTGATCTCTGGTGCACTTCCCCTCATCACCCCATCTGCTTTTAAAAGCTCTGCTTTGAGCTGCCTGGTCCCCATGTTGTGAATTCCCTTACTCAAGGCCCCTCCCTCTCCACCTCTTCTTTAAAACCTTTCCTAAAACCCACCTCTTTGATCATGTTTTTGGCCATCTCTCCTAATCATTCCTTCTTTGGCATGGCATCTGTTTTCCCTTTACACCTTTGTGAAGTGCCTTGGAACATTGTTCTCTTTAAAGGTATAGCAACACAATTTGTTGTTGTACATTGGCAGATAGAGAATACTTTCACATATGAACATTATTTATGTGCAGTCAATACATAAGGAGATATTTGACACTATTTGGTTCAATATTAAGTCGTTCCGGGTCACTGGACAATGTGACAGCAGCAGGTAGTTTATTCCTGATGATGTGATCTATTATCAAATTCTGAAAATTATTCAGTAAGCTACCAACTTGAGTTTGCCAACAGAAAATGACTTGATCAT
Source organism: Heterodontus francisci (assembly GCF_036365525.1). Classification (NCBI taxonomy): domain Eukaryota; kingdom Metazoa; phylum Chordata; class Chondrichthyes; order Heterodontiformes; family Heterodontidae; genus Heterodontus; species Heterodontus francisci. The sequence continues at coordinate 137,205,552 of NC_090374.1, read as the reverse complement.
GACAATTCATTAAAAAATGATCACAAAGCTAACTTTAAATGTTATATGTGGAAGATATTTTGAGGTTTTCTGGTTTTATTCAATTATACATCAGCTGTTGTAAAAATTCCAGAACTACTTTTATTTTTAGATACTTTAACATATACTAACAAGTCTGTTATTACTATGGAAATAATCTACAAAAGACCTACATGGCAACAAGTAATAATGACGTACTGCACTTCTTTGATTAAATTCAAACTAGTGTTTTTTGAATGGAATCGTTAGAGACCACTGGAAAAAGTAACTGAGGTAGTTACTGAGGTTGGAATAGTGAAAGCAATGCTTCGATGATGATTCAATTTGTACTTCTAACCCTGCACGATGTGCTAAAGTGTACTGCTTCCTTGCTACAGAATATTCAAAAAAGTTCTGTAACACTCGATACTGTATTAGGTTCTGTAACGTGTCATTTGTGATCGAATCTATTATAATTACTGTTTGAGAATAAAGTGTGAATGTTAAAGTGACAATTAGATCCAAGATTCTGAAAATATTTGCAATGTTGCATGGGTCACTTTGCATTTTTTAAAATTGTGCTAATGTGGTGTTTGCTTTATGGCAGTTAACTATTTTCAAAATATCAACGGCACAATGGATTTGCATTCATTTTAAGCAGATCAAAATAAATGCATAGAAAAAGGGAGAAGTGGGTCATTGTAGTTCGGAAGTGCTTGAAAATTGCAATTCATTTAAAGTGACAGGAATGATGCAATCCAAAACGTTACCAATGTTTTATTGCTGAGATATTGTACCATGACTAACATAAAAAATATAAATATGCATTTGTAGTAATTTTACTCAGATAATATATAGATATTTTATATTGTTAATGTCTTAGAAACAAATAAGTGATCTTTCAGCATAACTTCGAAGGATGAGTTGCAAATAATATGGTTTAAAGGGAGAATAATTTTATTCCATGTTTGAGAGAAGGGATATGTTTCTAATGTATATTTAGGGTACACAAAATCCACAGGGGTAAATTGAACTTTGTATAGCACCAAATATATTATGTATTTTGGTGGTTCCTTTTTTAGACATTTTCCCTTCTTGTAAATTATTTAGGTACATGGGATTCTAACACCTCATGTTAAGAATATGAAAGGTTAATCTTCCCCAGACTGCCTCAGAAAATCTGCAGCAACTTGCCAGGGACCACCAGATTCGACCCTCATCTGCAGTTTGTCCTCTGATGTGCTAAGTAAACCCGATCATGGGGTGCATTCATAACGTGAGCTGTAATATATGAGCAGGATCTTTGTCCAATTAAGTATTCCCACAATCTCCATTCACCAGCCACCAACTCCATTACTCTTCCTGGCCACTGTCGGAGGCTGAACTAGACTGTTAGCAAACTTGACAGAACTTGAGCTGAGCATCTGACTCCGTATCCTCTCCATCACCAAGGCCCTCCATAACATCACCCGACTCCGCCCTGCCTCAGCTGATTGGTTGTTGAAACCCTTGTCCATCCCGCTATTACCTCGAAACTCGACTAATACAATTTTCAACACTCCATCATTGGTGGCACTGTCTTCAGCTGCCTAAGTCCTAAGCTCTGGAATCCCCTCCCTAAATCTCTCCACCACTCTGCCTCTCTCTCCTCCTTTAAGACACTCCATAAAACCTATTTCTTTGACCAAGTTTTTGGTACCTGTCCTAATATCACCTTAACAAATTCTGTTACAAACTCCTGTGAAGTACGATACGACATTTTACTATGTTAAAAGTGCTATATAAATGCAAGTTGATGTTGTATAGTCGCACTTCCCTTTCTTGTCACCTCAGGAATTGTTTTTCCTCCCCAATTCTGGGAGCATCATGGGACCATAAAAGGAATACCCACTTTGGCTGCTACAAATGAAGTAGCAGTTGGAAGCAAGACAGCTTTCGAAACAGAGTTGCATGTAAAGGCCATGCAAAGAAATCAGGCCTAAACAATCGAAAAAACTAATGAACCAAAAGGATGCGAATAAAGTAACAGAAAAAGCAAAAAAAAAATCAATCTTTTCAACCAAAAATTAGAAAATGATAGTTGCCTTTAAAAACCCTATTTGGTTCAAAGCTTCACTTGCCAGGAGTGCATGTTGGAAAATTGTTGCACATGGAGCCCAAGATTTTCAGGTTAGGCTGCATTTCAGGAGCAGCAGTGAAGATATTTATCCTTGTGCTTTAGACTTCCTGCAACTGAATGAGCATTGAAACAAAATACTTCAAAAAATTTGTAATGTCAGTAATGTTGCTTTAAAATTCTCATTTTAAAGATTGAAATAGTACAAAGGCCTAGAATTGGTTCAAGTTTGTTTTTAATGGATGACAGATCAGAATGGTCCCAGAGGCTCAACTGAAATTGGACCCTGGAACTCATCTCAATATTTCTGGTGAGTTGCAGACCAGTCTCCGGAGCTCCAATTTGGGCTGGTTGCCACGCTGGCAGCAGTCCTCAAGGGAAGAGAACACAGGCCAGCAGCAGTCCACAGTGGTGTAGCTGGGAGGAAAGTTTTAAAAGAAACAATGTAAGAAATTTTTAAATCTAAAAATGCAAAACAAGGTGACATTTGTGCTTTCAACAGACCAACCAGGCCATATTCATGCTGACACTTTACTTCCTCCGCACTTCCCCTCAGTTAACACCGGCACTCTCCTTCCTCCCTCAGCCCAAAGGCCACTCCCAGCTTTGCACCCTTCTCTCTCGCCTTCTTTCTCATCCATTTCCTCCTTCAATTGCTACCCATTCCCTCTCCCTTGTGCTCCACTCCTACCTGAATCTGACTGCTGGTGTACCAGACTGGATCCCTCTCTTTTCTCAGTACAGCTGCAATCCCATGGCTGTAATTAAGGCCTCTGAACATTATAAGCAATGCTGAGGGCAGAAAGAGACCCAGGCTGGTACATCAGCTGCTCCATTTGGGTAGAATTGGCACCAATTTTTGTCAGCGATTGCTGAGGTGGTGACTGGGGATGAAACACTGATGATTGGCATGTGTTTATCCAGCAGGGATCACTACACAAGTTAAATCATGCCTATGGTCATGAATATGATTGTTTTTAAGAGGAGAATTTACAAATTTGCACGCGGCGCTGGGAGAATCCATATCGGGAAGCTGACCCTGCAGAATTTTCTGTCCGTTAATTAATAATGGATGGAAAACCCTGCATACCTCCCTCCTGGAATAGGAATATAGGAGCAGGAGTAGGCCATTGAGTCCATCAAGCCTGCTCTGCCATTCAGTACGATCATGACTGATCATCCACTTCAATGCCTTTTTCCCACATTATCCCTATATCCCTTTATGTCATTTGGTATTTAGAAATCTGTCAATCTCTACTTTAAACATACTCAATAACTGAGCTACCACAACCCTCTGGGGTAGAGAAATCCAAAGATTCACAACCCTCTGAATAAAGAAATTTCTCCTCATCTATGTCCTGTGACTTCCTTCTTATTTTGAAATTGTGTCCCCTGGTTCTAGACTCCCCAACCAGGGGAAACATCTTAGCTGCATCTACCCTGTCTATCCCTTTAAATATTTTGTAGGTCTCAATGAGATAAGCTCTCACTCTTCGAAACTCTCGAGAATACAGGTCCAGTTTCCCCAATCTCTCTTCATAGGACAATCCCGCCATCACGGGAACAAGTCTGGTGAACCTTCGCTGCACTCCCTCTATGGCAATAATATCCTTCCTAAGGTAAGGGGACCAAAACTGCACACAGTACTGCAGGTGTGGTCGAATCAAGGTTCTATATAATTGAAGCAAGACTTCACTACTCCTGTACTCATATCCTCTTGCAATAACATACCATTAGCCTTCCTAATTGCTTGCTGCACCTGCATGTTAGCTTTCAGTGACTTATTGACGAGGACACCCAGGTCCCTTTGTACATCTACATTTCTAATCTTCTACCATTTAAGAAATACTCTGCACATCTATTCCTCCTACCAAAATGGATAATCTCATATTTTCCACATGATATTCCATCTGCTACATTCTTGCCCACTCACTAAGTCTGTCCTAATCCCCTTGAAGTCGCTTTGCATCTTCCTCACAACACACATTCCCACCTAGTTTTGTGTCATCTGCGAACTTGGAAATATATTCGGTCCCCACATCCAAATCATTGATAAATATCGTGAATAGTTGGGACCCAAGTACTGATCCTTGTGGTACCCCACTAGTCCCAGTCTGCCAACATGAGAATTACCCATATATTCCTACTCTCTATTTTCCGCCTGTTAACCAATCCTTAATCCATGCCAGTATATTACCTCCTATCCCATAGAAACATAGAAAATAGGAGCAGGAGTAGGCCATTCGGCCCTTCGAGCCTGCTCCGCCATTCATTATGATCATGGCTGATCATCCAACTCAGTAACCTGTTCCCGCTTTTGCCCCATACCCTTTGATCCATTTAGACCCAAGAGCTATATCTAACTCCTTCTTGAAAACATACAATGTTTTGGCCTCAACTGCTTTCTGTGGTAGTGAATTCCACAGGCTCACCACTCTCTGGGTGAAGAAATTTCTCCTCATCTCAGTCCTGAAAGGTTTACCCCGTATCCTTAGACTATGACCCCTGGTTCTGGACTCCCCCACCATCGGGAACATCCTTCCTGCATCTACCCAGTCAAGTCCTGTTAGAATTTTATAGGTTTCTATGAGATCCCCCCTCACTCTTCTGAACTCCAGCGAATATAATCCGAACCGACTCAATCTCTCCTCATATGTCAGTCCCGCCATCCCAGGAATCAGTCTGGTAAACATTCTTTGCACTCCCTCTATAGCAAGAACATCCTTCCTCAGATAAGGAGACCAAAACTGCACACAATATTCCAGGTGTGGCCTCACCAAGGCCCTGTATAATTGCAGCAAGACATCCCTGCTCCTGTACTCGAATCCTCTCGCTATGAAGGCCAACATACCATTTGCCTTTTTTACCGCCTGTTGCAGCTGCATGCTTCAGCGACCTGTGTACGAGAACACCCAGGTCTCGTTGCATGTTCCCCTCTCTCAGTTTATAGCCGTTCAAATGATAATCTGCCTTCCTGTTTTTGCTACCAAAGTGGATAACCTCACATTTATCCACATTATACCGCATCTGCCATGCATTAGCCCAGTCACTCAACTTGTCCAGGTCACCCTGAAGCCTCTCTGCATCCTCCTCACAACTCACCCTCCCACCCAGTTTTGTGTCATCTGCAAATTTGGAGATATTACATTTAGTTCCCTCATCTAAATCATTAATATATATTGTGAATAGCTGGGGTCCTAGCACCGATCCCTGCAGTACTCCACAAGTCACTGCCTGCCATCCGGAAAAAGACCCATTTATCCTTCCTCTTTGTTTCCTGTCTGCTAACCAATTTTCTATCCATTGCAATACACTACCCCCAATCCCATGCGCTTTAATTTTACACACTAATCTCTTATGTGGGACTCTGTCAAAAGCCTTCTGAAAGTCCAAATAAACCACATCCACTGGCTCCCACTCATCAACTCTACTAGTTACGTCCTCAAAGAATTTCCATGTGCTTTAATTTTGCTAACCAACCTCCTGTGGGGGACTTCATCAGAAGCCTTCTGAAAATCCAAGGATACTATATCCAGCCCCGCTCCCCTTTATCAGTTCTGTTAGTAACATCCTCAAAAAACTCCAACAGGTTCGTCAAACATAATTTCCCATTCATAAATCCATGTTGACTATGCCCAACCAAATCATTATTATCCAACTGTCAATTTATCACATCCTTCAGAAAAGATTCTAACATTTTTCCTACTACTGGTGTCAGGCTAACAGGTCTGTAGTTCCCTGTTTTCTCTCTCCCTCCCCTCTTAAGTAGTGGGGTGACATTTGCTACCTTCCAATCTGCAGGAACCGTTCCAGAATCTAGAATTTTGGAAGATGATCACCGATGCATCCAGTATCTCCATAACTACCTCTTTCAACACTCTAGGATGTAGAATATCAGGTCCTGGGGACTTATCAGCCTTCAGCCCCATTAATTTCTCCAATACAACCTTCTTACTGACACTAATTTCTTTCAATTCCTCATTCTCCTTAGTCCCTTGGATCTCTAATTCTGGGAGATTTCTTGTATCTTCCTCAGTGAATTGCAGATATGTGCTGCTGGAGCACAAAGTCCAAGTGACAACAGGACAAATTCATAAAATCTACCCTTTAATTTCCAATTTCTTCCTTCTTTCCACTTCCTTTCCTGATGATAATACCTGGGACACTCCATACACTTGAGCACAAGTGCTGCACTATCAGAGATGTTGTCTTTCAGCTGAGATGTTAAACTGAGGCCCCGTCTGGTTTCTCAGGTGAACATAAAAGATCCCATGGCATTATTTCGGAGAAGAGCAGTGGAATTCTCCCAGGTGTCTTTGCTGATATTTATCCCTCAATCAACAACACAAAAGAAAAGAGATTATTTGGTCATTATCACATTGCTGTTTGTCAGAGCTTGCTGTGCACAAATTAACTGCCATGTTTTCTACATTACAACAGTGACTGCACTTCAAAAGTACTTCATTGCCGGTAAAGCATTTTGGGACATCCTGAGGTCATTGGAAAGGTGCTATATAATTACAAGTTTTTCTTTTTTTTAAATTTTCTGAGGATGTAAGCACTTACCCCAAATAACCATTCTGACAACTCCTCCCTCTCAACATGAACACACGTGGCCTTGAAATTCTGAGTTTCATGATCCATCATTGGAAGCATGATGGGGTCTGATTTCTGCGGTAAGAACATAAGAAGTAGGAGCAGGAGTAGGCCATTCGGCTCTTCAAGCCTGTTCTGCTATTCAATAAGATCATGGCTGATCTGATCGTGGCCTCAATTCCACTTTCCTGCCTTCCCTCCCAACCCTTGACTCCCTTGTAGATCAAAAATCTGTTTAACTCAGCCTTCAATATATTCAATGACTCAGCCTCCACTGCTCTCTGGGGTAGAGAATTCCAAAGATTAATGACCCTCTGAGAGAAGAAATTCCTCCTCATTTCCATTTTAAATGGGAGACTCTTTATTCTGAAACTGTGCTCCCTAATTCTAGATTCCCCCACAAGGGGAAACATCCTCTCAGCATCTACCCTATCAAGCCCCCTCAGAATCTTAAATGTTTCAGTAAGATCACCTCTCATTCTTCTAAACTCCAATGAGTACAGGCCCAACATGCTCAACCTTACGTCAAAAGACAACCTGTTCATTCCAGGAATAAACCTAGTGAATCTTCTCTGAACTACCTCCAACGCTAGTATATCCCTCCTTAAATAAGGAGACCAAAACCCTACAAAGTACTCTGGGTGCGGTCTCATCAATGCCTTGTGCAGTTGTAGTAAGATGTCCATACTTTTATACTCTATCCCCTTTGCAATAAAGGACAACATTCGATTTGCCTTCCTAATTACTTGCTCTACCTGAATGCTAACTTTTTGTGATTCATGTACGAGGACACCCAGATCCCTTTGTACCCCAGCATTCTGTAGTCTCTCTCTATTTAAATATATCACTTTTCTATTGTTTCTACCAAAGTGGACAACCTCACATTTTCCCACATTATATTCCATCTGTCAGATTTTTGCCCACTCACTTCACCCATCTATACCCCTTTGCAGACTCTCTGGGCTGAATTTTAAGAACCCCCTGAGATGGGTTCAGAGGCGGGGGGCAGGGGGTGGAGGGCCTGTCACCTCCCCATCGCAACGCAATTTTGTTGGGAGCAGGATAAACTGAAGACGACCTTCCTGTCCAGAGGCCAGTTGAAGCCCTTATGTGGCCTATTAACAAGCATTTAAGGGCCTCTTCCTGCTGCCGGCGAGATTTAACGGGCGGCGAGGCGGAGGCTCTACCATGCGGGGGGTCGCCCAGTAAAACAAGATGACATCCCTCCTGCCTTGGGGTGGGGCCCTCCTCTGTGGGCAATCTGTGGCCCAGAGAGGGCCCCTGCCGGAAAACCTGCATCTCCCTGAACCCCACTTGCCCGGCACTAAATGGCCCCTCCCCCTCTCACCCCGCCGGGGCCTGCCGGTCTGGCCCTGGCAACTCCGCCACACCTACCTTGGTTCCGGGCTCCAGCAATGGACCTGGATCCATGGCCTCTTGCAGTACCCACAGTGGCCACTGCTCCCAGTGGCACTGCCGATACTACTGAGCTGCCAGCCCTCTGATTGGCTAGCAGCATTTGGATGTGGGATCCATGTCTTTAAAGAGAGGGGGTCCTGGCTCAGGGCACTTAAGTGCCTGAGCGCTGTTAGATCGCGCCAGGTGGGGGGCTCTGCCTCGGCCTGATGCCAGGGCACAAAATTCAGCCCTCTGTGTCCTTCTCACAACTTGCTTTCCCACCTATCTTTGTATCGTCAGCAAATTTGGCTACAATACACTCTGTCCCTTCATCCAAGTCATTAATATAGATTGTAAATAGTTGAGGCCCCAGCATTGATCCCTGTGGCACCCCACTAGTTAGAGTTTGCCAACCTGAAAATGCCCCATTTATCCCAACTCTCTGTTTCCTGTTAATTAGTCAGTACTCTATATGCTAATATATTATCCCCAACATCATGAACTCTTATCTTATGCAGTAACCTTTTATGTGGCACCTTATTGTACACTACATTTACTGGTTTCTCTTTATCCACACTGTTTATTACATCCTTAAAGAACTCTAATAAATTTGTCAAACACAATTTCCCTTTCATAAAACAATGCTGACTGCTAAATATCCTGCTGCTACTCCCATAATAATGGATTTCAGCATTTCCCCAATGACAGATATTAGACTAGCTGGCTTATAGTTTCCTGCTTTCTGTCTCCCTGCTTTCTTGAATAAGGGGCATTATGTTTGAGGTTTTCCAAACTACTCTGACCTTTCCAGAATCTAGGGCTGGGATTTTACGGGCCCCTCCGAGGCAGGATCGTAGGCCAAGGGAGGGTGGCATAGAGAATCATGAGGGGGACGGCGGGGCGGATGGCCTGTCGCCGCCTTGTCGCCCAGCGATCTTCCCGGGGATGGGATGGCCTTCCTGACCAGAGGCATTTTCAGGCCCTTAAGTGGCCTATTAAAGGCCAATTAAAGGCCTCTTCCCTCCACTGCTGGGATGTCACCAGTGGCAGGGTGAGGGGGTCATTGCCGGGGGGCCACCGTCGCGTGGGGAGGACGCCTTGTAAAAGGCAGTTTATGGCCCACAAAGGACCCGCACCGGGAACTAATGCAGCCCGCAGGACTCTCTGCCCGTGGATCAGTACTTGGAGCTACGATGTTGTGGCCATTACGGAGACGTGGATATCACAGGGGCAGGAATGGATGTTGGATGTTCCGGGGTTTAGATGTTTCAAAAGGAATAGGGAAGGAGGTAAAAGAGGTGGGGGAGTGGCATTGCTAATCAGGGATAGTATCACAGTGGCAGAAAGGGAGGTCGTCAAGGAGGGTTTGTCTACTGAGTCAGTATGGGTGGAAGTCAGAAACAGGAAAGGAGCAGTCACTTTATTGGGAGTTTTCTATAGACCCCACCAATAGCAACAGAGACACGGAGGAACAGATTGGGAGGCAGATTTTGGAAAGGTGCAGAAGTAACAGGGTTGTTGTCATGAGTGACTTCAACTTCCCTAATATTGATTGGAACCTCCTTAATGCAAATAGTTTGGATGGAGCAGTTTTTGTCAGGTGTGTCCAGGAAGGTTTCCTGACTCAATATGGAGATCGGCCGACTAGAGGGGAGGCTATATTGGGTTTGGTGCTTGGCAACGAACCAGGCCAGGTGGCAGATCTCTCGGTAGGAGAGCATTTCGGTGATAGTGATCACAACTCCCTGACCTTTACTATAGTCAAGGAGAGTGATGGAGCAGACGGGATGGGAAAATATTTAATTGGGGGAGGGGGAATTACAATGCTATTAGGCAGGAACTGGGGAGCTTAAATTGGGAACAGATGTTCTCAGGGAAATGCACGACAGAAATGTGGAGGTTGTTTAGGGAGCACTTGCTGCGACTGCTGGATAGGTTTGTCCCGATGAGGCAAGGAAGGGATGGTAGGGTGAAGGAACCTTGGATGACAAGAGATGTGGAACAGCTAGTCAAAAGGAAGAAGGAAGCTTACTTAAGGTTGAGGAAGCAAGGATCAGAGGGTTACAAGGTAGCCAGGAAGGAACTGAAGAATGGACTTAGGAGAGCTAGAAGGGGACATGAAAAAGTCTTGGAGGGTAGGATTAAGGAAAATCCCAAGGCGTTCTACACTTATGTGAGGAATAAGAGGATGGCCAGAGTGAGGGTAGGGCCGATCAGGGATAGTGGAGGGAACTTGTGCCTGGAGTCAGAGGAGGTAGGGGAGGTCCTTAATGAATACTTTGCTTCAGTATTCACTAGTGAGAGGAACCTGGACGTTTGTGAGGACAGCGTGAAACAGACTGATATGCTCGAACAGGTTGATGTTAAGAAGGAGGATGTGCTGGAAATTTTGAAAGACATGAGGATAGATAAGTCCCCGGGGCCAGACGGGATATACCCAAGGTTATTACGGGAAGCGAGGGAAGAGATTGCCGCGCCTTTGGCGATGATCTTTGCGTCCTCACTGTCCACTGGAGTAGTACCAGATGATTGGAGGGTTGCAAATGTTATTCCCTTGTTCAAGAAAGGGAATAGGGATAACCCTGGGAATTATTGGAGAGGATTCTGAGAGACAGGATTTATGATTATTTGGAAAAGCATAGTTTGATTAGAGACAGTCAGCATAGCTTTGTGAGGGGCAGGTCATGCCTCACAAGCCTTATTGAATTCTTTGAGGATGTGACAAATCACATTGATGAAGGAAGAGCAGTGGATGTGGTGTATATGGATTTTAGCAAGGCGTTTGATAAGGTTCCCCATGGTAGGCTCATTCATAAAGTAAGGAGGCATGGGATACAGGGAAATTTGGCTGTCTGGATACAGAATTAGCTGGCCCATAGGAGACAAAGGGTGGTAGTAGATGGAAAATATTCAGCCTGGAGCTCGGTGACCAGTGGTGTTCTGCAGGGATCTGTTCTGGAACCTCTGCTCTTAGTGATTTTTATAAATGACTTGGATGAGGAAGTGGAAGGCTGGGTGAGTAAGTTTGTCGATGACACAAAGGTTGCTGGAGTTGTGGATAGTGTGGAAGGCTGTTGTAGGTTGCAATGGGACATTGACAGGATGCAGAGCTGGGCTGAGAAGTGGCAGATGAAATTCAACCTGGAAAAGTGTGAAGTGATTCATTTTGGAAGGTCGAATTTGAATGCAGAATACAGGCTTAAAGACAGGATTCTTGGCAATGTGGAGGAACAGAGGGATCTTGGGGTCCACGTCCATAGATCCCTCAACATTGCCACCCAAGTTGATAGGGTTGTTAAGAAGGCGTATGGTGTGTTGGCTTTCATTAACAGGTGGATTGAGTTTAAGAGCCGCAAGGTTATGCTGCAGCTCTATAAAGCCCTGGTTAGACCACACTTGGAATATTGTGTTCAGTTCTGGTCGCCTCATTATAGGAAGGATGTGGAAGCTTTAGAGAGGGTGCAGAGGAGATTTACCAGGATGCTGCCTGGACTGGGCATGTCTTATGAAGAAAGGTTGAGGGAGCTAGGGCTTTTCTCATTGGAGCGAAGAAGGATGAGAGGTGACTTGATAGAGGTGTACAAGATGATGAGAGGCATAGATAGAGTGGATAGCCAGAGACTTTTTCCCAGGGCGGAAAGGGCTATCACCAGGGGGCATAATTTTAAGGTGATTGGAGGAAGGTTTAGGGGAGATGTCAGAGGTAGGTTCTTTACACAGAGAGTGGTGGGTGCATGGAATGCACTGCCAGCGGTGGTAGTAGAAGCAGATACATTCAGGACATTTAAGCGACTCTTGGATAGGTACATGGATGATAGTAGAATGAAGGGTATGTAGGTAGTTTGATCTTAGAGTAGGTTAAAGGGTCAGCACAACATCGTGGGCCGAAGGGCCTGTACTGTGCTGTACTGTTCTATGTTCTAAGTCGTTGTGAGGGTATACCTGCAGCATTTAAAGCAGGACTGCACTTAAAGCAGGAACAACAGAGAAGGGGGTGAAGAAATAGTACCAACAGAATCAAGATGAAGGAGAACAGCAAACTTCTCAATGTGATATAATCCTCCTACTAAAATTATAGACAGTGGGAATGTAATAGTATGTGTGATGGCAAGAGATCTACCAAAACAACATCCAGAGCCATCTGAAAGGTGGTGGCATAGGCAATGGATAACAACACCCTTTCTCCCAGGACTCCCCTCCAGTGCAGGAAGAGGTCATCAAAGGTAAGTGTGATTGCAGGAAGTCACCATTTGGTTATGTATTAAACTTTACAGTCTGCAGACATGATATTAATCCTAAAAATGCAATCACAAACTTAAGGGAATAACCCTGGTAAATGAACTGTACAGAGTCCTTTGCATGGGATAATTATGTGACTATAGAATCCCCCAGTACATGCATGCTCTTCGAAGAATCATTTTCTGTTTGGGAATTACATAAGAGAAGTGGTACAAATTCTCCAGTAATGGACATATAAAGCAGTCACGGCCTGAAAACAACAAGCATTCGGTTCTCATGCCAGAACAAAATTATAGGAATGACAAACTATCGTAGGAGGAACAGCAGACATTCATCAACTAATCCAGCAGGAAGAGAGAGCAATTGAGATATTAGCATCCCACGCAGTTGAAGTGAAAAGTAAAGGAGATATAGTAGGAGTTAAGTTACATTGTGAGGATCATGTCAGAGGTTTTGTATCAAATTAGACCGTGCTTCATCTGAGAATGAACTACAATGTCAGTGGTCACAAATCATGAAAATATTTTCAAATTTATGGCATATCACCCCACACCATAATAAACTTTTGTGCTTACAAAAAGCATTTTTGACCCTTTGAGAAGCTAGGGTGCTAGCCTGTACTGGGAATCCAGTGTACGAATGGGGAAATATAATTGATCAATATTTACATACAAATGAAAATTTATCTCGCTTCAGGAATAAAATTTGTACATACAGCGTGAGTTCAACTGTCCCCAGTTATTCTACTTGGTAGCTCCATGGATATGCATCTATAACTGTGCATGTCTGTGAATATATATTTATTTTGGAATGTATGTTTTATACATGCGGGCACCCACACACTGCACATCAAGCAAATAATTTATAAAAATAAAATGAGTGGAATTGGTAATGTGCACAATGATAAGAGCGGCAAATGGTACATAATGCTACATTAAGATTCACATCTTGCATCAGAGGAGAGGAAGAAAACAACCACAGTTGATGCACTTATTTTAAAATTTGCTATATAATGTCATCATTCCATGACATACCACATTTGGTATACCATGTGTTGTATCAATAAATTGCCTGTAATTGCCCATAATCAGGTTGAGAGGGTGGTTAATAAAGCATACAGTTTCCTGGGCTTTATTAATTGGGGCATAGAATACAAGAGCAAGGAAATTATGTTGAACTTGTATAAGACACTAGTTTGGCCTCAGCTGGAGTATTGTGTCCAATTCTGGGCGCCGCACTTGAGGAAAGATGTGAGGGCATTGGAGACAGTAGAGAAACGGTTCACAAGAATGGTTCCACGGATGAGGAATTTCAGTTATGAAGATAGATTGGAGAAGTTAGGACTGTTTTTCTTGGAGAAGAGAAGGCTGAGAGGTGATTTGATAGAGGTATTCAAAATCATGAAGGGTCTAGAGAGAGTAGATAGAGAGAAACTGATCCCACTCGTGAAAAGATCGAGAACGAAAGGGCACAGATTTAAAGTATTTGATAAGAGAAGCAAAAGTGACATGAGGAAAAACTTTTTCACGCAGCGAGTGGTTAAGGTCTGGAACATGCTGCCTGAGAACATGACGGAGGCAGGTTCAATTGAAGCATTCAAATGGGAATTAGACAGTTATATGAAAAGGAAGAATGTGCAAGGTTATGGGGAGAAAGGAGGGGAATGGAACTGAGGGAATTGCTCTTTCAGTGAGCCGGTGCGGACACGATGGGCTGAATGGCCTCCTTCTGCACTGTAACGATTCTGTGATTGTGTATCCTCTTTTAATTTCTGAACTTCATTGCATACTGATTCACTGGACTGACTCTTCTGCTCTTGGCATGGAGGTCAGAGCTGGGCGAGAGAAACGGCAGCCCGCCCGCGCTGGCTGCATGTCACGGAGCCGCTGCAATCTTCCATGCTGCAGCTCTTTGAATGGCCGGGACGGGTCATTCCCGGGATCACATGGAGGGGGCGGACTGTCCGTCCCCGGCAATGGTGTCAGCTGCCTATGAGCAGGCGCTGATGCCATTTTTGAAGGGCTGTAAACCCTACCGGGAAATTTAAATATTTAAAGAGAAAGCGATTTTTAGAAAATTAAGTACATTTATTTCGCCCTCTCCCACCGCACCCCCTCAAATTATTAATTTTCCCTTCCCCCCCCAAAACCCTTACTTGTACAATTTGACCTTTACCCCCCCCACCCCCACAAACAGCATAAACTTTAACCTCCAACCCTTCCCACCATCGCCTACAGCAATAATGTTACTTTGACCCCATTCCTCCCCCTCCCGCATTGAGAAACCTACCTTCTCCACCCCCCCCCCCCCACCAGTGTGGTGCCTCCTTTCCCCGGACGGGGATCCGAAGGTGTGGGAGTGCTGGCCATTGCGCCGAAGATTGGAGCAGGATGGAAGGCGGCAGCATAAATATCTTTAATTCATTAATTGACTTTATTTAAATGGCGGTCCTGTCGCTGAGCAGTGGGGCAGCCGCCACGAGGTCTCACCGCTGCCAGCAACATCGGGCCGGGCCCTGCTGGTGTCAGGGTTCGTGGCTGCCCTCTCCCGGAGGCATCTTCAGGACCCCCCGCCACAGACCCCAATGCCTAGGGGAGAACTAAATCCAGTCCACTGTATTTTAACCGGTGATGCTCCATCTTGCATCCCCTAAACTAGAACTACCACTTCTGAAGATATTGATGAGTCTTGCAAGGATGTTCCATTGAACATAGTTGGTTGCTGTGACTTTTTTCTATATCCCGTTCCCCTCTATCTACCCAATGGCTCATTCTTACATTATTTTCTTGAATTATATCTCACCTACCCATCCCTCCAACCCAATCTCTCCATTTAAATCTAACCTAAGGTCTAAAGCTATTTAAGTGTCAGCTGTGGCTCAACTGGTAGCATTTTGCCTCTCAGTCATAAGGTTCTGGGGTCAAGTCCCACTTGAGCACAAAAATCAAGGCTGACACTCCAGTGCAGTACTGAGGGAGTGCTGCACTGTCAGAGGTGCTGTCTTTTGGATGAGACTGAGGCCCTGCCTCCCCTCTTGGGTGGACGTAAAAGATCTATGTAAGCAATAGGAGCAGGAGTAGATGATATGGCTGATTGAGCCTGCTCCGCCATTCCACACAATCATGGCCGATCTTCGGCTTCAACTCCACTTTCCCACCCGCTTGCCATATCCCTTGATACCCCGACAGACCAAAAATCTGTCTATCTCAGCCTTAAATATATTCAACAAAGGAGCACCCAACAATCCTCCGGGGTAAAGGATTCCAAAGGTTCACAACCCTTTCAGTGAATAAATTTTTCCTCATCTCAGTCCTAAATGATTGGCCCCCTTATCCTGAGACTGTGCCCCCATGTTCTAGATTCCCCAGTTAGGGGAAACAACCTCTCAATGTCTACCCTGACATGCCCCTTCAAAATCTTGTATGTTTCAATAAAATCACCTCTGAGATGGCACTATTTAGAAGAGCAGGGAGTTATTCCCGGTGTCCTGGCCAGTATTCGTACATCAACATCACAAAAACAGATTATCTGGTCATTATCCAAGCTGTTTGTGGAAGCTTGCTGTGTGCAAATTGGCTGCTGCATTTCCTCCACTCCAACAGTGACTGCACTTCAAAAGTGCTTCAAAATGCTTTGAGATATCCAGTGGTCGTGAAAAGTGCTATATAAATGCAACTCTTCCTTTTTTTCCTAACCATTACTTCTTCATTAATCTGACTTTCTTGCCTCCTCTTTTCTGATATCATGTAGTATAGATCTTGGCCCTTCGCCAAGGTCTTTCAGTTGTTACTACCTGGTGAGAAAGGTGTCTGGGGGCCTTTTCAGCCCTCATCTGGTCTTATTGTAACAGGGCTTAATTTTTAAACACACTGTATATGGAGCTCCCCTTTGGTGAATCCTTGTTCACAGCTTTCCAATTATAAGGCAAAGAAATGAGCACACCAGGTTTTCTTACGTCTAAAGAAGGAAAGTGAAATTTATTAAACCTTAAACTTAAATTCTAACACGGTTAACGCCTACAGATATATGGCGTGCCCACGCCAGCATGCACAAAGGCTACGCACATGCAAATAGGCACAGAAAATAGCAGAAGAAAAATAAAATGGAGAGGTTTGAGGCAATCTCTGAAGAGGGTTTTCTTTTACTGTGCTTCGAGCTCACTGTAGGGTCCTTGATTGTTGGCAGTCTTGCTTTTCGTTGGGGCCCAGTATTAAACCTTGTTCACGTAAGAGATTTTTCTCTCTTGGGGTTCATATGTCTTCAATGGTTTCCGAAACTGGTGATAACGAGATGAGAGCAGACAGGAGAGAGGTCTTTTCCAGTTCAGGAGCAAAACTTTCTGATTTCAAATTCTTTGTTGGAAGTTCAAATTCAAAAAACTGCAGCAGTCAGTTAGTCATGTGACCCAAACTGGTCTGACCACGTCTGTTTGTGTATTTGGCCATCTTATCAGTTAGCCTGGAATGCTAGCTCCTCCACCTTCAACGTCTGGTAATCAAAAGTACATTGTGGATTAAATTGGAGCAGGAATAGCCCCTTTGTCCTTTGAAGTACTGTCTGTGGATATGCTAATGTCTCTTTCCAGCCAAAGTCTCCAATTGTTTTTTAAAGCAAGTTCTTTCATCACCAACAACAGTCCAAAATCAATGTCCGTGTGATGAAATTAATTTTCCTCATTCTTGGCAGATGGGGGGCTTGCCTGACACAGTAAAGAGAAACTGAGTGTAATGATTCATCCCCATGCAATACACAGCTACAACAGTTACAGGCATCCAAACTATTGTGCTTATCGTACAAATTATATAAAATATAATGGTGTGCATGTCCACAGATTCCTGAAGGTAGCAGGACAGGTAGAGAAGGTGTTTAAGAAGGCATATGGGATCACTTCCTTTATTAGCTGAGCCATAGAATATAAGAACAGAGAGGTTATGCTAAACACTAGTTAGGCCAGTAAGCAGCTCAAAACGGGCATCCATGAGGCACTGTGGGCCATCAGCAGCAGCAGAATTATATTCAACCACAATCTATAACCTCATGGCCCAGCATATCCCCCACTCTACCATTACCATCAAGCTGGGGGATGAACCCTGGTTCAATGAGGAGTGTAGAACAACATGCCAGGAGCACACCAGGCATACCTAAAAATGAGAGGCTAACCTGGTGAAACTACAACACAGGACTACATGCTTGCTAAGCAGCAGAAGCAGCATGTGATAGACACAGATAAGCAATTCACAACCATCGGATCAGATCAAAACTCTGCAGTCCTGCCATGTGCAGTTGTGAATGGTGGTGGCCAATTAAACAACTAACTGGAGGAGGAGACCCCACAAACATCGCCATCCTCAATGATGGGGGAGCCCAGCACGTCACTGCAAAAGACAAGGCTGAAGCATTTGCAACCATCTTCAGCCAGAAGTGTCAAGTGGATGATCCATCTTGGACTTCTCTTGAAGCCTCAGCATCACAGATGCCAGTCTTCAGCCAATTCGATTCACTCCATGTGATATTAAGAAACAGCTGAAGGCACTGGATACTGCAAAGGCTATGGATCCTGACAACAGCCCGACTTGTGCTCCAGAACTAGCCGCACCCCTAGCCAAGCTGTTCCAGTATAGCTACAGCACTGGCATCTACCTGACAATGTGGAAAATTGCCCAGGTATGTCCTATCCACAAGAGACAGGATAAAGCCAATCTGGCCAATTACCGCCCCCATCAGTCTTCTCTCAAACATCAGCAAAGTGATGGAAGGTGTTGTCGACAGTACTATCAAGTGGCACTTAATCAACAATAACCTGCTCTCTGATGTGCAGTTTGGGTTCCACCAGGGCCCTCGACTGCAGGCCTCATTACAGCCTTGGTCCAAAAGTGGACAAAAGAGCTAAAATCAAGAGGGGAGGTGAAAGTTATTGCCCTTGACATCAAGGTAGCATTTGACCGAGTGTGACATCAAGGAGCCCTAGCAAAACTGGAGTCAATGGGAGTCGGGGGAAAACTCTCCGCTGGTTGGAGTCATACCTAGCACAAAGATTGTGGTTGTTGGAGGTCAATCATCTCAGTCCCAGGACATCACTGCAGAAGTTCCTCAGGGTAGTGTCCTCGGCCCAACCATCTTCAGCTGCTTCATCAATGACCATCCCTCCATCATAGGGTCAGAAGTGGGGATGTTCTCTAATGATTGCACTGTGTTCAGTTCCATTCATAACTCTTCAAATAATGAAGCAGTCCGTGCTCGCATGCAGCAAGATCTGGACAATATTCAGGCTAGGGCTGATGAGTGGCAAGTAACATTCGCACCACACGAGTGCCAGGCAATGACCATCTCCAACAAGAGTGAATCTAACCATCTGCCCTTGACGTTAAACGTCATTACCATCGCTGAATCCTGGGGGTTACCACTGACCAGAAACTTAACTGGATCAGCCATTTAGATGCTGTGGCTAGAAGAGCAGGTCAGAGGTTGGGTATTCTGCAGTGAGTAACTCAACTCCTGACTCCCCAAAGCCTGTCCACTATATACAAGGCACAAGCCAGGAGTGTGATGGAATACTCTCCATTTGCCTGGATGAGTGCAGCTCCAACAACACTCAAGAAGCTCAACACTATCCAGGACAAAGCAGCCCACTTGATCAGTACCTGATCCAACACCTTAAATATTCACTCCCTTCACTGGTGAAATGTGGCAGCAGTGTGTATCATCTACAAGATGCACTGCAGTAATTAGCCAAGACTCCTTTGGCAACACCTTCCAAACCCACAACCTCTACCACCCAGAAGAACAAGGGCAGCAGAGGCATGGGAATATCACTACCTGAAAGTTCTCCTCCAAGTCACACACCATCCTAGCTTTGAACAATATTGCTGTTCCTTCACTGTCACTGGGTTAAAATCCTGAAATTCCCTTCGTAACAGCACTGTGGGAGTACTGACACCACACGGACTGCATCAGTTCAAGAAGGTGGCTCACCACACTTTCTCAAGGGCAATTAAGGACGGGCAATAAATGTTGGCCTTGCCAGTGGTGTTCTTATCACGGGAACGAATGAAAAAAACTCTAAAGCCACTTTGGAGAATAGACTTAGGGGGTGATCAGATTGAGCTTTATAAGATGAAGAAGGGAATAATTGCTTTGTTGTTCACAGTTTGTCACAATTAAGTAGGTTAGGGAGGACCAGGGGACACAATTTTAAGTCGTGTAAGACCGATTCTAGGTTAGATGTCAGGTGGTGTTTTTTTTCCAAAGAATAGTGGTCCTCTGGAACAGGTTGCCATCTCATTCAGTGAATTCCTTCAAGTGAGAGCGGGACCCATTTCTTGTTGGGGTGGACATCATCTCTTATAAAAGATAGATACTTCAGGGCACTCAGGCCAAAGTGATCTCTTGGACTAGTTTCAATCATCTAGCTGATTTACAGGGGAATTTCTTAGTTTTTCCTCCCAAATTGGCCTGGGTTGTTATCTATCTTTTTGCATTTTCCAGGAGATCACATGGTTTTGGGTGGGTTGGGGTATGTTTATATTGTGGTACACAAAGTATCTCATTTGTGAGGAACAGGCTGGATGGGCCAGAGGGTCTTTACCTGTCCATCATTTTTCATTTATATGTTCATATGCTTTATAGCTAATGAATTCCCTTTGAAGTGTTGTAACGTAGGAAGCATGGCTGCCAATTTGTGTGCAGCAAGGCCCCACAAACAGCAATGTGATATTTTGACCAGATAATATGTCCTTTAGTGACATGGGTTGAGGGATAAATATTGGCCAGGACACTGGGAAAAATCCTCTGCTCTTCAAAATAGTGCAATGAGATCTTTATTGTCTACCTGAGGGGCCAGAGAGGGCCTCAGTTTAATGTCTCATCAAAAAGACAGCACCTCTGACAGTGCAGCACTCCCTAATACTGTACTGGAGCGTCAGCCTAGGTATTGTGCTCAAGTCTCTGGAGTGGGACATGAACAGCCTCCTGACTCAAGGGTGAGAATGCTACCAACTGAGCCACAACTGACATCAAATACGGTTTTACCATATTCAATTTGGATTATACATAATCTCCCACAGTTTCTGATAGGATTACGCTTGCACTCTGTCCAACCATCTGGTGTGGATGTACAGAGAAGCACCGTGTATAAGGGACTTATTTAATAGAGTACTATCATTCATATTTTAATTTTAACTTCTTTCAATTGAGCTCTTACTTTAATTTTTTTTAGTTTTTGGGGAACTTATTCTGTTTTCTATTTGGCATTAGAGCTTGTTGGTCATTGTTATGTTTTGGGATTTTCTGGATTTGGAAATGACTTATGCTTAAATTAAAGTGGATTCAAAATATCCATTTAACATTTTCCTTACAATCATATGCTACAGCTTCTGAGACAAAAATATGTTTATGTTCATGCGCCAGTCATTGAAGATGTGCTCCACAATAGCTAGGGGCAATAGATAATCTGTTATCTTTTTCAAATTTCATATAAATGTATGGCAGCGAGACCTGGACAACGTGTGTCAGCCAAAAGCGACGTCTCAACTCATTCCATCTTCGCTGTCTCCGGAGAATCCTTGGCATCAGGTGGCAGGACCGTATCTCCAACGCAGAAGTCCTCAAAGCAGCCAATATCCCCAGCATATACGCCCTACTGAGCCAGCGGCGCTTGAGATGGCTTGGTCATTTGAGCTGCATGGAAGATGGCAGGATCCCCAAGGACGTATTGTACAGTGAGCTCGTCACTGGTATCAGACCAACTGGCCATCCATGTTTCTGCTTTAAAGACGTTTGCAAACGCGACATGAAGTCCTGCGACATTGATCACAAGTCGTGGGAGCCAGTTGCCAGTGATCGCCAGAGCTGGCGGACAGCTATAAAGGCGGGGCTGAAGAGAGGCGAGTTGAAGAGACTGAGAAGTTGGCAGGAAAAGAGACAGCAGTGTAAGGAGAGAGCCAACTTTGTAACAGCCCCGACACCCAACTTTACCTGCAGTGCCTGTGGAAGAGTCTGTCACTCTAGAATTGGCCTTTATATCCTCTCCAGGCGTTACTCCACAAACCACTGACCACCTCTAGGCGCTTACCCATTGTCTCTCGAGACAAGGAGGCCAAAATGAAAGGAATATAAATGTCCACACCTATCATCATTGGGATGATCATATTAATTTGAACCCAGCACTTAATATCTTCTAAGAGTCATCTCCTGGGAGGACGTAGCTGGTTTTATTGACAGGTCGACCGATGAATTGTGGAATGGGCAAGATGATACCTCACTTCCTATGGTCAGAAATGGAAAAAAAAGGAATACATGCATTTCAGTTATGATGCAAGATCTAGTAAAGAAGACAAAGGTTGGACAGATTGTCCTGTTTAAGAGAGAACAAACTAAGCCTAAAGGTCATAATAAAAACAAGAAATGCTGGAACCACTCAGCAGGTCTGGCAGCATCTGTGGAAAGAGAAGCAGAGTTAACGTTTCGGGTCAGTGACCCTTCTTTGGAACTTCTTCGGTCACTGACCCGAAACGTTAACTCTGCTTCTCTTTCCACAGATGCTGCCTGACCTGCTGAGTGGTTCCAGCATTTCTTGTTTTTATTTCAGATTTCCAGCATCCGCAGCATTTTGCTTTTATTTAAGCCTAAAGGTCAGTCAGACTCAGCGATATGGCTGACCAGAAAAAGATAAGTGAATCCACTAACAAGGCTTGTGTAGAAAAATTTTATTATTTTTCTTGTTCACAAGGAAGGATCTGAAGTTAGTTGGACAAAAGTGAGTTTTGGTTAGAACTGTTTTCTGTACATTTGCTTGCTGTCTGTAATATAAATCACTGTAATAATTAGTATTTGGCCTTTCCTCCCAACGGTTTGCCTACCAAAAGACTGAAGAACATGTGACAGCATGTGAGAAAGACATGATATCCAGTTTCATCACAACCTCCAGTTATACGACTGTAGGATTAGATCTTGAGCAGCGTGGGCGGATCCTGAATGACAAATGTGGGAACTGCTTACTGGAGAAAATGTGAGAGAATATCTGAGGCAAACCTAACATTTGTAACAGAGATGATTATATGAAACCAAAAGCAGATAATATTGTCTGCAAAATCCCTGGGTGTAATTGCTAACCAAAGTTAGCTTTATTTCAGTGTGAGATATCAAGGTATTCATTATTTCGAGTATATTATGAATGCATTTATCACATTAATCTGTGGTCTGAATGTTCTTAGAGAACTATGGACTGCTCTGATAGCAGTGAATTGTTATGTCTCGTAATCCAGTGCTCCCAGAAGTGGTCTGTTAACATAAACTGATTAACAGGCACATCATATTTCCTCACATACGTGGTGGCGATCTTCGATTTATTTTGTAAATCTGCATCTGCACAGTAACCATCTTCTCATGTGGATGTTGGGGGTCTCTGTGCTTTCCAGAAAAAAAAGCCATTCAATGAGTCTGGTGCCACCTGGTGATGAAAGGTTTTTATGCAGCTGCTGCAGCTTCCCTGCTCTGGTTCTATGCAATTTACTGCTGTATATATTTTGTTAAGAACACAGGAAAGCTCAACACCAATATTAAGGAAACTTTAGAATCAATATCTAACCAGTGAGTTTATCAACATCGCGAAAATATTGAGTTCGATTTATGATCAACAAGAAACAGATTCCAAACCTATTTGAACAAATTGTTAGTTTTACTTTTACTGTGAGATACATCAAAATAGCAATGTTTAAAGCAAAGTGATTGAGACTTGATCGGACTGTTTTACCATATAATAAAAAAAAACAAGCAACAGAGTCCGACACAAGCCTTGGTACTCTGTAACAGAGGCGCAGCATTACCCGGACATTAAATCCGTTGTACAAACCAGTATTTCCTGGAGCCACCGGTACAACTCGCCCTGTAAGCGGTAATCGGTACGGCTAAGATTGATTTTTTAGTGAATTTAATTTTAACGACTTTCTTTTAACATTTCATATCAAATACGAGAGTGTAATTTTAAAATTAATGTCATTTTAGGAAATACGCTCGAGCGTATTGACCAATCAGAGAGAGAGGGAGAGAAAACCACCCTGATGACGTCAGCCGCAGGTCAAACCGATTACGTCAGCCGCAGGTTGAGCCGGTGCTGCACGTGGAGTGGAGCAGGCGCAGGTCGGTGATTGTCCGCTGCGGGTGAGTGCCTATGTAAGATGGCGGCTCGGTCTGGGCCAAGGCTCTTTCCGTGTTAGGCCTGGGATCTTGCCCTCAATCTAAAATTATGCATTTCAATGTAGGAGAATGGGAGGTCATTCATATTGGAATTAACGAAGATAGAACATGGAGTGACAATGTAAAATAAAGGGTACAATTCTAAAGGGAGTGCAGGAGCAGAGGGACCGGGATGTATATGTACATAAATCATTGAAGGTGGCAGGACAGGTTGAGAGATCGGTTAATAAAACATAGAGTACCCTGGGCTTTATTAATAGGGGCATAGAGTGCAAGAGCAAAGGAGTTATGTTGAACTTGTATAAGACGCTAGTTTTGCTTCAGCTGGAGTGTTGTGTCCAATTCTTGGCGCTGCACTTCAGGAAAGACGTGAGGGCATTGGAGAGAGTGCAGAAAAGATTCATGAGAATGGTTCCAGGGATGAGGAATTTCAGTTATGAAGATAGATTGGAGAAGTTAGGACTCTTTTCCTTGGAGAAGAGAAGGCTGAGAGGTGATTTGATAAGAGGTATTCAAAGTCATGAGGTGTTTGGAGAGAGTAGATAGAGAGAAACTGTTCCCACTCATGAAAGGATTGAGAATCAGATGGCATAGATTTAAAGTATTTAGTAAAAGAAGCAAAGGGGCCATGAGGAAAAACTTTTTTGCGCAGTGAGTGGTTAAGGTCTGGAATGCGCTGCCTGAGAATGTAGTGGAGGCAGGTTCAATTGAAGCATTCAGAAGGGAACTAGAGTGTTATATGAATAGGAAGAATGTGTAGGGTTACAGGGAGAAGGCAGGGGAATGGAATTGAGTGAATTGCTCTTTCAGGGAGCCAATGTGGACATGATGGGCTGAGTGTCCTCCTCCTGCACTGTAACAATTGTGTGATTCTGGATAATTTCTAAATGGTGAAAAGCTGAAAGCAGTGGAGGTCCAAGGAGACTTGGACAGACACATAGATCGTTAAATTTGATCAAAGTTTTCAACGTATTAAGAGGAACAGATAGGTTAGATAGAGCAAAACTATTTCTACTGACGGGAGTCTCGGACTAGGGGGTGTAGTCTAAAAACTAGAGCCAGACCTTTCAGGAGTGAAGTTAAGAAACACTTCTCACCAAGGGTGGTAGAAGTTTGGAACTCTATGCAAGTAGTAATTAATGCTAGATAAGTTAATTTTTACATTTTATTTTTATTGTCCAAAGGTATTCAGGGTCATGGGGCAAAGATGGATATGTGGAGTTAGGTCGCAGGTCAGTCATGATCTCATTGACTGCAGAAAAGGCTCGAGGGGCTAAATGACCTATTCCTGTGCCGATATTTAATCCCGTAACTCTTAATGGGGCTGATTTTCACTGAGGCTACCTCTTGCTCTGCTCTAAATTTGGCAGAAATCCTAAGAAAACTTACCTCTCTCTTTAAGGATTGGATGGGCGCCTGAGCTCTCCCCTGGTGGACCTGGACTGTGGCTGTGTCAGGCTGCAGTGGGGAGCGGAGGAGCCCAGGCAGCTACTGAGGCTGTGCTGGCGGGGTGTCTCTGTTGCTGCTGTCTCTGTGGCTGCTGTAAGGGGGCAGGGCTGTATGGTTCTATGCATTTCGGTCATTAGTAGATAGCTGCAGATCAGAGGCTCTCAGACTGGATTACCTGGGGGGAGGGGACTGATTGAACTGCTGCCTGTTTATTGACATATTGGGCTGGATTTCGCGGAGGCGGCAGGGGTCCTGTCGCTAGGGCCGGAAATAAGGGGACAACCCTGTTTTGGTGGGACCTGGGGCCACATTTTGCTGGCGGCAGCCAATTAAGTGACTGCTGGAGCCACCATCCATATTGAGGAAGGCTGCCGTTCTAAATCAGAGACTCAGCAGCACTAATGCTAGAGGTTGCCACTGCTAGTGCTGAACCTGGATGATGGGACCGCATTGATGGCTGTGTGTGTTCAAAGTTAGGTAGTGGTGTGGGGGGCAGCCATTGCTGCCAGGTGGTGCCTTTGTCAGCCAAAAAGGTGTCTCTCTTCCCCGCTCTTTCTTCCCCTCTCCCCACCCCCCCCCACCTCCCCGGAGCCTGCTGTGAGGCCGCGATTTACCTGGCAGGTCCCCAACTGCTGGTAAAATGCCAGCGGAGGCGGGAAGAGACACAATTGGCTGCTCAATTGGGCTGCAGGCAGGCGGGCTGTCTGCCAGCTGGCAAAATGGCACCGCAGTGGGAAGATGTCAGGCATGCCATTCAATGCCTACCTGTGCCATTTTGCTAGCCTTCCCACATCTCAGCCCATACCCAAAGGACTGGTTAAATTTAACCCATTATTTCTCGCTGTGTATGAATGTAAAAGCTTTGTGGTATAATACTTCTTAGCCATGTTAACATTAACTTTTATAAATTAGAACATTGGTTACCTGGGGTGGGGTTTTCTGGGACTATGTCTATGTCTTTATTTACCTGGGAAAATTGGGGGCTGAGGGGGGGGGGGGGCAGGGGTTCATCTAGTTGAATGGGAGATGGATTTTTATTTATTTATTTATTTAGAGATACAGCACTGAAACAGGCCCTTCGGCCCACCGAGTCTGTGCCGACCATCAACCACCCATTTATACTAATCCTGCACTAATTCCATATTCCTACCACATCCCCACCTGTCCCTATATTTCCCTACCACCTACCTATACTAGGGACAATTGCTAATGGCCAATTTACCTATCAACTGCAAGTCTTTTGGCTGTGGGAGGAAACCGGAGCACCCGGAGGAAACCCACGCAGACACAGGGAGAACTTGCAAACTCCACACAGGCAGTACCCAGAATTGAACCCAGGTCGCTGGAGCTGTGAGGCTGCGGTGCTAACCACTGCGCCACTGTGCCGCCCTGTTGTTCACCATTTAAAGGAAGAGCAGGCTGCCCATACTCTTAGCTTCCTGGGGCTTGGAGGTAAAGGTGGAATGATGCTTGGTCCCACAGTGTGTGGAACACATTGCATAGGCCCACTGACACCAGTAAGCATCTATACTAAAGGTGAAAGACACTAGCACAGGAATAGGTATGCATTTTAAAAGTAAACAAAGAGCATGGATGTGGTGGATTTATTTCACCTGCAGGCTTGCCTTTCTCTTGAACACAATTTTCTGTTTGTTTTTCTCATCTATGGTTTTTTTTGTTCAATCTGTATAATTGGATTTACAGTAGGGTAGTATGTGGGTATGTAGTGTGGCAGGGCCATGGAAATCTGGAACACTCTTTCCCCAAAAAGTTAAGTCAATTGACAATTTCAAAACCGAGATTGATAAATTTTAGTTAGGCAAGGGTATTAAAGGTTGTGGAACCAAGGCAGGTAAATGGCGCTAAAATATAAATCAACCATGATCTACATGAGTGGTAGTGTGTTCCTACAGCAATGGAATGATTATGATACTGTTCTAACAGCAAAGAGACTGAGTTCAAATCATACCATAGCAAGCTGTGAAGCCTAATTCAATAAATCTATTCATTTGTGTGTTGCTGGATTGTTGTTATCCCCCACATCGTCCTTCGCCACCTGTGCCCTAACCAAGCCTAATGTGACTTCAGTTACACAATGTGGTTAACTCTTAATACCCTCTGAAGTGACCTAGCAAGCCACTCAGTTTAAACAGTTTCAAGAAGGTGGCCTTCCACCATTTGAGACAATTAGGGATAGGCAGCAAATGTAGTATTCATCTCTGCTCACAGCCTGAGAACAAATAAAAAATCTAGAACTAGATCTTAGGGTCTGGTTATGGATCATGGTCCATCATCTGAATAGTCTAGTCATAAAGTTTAATGTGTGTATGGAATTGTAACCATATATGTGACTTGCCCGGGGTTGCTAGTATATACTATAACAGCATTGCCAATGTCCACTATTGACTCTTTTATAGTTAAGCTTTCTGGTTTCAGGAATAAATCTAATGATTTCCCCATCCAGTCCAAAGAAGATTCTAAAATTAAGGTTAAAATTTCCTGAAAATATTGACGTTGGTAATCTGTTGTGATCCATATTGCTACCGTTTCTGTTTTGAGATGATTGCACTTCATCTTTCTGTACTGATGGGCAGCATTGATGTGAAGTGTTCCCTCCGTTGCTTGTTTCTTTTGCAGGAGTCTCACGGAGGAGGAGACACTAAGGATGCAGTTAATGATGCACACTTTCAAAATTGTTTTGTTGATTAAATGTGAACATTTTTTGGTTACAATGGTTGTTCATCCTTTACTCAAAAGCATGCTTATTAAGCAAGCATATTTCTTTGACAGAATTCGAGGAAATAAAACTAGAAAATCAAGACCGAAGCAAGTGGTTAGCACTGCAGCCTCACAGCTCCAGCGACCCGGGTTCAGTTCTGGGTACTGCCTGTGTGGAGTTTGCAAGTTCTCCCTGTGACCGCGTGGGTTTCCGCCGGGTGCTCCAGTTTCCTCCCACAGCCAAAGACTTGCAGGTTGATAGGTAAATTGGCTATTGTAAATTGCCCCTAGTGTAGGTAGGTGGTAGGAGAATGGTGGGGATGTGGTAGGGAATATGGGGTTAATGTAGGATTAGTGTAAATGGGTGGTTGTCGGCCAGCACAGACTTGGTGGGCCGAAGGGAGTGTTTCAGTGCTGTATCTCTAAATAAATAAAATAAAAGTAAATATTTATGAACTTTTGTCCTCTCCTCATTTCTCTGCCATATTCATCTTATAGCATGTACAGTATGTAAGCTGTTACTGCATACCTACCAGATTTTCTTTTTGAGGTGCATATTTTTACTGTTCATTTGTTTTATATTTGGGTAATTTGATAACTCAAATACGTTAATTCAAATAAGTAATTTTTTTTTCCATGCAATGCTTTGTTTGTTTCTTTAATAGTCTTTTGATTAAGTGTATAAAAACTCCAGTACTTGAGTTTTCAAAGAAATTAAGACCAAGGAAGCTTAGGTTCCTGGCTAGAGGGCCAGAGTTGCCCTTAGCTTTCCTGATTGTGTTTCTTCCTTTCAAACATCATGACGATGCAATCTGCAAATCTGATCAAATGATGAATACATTCTATTAGCAAAGACTGAACTCTGAGGCAGTACAAATTTAGAAATAGTTGTGGACTGTTGGAATAAAAGTGAGGTAATGAGTCTTATTGAGGTCTTTATATGTATTTTTGCCTCTGATCAGATTCCATGCTTTTTCAAAAAAAAATGATGATCTGTAGCATTGTAAAGCATTACACTGTTCCATTTGATCTGATGAAGCATAGACCCAGTGTTGTAACTGTTCCATCTGTCCTTCCAGATTTCTTGAGGTGGGGTGTGATCATGGTGGTTGAAGGTAAAAAGTTTTCCGGGAAAGGTAGAAGTGCACCACCTGGAAAAGGCAAATTTAAAACGGTTAAAGAGTCTAAAAAAATTTCATCAGGTAAGACCTTCATATCATTGGAACATAATATATGTAACAAGCTTTGACTAGTTTTAAACCAGCAATGAAACTCGAGTTTTCTCCCACATCCTCTTGCTATTTTCATATACTAAATGGTCAGTTTATGCACTGGTCTTGAAAATGAGTACTCTGCATAGCAATATGAAGCTTTCCTTATGTTCATGAGGATGATTGGATTGAGTGTGATTAAAGCAAAGCTGTTTATCTTGGAAAAGTTTACTGGCAGGAACAGTGGCTCTCTTGGTCATGTATAAACAAACCATGGTTGGCATGGTCTTTTATTTCAAAACTGTAGTCCCCTTTTTCAGCTCGTGTTTGCAACTATCATCTTCAAGCACAGAACTGAATTCTAAATGTGCCACTCAAAATGTGCCAAATTCCTAATTCCTGCACCCCTCAAAAATTCACTACCATTTCCTTTCCCTTCAATGTGATAACTCGCACCCTAAAATCCTCACTTTTCTTAACCAAATCTCAATGCCCCACAACTCACATTGCCAAACCACTTCATTACTCCCCCACCATTCCTCAACTTTTACAAATCAAAACATTTGCTCCCACAATTTGCATTGCTTTGACTAATAAAACAGTGCTTCAAAAGATCCACTTCCCTTTTCAGTGCGTGTCCTCTGACACACTCAGCAAAGCTATGAGGGAATGAGCTAGTACATTAAAATTATCTAGATGCATTTTTTTGTCCATCACGTTATGCTGTCGCATTTTTTGATTTGCAGCTTTGTAACTATCCCAGCTCGGTATATTTTATATATATATGTGCATACTCATGCAAATCTATCAAACCTGAGACTCAACTAATCCAATCACTCAAAATTATCTTCCTTCAACAACTGAAATTTCAAATGTCTAAAATAAGGTTTATAGACCCGGTTTTGTGGTGGTAATGACAGTGAAACTATCAGCATTCCCTGTCTTTACTCCATTGAAACTAACAGCAGCTTTGGGAGTCCGCGTATGCACACAATAATGCAGAAATCCAGAAGTTGCTGTTAGTGATTCTACGCTCCTGCAGAGGGTGTGCTGTTGAGGGTCCTCCTAGAGTGTAATCCCTAAGCAGTCAGTGAATTGACAAAAACTTTCACTTCTAAGCTGTTGGTCTCTCTGTAAAAACCCTTGAAAAAGTTACATGCTGTTGATTGAGGAGTACGAACTTCATAATTACTGCTAAATACCCTCACCGGCCCTGAAAAGCTAATTTTATAGATGTGGACCATCTGTTTTCTTCATTATGTTAAAAAGAATCCTTTTAAAAAAGATTGAAGTTTGTTAACATTTTAGCTTCCATCATAATCCAATCATCACTTATTTCGCTATCTGAAAACTGAAGGGATTCAGTGGTTTCACCTTCCTGGTTTGCTGTCTTAAAGTTAGTCATTTACGGAACAGAAGGAGGCCATTCGGCCTATTGAGTCCATGCTGGCTCTCCATGGAGCTATCCAGGTAGTCCCACTCCCCCGCTTCATCCCTGTGTCTCTGCAAGTTTATTTCCTTCCTTGGCCATGCAATTTCCTCTTGAAGTCATTGTCCCCACTTCCACTATCCTTGAGGGTAGCGAGTTCCAGGTCATTAACACTCACTGTTTTTAAAAGAAAAAGTTTTTCCTCATATTCCCCCTGCATCTCTTGCTTAACGTCTTCAATCTGTATCCCCTAGTCCTTGTACCATTAGCTAGTGGGAATAGTTCTTCCTTGTCTACCTTATCCAAGCCTGTTGTAATCTTGTACACCTCTGTTAAATTTTCCCTCAATCTCTTTTGCTCCAGGAAGAACAGCCCCACCTTTTCCAACTGAATCGTGTTACTAAAATCTGCTGTCCTGGGAACCATTCTGGTAAATCTCCTCTGCACCTTCACATCTTTCCTAAAGTGTGGTGACCAGAGGTAGATGCAGCACTCGAGTTGGGGCCTAAGCAGAGCTTTATAAAGGTTCAGCATAACCTCCCTGCCTTTGTACTCAATGCCGCTACTTATGAAGCCCAAGGTCCCATATGTTTTAGTCGGCACTCTCTCATCATATCCTGCCACCTTCAAAAATAGATGCAATGCACACCCAGATCCCTCTGTTCCTGCACGCTCTTTAGAACTGTGCCATTAATTCTATATTGCCTTTCTCTATTCCTTTTGCCATAATGCATCACCTCACACTTGTCAATATTAAGTTCCATCTGCCACCTGTCTACCCATTCTGCTAGCTTATCTATGTCCTGTTGCAGCTGTTTCATATCATCCTCACAGTTTACTACGCTTTTAAATTTGGTGTCATTGGCAAATTCTGAGATTCTACTCTCTATTCCAAGATCCAAATAAGTTATATACAGCAAAAAAAGCAATGGTCCAAACACTGACCCTTGGAGAACACCACTGTCTATCATCCTCCAGTTTGGGGGAAAAAACATTTACTACCACTGTTTTCTGTCCTTAAGCCCATTTTTTTTTATCCAACTGGACACTGATTCTCCTATTCCATGAGCTGTTGTCATCCTGCTTACCAGGTATTTCCTAAGTGGCAGCGGCAAATAAGCCACAGATGTTACTGTACTTTAAACTGCTCCAGATAAACTGTAGAAATTAATAACCAGTCTTTTGTGCGTTATTTTTCAAAGTGGGTAGTGCATTACATTGTAATAGAAAGTGCAGTCGTCTGTCTGCGAACTTTCTTTTGTTCTTTTATGTAGGTTATGACACTTGCAAAAAATTCAAAGGTGAAGGTGGGAAAGGCAAAGCAAAGTTCAGATCTCAAAAGTATGAGAAGGGGACAGAAAAGATTAGTCTCAAAAAGTTGACAAATGCTACTGGAAAAGCAAATGTAACAAAGTTTAAAGGAAGGCAACAGACTGGAAATAAGAGGAAGCAGTTTGCTGGAGATGAAGAGGGTATGTAGCTGATTTGTATACCTTTTGGTTGGCTTCTCCTATTTGTGTTTTATTTCATTAAGCAGACTGTTGAGCTCTCCTATTCAGAATAAAAATAACTGCTAACCTTTTGAATGAAATTTTAGAAATCCATCTGAAAATTTGTAGCAAAAAACATTGATGGAAATTATTGGCTGGATTTTTGCTAATTTCAAGCATTGGCATATTTGTATATAATATGAAAATACCAAAATATATCCCTTTTAAATTATACATATTTTCTTCAAATGATTTGGATTAACATTTCAAATTTTATGTCCATCGTAAATAGAAGGAATGCTCAAATGAGTAAACAGACTCTTGGATGTGAAAAACCTAACCAGTTATTGGCAGCAAGTTGTTTTCAACCTGTCCACATATTTAACTGACTTTGTGAGAAAGCACTGTGCTATTTGTCAGTCTTGCTTTATGTTTTGTGATCATTGCTTGAAAAAAATTACCTTGCTATATAAGGAGAGATTACCGTTGTGCCTTATTTTTGTGCTGTGCTTATTATACTGCTGAACAATGGTGTAGTTCTCCTTGTGATAATGTCTTGGTTTTCTTCCTGCAAGATTCAATGTTTTTCCCTCGTGTAGAGAGAATTGAAAATGGAGAACAAGGAAAATTACACTGCTCTTGTGTACCTTATTTTACTGTTGGTAACAGATACTCGTTGGTTTGTGAACTAATTATTAGCCGTGTTTTATGCTTTAAAGAATCTTATTTGGGAATTGCTGAAAATAGAGACGTTGTCGAAACTTTCATCTTGCACTCATCAGGACAATCCAAGAATAACCAATGTAAGGGAAAACAACAACTTATACTGCATGAGAAGAGAGTGCTGATTGGTTGGCAAGTGATTAATAGAGGCATTGCCATGGAGAATGCACCAGTTTACGGTGACTGACTTAACTGCCAAGCTTTGTTTGAAATTTAAACCAGGCAGCTTGACTTTGGTCAACGCATTGCAGTATAAGTTGTTTTCCTTTACATTTGTTATTACGGATTGTTCTGATGAGTGCAAGACGAAAAGCTTCGACAACATGTCTCTATTTTCAGCAATTCTCAAGTTCTGTACTGCCAAATGACTATAGAATCTTATTTGTAGTCTAATGTTAACTTCATTCATTTTAGGGGGAGGCGGTGGCGTAGTGGTATTGTTACTGGACTAGTAACCCAGAGACCCAGGGTATTGCTCTGGGGACATGGGTTCGAAGCCCACCACAGTAGAAGGTGGAATTTGAATTCAATTAATAAATGTGGAATTTAAAACTAGTCTAATGATGACCATGAAACCATTTTCAATTATTGTAAAAACCCATCTGGTTTACTAATGTCCTTTTTTAGGGAAGGGAATCTGCTGTCCTTACCTGGTCTGGCCTATATGTGACTCCAGACCCACAACAATGTGGTTGACTCTTACATGCCCTCTGAAAAGGCCTAGCAAGCCACTCAGTTGTATCTAACCGCTACGAAGTCAATAAAAAAGAATGAAACAGGACGGGCCACTCGGCATCGACCTAGGGACCGGGAATGACAATGGCAAGCCCAGCCCTGTCGACCTTGCAAAGTCCTCCTTACTAACATCTGGGGGCTTGTGCCAAAGTTGGGAGAGCTGTCCCACAGACTAGTCAAGCAACAGCCTGACATAGTCATACGCATGGAATCATATCTTACAGACAACGTCCCAGACACTGCCGTCACCATCCCTGGGTATGTCCTGTCCCACCAGCAGGACAGACCCAACAGAGGTGGAGGCACAGTGGTATACAGTAGGGAGGGAGTTGTCCTGGGAGTCCTCAACATCAACTCCGGACCCCATGAAGTCTCATGGCATCAGGTCAAACATGGGCAAGAAAACCTCCTGCTGACTACCACCTTCCCCTCTCCCTCAGCGATGAGTCAGTACTCCTCTATGTTGAACACCACTTGGAGGAAGCACTGAGATTGGTAAGGGTGCAGAATATACTCTGGGTGGGGGACTTCAGTGTCCATCACCAAGAATGGCTTGGTAGCAACACTACTGACCGAGCTGGCTGAGTTCTAAAGGACATAGCTGTTAGACTGGGTATGCAGCAGGTGGTGAGGGAATCAACAAGAGGGGAAAAACATACTTGACTTCGTCCTCACCAATCTGCCTGCCGCACATGCATCTGTCCATGACAGTATTGGTAGGAGTGATCACCACACAATCGTTGTGGAGACAAAGTTCTGCCTTCACATTGAGGATATCCTCCATCGTGTTGTGTGGCACTACCACCATGCTAAATGGGATGGATTTCAAACAGGTCTAGCAATGCAAAACTGGGCATCCATGAGGCGCTGTGAGCCATCAGCAGCAGAATTGTACTCCACCACAATCAGTAACCTCATAGCCTGGCATATCTCCCACTCTACCATTACCATCAAGCCAGGATACCAACCCTGGTTCAATGAAGAGTGCCAGAGGGCATGCCAGGAGTAGCACCAGGCATATCAAAATGAGGCGTTAACCTGGTGAAGGTACAACACAGGACTACTTGCATGCCAAACTGTGTTAGCAGCATGCGATAGACAGAGCTTAGCAATCCCATAACCAATGGATCAGATCTAAGCTCTGCAGTCCTGTCACATCGAGCCGTGAATGGTGGTGGACAATTAAACAACTAACTGGAGGAGGTGGCTCCACAAATATCCCCATCCTCAATGATGGGGGAGCCCAGCACATCAGTGCGAAAGATAAGGCTGAAGCATTTGTAACAATCTTCAGCCAGAACTGCTGAGTTGATCCATCTTGGCCTTCTCCTGAAGTCCCCAGCATCACAGATGCCAGACTGCAGCCAATTCGATTCATTCTGCGTGATATCAAGAAATGACTGAAGGCACTGGATACTGCAAAGGCCATGGGCCCTCGCAATATTCCGGCAATAGTACTGAAGACCTGTGCTCCAGAACTTGCTGCGCCCCTAGCCAAGCTGTTCCAGTACAGCTTCAATACTGGCATCTACCCGGAAATGTGAAAGATTGCCCAGGTGTGTCCTGTCCACAAACAGCAGGACAAGTTCCACCTGGCCAATTACAGCCCCATCAGCCTACTCTCAATCATCAGTAAAGTGATGGAAGGTCTCATCAACAGTGCCATCAAGCGGCACTTGCTTAGCAATAACCTGCTCAATGATGCTCAGTTTGGGTTCCGCCAGGGCCACTCTGCTCCTGACCTCATTGCAGCCTTGAATCAAATATGGGCAGAAGAGCTGAACTCGAGATGAGGTGAGAGTGACTGTCCTTGACATCAAGGCAGCATTTGACCGAGTATGGCATCAAGGAGCCCTAGCAAAACTGGAGTCAATGGGAATCAGTGGGGGGGAAACTCTCTGCTGGTTGGAGTCATACCTAGCGCAAAGGAAGATGGTTGTGGTTGTTGGATGAGGTCAATCATCTGAGCTCCAGGACATCATTGCAGGAGTTCCTTTGGGTAGTGTCCTAGGCCCAACTATTTTCAACTGCTTCATCAATGACCTTCCTTCAATCATAAGGTCAGAAGTGGGGATGTTCGCTGATCACCACACAATGTTCAGCACCATTCGCGACTTGTCAGATACTGAAGCAGTCAGTGTAGAAATGCAGCAAGACCTGGACATTATCCAGGCTTGGGCTGATAAGTGGCAAGTGACATTCGTGCCACACAAGTTCCAGGCAATGACTATCTCCAACAAGGGAGAGTCTGACCATCTCCCCTTGACATTTAATGGCATTACGATCACTGAATCCCCCACTATCAGCATCCTAGGGAGTTCCCATTGACCAGAAACTGAACTGGCGTAGTCATATAAATACTGTGGCTACAAGAGCAGGTCAGAGGCTAGGAATCCTGCAGCGAGTAATTCACCTGCTGACTCCCCAAAGCCTGTCCACCATCTACAAGGCGCAAGTCAGGAATGTGATGGAATACTCTCCACTTGCATGGTTGGGTGCAGCTCCATCAACACTCAAGAAGCTTGACACCATCTGGGACAAAGCAGCCCGCTTGATTGGCACCCCATCCACAAACATTCACTCCCTCCACCACCGACACACAGTGGCAGCAGCGTGTACCATCTGCAAGATGCACTGCAGCAACGCACTAAGGCTCCAGAGACAGCACCTTCCAAACCCGCAACCTCTGCCAACTAGAAGGACAAGGGCAGCAGGTGCATGGAAACACCTCCGCCTGCAGGTTCCCCTCCAAGTCACACACCATCCTGACTTGGAACTGTATCGCCGTTCCTTCACTGTCGCTGGGTCAAAATCCTGGAACTCCCTTCCTAACAGCATAGTGGGTGTACCTACCTCACATGGACTGCAGTGGTTCAAGAAGGCAGCTCACCACCACCGTCTCGTGGACAGTTAGGGATGGGCAATAATTGCTGGCCTAGCCACCCATGCCCACGTCCCATGAATGAATTTAAAAAAAGTCTTGCTTTTTAAATGTGTATTGTATTTTTTTTTCCCCCTATTTTCTTGCCTCAGGTGTTATAGACTTCCAGGTATCATTGCTTTTCCTTCTTTTGGAATAGATACAACAGGTCTCTGTTTGTTTAGGATATCCAGTGATGTAATAGTAGCCTATGTTTGATTTGTGTTCATGCAGCAATCTACCCACAGTATTGTAAAATGTATAGAAGCATTTAATTTGTGATGGATATGATGTGAAGCTACTAATATTGTGTTTTAGGCACAATAGGAAAGAAACCGAAATGGAATGATTTCAAAAAGCAGAAGAAAGAACTAAAACAGAACAGACAACAAGACAAGAAAAACAATTATGATTTAATTATCCGCTCAAAGCAGATCTGGGAAAGTGTAAGAAGGTACTTTTAACATAGTTCAACGTAACTATCGCAGGTCTTGATAAGCGTTAAATGCTCACATTAAATCGTGAGATTAGATTCTAGTAGATGGTCTGATTCCTGTTAACATCCCCGGATGAAGACTACGTCCTATCAATGTAAGTTGAGCACTAGTCTTATCAGAAAGCTGTAAGTTTGAGTTCCAGTGTTATGCCTTGCTTGAACTTGTTTTAAACTATTTTACCATCAAGATTTCTTACTGTACAACAAAATTACCTGGTTTCAATTTGATTCTTTTAACTGCAGCCAGTTCTTCAGTCTATAGATTTCTTGCATTTTACACATCTTAGTATGTGTTGCTGCTGACCGCCTTGATCAGCTCAAAGCCCAGCTATGATTTTTTTCCTGAGAATATTGGCCCTGCGGATTTCTTTCTCTTCCTCAGTAGTCCAGTTTCACGACGCTTTTTGGTAACAGCTTGTGTGGCGCATAATCACCCGCATAGACCTGTTAAGTTAATGACCTGTTTCTGTACTGTAAAATTCTATATAAATGGATTGATCACAATTTAAACATGATAAATGTAGTTTTGTTCTAAAATCTCAACCTGTATAGTGTGGTTGCACCAAAATTTATAGGTGTATTAAACTATTGCATCAAACCTCAACTCATATATTGCAAAACTGAGTTTAAAAACAAAAAGCTGTTATTGATAAAAGTTAACAAATTTAATCATTACTTTGATCTGTATTTGAAATTTAATTTCTTCTGCACAGGTATTCCCCCATTGACCTGCCTTTCACCGTGTTTTTGCCAGTATGCCAAGAACTACAGGATTTCAATAGGCTATTTGGCCCGTCAAGCTAGTGCCGGTCCTTTACAAAAGCAATAATAGCTTTTCCCACTACCCCACCCTTTCCCCATATCCCTGCAATTTTCCCCCTTCAGATACTTATCCAATTCCCTTTTGAAAGCCACAATTGACTATGCCTCCATCACCCTTTCAGGCAATGCATTCCAGATTGTAACTTGGAGAAGTGTGAGATGATGCATTTGGGGAGGTCAAACAAGGCAAAGGAATACACGATTAATAGGAGGAAAATACTGAAGTGTAGAGGAAGTAAGAGACCTTGGAGTGAATGTCCACAGATCCATGAGGTTGATAAGGTGGTTAAGAAGGCATATGGAATCCTTTCCTTTATCAGCTGAGGTATAGAATACAAGAGCAGGGAGGTTATGCTAGAACTGTATAACTCATTGGTTAGGTCACAACTTACTGTGTGCACTTCTGGTCACCTCATTACAGAAAGGATGTAATTGCACTAGAGAGGTACAGAGGAGATGTAAAGGATGTTGCCAGGACTGGAAAGCTTGGATAAGCTGGCATTGTTCTCCTTGGAACAGAGAAGGCTGAGAGGAGATCTGATTGAAATGTACAAAACTTTGAGGGGGCTGGATAGAGTGGAGGTGAAGGACCTATTCTTCTTAGCAAAGAGGTCAGTGATGGGGGCATAGACTTAAAGTGATTGGTAGAAAAATTAGAGGGGAGTTGAGGAAAACTTTTTCCACCCAGAGGGTGGTGATGGTCTGGTACTCACTGTCTGAAAGGGTAGTTGAGGCAGAGACCCTCAACTCATTCAAAAGGAGTCTGGATATGCACCTCAAGTGCCGTAAGCTGCAGGGCTATGGACCAAATGCTGGAAGGTGGGATTAGAATAGGTGGATTGTTTTTCAGCCGGCACAGACATGATGGGCCAAGTGGCCTCTTCCTGTACCTTAAACTTTCTATGATTCATTATGTAAAAGTTTTTCCTTGTACTGCTTTGCTTCTTTTGCCAATCGCTTTAAATCTGTGTTCTCTGGTTCTCGACACTTCTGCCAATGGGAATAGTTTGTCTCGATCTACTTTGTCTAGACTCCTCACGATTTTGAACACCTCTTATCAAATCTGCTCTCAACTTTTTTCTGCAAGGAGATCGGCCCTAGCCACTCCAATCTATCAATGTAAATGAAGTCCCTCATCCCTGGAAACATTCTCGTAAATATTTTCTGCACTCTAAAGCTTTCACATCCTTCCTAAAGTATAGTGCCAGAATTGGACACTGTACTCTAGTTGAGGTCAAACCAGTGTTTTAAAAAGATTCATCATAACTTTCTTGCTTTTGTACTCTATGCCTCTATAAAACCCAGAATCCCGTATGCCTTTTTCAAGCTGCCCTTCTACCTTCACCTCAGTCTGTCTGCTCCTGCGCCCCCTTTATAATTGTACCCTTGGTTATACTGTCTCTCCTCGTTCTTCCTACTAAAATGAATCACTTTGCACATCTCTGCATTAAATTTCATCTGCCACATGGCCACACATTCCACCAGCCTATCACTGTTATCCACAGTTCACTAAACCTCCAAGTTTTGAGTCATTTGCAAACTGTGCCCTGTCTTCAACTAAAAAGCCAGTTCAAAACTGAATTGTAACAAATGCATGAAACTTACTCCCAGTAGCTATATCCATGGTAACGAGAATGCACCCTTTGAATCGCAATCTCCAAATGGCCGTTTCTAAGGCAACGAAAATCCACTTTCCTATAACTCCTGAGGCTTGCTGGTTCTTAAAGCAACACTGATCCTTTGCAAGTCTTCAAGGCAAACCGCATATTCCTGGAAACAAAACTATAGGACCATGGTACTAACCAAGTTCTGTCCTTGACCTCTCCAGGACACGTGCAGACGCGCGCATATGCTCGCTGTCATGCTCACTGTCTCTCTGTCACTTGCTTTCTGTAATATTCTCTTTAATCAATACTACCACCCCTCCTTTTTTTCCTGAACACCTTGTATCAAGGAGTGTTTAGTACCCAGTCCTGCCCTTTTTTCAGTGTAAAGTGCATATCCACTTGTGCAATTTGGGGAAATAATTATAGTTGACAGTAATTGCCATGAATAAACTGGAGTTTTGACCACAACTTGTGGGTGATGTTTTGGATTCCTAGCAGAATCACCTTCAAGAACAACTGTTTTTGGATTTATTGAGAAAAAGTATGTTTACAAAATAAAATAGCAAAGTGGCCCCTGTCTAGTTTTAAAAATATTAATCAAAATTGTTTTCAGCTTCTAAATCACTTTTTGGTAAGTGTACATCCTGAAAGAGTGACTGGAAAATAATTTCATTTACTTTGTTTTAAAAATGTTTTCATTTGCTTTGTAGAAAAGACTGCACTAAAGAGAGAAGAGCAGAACGTATGAAAGAATTGCAGAAGCTAGTCCATGGAAACATTAAAAACGTATGGCTTTTTGTCTAGTTCTGCTTTCAACCTTTCATTGTGTCTTATGCTTTAGTTCAGTAGATGTCAGTGAAACACCTGATAACATTCTCACTACTCTCGCACACCCCCCACCCCCCTAAGGAAGACTCAATGGATTAATTGGACATTCCCCCCAAAATTGTTTGGTCTGATCCTGACCTTCCCACCCCCTGACCTTTACTACTCTAAACCTTGGCCCCTTCCCAACATCCCCCCCACCAGCAATCAAAAGTCTTTTCCCCGTTTCCGCCCCCCCACCCTGAAATATGCAATCCTGCTCCCCGCTCCCCACCGGTGTCTTGCATTGGAACTCTGTACGGGGTGGTGCCGCACCAAGGCCTTGCCGCCGCCATTAATATGCGGCAGGGCCTTCTCGGCATCATGGCTCATGGTGGGCCTTTACTGCAAGCATCTTACGGGCCTCCCTGCCACAATCCACGACATTGAGGGGTTGGTAAAATCCAGCCCCATGTGTGCACAACACTGCAAATATCTCGCAGTATTTAATACAAATTTCTGTATCGCACTTAATGGGATATTTCTAATTTTTTAATTGGCATTTGAGTGTTCTAATCTATTGCCTGACCTGTAGTGTTCATTTCAATAATTTAGAGTAATTACACCTTGTATCAAAGAACAACAAAGAACAGTACAGCACAGGAACAGGCCATTTGGCCCTCCAAGCCTGCGCCGATCTTGATACCTGCCGAAACTAACACCTTCTGCACTTCCGGGGCCCATATCCCTCTATTCCCTTCCTATTCATATATTTGTCAAGATGTCTCTCAAACGTCGCTATCGTATCTGCTTCCACCACCTCCCCTGGCAGCAAGTTCCAGGCACTCACCACCTTCTGTGTAAAAAAAAAAACTTGTCTCCCACATCCCCTCTAAACTTTGCCCCTCGCACCTTAAACCTATGTCCCCGAGTAACTGACTCTTCCACCCTGGGAAAAAGCTTCTGACTATCCACTCTGTCCATGCCGCTCGTAACTTTGTAAACCTCTGTCATGTCGCCCCTCCACCTCCGTCGTTCCAGTGAAAACAATCCGAGTTTGTCCAACCTCTCCTCATAGCTAATGACCTCCAGACCAGGCAACATCCTGGTAAACCTCCTCTGTACCCTCTCCAAAGCCTCCGCGTCCTTCTGGTAGTGTGGCGACCAGAATTGCACGCAATATTCTAAGTGTGGCCTAACTAAAGTTCTGTACAGCTGCAGCATGACTTGCCAATTTTTATACTCTATGCCCCGACCGATGAAGGCAAGCATGCCGTATGCCTTCTTAACTACCTTATCCACCTGCGTTGCCACTTTCAGTGACCTGTGGACCTGTACGCCCAGATCTCTCTGCCTGTCAATACTCCTAAGGGTTCTGCCATTTACTGTATACCTCCCACCTGCATTAGACCTTCCAAAATGCATTACCTCACATTTGTCCGGATTAAACTCCATCTGCCATTTCTCCGCCCAGGTCTCCAACCGATCTATATCCTGCTGTATCCTCTGACAATCCTCATCGCTGTCCGCAACTCCACCAACCTTTGTGTCGTCCGCAAACTTACTAATCAGACAAGCTACATTTTCCTCCAAATCATTTATATATACTACAAACAGCAAAGGTCCCAGCACTGATCCCTGCGGAACACCACTAGTCACATCCCTCCATTCAGAAAAACACCCATCCACTGATACCCTCTGTCTTCTATGACCGAGCCAGTTCTGTATCCATCTTGCCAGCTCACCTCTGATCCCGTGTGACTTCACCTTTTGTACCAGTCTGCCATGCGGGACCTTGTCAAAGGCTTTACTAAAGTCCATATAGATAACATCCACTGTCCTTCCTTCATCAATCATCTTCGTCACTTCCTCAAAAAACTCAATCAAATTAGTAAGACACGACCTCCCCTTCACAAAACCATGCTGTCTCTCGCTAATAAGTTCGTTTGTTTCTAAATGGGGGTAATTCCTGTCCCGAATAATCCTCTCTAATAGTTTCCCTACCACAGACGTAAGGCTCAC
Organism: Heterodontus francisci; assembly: GCF_036365525.1. Classification (NCBI taxonomy): domain Eukaryota; kingdom Metazoa; phylum Chordata; class Chondrichthyes; order Heterodontiformes; family Heterodontidae; genus Heterodontus; species Heterodontus francisci. The sequence goes on along the minus strand of NC_090374.1, from coordinate 137,163,587 downwards.
CGGCCTATAATTTCCTGCATTATCCTTGCCACCCTTCTTAAACAAAGGCACAACATTGGCTATTCTCCAGTCCTCTGGGACCTCACCTGTAGCCAATGAGGATGCAAAGATTTCTGTCAAGGCCCCGGTAATTTCTTCCCTTGCCTCCCTCAGTATTCTAGGGTAGATCCCATCAGGCCCTGGGGACTTATCTACCTTAATGCTTTGCAAGACACCCAACACCTCCTCCTTTTTGATAATGAGATGACTGAGACTATCTGCACTCCCTTCCCTAGGCTCATCATCCACCAAGTCCTTCTCTTTGGTGAATACTGATGCAAAGTACTCATTTAGCACCTCGCCTATTTATTCTGGCTCCACACATAGATTCCCATCTCTGTCCTTGAGTCGGCCAACCCTTTTCCTGGTTACCCTCTTGCTCTTTATATATGTATAAAAAGCCTTGGGATTTTCCTTAATCCTGTTTGCCAATGACTTTTCATGGCCCCTTTTAGCCCTCCTAACTCCTTGCTTAAGTTCCTTCCTACTGTCTTTATATTCCTCAAGTGCTTCATCTGTTCCTAGCCTTCCAGCCCTTACAAATGCTTCCTTTTTCTTTTTGACTAGGCTCTCCTACCCTATCCTAAAAGAGACTCTCAGCTGCAGTTCATCAACAGAATGATGCAATGTTTCACATTGTACAATGTTCTTGTCCTTTTTAAAGGCTTATCCATGAATGGTGCTTAAGGAGTTCTGCAGATTCAGAGAGTCTGCATCACGTTTCACATGCAACACTTATAAGTGCCGAATGTTGACGATCAACAAAGTGCAATTACTTTATGCTGCTTTTTATTATCCTGCCTTAGAATTGGAAGCTTTTAGCCTGCCAAATCTCTCATCAGACAGCATTTAAATTCTGATCTGGGTCTTTTTACATTCAGCAAATGGACTTTGTGGCCTTTTGGGTAAATTAAACGCAGCTCCATGTTAGTATTCTGTCTACAAAACAGTGTTATCATCCAACTTACTGTGAGCAATGTCAGAGGATACCCACCCGGGCATACATGATTTCTCAGACATCTTTATTGGATTATTAAGTTGATACAAAAATGCTATTGAAAGTTTAGTGACTCTAGTCTTTAAGTGTTGTTGAAGATTGTGTGTCACCCTGAAATTATCTCACTGAATGCATAATAATTCTCCTTCAATAAACTAGATGTTATAACATGACATTTATGTGGTTAAGGAGATTGCAACTTTTGGTTTTCGGTTGAATTGTAATTTGTCATCTTTCCAGATTGCCTTTGCACATGATTCTGCCCGAGTTATCCAGTGTTACATTCAGTTTGGGGATGAGCAGCAAAGGCAAGAAGCCTTTGAGGAATTGAAAGGTATTTTAAACCTTTGTATGCTCTTCATTACATTGAGGAAAGATGTTGCCTAAAATATTTCCCCTTGCTTGATACTGACTTGTATTTTGATTCCAGGGCATTTGGTTGACTTGAGCAAATCCAAATATGGGAGGCATATTGTGAAAAAATTTCTAATGTATGGGTAAGTAGAATTGTGAGATAATTGGGGTCCTGGAGGCAATAATGCAGAACTGCACATTTGATGGTGTTTCTATAACTTTTTTGTTTTGGCTTTTCTTGGATTTTAATGTACCATGTCCATAGCATGTTGAAAGCTATTATTAACGACGTTATAGCAGGGCATTTAGAAAAATTCAAGGTAATCAGGCAGAGTCGACATGGTTTTGTGAAAGGAAAACCAATTTATTGGAGTTCTTTCAGGGAGTTACATGTGCTGTGGATAAAGGGGAACCAGTGGATATATTGTACTTAGATGTCCAGAAGGCATTTGATAAGGTGCCACATCAAAGGTGTGCCACATCAGAAAATAAAAGCTCATGGTGTAGGGGGTAACATATTGGCATGGATAGAAGATTGGCTAGCTAACAGGAAACAGTAGGCATAAATGGGTAATTTTCTGGTTGGCAAGATGTAACGAGTGGTGTGCCACAGGGCTCTGTGCTGGGGCCTCAACATTTTACAATTTGCATAAATGACTTGGATGAAGGGGCTGAAGGTATGGTTGCTAAATTTGCTTATGACACAAAGATAGGTAGGAAAGTAACTTGTGAAGAGGACATAAGGGGGCTACAAAGGGATATAGATAGGTTAAGTGATTTGGCGAAGACATGGCAAATGGAGTATAATGTGGGAAATTAACACTTTGGTAGGAAGAATGAAAAAGAAGCATATTATCTAAATGGTGAGAGATTGCAGAGCTCTGAGCTACAGAGGGATCTGGATGTCCTAGTGCATAAATCTCAAAAGGTTAGTATGCAGGTATAGCATGTAATTAGGAAAGCTAATAGAATATCATTTATCGCGAGGGGAATTGAATACAAAAGTAGGGAGGTTATGCTTTAACTATACAGGGCATTGGTGAGACCACATCTGGAGTACTGTGTACTGGTTTCCTTATTTGAGGAAGGTTGTAAATGTGTTGGAGGCAGTACAGAGAAGGTTTACTAGACTGATACCTGGAATGGACGGGTTGTCGTAGGAAGAAAGATTGGACAGGCTAGGCTTGTATCCGCTGGAATTTAGAAGAGTAAGAGGTGACTTGATTGAAACGTGTAAGATCCTGAGGCGTCTTGACAGGGTGGATGTGGAAAGGATGTTTCCCCTTGTGGGAGAATCTAGAACTAGGGGTTGCTGTTTAAAAATAAGGGGTCACCCATTTAAGACAGAGATGAGGAGAATCTTTTTTCTCTGAGGGTCGTGAGTCTTTGGAATTCTCTTCCTCAAAAGGTGGTGGAAGCAGAGTCTTTGAATATTTTTAAGGCAGAGGTAGTTAGGTTCTTGATAAACAAGGTTATCGGGGGTAGGTGGAAATGTGGAGTAATCAGTTCAGCCTTGAAGTTATTGAATGGCGGAGCAGGCTCGAAGGGCCAAGTGGCCTACCTCTCATTCATATGTTCGTAGGTACCAAACTAAACCAACTGGTAAATTGTCCCTCAGACTTGATGCCAGTTCTTCTCGTGTTACTCAAATCTTGTCAGGACCAAAATCCCAAGCAGTAACTTACTGGACCACTTAGCTAGGGTCCAACATGCTTCATTGTGGCATAATAGGATGTGAGTCTGTACCTGTGATTTGAGCGTGAAGTTCCAGGTTTTGTATCATGTCAGCATGGGAGATTCCTGAGTGGAGCCCAGGCACTTTACACAAGAAACAAAGAGGGAGGGTTCAATATAGGAACAGTAGTTCTTCTGGATGCTGTAAATCTGACCTTACTGGAGATCATTCACTTGGTTTCTGGGTAAAGTTGGCATTGTTCACTGCTTTCCTTGCCATTCCTTGCCTCCTTTGTGGGAAATCAAGAAAGGGAGAGGGATCAGCATTGATTGCCAGATCACTCAATATGATTATGTGCAGAGGCAAGTGAAGCCACAGGCCAATTACAGGTAATCTGCAAGTACCATGTGGGCTAGCAAAGAACACAGCAAATAGGAGCAGGAGTAGATCATATGGCCCATCGAGCCAGCTCTGCCATTCAAAACTATCATGGCTGACCTTAGGCTTCAACTCCACTTTCCCACCCGCTTGCCGTATCCCTTGCTTCCCTGAGAGACCAAACATCTATCTATCCCAGCCTTAAATGCATTCAACCGTGGAGCATCCACAGCCCTCTGGTGTAGAGAATTCCAAAGATTCACAACCCTTTGAGTGAAGTAATTTCTCCTCATCTTAGTCCTAAATGATTGGCCCCTTATACTGAGACTGTGCCTGTGTTCTAAATTCCCCGACCAGTGGAAACAATCTGTTTCTACCCTATCCAGCCCCTTCAGAATCTTGTATGTTTCAATGAGCTCACCTCTCATTCTTCTAAACTCCAGCGAGTATAGTCTGTTTCCTCAGCCTTTCATCAGAGGACAATCCCCTCATCCCAGGGACCAATTTAGTGAACCTTCGCTATACCGCCTCCAAAGCAAGGATATCATTTGTTAAATGTGGAGACCAAAACTGCACACCGTATTCCAGATGTGGTCTTACCAAAACCCTGTACAGTTGTAGCAAGATTTTTTTATTTCTGTTCTCCAATCCCCTTGTAATAGAGGCCAGCATGCTGTTTGCCTTTCTAATTGCTTGCTGTACCTGCATGCTAACTTTCTGTGTTCCTTGTATGAGCACATCCAAGTCTCTTTGACCATCAACATTTACAAGTTTCACACTTGAAAAAAAAATTGTGCTTTTCTATTCTTATGACCAAAGTGGATAACTTCACACCTCCCTACATTATACTCCATCTGTCATCTTGTTGCCCACTCACTTAACCTGTCTATATCTCTGCAAACTGTGTCCTCCCCACAGCATATCTTTCCATCTACCTTTGTATCATCAGCAAACTTAGATGTATTATTCTGTCTCTTCATCTAAGTAATATAGATTGTAAATAGTTGAGACCCTGACACTGATCCTTATGGGTACTCCACTATTCACTGCTTACCAACTTGAAAATTCCCTGTCTATGCCCATTCATTGCTTCCTGTCCAATAACCAATCCTCTATCCATGCTCTGATATTGCCTCCAATTCCATCTTGCCTATTAACCTTTTTGTGTGGCACCTTACTGAATGCCTTTTGGAAATCAAGGTATACTACATCGACTGATTCCCCTTTATCTACCCTATGTGTGATATCCTCAAAGAAAACTGAAATCAATTTGTCAAACAGGATTTCCCTTTAGCAAAACCATCTTCACTTGTTCTAATCATACTGTGCTTTTCTAAGTGCATTGTTAAGAATTCCTTAATAATAGATTCCAGTATTTTCCCAATTACTGTTAGGCTAACTGGCCTGTGGTTCCTCCTTTTCTCTCTCATCGTTTTTCAAGAAAGGAGGGAAACATTTGCCAACTTGCAATCTGATGGGACCGTTCCCGAATCGAAGGAATTTTGGGAAATCATAACTAGCGCATCCACTATTTCTGCATTTAACAGATTCTTGAGTGCAGTCAGATGAAGAAAGATAACTGTTGATTTCCCATTATGGATCTCATCCAAATCTTGATTATTTTTCTGCCAAATATTATTCTTTACAATGTTAACTTTTTAATTTTGAGTAATAATGGTAAACATTCTAAAAGTGTAAAATTTTAGAAGAGCATCCCTTGCAAATTAATAGTGTTGGTCTAGATTTCATGTGGGATTTTGTTTTTCTAGAAACAAGCAGCAAGTAGCAGAAGTAATTAAAAGTTTTAAAGGTGAAGTGAAAAAAATGTTACGACATTCAGAGGCATCAGCGATTGTGGAATATGCATACAATGACAAAGCGATATTAGAGCAGAGGAAAATGCTAACCGAGGAACTATACGGAAACACGTTCATGATTTGCAAGGTAATTTTTAACTCTTGTCCTATTTGCCAATCCAGAAAAATTGTCCATGCCGTTTTCAGTTTTAACCTTTTTGGCTTGCAAACTGTCACTGAAGTAGACACTAATGTTACTGTAATAAAACTGCTGGATGGGAGGAATAGTGTGTGTAGAAACTCAAATAATCACAAACTATTTTAACAAAATTTGAAGTGCTTCTGATTATCCTGACTTTTTCTCCATATATTTACTTAGTCTTATTTTAACTTATTTCTAATTTTTAACCAACTGTTTTCCCCTTCTCTAATGCAAATTTTTGTTTTAATATTGTGGTTGAATATTTCCTTCTGTTCATTCTCTCCTTAATTCTTTGAATGTTTCCGTTTACTTTTGCTACTTTTTATGCACTATTTCCACTAAATCACATATTTCTCTTTTCTAGTGTTCAGAATGCAAATACCTTTCATTATTCAAATATTAGCAGTGCTGGCAATATTCAACTTTATATAATGAATGTAAAAATGTTAACTTTTAATTTTATGCAAGTTTTCTATGCTAATTAAAGAATTTCTACAGTTTCCAACATAACATTGTGGTAAGGGCTTTCATTGGTAAAAGGAACTATTGCTTTGACTTAACTATCAACAAGACGTTTGATAGAGCAGCAAAAATATACTACAATTTGCAGTTTGGATTTTTAGTGATTTAACAGATTGAAGCTGCTGTTTTACAAGAATAAGTTGCAAATATAAATATTTTTCATGTCAACCTATACTGATTTGTGCCTTGAAAGAGATGACTGAGTGCATTAGAGCAACCGTGCGTGCAGAATTGTGATTTGGCTTTGTGTCCATAGTCTTTCCATATATTGAATTAATCCCATTGGTTCTGTGTTGGGGAGGAACTGAACAGGGGAAAGGAGAAGGAAAATAGTTAATGTTTTTGTATAACTTGGTTTTTAAAACAGACTTCTAAAAGCTTTTCTCTTGGTTAGTTTTTGGAATGAATTGTAATATTTGTTTTCTGTTTTACCAGTCTGTATTTTGTCCAACATTGGACAAAGTTCTTGAGTCCAATCCTGATAAACGAGAGGGAGTAATGGGAGAAATGAAAGAGATCCTCACTCCTATGGCACAGAAGTAAGAAAACTATTAGTGATTTTATAAGTTATTACATCATTCAAATTACAATGAAACATGTGACCTATCTACGGGGTATTGCCAAACAAAAAAGTATCTCCATATCTAGGAGATGAATGACCTTCTGGCGCACGTGCTGATTTCATCCCAGTACGTCAACCATCCAGTCAGCTCAATTTGGTGTGAGGCAAAAAAGAACAGTAACCTATAAAGGGGTCCTCTGTCAAAAAATTCCCTCAAGCTCCTTGTAAGAAATTGCGTGTCCAAGGAAATAGCAGATCTATTAATTATTTTCTATAATTTACTTTTCCATATGCACAGATCATCTCATTTTGCAGAATTCTATCTAATGCCTTCCTGCATTAATAAGGAATTGTGTTCCAGAGCATCTTCCAAACTCAACTCATGCAGAGCTTTGCTGCCTTCATCCTATTTTGCACAGCGTTCCATTCACCTTACATTGCTTGTTGCTTAGCTAAACGGGTGAGCTCATTCAATGCTGGCAAGACAAAATGCACATAGCAAAGTTTCACTTGGTTTAATCCTTCAAATAAGGTAAAATACTTACAAACAAAACAAACTTGATTCTGGGAAACAAGATCTAGTGAGCATACAATGCTTTGAACTCCAACATCTGGATTGAACCCAAACGTGTTAACACCACTTTTTATACCTTTCTGAGCTACGAATCACTAATCTAAATGTCCTTATAAGGCATGCAACTACCTCTCCAACCTGCAAGATGTTTGTTTTTATGATGAATGAGTAAAGTTATACTATCAATTGACGTGGATGAAATGGCATCTCGATGCTTGGCTTCACATTCCCATAACATCTAGTTTTCCTCCTCAAGGTCATAGGACCCATTTCACTAGACTCTCTCAGTACCGTGTATGGGCCATTTTCTACTGGATGACAGAAACATACGGGTGCTTATTTATTTCTTTAGGCTCAGCTTGCATTCCAGAAGGGAGAGTAAAGCATGAAATTCTGTCCTTGGCCTCTTACACTTTTTCTAACGAAGCTCAAGGAACATCACCTCAATTAGGCACTTTACAGCCTTCTGGACTCAATATTGAGTTCCAACAATTTCAGATGGTAACCGTTGCTCCCATTTTTCATGCAGCATTGTTGAAAATGATTCTGCTATTTTATGCCAACCCATCTTTTTGTTAGTTTATTGGGATAATGTTAGAAATGCAAGGTCATTAACTTCTATTCTCTCTTCACAGATGTTGCCTTATCTGCTGAATATTTCCAGCATTTTCTGCTTTTATTTCAGGTTTCCATCATCTGCATTATTTTGCTTTTGCATAAGAGACCACGTTCACTTATGTTGTACTTTTGAAAGTGTATTCACTTTTTCTGACCATGTTCAATGGCTTGACCATATGTATATCTGTTCATTGGCCCCTCTGTAGGTTGCTCAATGGTCTCACTCTGCTACCCTCCAACCTCCCGTTACTACTCATGCTTTCTGCTCTATCATCTCTGCTGTACTGTGTGTACTTACTTCTGCTTTACCATTTGGAGGCTGTCACTGCAATCCCCTGCAAAGCCCCACATTCTTGAACTCCCTCTTTTTAAACCTTCAGAAACTTCCTTTGGAAAAACCTACCTCTTTAATTACATCTTTTGGCTGAATCCCCTAATTCCTTTCCTCCTCCTGCTTGAGTCTGACCCCCAACTGTGAAGTATCTTGTTATGTTAAAGGTGCGATACAAATTTCAGTTGTATAAATTTGTTGAGCCAATTGAGGAGCAACTTTAAATGTACTTTGTTCTTTAAGCAGTGCTAATTAATATTTGTGCTCCTTGTGTAATTCTTTTACTGGAATAAGTTTACGTTGTACATAATTGTTGATCAAAGTAAATATAAATGTAGTTTAATCCATTTGCTCTTCTTGATCATCTCTAGAGAGGCGGTAATAAAGCACACCTTGGTCCACAAAGCATTTTTGGACTTCTTCACACACTGCTCTGACAAAATGAGAATGGTAAATGATTTTTAAAAAGCTATTTTGTACCTACAGCCATTTAATTATTTTTAAGGTTGTTCACAATCTGTTTTCTTCTATTCAGAAAAGTTCATGAATTTTTTTAACATTTAAGGTGGTAGATTTTACATCTTGCAATGTTCTGTACTGTCGTACATTTTGTGTTAAATTTGTTCAGTGATCCCTGAATTTAATCCTTTTGAAAATAAAATATAATTTCAGATTGTGAGTTGGACCAGCAGCAATAACTCATTTGAGTATGTAGCTGGGCTGATACTTTTCAAGTGAAAGCCACCTGTATTGTCAGCATTGATGAATTACAATGGCCTCTTTCATTATTATTCGGTCAGGGATTAGAATCCCAGTCAATTAAAAAAAATTTAATCATGGAGGGAACTTTTTAGTTGAATTTGTGAGTAATCGCTCATGAGTTACAAGTTAATATCCATAATCAGGTGAAACATCTTGCTATGTTAAAGATTCTATGCAAATATAAGGTATTGTGTCAAATCACTGAGCAAATAGTGGAATTTCTTTAAATGTACTCTGTTCTTTTAAGTAGGATTAATGTAATGTTTATGCTCCCGTGCTCCTGTTATTGGAGTAAGTTGTGGTGCACACAATGCTCAGAATTAAAATTAATTTGAATGTAGTTGAACATGTTAACTTGACTTTGCTTTGTTGCCATCTGAAATGAACACACTGTAGACAAAGCATTTTTTTTTAAAGTTGCTGTGATTATGATGCACATGATTTATTCTTAACTATTATTTTGAAGATCCCTTTGCAGACTGTTACAAACTATGTAATACAGAGGGTTTTGTACAGTACAGTCATGGGTAGAAAAAGTAATAAATTGTTTTGTTTTAAACATGGTGGAAAAATGGCACTGCACCCATTCCAGAATATACCAGATGCCTTGGAGTGATCTCATTGACCCTTTCAAATTATATCAAAGCATGCATGGTTTACAAGTTAAATCTGAAGCTTGAGATTATAATTGTCATGTAATCGTTCAAGGGTCTTATTCTTGCATGTTAATTTGGGGATGGTTTTATTCCATTTTAGTGCAGTTCTTTTCTGGCTAGCTATTGGTGCAGAGGCTGATACTCTGAACAAAGTTAGCATTAAATTATATTCAAATTATTGACACTAATACAAAAATAAAATACTGTTTCTCTCCATTCACAGATGCTGCTAGACCTGTCGAGCATTATCTGTTTTTATTTAAAATGATTAATTTTGATTCAGAGCACTGTGTTCGCTGCAACTTACTCCAGTAAAATGAACATTATACAAGACAATAATGCAATTAAGGGGTTTGATTGCTTGATGTATCAGGTGAATCTTGAGCAGTTTTTAATGTTCATTTGACCCTTGGTATGAGATTACAGCCTTCAAAATACTCCCACATACTCACTTTAGTGAGTGTTTTATGGTCCGCATCTAGTTTGCTTCACTTAGTATAATAGATAATAGCGAAACTGAAGGATTAATGATTGTAACTTTTTTTATGTTGTCACCTGTTGTGTGTCAGTTTGAACATGTACTTTTCTGAACTCAGGAAATGATTGAAGCAGTGAGAGAAGCAGTCATCTACATGGCGCACACACATGATGGAAGCAGAGTAGCCATGCAATGTTTATGGCACGGGACCCCCAAAGTAAGCTGAAAAGGAACAGGGAATCTTTTTGCTGTTTTTTCATTTTTTGGCCTAATAGATTTGTTGTGTTGAATTGTTCTATGGAAGGACCTGGATGCGCTCATGGATAAATAATAGATCATATGATTGACCAAATAGCCCTTGAGTGCTCAAGAAAATGTTCTGGTATTTGAATTTGTACAGTCACAGAAGTCTAGATACCTCCTGCTTTAATTCTTCAATTAGTTTGTTTCCATATTCAGGAGTGCATGTTTCTAATCTGGTTTTTAAATTTGTTGTGCATAGTATGGTGTAGAATGCTGTATCATTACTTGCAACATATAATTCAGTAATTATCTGCAAAGATGACGAGGGCTCACTTGAAGGCTGAGCTACTCGTGGCCTTATTGGGGCCGGTAGGATTTCTGGTTTGATTCCCAGTTTCTGCTGAGATGTCTGATAGCAGTTGGGGTAAAAGTGGAGTGTTGGTGGTGTCGTGTAGGGCCACTATAAGTAGCTTCACTACCGCTTGAATTAGGAAAGGGATAGTTCTTAACAGTTCCTGCATCCAGTCACTGTCCATTGCCTGTGGAGCTCCATGTATGTGAATATCAGATGAGTGCTGCGATGGATGAAATAGCCTGCCAATGTACTGTAGGCCAATTGGCCACTTGGAGTCACCAACTGGCACCCATAGTCCAGTGTCTTCAGAAGAGGGCAGAAAGTTGAGTTGGAAGATTGGGTGGGGAGGAACCTAATTGCGATAAAACCATATTCTTTGAAGTGCTGAAAAGAGAAAATCATGGGGAAAGGTTATTTGACTTTAAGGAAGGTTACAGTGACCATTTAATCAATTGCTTTTTTTTGTTCAACCCAGTTTTTAAATATCTTGCTGTATTAATATATTAAAATTGGTCTAAGTAAAGCACAGTTACAATTCTTTACTAAAAGTTGCTTTTATTCCTTCCTAGGACAGAAAAGTTATTGTGAAAACAATGAAGACCTACATAGAGAAAATTGCTACTGTAAGATGTGGATCTTCAGCTTGCTTTTTGTATGCTAGCAGTTCATAAGGTCCTTCAGGAAATGTAACCAGATTTTTTTTTAAATTGAGATGAAGAGGTATAGAATATAGTAAATATTAGCCAATTGAAAGATGGAGCACTTTTAACTAGGTTTATTAATACTTTGTATCTCCTGTAACTTGATCAAAAATTACCCAAAAATGACTTGTGTTACACATTAAATGATCATTGACTAGAATTGTTGTTGGTAGTAGACTGGAAGATTTAGTTTTCTTCCTATCTTTGAATCTTTCTGATCAGCATGTTGGACATCTGCCAGTACTGATTTACAATTAGTTGCCAGAATTAGGCGAGCGAGCAGCCTGTGATGATGGGTTCCTACCCCTGAAGGACATTGATAGCCTCTTCAGTGAAGATTGGGAGCTTGCAATGTGACAAATCCTAGCTGTAGATTGCATGTCTTTCCCTTCAGTGGTGATGCAAATCAGTACAGCAGCATTCTGTGGCACCCAGCATTTTTAATTTTATTTTCTGTAGCTTTGATTTTTATGACTAACAGTGAAGGAATAATCACATTCATATTCTAATACAAGTTAATTTAAAGAATACGGTACAGTGGTGCAGTGGTTAGCACCGCAGCCTCACAGCTCCAGCGACCCGGGTTTGATTCTGGGTACTGCCTGTGTGGAGTTTGCAAGTTCTCCCTGTGACCGTGTGGGTTTTCGCCGGGTGCTCCGGTTTCCTTCCACAGCCAAAGACTTGCAGGTTGATAGGTAAATTGGCCATTATAAATTGCCCCTAGTATAGGTAGGTGGTAGGGGAATTGAGGGAAGGTGGGGATGTGGTAGGAATATGGGATTAATGTAGGATTAGTATAAATGGGTGGTTGATGGTCGGCACAGACTCCATGGGCTGAAGGGCCTGTTTCAGTGCTGTATCTCTAAATAAATAAATAACATAAATAAATATAGAGGTTTAGTACTGACTTATGGAAATAGTGGTTGAGGGGGTTACATTTTTAGTACTTTTTTTTGTCCTTAGCTTAAATCCTAATGCTCACCAGAGAGCAAGATTTGTGTAGTTGATTTTGGAGGGTGACAAGCATACATAATGAATTCTGAAATACTGACCGTGTGTCATACAAATTGTTTTGCAGGGTGAATTTTCCCATTTGGTTCTCATAGCTGCGTTCGACTGTATAGATGACACAAAACTTGTAAAACAAATAATTCTGTCAGTAAGTATTCAAACTTTTCCTAAATTACTTGGAAACGAAGAAAAGTCTTATCTAGGTGTTGGTTTGGAGTGCAGCCTTTTCTGTAAGGAAAAGGTCTGAACAAATATGAAAGTTGTTTTAATGTGCAAGTTTGCTTGCTGACAACGAAACTTTCAAGTAAAATCCCTCTCTACTAAGTGATGTGGAAACATGAATTATGATGAGCCCCTCTGAATACTGGAGTGACTTGGTTGGCAGCAGACTTGACTTCAGATTTGGCTGAAAGTCATTCTGCAGCTGCGCAACCCAAAGAAATGATGCTGGGTTTGAATAGTGACATAAAAGTAAATGTTTGAATGTCAAAGCTTGTAGACAATACACAAAATGATTTTGTCCAGTTAATTGGAATGAGTAATGTCAAAGATTTTGACAAAAGTAAGTTGGTGTCCTTTGCTACTAAGTAACAATGGACACAATAGTTCCTTTTACTGTTGTGCTTAATATTTCAATAAAATTTGTGCAGGTGAAGATGAAGTTGAATTGAAAATTAAATAATCATGCTATTAAAAGGTGTTTTAAAAAGGTCTGTTTGTTGAGAGCTCTGTGGATATTTTAAATGGTGAAATTGCTTTATATGCCGTTTCTAAGGTCAAAGCTTTTACATTCGCTGTCCACGGGCATCTCAGAACTGGGCCTCTTACCTTTCCTTCTCTCCCTCCACCATTTACTCCCAAAGATAGTAATTTGTCCTGGAGTACATGCCGGTGAGGACTAGCAACCTTTCAGTATCTTGTTCAAGTCACCCTTTAGTGAGTGTCAGTAGTATCACAACGGGGCTTAGCTCTGTCCATTTTTAGCATTCAAACTTTCATGCATTCTAGTTGGAGCATTTTTAGTTATAGAGGCCCTGGTTATGTCTTTCACCCACTTCCCCATTCTCCATCCCAGCCTATGTCTTGCAAAAGACTGCTAAATTAATATTCAGTCACTATTCTTTTGGAAAATAATTGCCAAATTTGGGTAGTGTCCTTGATCTATTATTAGAGATACAATTCCATTGGTGAAGCAGAGCTGAGTTTGTGAGCTCTCATATTGCCTGTCACCAGTGAAACAAAATCCCAGCAAAAGTTGCCACCTTCGAAAGGTGGAGTACGGAAGGAAAGTCTGAAATGAAATGGAGGATGGGCTAAGCAAGAGACCTGAATTAGCTGCGAAATTAAGTGACTGCCTGCTTTATTTTGGGCTGTTTAAAAATTTGATGTCTACGTAATGAATCAGAATCCACAGAAGAATTGAGTTCCACTTAATATCTTGAAATTGTCTATTTACAGGAGATGATCAGTTCTTTACCTAACTTGATCAACAATAAATATGGCAAGAAGGTTTTGGTGTATTTATTAAGTCCGAGGGACCCAGCACATAGCGTGCCGGAAATTATTAAACTTCTACAACAAGGTGATGGCAATGTTCACAGGTCAGAATGCTTTACATGTTCAAATCACTGCAGTTGTTGTTTTGAGGGATTAGTCCTTTTGATCTTAAATTTAGGATTCTCTGATTTCAGTGAGAACATTTGAAGTTCAAGTAGATAAGGTAAAATCTAAAGCATTTGAATAACGAATCTTTTCCAACTTGTGATAGTTGGGACAAAAAGATTACTGGGTTGGCTGGTGGAACAAGGAACATTTATTGGGTTTCAAGAAGGAATTAAGTTCTTTTCAACAAATAGGATTCATGGTTGTTAGAAAGCACAAGAGGAATACTGTGGATAAAAACAAGAAATGTTGGAAACACTCAGCAGGTCTGGCAGCATCTGTGGAGAGAGAGAAGCAGAGTTAACGTTTCGGCGTTAACTCTGCTTCTCTCTCCACAGATGCTGCCAGACCTGCTGAGTGTTTCCAACATTTCTTGTTTTTATTTCAGATTTCCAGCATCCGCAGTATTTTGCTTTTAGAATACTGTGGACAGGTGGGTGAGATGGGCTAGTGGTTGTCTCTTGTCTAAAATTGTTGCTGTGTTAGCAATTAACAGTTCTGTTCCATCCCATTACAAGATTGCATTCTTGGTAATCATATCTTTCAAAGTCATGCATTCTCGCAATTTATACAAGTAAAGGATTTCACTGTTTCTCAGCACGATTAAGATGGGCATGTGTTTCGCTCCCAGTCTGAGTAGTTGTCTTATCTCAGCTTGGGTGGAAGTAGAGGCATTACAATTGGAATGAGCACACTTGAGTTATGACTGGGAAAGTTGTCCTGGATACCACTTTATGAACGTTATATGATTCCCTTTCCTTAAAATGTGCATGTGTGGGTATTAAATGAGGATAAGATTAGGGTCTGATGTCCTCATTAATTAAATACCTTTCTAGCACACATTGAAGTTTACATGGAGATACTGGTGATTTCTAAGCAGGATGATTTGTGTTGTGAGATGGCAACTGAACAAGGGGACTTGAACTGAGCGTAGTGGGTATCTGGTTGATGGCAATGACTTATTCAAGCACCTTTGAGGAAGAAGAGACTAGAAACTGGGGAGTGCATGGGGTTATGATGGTTGTGAAAGTAGTTTTGAACAAAATATGAGGGGGAGCAGTTGAAAATGTTTGCAAGCTACAAATTTTACGAACATTTAATGTAGCCCTTGGCACCTTTTAGCACTTTTTCTTCAATTTGCATTATAATTACTGGATAAATGTGATGCTCCTATTCATAAGTTTAAAAAAAACTCAAAGACTATTTTTCAATTTTTGCAAATTTATTTTTCTGGTAAACATAATATCTCAACTATGAGAGTGAAGAAAAGAGGAAATAGAATGTAATTAAATTCTGATGCTGTGCTTTTTGAGTCAGGCATTGAAAATTGAATATCAAATCAAAGTAATATATTCCATAGAATTGATTTGAACGTTCTGAAAACTGCATTACTGCCAAAAATGAAGTCCTGAAAGAGTCAAAAGATTTCACTGTTTGTTTATTGCACCAGTAAGAAGGATACAAACATTCGTCAACGCGAGCTCCTGGAGGTCATCTCGCCACGTTTGCTGCAATACCTGCAGGAGAATGCTCGTGAAATGGTGATGAATAAAGCAACAAGTGTCATTGTGGCAGATATTCTCGGCTGTGCCATTGGTGATGTGCAGCCTGCCATAAATGCTATCGCTAAAGTGGCAGCAGAAGATTTTGTACCTGGAGGCAATAATGGTGAGGTAATGTACAAACATGCAAATTTTATTTTAAAATTCCTTGTGTCTGGCAAGAGGCACTCTGCATCTTGAATCAGAATTGCATTGTTTCAAAGAAGAGTGGCACTTAACTTTTGGACTTTTTTTTTAGTTTGGATTGGTATATCCTGAATATGAAAAGCTGTACATTTTCAAGATCAACTTGTGCACATTAAAGGACACTGCATCCGTTTAAAATCTTGCACAAGACCATTTCATTCTACGCAACAATTGTTGCACACAGGCAGACAATTGGTTTTTCACCCGTCATAAATTTCACATTATGTCCTGTCACACTTCCTTTTACACTGCTCAGCCATACGCAGAAAAAACTGTGCAGTAACTAATAGATTTAATAACCAAAATGGCAAAAGATCAAAAGGGCTGTTTTAACTGTTTCCTGCACCCCTTTCCCCCAATAAAACCATTATCTGTGTTTTTGTGGCTTTTTACCAGATCAGTTTTCAAATGGCTGCCCAGAGTGTCTCCCAAATAGTTAAATGTTTCTAGAGTGATCTGCTTAGTTTTGCATTATATGGCTTTTTAGATAAATTTGATCATTTTGCTGTCTGAATTTATTTGGTCCTTTCAAAACAGAATTGCAGCCTACATGTACCAGTCAGTCTGGTCACAGCAGTGCAATTAAAATACTTCTGCGGACCAAGTATATTTAGAGGAAAAGTGTTAATAGAGGGCAGTAGGTTTTATGTAATGTAAAATTATTTATGTAGAATTAGAATTACATTATATGCAGATATCTCTTGGATGCTTGTGAATGATTAAGAATGCACTACTTGATAGTAAAAATTAGTCTGCAAAAAAAAATGTTATTTCATGGGATGTGGGTGTTGCTGGCAAGGCCAGCATTTGTTGCCCATCCCTAATTGCTCTTGACCAATGAGTGGCTTGCTAGGCCATTTCAGAGGGCGGTTAAGAGTCAACCACATTGTTGTGGGTCTGGAGTCACATGTAGGTCAGATCAGGTAATGATGGCAGACTTTCTTTCCTAAAGGACATTAATGAGGCAGATGTGTTTTTGCGACAATCAAGACTAGTTTTCAATTCCAGTTTTTTATTTATTAGTTGAATTTATTAATTAATTGAATTTAAATTCCACTAGCTTCCATGGTGGGATTTGAATCCGTGTCCACAGGGCATTAGCCTGGCCTCTGGATTATTCCAGTGGCATTACCACTATGCCACCATCTCCCCACTGTATTTGATGGGATAACCTAGCCCTATTAAGTGACAACACAACATTAGTTAATGACCAGATGTTGTGATTTTGACTACAATTAATCAAGTGGCAGGAGTTCACTCAGTGGGGCAAGTATTCTTTTTGTTGAACTTTATTCTTGTGGAAGAGTTTACCACAAAAAGGTGGTAAATGACCAGTTCTATACTATGCACAAGGGCTATTTATTTCAGTAAGTATGATTGTGAAAATTGAGGCCCCCTTTTCAAAGGTTAAGATTGTTTTCTTTTTTTAAATTGAGTGTTATTGTGGAATTTAACTCTGTCTGAGCAAATTGGTAACTACAGCATACCTGAAATGTGATTACTTTTCTTTCCCACTCCCCTTCCTGTTTTTAGCTCCACATGGCAGAGCACCCTGCAGGCCACCTAGTTCTTAAATGGTTAATAGAACAAGATGAAAAAATAAAAGAACTTGGAAAGTCAGGTAGGAGAGATCAAATTGATTTGAATGTATGCTTTCTAGAGCTTGGTGAAACAACATTGGACTAAACTAAAATGTAATCACTTTAGAGAGAGTGTCATGTGCTTTGGATAGTGAATCGTGGAGAGATATGTTGTAATAGCCCACTCTCCTCCACCTATGTGGGTGTTGTGCACTTCCATTAAGAAAGCATAAACTAGCACAGGCAGAGCTTGAACATCTGTGGATACTGGAAAATCAAAGAAAGGGGAAAAAAGTCTCTTCCAAATTGGCATTTCAGAATACTAGTGTTACTTCTTGAATGTACTTTTATATTGAATGCAATCGTAAGGGATTCAAAAGCTTTCAGTAAAAATATAATGCAGTGGCACCTAAATAACATGTAAGCCAATTCTTGGTCACAGCTGGGAATACAGCATTCTGCTCCTTTTCAGTCTGAAAATGGCATTCTTAGAGGGACTTCCTCAGCACTGAGCTGAAACCTCTACTAGCAAGGGAAATTGAACACTTGTTGCCTTCATTCTGCTTCATCTATTCCATTCCACTGTACTATAAGCACTAATGTTGCCTCTAGCTCAAATGAAGAGATGGTGGGCCAGTTCCCTGGTCACAACAGTACCTCGCAAACTTCCCCACAACTGACTAATGCTGTTTGCAGATCCTGCTCCTGCACCTCAGCAGAGTCAGCTCGCCATTTCCCAAATCTAGCTCCTAGTCCAAAAACTCTTTGCTGTGTTCGAGGCTATCTGAAACTGCTAAAATCATATCTGCACACCTGGAGCATCTGTAAATTTTGGGCTAGTTTTTTTAGAAAAAAACAAAATGACACTGACCTCACTATATAGCTAAACAAATAATAACTAAAACTAATGTTTCACAACTTCAAAAATGTTGACATGATCATATGGTTCCAAAAATACTGTTGTTTCATCCATAACATATGCATTGGAAAATTGTATAGGGACTTAAGATTTTTAATATACTTAACCACATAAGAACTAAAGAACTAGGAGCAGGAGTGGCAATTCAGCCCCTCGAGCCTGCTCCGCCATTCAATACGATCATGGCTGATCTCACCTCTGCTTCAACTCCACTTTCCTACCCGTTCTCCATAATGCTTCAACCCATAACTAATTAAAAATCTGTCTATCTCCTCCTTAAATTTACTCAATGTCCCGGCATCCACCGCACTCTGGGGTAGTGAATTCCACAGACTCACGACCCTTTGAGAGAAGTAATTTCTTCTCATCTCTGTTTTAAATCTGCTACCCCTTATCCTAAAACTATGACCTCTCATTCTAGATTGCCCCCACAAGAGGAAACATCCTCTGTATGACTACTTTGTCAATCCCCTTGATCATCTTATATACCTCAAATAGATCTCCTCTCATTCTTCTAAACTCTAGAGAGTAAAGGCCTAAACTGCTCAATCTCTCTTCATAAGACAAACCCTTCATCTCTGGAATCAATCTAGTGAATCTCTTCTGAACTGCCTCCAATGCAACAACATCCCTCCTCAAGTAAGGGGATCAAA
Organism: Heterodontus francisci; assembly: GCF_036365525.1. Taxonomy (NCBI): domain Eukaryota; kingdom Metazoa; phylum Chordata; class Chondrichthyes; order Heterodontiformes; family Heterodontidae; genus Heterodontus; species Heterodontus francisci. The sequence continues at coordinate 137,144,771 of NC_090374.1, read as the reverse complement.
ACTGTTCGCTATACTCCAGGTGCGGTCTCACTAATGCCTTGTACAGTTGCAGCAACACTTCTCTGCTTTTATACTCTATTCCTTTAGCAATAAATGCCAAAATTCCATTTGCCTTCCTTATTACCTGCTGTACCTGCAAACTAGTTTTCTGCGATTAATGCACCCAGACACGAGGACACCCAGATCCCTCTGCGCTGATATTTCAATCCAGCAGTGCAACACTAAGTGAAATGCAATTTCACATTTGTGACCATTCATTTTCATACTAACACAAAGTTGTGTATCACAGTATTTCATCAGATGGGTTTTGCTTAACCAGCAGAATTACATGTATTATGCAAGATTACAATATTGCTTAGCAAGTTTAACTTTACTATATTTAATGCATTTTTAGCAAGTTCCAGTATTCGGCTAATCTCTGAGAGCATAAGAGAAAGAAGTGCTTTTTAGTGGATTAGCAGGCATTTTTGCCCCTCTTGGGTGTTCTGCCTTTAGGAATGTCTGTGCTGAGTTGTCATCCATGGCAATAGACTTTTTTCAATAGACTTTTATTAGTACTAGATTGAACTAATTTTGCTTGTATATTATTTCTCAGTGCAGTTACCAAACTTTTCTGTCCTCGAAGATTTAAATTATTAACAGTTGCGACCTGTTTTGATGTTTTCTTGTTTGATTAAATTCAACCTTCGAACTGCCACTTTGAATACTGTATGGACGTTAGATCGTTTTCAAAGCACTTCATAACTTTCTGAAACCTTGCCTTAGACCTGATTTAGTTGGCAAGCATGACCCTTAAATGCCTCAATTTATCACAAAGGAGTCTCGCAAGCGGGCCATCAGTGACCAACCAAGATCAATTCAGTCACATAGATCTTGAGATGATCTAGATGTCCTTTTAACTGGGAGCCTGCTTTGAGTCCAGTTGTGTTGCATTATATTGGTCAGTCGTCTTTGTTTGAAATGTTAGCAGTGAATACTACTGGTAAAAGTACTATAAACTATATAGACTTCGCTTTTGAAATTGAAAAGATAAACCTTTATTTTAAACTTGTATTAAGGGTAGACTGCTTGCCAACAAAGTATAGGCATTTATGCTTTATACTGACAAGCATTTCAAATTTGCACCAGATTTAATCAACTCAATCAATGGTGCATGACATTCTGTTTTGTTATGCAAAATGATATTCAGACACTTTTTTTTTAGAAACATCTTTAAGTTTTTCAACTTGAGACTAAAAGCCAAATTAATTATGCTGGTGGCATTCTAGAAGGTGGGTTTCTGGAATTCACTGCCAGGAACAGTGGTGGAAGCAGACACCCTCAATTCTTTTAAAAGGTAACTGGACATGCACCTGAAGTGCTGTAACCTGCAAGGCTATGGACCAAGTGCTGGAAGGTGGAATTAGATTGGGCAGCTAGTTTTTTTGGCTGGCATAGACACGATGGGCTGAATGGCCTCCTGTGCCATAATTTTTCTATGGTTTTAAGGTGTCGCGAAGGCCAACTGCTTAATCATTGCCTTCTCTGTTAGGACCTGTTTAGATGGTTCTATTTAGGTCCTTGTCATACTTACAATTACTTACAATACAAACACAGAAGTCCTCGAGGCGGCCAACATCCCCAGCATATACACCCTACTGAGCCAGCGGCGCTTGAGATGGCTTGGTCATGTGAGCCGCATGGAAGATGGCAGGATCCCCAAGGACACATTGTACAGCGAGCTCGTCACTGGTATCAGACCCACCGGCCGTCCATGTCTCCACTTTAAAGACATCTGCAAACGTGACATGAAGTCCTGTGACATTGATCACAAGTCGTGGGAGTCAGTTGCCAGCGATTGCCAGAGCTGGTGGGCGCTGCCAAAAATGCGGGGCTAAAGTGTGGCGAGTCAAAGAGACTTAGCAGTTGGCAGGAAAAATGACAGAAGCGCAACTGTGTAACAGCCCCAACAACCAATTTTATCTGCAGCACCTGTGGAAGAGTCTGTCACTTTAGAATTGGCCTTTATAGCCACCCCAGGCGCTGCTTCACAAACCACTGACCATCTCCAGGCGCTTACCCATTGTCTCTCGAGACAAGGAGGCCAAAGAAGATGATTTAGGTCCTTGTCATACTTAACAAAGCTAATTAATTTGTTTGATCAATTGTCCTGTTATAGTAATGTGAAAAAATTGTTTGCTGCAGGTTGAATGTAACTGCTCTAGGATAACACCTGAAATCTTAAGGGGCAATAACAAACTTTTGAAGAAAATTACTTAATGATTTTTGAATTTTTATTTCAGAATGCTTTGCAAGAACATTAATAGAGTATGTTGGGATTGAGAATCTAAAGACCTGGGCGCAAGTAAACCGTGGAGCTATTGTGCTTTGCTGGTAAGCATTAAATTAAATTCTAATTCCTGGTTACATTTTTTTTTGTAGATATATATGCGTATTAAGTAACATGGTGTTCATAGACCAGAATTGTGTATCGCTTCCACTCTCATTTTAGTAGCAGTATTGGAAAAAAGTTCATTCTAGTCAAAAACAGTGTGCTCAGCAACAGCATACATTCCTGTAGCTTTCCTTACATGCAGAGATGTTTGAGAACTTTACAAAATACTGGATAGTGAATATTCAGATTGGGGATAAGGAAGACGGTCAAGTGGGATAAAAATACGTTTGAAGGAGATGGTTCAAGGAGATTTTCTGAAAGATGGGAGAGATGTCTAGATGCTGAGAGGAAGTTCTAGAGGACATAGATGCTTCTGGTGATTGGCCTGGAGCACTTAATCTGATTGGTTGCACTGACCATGATGGTCTCTTCCATGCCCCCCTCTTCTCTCCGCAACCCCCCCCCCCACCCTGCCCCGCAACAATGTTGCTTCATCAACATCCTGGTGGTCGCTATTAACCTGAAACTTAACTAAATCGAGGGCATAATTGCTGTGGCTATTGGAGTAGGTCAGATGCTGGGTATTCTGCAGCAACTGGCCCACCTCCCATCTCTTCAAAGCCTTTCATTGACTGACGAGACACAAGTCAGTGGTGCGATGGATTACATTTCACTTGCCACGTTGGGTGTGGCTGCAACCACACCTAAGCTTGACGCCATACTGGACAACGTTGTTTGTTTGATCAGCTAGCCTAAAGATTTTCTCCCTCCACCACCGGCTTACTATGGCTGCAGTGTGTACCATCTATAGGATGGACAGGAGCACCTCACTATGGTTTTCTCAGGCACACCTCCCAAGTTCCTGACCTCCACCGCCAAAGCACAAGGTGTGTGGAAGCACCATCACCTCTAAGTTTCCCTTCCAAGTCACCTTTCCCTCTCTAAGTTTAATGGCATCATTCACTTCAATCTAAAGATTACTTTTTTTTAATTGGAGCATGACATTTCATAGTGTTGTGTAGTGGTTATTTTGTGGACAAAAGAGCACTGTGTTTCACAGGTGTCGTTTTAAATAGACTTTCTGTGTACTCATGCAGTTGCAGTTTGGTAAGTTTCTGTTTCTTTGATTCATATTCAGAAAGGCAGCTCATTTCCTAGAGAGCAACCTCAGTTTGAACTCTTGCAATATATTTTGAGTGAGATTTAATATATTTTTCTCTCTTTTTAGTCTTCTTCAGAGTAAAGATGAAGATGTAGCCAGGGAAGTTAAAAAAGGTTTAAAAAGCCTCATTCCAAAGTTCAAGAAGATGGAAAATGTGAAGGGCGTGGAAATGTTGTTAGAAAAATTGACTGCCTAGTGAAGCAACAGACAACATTGCACCTCATTAAAACCCCAGCTCAGAATTGTTTAATACTTGTAAAATGTGAAGGAATACTAATTAACAATTTGTTACTGTAAAGCTTTGCATATTGTGGTAGCAGCAGCTATTTTCTAGTTCCTAATCTCCAAAATATCAATTGTCTCAGCCAGATTTTATTTAATAATGCACTCACCTTTCAGAAAACCATACCTTTTAGAGGGAGTCCTGGAACTGTTATCAGATGCAGGTGTGCTTTCTGGAACACTAAGTTAAGCATACCGATTTGGGAATGGTTGTTGGAACAATAAAACGTCAATTAACTTAGAGGATTATGGTTACATTGTAGTTTATATTATATGCGTATACGTTTTGTAATTTAAGACACAAAAGGATCATTTTTGGCTTTGACTATTTCTTTATTTGAGAAGACCTACAAAAAGCAAATTGGCACGACCAAAGTAGATTACTGCCATCCTTATTGATGTCCTTAATATAAATCATGTTTGTAAAAGTTCTATTGTACTTTTTTAATTGGAAGCCAAGTTGTGCTTTTTACACAATAAATGTAACACATGCCATTTACCTAATGTGCAAATGAAACACTTCTGCATTCTATTGGCAGTTTATTAATAGTTTCTTGCTATATTGTAATATAACTTACACTTTCCATTGCATCTCTCTAGGTCAGGTTCTCTCTGTATACTCTCAAGTGAAATGAATAACAATTCCAAAAAAAAGTGAAATTTCCTGGCCACTGGAAGAACTGAATGCAACCTTCAGTGTATTAATCCAGATTTTCAGCTTCCAGTAGCATGCAAATTTCTAGGCCAACGCATGAAAGGAAATGTATTATTTTTATTGCTTATGTATAATGTTTTGGAATATAACTCTTTGCCCTTGGGATCGTATTATTGGATACAAGGTTTAATTCAACATAAAGGATGAACTGCCAGAAATACACAAGCCATTTAGAATGTCGATTGGATGGTTCTCTGGATGAAATATGATGTAGTATGATCAGGGTAGACCTTGATCTGTTTTTTTTGCATGATGTATTAGCTCTGACAGAATGGGAAGTTGAGCACAATTTACAGCAATTTTTACCCAGATAGTGAGATGGCTTTCATTCAATATGACTGGCAGGGGAGTTTAGCTAAATTGAAGTACAGATATAGTGAGCTTCCACACTAAGGGGTGGTTTTTCATTCAAATTAGTAACTGATTGGCAGCTCAGTGGGCCAACCGTCTTGAGGGATTCTGAGGCTGAGACACAATTGGAGACTCCAGACCTAGGCATGAACATACGAAGTGCAACAGAACAATTTGGGGTTGGGACGGGGGCGATGCGTGCTAATTTGTAAGGAGCTTCCACCTGGAAAGTGTAATATTGTGTATTTTCTTTTTGTATTATGAATAGTGTGAAAGAGATGCTTCTTACTGGAAAACTTCTGTTTATATGTTTCATGCGCAAGAAACCAGTTAATAAGTTTATCAATCAGCCTCTTGCTTTTCAAAAGTATTTTTTCAGTCTGCCTTTTAAAATACAGGGGAATACATCTGGTGACATAAGCAAAACTTCATTATGTGGTACACCCAATTGGGGTTGGGGAGGGGAGGCTGTGGGGAAGAGAGAGGTCTTGTTATATCCTTGTGACCTTTAATCATTTAACTAGAAATGGGCACTAAAGTAATGTTTCCGATTGTGGGGGCGGGGGGATGCAGGCAAGGTCATTAATGGAAGTGAGATGAACTAATGCTCAACTTTTAAATATAAACAGCATGCATTTGTTGCCCAAAAAGCACCTCACTTGAGGACAGTTGTAGTTTAAGAAATTGGTTTCCACTGCATACAAGACAGTTTCTCAATTTTTTTCTGTGTAGCAAAAAGTGACGAGAGTCCTTATCCTATTTTTTTTTAAATGCTGTTATTGCTCAGGCAAACAGTGCTTTCAATGTAGATTTCAAAATCTACTAGTATAACATACAGAAATCTGTTTACCTTGAGGACTTCACTTGGAAGACAGTTTTTACATAAAACAGAAAGCAGGCATCTATATTCACTTTAATATGTATTTATGTTCCAGTTAATAAAGGCAAACACAGCAGCCACTTAACACACAGCAAGGTCCCAGAAACAGCAGAGATAAATATAGATGCTGCCTGACTTGTGTTTTCCAGCATCATCTAGGATCTTAAAAGGAGTGGCTTGTGAGATAGTCAATACGTTTTAATTTTCCAAAATTCCCTAGATTCGGGGGAGGTTCCATTAGATTGGAAAATAGCAAATGTAACTTTTATTCAAAAAAAAGGAGACAGAAAGCAGGAAACTACAAGCCAGTTAGCTTAACATCTGTCTTAGGGAAAATGTTCAAAGCTATTATTAAAGACATTATAACAGGGCACTGAGAAAAATGCAAAGTATTCAGGCAGAATCAACATGGGTCTATGAAAGGGAAATCATGTTTAACCAATTTATTGGAGTTCTTTGAGGCAGTTACATGTGCTGTGGATAAAGGGGAACTGCTGGATGTACTGTACTTAGATTTCCAGAAGGCATTTGATAAGGTGGCACATCAAAGGTTATTATAGAAAATAAAAGCTCATGGTGTTGGGGGTGACATATTGGCATGGATAGAAGGTTGGCTAGTTAACAGGAAACAGTAGGCATAAATGGGTCATTTTCCAGTTGGCAAGATGTAACAAGTGGTGTGCCACAGGGATCTGTGCTGGGGCCTCAACTTTTTGCAATTTAATATAAATGACTTAGATGAAGGGACCGAAGGTATGGTTGCTAAATTTGCTGATGACACAAAGATAGGTAGGCAAGTAAGTTGTGAAGAGGACATAAGGGGCCTACAAAGGGTTAAGTGAGTGGGCAAAGACCTGGCAAATGGAGTATAATGTGGGAAAATGTGAAATTGTCCATTTTGGCAGGAAGAATAAAGCATTTCTAAATGGTGAGAGATTGCAGAGGTCTGAGATGCAGAGGGATCTGGGTGTCCTAGTGCCTGAATCGCAAAAGGTTAGTATGCAGGTACAACACATAATTAGGAAAGCTAATAAAATGTTACTTATTGCGAGGGGAATTGAATACAAAAGTAGGGAGGTTCTGCTTCAGCTATACAGGGCATTGGTGAGACTACATCTGGAGTACTGTGTACAATATTGGTCTCATTTAAGGAAGGATGTAAATGTGTTGGAGGCAGTACAGAGAATGTTCACTAGACTAATAGCTGGAATGGGTGGGCTGTCTTACGAGGAAAGATTGGACAGGCTAAGCTTGTATCCACTGGTATTTAGAAGAGCAAGAGGCAACTTGATTGAAACATATAAGATCCTGAGGGGTCTTGACTGGTTAGATGTGGAAAGGATGTTTCCCCTTGTGGGAGAATGTAGAACTAGGGGTCGCCCATTTAAGATCGAGATGAAGAGAAATGTTTTCTGAGGGTTGTGAGTCTTTGGAATTCCTTCAAAGGTGGTGGAAGCAGAGTCTTCGAATATTTTTAAGGCAGAGGTAGTTCCTTGTTAAGCAAAGGGGGTGAAAGGTTATCCGGGATAGATGGAAATGTGGAGTAATCAGTTCAGCCATGAACTTATTGAATGGCGGAGCAGGTTCGATGGGCCAAGTGACCTACTCCTGCTCCTAATTCGTAGGTTCGTAATGTGAAGATGGAAACAGTTGACCTTTCAACAGAACTGGGAGATGTTAGAGACCAACAGTTTTCAAGCAAGTACTTCACCATGAACAGGTCTGTGACTGATAAGGGCAGAAGGGGTTATGGTGCAAAGCAAATGAAAAGTAAAGAAAAGATAGGTGCAGAGGAGGTATAAATTATTACTGAGGGGGAACAAAGCAGAGAAATTTTGGAAAAGTGAAGGCTCCCATAACTAGCAATGGGGTGAAGATCAGCCTGCTAGCTGAGTACTGAGGGTGGAATCCCCATCCTGTGTATCAAACCACACCGCCATTTCCATGGCTCTGGTGCAGCAATTCTCCAATACCAGCACACGCTGTCTAAGAAAATAGCAGCTGTGGCTATAACTTGGTTATTAAAGCACCTGGAGTATTGCGTGCAGTTCTGGTCACCGCATTATAGGAAAGATGTGGAAGCTTTGGAAAGGGTGCAGAGGAGATTTATTAGGATGTTGCCTGGTATGGAGGGAAGGTCTTAAGAGGAAAGGCTGAGGGACTTGAGGTTGTTTTCGTTAGAGAGAAGGAGGAGGAGAGGTGACTTAATAGAGACATAAGATAATCAGAGGGTTAGATAGGGTGGATAGTGAGAGTCTTTTTCCTCGGATGGTGATGGCAAACACGAGGGGACATAGCTTTAAGTTGAGGGGTGATAGATATAGGACAGATGTCAGAGGTAGTTTCTTTACTCAGAGAGTAGTAGGGGCGTGGAATGCCCTGCCTGCAACAGTAGTAGACTCGCCAACTTTAAGGGCATTTAAGTGGTCACTGGATAGACATATGGATGAAAATGGAATAGTGCAGGTCAGATGGTTTCACAGGTCGGCGCAACATCGAGGGCCGAAGGGCCTGTACTGCGCTGTAATGTTCTATAAACTCTAGGCCTATAAAGGTGCAGTGCTGTTCCTCAAGGTGCTTTGAACAACATTGCAACAGAGTAGGAGGCTATGGTCAGAGTGGGATGGAGAACTAAAGCCATAAGTGACCAGAAGTTCAATCTTGTGGATTGAGTGTAAGTATTTAGCAAAATGGTCACACAATCAGTGTTTGGTTTCCTAACATAGAGGGAATCGCATGGTGGGCAGTGAATACAATATACCAATTTGGAAGAAGTACAAGTAAAATTGCTTTCACTTGCAAGGAGTGTTTGAGGTCCATAAATAGTGGGAAAGGAGAGGGATGTGGGGCAAGTGAAAGGGCAGGGGTTGCATCTCCTGTGCTTGCAAGGGTAGATGGCAGGTGTAGCAGAAGGAATGGTCCCTTTTGGAATGTTGAAAGAGGAGGGAGAGAAAAATCTCTTTGACACATCTGATCTGATACCACTTTTCATACCAGTACTTCCATATGTCTTCCTTTTTCCTCAACTGAGATTCCCCTCAATTATATCCAACTCATTTCCCACACTTCTGCTCTCATCCCTTCCACTGTCTCCCAGGATCATGGTCGGTTCCCCATGTCCTCACCTTCCGTCAGTCTCCACATTCAATGAATCATCCTCCGCACCTCTAGCATGTAGCACAAAACACATCTTCCTCTCCTCTCCCCTTTCCATGTTCGGAAGGCACCATTCCCACTGCAACACCCTAGTCCACTCCTCAATTTCCCCCAACATTCACTCCACTTCTCACTGCACCTGCCAATGCAAGCACAGAGGATGCAAAGTATGCTGTTTTACCTATTCTTTGCTGCGGTGGCCTCTAAATACTCCTAACCAGATGAAACAATGATTTACTTGTACTTTCAATTTAGTATACTGTATTCACTGTTCTTGATGTGGTCGTCTCTACATTGGGGAGACCAAATGCAAATGGTGTGATTGCTTTGTGGAACACCTCCGTACACTCTGTGAGCGTAACCCTGAGCTTCCAGTTGCCTGTATTTTAATTCTCTACCTCACTGCTACTATGTCTTCCTACACTTCTAGTGAAGCTAAAAGTAAACTCAAGGAACAGCACTTTATCTTTCGATTTGGCACTTTACAGCCTTCCGGACTTGGCATTGAGTTCAACAATTTCAGATTGTGATCGCTGCCCCAATTTTTTTCAGACAGCTGTTGATAATGATTCTGATCCTATTTACACCTCTTCTATTTCTTTACTTGTCCCCTTTTGCCTTGTGTCATTATCACTTTTGATATTTAACCTCCCCTGCATTCCACCCACCACAGACCTTCCCCTGTGTCCTTTTCTCTCCTCCCTCCTTCTGTGCTTCTACTTGTTTTATAACTGTTACATCTCAAGTTTTTCCACTTCTCATGAAAGTCATGTCCACAGATGCTGTCTGACCTCCTGAGTAATTCCAGCATTTTCTTTTTTTATTCTTTAAATTTATTATATGCCTCTACTGACTTATGGAACTCCTGCTTTTACTGGGAATGTATGGGATGTGTAGCCCTTTCAGCTCATATTTAAATATCTTTTACTGGGATGGATTCGCTAGATGGCTCTATTAAGGGGGTGAGTATATTGTATGAAACTGGCCACTGACATCACTATTCAGAGTCATGCTCACACCTATGGACCATGTTGCTTTCAATACTTATTTACTTGAAGAAAAACTGCATTTGTAAAATTAGGTTTTAGTGGAGCCTGAAATTTTCTCAGAGGTAGGAATTTATTATGTGTGTTTTTATGTATGCGAATGTAACTGGTCGCAACTGTATAAGCTGAATAGTATCATTGACGTCATCTTAGCCAGGTATTACGGAACAGTACAGCAGAGAAGGAGGCCTTTTGGCCCATCAAGTCTGCGCCAGCTCTTTCAAAGAGCAATCCCGTTTATCCTACTCCCTGCTCTTTCCCCATATTTATCCAATCTTTTTTCCTTCAAATACCTATCTATTTGCCTTTTGAAGGTTACTGTTGAGTCTGTATTTACCACCATGCAGGCTGTGCATTCCAAATCTTAACCACTTGTTTAAAAAAATTTTTTCCTCATGTCGCCTCTGGTTCTTTTGCAAATCACCTTAAATCTATATCCGCTGTTATCAACCCTGAAGCCAATGGAAACAGTTTCTCTCTGGTTACTCTATTTAAACACTTCATGATTTTAAACACCTCTACCAAATCTCCTCTGAGCCTTCCCTCCTCGAAGGAGAACATACCCCCCAACAACACCTCCCCCCCCCCCTCACACCCCAGCTTCTCCAGTCTATCTCAGTAACTGGACTCCCTCATTCCTGGAACCATTCTAGTAAATCCCTTCTGTACCTGCTCCAAAGCCTTCATGTCCTTCCTAAAGTGTGGTTTCCAGAATTGGATACAACAATCTAGCTGGGTCCAAACTTGTGTTTTATATAGGTTTAGCAATAACTTCCTGGCTTTGTACTCCATGCCCCTACTTAGAAAGCTGAGAATCCTGGAACTGTTTACTGAGAATAGGTATAAAGTTGATTGAATTCAAAAGTCGTAAAATGTAATGGAGTCTTGCAGTAAAAAGCACTAAGCTTTGCCTCATAATCTGGAACGCCAGCTAACATACTGCAGTAACCAACTCCATAGAAACTGACCATTTTTGCCTGCATTAAAAATTATTCACCTATATGAAGTAAAAAAAATCTAAGCTGAAAATTCCATTTTTAACAGAACATTTTCCAGGGGAGCATGCCTCCATCCAGGATTACCTTTGCTTTGATATGTCACCAGATTGAGTGACGTTAGAAGGGCTGCTTCTTCCCTTGCATATGTATTAAGTGTTAGTCTGCTAACATTACCAATATTAATTTCTATGGTAAAATTTAATTATTTGAGGACTCTCGTATAGTAAGAGGGAAATGGTATACCCCACAATTTACAGGGAATGCCAGATTTATTTATAAACTTCCAATACAATAGATCAGTGGGCTGAGAGACACATGGGGCTGCATTTTGTTCCCAGCCCGACATCACATTCCATGGTGGGTGGGGAGGGGCTGGAAAATCGGAAAGGCAGTGGCCGTCACAGAACCCAACACTGAGATTGTCAGACCCGATCTTCCTGGCAGCGGGGAAGCTCTGTGGCAGCCCCTGCGCCACTCTGTGACGGGACCCGACTTAGTATATTTAAATAACACATTTGCATGCATTAAAATATAAACCACAGTGATCTTGCCTTCAGTTCCCAATCCTCAGCCCAATGAGTGGTACTCACGCACCTTCACTTTCCCATCCACAGAAAGCTGGTGCCACCAAGGTGGGGAAGGGATGAACTCTGCACTCTGATGGGCAGGGGTGGGGTTGGGGTGTGGTTGAGGGAGAAGGGATGAATTCTTCACTATGTGTATAGGGAAGGTGGGGGGGTGGGGGGAAGCAGTCAACTCTGCACTTTGTGGAACAGTCTTCAGGGCTGGCAGCCTTTTAAAAAAGGCACCATCACCTGCTTCTGCATCAGTGATGCTGTGAATGGCGTTGCCAGTGCTGCCCCTGCCACGTGATTAGGGGGTGTAGCTGCTATGAATATGTAAAATGGCTGCCCATCGCGGCAGCGTGGGTCCTGTGGGGAACGGCCACAATTTTCCGTGCAAAAACAAAAACAGTCCATGGAGTGGAATTGTATGCTGGCAGAGGGGGTTTCGATGTGGGGGAAACTGACGAAAAGATCCCTGTGTTCCCTCTTCTACAGAAGGCCCACTGAATTTAGTGCCAATCAGGCACTTAACTGGACAGCCTTCCATAGAATTTAGGACCCTGTCGCTGGCAGTCCAGGCCTTGCAGAGCTGCCAGCCAATCGGAGGCTGACAGCAACAGCGCTGCTACGGAGGCAGTGGCTGCAGCTTTAGCTGCAGCGTCCAGACACCGAGGTGAGACGCTGGAACCAGGTTTAAAGTTGGTCAGGGCAGGGTGTTCTCGTGTCTCACAAGTAATTGCGGCTGAGGTGGAAAAAGGCCCTTAATTGGGGGTTAATTACCCAGTTTAGGGCCTCAATTGGTGGCGGGGCAAGAAGGCCATTCACCGGCCTTCACACCTCAGACTAAATTTCGGTGGAGGTGGGATGGTGGTGGGGATCCCTCCCACCTTCCTATAACTGGATGCAGTGGAAGCTTTCTACATCCTCATGTGGCATAGGCTTACTTCCATAGATTTCTTAGGATTACAGGGAGCCTTAATTACTCAGGCTTAATATAAATTTAATTGGCAATGACATTTCATGCAGTATGTTTGCGCTAATTAATTCAATGTTGCATGTTCAAGCACCTTCACCTCTTCTGATGATACATTAATTAACTGTCATCAAGATTTTAAATTAATATGATAAGATTAATGATTGGTGCAGAAATTAAAGATATAGGCAGACATTTGTAATCTTATTGAAACAATTTCTTTCATACTTAAACTACTGAACTGTGCTAAATATAAAGAGGCAGCTATATTTGGATAGGACAGTTAAAACCTTAAATATGCTGAATGTACTGTAGACTGTTATTTGTTGCCCTGGACTGCAACATTGGTTGTAACTGCTGCAGAAATGTCCCATATGAAAAATCTGTTTTCAATAGCATTTACTAACTGACATCATCAGCATAGGAACAAGAGAAAGTAATTGGACTATTAAATTTGTTCTCTTTATTCTATTAACCATGATGTGTTCTTTTTCATTCTATTTAGCATCTTTTCTCCATAGGTGTAATTTTGTCATCTTGGCATAACAGCTATCAGGATTGCAACCAATGGGCTCAAGAACAAAATGACAGTGAGGTTAACTGAGCTCTGGAGGTTTTTGCAAAGTCAGCCCATAAAACTCATTTGGAACCTGCACAGACCGACTGCTCCAGTCAAAGCCCTCAGTCAAAATATACGATTCCAATTGTGGTGGGAGAAACGCACTGTTAATTCAATCCCATCCCTCCACATATCGCCTAACATATCATTTTAAACTTTCCAAATTAAAGAAAGACCCAGCCAAATTGTACCATCTATTAACCCCCGATTAAGGCTAACCAAACCAGGTGTCTTTAAATCAACAAATTAATTGTTTAATTAGAAAAAACTAAATTCTTAAACACTACTAAGAGATAAATAACATTTAAAATAGAAAAAAATTAGAGTCCTTGTAGATTTATGCTCCTGCAGATGTGGAACAGTCCAAGGTTGCTTGAGGTCCTCACAGCCATCCGATGGGGGAAAAAACTTCTTCAACAATAGAACAGTCCATAGTCTAATCCAAAAGTCGAAATTGTTGCTTTCCTTCTCAAGCGATGAATTTCAACAATTAACAACTTGCAAACACTTTTTAATGAATGAATTTGGCTTGAGAATTTTTGAGGGATAAAAGATTTTCACAGTCTAACTTCCTTTCCTTCAGTTTAAAATATCAGCGCTCTCAGTTTTGGCTTGACCTTTTAGAATTTTGAGAAAGAATAATAAATAAACAGACTAAATTCTCTTCCTTCAGTTTAAATGGTCTGAGAGCACTCCTTTCAGGTGCTAGCACACAGCTGTCTGTCTGTTTCTCAAATTGTCTCTCAAAAGCCAGCTTTTCAATTAGTTTCAAATGTCGTTCAGCAACAATGTATCTCTCAATGCTCAGTCTGAATGGCTGTATCCCGGGCAATGAAAATGCACACTTTGAATCAGTTTCTGGGGCTTGCTGCCTTGAAGCAGTATGGCTCCCTTTCCAGCCTTAAAGGCATATCGCATTCTTCCCCCAAAAAAACCTACAAGATCATAACAAAGTGCAGCAAGCAGTTGGTTGGAGGGTGAGATTCCCAGCGATGTTGTGGCTCTTAGAGGGGCTGTTGCTCACATTTAAAGGATGCATCATTATTTACAGTGCTGCAGGTATTGAAGGCTTGCAGCGATGGAAGAAGATAGAAACTTGGAGAGAAATCCTCCATTTGAAAAGGCACTGGACATATGTTTCAGGGAGGTGTCACAAAGGATGCCTGCTAAGAAGCACCCTCCTTTGAAGCCTAGTGTCAAACAGACCTAGCATGAAGTGAAAATTAAATTTTTAGCTGGAGACTGAATTCCCATCAATTGTGCATGTGACTGCAATCTCCCCACTTACATTTTAAAAAATTCCAGCCTATGGAAAAGGGCAAATGTGAGATTTGCTAGACTGTGCCTCTACAAAGTATGGACCCATAACATGCATGTGACAAGAAAATCCAAACCTCCTGCTGCAAGAGCAAGGCAGCATAAAATGCATTATCACAAATTTCAGTTCTCTATCAGATACACTTACATGACCATATGGCTGCAGGGTATACTTACTTCTTGGATAGCACTCAAAAATGTACATTGGCACAAAAATACTAAGATACTTTTATTTTATATTTAGAGATACAGCACTGAAACAGGCACTTCGGCCCACCGAGTCAACCATCCATTTATACTAACCCTACAGTAATCCCATATTCCCTACCACCTACCTACACTAGGGGCAATTTACCTATCACCTGCAAGTCTTTGGCAGTGGGAGGAAACCGGAGGAGCACCCAGCAAAAATCCATGCGGTCACAGGGAGAACTTGCAAACTCAGTACCCAGGATTGAACCCGGGTCCCTGGAATTGTGAGGCTGCGGTGCTAACCACTGCACCATCCAAATACTGTGGTATCTTGTGTCACATAAAGTGGGATGAAGGTTGGCCACTGGGGTGGTATTTTCTTATCTATTGAAACTTAGAATTTCCTTGTTTGAAGAAAGTCATTAAGACATAATTCATTAATATTAATTGGGTAATTCATAGTTATTGATCAGTCTTGTAAACATTTACATGCTCTGCTGTTCTGCAAACTGATCATAATTAGAAAGAGGGTATGATTTCCTTGTGCTATTGATGGTGCATTGACAAAATTTGGTACTCACGTGATTCAAGGATGTTGTGTTCAGAATCCAGTAATAACTTGTTTAAAAAGTTTCCAGTAGATTACAGATGAGTCACATTGACCAGCCCAGTATGATTTTTGGTAGGGGTTGAGGGGGAGTATTCATTTTTTATCTATCTAGTAGACCAAAGCTCAGCTGGTTAAAGCAGTGAATATCTGAGCCATGCAGGTCAGAAAAGTCCCAGGGCTGGATTTTAAGAGTCTGCCTCCGCTTCTGATGGCGGGCGAAAAAAAAAGCGGGCCGCACACCGCAGAGGTAGCTCATTTAAATACGGGGGTCTGTCCACCCCCTACCCCAACCATGTGGAGGGGGCGGCCTGTCTGACTTTAGCAATGGTGTCCACTGCCTGTGTGCAGGCGCTGGCGCCATTTTTAAAGGGCATCTAGCCCTGCTGGTAAATTAAAATTTTTTAAGAAATACTGCCCCCCTAAACATACGGAATTAAATTCTAATGCCCCTTTCCCCCCCCCCCCCAATAACAATTAACTTAAGTATCTGCCTTTTCTCCCCAAAACACTTACCTTTGGAATATGACCTTCCTCCACCCCAAACTGTACGAAGTTCGTAGTGCACCCCTTCCCATAATCCCCTACACTCATTACGATTATTTGACCCCATTGTCCCCCCCGCACTAAAGATCTTAACTCCCCCCTCTCCCCACCACTGTCACAGCCAGGAGTGCTGGCTGCCATTCGGAAGATGGCGGCGGGCCTGTAAGATCCCAGGTAAGTTTATTTAAATGTATTCATTTTATTCATTTACATATGTAGATGCAGGTCCCATCGCCCAGTTGGGGGGGGTGGGGTGGGGCCACCACGGAACTTCGCCGCCACTGGGAGAATCGGGCCTGATCCTCCCGGCGTCGGGCTCCATGGCGGGCCTCTGCCGGAGCCATCTTCCGGCCCCCCCTGCCACGGAGCCCAACATTGGGGGCCCAGTAACATCCAGCTCCCAGTCTCTGTTGGATCAGTTAATCTTAGCGTGGTGATTTTCGGACATTACAATTGGCCTCCATGACCTGATGACCCCAGCTAGGAATGTGCATGTGTGGATGTTGGATCAGTCACGGTGGTGATTCCCTCTGTGAATGAATGAAATGTCAACACTCATTATCAGGATAAACACATGAATAATGGACACCTAGCCAATATCAGAAGGTTCCCATTGAACTGTACCTCATCGAGGAGTCAGTGCCTTCAAGAGGGGGGGTGGGGTGGGGCAGAAGGAGGGAGGAACTTGGCATATTACATTTGAAAATTTCTTTTATGTGCTTTCAAGAAGTTAAAAATGCAAAGCTTTGGGCAAGGTCTTCACTGTTAACATGCTAAATATTCAGTCAACTTTGTACATTTGTGTGTTTCTCTCATCTCAATCTGAATTTTAAGCAATTTCATCAATATTCTCTGCCAACATTCTTTTCTTGGGGGGAGGACAGCTTATAAATATTGAGGTGTTAAGCCAATGGGCTGGTGAAGAGCTTAAAAAATGGTGGTCTGCCCGCGCCGGCTGCACACCAAAGAGCCGCCGCAATCTCCTGTGTGGTGGCTCATTTAAATGGCCTGAGATGCCCATCCGCACCCGCCCCAACATACGTGAAGGGGGTGAGCAGTACATCAGCTGCAATGGCGTCAGCTGCCTATGCATAGGCGCTGGTATCATTTTTAAAGGGTATGTAGCCCTGCTGGCACATTTAACTTTTTCAAAAAGTAACCAGCAAAAATTAAATAAATAAATTTATAACACCACCCCCCCCCTTCCCACCGCACCCCCCAATAACAATTACAGTAACTATTTACCCTTCCTTCCCAAAACACTTACCTTTTACATCTGACCTTCCCCACCCAAACTGCACAAAGTTTAAAGGTCAGCACTTCCCACCATCCCCTAAACCCATTAGGTTTATTTTAACCCATCCCGCCCCCCCCGCACTAAAAATCTTACCTCCTCCCTCCTCCCCACCAGTGTGGTGCCACGTTTCCCTGGACGAGGATTGGAAGGCTTTGGCTGCCTCACCAAAGATCACGGCAGGCCCTCAAGATCTCAGCTAAGTCTATTTAAATGTATTAATTTTATTGATTTGAATATTTTAATTGACGTCCCGTTGCGCAGTGGCAGGTGGGCCGCCATGGAGCCTTGCCACCGCCGAGAGGATTGGGCCGGGTCCTCACAGCGTCGAGGTCCATGGTGGGCCTCATCCAGAACCATCTTCAGGTTACCCCCTGCCACAGAACCCGATGCCTGGGGGAGAACAAAATCCAGCCCAATGATTTGAGATAAACAATTAACAATCTAGTATTTGCCAAGAATAGAATCCGTTAATCTGCTAGAATGTATAAACCTAAACGGTTTACAGAGAAACACTTAAGCATTAAATCTGTCCTTCAGATGTAGGATTTATTTGGCATGTGTTTCAAATATTAGCTATCTAATTAAATTTTCACATTCTGAATTCTAATTTCCATCTTTTTCAATGTGTACCGAATGTTTATGCACTGCTGCTCCCAAAGGACTATAGTAACATATAATGAAAACTGATCAGCATTTTTATATATACGCTCCCCTGCTTGAGTACTTGTGCAAAGTTTATGAATGATCATCCCCAGCCCCACCACTGCCAAGTGATATGAATAGCAAATACGTTAGGGCTATAATGGGTAACTTCCCAGTACTGGATCTGATATCACATTATCACAGGATCACAGCAACAGGATATCACATTAGTGAGTGGATCACTTGCCTGACAGGTGTTGATGGGATTTTCTAAGATTGGACTCATTATTTTTGCATCATGAGCTGTTGGCCCAGATTGGCTTGGCAGTGGAAGGTTGGTGACAAGGGCGGTGTGCATCTCTCAACAGCAGCTGCTATTGAAATACATCCACTTTAATTGTTGAAGAGTACAGCAAAAGACATGGGTGAACCAAGGAACAGTTCCACTCCATTTCTTTGAACATCCTCTTACATGAAATGCAGAAAAACAAGGTTGCCCTCTTTGATATCCCAGGTCACCAACTGATGCTGAGAAATCTCTAAGCGAGTTAGCAAGAGGTGCAGTCAATATTGCCGTTGTATTCACCATTCAGAGCACTTCACGTGCTGTGCCTGTCGCCTATCTGCTCATGCTACTATTTTACCAGCAGTGGGGGAGATGACAAATGGCCCGCCCATCCAAGGCCGATTGAGGCTCTTAAGTGGCCAGTTAATTGCCACTTAAGAGCCTCTTCCTGCCCAGTGAGAGGCACCAAAATGTTGCACCACAGATATTTAACAAAATTATTGACTCAGCCACGGACTGGGAGGCAATTAATCTGTATATAAAGTGCATAGCCAACCTAATTTTTTATTTTTTTTAATTCATTCATGGGATGTGGGCGTCGCTGGCCAGGCCAGCATTTATTGGCCATCCCTAATTGCCCTTGAGAAGGTGGTGGTGAGCTGCCTTCTTGAACCGCTGCAGTCCATGTGGGGTAGGTACACCCACAATGCTGTTAGGAAGGGATTTCCAGGATTTTGACCCAGCGACAGTGAAGGAATGGCGATATAGTTCCAAGTCAGGATGGTGTGTGACTTGGAGGGGAACTTGCAGGTGGTGGTGTTCCCATGTAATTGCTGTCCTTGTCCTTCTAGTTGGCAGAGGTCTTGGGTTTGGAAGGTGCTGTCTAAGGAGCCTTGGTGCATTGCTGCAGTGCATCTTGTAGATGGTACACACTGCTGCCACTATGCGTCGGTGGTGGAGGGAGTGAATGTTTGTAGATGGGGTGCCAATCAAGCGGGCTGCTTTGTCCTGGATGGTGTCGAGCTTCTTGAGTGTTGTTGGAGCTGCACCCATCCAAGCAAGTGGAGAGTATTCCATCACACTCCTGACTTGTGCCTTGTAGATGGTGGACAGGCTTTGGGGAGTCAGGAGGTGAGTTACTCGCCTCAGGATTCCTAGCCTCTGACCTGCTCTTGTAGCCACGGTATTTATATGGCTACTCCAGTTCAGTTTCTGGTCAATGGTAGCCCCTAGGATGTTGATAGTGGGGGATTCAGCGATGGTAATACCATTGAATGTCAAGGGGAGATGGTTAGATTCTCTCTTGTTGGAGATGGTCATTGCCTGTCACTTGTGTGGCGTGAATGTTACTTGCCACTTCTCAGCCCAAGCCTGGATATTGTCCAGGTCTTGCTGCATTTCTACACGGACTGCTTCAGTATCTGACAAGTCGCGAATGGTGCTGAACATTGTGCAATCATCAGCGAACATCCCCACTTCTGACCTTATGATTGAAGGAAGGTCATTGATGATGCAACTGAAGATGGTTGGGCCGAGGACACTACCCTGAGTGATGTCTTGGAGCTCAGATGATTGACCTCCAACAACCACAATCATCTTCCTTTGCGGTAGTTGGCCGGGTTGGATTTGTCCTGCTTTTTGTGTACAGGACATACCTGGGCAATTTTCCACATTGCAGGGTAGATGCCAGTGTTGTAGCTGTACTGGAACAGTTTGGCTAGGGGCGTGGAAAGTTCTGGAGCAGAGGTCTTCAGTACTATTGCCGGAATATTGTCAGGGCCCATAGCTTTTCCGGTGCCTTCAGTCGTTTCTTGATATCACGTGGAGTGAATCGGATTGGCTGAAGTTTGGCATCTGTGATGCTGGGGACTTCAGGAGGAGGCCGAGATGGATCATCAACTCTGCACTTCTGGCTGAAGATTGTTACAAATGCTTCTGCCTTATCTTTCGCACTGATGTGCTGGGCTCCCCCATCATTGAGGATGGGGATATTTGTGGCGTCACCTCCTCCAGGTAGTTGTTTAATTGTCCACCACCATTCATGGCTGGATGTGGCAGGACTGCAGAGCTTAGATCTGATCCATTGGTTATGGGATCGCTTAGCTCTGTCTATCGCATAGTGCTTATGCAGTTTGGCATGCAAGTAGTCCTGGGTTGTAGCTTCACCAGGATGACACCTCATTTTGAGGTATGCCTGGTGCTGCTCCTGGCATGCCCTCCTGCACTCTTCATTGAACCAGGGTTGGTCTCCTGGTTTGATGGTAATGGTAGAGTGGGGGATATACCGGGCCAAGAGGTTACAGATTGTGGTTGAGTACAATTCTGCTGCTGCTGATGGCCCACAGCGCCTCATGGATGCCCAGTTTTGCATTGCTAGATCAGTTCGAAATCTATCCCATTCAGCACGGTGATAGTGCCACACAACACGATTGACGGTATCCTCAATGTGAAGGAGGGACTTCATCTCCACAAGGACTGTGCGGTGGTCACTCCTACCAATACTGTCATGGACAGATGCATCTGCGGCAGGCAGATTGGTGAGGACAAGGTTGAGTATGTTCTTCCCTCGTGTTGGTTCCCCCACCACCTGCCGCAGACCCAGTCTAGCAGCCATGTCCTTTAGGACGGCCAGCTCAGTCAGTAGTGGTGCTACCGAGCCACTCATGGTGATGGACATTGAAGACCCCACCCAGAGTACATTTTGTGCCCTTGCCACCCTCAGTGCTTCCTCCAAGTGGTGTTCAACATGGAGGAGTACTGATTTATCAGCTGTGGGAGGGCGGTAGGTGGTAATCAGTAGGAGGTTACCTTGCCCATGTTTGACCTGATGCCATGAGACTTCATGAGGTCCGGAGTCTATGTTGAGGACTCCAAGGGCAACTCCCTCCCTACTGTATACTACTGTGCCACCACCTCTGCTGGGTCTGTCCTGCTGGTGGGACAGGACGTACCCGGGGATGGTGATGGCAGTGTCTGGGACATTGTCTGTAAGGTATGATTCCGTGAGTATGACTATGTCAGGCTGTTGCTTGACTAGTCTGTGGGAGAGCTCTCCCAACTTTGGCACAAGCCCCCAGATGTTAGTAAGGAGGACTTTGCAGGGTCAACAGGGCTGGGTTTGCCATTGTTGTTTCCGGTGCCTAGGTCGATGCCGGGTGGTCCGTCCGGTTTCATTCCTTTTTAATGCCATCAAAACACAATCCGATGTAAAACACATTTCTCCCTATTTAGTGAGATACCTAGCATTGATTTTGTTTGCACAAGGAGTCAATGTCTGCCCGCACTCTTGGTGTAGTGATGCAGAGAATTCGGATCGATGTCCATCTGTCAGGAATGATCTTGATCTCTTTCGCTCCCCTCTCTCTCCCCCTCCCAGTCCCCTTTTCACTCTCTCTCTCTCTCTCTCTCTCTCTCTCTCTCCCTCTCACCCCCCACCCCCCCGCCCGTCCCCCTCTTCATCTCCCTGTCTCTCTCTCTCTGTCCCCCTTCCATTTCTCTTTCTCTCCCCCCTCTGTCTCTCTCTCTTCCCCATCTGTTTTTCTCTCTCCCCTCCCTCCCTCCCTATCACTCTCTGTCTGCCCCCTCCTTGACTCTCTCTCTCCCCCTCCATATCTCTCTTCCATCACTTTCTGCCTCCCAGTTTCCCTCTCTCTCCTCTGTTTCTGTCTTCCCCCCTCCCTCTCTGTGTCCATATCTCTCCCTGTGTCCCTCTCTCTCTACTCCCCTCCCCCACAACACCAATTCTGCTCCCTGTGCCGGTTCTTGTTTAAAAGGCTGCCTGACTCTCAGTGTTCTCCCTCACCACCATGTTGCCCCTCTGGCTATGTGCTGGCCTGCTTCCTGTTCTCCCTTCAGCCACTCTCTCCCTCTCACCCACAGCTGCTATTCCCTCTCACTTCCTGAACCACGCAAAGACAGCAGGGGCAGCCGATCCCAGCGTGCCTGCACTGCAAACCACCAATCAGCGCTCATCTTGCCCAGGCTGCTCGCTGTCAGTCACAGAAAGTGACCAATCACAGACAGGTATCCACTGCCCATCAGACGCAGGTTCTGCCTCCGGTTGATGTGCACTTTAATAGGAGAGCCAACGGTCAAAGCCCAGCCATTGGCAGCCCACTGTCAGTCAGAGGATTCGCTGGCCGAATGGAAACCACGGATCTGAAAATTTTTTACCACAGACGCTGCTGATCGTGTATGGATATGTTGCCAACCCCTGTTCCCGCCGCCATTGGTATTTTACCCAGCAGCGGACGGGTACTTCAGCACCTGACGAGGTCTCCTAGTAATACCTGGTGGCCTCCTTGCAGGCCACCAGGGCCCTCCTGATCGGGCCCCCCCTAGACTCCAACTCTGCCTCCCCTTGCCAGGGCCTAGCCAAATTGTCCCAATTTGGGTGAGGCCCAACCCTCACTTACCTTTTTGGAGGTCGGCGTCCATGGTCCTCCTCTCGCCCAGATCAGGCCCAGCAGTGGCCAGCCCTCCAAATGGTACTGCTGGGACTGACGAGCTGCCAGCCCTCTAATTGGCTGGCAGCTCTTCGAGGCGAGACATCCTGCCTCAGAGGGGTGGAAGTCTCGACTGAAGCCAATTAAGTGCCTGGGCCATGCAAAATAGCAGCTTGGCTTCCAGGCCCGGAGGAGGCAGGCTCTTCCCCAACTTCTGTTCTCAGCCACTGGGTGGGGCCACTACCTCACCGTTAAATTCCAGCCAAGGTGGTAGTTACATGGTCACCATCATGATACTAGCATTTTAATTCCAGATTTATTTAATTTGAACTCATATCTCTGGATCATTAAATAGGCTTCGGGATTACTAGTCTGGTAACAGAGCCACTATGCCACCATCCCCTAAATACCATTACTTTGTCTATCCAAAAAAAGCACTATATAGCAATTTTAAAAAAAATTCATTCATGGGATTTAGGCGTCGCTGGCTAGGCCAGCATTTATTGCCCATCCCTAATTTTCCTTGAACCGCTGCATTCCATTTGGACTTCGTAGCAGTTAGATACAACTGAGTGGCTTGCTAGGCCATTTCAGAGGGCATGTAAGAGTCAACCACATTGCTGTAGGTCTGGAGTCACATGTAGGCCAGACCAGGTAAGGACAGCAGATTTCCTTCCCTAAAGGACATTAGTGAACCAGATGGGTTTTTACAACAATCGACGATGGTTTCATGGCCATCATTAGACTAGTTTTTTAATTCCAGATTTATTAATTGAATTCAAATTCTACCTTCTGCTGTGGTGGGATTTGAACCCATGTCCCAGAACAAAACCCTGGGTCTCTGGGTTACTAATCCAGTGACAATACCACTACGCCACCGCCTTCCCTACAGTTATTAATTACCCATGTAAAACTATGGCTTTATTTCTATTGAATGCTATGACCTTGGTTCACTTTCAGTTGTCATATCTGTGACTGTGAATTCTGCAGATGTATCTGTTTACACACAGATTGCCTCCACCATTGAAATTGTTTATCTTTTTGTTCAAGTATTGGTGCTAACATCCGAATCTTATTGTCTTAATGTCAGCATGTCAGTGTGAATATGTTGGAGTGTTAATTAATGTGATTAGTTTAGTTTATGCCATCTTTGAACCAGACAAAACCTTGAGCTCTATTTATATTCTGTCGTAATTCATTTGGGTTAAGGAGTTTGGTGAGTTTAGATTGCTTACTATACCTAAACTGGAGACTGGGCCAGTTGTGACTTTGAAGTATCACTGCAGATGAAATCTCAGGTACATGAGTATAAAGATCTGCGAGTTTCAACTTAATGGGATCCTGAAGGCACCACTGTAAATTCTTCTAATGTGTTGGCAAGGTATGTTTACGTATAAGCAATGCACATGAAGGAGAACAATTTTTATGCTCAATTACAGGTATTGCACTAGAATTAATCAGTTAATGTTCTAGAGATCAACCTAAAGACCAAATGATATTTGTAAAATCTATGTTTTGTAAAACAAACACTCGGGCTGATAATGTGAAGCTGAAGGACATTGTGCACCTGCTCCCTGGAATATTGGGCATGGAAGCCTGAGGCCTGTAATGTGCCCAGGGGGCTCAGCTTGCATCAATGCAGGTGGAGAATGCAGAGGGGCTGGAAATCTGTGCATATGCTGAGTGCTTATCTCATTAGATCCTTAAGCTCTATTTTGAAATGGGTACTGGAGGGGTCTGGCATTCCAATTTAATTGTGTGGGCATATTTGCTATTTGCCCCCCTGTAAATCTCTTCACACCCCATCCCCTTGCCAGGTGCTCACCCCTGCCCCATGACTGATGCCCTCTTCCTATCCTAGGAAAGTACCTTGCACACAATGGGAAGCCAATGGGCACTTTTGCATGTCATGGGAAATACACCTGGAGCACCAGTTGTACAGTGCAAATGCAACATTACTGGCCCCATTCCCTGTTTATTTACTGGAATTCTGCAAGAACATTGAGCTGATATTCTAGAAAACAATGGTTTGAATAGGTGCTGGTGTCAGTCATTTATTCTATTGCCCATATTGAATGTATTTCTTTATTGAAATTTATATAGAGTTACATAGAATTTACATAGAATTACATACAGCACAGAAACAATCCATTCAGTCCAACCAGTCTATGATCGTATTCAGACTCCACATAAATCTCCTCCTTCTCTAATTACCTCTTGCCATCTTGGCCCCATATCTCTCTATTACCAGTTCTGAAGAAGGGCCACTGACCTGAAACATTAACTCTGCTTCTCTCTCCACAGATGCTGCCAAACCTGCTGAGTATTTCCAGCATTTCTTGTTTTTATTTCAGATTTCCAGCATCCGCAGTATTTTGCTTTTATTATCCCTCTATTACCTTTTCCCTCATGTATACAGCAAGCTTTCTCTTAAATGCATCAATGTTATCTATTTGAGCCATCTACATGGCAGCGAGTTCCACATTTTCACTACTCTGTGTAAAGAAATTCCTCCTAAATTCTTTATTTGATCTCTTGGTGGCTATCTTACATCTATGCCCCCTTGTTCTGGACTCACCCAGTTTTTCCACATTTACGCGATCGAACCCCTCCATAATTTTAAAGACCTCTGTCAGGTCTTCTCTTAGTCTTCTCTCATCCAAAGAGCCCCAGGCTGATCAGTCTTTCTTGGTGGTTCTTCCTCTCAATTTTGCTAACATCCTAGCAAATCTTTTCCGCACTTTCTCCACAGCTACAATATTGTTTTTGCAGTATGGAGACTGGAACTGTGCCCATTATGCCAAGAGTGGTCTAACTATGATTCTATATCAACTTAACATAACCTCACTGCTTTTGTATTCTATTCGTCTAGAAATGAAACCCAGTATTTTGTTTGCACTCAATAGATCCTTATCAACGTATGATGCTACTTTCAGTGATTTTTGTATCTGTATTCCCAGATCTCTTTACTCCTCAACCCCACTTAGTTTTTTAAAATCTTCCAAGGAATAAGTTGCCTCTTTATTTTTCCTAACAAAATGAACCATCTCAAACTCTACACAATATGGAACTTGATTTGCCGCTTGCCTACCACTTAGCAAACCTGTTTGTGGTTTTGCATATTAGTGCAGATCTCCACATTATTAAATATAACACCTAATTTGATATCATCTGCAAATTTTTACACTGTATCTCCAATTTCTAACTCCAGATTATTTATGTATATGGTGAATAACAATGTTCTCAGCGTGGATCCCTGTGGTACTTCCCACTTCCTGGCCATCTAAGAAAATTCTCTTAACCCTTATCTTTTTGTAGCCATCTTTCAATCCATTGCACTACCTGGCACACACCCTGACTTCTGTCACAATTCTTTTATGTGAGACTGTAGTTGCTAAAAATTTTCTGTTACCTCTGTTGTGCTACATAACATGTATTTTACCCCAGCAAATTGCTTCTTGGTTGAATTAAATCAATTCTATGGCAAATAATCCTGAATAAGAGTATAATATTTGAAAACATTTATGGTATACATTGCATGCTGTGCTGTTTAAGCATGAAAACTATTTTCAGCATACTTCTAGTTGTATTTTCCCCCCACTTTCCAGGAAACATGTCAACTTGTTCCCTTGATTTTGAAGATGGAATATTTCTTCAAACTGTTGTATTTCAGGAAAGAAAATAGGAAAGCATGTATCATCCTTAAGTATTTTCTGAGGAAATTTTATTGATATCTCGGCAAGTGATGGTGTGGGACCGCTCCGCAGCATTCCAGCATCTTCCGCCGTGCTCTTCCAGAAAAATTGATTTTCCCTCGCTGCTTTGATTTTGTTGTATATTCATAGCTTTTGAGCTGTGAATAGTAGTCTGAGAATTTATTATAGAGGATGGAGATTGGCATACCATTTAAAATGATCCCAAAGGAAATGCAGCCGAAAGCAAAAATCCGTCCGAGGATTGTTTCTGGGCACACGTCTCCATAGCCTACTGTGGAGATGCTAACCTATAGTCAAATAAAATCATTATTCAGTAGGTACCTTGATAAAATGTTTTTTTTGAACAGACTCCAAATCATACATTACTCTTGGGAATTATTATATGTGTGGGTGTATTAAACTATGTGTTCAGAAGAGGTGGGCATTGGACCAAATGATTAGACCGAGCTGAGGAGGGAAGAGAATAGAATCTACCGATAGAGATAGGCAGAGCTGGGAGATTGGAGAAAATAGAATGTATTAATGGGGAAGGATGGAAATGTGAGATTAGGTTTAGAACTGAATTACAGAAAATGTTAGAAATGGAAGACCAGTTTGGTAAGTGTGGTGGGTGGGTGGGTGGGTGGGGGCCAGTGAGATAAAAGCTCACTAATGGAAGAAAAATATAAAGGTTGGCAGAGATGGGGCGGCAGACAGAGAATCAAGGTGGATATCTTTAGTAAAGAAAGATAATGCCAGGTGATGAAAATGAATTATCCAGCATTTTATGCTGAACTAGGGGGAAATTACAGCAAACTAAAATTGTCAACTGCACATCAGATCGTCATCTCCAATTCCAACATAAAAAACACTTTTCTAATATTTGTCAGTTCCGATGAAGGGTCACTGACCCGAAACGTTAACTCTGCTTCTCTTTCCACAGATGCTGCCAGACCTGCTGAGTGGTTCCAGCATTTCTTGTTTTTATTTTATATTATAAAAAACACTAAATTGTTCATGTAACAGCAAACTGCTCATTTATCATTAATGGCATAAATGTTAGTATATAGTCAGATCAGGAGAACATCTGGCATGAAGGGAACAAACACAGATGTTTTGTTTACTGGTGTGACTTTTGCCATTAGCATGCTCATTCCAACCATAGAATTGCAGGCAATATGTTGCAGATTTATTTACATTATACAATCTGTTTACTGCAATTTGAGCATGTAGGTTAGAGTATTGACCTGTATTTTCTATTTCAAATGAGTAACAAGATTTCAGATTAATTTTTACTTTTACCTGTTACTTTCACCTTTCAGGTAAAATTATGTTTTTAATTTTTCAAAGATCATTCTTTCACAGTTGATGTAGTTACCAGGACAACCAACCAATCATCTCTTTCCTTTTACAATGATAAAATATATTGTATAGATAATATGAAGCTATTAAGGTCATAATTATTGTTTTCTATTTGCTCAATTAGCTCAGTCGGCCAAGGTTACTCAACCAGTCAGTAGCAAGCATGCAGCAGACTTTAAATTCAAATCTTGCTCTGAGGTATTAAGTCAGGTTTTACAATTCATTTATGAATTTCTCAACTGTGCTTTCCAGAAATACAGTATCTATACCTCATTATAAAAATACAGTCGGTTTTAAGCTGGATATAGCCTTGCATGTGACACTTATATATGAGGCCATTTGAAAGAAGAGAGAGTGTTCGTGTGGTGCATAAAAGGTGAATCATATCACTTGTTATCCCAATGGGAAAGAAAATATATGAATGATCACAAAGGAGCAAGCCAATAGTGGTTGCCATAACTTTACCTACATCCATAAATATAATGGACAAGTAAAAGGTAAAAACTAATCTCCAATTAAAAGACATGTCAGACAAATTAAATTTGAGAGCAGTTATGAATGATGATTAACTATCACCATAGAAAAGGAAAATTATTTGTGAATTTATAATTTCATTGTTAAATTAAATTTTGTTTAAAATACAGAGGTAAAATATTATATAAACAGATTTTAAATTAAGTCTAACCTCATATTAGCCAGGACAATGCTGGGCATCATGCCTTTCCCTGGAGTTTGTGGTGTCAGGGCAGGGTATCTCTTTTGCATGGAGGTTGGTGGGTGGTTCATTGACGCCTAACTGTCTGCTTTTGGATGGGGGATCCTTTGTTCAAGTTAGATATAATCCCCCAAACCTCCAACCTCCCATCACCAAATCCCATGCAGATTTCCATTTGTCCCCTGTTTTATTAAAACCAACTTTCAACAATCCTTTGAAGATCCAGTCTACTTCCCTGGCCAAGTTCTGTCCCAGTGAGGGCACTACTGAAGATCAGTACATCTAATATCACTTGATGTACCAGACTCCACTCCAACACCAGGTCCTGACTGGGTCAGTGAATTGGAAATTTCCAGCATAGGGAGTCCCTATCCCTGCTTTGCTCCCTTAATGTCATCTGCCTTGGCAGGGTTGGGCAGAGATTCTGCCCCTTACTAGCCTGCTTGGACAATCCCACAAATAGCTGAGACCTGGTGCAAAATGGGTTTTACAGGACTGCCGCCAGAGTTACAGCATTGCTTACCTTAAGCAGGCTACCGACACATTTCCTGCAGGGACAAAAATGTTTTTTGTAAAATTTAATGTTGGACCCAATAAGGCCCTCAAGTTATCTCTTTGGATGCTGCTCTGATTTTCAATACCTCATTGTGGCTGTTGCCATTGTAACCCCTCTGCAGCCTTGCCTTCTGCCCCCTCCATCACCCCCACCAGTTTTCCTATTACCCTATCCCTGGGATTTGAAATGGGGTCAACATCCTTAATAGCTGCCTGACCATTTAGCTGGATTTAGCTGAAATGTGATGCAGATTATAGAATAATAGGATGATCCTGGAAACCATCAATGAATTATACTGAAGGACAGCTTTGGAACAGTCCAAGCACGTGAACCTCTGCATAAGCATCCCAGTGCTGTTCTGTATAGTCACTGAGACACGAGCCTTGTTATGCTGCTGCTCAGCAACAATGGAAGGACCCCCTCAGTGGGGTCATCAGCCATGATAATAGTGGGTCTAGGAAGGACAAGAAGCTAGGGAAAGGTGGAGAGATGTCTCTGTTAATTAATGATGGTATTAGCACAATAGAGAGGGATGACCTGAATTCAGGAAACCAGGATGTAGAAGTGATTTGGGTAGAGCTGAGAAATGATAAAGGCAAGAAGTCACTTGTGGTGTACAGGTCCCCTAACAGTAACCACCCAGTAGGACAGGGTACAAAGGAAGAAATAATGGAAGCTTGTCAGAAAGGTTGGCGATAAACATGGGGGATTTTAATCTACATATAGGGCTGAATTTTATCAGCCCCTTGACACCGTGGGTCACGGTGAGAAGACCCATAAAATACTTGCGGGAGCGGCCTGCCTCAACCCATGATGTTGAGAAGGCCCTGCTGGATATTAGCAATGGTGGCGAGGCCTCGGAGCGCCCTGCCCCCGCCCCGCTGCTTGGTGATGGGGCCTTCATTACAATATTAAAATGAGGGTAATTAACATTCAAATTAACTTACCTGCTGCCGCTGGCTGATCCACATGGATTTTACGGCCAACCGGACGTGACTCGCATGCCTTTGGAACTCCATTGGAGTTCCAAGGCAAGACATTGGTGGGGAGGTGGGAGAAATAAAATGATCAGGGTTGGAGATGGTGGGGGGGATTGGTTGCAGGGATGGTGGGAACAGGTCAAAGGGAGCAAATTTTGGGGCGAAAGTTCGGGATATCAATAAAAGTTTTTTCTGGGGGAAGAGGGCAATTTATAGATAGATAACCCATTTGGGGGGGGGGGGGGGGGGGTGGGTGGAAGACGGGATTTAAAATTGAATTAAAATTTTATTTTTATTTCCTAAAGACCGGGACCTTTAAAATGTAAATGTCACTGAAGGGCTTGAAGTCCTTTAAAAATGGCACCTGCTTGGTGACGCCGGATGCCTTTGCCGGGGATGTGGCTGCTGCCCCCTCCATTTAAATGAGCCCCTGCGCGTAATATTGCGGGGCTCGGTGGCAGCACTTCCGTGTTGGAAGGCCGCCACTTTCAGAGCGTGCCACCGGGGAGCACGGTGCACTGATAAAATTCAGCCCATAGATTCAAAACATCAGATGGGCAAAGGTCGCCTAGATATGGAGTTCATAGAATGTTTTGGGGATAGTTTCTTAGAACAGCACTTTCTGGAGCAAACCAGAGAGCAGGCTATACTGGATCTGGTATTATGCAACGAGATAGGATTAATTGATGGCCTCATAGTTAAGGTGCCCTGAAGCAGTAGCAATCATAATATGATTGAATTTTATATTCAGTTTGAGGGAGAGAAGAGTGGGTTGAAGACCAGTATTTTAAAATTAAATAAGGGCAATTATGAGAGCATGAAAGCAGAGCCAGCTAAAGTGAACTGGCAAATTAGGTTAAAGGATAGGTCAATAAAGATGCAGTGGCAGACATTTAAGGGGATATTTCAGAATAGACAGAATAGATATATTCCATCAAGAAAGAAAAATTCCAAGGGGAGGACCCATGATCCGTGGTTAACTGCATATAATTGCACAAAGATGGGTGGCAGGTCAAAGGATTGGACCAAATATAAAAAAAAGCAAAGAATGACTAAAAGATTGATAAGGAGGGAAAAATTAGAGTACAAGAGAAAGCTAGCTAGAAATATAAAAACAGATAGTAAGAGTTTCTGCAGATATTTTAAAAAGAAATGTTAATAAAGTGAGCGTGGTCCGTTAGAAAGTGAGTCTGGAGAATTAATAATGGAAAATAAGGAAATGACAGATGAATTGAACAGATATTTTGCATCGGTCTTCACGATAGAGGATACAAATAACATCCCAGAAATAGCTGTAAATCAGGAAATGGAAGGGAGGGAGAAACACAAGAAAATTGCGATCACCAGGAAAATGGTACTGAGCAAATTGTTGGAGCTGTGGGCTGACAAGCCCCCAGGTCCTGATGGACTTCATCTTGGGCCTTAAAAGAAGTGGTTAGTGAGATAGTTGATGCGTTGGTTTTAATTTTTGAAAATTCCCTAGAATTGGAGAAGATTCCGTTAGCTTGGAAAATAGCGAATGTAACTCTTTTATTCAAAAAGGGAGGGAGACAGAAAGTAGGAAACTACAGGCCAGTTAGCTTTACATCTGTCATAGGGAAAATGTTAGAAGCTATTATTAAAGACGTTATAGGAGGGCACTTAGAAAAATTCAAGGAAATCAGGCAGAGTCAACATGGTTTTGTGAAAGGGAAATCATGTTTAACCAATTTATTGGAGTTCTTTGAAGAAGTAACATGTGCCATGGATAAAGAGAACCAGTGGATGTACTGTACTGGGATTTCCAGAAGGCATTTGATAAGATGCCATATCAAAGGTTATTGAAAACTCATGGTGTGGGGGTAACATATTGGCATGGATAGAATATTGGCTAGCTAACAGGAAACAGAGAGTAGGCATAAATGGGGCAATTTCTGGTTGTTAACATGTAAAGAGCGGTGTGTCACAGGCATCAGTGCTGGGGCCTCAACATTTTACAATTTATAGAAATGACTTGGACGAAGGGACCGAAGGTATGGTTGCTAAATTTGCTGATGACTCAAAGATAGGTAGGAAAGTAGGTTGTGAAGAGGACATAAGGAGGCTAGAAAGGGATATAGATAGGTTAAAGGAGTTGGCAAAGATCTGGAAAATGGAATATAATGTGGGAATTTGCCCATTTTGGCAGGAAGAATAAAAAAGAAGCATATTATCTAAATGGTGAGAGATTGCAGCGTTCTGGGATACAGAGGGATCTGGGTGTCGCAGAGCATGAATCGCAAAAGGTTAGTATGCAGGTACAGCAAGTAATTAAGAAAGCTAATAGAATGTTATCATTTATTGTGAGGGGAATTGAATACAAAAATAGGGAGGTTCTGCTTCAGTTATACAGGGCATTGGTGAGACCACATCTGGAGTACTGTGTACAGTATTAGTCTCCTTATTTAGGGAAGGATGCAAATGTATTGGGAGCAGTTCAGAGAATGTTTACTAGACTAATACCCAGAATGGGCAGGTTGTCGTATGAGGGAAGGTTGGACAGGCTAGGCTTGTATTCGCTTGAATTTAGAAGAGTAAGAGGTGACTTGATTGAAACATATAAGATCCTGAGGGGTCTTGACAGGGTGGATGTGGAAAGAATGTTTCCTGTTGTGGGAGAATCTAGAACTAGGGGTTACTGTTTAAAAATAGAGGGTCGCCATTTAAGACAGAGATGAGGAGAAATGTTTTCTCTCAGAGGATCGTGAATCTTTGGAACTCTCTTCCTCAAAAGGCAGTGGAAGCAGAGTCTTTGAATATTTTTAAGGCAGAGGTAGATAGAGTCTTGATAAGCAAGGGGGTGAAAGGTTATTGGGGTTAGGTGGGAATGTGGAATTGTGGTTACAATTCGATCAGTTGAATGGCGGAGCAGGTTCAAAGGGCCGAGTGGCCTATTCCTGCTCCTAATTTGTATCTATGTATGTATGTTCATATGGGTACCTGTGGTCTCCCAGCAGCCAGATTCTTGATCCTTGGTGGGATGGTAGATGGCTTGAGTATAGAGTCATGCAAACTGCAAGGGAACCTGACAGTGACCTGCAAAATTTATGCTTGTACACCATTGACTCAGTGACAACAAGCAAAGGGTAATAGTCAATGGCCTATTTTGTAACTGGAAAGCTATTTCTAGTGGGGTTCCATAGGGCTCAGTACTGGGTCCCTTGCTTTTTGTAGTCTATATCAGCGATTTAGACTTAGATGTTTGAGAAGTTTGCAGATGATACAAAAATTGGCTATATTGTTGACAATGAGGAATAAAGCTGTAAACTGCAGGAAGATATCAATGGACCGGTCAGCTGTGCAGTAAAGTGGTAAATAGAACTCAATCCAGAGAAGTATGAGGTAATGCATTTGGGGAGGCAAAAAGGCAAGGGAATACCCAATAAATGGTAGGATACTGAGAAGTGTAGAAGAGTAGAGGAACCTTGGCATGCAGGTTCACAGATCCCTGAAGGTAGCAGGATAAGTAGAAAAGGTGGTTAAGAAGGCATATGGGATACTTCCCTTTATTAGCTGAGGCATAGAATATAACTCCAGGAAGGTTATGCTCTACCACTAGTTAGGCCACAGCTAGAGTACTGCATACAGTTCTGATCACCGCATTACAGAAAGGATGCGATCAGACTAGTGAGGATACAGAGATGGTTTATGAGGATGTTGCCAGAACTGGACAATTTTAGCTATGGAGAAAGATTGGATAGCTGAGGTTGTTTTCTTTGGAGCAGAAGAGGCCGAGGGAAGATTTAATTGAGGTACGTAAAATTATGAGGGTCCTAGATAGAATGAACAGGAAGAACCTATTTCCCTTAGCATAGAGGTCAGTAACCAGGGGCAAACATTTAAAGTACTTGGTAGAAGGATTGGAGGGAAGTTGAGAAGTTTTTTTACCTAGAGGGTGGTGGAGGTCTGGAACTCACTGCCAAAATGGGTGGTAGATAGTGAAACCCTCATCACATTTAAAAAACACTGAGATATGCACTTGAAGTGCCATAACTAATAAGACTATCGACCAGGAACTGGAAAGTGGGAGTAGGCTGGATAGCTCTTTTTGGTTGGCACAGACATGATGGGCTGAATCACCTTCTTCTGTGCTGTAAATTTCTATGATTTCTATGATTCAATGGGAGTTGAAGCACTCAGTTTATGATCTTACCCTAACTGAGGCAACACACCTGCATCTGGCGTATGAGTGGACAAAAGGCCTAAAAATTTGAGGTTACATATGAAGTAGTTAGCACCAAGAGAATTAATTAGAAAGAATGAAAGTCAAAAGCAAAAATCAAAAGCAAAAATGGGCCTAATGAATAAATGGGAACTAGTGCTAGTTCTGAATAGTAAAAGGAAAGACTACACTAGACAAGAGTTTTGTACAAAGAACAAAGGACAAAGAACAGTACAGCACAGGAACAGGCCATTATACCCTCCAAGCCTGCGCCGATCTTGATGCCTGCCTAAACTAACACCTTCTGCACTTCCGGGGCCCATATTCCCTTCCTATTCATATATTTGTCAAGATGTCTCTTAAACGTCACAATTGTATCTGCTTCCACCACCTCCCCTGGCAGCAAGTTCCAGGCACTCACCACCCTCTGTGTAAAAAAACTTGCCTCGCACATCCCCTCTAAACTTTGCCCCTTGCACCTTAAACCTATGTCCCCTAGTAACTGACTCTTCCACCCTGGGAAAAGGCTTCTGACTATCCACTCTGTCCATGCCGCTCATAACTTTGTAAACCTCTATCATGTCGCCCCTCCACCTCCGTCGTTTCAATGAAAACAATCCGAGTTTGTCCAACCTCTCCTCATAGCTAATGCCCTCCAGACCAGGCAACATCCTGGTAAACCTCTTCTGTACCCTCTCCAAAGCATCTGGTAGTGTGGCGACCAGAATTGCACGCAATATTCTAAGTGTGGCCTAACTAAAGTTCCGTACAGCTGCAACATGACTTGCCAATTTTTATACTCTATGCCCCGACCGATGAAGGCAAGCATGCCGTATGCCTTCTTGACTACCTTATCCACCTGCGTTGCCACTTTCAGTGACCTGTGGACCTGTCCGCCCAGATCTCTCTGCCTGTCAATACTCCTAAGGGTTCTGCCATTTACTGTATACCTCCCACCTGCATTAGACCTTCCACCTTTCTCCGGATTAAACTCCATCTGCCATTTCTCCGCCCAAGTCTCCAACCGATCTATATCCTGCTGTGTCCTCTGACAATCCTCATCGCTCGGAGGAAACCCACGCAGACACAGGGAGAACTTGCAAACTCCACACAGGCAGTACCCAGAATTGAACCCGGGTCGCTGGAGATGTGAGGCTGCGGTGCTAACCACTACGCCATCTTGCCAACTCACCTCTGATCCCGTGTGACTTCACCTTTTGCACCAGTCTGCCATGCGGGACCTTGTCAAAGGCTTTACTAAAGTCCATATAGACAACATCCACCGCCCTTCCCTCATCAATCATCTTCGTCACTTCCTCAAAAAACTCAGTCAAATTAGTAAGACACGACCTCCCCTTCACAAAACCGTGCTGTCTCTCGCTAATAAGTTAGTTTGTTTCCAAATGGGAGTAAATCCTGTCCCGAAGAATCCTCTCTAATAGTTTCCCTACCACTGACGTAAGGCTCACTGGCCTATAATTTCCTGGATTATCCTTACCGCCCTTCTTAAACAAAGGAACAACATTGGCTATTCTCCAGTCCTCTGGGATCTCACCTGTAGCCAATGAGGATGCAAAGATTTCTGTCAAGGCCCCAGCAATTTCTTCCCTTGCCTCCCTCAGTATTCTGGGGTAGATCCCATCAGGCCCTGGGGACTTATCTACCTTAATGCTTTGCAAGACACCCAACACCTCCTCCTTTTTGATAATGAGATGACTGAGACTATCTGCACTCCCTTCCCTAGGCTCATCATCCACCAAGTCCTTCTCTTTGGTGAATACTGATGCAAAGTACTCATTTAGCACCTCGCCCATTTCCTCTGGCTCCACACATAGATTCCCATCTCTGTCCTTGAGTGGGCCAACCCTTTCCCTGGTTACCCTCTTGCTCTTTATATATGTATAAAAAGCCTTGGGATTTTCCTTAATCCTGTTTGCCAATGACTTTTCATAACCCCTTTTAGCCCTCCTAACTCCTTGCTTAAGTTCCTTCCTATTGTCTTTATATTCCTCAAGTGCTTCATCTGTTCCTAGCCTTCCAGCCCTTACGAATGCTTCCTTTTTCTTTTTGACTAGGCTCACAATATCCCGTGTTATCCAAGCTTCCCGAAACTTGCCAAACTTGTCTTTCTTCCTCACAGGAACATGCTGGTCCTGGATTCTAATCAGCTGACGTTTGAAAGACTCCCGCATGTCAGATGTTGATTTACCCTCAAACAGCCGTCCCCAATCTAAATTCTTCAGTTCCTGCCTAATATTGTTATAATTAGCCTTCCCCCAATTTAGCACCTTCACCCGAGGACTACTCTTATGCTTATCCACAAATAACTTAAAACTTATGGAATTATGGTCACTGCTCCCGAAATGCTCCCCCACTGAAACTTAGACCACCTGGCTGGGCTCATTCCCCAATACCAGGTCCAGAATGGCCCCATCCCTAGTTGGACTATCTACATACTGTTTCAAGAAGCCCTCCTGGATGCTCCTCACAAATTCTGCCTCATCCAAGCACCTAGCACTAAATGAGTCCCAGTCAATACTGGGGAAGTTAAAATCACCCACCACTACAACCCTGTTACCTTTACATCTTTCCAAAATCTGTCTACACATCTGCTCCTCTACCTCCCGCTGGCTGTTGGGAGGCCTGTAGTAAACCCCCAACATCGTGACTGCACCCTTCCTATTCCTGAGCTCCCCACCTATTGCCTCGCTGCATGACCTCTCTGAGGTGACCTCCCGCTGTACAGCTGTGATATTCTCCTTAAACAATAATGCATCTCCCCCACCCTTTTTACATCCCCCTCTATCACGCCTGAAGCTTCTAAAGCCTGGAACATTTAGCTGCCAATCCTGCCCTTCCCTCAACCAAGTCTCTGTAATAGCAACAACATCATAGTTCCAAGTACTAATCCAAGCTCTAAGTTCATCTGCCTTACCTGTTATACTTCTCGCATTGAAACAAATGCACTTCAGACCACCAGTCCCGCTGTGCTCAGCAACATCTCCCTGCCTGCTCTTCCTCTTAGTCCTACTGGCCTTATTTACTATGTCCTCCTCATTTACTTCACTAGCTGTCCTACTGCTCTGGTTCCCACCCCCCTGCCACATTGGTTTAAACCCCCCTGAGTGATGCTAGCAAACCTTGCAGCCAGGATATTAGTGCCCTTCCAGTTTAGATGCAACCCGTCCTTCTTGTCCAGGTCCCATCTGTCCCTGAAGAGAGCCCAATGGTCCAGATATCTGAAACCCTCCCTTCTACACCAGCTGCTCAGCCACATGTTTAGCTGCACTATCTTCCTATTTCTAGCCTCACTGGCACGTGGCACAGGGAGTAATCCAGAGATTACAACCCTGGAGGTCCTGTTTTTTAACTTACTACCTAACTCCCTAAACTCCCCCTGCAGGACCTCATCACTCTTCCTGCCTATGTCATTGGTACCGATGTGTACCACAACCTCTGGCTGTTCACCCTCTCCCTTCAGAATGCCCTCTGTCCGTTCAGAGACATCCTTGACCCTGGCACCAGGGAGGCAACATACCTTCCTGGAGTCTCTTTCACGTCCACAGAAGCGCCTATCTATGCCCCTGACTGCAGAGTCCCCTATAACTATTGCTCTTCTGCGCTTTGTCCCTCCCTGCTGAACAACAGTGCCAGCGGTGGTGCCACTGCTCTGGCTGCTACTGTTGTTTTCCCCTGATCGGCCATCCCCCCCAACAGTATCCAAAACGGTATACTTGTTTGAGCTTGTTCGAGTTGAGGAAAAAAAATCTATAAAAAGACACAGCTAATAAAGACACACCATAAAACAAAGGAACAAGACACTACTGCTGAGAAATCGGTGTACCAGAAAGTAAGAATTGAAAACTAAAATTAAATACAGCTAAAATGAAATACAGCAAATATAAGAACTCAAAGCCTGGAGTTTCCACTCAATTGCACTTTTTTTGGCATTATTCCCTCGATATCGATGTAACTGCACAAAAGATCACAGAATCTTAAGAGCAAGTTTGTCGTCAGCTCAACTCGAGATTTTGCGATCATTTGCGCTAGTTTTATAAAATTCCCCTAGAAGTAGGACCTCTCCACAAAACTGGTCACACTCCCAGGGTGAATTAATCACCATTGGGAGTTTCTGCTAAATGCACTCGTTTACAGGCATTAAATTGGCTCCAAAAATTAAGCTGGATCTTTGGGGCACAAGGACACTAATTCAAAACACTGGACTGAATTTTACTGCCCCCCCCCTCCCCACCTCGACGTTGCGGGGTGGGTGGGGGGGTGGGGTGAAGGGTCCAGAAAATGCCACGGGCTTCGATGCTGGGAAGGCCCCGCCCATATTACTGGTGGCAGTGGGACCTCGTGGTGGCACCCCCCCCCCCCCCCACCCCCCCCAACCGCTGTTCGGCGACAGGACCATCATTTCAATATGTTAACTAATTAAAATTGAGGAATAATTATTTACCTCGTATTGCTGGCCGTCCCGCTCCGATATTACAGTTCGACCTCTGACCGGAGATCCGATGCGGGACACTGGTGGGGAGGGAGGAGGAGGTAAGTTTTTAGGTGGGGTGTGGGGGGGGGGGTGGTGGGGGAGAGGGAAAAAACTTACCTGATTGGTCGGGGGGTGATGGGAAGGGGTAAAGGTGTAAGTTTCTGAACTTTGAGGGAGGGGAATGTCGGGTACTCAAGGTAAGTATTTTGGGTGGGGGGAGAGGGCAGGAATGATATGTAAGGCTATTAGGGGAGTGGTGGGAGAGGGGCTGGAAAGATTTCTCTAATAATTTTTAATTTTTTAAAATTCACTATTTCTTTAAAAATTTAAGCTGTCAGTAAGGGCTCTAAGCCCTTTAAAAATGGTGCCAGTGCCGGCACCTGAGCAGTGGCACCGGATGCTGTTGCCAGGGATGGAGCGCCCGCCCATCCATGTCATCGGGGGTGAGGGGGGTTGGTCTGCCTCTGCCACGTAAATGATCGGCGGCGAGCTGGAAATATTCAGCCCAATGTTTCGAAAATATTTGAATTTAAAAAAAAATTACTAATGAACTGCCTACTGTATCCCAATCTAACTAGAAAATAGTTCTGCAAATTTTTTAAATGTAATTTTCATTAATGTAAAATCAAGTCACTCATTGGTGGTGGATTGACACTGTGATTTAAAATGCTTATCTTTTGTGATAAATTGTTTTCCAGCTGTATCAATCAAAATTTACCAAATTAAATATATCTTAAATATATCAAGGAATATTTTTTGAAGCAACATTTTTTAATAGTTACTTCTTAAAACGTTCCCAATTGCGCTGGTTCAAGGCAGATTTTGTGTCTTACGATATTCTAATGAATTTGAACAGAAACTCGGGGGAAAGAAAACACTTTTCAAATTGGCTACAGTTTTGGGTGCAATCTGTGCTGGAATTGCCCATTGTACCCAGTGAAAACTCTAACTGATTTTAGTCAAACCACATTGGTTATGCTAATTATTGAGAACCTAACTGTTTTAGAAAGATGTGATTTGTTACATCATAAAAAGCTGAAGCTATCTGCCTTCATAAACACGGCCAAAGACTGATTACTATTGACCGGTCAAGGAACTCATTGTGTTGAAGCTCTCTG
The DNA here is from genome assembly GCF_036365525.1 of Heterodontus francisci. Taxonomy (NCBI): domain Eukaryota; kingdom Metazoa; phylum Chordata; class Chondrichthyes; order Heterodontiformes; family Heterodontidae; genus Heterodontus; species Heterodontus francisci. The sequence goes on along the minus strand of NC_090374.1, from coordinate 137,105,219 downwards.
GAAACAACTATTCAAGCTTCTGAAACAAGTGATGTCTGCTTGATGGCGGATTTTCACTTGCTAAGAATTCAATGACGAACCATCAAATGTTGAGGGCTAAAAGCTAAAAGATTTGTGGTAATCATACAAAGACTTTCCTTATTCATCAAGTTGATGAAGTACCCGGGGTTGTTATTTCCTTGATTTAATGTTCAGGCGTAATCCTAACACAGAGTCAGAATTCTATGTGGAGGAATTCTTGGGCAATAATGACCATAATATTATAAATTTCAGTTGATCAGTAGAGTAATGGACATTGAAAATTCAATATTAATTCCAGATTAATCAGGCTACTTTACTAACATAGCAGAAGACTTGAATCAGGTTAATTGTCAACTTCATCAGATGGGTGTATTACTAAAACCAATACTGAAGAATAATGAAATATCATTAAAAACATATTAAAATGCAAGGAAGCTATATATGTCCCCAAAGTCAAAAGAAGGGCACATGGTAAGACAAAGTGAAAAATGCTGACTGGTCATGTAGAAGGACAAATTAGACATAAAACCGATTTTATAAACTAAAGGATAATAACCCACAGGAGAATAGAGACAAATATCTTTCAACAAAAGCTGCCATTGGAGGAGTTGAATTGTCATGGAGAAGATGATAGTGGACAACTGTGGTTGCAGTGGTAAAAGCTTTTTTACTATGTGAATAGTCAGAGGGCTATTAAAATAGGGCCATTGAAGTATTCCTCAGGACAGATTCAACTAGATTTCCAGGGTATGGCTGATGCCTTAAATGATTACTTTGCATCAGTCTTCAGTCCTGTGAATGATGCTCAATTACCAACAATTATTGACGTCAAATTTGAACAAATTAAAATATCTGAGACTATCTGCTTGAATAGAATTATCTGTTACTAACACTTATCTGGAATTAAATGGCTGCTGCTGCAGAAAACATTGAGCCGAAAGTATTTAAAGAGATGGGATTGTGCTTTGCAAACCCCTTACCCATATTTTTAACAGCTTGCTCCCTTGCACTGGAAGGATGTTGATGTAGTTTTGATTTTCAAAAAGGTTGGTAAGTGCCTGGGAACTATAGGCCCATTAATTTCACTTCAATCATAAGCAAGATACTAGAAAGGATCATAAAAGATGTTCTCTTTAGTCACCTGGATAGAGAAGGAATTATCAATGACACTCAACACAGCTTTTGGAAAAGAAAGGTCATGTCTTATTAATTTGATTGAATTTTCTGAACAAGTTGCTAGGTTGGTGGATGAGAATAGCCCAGTAGACATGCTATAAGGATATGCTTGGGGGAAAATGGGAAAGTTCATATTTGGGTCAGCATAAAATCCAGATTAACATAGCATGGACCTGATGCATAGCACTCTTCTGTGGTTGCAAATGTTCATACTTCGAGGGCACTGTAGAAGGAGCTGAACTCTGAATTTGACCCACGCACCTAAGCAGGGAGGGTTGATAATGAAAATTAATGACTCTCTCCTCTAGATTGACAGCCCTTAACATCATCACAAAAAGACATTTTGGACATAGCAAGTATAACATTCCTTACACTTCACTTTAAGCCCTGAAGATAGTTAATTATTAAACAAAGTTACCCTTCCCCATTAATTGAGGAATTGTTAGGTTGTACTCACCGAAGCCCACCACCAGGCATGGGGTATGGATGTAAAATTAGTGCCTGGCATATCATGTTCAACAGAGAAAACCAAAGCAGAAAAGGAAAATATCCCCATTGCTATAAAGAGGAAAAGGCAGCCAACCTGCTGGTAACATTGCTTCAATGTGAAACCAAATGCCCTCAGTCCAGTGGAATGCCGGGCAAGCTTTAAAATCCGGAAAATTCTCATCAGTCTCATGATCCTCAGCACTTGGCCAACTTTTCCCACTCTGCCCACTTTCTCAATATCCTGATCATGCCTCCCATAGTCTTCATCCTCAAAACATTCTAGCAGGACCTGGAGATAAAAGGGGAGGATTGCAATAAGATCAACTGCATTTAGAACGCTTCGTGCAAACTTCTCAATATCTGGTGTGGACAGTACTCTTAGAAGGTACTCTGCAGTAAAGAAAATGATGCAAATGCTTTCTACAAGTTCCATGTAGGTATGTCCACTCAGTTGGCCAGCTGGACTTTTGTACTGCATTTCTTCAACTGTGTTCAAGGCCATGGCTACAATGGAAACTAGCACAAACATACTGGAAGCCACAGCCACCATCTTAGCTATAACCGAAGAGAAAGGCTTTTCCATTAAGTTCCAGATTGTTCTTCTCTGGTGACCGCATATCAAGTCTCTGAAGTGCTCCTCATCTTCTTCCACTTCAAGTTCAGCTTGGAGCTGTCGTTGTATCTTTAGCTGCTCATTCAACTCATCTTGTCTCTCTTCAAAGGAGATTCTGCAGCACCTATTAGTGTTTTTGATCCGTATACCCCAGTAATGGATCTCTTCAATGAAGTTTCTGGGACAGAGCTCATTTTTGATCCACAAAACCCCTGTCCTGTAGAAGTTAAAGATATGGTGGAAGATTTCAGGATCTCGATCAAAGAAATATTCATTGTTTTTTACACTGTAGTCATCACACAGATCCAATTTTCTATTGGAATCAGTATATGTAGCCAGTTTTCCAATTCTGGTCTTAGGAAACCGAGCAGCAGCAATGTAGGTGATCTCGAACATTTTGCCTCCGACATTAATATTCAACATATAATCTTTTGAGGAAGAATTTGGTCTGTACTGGGGGACAGTTGGTAACTCTTCATCAGATTCTACATCATCATAATTAATTTCATAGATATCAGACCCAAGTTCTTGCATGGAGCTCCATGGTTTCAAGCCACATTCTTTCACAAATGCCAAGTCACTCGCTTGTTGCTGAGATGCTTTTAAACTCTCTTCATGTTTGTAGTTTGCAAACAGACTTAGGCGCCTCTGCTTAAATTTTAACATTTCTGTCTTTGAAAGAACTTACCCGATCAGTGGCAAGTGGATTGAACTGCATTGAGTTTATTAAAGAGTGTTAAAGACATGTTTGAGAAATGCTGCTGACCTCATTAACGTGCTGACAGAGAGGATCTAAGAGCTTAAGTGGTGATTTAGACATTATCCCATTTCAGCTGCATCCTCCTGGTGCCACTGACGTCTTTCATTTGTGCTCACTTATCAATCTATTATTTTTGTGGTGTGTGTGTGTGTGTGTGTGGAATAGATTAGACAAAATATTTCCTGGGTTATTGTCAGTCTTGGAAATTATGTTATTTATCTATAACCAATTATACCAATAAACTATTACAGTTTATGCTATTAAGTTGATAGCAGCATACTTACATCATTATGTAATCATTGGGGACATTACAATGTAAAATAATGAAAGATTTCATTTGAATTAATAATGAATACAATGTATCATAAGACTGTGCATGTAAAATAATACCCTGTAACTACTTTCTATTGTCCAAATAGGATTATAAGACAAGTATGACTCCTTTTAGGAGTAATCGTGAAACTGGGTGAATCAGTACAAACAAGTTGAAAAGAAGTCATAGTTAGGAAAAAAAATTGCAGTAATTAGCCATTTCTTCTTCCTCTTCCAACTGATGTAAAAGTAATAAGTGCAGTTTACTCTGCTACATATACTGAGGAAGATCCATGGAAAGACCATGACTGCTCTTGTATCTTAATCTTGTTTTCTAGCTTTACCTTATTCACATAGTATATTGAATTCTCCTTTACCCATGTGTTATGTTTTGGGGTTTTTACAGTATGTAGTTCCTTAGGTTCTGTATTACTGGGCACTCCTGTATGTGGATTTTGTGCCCTCGACAAATGATAATGTACCTTTACCTGCCCAATAATGTAACAAGATCCCAATTTTGAACAGAGAGCCTATGTCACTGTACTCCACTTTAACGGAATATATCATGTGCTGCCACATGATCTCATCTTTAGTAGACAGATATCAAACTATAGCCTAGCCCATAAACCACTAGGCAAATTTTTTGAACACTCATCACTCTCATAATGTTGCACAGAGGAAGTCAAAACTTTTTTTTATTTCCAAAATCTACTTTATTCATAAAAATCTGATAAAAAATACATTACAAAACAGTTCCAAACAGCATCAAGTCAAAAAATACAAACCGTGCAAAGGAGGTCAGTTTCCTTCAATGCAGGAGTGAGTTGCCTCACAACCCTTCCATTTCATTTTTCATGCCATATACATTTTACAGCAAACAAAAATTTTCCCAATACTGTTCGAGGGGTTTTCCATGGATCCAGCCCCTCAGTTCAGCTTGGTGGGGGGAACCTTACATAGAGGTCATTCACCATTGAGCCTTTAGGAAGTCTTCAGGTAGAATGAGAATAAAGGCAGAGAAAATTTGAACAGGGTGTGAGGATGTAGTTCTGCCTCCATTTTAAAGTCATATGTTCAGCCCTTTATATTTCTGTTATACATCCTATGTCCACACATAATGAAAACTGCCTATCTGAACTTGCCACACTGTAGTTGCACCCTTCCCCTAGTGGTGGCACTGCAAAGCCTTCACTGGAATGAGGTGTAATTACAAAATAAATTTACATAAAATGAATGTAAACAATTAGAAGGTGAAATTAAATTTTATATTAGAAGTTTTTATATCATAAAGACTTGGAAGAAGTTGGAATGAGTGAGGTGGTGCTGTAGTGGTAATGTCATTGAACCAGTAATCCATAGACCCAGGCTAATGCCCTGGGGACACAGGTTCACATTCCACTAGGGCACTTGGTGGAATTTAAATTCAATTAATTAATAAATTCAATTAATACAAATCTGAAATTGAAAGTTAGTGCTAGACTCAGTGAAGGTGCCATCAAACTATCATTGATTGTCATAAAAACTCACCTGGTTCACTGATACCCTTCAGGGAAGGAAATCTGCTGTCCTTACCTGGACTGGCCTACATGTGCCTCCAGGACCACAGCAATGTGGTTGACTCTTAACTTCCCCCTGAAATGGCCTAGCAAGCCACTCAGTTGTCAAGGGCAATCAGGAATGGGCAACAAATGCTGGCCTTGCCAGTGATGCCCACATCCTATGAAAGAATAAAAAAAATGTGAATATGTAAGTTGTATAGTAAAATGTATTTATGTCATGGAATGTTTCTTCTATAATATACATAAACCATAGAGTATAAGTTCTATGTAGTAACTTGCATAGAAATAATGCAATAAAGGTATTATGAATAAAAGCAAAATACTGCGGATGCTGGAAGTCTGAAATAAGAACAAGAAATGCTGGAACTACTCAGCAGGTCTGGCAGCATCTGTGGAAAGAGAAGCAGAGTTAACGTTTCAGGTCAGTGACCCTTCTTCGGAACTGGAAGGTATTATGAATGCTTGTTGCTGTGATGTTTTGACTGGAAGTGAGAAGCTACAGGCAGTACCCAGAACTGAACCCGGGTCGCTGGAGCTGTGAGGCTGCGGTGCTAACCATCGATGATTTATTTATTTATTTAGAGATACAGCACTGAAACAGGCCCTTCGGCCCACCGAGTCTGTGCCGAACATCAACCACCCATTTATACTAATCCTACACTAATCCCATATTCCTACCAAACATCCCCACCTGTCCCTATATTTCCCTACCACCTACCTATACTAGTGACAATTTATAATGGCCAATTTACCTATCAACCTGCAAGTCTTTTGGCTTGTGGGAGGAAACCGGAGCACCCGGAGAAAACCCACGCAGACACAGGGAGAACTTGCAAACTCCACACAGGCAGTACCCGGAATCGAACCCGGGTCCCTGGAGCTGTGAGGCTGCGGTGCTAACCACTGCGCCACTGTGCCGCCCTGATTTCTGATAATTGTAGGGATAGGTTGGGGGGAATACACTGAAATGGTGGAGAGGTATGAAATGTCAGGGGAGAACTCTGGAGAGGTTGGTGTTAGTGAAGTGTAGTGGTGAATGGATGGTAAAAATTTGAGTGACCGGAAGTACTGAAAAATGTCCAAAGAAAAATTGAGCTCCAGAGTTTTTAGGGCTGGGGGTTAGTACAAAAGGTCAGTAGGATGAGGTTGGAGAAGGAATGAGGGAGTTATGAAGGGAATGGTCAGGGAAATTCTATGGAGGAAAGGTAGAAATAATGTAAGAATTTTTAAGGGTTGTCCTGGGAAATGTAACAGAAGGTGGATTGTTAAAATGCACAAAGGTGAGATCAGGATTAAACATAGCAGAAGAACAACAAAGGTTGGAGTAAAAAAACAATGACCAGAATGGGAGTAAGATTAAAAGAAACAGAAATACTGGGAGCAGGTGATAGAAAGAGAAACAAACTTCGGGAGCAACATTAATAGTATAGAAATAACAAGAGGAAGAGCCAGAAAAGCATATCAATATAAAGAGCAGGGTTTCTAAACATATGGATGCAATCAGATGAAGCATCAGACACGGCTCTCTTAGACTTCAAAGATTGTTTTATTACAAAAAAAAAGTTTCAAATGAGTAAACTTTAACTAGAACTTATATCAACCATGTACAAATACTCTGATAAATGTTAAATAGAACCTTGAATATTTAGTTTTTGTTTGAGAAAGTTAAACTCTGTCAATTCAATACATTTTTACAGGAACTCTGATAAACTTAAATAGCTCCCTGAGAAATATAGTTTAATTACAAAAAATAATTATAACAATGTTTAACTTTTGTAAGTTCTCATGGTATAAGAAACATAGGTCCCAAAAAGCCTGGCTGGTCTGCCGTTCTGGCTATAACTTTGGCAGGAGATTGCTGAAATAGTCGGAAACTAAGCTGGGGGTCTGGATATGCTGGGTCTTGGTCTTTTGCTAAAGAAAAGATGGCTTTGTGGAGATGAACACCAGAGGTGAGGTGAGAGTGACTGCCCTTGATATCAAGGCAGCATTTGACTGAGAATGGCATCAAGGAGCCCTAGCAAAACTGGAGTCAATGGGAATCAGGGGGAAACTCTGGGTTGGATGGAGTCATACCTAGCACAAAGGAAGATGGTTGTGGTTGTTGGAGGTCAATCATCTCAGCTCCAGGACATCACTGCAGGAGTTCCTTAGGGTTGTGTTCTAGGCCCAACCATCTTCTGCTGCTTCATCAATGACCTTCCCTCCATCAAAAGGTCAGAAGTGAGGATGTTTGCTGATGATTGCACAATGTTCAGCACCATTCGCGATTCCTCAGATACTGAAACAGCCCAGCCCATTATGCAGCAAGACCGGGACAACATCCAGGCTTGGGTGGATAAGTGGCAAGTAACATTCGTGCCACACAAGTTCCAGGCAATGACAATCTCCAACAAGAGAGAATCTAACCATCTCCTCTTGATGTTCAATGGCATTACCATCGCTGAATCTCCCACTATCAACATCCTGGGGGTCACCACTGACCAGAAACTGAACTGGACCAGCCACATAAATACGGTGGCTACAAGAGCAGGTCAGAGGCTGGGAATTCTGCAGTGAGTAACTCATCTCCTGTCTCCCCACTGCCTGTCCACCATCTACAAGGCACAAGTCAGGAGTGTGATGGAATACTCTCCACTTGCCTGGATGCGTGCAGCTCCAACAACATTCAAGAAGTTTGACACCATCCAGGACAGACCAAGGCTTCTTAGACAGCTCCTTCCAAACCTGCGAACACCACCACCTGCAAGTTTCCCTCCAAGCCACACACCATCCTGACTTCGAAATATATCGCCCTTCCTTCAATGTTGCGGGATCAAAATCCTGGAACTCCCTTCCTAACAGCACTGTGGGTACACCTACACAACATGGACTGCAGTGGCTCAAGAAGGCGGCTCACCACCAAGGGCAATTTGGGATTGGCAATAAATATTGGCTTTGCCAGTGATGCCCACATTCCAAGAATGAATAAAAAATAGACATGGAAAATCTGAGAGAAGAAAAAGGAGAGCAGGGAGATGGGTAATTGTGTCTGCCTTTGCTTCACTGCATGAATGTACAGCACACAAACAGGCCATTTGGTCCAACTGGTCCATGCCGGTGTTTATGAGCCTCCTCCCACCCCTCATTATCTAAACCTATCAGCATAACTTTCTATTTCTTTCTTCCTTGTGATTATCTAGATTCCTCTTAAATCCTTTATAGCTGTGTCTTCTATACTAGCCGTAACTTTCTTCGTAAGCCAATTTTTACTAATCAGCTTGGCCAGATTGGAAAAGGGAGCAATATGTTTTTCTAGTGTTTTGTTGTGGATTACTTCTTTAGCTTGGATGTGTTAATTATCAGTTCTTAACACACTTACTGCCAAGGCAAGAGGTTGTAGGTTCAAGTTCCACTCCAAGACTTGAACACAAACATGTTAGATAACCCTCCAGCACAATATTATGGGAGGTACTACCCTTCAGGTGAATGTAAAAGATCCTATTGCACTCTGTTAAAGAAGAGCAGAAGAGGTGTCCTAGCCAATATTTATCTCTTAATGAACATCACAAACATAGGTTTTCTGATCATTATTACATTGTTATTTGTGGGAGTTCGATGTGTGTAAACTTGCTTCCATGTTTCCTACATTACAACAGTGATTGCACTTCATTGGCTGTAAAGCACTTTGGGACATCCAATGGTTGTGAACGGTGCTATATAAATGCAAGTGTTTCTTTTCCAGCAATAGTTTTTTGCTGCTCATCAAGCTGAGAGATGTTCAAGCTAAGGAATGGAACTCTTACCATTTTAGACAGCCAATTCCAGCATCAAGCATTTAGAACTGAATTGAAATGGTTGCAACTAATTTCAATAGGACATTTACAAGCAAATGATAAAGGAGTCCCCCTTCTCCTCAGTCAGATGAATCCAGATTCTAAAAGTGAAAGACCAGAATCTGACCCACTGTACCATTCAGTTCCCACAGCAGCAGTTTTTTTCCCACAAATTATGCATGATCCACCAAGTTGCTTCTGCTTTTGGATAGGTGTGTGTTTTTCTCCAGCTTTAAGTTCCAAATCTTAGCCTGTACTCACTTTCTCAATTTTTCTTCCTTCCTGGATGGGGAAATCACTGGGAACCCTTTTAAAACACATACAATATTCTATCTCCCTGATCTTCACATCTCCAGGAATGACCGTTGCATATAAATCTAATTCTCAAGCTACCCTTTATCACAAAAAAGACTGATTTGGTGTTAAATACAATCACTGAATTATTATCAGTTGAATGATTTTTAATCTCACATGCACATTTCTGTTGCATGCACACAAAAATTAGCAGTGTGTTTGATAATAAAGAAGAAAGCTGTAGACTGCAGGGAGATATCAGTATATTGTTAGGTGGGCAGAACAGTGGCAAATGGAATTCAATTGAGAGAATTGTGAGGTAATACATTTGGGGAAGGCTAAAAAGGCAAGGGAATATACAATAACTGGTAGGATACTGAGAAGTGTAGAGGTACAGAGGGAACTTGGAGTGCATGTCCACAGATCCCTGAAGGTGGCTGGACAAGAAGATAAGGCAGTCAAGAAGGCATACAGGATACTTGCCTTTATTAGCCGAGGCATAGAACATAAGAAATAAAAACAACAAAATGCTGGAAATACTCAGAGTTAACGTTTCAGGTCAGTGACTTTTCATCAGAAATGGCAAAGGAAATATAATAGGTTTGAAGCAAATAAAGTGGGGGTGGGGCAAGAGATAACAAAAGGCAAGGTGTTGATAGGACAGAGGATCACAGAGAGTAATTGACAAGGAGGTCATGGAGCAAAGGCAAAGGGCGTGTTAATGGTGTGCTGAAAGACAAAGCATTATTGTAGAAAAATGAACGGTCCAAAAACACAAACATGAAAAAAAACAGTGGGCGGGCCATGGTAAAAAAAAATGATGAAACTAAAATAAAATAAAAAGAAAAAAGAAAAAATGTAACTGAAAATAAAAAGGGGGGGTCCATCATACTCTGAAATTATTGAACTCAATGTTCAGTCCAGTAGGCTGTAGCGTGCATAATTGATAAATGAGATGCTGTTCCTCGAGCATGCATTGATGTTCACTAGAACACTGCATCAAGCCCAGGACAGATATGTGGGCATGAGAGTGAGGAGGGGGGGGGGGAGGGGGGGGGGGGGGGTGCGGTGTTGAAATGGCAAGCAACTGGAAGCTCGGGGCCATGCTTTCGGACTGAGCGGCAGTGTTCCGCCAAGCGGTCACCCAATCTACGTTTGGTCTCCTCAATGTAGAGGAGACTGCATTGTGAGCAGTAAATACAGTATGCTAAACTGAAAGAAGTACACATAAATCGCTGCTTCACCTGAAAGGAGTGTTTGGGGCCTTGGATAATGAGGAGAGAGGAGGTAAAAAGGCAGGTATTACACCTTTTGCGATTGCATGGAAAGGTGCCGTGGGAAAGGGACAACATGTTGGGAGTTGTGGAGGAGTGGCCCAGGATGTCACAGAGGGAACGATCCCTTTGGAATGCTGACAGGGGAAAGGAGGGGAAGATGTGTTTGGTAGTGGCATCACACTGGACGTGGCGGAAATGGCGGAGGATCATCTTTCGGATGTGGAGACTAGTAGGGTGGAAAGTGAGGACAAGGGGAACCCTGTCGTGGTTCTGGGAGGGAGGGGAAGGGGTGAGGGCCCTGTCAACCACAGTGGAGGGGAATCCTCGATTGAGGAAAAAGGAAGACATATGAGAAGTATTGTTGTGGAAGGTAGCATCATCAGAGCAGATGCATCAGAGATGGAGAAACTGGGAGAATGGAATGGAGTCCTTACAGTAGGCAGGGTGTGAAGAAGTGTAGTCGAGATAGCTGTGGGAGTTGGTGGGCTTATAATGAATATTAGTAGATAGCCTAACCCAGAGATGGAGACAGAGAAGTCGAGGAAGGGCAGGGAAGAGTTGGAGACCATGTAAAGGTGAGAGAAGAGTGGAAATTGGAAGCAAAGTTGATAATGTTTTCCGGTTGGGGGCAGGAGCAGAAAGCGGCACTGATAAAGTCATCAATGTACCGGAAAAAGAGTTGAGGGGTGAGGGCAGGGAGGGCCTGAGTAGGACTGGAACAAGGAATGTTCGACATATCCCACAAAAAGACAGGCATAACTAGGACCCATAGCAACACCTTTTACTTGAAGGAAGTGAGTGGAGTTGAAGGAGAAGTTGTTCAATGTGAGAACAAGTTCAGCCAGGCGGAGGAGGGTGGTGGTGGATGGGAACTGGTTGGGCCTCTGTTCAAGGAAGAAGCAGAGAGCCCTCAAACCGTCCCGGTGGGGGATGGAGGTATAGAGAGATGGACGTCCATAGTGAAGAGGAGGCGGTTAGGGCCAGGAAACTGGAAATTGTCAAAATGACGTAGGGTGTCAGTAGAGTCATGGATGTTGGTGGACAGAGACTGGATCAGGGGAGAAAAGATAGAGTTAAGATAAGAAGAAATAAGTTCAGTGGGGCAGGAACAGGCTGAAACAATGAGTCTGCCAGGACAGTCCTGTTTGTGGATTTTGGGAAGGAGGTAGAAGCGGGCTGTCCAGGGTTGTGGGACTATGAGGTTGGAAGCTGTAGAGGGAAGATCTCCGGAGGAGATGATGTCAGTGACAGATAGTACAGATAAGTACAGATAGAATATAAGAGCTGGGAGGTTATGCTTGAACTGTTCGGCCACCACTGGATTACTGCATACAGTTCTGGTCACCGCACTATAGGAAAGATGCGATTAGACTAATGAGAGTACAGGGGCGATTTATGAGGATGTTGCCAGAACTGGAGGATTTTAGTTATGAAGAAATATTGGATTAGCAGAGGCTGAGGGGAGACCTAATTGAAGTGTATAAAATTATGAGGGGTCTAGACAGAGTGAATAGAAAGGCCCTATTCCCCTTGGTTGAGGGGTCCATAACCAGGGGGCATAGATTTAGGGTAAGAGGTTTAGAGGGGATTTGAGGGGAATTTCTTTACTGCGAGGATGGTGGGGATTTGGAACTCACTGCCAGAAAGGGTGCTAGAGGCAGAAATTCTCATAACATTTAGTAAGTACTTGGATATGCACTTGAAGTGCCGTAACCTACAAGAGAGGGAAAGTGGAATTAGGCTGGATAGCTACTTGTTGGCCTGTGCAGAAAGGATGGGCAGAATGGCCTCCTTCCATGCTTTAATTTATATGATTCTATGCAGATTTCCACATTCTTCCCTAGTCAGTCCTGATGAAAATTGCTTTTGATGGGTTTTGCCAGTTTTCTTGATTGGATCCTTGTGATGTTTAATTGGAAAGGAATAAGCCACTGATGTCGTTAAAATGCGCTATTTAATTTTTCTAAACTACTTTTTGAAATGTTATTTTCCATTAGTTATGTCACCTGTAGCCCTAACCTTTCTCAATCTTGTTTTTACCTGCCAAACTTTCTACCGTTGGGATGTCAACCTTAATCCTTGGGGCATGCAGATCTGTGGTCATTGACTTCAGAGGGAGTCTGTTGGATCAGTGGGCACCTTGGCCAGGACCCGCATACACTGGGGCCCAGATCTGGGCCAAAAAATCTGGATGAACCTTTTGGGGTGAACTCTCCAGCTTCCGTAAACAACACAATCATCAGGGGAGATTGGGGGCTGGGCAGGGTCTGGGGTCTCCCTGAATCAGGAGTTAATACATGCTGGGCCTTCTGAGGGGCCTGGTGTGTAGTCAGTGAGGATATACTTCGTTATACTGTTAGCAGCATCGAATGAAGTTAGAAGAAATATTTGAACCTGAAAACTTGAATCAGGAACATTTTATTTTACTGAGCACAATGCTATGATATGGCACATAACTGAATATTTTACTTTTGTACTATTTTTACATGCTTCTAATCAGTTCAATCACCTAGAGTCTCCCAAGGATCTATCCTTGGCCTTCTCCGATTACACATCTACATACTGCCTATTGGCGATATTATCTAAAAACACATCATATGTACTGACGACACCCAGTCTTACCTCACCATCATCCTTCTTGACCCCTCCACTGCCTTTTATTTGTCGCGACATTAAATGCGGCAGCTCATTTAAATGACTGGGGTGGACCGCACCTGCTGCGCCCCCACCACCGGATGACCTGGAGGGGGCGGGTGGACTGTCCCCGGCAAAGGCATCAGGCACCACTGTGCAGGCGCCGACACCATTTTTAAAGGGCTTCAAGCCCTTCAATTTAGTTTAAATATTTAAAGATATTGGCCTTTTCTATTTTATTGAAAAAATTAATGTAATGTTTCTTACCCCTCTCCTACCCCCTCCTATGACCATATAGTTCATTCCTTGCCTCTCCCCCCACTAAATAATTACCTTGCATATCTGACCTTCCTCTCCCAAAGTTTATGAACTTTTCACTTCAACCCCTTCCCTACATCAATCAGATTGATTTGACCCTGCTCTCCCCCCACCGCATTGAAATACTTACCTGTTCTCCCCTCCCACCAATGTCCTGCATCCGATCTCTGGACAGAGATCCGAAGGCGCGGGAGTGCCTGCCACCGGCAAGAATATCGCACCGGGACTGATGGCAGGAGTGGGTAAGTATTTAATTCATTATTCAAATAAATTAACATTTAAAAATTTTGATCCTGCCGCCGAGCAGCACCACGAGGCCTCGCTGCCGCTAGCAATATGGGGCTGGGATTTCCCAGCGTAGAGGTCTGTGGTGGGCTTCTCCCAGAGGCATTTTCCCGTTTCCCCCACCTTGACCCCCAATGTCGAGGGGGTCTGTAACATTTGCCCTGTGTGAGCTGAAATTTCCTCCAACTAAATATTGGGAAGACCAAAACCTTTGTCTTCGGTACCCACTACATACTCCATTCCCAAGCTACAGATTCCACCCTTACTCTGGCCACTAACTGAGGCTGAACCAGACTGTTCGCAATCTTGGTGTCCTATCTGATCTTGAGATAAGCTTCGACCCTATATTCTCTCCATCAAGATTACCTACTTCCACCTCCGTCACATCGCCTGTCTCCACCTCTACCTCAGCTCACTTGCTGCTAAAACATTCATCCATGCCTTTGCTATCTCTAAGTCAGCTATTCTAAAGCTCTTCTTGCTGGCCTCCCAGCTTGTACCCACCATAAACTCTTGCTCAACCTAAACTCTTGCTCATACCCTAACTTGCACCAAATCCCATTCAACTATCACCCCTGTGCTCACAGACCTACATTGGTTCCCAGTTAAGCAACACGTTGATTTTAAAATTCTTACCTTTGTTTTCTGCATAGCCTCACTTCTCCCCCATCTTTCTAACCTTCTCTGGCCCGACAACCCACCGAGATCTCTGCGCTGCTCCAATTCGGGCCTCTTGCACATCCCTAATTTTAATCACTCCAATACTGGCAGCTGATTATAGCTGATTAGGCCCAAAGCTCTGAAATTCCCTCCTTAAACCTCTCCAACTCTCTATCTCTCACTCCAAGTTTAAGATGCTCCTTAAAACCTACCTTTTTGGCCAAACTTTTGGTTATCGTTCCTAAAGCTCCTTATATGGCGCAGTATCAAATTTTGTTTGATAATGCTCCTGTGAAGAGCCTTAGAAGATTTTATGTTACAGGTGCTATATAAATACAAGTTGTTCTTGTTGATAATGCATTGTTATGATTTTCAAGAAGCAAAGGGATGAACTGATTGTATGTTGTTGACACAGATTAAACCTTGAACTATGTACCATCAAAGTACAATATAGTTATTTTTTTCTGATTAGGCAGTGAATTCAAGTTAAGAGTGTTAGGTTTGCTTTATCCTCCAACTCTTGTAACTTCAGAAAGAAGACACTTTAAAATACTGGAAAGCTACTCTGAAGTTGGGACATTGAAGTTGCATGTTCTGGTTAAAGCAGGCATATTGTCATGGATGGTTAAGATTTAATGCCTTCTACACATACTTTTCCATGGCATCTGCGTATTTGGGATGCCAAACCAAAAAGGGACAACTGACATCTTTCCATGTCCTCTCTTTTTTTCTTCAAGAATTAGCAAGTATTTGGCTGAAGTATTCTTTTTTGTCTTTGTTTGCAACAGAGCTCTAAAGAAAAAAATCTCTATTTTTCGGTGAACAGGTGTGTGCGAGTGTGTGTGAGGGGCTAAGGTAAAAGGGAACATTCATATCTCAATCTGTGTGATAATGCTTTGCTTCGTTACTGGTTAAGTCTTGTTTTATAACAAACCAATAATTTTGTTGTTTATGAAAGAAATCTGGTTGGTGTATTTTATTCTGAGATAAAGAGCAGAGTCTATGATTAACAGCATCGGTAACTGGGTAAACATTTTAATACATGTTGTGACCTATGGAGAAGTGGAACTAGGAAAAACAGTGCACTCCTCCCAGCTCGGTCGTAACATATAATTGGGGGCTCATCTGAGATTAAAACAAATGCTGTCGACGTACAATTGTAAGTGGGGCAATAATTATTGAAAAGAGGAAAAGTAAAAAAAAAAGATTTATGGTGCACATAAAGTTTACACTACCGAAATGTCTGTATGAGTTGCTACAACCTTTTTGGGGAAGGAGGATGTATCCCTGAGTGATTTAAGAAACTTAACCAAGGTTAGATTAAAGGAATTGGCAGAAATATTGGAATTAGAGTTGAAACCAGGAGCTAAGAAAGCATACATAATTGAAGTAATAGCACAGCATTTACAATTAGAAGAAGAAGGCGGCAAACCAGATGGTAGTGCAGTTGAATTAGCTAAAATTCAGTTGCAGATGAAGCAGCTTGAACTTGACAAAGAAAAAGAAAAAGAAATAGAATTGGAAAAACCTAAGGTTGAATTTCAAAGAGAAAGTGAAAGAGAAGGAAGGGAATTTGAATTTAAAAAGATGGAACTAAGGCGAAGGGGTGGTCTTGACTCCAGTGAAAATTTTGGGAAGTAAAGTTTTGACTCCAGCCCAGGACCCAGTGGAGAGCTGTTTAAATTTGTACAAACCCTCCCGAAATTTGAGGAAAGGGACGTAGAGGCATTTTTCATTTCTTTTGAAAAGGTAGCCGTACAGATGAAGTGGCCAAAGGAAAGCTGGTCACTGCTTATGCAAAGCAGGTTGATGGGCAGAGCTCATTCTGAAGGCGGAGGGTGAACTGCCAGATGTTGTGGAACACATCGGTACCAATGACATAGGCAGGAAGAGTGATGAGGTCCTGCAGGGGGAGTTTAGGGAGTTAGGTAGAAAGTTAAAAGACAGGACCTCTAGGGTTGTAATCTCGGGATTACTCCCTGTGCCACGTGCCAGTGAGACTAGAAATAGGAAGATAGTGCAGCTAAACAGGTGGCTGAACAGCTGGTGTAGGAGGGAGGGTTTCAGATATCTGGACCATTGGGATCTCTTCAGGGACAGATGGGACCTGTACAAGAAGGACGGGTTGCATCTAAACTGGAGGGGCACAAATATCCTGGCTGCTAGGTTTGCTAGCGTCACTCGGGAGGGTTCAAACTAGTGTGGCAGGGGGGTGGGAACCAGAGCAGTAGGACAGCAAGTGAAATAAATGAGGGGGAACTAGTAAATAAGGCCAGTAAGACTAAGAGGAAGAGCAGGCAGGGAGATGTTGCTGAGCACAGCGGGACTAGTGGTCTGAAGTGCATTTGTTTCAATGCGAGAAGTATAACAGGTCAGGCAGATGAACTTAGAGCTTGGATTAGTACTTGGAACTATGATGTTGCTATTACAGAGACTTGGTTGAAGGAAGGACAGGATTGGCAGCTAAATGTTCCAGGATTTAGAAGGTTCAGGCGGGATAGAGGGGGATGTAAAAGGGGTGGGGGAGTTGCATTACTTGTTAAGGAGAATATCACAGCCGTACTGTGGGAGGACACCTCGGAGGGGTCGTGCAGCGAGGCAATATGAACAAAGAACAAAGAACAGTACAGCACAGGAAGAGGCCATTCGGCCGTCCAAGCCTGCGCCGATCTTGATGCCTGCCGAAACTAACACCTTCTGCACTTCCGGGGCCCATATCCCTCTATTCCCTTCCTATTCATATATTTGTCAAGATGTCTCTTAAACGTCGTTATCGTATCTGTTTCCACCACCTCCCCTGGCAGCAAGTTCCAGGCACTCACCACCCTCTGTGTAAAAAACTTGCCTCGCACATCCCCTCTAAACTTTGCCCCTCTATGTCCCCTAGTAACTGACTCTTCAACCCTGGGAAAAAGCTTCTGAGTATCCACTCTGTCCATGCCGCTCATAACTTTGTAAACCTCTGTCATGTTGCCCCTCCACCTCCGTCGTTCCAGTGAAAACAATCCGAGTTTTTCCAAACTCTCCTCATAGCTAATGCCCTCCAGACCATCCTGGTAAACCTGACCCGAAACGTTAACTCTGCTTCTCTTTTCACAGATGCTGCCAGACCTGCTGAGTGGTTCCAGCATTTCTTGTTTTTAATCCTGGTAAACCTCTTCTGTACCCTCTCCAAAGCCTCCACGTCCTTCTGGTAGTGTGGCGACCAGAATTGCACGCAATATTCTAAGTGTGGCCTAACTAAAGTTCCGTACAGCTGCAGCATGACTTCCCAATTTTTATACTCTATGCCCCGACCGATGAAGGCAAGCATGCCGTATGCCTTCTTGACTACCTTATCCACCTGCGTTGCCACTTTCAGTGACCTGTGGACTTGTACGCCCAGATCTCTCTGCCTGTCAATACTCCTAAGGGTTCTGCCATTTACTGTATACCTCCCACCTGCATTAGACCTTCCAAAATGCATTACCTCACATTTCTCCGGATTAAACTCCATCTGCCATTTCTCCGCCCAAGTCTCCAACCGATCTATATCCTGCTGTATCCTCTGACAATCCTCATCACTATCCACAACTCCACCAACCTTTGTGTCGTCCGCAAACTTACTAATCAGACCAGCTACATTTTCCTCCAAATCATTTATATATACTACAAACAGCAAAGGTCCCAGCACTGATCCCTGCGGAACACCACTAGTCACATCCCTCCATTCAGAAAAACACCCATCCACTGTTACCCTCTGTCTTCTGTGACTGAGTATCCATCTTGCCAGCTCACCTCTGATCCCGTGTGACTTCACCTTTTGCACCAGTCTGCCATGCGGGCCTTGTCAAAGGCTTTACGAAAGTCCATATAGACAACATCCACCACCCTTCCCTCATCAATCATCTTCGTCACTTCCTCAAAAAACTCAATCAAATTAGTAAGGCACGACCTCCCCTTCACAAAACCATGCTGTCTCTCGCTAATAAGTTCGTTTGTTTCCAAATGGGAGTAAATCCTGTCCCGAAGGATCCTCTCTAATAGTTTCCCTACCACTGACGTAAGGCTCACCGGCCTATAATTTCCTGGATTATCCTTACCACCCTTCTTAAACAAAGGAACAACATTGGCTATTCTCCAGTCCTCTGGGACCTCACCTGTAGCCAATGAGGATACAAAGATTTCTGTCAAGGCCCCAGCAATTTCTTCCCTTGCCTCCCTCAGTATGCTAGGGTAGATCCCATCAGGCCCTGGGGACTTATCTACCTTAATGCTTTGCAAGACACCCAACACCTCCTCCTTTTTGATAATGAGATGACTGAGACTATCTGCACTCCCTTCCCTAGGCTCATCATCCACCAAGTCCTTCTCTTTGGTGAATACTGATGCAAAGTACTCATTTAGCACCTCGCCCATTTCCTCTGGCTCCACACATAGATTCCCATCTCTGTCCTTGAGTGGGCCAACCCTTTCCCTGGTTACCCTCTTGCTCTTTATATATGTATAAAAAGCCTTGGGATTTTCCATAATCCTTTTGCCAATGACTTTTCATGACCCCTTTTAGCCCTCCTAAGAGCAAGATGGATACTCAGTCACAGAAGACAGAGGGTAACAGTGGATGGGTGTTTTTCTGAATGGAGGGATATGACTAGTGGTGTTCCACAGGGATCAGTGCTGGGACCTTTGCTGTTTATAGTATATATAAATGATTTGGAGGAAAATGTAGCTGGTCTGATTAGTAAGTTTGTGGACGACACAAAGGTTGGTGGAGTTGCGGATAATGATGAGGATTGTCAGAGGATACAGCAGGATATAGATCGGTTGGAGACTTGGGCGGAGAAATGGCAGATGGAGTTTAATCTGGAGAAATGTGAGGTAATGCATTTTGGAAGATCTAATGCAGGTGGGAAGTATACAGTAAATGGCAGAACCCTTGGGAGTATTGACAGGCAGAGAGATCTGGGCGTACAGGTCCACAGGTCACTGAAAGTGGCAACGCAGGTGGATAAGGTAGTCAAGAAGGCATACGGCATGCTTGCCTTCATCAGTCGGGGCATAGAGTATAAAAATTGGGAAGTCATGCTGCAGCTGTACGGAACTTTAGTTAGGCCACACGTAGAATATTGCGTGCAATTCTGGTCGCCACACTACCAGAAGGACGTGGAGGCTTTGGAGAGGGTACAGAAGAGGTTTACCAGGATTAAAAACAAGAAATGCTGGAACCACTCAGCAGGTCTGGCAGCATCTGTGAAAAGAGAAGCAGAGTTAACGTTTCGGGTCAGGTTTACCAGGATGTTGCCTGGTCTGGAGGGCATTAGCTATGAGGAGAGGTTGGAAAAACTCGGATCGTTTTCACTGGAACGACGGATGTGGAGGGGTGACTTGATAGAGATTTACAAAGTTATGAGCGGCATGGACAGAGTGGATACTCAGAAGCTTTTTCCTAGGGTGGAAGAGTCAGTTACTAGGGGACATAGGTTTAAGGTGCGAGGGGCAAAGTTTAGAGGGGATGTGTGAGACAAGTTCTTTACACAGAGGGTGGTGAGTGCCTGGAACGTGCTGCCAGGGGAGGTGGTGGAAGCAGGTACCATAATGACGTTTAAGAGGCATCTTGACAAATACATGAATAGGATGGGAATAGAGGGATATAGACCCCGGAAGTGCAGAAGGTTTTAGTTTAGGCAGGCATCAAGATCGGCGCAGGCTTGGAGGGCTGAATGGCCTGTTCCAGTGCTGTACTGTTCTTTGTTCTTTGTTGTTCATCAAGTTTATGCCATGCTTTCTGAGGAGGCTACTGCAGATTATGAGGTGGCAAAAAAGGCTATTCTCACTGCTTATGAGTTGGTACCTAAAGCGTACAGGCAGAAATTTTGGAACCTCCGGAGACAGTCTGGGCAGACTTATATAGAATTTGAGCGGGTAAAACAAATTATTTTTGATCATGCGAGCACTATGAGGCATGTATGAGAACCTGAGGGAACTGATTCTCCTGGAAGAATTTAAAAATGCACTCCTTCCGTTAGAAAGGAACCATGTAGAGAAACGGAAAGTTTCAACAGCCAGACAGGCAGCGGAAATCGCTGATGATTATGAGCTTGTGTATAAGCCCAAACCCTTTGTCCGTCAACCCCACAAACCTGAGAAGGATAGAAGGTGGGAGGGTGAAAGGAAGGCAAGTAGCTGGGGACAAGAAAGGACAGTTGGAACGCCCCGGGATCTCCTTTTCAGGCCAGGAAGAAAGATCCTGAAGGTGGAAGTGAGGTCCGCAAGTCTAAGTGTTACCATTGCCACAAGGTGGGACACCTTCATGCAGAGTAAAGGCCTGTGGGTCTGGAAAAAAAAACCTGACCCAAACCCGACAGAACGGCATCAGACCCGAGCCCAACCTGACCCGAGTCCTTCCATTTTTTCCCATGCCCGACCCAACCATAGTGCACTCACTGTACTTAACACTTTTGGATGGATGGAATGGAAGGAAGCTGCAGCATGAGCACGATGACGTCATAGAGATGCTCACTCGCTCACTGTGCAGACTCAGAGTCTGTGGAGTCCAGATGCACGTTTCTGTCTTTGACGTCCCAGACTCCCAGCTCAGGCAGGCTTTTCAAATTTTGACGCTTACTTACTCAACTTCCCTTTTCCTCCCAGTAGAGCAAAAGGTAGTACTGTGTGTGTCCGACTCGGACCCGGCCCAACCCGGACCTGGCCTGACCCGGACCTGGCCCAACCGGACCCGAGCCTGAATGCCGAGCCCGGAAGAGTGACCCGACCCAACCCAACCTGAACCCAACACATGTCGTCGGGTCCCATCGGGTTCGGGTCAGGTAGCAGGCCTTTAATGCAGAGTCCTGGAAGTTGCAGGGTAAACCCATGGGACTTATTGGGGTACTGAAAGCCAATGCAGAGAAATGGGCCCTGATCAGGCTGTAGCTCTGACTGCAACTGTAAGGTCAAGTACAAAAACTGCTGAGTGCGGGGGATGTGAGTAAGATACCTGAGAGTTAGAGGGAATTCTTGTCAAAAGGAAAAGTAACTCCTGATCCCTCCAGTGAGGCAGGTAAACCTATAGTTATATTTAGGGTTACAGGAGCCATCCAAACTCTTTTGCTGGGAAAAGGCGTAACTTTTCCACCAGAGAGCGCATTGAATGCCAAGGTTTTAGTGAGTTGTATCGGTGGGGAGCATATACCCATACCTTTGTAGTGGGTGGACCTAGAGTGTGACCTACTGTCTGGTAACTGTTGGAGTTGTCCATTGTTTGTCTGTAGATGGAGTTGACCTACTCCTGAGGAATGATTTGGCTGGAGCAAAAGTAAAAGCTACTCTAGTAGTCAAAGAAAACCAAGTGAAGTTAAAGAGACAGAACAGTTGCAGGAAAAGGTTCCAGGAATTTTTCCTTCATATGTAGTGACCCAAGCAATGGTTGAACAAGTTCCATTGTTGGAGGTAAAATTAGCACCACAGTCAGATGTTTGAATATCTGAAACTTTCTTTGGGGATTTGGATAATCTGAAGGAAATGTTCAGTAAGTCTTCTCTGAACAAGGCTCAGCAAGCTGATCCAGAGTTAAATAAAGTGGCACAATTGGCTTTAATGGAAGTTAAAGCAAAGGGAGTTCCAGGAAGGCTACTATATTAAAGATGAGATTCTGATGAGGAAGTGGAGACCTCCTCGCAAACCTGCGGATGAAGAATTGACAGTTGTTCACCAGATAGTGGTACCGCCCAAATATCACTCGGAAATATTAAGGATAGCCCATGAAATTCCTATAGCAGGACATGTGGGGATCCGGAAGACCCAATCGCGTATAGGTCGACATTTTTACTGGTCAGGTCTTTCCAAGGACATGGAGCAGTTTTGTAAAACGTGCCAAACGAGCCAGATTTTGGGAAAACTGCAACCTGCCAGAAAACCGGCACCTCTAATTCCCATACCAGTTTTTGGGGAACCATTAGTAGGGTGTTGGTAGACTGTGTAGGACCTTTACCAAAAACAAAAGCGGGACACCAATATATACTCACTATCATGGATATGGCGACTTGGTTCCCAGAGGCCATTCCCTTGAGAACAATTTCTGCTAAGGTAGTGGTAGAGAAGTTAACCCAGTTCTTCACTAGATATGGATTACCAATTGAAATTCAGTCAGATCAAAGTTCCAATTTTATGTCTAAAATTTTTCAGGAAGTTTTGGGTAATTTGGATATAACACAGTTAAAGTCTTCAGCATACCACCCACAGACACAAGGGGCTTTAGAAAGGTACCATCAGACCCTCAAAACAATGATGAGGACATACTATCATGAATATCCCCATGATTGGGATAAAGGGCTGGAATTTCTTTTGTTTGCCACTAGGGATTCACCTAAAAGGTCTACAGGTTTTAGTCCTTTTGAATTAGTTTATGGACATGAGGTAAGAGGTCCTTTAAAACTATTTAAAGAAAAGTTTTTAGAACAGAGGGACAAATCTTCTGTGTTAGATTATGTATCTGTGTTCTGGGAACGTCTCACGAGAGCCTGCAAAGTGTCTCAGGAACATCTAAAAGGTTCCCAAACAATCATGAAGAAATGGGCAGACAAGCATGCCAAGACACGAACATTTCAACCAGGGGATGAGGTGTTAGTATTACTGCCTTAACAGGGTGAACCAGTGAAAGCATGGTTCAGTGGTCCATATAAAATGGTCAAAAGAATTGGTAAAGTAAATTATTTGATTGACACCCCCGATTGCCAGAAAATGAATCGATTGTGTCATATCAATATGTTGAAACAATATCATTGCTAGGAGAAGGATAAGCAAGCACAGGGTATGTCAAGTAGTAAGGATAGTGAAGGATGAAAGGGATAGTGAGGATGAGGCAGAAGGAGACTTAAACAATTCCCAAATTGAACCTCCTGCTGTCTAGTTAGCTAATACTGAATTGTTAGGGAGATTGGACACTATGCTTTCATATTTAGATGCATAAAAATGAGAAAACCTAACAAGGCTACTCACAGCTTTTAAAAGAGTCTGAAGTTACAATCCAGGATGCACAACCTTAGCCATACATAATGTGGATGTCGAGGAATACTTTCCTATAAAACAGTATCCTTATTGCTTAAGTCCAGAGAAACAGGCCCAGGTAAAAGCAGAAATCCAATACATGCTGGAAAACCATCTAATTGAACCCAGTCAAAGCAGCTGGAGTTCCCCAGTGGTGTTAATGCCTAAACCTGATGGTTCAACTAGATTCTGCATAGACTACAGAAAGGATAATGCTATAACAAAGGCAGACTCCTACCCAACACCTCGCTTGGAAAACTGTATTGACAGAGAGGGCAGTGCCACATTTCTTACAAAAATAGATTTGTTAAAGGAAGCTAAAGAAATATTGCCCTTTGTCACACCAGATGGTCTTTTCCAATGCAGGGTAATGCCACTCAGGCTAAAAATGCCGCAACCACTTTTCAGAGGCCAATGAACCAAGTGGTAGCCAGTGCTCCTAACTGTGTGGGTTACCTTGATGATGCGGTGGTATACAGTGATACTTAGAAGGAACACTTGGAACAACTAGAAGTTCTGTTTAAAAAATTACAATTGGCTGATTTAGTGATAAACCTTGCCAAAAGGGAATTTGCAAAGCCAGAGTAACCTATCTCGGGCACATAGTAGGGCAAGGACAAGTGTTGCTAAGAATGGCAAAAGTACAAGCATTGATGGAGTTCCCTACTTCTGGGATTAAGCGAGAAATCATGAGGTTCTTGGGGATGTGTGGTTTCTAAGGCAAGTTTGTTCCAAATTTTAGTACTATAACTGCTCCACTGATGGACTTGCTACAAGAAAACCAAGGTAGTGTGGTCAGGTGAGCGCCAAACATCTTTTGAGAGGCTGGAAGCCATTTTGATCAATGAACCAATGTTGGCTGCTCCAAATTTCACGAAGCCCTTCAAGGTAGCAATCGATGCGAGTGTCCTGGGGGTCGGTGCGGTCCTGTTACAAGATGATGAATCAGGCATAAAAAGGCCAGTGCGATTCTTTTCCAAAAAGCTAAATTGACACCAAAAAAGACATTCAACAGGGGAAAAAGAAACCTTAGGCTTATTACTAGCTCTTAAGCATTTTGAAGTCTATGTCTGCCACAACTACAGAGAGATACTGGTATATACTGATTATAACCCTCTAACCTTTGTGGAAAAATTCAAAAACCAGAATGCCAGACTGTTTGGATGGAGTTTACTATTGCAACATTATCACTTAAAGATTATCCACATTGTGGGAAAAAATAATGTAATTGTGGATGCTTTGTCGAGGATTTAACTTTGCTTAGAGTTATCTGAATGCAAAGATGGTACAAAGCAGAACTGTATGTATTAGCTACAGGTAAAGAGTGAATGAGTATGAGTGTGAAAATGTGTTTTAAAGTATTTTTCATCTACAGTTTTTTTCCCACTCTTTGTAATGAAACACATTTGAAAATGGCATTTCATTCTTCCAAGGATGGAGGTGTTACAACAGTGCTTTTATATTTTTTGTTATGTATTTTATTTTTGAGGACTCATGTATTTTAGAATTATGGACATTGTTTTATTTGGGAAACTGAAAAGGATTCCATGGATGATTTTTCACTGTGGAAATTGAAAGGACTCTGAGAGGACTTGGTTTATAAACAACCATTACTGGAAGTCACTTCTATTCAGATAAATACCTAGCAAGGGGCTTTTCGACTTGGGGGAGATGTTTACAGAGAAGTGACTGGTCAAGATTTATAGGGGTCAGGAGGCTTGACTCTTGAGATATTGTTTTGGTTTTGCTTTAAACAGTCAGTTGGGGTTTGGACCATGTTCTGCAAGGAGTTTAAGAATCAACCTGCCAAGGACAAAACCCCAGCTCAGCCTTTTTCCATCTCTTTGAGAAGCACTTACACTCACTTCTGAGAAATAGATGCTGCATTCCTCCTGAAAAGCCTGCCAGAAACTCCTGTTTCCACATTTCTTCTGGAAAGCCTGACCAACTGATCCTCAACGTTGCCAGAAAAGAACTGTTTTATTTATTTTATTTAGAGATACAGCACTGAAACAGGCCCTTCAGCCCACCGAGTCTGTGCCGACCAACTACCACCCATTTATACTAATCCTACATTAACACCATATTCCTACCACATCCCCACAATTCCCCTACCTACACTAGGGGCAATTTATAATGGCCAATTTACCTATCAACCTGCTAGTCTTTGGCTGTGGGAGGAAACCGGAGCACCCGGTGAAAACCCACGCAGTCACAGGGAGAACTTGCAAACTCCGCACAGGCAGTACCCAGAATTGAACCCGTGTCGCTGGAGCTGTGAGGCTGCGATGCTAACCACTGCGCTGTTCTAGGAAGATTCCAGAGATAGCCATCTACGCGTATTTGGGACTCCAAACCAAAAAGGGACAACTGACATCTTTCCATGTTTTCTCTTTTTTTCTTCAAGAATTAGCAAGTATTTGGCCAAAGTATTCTTTTTTGCCTATTTTTTGCAACAGAGCTTTAAAGAGAAAATCTCTGTTTTGCTGTTAACCGGTTTGTGTTTGTGTGTGTGTGTGTGTGTGTGTGTGTGTGAGGGGCTAAGGTAGAAGAGAACTCTCATATTTCAATCTGTGTGTTAATGCTTTGCTTCATTACTGGTTAAGTTTTGTTTTGTAATACTGATAATTTTGTTGTTTATTAAAGAAAGCTGGTTGGTGTATTTTATCCCGGGATAAAGAGTAGAGTCTATGATTGACTGTATTGGTAACAGGGTAAACATTTAAATATATGTTGTGACCTGTGGAGAAGTGGAACTAGGAAAAACAGTGCACTCCTCCCACCTCAGTCGTAACAAATGTCATTCCAAATTGAGACCAAATAAGACCAAATAAATCTTTTGGTTATACCTTTAAATGTTCTGTCTTGGAATAACCAACTGTATTGGCTACATGAATACAGATAAATCAATTACTTGTTCGAAGCCTGATAAATTTATTGCTATTTTCCCAATATTACTCTACTCAGATCATGGCTGTCCTTAAATAGGTAGCAGACAATTTGCAATTCTTTAAATCAGAACCCATTTATCCTGCAGTTCAATGTAAACAAACACCAGAAATTATAATATATATACAGATGAAGATGATTAGAAAGCTGCCACAGTCTAACAGAAATGCAACATTTTGATTGTACACCTTCTACAACACAGGGCATTAAATGTAAATCATTTGTAATGTTTTATGCTTGGCTCAGGATTGTTTAGACACATTTTCTGCTTGGATTATGATCTCTGCACACAATTAGTAAATAGAAAGTGATTTAGTACAGCTTTGGAAAGGAGTTGTATAAATAAGCAGAGTTCAAAAACAACCCCACCAATTTGCAAACCTCCATGCCACTCAGCCTCGTTATTCATTCAGCACATCTGGCAGCACCTGTTCATCTGAAAGGTTCTCGACCTGAAACATAACTCTCTTTCTCTATCCATAGATGTTGCCTGACCTGCTGAGTATTACCAGCATTTTCTGTTTTTATTTCAGATTTCCAGCATCCATGGTATTTTGCTTTTACATTCATTCAGCACAACGATTCAACAATTGAATGTATAAAAAAAATAGAAATTCTTACACATATATTTCTATCAAAAGTCTTGTGACTGGGAAAAACTTCCTATTTATCACACTTATTTTCACTGTCACAGTATTTTGTCATCTCTGGGTGTACCTGTTTAATACATTCAATTCTTAGGGTTATATACTTAGATTATATTTGCCTTTTTGTTTTGCTCATTAAGGTCATCTCCCAGATTTGTTCCACTAGATGGTGCTACAGGTAAGTTCACATTTAATATTTTTTTTAGAGATACAGCACTGAAACAGGCCCTTCGGCCCACCGAGTCTGTGCCGACCATCAACCACCCATTTTATACTAATCCTACACTAATCCCATATTCCTACCAAACATCCCCATCTGTCCCTATATTTCCCTACCACCTACCTATACTAGTGACAATTTATAACGGCCAATTTACCTACCAACCTGCAAGTCTTTTGACTTATGGGAGGAAACCGGAGCACCCGGAGAAAACCCACGCAGACACAGGGAGAACTTGCAAACTCCACACAGGCAGTACCCAGAATCGAACCCGGGTCCCTGGAGCTGTGAGGCTGCAGTGCTAACCACTTATTTTGAACTAAACTCCCTACAGTTAAATTTTTGTTTTACTATGCTACTTGTTTTATTTTTATTTTGCTAACCTGCTAACACATTCATGCATCTTGGTCCTCTCACATTTCCACCCTCCTTCTCTCCCCTTGGGCTTGCTGTCACAGATCCTCCAGTTGTCCTCTCTCTATTTCCCCTGCGTTTCTAATCCCTGGCCCTCTCAAGAAAGGGAACTTTTCACCTCACTGCAGGAACGAGAAAGGGATGTGTATTTAAATTTAAACATTGCATAACTGACTGTCTTTAAGAGGTTAGGACAAATGAGTCCACCAATATTTGTAGAGAGCAAGTTTGACAGCCATGGCAGTAAAATTACAAACTTTGTTGTAGCCTTTTCAGTAATATCTGATGATTTTAATTTGCACAAACATTGAACATGATGCCAATTAATTGAGATAAAATATCAAAACTATAGATTTGTTTTGTACAGTGAAACCTCCTTCGAATGCTTATAAGTAACTAACAATCCCAAAAGTCTTGTCGTGACACTACTTAATACTCTTAAGCCCTGCTTTGCGCAACAATTTGAATTTGACTAAGGTAACTATATCCTTTCAGTCGTGTTACTGTACATTCAATTTGTCTTGTCAGCAATGACCATATTAAATTATGTACACATTATTTTACAGGCACTCAACCTTAACTTGGCATCAGATCTGTACAAGCAAACAAAATGTACCATGACCTGATTTTTACAAAATACTGAGTTGAACATGCTGTACAATATTCTGAACACAACAGGTATTTTACTGCATCTATTGTATTAGTGTAAAGCCACCCATACTGTAGACGATTATCCTTTTTTCCCTTGTCTATGTACTGTGCGCTACTTGTGCCTGCGTCCAAGCCTCTCTAAGTATTATTCTTGGGGTTATGCAAAACCAGTCTAAGGCTACTGATTTTTTATTTGTCTACCCTGAGGTGTAGAGCAGAAAATAGCGACTCAATAATGGCATATCTGAAAGCTGAATCCCATCAATATGAATGTTATTCTTTTAATCCAGCTGCAGACTCAGTCTCAATGATTCTGAGTGAAATTCGCACTAGAAAACCAGAGACATGAATGGTCGGAATTTTACGCAGCCCCAGCGGGTCGGATGGTGGCGTGGGGGCGATGTAAAATTGAGCGGCAGGCTCCGCGAGGCCTAACCGCCCCGATTCCGCCTCCGACCAAGTTTACGGAGGTCTGGCGGGGGGGGGGGGGGGGGGGGGTGAGAAGCGGCCCGCCCGAGGCCAATCAAGACCCTTAAGTGGCCACTCAACGGCCCTCGCCTGCCTCCACGGGTAATTTACCCATGGCAAGTAGGTGTGCCGGGGACGTGAAAGGCCGCCCAGCTATAGCTGCTGGCCTTTCCACACCCCGGGGGGGGGGTGGGGCCTGGCAATCGGGCACAGGGTGCCTGATTGAGGGCCGCCCCCGCCTCCCAACCCCGGGATCCAAGACGCTCCCTCCCCCCAAACGACCACCCTAGCCTCACCAGGGCATGACTGATTCCCCTGGTGAGGCAACCCAAACTTACCTTCAGTCCCGGCTCCTTTGTATCCTCCTTGGTCGGCTGTGCTGTAGTCCCAGCAGTGGCCACCGCTCCCAGTGGCGCTGCTGAGACTAAGAGCTGCCAGCTCGCTGATTGGCCGGCAGCTCACTGAGGCGAGACCTCCTCCCTCAAGTGGGTGGAAGTTCTGCCTCGGGCCAATTAAAGCCTGGGGATCTGTAAAATACTGGACGGATCCCCAGGCTGGACGGAAGCAGGTTCGGCACCGACATTTATGTCGGAGTCCGGCTCTCATCCGCCCAGCGTAAAATTCCGGCCAATGGCACAGGTGGATGCTGCAGGCAGACTGTGATGTTTATTTGCTAGCCCTAGAAGAGTCGGAGAATTTACTCTTATGAACTCCCAATGATTGTCTCAATGATTTGCTTATAACATCCTACAAAGAGGCGTGATTTGAGATGAAAATCAGATTATGCTGAGTTATGTTTTATACTTCATTGTGAGATTCATCAGAACTAATCAAAGGTCAAAGACCTGAAACATTAACTCTCTCTCTCCCCAGGTGCTGCCAGACCTGAATACTTGCAGCATTTTTTAATTTTTGAAAATTTGTTCATGGGACACCAGTGATGCTTCAAGGCTATACTTTTAGCTCATCCAAAGTTAGCCCAAGAAGCTTTCTCCTTGAATCACTACAGTCCAAAGTAATATTCAGGAATTCCAGGATATTACTCAGCAGAAATGATGAAATGGCAAGTCAGGATGATGTGACTTGAAAATGATGGTATTCCCACACAGCTGCTTTTGCCTTTTTCAATGTGGAGGTTGAAACTGAGAGGCTTGTCTTAGTAATCTTGTATATTGCACCTATGGCACTCACTGTGGGTTGTTTAAGAGTGGATATTGAGCCTGATGATGGGAACCAAGTGAACTGCTCTGTCCTGGATGATGTTGAGCTTGTGTTTTACAGCTACATCTACAACCATAAAAGGCAAGCAGTAAGGATTCCATTACCCTCTTGGCTTGTGTTCAAATCCTACCATGACAACTTGTGAAATAGAATTCAACAAATCTGGTAAGTAGTGGGCCAGCAGCAGGAAAATAAACACAAAATCTTTTAGATTGTTGTAAAAATCCAACGGGCTCAATGCCCTTCAAGGAACAGAGACTGCCACCCCACCCAACTCACACTGGCCTGCTTGCAACTCCAGTTCCCCCCACTGCTGTTGACTCTTCATGGCATGCGATAGACTAGCAAATCACTTCAGAATTCAATATAATAAAACACAACTTGTCCAACTGGTAGCATAAATCCACAAGAGAAGGAACACAGTGGTATAATCCAGAGGGAATCACAGAAAGTCTTCAACATTAATACTGTAGCCCAAAGCTTCACAAACAAGGTCAAGAAAACCTACTGATCAACTATCTCTGTACATTTAGTCCTGTTCAAATTTTTCCCATCAACCCTGCCACCACAATAGTTAATGGGTTGTGGAACAAACATTTCTAACTTATACCAGATCAAAAAAGTGTAATTGCTGTTTGTTTTACATGAGCTATCAGATGTACTATGAGCAAATATTTTGTTCAAAATTGCAAACAGGAGTCCATCTATTCAAAAGGAAGCAGCAAAGGCTCTGGTAACCACATTCTTTCATATCAGCATGTGATAAAAATTGTGCCAAAAGATTGTTTATAACGCTTTATCAAAAGTGACACTTGTACCAAATGAAGGAGCAGAGGCAGTTTGAGGGTGGAGTTCTGATACAGAACTGGACAAGTTGGTACAGCTGTTCAAGCAGACTCTAGTCCTTAGAAATGGCGACGAGTGTACAAAGTGTATTGCTAGATACATAAATCATTTGTTAGGCTGCAGTTAGCATATAGACAAAAGTTTCTGCTTTGGACACAATCTGTAATCCTGGAGTAAATTGCACTAGCTTTCAGATGATGTTTTAGTTCAAGTTTCTGCTCAAACTTATCTGCATAACAAATATACAGGGCTGAATTTTACTAGCCCTCGGATGTCAGGATTGTGGCAGGGGGGCCAGGAAAATTCTTCTGGGAGAGGCCCGCCACGCCAGGAAGGCCCCATCGTATTTTATCAGCGGCGACAAGGCCTTGGCGTGACCCCCTTTTCTCTTTTACTACAAGTAGTATTCCCTTTACTTTTTATTCTGGGGCATCCATTACTCTCCTGTTTCTAGCACATCTTCCTCTCCCCATTGCACTCGCTCAAATCCCATTATGTTGACCTTTTATCAGAACCAGCAATTGTTACAAACCTGAACTATTAACTTTGCCCCAAATGCTGACAGACCTGCTGAGTGTTTCCAGCATCTGCAGTATTTTGCTTTTAGATAAAGCAACTCAAGAGCCTCTTTGAAAGCATGCAAATGGACGCAATTAGCAGAAACTGGATATTAAATCTAGAGTGTGACTGGTTTGTGGGAAGGCCTGTCTTCCAATACTTAAACTAGTAAAGATGACAAGCTATTTGCTTGGTTACTGGATGTAACTTACCCTTGAAATTTTCTCATGCTGGTTTGGTCAATTCTGGGGGAATTGTACTGAACAGCACAAACTAGTGGAAACTGATAGCATTTACTTTTATGGGGATGAGGATGAAATTAGGACTAGAACAGCAGTGAAAAAAAAAATCAGTGACCAACAGGTCCAGCACAAACAAGTCCCACTATAAACAAGCTTGCTAGTAATTAATGGGTAAAGACAAGGGCAAAATTGGAAAAGGTAAATAAAAAAAAAGTGGCAAAAGGAAGGGTAGGAAAGTCAAAGCAAAAGGCAAACCACAAGTAAAAATCCAGGAATATAGAATAGCATTCTACAATCATAAAAAGATACATGCTAGTCCATTTTGCAGTCCTTGCCCATTATTTTGCCTTGGTTTCACCCATACCAAGATGGGTGGATATGTAATGGTCAAAGGTTAGAGTAAGAACTGATAGATCAAAAAAAAAAGTGCCTTGTTTGGATGGATGGTACTTGCACATTTAAATAGCCTGGAAAAATAGGCTGAGGCAGTTATTAGAAAAGGGGATGTTGGAAGACTAAGACTCAAGTATTTAAAATAACTTTTCCCTTAATGTTGGAAGTAGCCTTAGTCCAAGATTTGTATAATTTCTGGAAACTGACTGATGCATAAAGGTTATTCTTGGTCAATCTTATTGAATTCTGAACAGTATAGTTAATTATACCTACATTATCCTAGAGTTCAAAAAAATTAAAGTACTGCACAATGTACTTTTGATAAGTCAATGGAATCAGGGGAAATGAACAGAAATGGATAGCAAGTTGGCAACAAAATTGTATTTTTGTTGAAATTGGCATTTGAAGGATTAGACCAATTACCATTTGTGGCTGGACTTGAGAAGCTGTAGTAAAATTAAGATTTGATGAAACCAAAATTGGAGAGGAGGACTGCAAAACAGTAGTCAACTTGAATAGGTGTAATTGGCAAATTAACTTTAATATTGACAAGTTATTTATGCCAAATGGAGGTAATCAGGCCACAAATGCAAATAGCAATGCAAGTTGATAAGGCCATTAAAAAGCATGGTGTTCATTTCCAGAAGAATGGAATTGACAAATCTATCAAATCTGTGTCCCATAATGGGAGTATTGAACAGTTCTTATTGTTACTCAAGATAAAGACAATAAGACTAGATTAGAATGATTAGTAGAACTGAGGTTATATGCATGGACAAGGTGGTACTTTAGCAGGGGGGGGGGGTGGAAGTGGTGAAAGAAAGGTGGTGGCTCAGATTTAGGAAAGATGGGTGCTTCACTGTTGACTGCAGAGGAGATTAGGCATAAATGCAAGGGTTACTAATTAAGAAACTTTACTGAAAAGACTGTGCGACTCCCCATTTTAGGAAATAGAGGTGAAAGCAGATGCCTCACTTTGCAGTATAGAATTTGTTGGCCTATAATGGAAGAGAACAGAAAAGCTGCTTGTGTATCTTCCCCCCAAAAAAGAGGAATATTGCTTAGACATAGTTATATAGTAAATAAAAAAAAAACTGGCTTTATCAGTTCAAACAATTCACTGGCTCAATTTTAGAGCTACAGTGCTCTATGTAGGGAAATGGAGTCAAGGAAATGAGAAATTAGTACTTCAACTCAGATCAAAATACTTCTGCAATTATGATTTATTTCATTTAACACATTTACATTGTTTTCCAAACCATGGCAATTAAGTTAGAAATTTATATTGGTCATAAAAATTTACCTACAAATCTTGGCAGTTTGGTATTGCAGTTCTGTCCCTTTACCCCAGCTATTGCAAAGATATTTACAGTATTCAAAATGCTTAGATTTATTTACAAATCTTTATACAACAGTATCTTTTAGATACTTGTCTGCATTTGCCACAAAGGCTTCATGTGAAAGTGCTTGCAAAACTACTCAATACTGCAAGATTGAGGAATGATACAACATGTGACATTTACTTTAATATTTACATGTAGTAAAAAATTCTGTATCCACAAGCCACTCATACTGCTGCATCTTGGAGAGTGGTGCCACTGAGGTGAATATCAAACTGTAGATTGATAAAAGAATCCATCCAAAATAAATCAAGCTGAATCATCTTCTGTCTTGACAATTGATATCTAAAATTTAAATTGCAAGTTAGAGGCAGACTGGCCACTATTGTATACATGTTTAAAGAAATGTTTAGATAATGGAGTATGTTGATTACTAGAAAGTTCTTCGCTCATCTGATACACATTTGTAGCCATGTTATTTACTGGAAGAGGAATGGACTCTTTGTAATAAGCTGTAGTCATTTGCTCCAATCTACATTGGACCAAATTAGCAAGTTACAGCACAGGTCAAAAGCTGATTACAAGTATAATTCATTAGGTATAATGAATTAAATACAGAAGATCTGCCAGTTACCAATGAAAGGTTAATAGAAAGATTACAAATAGTTACTGGTGAAGTTGTAGAATCAACTCCAAACAGAAGTGCTGGCTACTTATATTACAAATTGTGTCAAAGGTCAACCTAAGCTGGCAAGGTTCTCATTATATAGTTAGTGGAATTTGCCAGAAACTACACTCCAAAATTCAGTATGGACTATTTGACAGGCTTGTTAAAAGTTCAGTAGTTACTCAGGTAAGGCATCAGGGTAGATTACAATCCTCTTCTACAAACTAGATTACTTACTGCAGGATAGGTATGACCAACTGCTTGACTTTGTCTGTTGAGGTCAATGTTCAAATCATCCTCTGTAGTTTTCAAGTAGACAGGATTATCAAAATTCATACTTTTTGTGTTCTTGTTTTGCCAGTTGCGCCATGCAATGTAACCAGCCACACATGCTATTGTCAAAAGCACTGAAATGAGAAATTAAGTTGGACTAGATCAGAATATTCAATGTAACTGGTTTGCCAAACTTTGATCAGTCCTACACCAGCTCCAAGAAATAGAAATTGCCATTTAAGTGGCTGAAGGAATGCCTTTAAATGCATTTTTCTAGGATAAGGAGACAGTGATGAGAAATCATTGAATCCAAAGTTCAAGAATGGCAATGGGGATGGGGCAAGGGGACAAGTGCAAATGACTTCTAGTAGAAGAGTTTAAAAATCTGTTTGGGGACAAAATTATACTCTACTTGGAGCCAGCCTTGGGAATAAGAGCTAGTGCCCAAACACTCACTTGTGGGTGGGGGGGGGGGGGGGGGGGGTGGAAATCCAGCATTGCAATACATTTAAAATGAAAGGCTATATTCAGCTGTATAAACAAATAAACAAAGCTGAAACTCAAATGCCATACTGCTTGCCTTGCATCTTGTAGATACAAGGTTAATTCATTTCCTACTTACAAACAGGAATGATAATCCAGACAGCTGCTGATCCTTTTCCAAACTGGCTCGCTTGAAGTGGGATACTTGAATTTACATCTGCAATAGTGCACAGGTTAAATTCAGACGACTTGTGCCAGTTTTTCAAATCTAGAATTAGAGAAGACTTTCCACAATTCAGAATCACTGCTTCTTTCAGCTACAGTTGGGGTACTTATTAATCCATCAACAGCTGTGCTGAAGGAGGGCACTATGGAGGACTCGAGCAGTGAGGCAATATGGACAGAACTCAGAAATAGGAAGGGTGCGGTAACAATGTTGGGGCTGTACTACAGGCCTCCCAACAGCGAGCGTGAGATAGAGGTACAAATATGTAAACAGATTATGGAAAGATGTAGGAGCAACAGGGTGGTGGTGATAGGAGATTTTAATTTTCCCAACATTGACTGGGATTCACTTAGTGTTAGAGGTCTAGATGGAGCAGAATTTGTAAGGAGCATCCAGGAGGGTTTTCTAGAGCAGTATGTAAATAGTCCAACTCGGGAAGGGGCCATACTGGACCTGGTGTTGGGGAATGAGCCCGGCCAGGTTGTTGAAGTTTCAGTAGGGGACTACTTTGGGAATAGTGATCACAATTCCATAAGCTTTAAAATACTCATGGACAAAGACGAGAGTGGTCCAAAAGGGAGAGTGCTAAATTGGGGGAAGGCCAACTACACCAAAATTCGGCAGGAGCTGGGAAATGTAGATTGGGAGCAGCTGTTTGAAGGTAAATCCACATGTGATATGTGGGAGGCTTTTAAAGAGAGGTTGATTAGTGTGCAGGAGAGACATGTTCCTGTGAAAATGAGGGATAGAAATGGCAAGATTAGGGAACCATGGATGACAGGTGAAATTGAGAGACTAGCTAAGAGGAAAAAGGAAGCATACATAAGGTCTAGGCGGCTGATGAAAGACGAAGCTTTGAAAGAATATCAGGAATGTAGGACCAATTTGAAACGAGGAATTAAGAGGGCTAAAAGGGGTCATGAAATATCTTTAGCAAACAGGGTTAAGGAAAATCCCAAAGCCTTTTATTCATATAAGGAGAAAGAGGGTAACTAGAGAAAGGATTGGCCCACTAAAGGACAAAGGAGGAATGTTATGCTTGGACTCAGAAAATGGGTGAGATTCTAAACGAGTACTTTGCATCGGTATTCACCGAGGAGAGGGACATGACGGATGTTGAGGTTAGGAACAGATGTTTGATTACTCTAGGTCAAGTCGGCATAAGGAGGGAGGAAGTGTTGGGTATTCTAAAGGGCATTAAGGTGGACAAGTCCCCAGGTCCGGATGGGATCTATCCCAGGTTACTGAGGGAAGAGAGGAAATAGCTGGGGCCTTAACAGATATCTTTGCAGCATCCTTAAACACGGGTGAGGTCCCGGAGGACTGGAGAATTGCTAATGTTGTCCCCTTGTTTAAGAAGGGTAGCAGGGATAATCCAGGTAATTATAGACCGGTGAGCCTGACGTCAGTGGTAGGGAAGCTGTTGGAGAAGATACTGAGGGATAGGATCTATTCCCATTTGGAAGAAAATGGGCTCATCAGTGATAGGCAACATGGTTTTGTGCAGGGAAGGTCATGTCTTACCAACTTAATAGAATTCTTTGAGGAAGTGACAAAGTTGATTGATGAGGGAAGGGCTGTCGATGTCATATACATGGACTTCAGTAAGGCGTTTGATAAGGTTCACCATGGCAGGCTGATGGAGAAAGTGAAGGCGCTTGGGGTCCAAGGTGTACTAGCTAGATGGATAAAGAACTGGCTGGGCAACAGGAGACAGAGAGTAGCAGTAGAAGGGAGTTTCTCAAAATGGAGACGTGTGACCAGTGGTGTTCCACAGGGATCCGTGC
This sequence comes from Heterodontus francisci, assembly GCF_036365525.1. NCBI lineage: Eukaryota > Metazoa > Chordata > Chondrichthyes > Heterodontiformes > Heterodontidae > Heterodontus > Heterodontus francisci. Next base: position 137,068,597 of record NC_090374.1, on the reverse strand, counting down.
TGGGACCACTGTTGTTTGTGATATACATAAATGATTTGGAGGAAAGTATAGGTGGACTGATTAGCAAGTTTGCAGACGACACTAAGATTGGTGGAGTAGCAGATAGTGAAGGGGACTGTCAGAGAATACAGCAGAATATAGATAGATTGGAGAGTTGGGCAGAGAAATGGCAGATGGAGTTCAATCAGGGCAAATGCGAGGTGATGCATTTTGGAAGATCCAATTCAAGAGTGAACTATACAGTAAATGGAAAAGTCCTGGGGAAAATTGATGTCCAGAGAGATTTGGGTGTTCAGGTCAACTGTTCCCTGAAGGTGGCAACGCAGGTAAATAGAGTGGTCAAGGCATATGGCATGCTTTCCTTCATCGGACGGGGCATTGAGTACAAGAGTTGGCAGGTCATGTTACAGTTGTATAGGACTTTGGTTCGGCCACATTTGGAATACTGCGTACAGTTCTGGTCGCCACATCAAAAGGATGTGGATGCTTTGGAGAGGGTGCAGAGGAGGTTCACCAGGATGTTGCCTGGTATGGAGGGCGCTAGCTATGGAGAGCTTGAGCAGATTAGGATTATTTTCATTAGAAAGACGGAGGTTGAGGGGGGACCTGATTGAGGTGTACAAAATCATGAGGTATAGACAGGGTGGATAGCAAGAGGCTTTTTCCCCCCCAGAGTGGGGGTTTCAATTACTAGAGGACACGAGTTCAAAGTGAAAGGGGAAAAGTTTAGGGGGGATATGCGTGGAAAGTTCTTTACGCAGAGGGCGGTGGGAACCTGGAACGCATTGCCAGCGGAGGTGGTAGATGTGGGCACGATGGAGTCTTTTAAGATGTATCTAGACAGATACATGAATGGGCAGGAAGAAAAGAGATACAGAACCTTAGAAAATAGGTGACATGTTTAGAGAGGATCTGGATCGGCACAGGCTTGGAGGGCTGAAGGGCCTGTTCCTGTGCTGTAATTATCTTTGTTCTTTGTTCAATTCCTCATCTCCTGCAGGATTAACTGGCCTGAGTCTGAATTTGATAATTTTAATGGTACACCAAAAATCAAATGGTAATCTTACAGGAAGTCCAAAAAATTAGTCCAATAAATTGGAGGGGAATTGCTAGAGACTTGAGGATTAAAGTTGCTTGGAGTGTTCAATATCATTAGTGACAACTTGATCTCTGCAATATTACTGTTCTTGCAGGAAGAATGCTCAGATCAGTCTAACTAGCGAGATCTTTATCCTTCCCTCTAGAGGGGAGGGAGGGATACTGAAGCACCAAATGAGTGAAAGACCAAAAAGGTACTTTTGGCTTCTGAAACTCTAGTTTACAAGGAGCACACAAAAACCCACTTTCAATGAATGATTTCTGGGAAGTTTAGTTTAACTGGACATAACAGGATTCAATGCTACAATCTAGTTGAGGATGCTTGCTTTTCTTTAGCGAAGTACTGCTGGGGCATGTAGCTAGAAGCATAGTCACCTCACTCTACACAAGTTCAGGCAAGCAAATGGATAAGAGAATCCATGGATGATCTTTACCCTGATGCCCATGTGCAATTATTAGCTGGAGGTTAGTGGATAATGCTAGACTAGGTCCTGTACTTTCTCCCCAGCTCAAGGACTGAGGCTAGGGCCAAACTAAATTCAGTAGGAAATTGAACTGGGATTTACTTAGCTTTAAAAAAAAAGCAGCAGGTATGCCAAGCTCTAAGTGAGATTAAGCAACTTCAGGAATAAGACATTAGGTTTTTCTTGCCCTTCTCCACCTGAGATCTTGCACCAATATATAGTGGATTCAAAGCAAGGTTTATAACACTGAGCACAGGTTTTTACATATACAGTAGGACTTTTCTGTAGTGCCTATGCCATAAAGGAAGTCATTTAATCTAGTGTTGCATTCTGGTGAATCACTACTAGAATCATTACCTCTAGAGCCAGGCAGGATAGTTGATATGGTTACATGGGGAGCTGCAAGTGCTACAGATGTAGAAGACACGATGTGAGCACGTCCAGTAGTTGCAGTTCCTTTTAAGAAAAAATTCAAAGCAAAAGATACATGTCAAACATGAAATTGTGATAATGCAACTTGAAATTCAAATGGCAGATTCATATAGGAAGACAGTTAAGCAATGTAGAGTAACAGCTAGGACCCTGCTCATGCAAAATTTATGCAATTTGTGAAAGTTTACTTTCACAGTTGGAGTATAGTACCCTTTTCCAAGTGGCTGAGTACAAGCCTCAATTTATCTAGGCTGAGGGTATTTTAGTAACTTGCTTCAGTTTTCATTTCCTTCCACTGAAATCCAGAACTAAAGCCTCCAGCACTAACATTTGAAATTTACAAGTTTACAACTTGACAAAACCCAATCTTGCAACCTTGTCAGTTGCTAAAAAGAGCATTTAGTGCAGCTAGAGGCCCAAAATTGGGCAATTTTCCAGTTGGTTAGCTAACAGAATGAAATGTTAATTTCATCAGACACTTGTCTATAGCCTTCAAGTGACTTTAAAAAGTTGAAGTGTTAAAGTGTTGGGTGGCAGTGGTTAGCACTGCAGCCGCACAGCTCCAGTGACTTGTGTTCGATTCTGGGTACTGCCTGTGTGGAGTTTGCAAGCTCTCCGTGACTGGGTTTTTGCCAGGTGCTCCAGTTTCCTCCCACAGCCAAAGACTTGCAGGTTGATAGGTAAATTGGCCATTATAAATTGCCCCTAGTAGGTAGGTGGTAGGGGAATTGAGGGAAGTTGGGGGATGTGGTAGGAAAATGGGATTAATGTAGGATTAGTATAAATGGGTGGTTGATGGTTGGCACTGACTTGGTGGGCCAAAGGGCCTGTTTGTGCTGTGTATCTAAATAAAATTCTCTGCTAGGTACTGAGCTAAGGGATTCATTTAGGGGCATCAGGTTTTTAACAGTAGCATATTGATAATGTTACTGTACTATAAATTGAGGCCTGGACAAATGCTAGAGAAATTAGTTCAAATCCACCACAACAGCAGAGTTTAAAAATCAATTTCTAAACCTAGAAAAAAAGTCATGGTAGTAATGATCATGAAATGAGACTCAAGGGCTATGTGTCCTTCAGGGAAGGACATCAGTTAGCTTTCTGATCTGGCTTACATGTGATTTGACCCACATCAAGTGTTTTTATCTGAAATGGCCCTTTGAAGTGGCCTAGTTAGTTGTATCCAACCACAGCAGAGAAGTCCAAGAATAAACTTGATTGACCCCCAGCATCAATCCAGGTGCTGGAAGTGTCAGGTACACCCTCTCCCAAAGTCCTCCTCAGCAACATCTGGGGATTAGTCAGCCTGGCTTGGTCTGAATTTGAGGTGTTGCTGGCAAGGCCAGCATGTGTCACCCATCCCCAAGTGTCATTTTAAGTAGTGAGCTGCCTTGAACTGCAGTCCATCTGGTGTGGCTGCACCCACAGTGCAGTTCTAGGATTTTGACCCAGTGAAGAAACAGCAATTATAGGTCCAGGTCAGAATAGTGTGCAGCTTTTGAGGGAGGGGTGGGGGTGGACTTTCAGATGGTTGTGACTGGTGCCCTTGTTCCAGGTGGTAGAGGTTGTGGGTTTGAAAAAGAAAAAGGTTGAGTTGCTGCAGTGCTTCTTATGGTACACCACAACTGGTGCAGTGGCTGTGCAGAGGGAATATAAAAAAGGTAGTAGTGAGGTGATCAAGTGGGCTGCTTTGGCCTGGATGTAGGGCTTCCTTTGTTGGAGCTGCATTCATCCCAGGGATGAGATTATTCCATCACACTGACTGGACCCTCCAAACTTGTAGACTGCTACAGCCAGTGACTTGGGGAGGCCAATTACAATTCTGCTTTCAGAAATTCAACCAAGCCAGCCAAAGTGTACTTTGACCAGTGAGGACTTGAATAGTTGGATGACTACTGGATCATCCACTTCGGACCAAGTTTAAGTTAATAAAATCTATTTTCCCTCTAATCTAGAGAGAATGTATAATGCACTTTAAAATTGGTGTTAAGTGGTGTATAAACTTATACAGAACCAACATTAATAGAATGAGGTAAAACATGGTAAGCACAACTACCAAAAAGGAATAAACCCTGGTGTGGTCAAATAAGTGGCAAAAGGAGAGCCCAAGACCCCTTCACTTGGCTGTAACAGACCACATCTCAGCCCCAGGACATTGTGGCAGGAGTTTTACATGATAGATGCTTGGGCCCAACCATCTTCAGCAACTTCAATGATGTTCCCTCCATCACAAGGATAGAGGTGATCTGCTGATTGCAGCATCCACCATTTGTAAAACCTCATACTGAAGCAATCTCAAGACTGGATGCAGCAAGATTTGGATAACTTTCTGAACTTGGAGTTCTGAAGGGTCACTGACCTGAAACATTAACTGCTTCTTTCCACGGATGCGGCCAGACCTGCTGAGTATTTCCAACATCTTTTTATTTGGATAACTTTTGGCTTTGCCAAAAAGTGACAAAGGCCACCTGCAAGGGGACCTAACCATCTCCTTGACACTAATTACTATTGCTGAATTCCCAACATCCTGGAAGGGCCCCAGTGGTGGGGGTGGGGGGGGGGGGGAGAAATGGAGAGAGTGAGGTTACTGTTGTCTGGAAACAGAACTGGACTAGCCATGTTGCTACAAGAGCAGAGGCTGAATTGCACAGAGAGAACTCACCTGACTCACTCAGTCTGCCCACTATCTACAAAGGTGTTAGCTGTGATGGAATACTCTCCATTTATGTACATGCAGCTCCACCACATTGGGACAAAAGCAACTAATTTGCTCAGCACCCCACTGGGGCACCATGGCACAAGTATAAATCTACAAGATAAAAAGCAACTTGCTATAACTCCTTTGATACTCCTTCCAACACCATAATGAATCCCACAGAACAAAAAAGATGCAGACTACCTGCAAGTTTCCTTTCAATTCACATGGTCCTGACTTGAGCTACAAAAATTGTTCTTCCTCCAAGGGAAGGGATCCTAGAACTATAATAGCACTGTTAGTGTACCTGTACTAGTGGTTCAAGACACCAACTCAACCCAAGGCTAGTTGTGAGTTATGTTCATATCAGTTCTTGCTTAATGGATCTTGTGGGAAATGTGACTGTTTAATACTTTAAACAGACAAGCTTAAAATTTGTATGATTTTTTTTATACCCATTCTGCATTGTTGACCATCTTGTGTGAGCTCCATTCCAGATGGACATATACAGGTGTACTTTGGTGAATGGCTATTAATTTGAGGAGCAGGCAGACACATGTATTCACAGCCTCCATTTTTCACTCTCTCATTGCACCAGTTTTTGCCTGCAAAGGGTCATAACATAAGTAATCAATACAAAAAAGGAATTGGTTCATATCATGACTGATGGTTGTACACAAGCCCAAATTCTAAGAATTGAATTAATTAGCGATGACAGTTTGCCTACATGGATTCCTTTGAACAGGAGATCAAGGCAGGTTATGGAATGTGACAGCATTCATAATAGATGTTGCTGTTACTACAACTCGTTCAGATACAAGTTAGTAGCAGGCCTAAATAAATTTAGGGTGCTTGCCAGTTAAGTTAATGATACCTAAATAGTATATCAACTGGTCCCTCAAATGCTTTAATTTGTTAAACTGGTTATGGAATAGTCAGCTACTACATCTATAAAAAGTTGTAAACAGGGGCTTTGTTTACAAGGTACAAAGAGCTTCTCTGGTAATGTTCAAAGTTCATACCTGATGGCTGTACAAGTTCATGATAAACTATGATATCTTGAGGTTCATTAAGGTTGGAGGCCAAAAGAACCACATCTAGTCCTGTAAACTTGTTGGCTCCATAAATAGCTTCATTTTCTCCATCAGTCCAGAATACATGATCCTAAAACAAGAGTTACTGCAGCATAAGAAAGCTATGAAATCTTAATTGGTTAGTGTTCAAAACTATGAAATGTGCCTTTTAATAAAAAAAAGGTTTAAAGTCTATGCAGTGTTAATAGGGAGATGCTTTTTCAGGTTGCCAACATGCTCACTTTAAAAGTGCAAAAGCATTAAGACAGCAAGTTTGACTAGTGCACCTAGCTGTGGGATCAGCCTACCAAGTTAATTGAAGTTTAGTACTCTTAAATGCTATTTACTTTAACAAAATGGTTTTATAAAATTCCAAGTGTTGGCTTTTATGGAAGGAGGGAAAGCAAGCAGAGCAGTAAATCCTTACTTCAAACACAGTAACAGCAAAAGGGTGAGCAAGGAAGTCTGGTGACAAAAGCACCCTTCTTCGGTCTTGTCCATTTAGGTCCACACTGGATAGTGTGTGCATTTTTGAGTCAACCCAATAGAGGCGGCTTTTCACAAGATCTGTGGACAAAGACAAGCATTAGCTTTATGAAAAAAAAACAGGCCTGAGAAAACAAGCTTTGTTCACTTACCAAGTGTAATTCCATTTGGCCATTGAATATCTCTGGTAACTAGGAGCTGTCTATCAACACCATTCATTCCTGCTTTTTCGATTTTTGCTGGTTCACCCCAATCTGACCAGTAAACAAATCTGCATTGAAAAAATTTGGGAAATAGGTTTGTACAGCTAAACTTAGAAGACCCAATTAAACACATTTAATAATTGATTAGCCTTCAAGTGCTATTAGTGCCAAAACTGCAATATTCATAGAGATAACACTAGTGAAGTTATTAAATCTCAAATTGAAGCAAAGTTTCACAAAAAAAAAGATTTTAGGAAGTACCCAGTTAGTGGATCAACTACTACAGAAGCTGGTTCCCTCAGATCAGTGTCAAAGAGAGTCATCTGTTTGGTTCCATCAAAGGTAGCCACAGATAAAGTTTTAAAACCTAGATCAGTCCAGTAGATGTTCTTGTAAATCCAGTCCACAGCAATTCCCACAGGGATTAGCACATCAGTAACAATTCTTGAATGAGCAGCTGAACTGTGTTGGTCCAGAGAAGTGCTTAAAAAAAAAGTAATTTAATTCCTCTAAATCATGAGTATAACAATTGGAAAAGTACAATTAACTATGATCTTTCCAAGCTAGCTTAACTGATCAGCTAAGCAGTATACATTACACATGCCCAGTTTCTCTGGGTATGTGTTTTGGCCATTTAGGACTAAAGAGAAATTTACATTAGCAAATTCCATGAGTCAGAAGCCTTTGAGCAGTGGGTGCTCAGTCCTTCAGTATGAGAACTGAGAAATTTGGGCTCTAAGTGCTATGGGGATAGGATAAGAAAGTGTTATGTAAAAGATCAGCCATAAATCTTACTGAATGGTGGAACAAGCTTGAGGGGCTGTACTGTCTATGCCTGCAACGATTAAAGTTCTGTAAAATTTCTCCTCAAAATCTAGTTAGAAGTCAACTGAAATTTACAAGACATCAGGGCCACATAGATGGCAAGCTCAAGTTGAGACAAATCATACCTGATTGTGCAGTACTCAAACAGAATGACAACTCGAAACTGCCTCAGGAGGCAGCAGCTCTGCTAAATACATGAAGCAAGTTTTTGCCTGTGCATGTTGGTACAAGTGTGCAATATAAATACTCATGTGCATATACAGGTTAGGCTGTAATTAACCAGCCACATACTACTATAGTTTGATCAATGCTATGAACAATTACCTGAAAATTGCCCGCTGTCCCAAATCAGCCCAGAAGATTTTTTGGGCTACAATATCAGCATCTAGTGCCACAGTATTTCTTAGCTGTTCAACTACTTGAGTGTATTCTTTGTGCTCAAGTCCTATTTTCCTAATGTCACGACGATTAGTGAACATTAAATAGGGTTCTTTACCTGTAAAAAAGTTTGCATTGAATTAATCGACTTCAGAAAAAAGCTCGAGGTCAAAAGTTATAGTTTCATGACTCTTCAAGAAGATTTTACAAAGATAACTGCAGGAGATTGAACATAAAGAAAATTGAAAGTATTAAACTGCAAGTTACTAAGTAAACATTCATCTCGCTGAGCCAAGAGGGCAGTTTTTAGAAGTATAATTTTGTTTATAGGATGTGGGCACTGACTGGGCTAGCATTTATTACCCATCCCAATTACCCTCAAAGGTAATGAGCTGCTGCAGTCCTTAGTGTAGGTACACTCGATCTGTTAGTAGTGTTCTAGGATTTGATTTAGTGAAGGAATGGCAATATAGCTCCAAGCCAGGATAGTGTGCAGCTTGGAGGGGAACTTGTAGGTGGTGATCCCATACAGCTGTTACTCTGGTCTTAGTTGGGAGGGGTTGTGGGTTTGGAAGATGCTGGTGAAAGAGCCTTGGCGAGCTGTAGCAGTGCATCTTTAGATGGTCCACTGCCACTGTGCAGTGGTGAAGGGAGTGAAGTGTTGAAAGTGGATGGTGTGCCAATCAAGCAACCCATTTTGTCCTGGATAGTGTTGAGCTGCACCCATCCAGGCAAGTGGACAGTATTCCATCACTCCTGACTTGTGCCTTGTAGATGGTGGACAGGCTTGAGTCAGGTGGTGTTACTCCTTAGAATTCCTAGCCTCTGACCTGCTCTTGCAGACAGCAGGTGTGGCTGATCCAGTTCAGTTTCTGGGCAATAGTAATGCTAGGAGTGGAGTTTCCCCAATTCATTAACTCCAGTTGAGGGCTCAATGATGTCATACTGTCAAATATTATCTTAAATTAAGGGAACCTTCTACAAGTTTATTCAAATCTCTAGTCAGTGCTGAAAACAGCCTGGCCAATTCTTTAAAGATAGGGATGTATTTTGAAGTTAGAACTAAACAATGTGTGCCTCAAGCCATTTTAATTTGATGGAAGATATGAGTGCATGGTTCCTAATCAAGTTGTAGATTTCTTGAAAAGTTTCTTACCTATTGCCTTGCAAACTCCATTAGCTGGATCCATTTGATATCCTTTATAGCATTCACATTTATAGCCTCCTTTTAAGTTGATACAAATTTGACTGCACATACCAGGATTTTGACATTCATCAACATCTGCAGAGAAAGTTAAAGTCAGCATCAAGTCTTAGAGAGAGTGTTCTCTTTTGGAAAGCATGTTAACTTACCTCCACATGTTTTTCTATCAACCAACTGGAAACCAGCAGGGCAATCACATTCATAACCAATGACAAGATCTCTGCAGATGTGAGAGCATCCTCCATTGTTCACCAAACATTCATTTAAATCTAGACAGGAAAAAAATAACTCATTAAATTTCAGAACACTTTCAATTGTTAACATAGGACTGAAAAGTCTACAAAATGTAGTGGAAAGTTGGGATGATCTGGTTTAAAGTTCAGAAATATTAGATGGTTCAAATAGTAAACCCATGTGTTGGCTGTTCAGACTAGCAGAGTTCATATTGAAGTTACAGGCCACAAACCAACTCAAGTGAAGTTGAGTCTCCATAGTAAGCATAACCAGAAAACTAGTCTGCACTGCTGCAAGGCATTTAGATCTTAATGACTAAGCTTTTAAGTGTTAAAGACAGCATGTGCTACATGGATTTACAAATTAGGGCTGCAGTTTGAAAACAGGCTTAGTTAATATTTAGCTATTAACACTAGGGATTGACCTAGTAACAAAGCTAGTGGACCAAGGTCAGGAGACCATTGTTCCCAGTTTGAAAAATATTCACTTTTTGGAATATGTTTGAGCTACCATGATCAAATACCAAACCTGCAAGGGCAGCTGACTTATGGACTTTGCCCACATCAGTTTTTACTATTACATAACTGCAAACTGAAAGTATTAGGCCATCACAAACTTAGGTCAAGGGTTATGACAGATAATGACAAACAAATTTTATGGAAAGAGTCTGATTACTCAAGTCTATTAAGTGATGTACTGTTAATTTTTTTTTTATTTTTTATAAATGTTGCTCCAAGCTAGTGTAACAGGAATGCCAGTTACAAGCCCATCAGGGGCCACTTACCACATTCTTTAAGGGGCTCATCACTCCAGTCCCTACAATCCTGTTGCTGATTACACACTCTAGTCATATCTATGCATTCCCCACTGTGACACTTGAAGTTAGTTGGACCTGTACACTCTGAAACTGAAGAATACCAAAGTTAAAAAAATATTTAATGGTAACTAGTGCAAATAGTCCAGAAACTTTACCTACCATTCCTACAGTTGAGCTCATCAGTGCCATCAGGACAATCTCTGACTCCATTACATTGCCTGCTTCCATGGATGCAGCTACCATCACCACATCTGAAGTAATCTGGTCTACAAGTTAGAGGAGCTGAAAAGAGAGTGAAACAAAATTTGAGCCACATCTACATGCATCATGTAATTTGGAGTCAAAGAACTTGATCTGTGCACTTGCTTTTATGCATTTTGCTAGCTGTGTACTAACTGTTATATGGTCATGATTATGCAGTTAAGGGCTTCTAGCAGTGCTTTGGCAATCAAAAACTAGTTAGATTTCAGGAAGTTTAAAGAACCTAGTTTGTCCACCCTCAATTGACTGACAGTGGTGAGCTACCTTGAATTATTGCAGTAAAGTAATAGAATGCTGTTAGGAGTTGGAAGATTCTGCTGCAACATTAATGAAGGAATGGCTATTTCTTTCCAAGACACATGCAAGCTGGAGGCAGTTTGTTGTTTTCCATGTGCCTTTTTCTTAAAAAAGGTGGCATTTGCAAAGCCTGTGAGTTGTTGCAGTATAAACAGTCACTGGGTGCATACTACAGCTATGTTGTACTGGTGGATGGAATGAATGTTTAAGGTGGATGAGTGATCAAGTGGGCTGTTTTTGTCCTGGATAGTATCAAGTTTCAAGTATTGCTGGAGCTGCATACATCCAGATAAGTATTGTGTATATCACTCTTGGCTCAAGTGGAAAGGTTGTAGTTACTCACTGTAGAATATACAGCCTGCCTTGTTCCTGTTGCCACAGCATTTAAAAAGGAGCTGGCCCAGTTAAGTTTCTGCTCAACAGTGAGAAGTTTAATGATATGCCACTGCATGTCAAGGAGTGATTAGACATTATGTCACAAGTGACAGTTAGATGACCACCAGGCTTGGTGGCAAGTAAGTTTTTAATGTGGGCATTAACTGCTTCATTAATAATTGCAAATGGAACTGAACACTAAAGTCAGTAAACATGACTGAAGGTCATTGATGAATCAGCTGAAGATTGAGAACTTCTGCAGTAATCTCAGGGTTGAGATAAGCCTCTAACCACAGCTTTTGGGCTAGGCATGACTAGCTAATGGAGAGTTCTCCCCTCCCCAACTTACAATTCCAATTGACTTCAATTTTAACAGGGCTCCTTGAAGCCATAGTCAAATGTTACTAGTGGTGTTTAGACTGGATGTGCCAAATCCAGTGCCAAGGTCAATCTGTTTTATAGTGGGTTTGATGCAGCCAAGTGGCTTGCAAGTTCATTTGAAGTCAAGTCATGGTGTTTCGGCCATAAAATAAGTAAAGACAACAGATATGGGCTATTCTAAGAACAGTTTTAAAAAAATGCTTCATGGTAGTTATTAATTTCAGATTTTATTGACTTCAAATTCATAACCATGGTGATGTTTGAAGCCATTTTGACTGCAGAATTTGTCCAACTACTGTACCTACTTTTCTGCAGACTCAACTTTCCTATGCTACAATTTCCAGTCATGTTCAAGCTAGCCAAGTTATTTTACTGGTCAAATGCCAACTCAAAACAGCTCAATTACTTACGACAATTTGCTTCATCACTTTCATCTTTGCAGTCAGCATCTCCATCACAGTACCATCTGCGGTGGATACATTCACCTGAATTACATCGGATCTCAGCAGCAGAGCATTTTATGAGGGGAGGAAGGGTGTGCCCACAATGTTCTAGAGACTCATCTGAGTGATCAGTGCAGTCAATATCACTGTCACACACCCATTGCAGTGGGATACATTCTGAACTATTGCACTGAAATTCATGTGGGCCACAGGTTGGCGGTGCACAGCCTTTTTCATCACTTCCATCACCACAGTCATCTTCACCATTGCAGACAAATGTGTTTGAAATGCACCTGCTGCTGGAGCAAGTAAATTCTAGTGTACTGCACGTTAGGGCACCTGAAGAGAAAAAAGTTTAAACTAAATGCTTGCTTGTGTACAATTTATACAAGAGGCTGAGCTATTCACTTTAAAATAATGCCAAGCCATCATTGACAGTTCTCAACACCTACTTTTAGTAAACTGAATTCTGTTTAAAGCTGATCAGTACAATTTTCTAAAGACGACTACTCATCTTAACATTGCTAGTTTCAGTGGGACTAAAACAGCATCAGTTTCACTAGAAGTAAAGCACTATCCAGCTTTAAGTCAGCTGGAATAGTTTGTGGCCTTGGTTAATGTAGGATTTCAGAAGTTAAACTGCTGAAAGATTACAATTTCCCCTCTAGGCATATTCAAGACGAACTATCTTGCCAATTACACTGGAGTACATGGAGCCCTCCAGCATGGAGGTTTGGAAGGCAATTGTGTCACCAAGTTTATTTTGATGTTCCACATTTATGCCTTAAATACAACAAGCAGTCATTGGAACAGCCCTATAGAGAGAACAGGGGCATTTCCCACAGTAGGAGCCCTGTTCCAAGTTCAACTGGAAACTTGGAAGTGCAGAAGTTTTAGATTGTCAGTTATGCCTCACTAGTACTAAAGTGACTGAAAAGTATACCCTTATACTTTGTATGCAAATTGCAAAGCAAAATGGTTAGTGAACAAAAAATACAAAGTTGGCTTGGAACAGTTAGAGGTATTTCAGCCAATGGGCTGATCAACCCTTCAAGATTAGAGGGAAAGTTGAATTGGGAGCAACAAACAGTTTAGTTCTTGTAGTGGACCAACCTACCACAATTTGCCTCATCTCCACCATCATCACAATCTCTTTCTCCATCACATCTCCAGGGCAGAGGAATGCATTGAGTAGATCCAGGGCTACAGTTGACTTCATTGACATGACAAGTTCTCATGTCTGAAGGTACAGGAAAAAAAGTCACAAGTATGCTTAATTAACTTGATTAATGTATGCATCTCACTTAGAAATTCAATAAAAAACAGTAAAGTGTTCAAACAGGAAAGGCAAGGAAAATTCAAATCAATGCACAAATGTTCAGGATAGAAACAGTACACCATTTGCTTGATGCCTATGGTTAGATTGGAGGTCAATTTATAGAGATGGCTACCAGCTCAGTCATGCAAGGGTCAACTTACTGGAGTGAAAACAGGCAGTAGTACATGGAAATGCAATTGGCCTTTCGGCAGAAAGATTTTTGCTAGCTAACAAACTTAGAAGTGATCACAGGACCATCTTTAGCATGGAAAACTTTGACAGGACTACACAATAGAGACCTCAAACTAGCTTATGTTGGCAGGCCTCTGCCAGAGAAAAGTCATGGCTGCAGCCACTCAATGGGACCTCAGATTGTCAAGACTATACAAAGAATAGGAAGCAAAGCCAATATATTATGCCACAGAATGTGCATTTATAGGGCTGGAGCAGAGTTTAGAGTCAGTGATTTTGGGGGGGGGGGGGGGGGGGGCAGGGGTGGTGGTTCACACTATACATTAGTGTCAGTATGAAGCAAGCTATACTGCCCTGGAAATATTAATTCAAAGTCTTTGATCTAGATGGTAGAACAACTTAGATGGAGTGTTAATAATAGCTACTAATACTTACGACAGACTTCTGGGCTTTCATCTGATCCATCTTCACAATCAGCATCACCATCACACTGCCACCTACTAGGCACACAATGTCCATCATGGCACACAAAGTCAGAACTACCACAGGTCTTCTTACCTGAGAAAAAAAAAAGTGTACAATTTGTATTCAAGTGTAGCTTTAATCTGAAGTACTTAAAAACAAAAGCCCCCACTTCAGAATTTATCCTAGTAGTGGAGAATGTTACCAAGATCATTGCTAGTTTATCCACAAATTGACTGTAGAAGCTTTGTCTTCCCTAGACCCCAAAAGGTTTAGGGATTAGGAAAAGTTCTAGGTATTCAGTTGAACTTGGTGATTCAATAGCCACAACTTGCAAGAGCAACTACTTCCTGGTTAAGCATCAATTATTTGCAGTCGAGTGGAAGTGAGTGACAAATAGTCCTAAATCAAAGGCTGACAAGACTCTTACCAATTGAAGTAAAGAGCCAGAAGCTTATTAATGTGCTTAAGAAAAAAAAAAATACAAGTTGGGTAAGAAGGATCATTTTGATGAAAAAGTTATCCAGCCAGTATAACCATGTCATTCAGCCCACTCTAATGATTAAGTTTGTAAACATGTGGTTCTGAAGTGGCTATAAATCTGCCCTTTGTCTGCTAGCGATTTTGCCTATGCAAAAAAGAAAAATTGTATACTAAAGATTAAAGATGCATGCCAATAGAACAAGTTAATTGGAATAAGCCAAACTGAGGGTCATTTCAATTCCTAAGTATACTTAAGTTCAAAGTTAGCATTTGAGATTTCATTTCTATAGCTCAGATGGCAAAGGATAATACTATTTGCAACATCTGCTCATCAGTGCCAAGTGAGATCTAGCCTTGCAGCATGTGCTGCTTTATTTCCCCCTCCCCACAAGTGAGGAAAGCAAATCTACAACTTTGAAGTACCTATTGTCAATTTTATAGCACCACTGGACAAAACTAGCCTAGTCAAGATGGAAGATCAGTTATCAGTATAATACATTGGATTTCCATCAGATGTAGCTCCTTAACTGCTAGAGTTTGCCATGTTTACAAACCCATTTGTATTAAACCATATATAACACTTATAGCACCTTGAAAGTAAAAATGTCCCATGGTGTTTCATAGGAGTATTATATTATATAAGCCACATTAGATTACATGACAAACTTGGTCAAAGTAGGTTTGTGTCAAGACCCCACCTACCATGAAAGAGGCATATTAATTTGTCATGAAGTATTAATTTTAAACTGTTAGGGACTGGAGATGAATTGTTTAGAGATTAGCAGTGGGGAAAATTTGCATCCATTTGCCTGGTGAAACACTAGAACAGCTACCTGATCCAATTAACCCAAATTGATTTTGATCACCAGACATTGAATGTCAAACAAGCCAGCATTCCATTCCCCACACCCTTGCAGGTGTCTACCAAGATGAAAGGAATCCACAAAAACAGTTCAGTTTGTTAAAAGACAATTTGTCACTGACTAACCTGCTGGCCCAGGTTTGGTTTTGAACTGCTCACAGAACAGTTTGGGTCAGACAACTGAACGTGAACCTCTGAATTTCCAGATCCACTGACACTTAAACATCAAGAGCAGACCATGTTGAAACAAGTTTCAAAGTAGCCACTGGGCTCAAAACAAAATTGAACTGCAATCAGACTCTAGGTGGAACTCAAGGACAGTAAATAAACCCCAGCTATTGATTCAAACTTTTCCTTTATTCTTTCTACTTTTGTCAGTGCATTTATTGCATATGCATGCTAGTGTCATGTATTTGTAGTTTAACCAAATTAGACTTTTAATGTTAATAAACTTAAACCTTTCTGGTTTAAAGAAACAAAACCCTGTCTGGTTGATTTCTTTGCCTTACAAAGGGAGAACAGTGAACAAGGATTCACTAAGGGAGGGGGAAGCTAAAACAGTTAAAAAACTTAACCCTATTAGTCAAATCATGCAAAGGCTGAGGGGAACCCCTAGACCCCTTTCTCACCTGGCCCCAAGTGTCTTAAAGGCAGAAAGTGAGGTAGAGGGAGGGAATGAGTAGAGTTTGGGGCCCAGGCAGTTGAAGGCAGCCACCAATGGCAGAATTAAATTGGGATACTCAAGAGGCCAGAGTTAGAGTTGGAGGTTGGAGATAGAGACAAGGCTCAGAAATTTAAAAACATCTCATTTTCTTAAATTCTCAGCATTGTCCAACATTAGCTCCCAGTTAATCAGTGACCATGAGTGTATTGAGTGAACAGAACTTGGAGAGAATCAAGATTGGGCAGCAGAGTTTTGGAATGACCTCAAGTTGAGGGTAGGAGAGAGACACCAGCTAGGAGTGTTGAAAGAGTCAAGGCTAGCAGGAACAGATATAGATGACCATTTCAGCAGATGAAATGGAGACAGGGGCAAGATAATGAAGGTAGAACAAAGTCAGTGATAATGTAAATATTGTTTTTTTATTTATTTTGAGATACAGCACTGAAACAGGCCCTTCAGCCCACCAGGTCTGTGCCAACCATCAACCACCCATTTATACTAACCCTACATTAATCCCATATTCCTACCACATCCCCACCTTCCCTCAATTCCCCTACCACCTACCTATACTAGGGGCAATTTATAATGGCCAATTTACCCATCAACCTGCTAGTCTTTGGCTCTGGGAGGAAACTGGAGCACCTGGCAAAAACCCAATCACAGGGAGAACTTGCAAACTCCTGCACAGGCAGTACCCAGAATTGAACCCAGGTCACTGGAGCTGAGGCTGTGGTGTTAACCACTGCCACCCTGTTGGAATCTCAATCAACTGAATTCAGTCTCAAACTATAGTTGGGGATGGTAGTTAGGAAATGAAGTATGGACAGAAAACAATGGTTTCAGTGTCCACAATATTTAATTGGAAGTTTCAGCTCATCCAGTACCGAGTCAATTAAGCAGTGGTAGGTAGATTAGGAAAGGAAGTGGAAGGTTATCTGGTAGGTGGAAATGTAGAGTAATCAGTTCAGCCATGAACTTCTTGAATGGCAGAGCAGGCTTGAAGGGCCTGCTCCCAACTTTTTTTTTTGCTAACCTACAAAATATAAGAGTGTTCAGTGTATGTGAAAAGGGACAATGTGAAATAAGAGACACTGAATAGTACAGGAGCACAATAAAGTAAAACAGGATGAGTGATGGCTCAAAGCATATTCATAGACCTGTTGGGCCAAATGACTGTTGTAAATTTTATTAGTTAAATAGGATTACGATTAAGAGTAAATTGCAAGAGCAGTAAATGGATATTCAGTGCATACAGCACAGCTGCAAGACTCAAATGCAGTGGGCCAGCCTACATCACATTGCCAAGATGGCAAGATCAGCATAGACTCCAGTAGATACTCCAACACTGAAGGTAGTTTGGACTCCTACTCAGTTGAGCATATATTCCAAGCTCATGCAGTACACAAGGCTTACTAAGAAGTGATCAATAATATTCACCCAAGTGGACTCAAGACCTGGGGTACTATCATGGGAAGCAAGGAGTCATGTCTTGACAAATATTCATTTTTCTTCCCAAGAAAAGATTGAATTGTATTGCATCACTTAATAGATTGGAATTGTTAGAAATGGTGTCACTCAATTTATACATGCTTTCTGGACTGGTATTCCACCATCTAGACAACTTCTAAATTGCTCTTCAATAGTAAAACTATGAACTCAACTGTATCACTACAAATAGTTAATGCCAATAGTTCACTGTATTGGCATGAGATGTGAATCAGAAAGGTCACTTAGCCATTTGTATCCACCAGCCAAAAAACATTCCACCCATTCTAATCCCACCTTCCAGCATTTGGAATGTAGCCCTGCAGATTAAAAGGTCCTTCAGGTGCATATCCAAACTCCTTTTGAAGGAGTTAAGGATCTCTGCCTCAACTACCCTTTCAGGCAGCGAGTTCCAGACCCCCAGTGAAAAAAGAAAATTCACCTTATCTGTCACTTTAAATCTACATCCCCTAGTCACTGATTTCTCTGCCAAGGTAAACAGGCCCTTCACTGCCACTATCCAGGCCCCTCAATTTTGTACATTTCAAATCAGATCTCCTCAGCCCTCTATTTCAAGGAAAACCCCAGCCTATCCAATCTTTCATAGCTGCATTTTCCAGTCCTAGCAAAATCCTCAAATCTCCTCTGTACCCTCTAGTGCAATTATATCCTCTCTGTAAGGTGGTGACTAGAATGGCACAGTACTCAAGTTGTGGCCTAACCAATTACACAGCTCCAGCATAACCTCCCTGCTCTTATATTCTATACCTTGGCTAAGGAAAGGATTTCATATTCCTTTTTAATCACCTAATCAACCTTTCTGGCTACCTTCAGGGATCTGTGGACATTTACTTCAAGGTCCCTCACTTCCTCTACACCTCAGTATTTGTCCCATTAATAGTGTACTCCTTTGTCTTGTTGAATCACCACAAATCCATCACCTCACTGAGAGAATTCCATTTGCCACTTTTCTATCCATCTCACCAATCAATATCTTCCTGCAGCCAGCTCTCCTCCTGACTGACTCAACCACGTGGCCAATCTTTGCATCACCTGTAAACTTCTTGATCATGCTACCCACTCCCCATTACATGCAACTTCATACCACAAAGTAGGGACCCAGTACTGAGCCCTGTGGAACACCACTGGAAACAGCCCTCCAGTCACAAAAACAGATTACCTTTAGTTTCCTGCTGCTAAACCAACTTTGTATCCACCTTACTGGATTTCCTTGGATCCCATGGGACTTTTATAAAAAAGCTTGCCATGCAGGGCCTTGTCAAAAGCCTTGTTAAAATCTATGTCGACCACAAACTGCACCCTCATTTATCTTCCTACTTCAACTCAATCAAGTTGGACAGACAAGATCTTTTAATAAATCCTTGCCAACCATCCTTGATTCTGTGCCTTTAAGTGACAGTTTGTCTTAGACTAGATTCCAATAATTTGCCCACTACAAAGGTAGACTGATGGCCTGTAATTATTCAGTCTATTTCTCTTTTAAAAAGGGAGGTACAATGTTAATAGTCCTCCAATCTTCTAGCACCACACCCATATCCAGTGAGGCTTGGAAAGTGATAGTCAGACCTTCTGCTATTTCATCACAAAATATCACTGGGTTTAAAAGCTAAGACAGGCATTGTACTAAAATTTTGGCTAGCACCAGAAAATGATCTGGCTAACAGTTAGATCAGTGCCATGATTATAAATGAATGTTACAGTATGAAGGTATTGTCTTATTTGAGTGTTAACATTAGTTAAATTGGATATTTGAGCAAATAATACTGGACATTAGGCAAGGTTATTTACCCTTTTGAGGGTCCTAGTGGACAAGCCAGTTAATAGAGGAGAGAATAGAACTTGTTACTTACCACAGGAAGTTTCATCACTTCCATCTGTACAATCATCGTCTCCATCACATTTCCATACTGAGGGGATGCAGCGTCCATTTCTGCACTGAAACTGTGATGCCTCACAAGATACTTTAGAGCCTCGGTGGAAAAAAGTTGAACAAAATTTATACTTCAAACATTTTGGATTTTTAAATATACCTTTTAGGAAAATATTTAAGCAATGCTTTTTAATCTTGTAGAGTAGTTGATCCCACAAAACTAAATTCATTTAGTGTTTAAGCTTTATTACAAGACTCATGGCACAATTGGACAACATACTCTATGGAAGCAAACAGACAAAGATGCTGACTATCTATAGAACACCTCTAATGCAAGGTGTCACAAGGGAATCAATCAAATTATGACACATAGCCACAAAGGAGATATTACACCAGATGACAAAAAGCTTTGCCAAAGTAGTTGAGTATCTCGAGGAAAGGAGGGTATTTGAGCTTGCAGCCCAGGCAACTGAAGGCATGGCACCAATGGTGGTACAATTAAAATTACAATAAAGGACACAAAAGGCCAGAATTAGCCTCAATACAGAATGGGACATTGGAGCACACTAAATGCAGTTAAAGTAGATAGTTTCTGTAATGTTAGATTACCATTGTCCTACTAGAAGGAATGTACACCACTAAAAATCAAATATAGGCCTCCAATTCAGGAACATGGGAAATTTCAACCTACTAGTTCTGCCCAACTGGCTTGCCAGTCAGGCATGTTCTTCTCTGGAATGCTGGTAAACAGGGCAAAGCTCCAATATGGTGAATCATTCATTCAGGGATATCAGGTTAAGAGACACCTACTGGAAAATATCCATTTTACAAATAAACCTCCTGGCACACAAGTACGTCTGACACTTCAGATCCTGGCTACCAGGAAGCTCTTCCTTCCAATGATTTAAAAGGAAGGTGTCTAGGACAAGTAGCAACTAGCATTCAAACAGTTAAGTGGGAGGAAACAGCAAGGGGTTTAATTTACCTACACACCCAGGTGAGCAGTCGGATTCGACAAAAGGGAACTACCCAGAAGTGGGAGGCGAAGACATCTCAGCTCATGAAAAACAAGCAGGAACGCTTGGAAAATGCAAGGCTATTTAAAATTTGAAAAATACCTTCTGACGAATCTATAAGTCTCCAAATAAGAGTGCAAATCGCTTTTAGCAAAAATCCGACTCATTATAAAATGCCCCCGTGGGAAAGCGGAATCTAGTTCGTAAAAACTTGTTCAGAATTCCAAATCGTTTTTGCCAGAGAAAGGAAACGTTAGGATTGGACAGTGTCTATGATTCAGGGTCCAATTATTCTCAGAGGCGGATCTTGTGGTTCGAGGCCTCAAACAGTGAAACAGAACATATTTAGTATATTACTATAACCTTCCCCTATGCTGTGGGTAGAAGAGATTATAGCTTCATAGACAATTAGGGCATTGCACTGACTGCTTCACTTACGAAGTTTGTAAGTTGAAAACAGCACTGGACAATACTACACGTTAGGCGCAAAGTGCGGCAGACCAATAAAAGTTTGCTCAAAAGTAGACATTGTTTATCGTAGTTCAAGCCAAGGTCAAATAAAAGATAAGCCGAATTCAGGGTAAACGACTAAAGTTTAATGTCTAACTTTATCCACCTCTCCCAAACCCCGATTTTCAAATCAGCCAAAAAAGCTGACGCCTCAGTTGCTTCGCAGTTTGAAGTTAATTCGTTGCAAGTTGACAAGTGGGGGGTTTGGACTGAACCCAACTCCGCTTTAAAACCGCGTTAAGACAGGTGCAAACTCAAGCTAGGAGAGTTTATCCAGTGTAATTTGGCAGACTACACACAAATTCCCTTCCAGGGGAAGGGAACACCAATAGCTCTCCAACTACACGGAGGTTAAACGTAAGGTAGCCTTCTAGTTTAGAGAAGAGACTTGTTTATACCTGCGATTGCTATAGAACCTAATCCATTTATAAAGGTAACGCAACGCCAGCAGAGACTTGCATCACATTCACTAGGTTCTAGAGCAGGCACACCAAGGTCCAAACATTGGAACGAATGGTTTTTCCTGATCAGGAAATGTTATTCTAAAGTTGTTTAACTGTCTTTAAAGACAGATGGGACCAAAGATACATTGACACTACTTTCCACTTCAGAAACAGTAGAGCTCTTTAGAAGTCCAGCGCCTTTAAGAACAAAGGCTAGTTTCGAGCTTATCCATGAGATGCTAACCCCCTTCCAAGATAAATCATTTAACCTCAAGTTCACTGTTGCCCTTTTAATAGGGTGCTCCATTTTAATGGTATATAGGTCTGGGTATTCCCAAACGCATTTCCTACCCGACTGTGTGGCTTTTCACTCATCAACCGACTGATAACCAAGAAACGAAATACACAGGAAATATGTGCAAGCCCTCAAGATTATTACAACAAAAGCTCATTTAAATTTGCAATCCTTTACGGGTTATCACAACGTTACAGCTTCCTTTTTTTGTGTGCAGGTGGTTGGAAAAGGAACAAAGCCTCGTAGCTAAAAGCCACTCAGATTTCTAAAGGTTGCATTGCTTTCTTTCGTCTTTGGGTCTTGTACTAACACCTGCTTCTTTATAGCAACCACCAGCTCAGCTTCGAGATAATGGAGTCACATTACTTACCATTTACATGTCTGTACTGATATGAGCACACTGCGAACAGCAGCGGCAAAATCACACGGAAAGGAATCATGTCACTGCTTCACTGTCAGCTGCAAGCTACGGCTGCTCCTAAATAGTAACGGGTATATATATATTTTTTTTCCTTCAGCGAACTGAGAATAGACGGACACGCCAGAATGACGCAGGGACGTGCTTTTATATCAGTCTGAGCTCTCTGGAACAACTGGTTGGTCGGTGTGTGCCTCCTAACCCAATTACCTTATTAAATAACTGCATGGCAAATCCACATCTGTCAATATTGCTGCGTGAGACATGCTGATAATGATTGATTAACTGAATGTACCCCCCCCCCCCCCCACCTATTGATTCATCAGTTCTTTTATTTTCAGTTACAATGTATTTGGTGAAGGGTTCTCACAAAGACTTTTGAATGATGTACACATTTTTCATTTCTTGCGTTCTGATTTGCCAGAACTGGAAGATGGATCACACACATACCACCTACAAGGGGTAAAAACGCAAAGGTCGAATGTTCATTTATATTCGCATATTCTTAGGTCGAGCTGAGGGAAGCAGGGTTCTGTATAATAAGTGCACAATCGTGTTTATATAATTGTAAGATTCTACTTAATAAAACATTTCCTGTGTTTGATTACTTCAATACTGAATAGATGAATTATTGCTTTGAATCCTCTGAAACACTGAAAACCTCTTGTAAAATGCACTATTTATTAATTTTCAATACATTTTGTACAAAGGGAACAAACTCCAAAAGTTAATGGAATTTTGCAAAGCAATACATTGATCAGGATATTGGGTGGAAAAGAGAGATACACATCGTCTTTTTGCCATTTGCTATTCCTGTTACTTTTGTCACGACCACCTGGTGAGTTTTGGGTGGTTCCCACTGTTTAACTTCCACCTGACCGCAGCAAGTGTACTTTGTTATTCGGGTTTAACCCCTTTTTGTTTTATTTGTCAAATAAACAGACAGCAACAGGTTTTCTTATAGATTTAAAACAAAAAAGCAATTATTTATTGATCATACGCCTTAACGCGAAATTGTTGTAATTGCATCCACTCACGCATTTGCTCTCACACATAAGACAGATACAGAGGTAAAAGGGGTAAGTGATTATAAGTTGGGGTAGGTTTCGGGGGAGTCACGGCAAGTTGTTGAATTCTCTTGGAAGTCACATTCCCATTTGTTGCAGGCCTGAGGTGATTGTAGATTTCTCTCTTGGTTGAAGTCAGTGGATTACTTCTAATTCACTGCTGTATAGCATAGATGTAGAATTCTACAGGAGGGCACATGCCTTTGATGGAAACAAGCTTCTTGGATGATGCTTTCTGGGTGTCTCTCTCTCTCTAGACTGCTTTTTAAGATGAAGCTGTGTTACTTCTCACCTCCTGGTGGGAGACGCTTTGGTCTCTCCCCTATTGTGACCGCACAATGGCCCAGGACATGCCTACTTTACACCTTCTTTGTTTCAGAAGAATTCATTTATTTTTATTTTTATTTTTATTTATTTAGAGATACAGCACTGAAACAGGCCCTTCAGCCCACCGAGTCTGTGCCGACCATCAACCACCCATTTATACTAATCCTACACTAATTCTATATTCCTACCACATCCCCACCTTCCCTCAATTCCCCTACCACCTACCTATACTGATGGAAGAGCCTCAGCCCCTGGCTAACAGGTATGAGGTGCTTTAATAAAAACAAAAAGTGCTGGAAAATACTCAGCAGATCTGGCAGCATCTGTGGAGAGAGAAGCAAAGTTAACATTTCAGGTCAGTGCTCTTTCATCAGAACTAGTATGAGGTGCTTGCTACCTGTGCATATAAGAACAAGGACTGCAGGGTGGATGAGCAAATTGACCATGGCACCATGATGCAGGAAGCCATTCAACTGGGGTGAATGAAAAAACATGTGGTAGCGGTATAGTCAGGGGAATAGATTTTCTGGAGCCGCAACCAGGAGCAATTAAGGTTGTATTGCCTGCCTGGTGCCAAGGTTAAGGACATCTCATGGCTGGAGATGAACTTGGATTGGGAGGGGGAGGATCCAGTTATTGTGGTCCATGTAGGAACCAACGACATAGGTAGAAATAGGAATGATGTTCTGCTGAGAGAGTTTGAGGAGTTAGGGTCCAAATTAAAAAGCAGAACCTCAAAGGTGATAATCTCTGCATTGTTACCCAAGCAATGCAGCAATTCAGATAAGGTCAAGCAGATTAGAGAATTAAACACACAGCTCGAAGAGTGGTGTGGGAAGAAGGGATTTTTGATTCATGGGGCACTGGCACCAGTACTCGGGAAAGATGGAGTTGTTCCGTCGGGACAGCTCCACTTAAACGGGGCTGCAACCAGTGTCCTGGTAAATGATATAGCTAGGACTGTGGATAAGGCTTTAAACTAACATGAAGCTAGGGGAGGGTTCAGGTGAAGGGAGAATTAGAAATCCAAAGAGAAAGGTCGAGGAAATAGAACAGTGTAGCAATGTGGGTAAAGACAAGCAGAGTGGTACAGGAAGAGACATAGAGTCTAATGTGAATCAGCAGTTAACAGTAGTAAAGAATAAAATTAAAGGCTCTTTATCTGAGAGCACGAAGCGTCCACAATAAGAACTAGTGGCACAAATAGAGAGAAATTGTTTAGATCTAATCACCATTACAGAGACATGCAGCTGAATTTTATGAGCACGCCACCAATTGTGGCGAAGCATTTTGAAGATGGTGGTCCGCCTTCGCGGACCACCCGTTATGGAGCCGCCACAATATTCAGCAGCGGCTCATTATCATCATGGCAACGTGCAGCCCCCACCGCCCCCCCCCCCACCCCAAATTATGTGCCGGGGGAGGGCGGGACATCTGGCGCTGTGATCGGCATTGGCTCAGATGAGAAGCGGGTGCTGGGGCCCTATTTAAAGTGCCCCAGACCTGACAGTTAACTCTGCTTCTCTCTCCACAGGTGCTGCCAGACCTGCTGAGTATTTCCAGCACTTTCAGCTTTTCTGCCACATACTTTACTTTGTCCCAGTGTCTTGTGCGGTTGAGATCCTCTTCTTCCACTCATGTTTAACATTTGTTCTTGTAGGCTTGCTGCACTTGGGTGAAAAATCTTACTTTTGCACATATCAGAAAGTGAGACTGAATTGTATCATAAAAGGCAAATATACACAGAAATAAAAGCCTCATTTAATAATATCTACATACTATGGGCTTTTAATTTCCTGAATGTGAAAAGCTGCAGACTAATAGGCATTTAGAATCTGAATTCATTGTCGATCTAACTGTTATGTGACTGGAATTGAAACTATTTCTTAAAGAACCAGTAAATGATGTTTCTCTTCTAGCTGCATTGCAAACCTGAAATATGACATCAATAATTATGATCAACTGGTGCAGAAGCAAAGTGTACATGAACATGCGCATCTGTGTCTATCTGTCAGAGATGAAAAACCAGGACAACAGCACAGGTTTCCTCACTAGCCGTGCATTAGTTTTAAAACATGTGCAAAACAAACTTTGCAATCAGAAGTTAGAGCAGTTACACTGTGGAATAATTTTTGCATTTAAAGGACCAGACCAAAAACCGAAGATGGCAAATGGGTGCTCCAGGGTGGCCCACGGTTCAGTGATGCCTCCCTGCTCACTCTCCTCCAGGCTATGTGGGCAGGGCAGTTGGTCCCTTTCCCCAGTGATGATAAGAAGAGGCCCTCCCGCCTGACCAAGGCACCTGGCTGGAGGTGGCAGAGAAGGTAAATAGCTATGGGGCCATCCAGCGTCAAAGGGTCCAATGCTGGAAGAGGATGAATGATCATTCCCCCAGTCAGCTGGGGCCCTCCAGGCCTTGTGCACTCAGAGGATGACCGCTAATGTCATCCACAGCCAAAGGGCAATCTGTTCAGCAGCCTTCCTCCAATCAGGCTGCGAGTGCAGAAGTGGCACCACAAAGGAGCATCCGCAAATGTTTCCAAAAACCACCGTGACACAAATGGGTCTGCACGGGTGACACAACACTGTAAAAAGTTCAATCTCTAAATCTTCTTCAATAACATGTGTGTTGCTTTTACTGTGTGAATGTAGTGTGCCCACATGTACCGATTGTGTCTCCTCCCATTACATCATTGGCCTTTCAGAACTGCCAGTATATGGAATAACATCTTTGCAATGCCAGTGTTAGTCATGTGCATCTCCACAGATGCAGTAACATAGACAATGGCTCAATCTGCTGCTGCCAGTAATGGTGCACGCAAAGATGTTTCAGATGTGGACTGTTGCACAACAGGTGAACGAGAGTGCTATGTGGCTTGCAGAGCCCATGGTGGTTCCTATGGCGTGGAGAACCTTTGATCAATAAGGCGTTGCTGTTCATCTCTTGCTCGCTGCTTGCCCTGCATGCGGCGCCGGGATTCTATCTGTCCTCCCATGCACATTTCCTGCTGTAAGTTCTCAGTGTCCTCATCATCCGAGGAGGAGTCCTGCTCACGTCTGTCCTTATCCTGCAAGGCCTCCCCTCTATTGAGTGCATAGTTGTGCAAGAGCAGAGCAAACAGCAACGAAAAGAGCCACCCATTCTGGCTCATACTGCAGGGCACCACCCGATCTATGCAGGCAGCAGAAGTGCATTTTCAGCATGCCGATCGCCTGTTCAATGGTGGCTCCTGTAGCTCCTTGGCTGGCATTGTATCTCTCCACTGCAGCAGTGGTGGAGTGTCTCACTGGTGTTGGAGCCATGTCAGCAAGGGTAGCCCCTGTCTCCAAGAAGCCACCCCACCATCTGAGCCAGTTCAGTGTGCAGCAGCGGCAGCTGCAACTGGCGAAGGATGAAGGCATCATGGCAGCTGCCTGGAAAGTGGGCACAGATTTGCATAAAGCGGTTACAGTGATCACATACTAACTGTATGTTGAGCGAGTAGAAGCCCTTACCATTTACTTAATCAGGTGGTTGCCTGGTGGGTGCCTAGATGGCCACATGGGTGCAGCCTATGACCTCTTGCACCTGTGGGAATCCCACGATGGAGCCGAAATCGATCACCCTCTGGGCCTGGCTCCCAGGGTCCGTTGTGAAGTGGACATAGTCACCAGCCCTCCGGTACAGGGCATCGATGACCACCCTGATGCAGAGGTGCACAGCTGACTGAGTGAACCAACAAAGTTCTCCGGTGGGCCCCTGAAATGATGCAGAGGCATGAAGGTTAAGAGCAGCTGTCACCTAGAGGGCCATAGGCATAGGATGTCCACTGAAGCCCATGGACTGCAGATCATCGTTGAGCAGGGCACAGAGATGTGTCACTGCCTCGCTCAACATCTACAGTCGCCTCTGACACTGGCGCTCTGTCATCTGGAAGTATGTCATGTGGGACCTGTAGATGTGCGGCGATCTGTAGTGGTGAGCTCTCCTTGGGGACAGCTGTTGCTCACAACCGCGGGCCTCTACACGGGCTGTACCTGCCTGCTGGTATTGCCTACGGCGCATATCAATCCTCACTAGAAGCGGATCAAATAATATCGGATCAACCATCCCCATCTCCAAGTGACAATCAAACTTGGTTCGAAGGGCAGCCATTGTTGTTGACTGATACATCAGGTGCTTTCATGCATCAACTATGTGGCGTGGCATGGCATTGTCCATCTTAGCTCCCTCTAAGAGTAGCACAGCATGACCACATTAAGATTGTAACAGCTGCATGGATTTTATTCCCACCAGCCAGATAACCTTTACATGCCTCCTGTTTCTGGCACCCACCCCACACACAGGAGCAATGAGAGTGCCATTGCTCCTTCACTCACACAAACAATGGCGCAGAGCGGCCACCTTTTACGGAGGGAGGGTACGCAGTACCTCCATTCATATCTGCAGAGCTGTGCCCCCAATAATACCATCCCCCTTCCCACCTCCCTACAAGTATGCAGAGCTGTGCCCCCAGTAATACCATCCCTCCACCTCCCTTCATGCCTGCAGAGCTGTGCCCCCAGTAATACCCTTCCGCCCCACCGTTTTTAAATTCTTTCATGAGATGTGGGAGTTGCTGGCAAGGCCAGCATTTGTTGCCCATCCCTAGTTGCCCTTCACAACTTGTTAGGCCATTTCAGAGGGCAGTTAAAAGGCAACCACATTGCTGTGGGGCTGGAGTCACATGTAAGCCAGACCAGGTAAGGATGGCAGGTTTCCTTCCCTAAAGGATATTAGCGAACCAGATTGCTTTTTATGACAATCGACAATGGTTTCAAGATCTCCATTACTGAGATTAGCTTTCAATTCTAGATTTATTAATTGAATTAAAATTCCACCAACTTCCATTGTGGGAATTGAACCTGTGTCCCCAGAATTAGTCTGGGTCTCTGGATTGCTGGTCCAGTGACATTACCACTATGCCACTGCCTCCCCTCATGCCTGCAGAGCTGTGCTCCCAGTAATACCATCCTCCCTCCCACCTCCCTTCAAGTATGCAGAGTTGAGACCCCGATAATAGCATCCTCCCTCCCACCTCCCTTCGTGCCTGCAGAGCTGTGCCCTCACTAATACCATCCCCCCTCCCACTTCCCTTCACGCCTGTAAAGCTGTGCCCCCGGTAATACCATTCCCCCGACCCACCTCCCTTCAAGTATCCAGAAATGAGACCCGTCTATCCAGACTTACTTGCATTGTGTCCGATGACTCCTACTTCTGCCTGTTCTGCCAGCTTTTCTCAGTTGTGAATCGGACAGCACGTGACAGTCGCCTGTTCACTGAAAAATGTGGAACTGTGGAGTGAGAGGCAGTGGGAAGCATAATCAGGCAAGGTAAGTAACACTTTACATATGTTAATTGGGGTGCTGCCGCCGACCAGCGGGGGTGGGAGGGAGGGGTGCCGCACCGAGGTCCTGCTGTCACCGGTAAAATGGGGCGGAACCTACCTGGTGTCACGGATCATGGCAGGCCTCTCCCTGCAGTATTTTCCAGGCCCCGCCGCTATGACCCATGATGTCGGGCGGGGGCTTATAAAATTCAGCCCATGGTTGCAAGGTAACCAAGTTTGGGAAATAAGTATTCCAGGGTACACAACATTTCAAAAAGACAGGCAGAATGGAAAAGGAGGAGGGGTAGCCCTGCTAGTAAAGGATGACATAAGGATATTAGTGAGAAAGGATCTTGGCTCAGACGATCAGGAAGTAGAATCAGTATGGGTGGAGATTAGGAATAACATGAGTCAGAAAACGTTGGTGAGAATAGTTTATAGGCCTCCTAATTGTATTTATACCACTGGACAGATCATTAAACAAGAAATTATTGGAGCTTGTAACAAAAACATGTGGGTGAATTTAATCTTCATCTCGACTGGACCAATCAAATTGACAAAGGTGGTCTGGAGGATGAGTTTGTCGAATGCTTTTGTGACAGTTTCCTGGAGCAATACATTGTGAAACCAACTAGGGATAAGGCTGTTTTAGATCTAGTGTTGTGTAATGAGACTGGGTTAATTAGCAGTCTTATAGTAAAAGGTCAGCTGGGAAATAGTGATCAGAATACAACTGAGTTCCATATTAAGTTTGAAAATGACATACTCCAATCACAAACAAGAATCTTAAATAAAGCCAATTACATAGGTATGAGGGGAGAGCTGGTGAAAGTAAATAGACTGAAAGGTATGGCAGTAAAGAAACAATTCAAAATGTTCAACAAAAATATATTCGATTGAAAAACAATAGCTCAGCAAGAAAGATCCATCAGGGTGAGGACATGGAGATAAAGCACTCCACCGCTGGCCTTGGCACGCTCCTTCCTATTGTGGGCTATCTTCTTCTGCAGGCACAATGATGGACAAAGTTAGTCTCCCAGTGGGGAAAACCCCCAGACCTCTACATAAGCACAAAAGAAATACGAGCAGGAGTAGACCATATGGCCCGTCAAGCCTGCTCAGCCATTCAATAAGTTCATGACTGATCTTCGGCTTCAATTCCACTTTCCCACCTGCTCCCCATATCCCTTGATTTCCTGCCCCCCAAAAATCCATCTATCTCAGACTTAAATATATTCAATGATGGAACATCCACAAACCTCTGGGGTAGAGAATTCCAAAGATTCACAATCCTTTGAGTGAAGAAATTTCTTCTCATCTCAGTCCTAAACGATCATCCCCTTATCCTGAGGCTCTGCCCCTGTGTTCTAGACTTCCTTATACTTCTACTCCAATCCCTTTGCAATAAAGACCAACGTGCCATTTGCCTTCTTAACTGCTTGCTGTACCTGCATGTTAACTTTTTGTGTTCCTTGCACAAGTACACCAAAGTCTCTCTGAACATCAACATTTAAATGTTTCACGTCTTTTAAAAAATATTCTGTTTTTCTATTCTTATGACCAAAGTGAATAATCTCACATTTCCCAACGTTATACTCCATCTGTTGCCCACTCACTTAACTTGTCTATATCTCTTTGTAGCTCTTTGTATTTTCCTCACAACTTACATTCCCACTTAACTTCTTTTCATCAGCAAACATAAATGCATTTCTCTTGGTCTCTTCATTTACGTCATTGAGATTATAAATAGCTGAGGCCCAAACACTGGACATTGCGGTATTTCACTAGTTACAGCCTGCCAACCTGAAAATGCCCTGTTTATTGCTACTCTCTGCTTCCTGTCCATTGACCAATCCTTCATCCATGTTAATATATTACCCCAACTTCATGAGTTCTTCTAGGGTATTAACCTTTTGGGTGGCACCTTATCGAATGTCTTATCCATTCCTAGGCCTTACACTGAATTCCAAATGCTTTCAATTTAACTAATAACCTTTAACGTGAAACATTGCCAAATACCTTTCGGAAATATAGGTACATCATTTTGCAAAGCTTCCCGCAGTTCACTTAGGTTGTCTCTTCCTCAAAAATATTGAGATTAGCCAGGCAAGATCTTCACTTTCTGAATCCATATTGTCTGCGTTTACTAGGTTATAAAAGTACAAAAAATCCACAAGTTTACTCTTGATTATCAATTCCATTATTTCATCCAGATTGGAAGTAAGGCTGCTGGGCTACTTGCCTGTGGTTGTTTCCCCCCCCCATCTTTGAACATGGCTGCTTCCAATGTATTAGTGGTAAATCACCAGTGACCAACAACTCTCTCAAAATGGTTGTCAGTGCCTTAGAAATCCACCCTTTCGTCTCCCTCAGAATTTTAGAATAAGGACCATTTATCCCCGGGAATTTTTTGTTTGTACTTTTAGCCTGGCTAGGACTTCCATCACCTAACTTTCAATCAAAGTAATTGATTTTGCTTAGATATCTCTTTTTGCAAGGGCTGGTGCTCATATTTTCTCTTGTGAATACTTGGAAAAATTAATCATTCAGAATATTTATTCTTTTGTGTTTATCATTAGTTTCAACCCTGTTTGCATCTTTGAAGGGTTTTCACCTCTTGTCTGACTGTCCTCTCAGGGTTGTAGTACTGAAATACTTTTTTTACTGTTATTTTTAGTCACTACTGCTATGTTTTTTCTCAATTTATATTTGGTTGATAGATGTCTCCCATTAAGTTAACTTTGCTGTTTTCACATAGACTTCCTTTGTCAAGCAAATTATGCACTTTCATATGCTGATCTGGCATATAACATATCCCTTGTGTAAACTCAGAAGTTTCTTTTCATGTCTGAAATGTCTAATCATAGAAATTCTTTTGTAACTTGCCCCCTCTAAAGGATCAACTTTATTTACCTCCCACACACATCTAATAGACAGGGCTAACATCTGCTTTTCAGTCCACACGATCTTTTCTGAATATTCTATAAGCTTTAATAGAAACATAGAATGATTCAGCACAAAAGGCAGCCATTCATCCCATTGTGCCTGTGTTGGCTCTTTGAAAGAGCTCTCTCAATTAGTCGCACACCCCTGTTTTCTCCCCATAGCCCACCATTTTTTTTCACTTCAAGTATTTATTCAATTCCCTTTTGAAAGTTAATATTGAATCTGTTTCCACCACCCTTGAAGATAGCACATTCCAGATCAAAACAACTTGCTGTGTAGATTTCTTTCCTCCTGTTGCCTCTGGTTCTTTTGCCAATCACCTTAAATTTGTCTCCTCTGGTGACTGATCCTTCTGCCACTGGAAACAGTTTTTCCTTATTTACTGAATCAAAAGCTTCATGATCTTGACTACCTCTATCAAATCTCTTCTTAACCTTTCTGGTCTAAGGAGAACAACCTTAGTGTCTCTGGTATCTTCAGGTAACTGAAGACTTTCATCCCTGTTGTCATTCTAGTAAATCTCCTCTGTATCCTGTTACAATCAGGTGAGGAGGGGTTGAAGGGCTCCCCTCTTTTCCCTCTCCTTGTTTGACCACAACAGGTTTCCGCGCCATGATCATAAAAAGAACCAATCGGACACATTTTCTTGAGTTTAACAAAGAAAGAGGTTAGCTTTATTGTACTTGAACTGATCTAAGTAAAATTTAAAAAAGCTGCAACCTTCACACACACATTCGAAGTTCACACATACACACACAAATAGGTTACAGCAATGCTGCTGATTTCCTTCAAGGAGTCTCTGTCTGCAGCAGGGGTAAGTCTGGGTGGTCATGGTCAGCAGGCAGGGTTCAAAGCTTGCAAGGTGGATTGTACAGAGAGAAAGAAAGGAGGGACCCCACTCAGGTCTTCTTTCTTCGGTGTCTAGCTGTCTGTCTCTTTACTGCAGAAAAAACACCAGCTTAAGCACATAGATGGTGGGCCTGTCACATGACCATCACCCAGTGATTCAAGCATGGTGGTTACCAGTGTGTATTCCCTTTTGCAATTTAATCACTCCATGTCTAGGAATTTCTTTCTCACAGCTAGCATCCCATTGTTCAAGTGATTATGTTTGAGTGGTTCGTCTCTACCAGTTGAATATTCAGATAATGGCCTTGATGCCGTGCTAATTGGAACAGGATAGGTGGTTCACTCAGATTCCCCAGCTCATAGTTCTTGATGGGTCTGTGCAGCCAATCCGTCTCCATCTCAATACATTGTAAGATGGAAAGTGCAGTGATGCAAATTGGGATGGCCATCTATAGCTGCCAGTGTCGAGTCACCTTTTATCTTTTATTTTAAATGCAATTCAGATTTCCAGACAGTGGATTAAAAGTCATCATTCAATATAGCACATTTTTGTGACAACCCTCTCTAAGGTCTTCTAAGATACGTCCTAAAGTATCATGCCCAGAATATTCTAATTGGGGCTTAACCAGAGTTTTCTAATGGTTTAACATAATTTCCTTGCTTTACACTCTATGCTGCCATCTTCGCTGCCTTCGGAGAATACTTGGCATCAGGTGGCAGGACTATATCTCCAACACAGAAGTCCTTGAAGCGGCCAACACCCCCAGCTTATACACACTACTGAGTCAGCGGCGCTTGAGATGGCTTGGCCATGTGAGCCGCATGGAAGATGGCAGGATCCCCAAAGACACATTGTACAGCGAGCTCGCCACTGGTATCAGACCCACCGGCCGTCCATGTCTCCGTTATAAAGACGTCTGCAAACGCGACATGAAATCGTGTGACATTGATCACAAGTCGTGGGAGTCAGTTGCCAGCATTCGCCAGAGCTGGCGGGCAGCCATAAAGACAGGGCTAAATTGTGGCGAGTCGAAGAGACTTAGTAGTTGGCGGGAAAAAAGACAGAGGCGCAAGGGGAGAGCCAACTGTGCAACAGCCCCAACAAACAAATTTCTCTGCAGCACCTGTGGAAGAGCCTGTCACTCCAGAATTGGCCTTTATAGCCACTCCAGGCGCTGCTTCACAAACCACTGACCACCTCCAGGCGCGTATCCATTGTCTCTCGAGATAAGGAGGCCCAAAAGAAGAAAGAAAAAGAAAGAAAGAACACTCTATGCCACTATTTTTAAAGCCAAGGATCCTGTATACCTTTTTAACAGGCATCTCAATGTGTCCTGCTGCCTTCAGAGACTTGTGTACAGAGACCCACAGTTCTCTCTGTTCCCACACCCCTTTAAAATTATACTATTTAGTTTGTATTGCCTCCCCTCATTCTTCTTACCAAAATCAATCACTTTACAATTCAAAATGTTAAATTTCATCTGCCATGGGTCTTCCCATTTCACTAATCTGTCTAGGTCCTCCTGAAGGTACCTGAGTACATCAGCTTTAAAAAAGAGGAAGGAAGTTGCATTTATAAAGCACCTGATCACATCTCAAATGTTTTAAAGGCATGAATACATTTTGAAGTGCACTTGTTTTTATGTAATTATATAACATTTAACATCAGGAAGGAACCCTCCCAACAGCATTATCTGCTACAGTACTATTTAATGAGATCATTAATTACTTTCAGGTTAGTTGCTGATTAATTTCTACCAGCTGTTGCTTCAATTGCAGAGTGTTTGGTGTTTTATAGAGTTGTTTAAAGTAGTTGAAGTCTACAGGACTTTGTTCTGACTTCAAGGATTCTGCACAAACAACTTGCTCTCACACATGGGTGCAGTAGCTTGCAATCCCCTTGGACTACAACATGACATGGAGAATGAGCTGAGCTAACATAGAGCAGGACAAACTGCTGGAAGAGGGAGGAGGAGGAAGGGGAGAAGGGCTCTCAGAAGGAGGCAATATCCATTCAAGGAGCAATTCCCCTACTTGAACCTCAGCGAGGAACAGTGCGAGAGGGGTCTCAGCTTCACTAAGGATACCCTCACTGAAATCTTCCACCTGCTACAAATGCAAGATTTGATAAGAATGGCTGGGTACCGGTACAGCAGTCAGCACTGCAGCCTGGAATAGAAAGGACCATCACCTCACAGAAACATTGAGTAAAAATGCAGAACAATGACCGTTGAATCCAGGAAATACAACAGTTAGGCAGCCACCAATGGTGGGAGACTGTATATAATGTAGGCCAACACCCATGGCTCCGGGCTCCGTTCATGTTTATGATACTAACCCAGACCATAGTGTTAGCAATAGGACACTTCATGCTTTGCTATTTGAGGCATATTGTGCTACAATTGCGTTACAAGACATAAAGCTTAGAGCTTGCGGCTTTTCTTGAAAATAGTAAAATAATTAATGAGGGGTCAATAAGGATATCACCCCCTCAACAGTGGCGCAGTGGTTAGCACCGCAGCCTCACAGCTCCAGTGACCCGGGTTCTATTCTGGGTACTGCCTGTGTGGAGTTTGCAAGTTCTCCCTGTGTCTGCGTGGGTTTCCTCCGGGTGCTCCGGTTTCCTCCCACATGCCAAAGACTTGCAGGTTGATAGGTTAATTGGCCATTATAAATTGTCCCTAGTATAGGTATGTGGTAGGGAAATGTAGGGACAGGTGGGGATGTGGTAGGAATATGGAGTTAGTGTAGGATTAGTATAAATGGGTGGTTGATGGTCGGCACAGACTCGGTGGGCCGAAGGGCCTGTTTCGGTGCTGTATCTCTAAACTAAACTAATTGTAAGATTATTAGGTTACTAAAAGCTACTAACCAGAGTACTAATTGTTAAAATCCAGCTATTATAAATAACAACTAACTTATTATCATAAACTAACACTTAGCTTTATTAGAACCCTTCTTTGTTGTATGGTTAAAGTGGAAAAAGTTAGGAAACAGGTAGGGCACAGCATAGACAAGATGTCAAGGCAGAGGGATTCTGGAAGATTATGTCAAGTTTTAAAATGCTTACTTGGCAGCACAAAGCTTGTTGTGAATTGACTTTATTGAGATAAAGGTAAAAACAAGTTTGTTAAGTTTTCAGATAAACCATAGTCACAAACTCAGGCAGTAATTAACAGTCTAACACAGATACTATCCGTATTAGAAATTGTATGGCCGAGAGCATGATTCTTTCTCTTGTAGCTTTTGGTCTTCAAATTTTCCTTGTTGGTCTCTCTCTCTCTCTCTTGTCTCTTGTTGTTCGAAAATTCTCCGCTATACGTTATCAAAGATAGGACTTCTTTTATCCTGGCAGCTTTCCAGTTTACCCTCCCGTCTCCTAATCAATGATTAGTCTTGTATTAAAGGATGCCTTTCTTAACCAACCAAGGATCATTTTGTGATGGTTGCTAATCTTTCAGATTTGCGCAAGTCGTACCCCTTTGTGTTGACTACTTTATCTCAATGCTTTTAAATTTCGAGGTTCTTTATCTCACAAGGAGACAAATATTCACAGAAGCTGTTTTCGCTGTCTGTTCTCAAGGTCTCATCCTTTTGCTGCAAGTAAGCATTTTAAAACTTGACATAATCTCTTTGTCCTTTAGCGAGCTGGTACCTGTGCTACCCTTGACCCATGCTCCAGCTGCAGCCCACTCATGCCCAATGTCTCATCACATGCAAATCTCGCCTCTAAGCTATCCTTTAAAGTGTCAGTGTCTGAGCCGGTGGCTGCGAGTGTGAGAGCCAGTGACTACTTCTTCTTCATCACTGTAAGCCTTGTTTTCAGTTCTTTCTCCTTCATCATTGCCTGGCCAGGTTCTTTGGTATTTGAAAGGAGAAAGGCTAAAGGATAAGGCTGCGTTGAGTGTTGGGTGGAAAACAAGAAGTGCATGCTTATGCCAACTGCAGCTTTTAATTCAGAAGAGAGTGTGGGATGAGGGGGAAGTGTAATGTGAGAAAGAGGATTAGCTTTCAATCAGGATACCGTCATCTTTGATTGTTTCAGTCCTGCCTCAGCGATGGCCACTCCAATGACGGCGACCACTTTCTCCTCCATTGGGATAAGGACAGGCAGTCATGCCTATCTTGCCACTCGTTAGTTCTGCTGCCTCTGGTTGGGTGTCATCTTGTCCTGCAAGAGACAGAGGGATGTGCATCAGTGAGTGTGGCGCAACCCGTTTGAGTGACATGGCTGTTATGGTTGAATAGCTGGCAGTGTGTGCAAGCTGTGAGATGTACGTGTGAGACTTGCTGCAGTGCTAAATGTGTTAGCGTGAGGTGAAGCTATGAATGTGAGGATTGGGCCGTGACTGATAGAGATGGGGGTGTGGTCCTTGAGCAGTACTTGAAGCTAGTGGTGCAATTGGTGGGATATGGCAGTTGAAGATGCATTGTGTGAAGCCCAGATGCAAAGAGGAGCACAACTTTTACTGCTTGCCGCAAGAAGGTAGGAACATTAGGAACAGGAATAAGTCATTCAGCCTCCAGGTCCTACTCTGCCATTCAGTTAGATCATGGTGGATTAGCACCTCAATTCCATATTTCCACCTTTGTTACATATCCTTTGATATCCTTACCTAATAAAATACTTACCAATCTCAGTCTTGAACAATTTCAATCCTAGCACCCACAGCCTTTTGGGGAGAGAGTTCCAAATTTCTACTACCCTTTGTGTGAAAAAAGTGCTTCCTGATATTGCTCCTGAATAGCTTTGCTCCAATTTTTAAATTATGCCCCCTTGTTCTTGGTTTCCCTACCAGAAGAAAAGTTTCTCAATAACTACCGTATCAAAATGTTTTAAACACTTCGATCAGATCACCCCTCAATCTTCTGTATTCAAGGTAAGATTATGCAACCTGTTCTCTCAACCCCACTATCATTCTGGTGAATCCGCACTGCATTTCTTTCCAGGCCAATATATCAGTTGGAATTTTATCAGCCTCTTGGCAACAGGCTGGGAAGCTGGAAGGCTGACAAAATGGTGTGGGAAGGCATTGGAAGTATTCCTGACATCTTCCTGTCACAATGCCATCTTGCCAGTATCAGGAAAGCTGGCAGACATGCCACATGGCGAGAGCCTAACTGAGCCACTTAAGTGACCAATTAAGGGGCTCTTCCTGCCCCGGTGGGCATTTTGCCAGCCGCGGGGAGCCCACACCACATAGAGAGACCATCCAGCATGGCAGCCTCTCAGCGGGCTCTGTGGAGAGCCCTCCTTTTTGGAGGGGACCCTGGCGGTAATGGCTGTCCCCGCTGCAACAGTGCCTCCTGCCTTCAGCAACCTCCTTATCACTGGAGCCTGCTTTTCTGGCCCTGGCATCTCCAGACCTCACTTACCTGTCTTCGAGGGCGCACAGCCATAGATGTACTCTTATCCTGCTTGCGCACCCCCAGCAATGGCCACCACTAGTGTTGGTGCTGCTGAGGCTGGTGAGCTGCTGGCCCTCTAATTGAACCGGCAGCTCTGGAGGTGGGCTGGTGTCCTTAATAAGGAATGGCGGTCCCAGTGGAGGCCACTTAATTGGCCACCACTGAGAAGATGCCTCTCTGAGACCTACCACTGGCATAAGTGGGGTTGCCCATCCTTCCTGAAGTGCAATGCCCAAAACTGAACACAGTAGACCAGATGGAGTCTGACCAAGGCGCTATACAACTGAACCATAATTTCCTCATCTTTATATTCCCCTTGAGATAAAACAAAGATTCCATTAGTCTTTTTGATAGCGTTTTGTACCCGTTTACTGGCTTTTAATGATTTGTGTACTAGATGCATCGATATACTATGGCAAAATCACAACGTGGATTTGGCATTCGGGACCATATGACAATCAGAACCATCGAGGTTTATAACACAGAAGGAAGCAATACAGCTGATTATGACTATACAGCCTCTTACCAAGAATTGAGAAAACATCGAGCAGTGTTGACCCCTCTGCTGGAGACCTCTACAACAGGTTCCCTCTCACAAACTCTACTACAAACCACTGCAGAGGGAGGGCTGGTTATTATGAATGACAGCACGCACCACTAGTCATCTCCAGCCATACAGAAAAAAATTATGCAACCCAAAAACACTCCTGCAGGGGCTGGGGCAGCCATGTGTATTCCTGTCATTTATATCCACTTCAGACATGAAGCATGTTAAATAACTGTACAAATAGACTAGAACTGTAGTTTTCTGCAAATGTTGTGCCGATAATATACATCAGTACAAAATAAGTGTGAAAATTAATATATACATTTTCTTATTTTGTAAATTTTTAAAAAGTATTTATTTTTTTTATAACTGGACTGCTAACAGTTCTATGTTTGGTGATTTTTCCTGTTTCAACTTGAGATCTGTTTGCTTATAATGTTTGGTTTCTTGAAGAAGCTCATCCTCACTGGGAAATAATTCGTTGTTTCTTCATTAGCCCTGGGTCAAAATTTTGCAATTCTCTACCTCACCACACGGGCTGCAGCAGTTCGAGAAGGCGGCTCACCACCACCTTCTCAAGGGCAGTTAGTTTGGGCAATAAATGCTGACCTTGCCGGCGATGCCCAACTCCCATGAATGAATATAAAAAATGTATTAAGATGTTCTAATTTATACAGCAGTCAAAAGCAAAACACAGCTTCCTCCATAACATTTTTTTTGGTTTCATGCTGGATTCTAATTCAATAAGTACAGATAGCACCCCCACCCCACACATCCATATATCACCCAGTGAAGCTGTCTTACCATGCGAACCTTTTCAAAGCTTGTGGGCAGGCTATGAGGTATTACAGCAGAACTCAATCCTATACTTACACAATGAGTTGAATTTAATGGGCCCCCCAGTGACGGCCTAGGAGGCGGGGGTGCCCATAGGATTGTGACAGAAGGCGGGGGCTGGGGCAGAGGACCTTTGCTTTCCCGTTGCACTGCGATTAAGTCAGGAGCGGGAAAGGCCAAAGACGGCTTTTCCACCCAGAGACCAATTGAGGCCCTTAAGTGGCCAATTATTAGCTCTTTCCACCACTGCTGGAATTAAGCAAGCAGCGGGGAGGGAGTACTCTGCCACGTGGGGAGGTTGCCCAATGAAACGAGGTGACCTCCCTGTGGTTTTTACAGGGGGTCTCCTGCATGGGCAATTTGTGGCCCACAGAGGGCCCTCAGAAGCAAAGGTCATCCCTCCATTAACTGGGCCCAGTGACCCTGCCTCACTTACCTCTAGTCTGGGTCACCAGCCGTGGGGCCTGCTCCCAGGCTTGGTGTAATACTGACAGTGGCCACTGATCCTGGTGGCAATGCCTATACTACTGAACTGCTGGCCCTCTGATTGACTGTCAACTCTTGGAGGCGGGATCCTCATCCTTAAAGGAATGGGGATCCTGGCGCCGTGCATTTAAGTGCCTGAGCACCGTTAAATCCTGCCAGTGGGCTCCAAAAGCCAGAGGCGGGGTTCCCCTTGCCTTTTTGGCCTGGCGCCGGGAGCCCTACTGGCACCAAATCCAGCCCAATGACCCTATATCCACACCTTCATTTTAAAGCAGCTGATACTGGATAGTAATTGTGGAATGTGGGTTCACACTACCTCGGTACCTCAATGTCTTAGTATGTTTGTGGGATCAGTACACTGTGAGCTGAAACAGCTTTCAGTTCTGCTGAACAAGGATGCTTTGTGAAGCAGGCCTCATTGAAGGAAGGTCATTCATCCATATCTTGAGGGTCTGGGAGATGTTGGTTTGATCACTGTTATAGATGGCTCATCACCACTTTCTGAAGTCAATTAGGGATGTGCAATAAATTCTGGCCTTGCCAGCGATGCTCACATCCCATGAACAAAAATAAAATTGTTTGAAGATGTTAAGTGGACCATATAACGATGGTAACAGAATGATTGGTAGAGATTCTTGGCTCCATGTTGTATATCTGATGTCTGCATTGTTTATCTTTTGATGTATTGTGATTTAGTGTTAGTATGTATGGAATGTAGAGATCAAAGGTAGAATTGGCATAAGTAAACAGCTGTATGCTGTAGTCAGACTAGATTTTGGATTGTGATGTACCTACATTCTTATAGTCAATTTTGAACTCAATAGTAAAGAATCACGTAATTATATTGGAATACTGTAATATGATTTACCTGTGTACTCATGTTGGATTGAGTAACATGAGCTTGTTAAAGACCTGATTCTGTGGTTGTTACACCTGATGTCTGTGTGCTCTGGTATTTAAAGTGAAAAAACAAAATATAACAGGAAAGCAGTCCCAACAGTAATCAGAAGTGGGAACACCTCCCAAGCCAACAGTACATCCACTGCTGCTTTGTCCAAAATCACCAAATTCAGTATAGATCATGGCTAAGAGGAATGTTCCAATTGTTTGTGGGCAGTAGCTGACACATAGTGCATTTATTCAGTGAGCTGTTGAGAGATTTACTTTGCTTTAATCTTTTTTTTTTAGAGATACAGCACTGAAACAGGCCCTTCGGCCCACCGAGTCTGTGCCGACCATCAACCGCCCATTTATACTAATCCTACACTAATCCCATATTCCTACCAAACATCCCCACCTATCCCTATATTTCCCTACCACCTACCTATACTAGTGACAATTTATAATGGCCAATTTACCTATCAACCTGCAAGTCTTTTGGCTTGTGGGAGGAAACCGGAGCACCCGGAGGAAACCCACGCAGACACAGGGAGAACTTGCAAACTCCACACAGGCAGTACCCAGAATCGAACCCGGGTCCCTGGAGCTGTGAGGCTGCGGTGCTAACCACTGCGCCACTGTGCCGCCCAATAACAATCTGTCATGAGTTTATTGTAATAACATTAACTACCACTTGGACTGGCATGGACTAATAAAGGAGAGTCAACATGGATTTGTTAAGGGCAACTCATATATGACTAACTTGATTGAGCATAATACAGCACAGAAACAGGCCCTTCGGCCCATCGTGTCTGTGCCAGCCATCAAGCACCTATCAATTCTAATCCCATTTTCCAGTACTTGGCCCGCAGCCTTGTATGCTATGGCGTTTCAAGTGCACATCTAAATACTTCTTAAATGTTGTGAGGGTTCCTGCCTCTATCACCCCTTCAGGTAGTGTGTTCTAGATTTCAACCACCCTCTGGGTGAAAATATTTTCCTCAAATCTCCTCTAAACCTCCTGCCCCTTACCTTAAATCTATGCCTCCTGGTTATTGATCCCTCCGCTAAGGGAAAAAGTTTCTTCCTATCTATCCTATCAATGCCCCTCATAATTTTGTATACCTCAATCATGGCCCCCCTCAGCCTTCTCTGCTCTAAGGAAATAAATTGATGAGGTTACAGAGAGCATGGGTGAGGGCAGAACAGTTTATT
The DNA here is from genome assembly GCF_036365525.1 of Heterodontus francisci. Taxonomy (NCBI): domain Eukaryota; kingdom Metazoa; phylum Chordata; class Chondrichthyes; order Heterodontiformes; family Heterodontidae; genus Heterodontus; species Heterodontus francisci. Next base: position 137,026,982 of record NC_090374.1, on the reverse strand, counting down.
TTGTGGATATGGGCTTTCACATTGTGTTTTATAAAGTACCACATATTAGGCTTGTTAGAAAAATTGAAGCCAATGGGAAAGGGACAGTAGCAGCATGGCTACAAAATTGGCTCCAGCAGTTTTTTGGACTGGAGGGAGGTTTACACTAATGTTTCCCCAAGGTTCAAAACTAGGACCCACTGCTATTTCTGATATACATTAATTACTTGGACTTGAGGGTACAGGGTGCAATTTTGAAATTTGTAGATGACACAAAACTTGAAAGTGTAGCAAACAGCAAGGGAAATAGTAATAGTCTTCAAGAGGATGTAGGTAGATTGATGGAATGAGCGTTCACATGGAAGATGAAATTCAATGTAGTGAGGTGTGAGATAATACATTTTGGTAGAAAGAATGAGGTGAGATCTAACATACTAAATAGAACAATTTCAAAGGTGATGCAAGACCAGAGAGAGCTGGAATTGATTGTGCACAAATCATTGAAAATGGGAGGACAGATTATTAATACAGTTAGTAAAGCATATGGGATCCTAGGTTTTATAACTAGAAGCATAGAGTACAAAATCCAGGAATTTACGCTAAATCTATATGAAATGCTAGTTCAGCCCCAACTGGTGTATTGTGGCCAACCCTGAGTACCATAATTATGAAGGATTTGAAATCTTTGGAGAGGCTAGGGAAGAGGTTTGCTAGTGTGGTTCCAGGGATGAGGGATTTGAGTTCTGTGGATGGACTAGAAAAGCTGGGGCTGTTCTTAGAGCAAAGAAGACTAAGAGGAGATTTGATAAAGGTGTTTAAAATCATGTAAGGTTTAGATAGAGTAAAGAAAGAGAAAATATTTCCAATGGATGAACAATCAATACTGAGAGGGCACAGATTTAAGGTCATTGACAGAAGAACCAGAAGCAACATAAGGAAAATGTTTGTTTTTTACGCAGGTTAATTTCAGTTAAGTCAGTTAGTAGTTTAATAAATAGAGGCATGGCAGGGCATCTTGATCCTGTGGAGTGCACATCACGCTCTATATGGGAACTCCAGGACACTTCTCATGCCCTGGACAACCACATGAGCAGGAATTGTCGCCAGCTGGAGCAGTGCGAGATTTGGAGCTTAAGCAGCAGCTAACATCACTATGGTGCATCTGCAAGGCTGTCAGCTATGTGAATAGCACATTTCTGAATGTGGTCACCCCACAGCTTAAGGGTATATAGGTAGAGAGGGAATGGGTGACTACCAGGCAGTCAAGGAGGACCAAGCAGGTACTGCAGAGGTCCCTTGAGTGCATCTCACTCTCCAACCAGCATTCAATTCTGAATACTGGTGAGGGTAATGATTCCTCTGGGGATTGTAACCAGAGCCAAGTCCATGGCACCACGACTGTAAAAGGGGGCAGGAGGAAGATTGGGAGAGCAATCGAAATGCAGCAAGACCTGGACAATATCCAGGCTTGGGCTGATAAGTGGCAAGTAACATTTGCACCACACAAGTGCCAGGCAATGACCATCTCCAATAAGGATGTCACCAAGTGGCTGCAGAGCACTTGGTGGGGGTGCGGGGGTGTTGCTGAACAGCCAACAGCTGTGGTTCATATCGATACCAATGATCCAGGTAGAAAGAGGAATTAGGTCCTGCGGGCAGATTTTAGGGAGCTAGGAAAGTAACTAGCAAGCAGGACCTCAAAGGTAGTAACCTCCAGAGCAATCAAGAGCAAAAATAATTAATTGGGGCAGGGCCAATTTCAGTGGAGTGAGAATGAATCTGGCCCAGGTAAATTGGAGTCAAAGATTGGCAGGCGAAACTGTAACAATGGACTGCCTTTAAAGAGGACATAGCTCCGGTACAGTCAAGGTACATTCCCATGAGGGGGAAAGATAGGACAATCAAAGCCAGAGCTTCCTGGATGTCGAAAGAGATCCAGAGTAAGATGAAGTAGATAAAGGGTGCATATGACAGTTGTCAGATTGATAGTACAAGTGAGAACCAGGCTGAATAGCAAAAGTTCAGAAGGGAAGTGAAAAAAGAAATGAGAAGCAAAGAGATAGTGTGAGAAAAGACTAGCAGCTAATATAAAAGGAAATCCAAAAGTCTTCTATATGCATATAAATAGTAAAAAGATGGTGAAAGGAGGAGTGAGGCCAATTCGAGACCAAAAAGGGACATGTATACGGAGGCAGAGAGCATGGCTGAGATACTAAATGAGTACTTTGCATCTGTCTTTACCAAGGAAGAAGATGCTGCCAAAGTCATAATGAAAGAGGAGGTAGTTGAGACACTGGATGGGCTAACAATTGATAAAGAGGAGGTATTAGAAAGGCTGGCTGTACTTTTATGCCCTTCGAAGTGAAGCTGGCCATAGTCATCATTTGGTAGGATTTCGGTGGGTATGTAGGTGACTGCTAAGGCCGATCTGCGTTCGTAAGGTTCTGCTGCAAATAGGGCAGGATACTACAGACGATTGCGTTTTGGACGAGCTGCTGGCTTTGGTAAGTGAGTGTCAGGCATTCTGGCTACATGACCAACCCAACTCAGTTGTGGCTATCTCAATATGGTGTGGATGCTTGGCATGCCAGCTCGGTTGAACACCTCAGTGTCTGGTATTTTGTCCTGCCATCTGATCTTCAGAAACTTCCGAAGGCAGCTCAGGTGAAAGTGGATGAGCTTCTTGGCATGACACTGGTACACAGTCCAAGTCTTGCTTGCTTAGAGCTGAGTGGGCAGGACCATTTCTCTGTAGACTTTCAGTTTGGTAGGTAGACTTACTGCTCTTCATTTCCAGACTGATATTTGAAGTATACCGAAGGCTATACTTGCTTTGGCAATTCTTACATGTATCTCATCATCAATATAGACAGCTAAAGAGAGTGTGCTGCTGAGATAAGTGAACTTGTCCACTGTTGACAGGTTCTGGTCATGGACTGAAACCTTGGGCCCATGATAAAGCTTCCCTGGAGTAGACAGGTACATTACTTCAGTTTTCTTTGCACTGATCGTAAGGCCAAATTTGTTGCATGCATTGGAGAACATGTCCAGCTCTGAACCAGCAACTAGTGCAGTCTTGGCAAACAGGAAATTGTGAAGTACGTCCTTGGAGACCTTGGATTTTTCCTGGTGTTGTCTCAGATTGAGCAGCTTCCCATTCATACAATATCTGATTTTGGTGCCAGGATCATCATCATGGAAGGCATCGGAGAGCATGATAGAGAAAAACATGCTGAGGAGGGTTGGTGCAAGCACACAGCCCTGTTTAACTCCATTAGATATTGGGAATGGGTCAGAAGACTCACCCTCATCCAGGACATGTGTAAGCATGCCGTCATGGAACTGTCGAGCCATTGTGATGAATTTCTTAGGGCAGCTGAATTTCTCCATTACCTTCCAAAGGCCCTCACTACTGACTGTGTTGAAGGCCTTGGTCAAGTCAACAAATGTGTTGTAGATTTCCATGTTCTGTTCTTGGCATTTCTCCTGGAGTTGTCTAACAGCAAACACCATATCAGTGGTTCCCGACCTGTTCTGAAAACACACTGACTCTCTGGCAACAGATCCTGGTGGAAATGTTGCATTAAGCGGTTCAGAAAGATTCTGGTGAAGATTTTGCTACAAATGGAGAGATGGAGAGGAGTGAGATTCCTTTGTGATTATTGTAAAATTGGTGAGTGCCTTTCTGCTTGTACAGGTGGACAATTGAGGCATCTTTCTATTCTTGCGGAATGATTCCTTGCTCCCACATAGACTGAAGTTCAGTGAGCTTCTTGACCAGGCAATGACCTCCAGCCTTGTAGACATCAGCTGGGTTAGCATCAGCTTCTGGAGCTTTGCCACTAGACAGGAGTTTCATAGATTTTGTCATTTCTAACAGTGTGTGAGGGTCATCATGAAAACAGTTGATGGCAACCTGTGGCAGCCTGTTGATTGCTTCTTTATTGATGAATGAAAGCTGATTGAGGATGTGGTTAAAGTGCTCCGCCCCTCTTTTTAGAATTTGGGCTTTTTCTGTGAGCAATGTTTACCCATTGGCGATGTAGATTGGTGATGAACCAGTAGACTGGGTCATAGACAGATTTCAGAGCATCATAGAATCTCTTCCAGTCTTTGTGGTCGGTATATGACTGGAGTTCGTCTGCTTTCTGATTCAGCCAAGTGTCTTGCATCTCTCCGAGTTTGCAGACAGTCCTGTGGATGTTTCGGTAGGAATCATACTTGGGTAATGATGACTTATCATTGAGGTTAGTCCTACAGAGGCAATGGGCTGAATTTTACACTGCCCCAGAGTGTCAGATGGTGGTGTGGGGGTGGCGTAAAATTTAGCAGGAGGCTCTGGGAGGCCTATCTACCCCGCTCCCCCCTCCGTTCATCTTTACGGCGGTTGGGCGGGGGTTAGGGGGGTAACAGCCCGCCCGGCAAAGGCCAATGAAGGCCCTTAAGTGGCCACTTAATGGCCACTTAAGGGCCCTCACCCGCCTCCACGGGTATTTTACCCGTGGCAAGCGGGCATGTTGGGGACATGAAAGGCCGCCCAGCAATAGCTGCTGACCTTTCCGTGTGCCGGGGTGGGGGCCATGGCAGTCGGGCACAGGGCACCCGATTGAATGCCGCCCCCACCTCCCAACCCACCCCGGGACCCAAGACGCCACCCCCCCTCCCCCCAAATGACCACTCCAGCCTCAGCAGGGAAGGACCGATCTCCCTGGTGAGGCATGCCCAACTTACCTTCACTCATGGCTCCATCTGGTTGGCTGGGCTGCAATTTAAGGTGAATGGTAAAAAAAGGGGGTGACATGAAGAAAAACTTTTCTATGCAGCATATGATTAGGATCTGTAATGCACTGCCTGAGAGTGTGGTGGAGGCAGATTCAATCATGGCTTTCAAAAGAGCATTGGATAATTATCTGAATAGAAAAAAATTGCAGGGCTACAGGCAAAATGGGGGTGAGCGGGACTAATTGTGTTCTTACAGAGCGTTGGCATGGAGATGATGGGCCAAATGGTCTTTTCTCTGCTGTAACATAAGAACATACGAAATAGGAGCAGGGGTAGGCCATTTGACCACGAGCCTGCTCCACTATTCAATAAGATCATGGCGGTTCTGATTGCAGCCTTAACTCAACTTTCCTGCCTGTCCCCCATAATCCTCGACCCCCTTGTAGATCAAAAATCTCTCTAACTCAGCCTTGAATATATTCAATGACCCAGCCTCCACTGCTCTCTGGGGAAGAGAGTTCCAAAGATTAACAACCCTTTGAGAGAAGAAATTCCTCCTTATCTCCATTGTAAAAGGGAGACCCCTTATTTTGAAACTGTGTCCCCTCTTTCTAGATAGCTGCACGAGGGGAAACATCCTCTCAGCATCTACCCTGTCACGCTCCCTCAGAGTCTTATATGTTTCAATAAGATCACCTCTCATTCTTCTAAACTCTAATGAATATAAGCCCAACCTGCTGAACCTTTCCTCATAAGACAACCCCTTCATCCCAAGAATCAACCTAGAGAACCTTCTCTGAACTGCTTCCAATGCAAGTATATGCCTCCTTAAGTAAGGTGACGAAAACTGTACACAGTACTCTAGGTGCTGTCTCGTCAATGCCCTGTATAGCTGTAGCACGTCTTCCCTACTTTTATACTCCATCCCCCTTGCAATAAAGGCCAACATTCCATTTGTATTCCTAATTACTTGCTGTATCTGCATGCTAACTTTTTGTGATTCATGTACAAGGTCACCCAGATCCCTCTGTACCACAGCATTCTGCAGTCTCTCTCCTTGTAGATCATATTCAGCTTTTCTATTCTTCTTACCAAAATGGACAACCTCACATTTTCCCACATCATACTCCATCTGACAAATTTTTGCCTACTCACCTAACCTATCTATATCTCTTTGCAGCTTCTTTGTAACCATTCTATGATTCTGTGATGGGACATTTGGATTTGGAATGCACTGCCTGAAAAAGTGGTAGAAACAGATTCAATAGTAGCTTTCAAAAGAGAAATGGGCCAAATATTTGAAGGATAAAAAATTGCAGAGGTACGGGGAAAGAGCGGAGGAGTGGAACTAACCGGTTGTTATCCCAAAGAGCTGGTGCAGACTTGATGGGCTAAGTGGCTTCCTGCTATGTTGTACTATTCTATGATTCTAAACTGCTGAAAACAAACTATGAAATTATATCAGTGTGGTCCAGGCATAAGAGGCTAAAGATAGCTTGGAACAGAGCTAGTTGTGCAGTACATCTGTTTAGTATTTTTCAAGTATTCTAGGCATTAGCTGAATTACAAACACTGCTTACTTCCACGAAAATAACTGCAGCCACCTTCACCCCTACCATTGCCCATCTGCGACTGAAACACTTTGTCACCTCCAGATCTGACTATTCTAATGCTCCCCTGGCTTGGCTTCCATCCACTGTCAATTTCATTTTTAAAAAATGCTCCAATATTGTATCCTTCACCAAGTTTATGCCGGCCCGTTACCCCTGTCCTTGCTGACCTGCCTTGGCTCCCAGTCACCCAAAACCCCAAACTTAAAATTCTTATCCTTGTGTTTAAATTAGTCCATGGCCACACGCATCCTTATAAAACCTCTTAATACCCACCCCCATCCCCATGCCCAGCATTCTCTGACTCTGCTCACTTTTACATCCTTCCTCACTTCAGCCCACCATTGCTGGCCATTCTTTCAACTCTGGAATTCCCTTTGTAAAATTCGTATGTCTCTCCACTACCCTTTCCTCCTTCAGGCCTTCCTTAAAATCCATCTCTTGACCAAGCTTTTGGTCACCTCTTTCAATATCTCTCTCTTTGGCTCAGCATCCATTTTCCCCAATGTCTCTGTGAGATATTAAAAGTGTAATATAAATGTAAGAAGAAGTTGTAGTTTACCAGCCCCTGAAAGTGAGTTTCCTTGTCCCATCCTCTTCAAAGATTCCTTGTTATAATCACAAATCTATTGATTTACTTGGAATCATCTGAAGAATTCACAAGATTAACGTTTTTTAATTTTATTACAGTAATTAATATTTGGCAGGTATACAAATTCCCTTCAAAGATTACTTAACAGCTACTTATTTACAGCGTTGCTGAGTTTTATGTGTATGTGCATATTACAAATGTCCACATACCTTTTCTTTAGCTTGGTATCAATAACTGAGCTAGTAGTATTTAGACTTTATTATCACTTTCCTCTTATTGCCAGGAATGAGGCTAAAGCCGTCAATAATTAACTGACTTGATGATCCAAGAGATTTAACTCTTTGATACTTGAAGTAATAGGTCAAGCAAAAGGACTGTTTATTTATTGCAAAATACCTTATGAAAATACGATTTAAAAAAAACTTTCCTATGTCAATTTGCATTGCTTGTGAATTCAGCACTGACTGTAGAGTTTCCTCAGGTATATGTGTCTGAATCTGTATGTATGTGTACTATAAGAGCACGGCTGGATTCTGTTTATATGGTCTACTCTTCATGTCCAGGCACTGAATTCTTGATAAGAAATGACCTCACTTATGCATGTTACAACTCCAATGTGTCCAGGGATCTTTTGCTCTTATTGATCCTTTGTTTCACATTGCATTTCAACAAAACCAAACTGTGCTCGTAAAATCCCGAGTATATTTTAAAATAAATTGTCTTCTCACTAAACAGTTGTGTCCTGTTGCTGGTGCGATTCTAATATTTAGTTTGATGTCAGGTATTTTTGAATTATTTATTTATCTTTTTAGGTGAACAATGAACTTATGACCCTTATTGACCAACAGTAAAGGGCAATCATCCACCTATTTTGCCATGGACACCCAAAGAGACATAACTGCTATCCACTGTTGGTTATTCACATTCAGGCATGGGGTAGTTTAAACCACCTTTACATTGGCCGTAGAGAGGTCTTCTTTTTCTTGTCATGTCGCTACGCCTTCTCTCGTCACTGTTCCACACAGTGCTTCCAACACTGATTCTTAGCACAAAGATCTAACACATCCAACAACAATCTGAATATAAACTTGCTGAATTCACTATGTCTGATTACTGGAAACATCAATGAAGAAGCAGCTTTGAAACTGATTCAAGGTTGGCTTTTATCACTGCTCTGTGTACGCAATGTGTTAATCCCTTTGTTTATGGAGACGACAGCACTAAAGCTGCTATTAAACTAAAAAAGTGGAGACCCTTCGACAACAGGATCCTGTTCTTGAGCTTACTTTATAATCAGATATTCCATGCCACTTGTATTAACAATAAAAGAGTAACTAATGGGAAGGAGGCCTGTTGACCATTTATTAAGTGGCTAAAATTCCATACCTATGCATTGATGGCACAGGCATTTTAACCCATTCAAAACCCACCCACTTGCACAGAGTTAAAATTGGGTCCAAGCTTGTTCCAGATTTACACTTTCCCCAGGTTTATGCAAGGGCATGTGATTGGGGATTGGTGGTTTGCACTGGCGCGGAAATATATGTTGGAACACAGCACACACCCTGTAGGTGCAGAACTACAGGTAATAATTTCAAAGCTGTCTATCCTAACCTTTTGGTGATATTACTCCTCATTTTCAGATGTGTTTGGTTTAATTGCATTGAACCATTGCTTTTTTTTGCAATGGATCAATTTATTCCCTTTTTATTTGTTTATAACTTTACTCTTACCATTCCATTTCACCTGTCATAGGCTATTCTCTTTACCCATGGACTTCACAGAATGCTGCCACATCTCAGCATAATACACAGCACACAAAATGCCCAATATTGAACATTGCTATGAGCAAGGGTGTAGGGGTTTCTTTAAGAAGCTGCTATCTTCAAATGTATACTCCTGGCCAGGAAATCCTGCTCCCCTAATCTGCGCACTCCCAGCATAAGATGCATATCACTCTGGTAATACAGTAGCAGTATATCAGAAAATCAGGAAGTAGAATCAGTATGGGTGGGGACTAGGAATTGCAAGGGTCAGAATATGCTGGTGGGAGTAGTTTATAGGCCCCCTAACAGTAGTTATATTGTTGGACAGAGCATTAAACAAGAAATTATTGGACTTCATCCTAGGGTCTTAAAAGAAGTGGCGAGTGAGATACTTGATGCGTTGATTTTAATTTTCCAAAATTCCCTAGATTCGGGGAAGTTTCCATTAGATTGAAAAATAGCGAGTGTTACTCCTTTATTCAAAAAGGGAGGGAGACAGAAAGCAAGAAACTGCAGGCCAGTTATCTTAACATCTGTTTTAGGGAAAATGTTAGAAACTATTATGAAAGATGTTATGGCAGGGCACTTAGAAAAATTTAAGGTAATCAGGCAGAGTCAACATGGTTTTGTGAAAGGGAAATCATGTTTAACCAATTTATTGGAGTTCTTTGAGGAAGTTACATGTGCTGTGGATAAAGGGGAACTGGTGGATGTACTGTACTTAGATTTTCAGAAGACATTTCATAAGGTGCCACATCAAAGGTTATTGCAAAAAATAAAAGCTCATAGTGTGGGGGCAACATATTGGCATGGATAGAAGATTGGTTAGCTAACAGGGAACACAGAGTAGGCATAAATGAGTAATTTTCTGGTTGTCAAGATGTAATGAGTGGTGTGCCACAGGGATCAATGCTGGGGCCTCAACCTTTTACAAATTATATAAATGACATGGATGAAGGTACTGAAGGTATGGTTGCTAAATTTGCTGATGACACAAAGATAGGTAGGAAAGTAAGTTGTGAAGAGGACATAAGGAGGCTACAAAGGGAAATAGATAAGTTAAGTGAGTGGGTAAAGATCTGGCAAATGGAGCATGATTTGGGATCTGGGTGTCCTAGTGCATGAATCACAAAAGGGCAGTATGCAGGTACAGCAAGTAACAAGGAATGCTAATAAAATGTTATCATTTATTGCGAGGGGAATTGAATATAAAAGTAGGGAGGTTATGCTTCAGTTATACAGGGCATTGGTGAGACCACAGCTGGAGTACTGTGTACAGTATTGGTCTCCTTATTTAAGGAAGGATGTAAATGCATTGGAAGTTCAGAGAAGGGTTACTGGACTAATGCCTGGAATGGGGGGTTGTCTTATGAGGAAAGGTTGGACAGGCTAGGCTTGTACCCGCTGGAGTTTAGAAGAGTAATATGCGACTTGATTGAAACATATAAGATCCTGAGGGGTCTTGACAGGGTAGATGTGGAAAGGATGTTTCCCCTTGTGGCAGAATCTAGAACTAGGGGTCACTGTTTAAAAATAAGGGGTCGTCCATCTAAGACAGAGATGAGGAGAATTTTTTTCTCTCAGAGGGTCGTGAGTCTTTGGAATTCTTTTCCTCAAAAGGTGGTGGAAGCAGAGTCTTTAAATATTTTTAAGGCAGAGGTAGATAGATTCTTGATAAGCAAGGGGGTGAAAGGTTATTGGGGGTAGGTGGGAATCTGGAGTAATCAGTTCAGCCATGAATTTATTGAATGGTGGTGCAGGCTCCAGGGACCAAGTGGCTTACTGCTGCTCCTAATTCGTATATTTGTATGTTAGTATGTAACAAAGACAATTTAATTATTGTGGGGACTTTAATCTTCTTATAGACTGGACCAATCAAATTGAAAAAGATGGTCTGGAAGAAGGGTTTGTAGAATGCATTCATGACAGTTTCCCAGAACAATATATTTAGGGGAGGCGGTGGCGTAGTGGTAATTTCACTGGACTAGTAATCCAGAGGCCCAGGCTAATGCTCTGGGGACATGGGTTCAAATCCCACCATGGCAGATGGTGAAATTTGAATTCAATTAATTAAAAAAAAGATCTGGAATTAAAAGCTAGTCTACTGATGACCATGAAACCATTGTCAATTGTTATAAAAACCCACCTGGTTCACGAATGCCCTTTAGGGAAGGAAATCTGCCGTCCTTACCTGGTCTGGCCTATATGTGACTTCAGACCCACAGCAATGTGGTTGACTCTTAAATACCCTCTGAAATGGCCTAGCAAGCCACTCAGTTCAAGGGCAATTAGGGATGGGCAATAAATGCTGGCCTAGCCAGCGACACCCAAATCCTACGAATGCGTAAAAAAATATATATATTGTGGAACCGACTAGGGATAAAACTATTTTATACCTGGTATTGCGGAATGAAGCAGGATTAATTAGTAATGTCATAGTAAATGATCCACTGGCAAATAGTGATCATAATACAATTGTTACGGCCAGGTGAGAAAGAGGTCTAGGATTCTCTTCCAGCCTTCACCTGGTCTTACCATAATAGGATTTAATTTTTAAACACGCCATGTTTTAGCTCCCCCTTGGTGAATCCTTGTTCACTGCTTTCCAATTATAAGAAAAAGAAACCAGCACAGGTTTAAAGAAGAAAAGTTGAAATTTATTAAACTTGAACTTAAACTCTAATTTGGTTGACACCTACGGATACACGGCACACCCACACTAGCATGCATATGCGATAGACACATGCAAATAGAGACAGAAAAGAGAAGAAAAAATAAAAGCAAAATACTGCAGATGCTGGAAATCTGAAATAAAAAACAAAAAATGCAGGGAATACTCCATAGGTCTGGCAGCATCTCTGGCGAGAGAAGCAGAGGTAACGTTTCAGATCAGTGACCTTTCTCTCTCCACAGATGCTGCCAGACCTACTGAGTATTTCCAGCATTTTTTGTTTTTATTATAGAAGAAAAAATAAAGTGGAAAATTTTGAGGCAATATCTGAAGAGTTGTTACAGTTCTTCGAGCTCACTGTAGAGTCCTTGATTGTAGGTAGATCTTGCTTTTCGTTGGGGCCCAATATTCTTCTTAAACCTTGTTCGCTGTAGGAAACTTTTCTCTCTTGGCGTTCATGTGACTTCAGTAAATTCAGAGGCATGTGAGAAAGTGATGGGAGCAGACAGGAGAGGGATCTTCTCAGTCCAGGAGCAAACAGACACTCTCTTCAAACTCTCTGTGGCCAGTTCAAAAGAAAACCCTAGAACAGTCAGGTAGTCATATGACCAGCTGGTCTAACCAGTCCTGGTTCTTGTCATAAGGTCATAAGAACTAGGAGAAGGAGTAGGCAATTCAGCCCCTCGAGCCTGCTCCGCCATTCAATACAATAATGGCTGATCTCATCTCGGCCTCAACTCCACTTTCCTGCCCTTTCTCCATAACCCTTCAACCCTTTACTAATTAAAAATCTGTCTATCTCCTCCTTAAATTTACTCAATGTCCAGGCATCCACCGCACTCTGGAGTAGTGAATTCCACAGATTCACGACCCTTAGATTTAGATTAGATTAGATTAGAGATACAGCACTGAAACAGGCCCTTCGGCCCACCGAGTCTGTGCCGAACATCAACCACCCATTTTTTATACTAATCCTACACTAATCCCATATTCCCAACAAACATCCCCACCTGTCCCTATATTTCCCTACCACCTACCTATACTAGTGACAATTTATAATGGCCAATTTACCTATCAACCTGCAAGTCTTTTTGGCTTGTGGGAGGAAACCGGAGCACCCGGAGAAAACCCACGCAGACACAGGGAGAACTTGCAAACTCCACACAGGCAGTATCCGGAATCGAACCCGGGTCCCTGGAGCTGTGAGGCTGCGGTGCTAACCACTGCGCCACTGTGCCGCCTTTGAGAGAAGTAATTTCTCCTCATCTCAGTTTTAAATCTGCCACACCTTATCCAAAACTATGACCTCTCGTTCCAGATTGCCCCACAAGAGGAAACATGCTCTTTACGTCTACTTTGTCAACCCCCTTAATCATCTTATATACCTCAATTAGATCTCCTCTCATTCTTCTAAACTCTAGAGAGTAAAGGCCTAAACTGCTCAATCTCTCTTCATAAGACAAACCCTTCATCTCTGGAATCAATCTAGTGAACCTCCTCTGAACTGCCTCCGATGCAACTACATCCCTCCTCAAGTAAGGCAACCAAAACTGTACGCAATACTCCAGGTGCAGTCTCACTAATGCCTTGTACAGTTGCTGCAACACTTCCCGACTTTTATATTCTATTCTTTAGCAATAAATGCCAAAATTCCATTTGCCTTCCTTACTACCTGCTGTACCTGCATACTAGCTTTCTGCGATTCATGCAAGAGGACACCCAGATCCCTCTGCACTGAAGCATTCTGAAATTTCTCTCCATTTAGATAATAATTTGCCTTTCTATTCTTCCGATCAAAGTGGATAACCTACTACTTATCCACGTTAAACTCCATCTGCCAAATTTTGGTCCATTCACCCAACCTATCCATATCCATTTGTAAATTTCTTGTTTCTTTATTGAAGCTTACTATCCCACCTATTTTAGTGTCATCTGCAAATTTGGCTATAGTACCTTCTATCCCTGCATCCAAGTCATTAATATATATTGTAAGTAGTTAGGGCCCAAGGACCGAACCCTGTGGCACCCCACTAGTTACATCTAGCCAACCAGAAAAAGACACATTTATCCCAACTCTCTGCTTTCTGTTGGTTAGCCAATCCTCTATCCAAGCTAATAAATTGCCCCTAACCCCATGTGATCCTACCTTGTGTATAAACCTTTTGTGCGGCACCTTATCAAATGCCCTCTGGATGTCCAGATATACTACATCTACAGGATCCCCATGATCCACTTTGCTCGTTACAGCTTCGCAGAACTCTAGCAAATTAGTGAAACGCGATTTACCCTTCATAAAACCATGCTGACTCTGATGGATTGCGTTTTGACTTTCTAAATGTCCTGTTATTACTTCCTTAATAATGGATTCTAACAATTTCCCAACGACAGATATTAAACTAACTGGTCTGTAGTTTTCTACTTTCTGCCTCCCTCCCTTTTTGAATAAGGGCATTATGTTAGCTTTTTTCCAATCCACTGGAACCTTTCCTGCATCCAGGGAATTTTGGAATATTATAACCATTGGATCCATTATCTCTGCTGCCACTTCCTTTAGGGCCCAAGGATGTAGGCCATCAGGCCCTGGGGACTTGTCTGCCTTCAATCCCAATAGCTTGCTCAGTACTTTTTCCCTAGTGATGATGATTTTTCTAAGTTCCTCCCTTCCTATAACCTCTGCATTTCCTGTTCCTATTGGGATGGTACTAGTGTCCTCCACCGTGAAAACTGAGACAAAATACTGATTTAGTGTCTCTGCCATTTCTGTGTTCCCTGCTATTAACTCCCCAGCCTCATCCTCCAAAGGACCCACATTTACTTTAGCTACTCTCTTACCTTTTATATACTTATAGAAGCTTTTGCTATCCGGTTTTATATTTTGCGCTAGTTTTCTTTCATAATTTACCATTGCTGTTTTTATTACTTTTTTAGCATCCCTTTGTTAACCTTTAAATGTTTCCCAATCTTCCAGCCTGCCACTGGCCTTTGCAATATGGTATGCCTTAGTTTTTGTCTTTATGTTATCCTTAACTTCCTTGCTTAGCCATGGATATTTTTCCCCCTCTTAGAATGTTTCTTCCTCTCTGGAATATATTTTAGTTGGGAGGAATTGAATATCTCCTTAAACATCTGCCACTGCTCATCAACTGTCCTACCTTTTAGTCTTCCTGCCCAGTCCACTGGGGGCAAATCTGTCCTCATGCCTTCGTTTAACTCCAGAACGCTAGTGTGGGACTCCAGTTTCTCACCCTCAAACATAATTTGAAATTCTAGCATGCTATGATCACTCTTCCCTAGAGGATCCTTATCTATGAGATCATTAATTAATCCCACCTCATTACACAATACCAAATCTAGAATAGCCTGCTCCCTGGTTGGTTCCACAACATATTGCTCCAAAAAACAATCTCTAATACCTTCAATGAACTCTCTCTCGAGGCTACCCTTGCCAATTTGATTTATTCAGTCTCTCTGCATATTAAAATCACCCATGATTATTGCAGTACCTTTCTTACAAGCCCCCAGTATTTCCTGGTTTATACTGTGCCCCACTGCAGAACTACTGTTTGGGGATCTATAGATTACTCCCACCAGGGACTTCTTTCCCTTGCTATTTCTTATTTCTACTCAGACTGATTCTACACCTTGATCTCCAGTACCTGTATCGTTTCTCACTACAGCACTGATCTCTTCCTTTACTAACAAAGCAACACTTCCTCCTTTTCCTTCCTGCCTATCCTTTCGAAATACTGAGTACCCCTTGGATATTCAATTTCCAAACCTGGTTTCCCTGCAACCACGTCTCAGTAATCGCCACTAAATCATACCCATTTGTCTCTATTTGCGCTGTTAACTCGTTTATTTTATTCCGAATGCTTCGCGCATTCAGATACATAGCCTTTAAGTTTGTTCTATTATCAAATTTCCCTACTCTTGTACGATTCCTTGGTGCAATATGATGTTCACGCATTCTGTCCCTTCCTTTTGTTTTCTGGTAACAATCAGCCTCATCACTAACCTGCACTCCTACCTTCTCCTTTAACTTTGACTTCCTAATTTTCCATGCAACTGAACCCTCCCCCCACTATTTAGTTTAAAGCCTTATCTACAGCCCTAGTTATGTGGTCCCAGCATGATTCAGGTGGAGCCTGTCCCAACGCAACAGCTCTCTCCTTCCCAGTACTGGCACCAATGTCCCATGAATTTGAACCCATTTCTCCCACACCAATCTTTGAGCCACACATTTACCTCTTTAATCTTATTGGCCCTTTGCCAATTAGCTCGTGACTCAGGTAGTAAACCAGAGATTATTACCTTTTTGGTTCTGCTTTTTAATTTAGCCCCCAGCTGCTCATATTCCCTCAGCAGAACCTCTATCTTCGTTCTACCTATATCGTTGGTACCTATGTGGACCACGACAACTGGATCTTTCCCCTCCCACTCCAAGTTCCTCTGCAGCCCAGATGAGATATCCTGAACCCTGGCACCAGGTAGGCAACACAGCCTTCGGGACTCTCAATCCTGGCCACAGGAACAGTGTTTGTACCCCTAACTATACTATCCCCGATTACAACTACATTTCTCTTTTCTCCCCCCACTTGAATGGCTCCCTGTACCACAGTGCTATAGTCAGTTTGCTCATCCTCCCTACAGTCCCTGCTCTCATCCACACAGGGAGCCAGAATCTCAAACTTGTTGGATAAGGACAAGGGCTGAGGCTCCTGCAACACTACCTCCTGGATCCCTCTACCTGCCTCACTCATAGTCACAACCTCCTGTCCCTGACCACTGGCCAAATTCAAGGTAGTTAATCTAAGGGGTGTGACTGTCTCCTGAAGCACAGTGTCCAGGTAAGTCTCCCCCTCCCTGATGTGTCGCAGTGTCCGAAGCTCAGAATCCAGCTCATCAACTCTGAGCTGTTCATCGAGCAGCCAACACTTGCTGCAGATGTGGTCACTAGGAACCACAATGGGGTCCACCAGCTCCCACATCTTGCAGGTACAACACATCGCCTGGCCCTGCATCTCTATTTTATTTAATTAGATTTTAATTTGTTTTTAAATTTCTGACTGGTCTTTAGTTTTTGTAATCCGCTTTAGTTTTTAGTTTATATACTAATAAACCGATCAAGTCTTACTCTATATTTGATTTCAATTAAATTTAATTTAAAAGCTTACCTGTATACTCCATAGCAGACCCTGGAACACGCTTCCTCACCTTCGATGTCTGTTAGTATATAAATGTTCTTTTTCCAGCCACGGCTGATCTGTTTAACAAGTCATTTCCTCGCTCCAACAACAGTTAAAAATCAATGCTCATGACAAAATTGATGTGCCTCATTCTTGTCAGGTGGAGGCCTAGCATGACACAATTGAATTCCACATTAGGTTTGAAAACAACATACTCCAATCCCAAACAAGAATCTTAAACAAAGCCAATTACATAGATATGAGGGGAGAGCTGGTGAGGGTTGATTGAGTAATTAGACTAAAACGTACAGTGGTAAATACACAGTGGGAAACATTTAAAGAAACAATACAAAGTGTTCGACAATAATACATTCCATTGAAAAGCAAGAACTCAGTGAGAAAGATCCATCCATGGCTTACTAAGGAGGTTAACAATAATATTAGATTAAAAAAGAGACTTATAATGTTGCAAAGTCGCAAGTCTGAGGATTGGGAGTGTTTTAGAAACCAGCAATGGACCACCAAAAAGTTGATAAAAAGGGAAAAAATAGAGCATGAGAGTCAACTAGCCAGGAATATAAAAACAGATTCTAAGAGTTTTCACAAGTGTATAAAAAGGAAGTGAGTAGCTAAAGTAAACATTTGTCCCTTAGAAGCAGAGAAATTATCATGGTAAATGAAGAAATGGCAGAGACATTGAACACATATTCTGGAAAGGGTCCCAGCAGATTGGAAGTTAGAAAATGTAACACCACTATTCAAGAAAGGAGGGAGAGAGAAAACAGAAAACTACAGGCCAGTTTGCCTGACATCAGTCATTGGGAAAGTGTTATTATTAAGGAAGTTTTAACAATGGGCTTAGAAAAGCATAGTATGATTCAAACAAGTCAACATGGTTTTACGAAAGGGAAATCCTGTTTTACAAATTTATTAGAGTTTTTTGAGGATGTAATCTGTAGGGTAGATAAGGGGAAATCAGTGCACTTGGTAGTATACTTGGTTTTCCAAAAGGCATTCGAAAACGTGCCACACAAAAGGTTAATACGCAAGATAAGGGCTCATGGAGTTGGGGGTGATATATTTGCATGGATAGAAGATTGACTAACAGACAGGAAGCAGAGAGCAGGGATAAATGAGGCATTTTCAAGTTGGAAGGCTGTGAATAGTAGAGTGCCACAAGGATCAGTGCTGGGGCCTCAGCTATTTACAATCTCTATTAATGACTTGGGTGAAGAGACAGAGAGTAATGTATCTAAGTTTGCTGATGATACAAAGTTAGGTGGAAATGCAAGCTGTGAGGAGGCTGCAAAAAAGATATAGACAGGTTAAGTGAATGGGAAACAAGGTGGCAGATGGCATATAATGTGGGAAAGTATGAGGGTTATTCACTTTGTTTGTAAGAATAGAAAAGCAGAATATTTTTTTTAAGGTGTGAAACTTGTAAATGTTGATGTTCACAGACACTTTGGTGTACTCGTACAAGGAATGCAAAAGGTTAGCATGCAGGTACAGCAAGCAATTAGGAAGGCATACGAACATACAAATTAGGAGCAGGAGTAGACTATTCGGCCCCTCGAGCCTGCTCCACCATTTGATAAGATCATGGCTGATCTGATTGTGGCCTCAACTTTTCTTTCCTGTCTACCTGCTATAACCTTTGACTTCCCTGTCAATCAAGAATATATCTAACTCAGCCTTAAAAATATTCAATGACACTGCCTCCACTGATCTCTGGGGAAAGAGAATTCCAAAGACTAACAACCGTCTGAGAAAACATTTCTTCTCATCTCCGTTGTAAATGGGAGACCCCTTATTTTTAAACTATGTCCCCTATTTCTAGTCTCTCCCATAAGGGGAAACATCCTTTCAGCATCCACCCTGTCAAGTTCCTTCAGGATCTTATATGTTTCAATAAGATCACCTCTCATTCTTCTATACTTCAATGGATACAGGCCCAACCTGTCCAGTCTTTCCTTTTTTTACTCGCTCCTGGGATGTGGGTGATGCTGGCTAGGCCAGAATTTATTGCCCAGCCATAATTGCCCTTGAGAAGGTTGTAGTGAGCCGCCTTCTTGAAGCACTGCAGTCCTCGAGGTGTAGGTACACCCACAATGCTGTTAGGAAGGGAGTTCCAGGATTTTGATCCAGTGACAGTGAAGGAACAGCGATATCGTTCCAAATCAGGATGGTGTGTGGCTTTGAGGGGATCTTGCAGGTGGTGGTGTTCCCATGCATCTGCTGCCCTTGTCTTTCTAGATGGTAGAGGTCGCGGGTTTGGTAGGTGCTGTCGAAGGAGCCTTGGTGAATTCCTGCAGTGCATCTTGGAGATGGTGAACACTGCTGCCACTATGCATCGGCGGTGGAGGGAGTGAATGTTGAAAGTGGTGAATGGGGTGCCAATCAGGCGGGCTGCTTTATCCTGGACGATGTCGAACTTCTTGAGTGTTGTTGGAGCTGCATCCATCCAGGCAAGTGAAGAGTATTCCATCACACTCCTGACTTGTGCCTTATAAATGCTCGATAGGCATAGGGGAGTCAGGAGGTAAGCTACTCACTGCAGTATTCCCAGCCTCTGACCTGCTCTTGCAGCCATGGTATTTATGTGGCTGGTCCAGTTCAGTTTCTGGTCAATGGTAACCCCCTAGGATGTTGATAATGGGGGATTTAGTGATGGTAATGCCATTAAACATTAAGGGGAGATGGTTAAATTATCTCTTGTTTGAGATGGTCACAGCCCTGGTACTTGTGTGGTGCGAATGTTACTTGTCACTTATCAGCCCAAGCCTGGATGTTGTCCAGGTTTTGCTGCATGTGGACACGGGCTGCTTCAGTACCTGAGGAGTCACGAATGGTGCTGAACAGTGTGCGATCATCAGTGAACATCCCCACTTCTGACCTTATGATGGAGGGAAGATCATTGATGAAGCAGCTGAAGATTATTAGGCCTAGGGCACTACATTGAGGAACTCCTGCAGTGATGTCCTGGGACTGAGATGATTGACCTCCAACAACCACAATCATCTTTCTTTGTGCTAGGTATGACTCAAACCAGCGGAGGGTTTTCCCCTTGATTCCCATTGACTCCAGTTTTGCTACGACTCCTTGATGCCATACTCAGTCAAATGCTGCCTTTATTTTTATTTATTTATTTTATTTAGAGTTACAGCACTGAAACAGGCCCTTCGGCCCACCAAGTCTGTGCCGTCCAACAACCACCCATTTATCCTAACCCTACACTACCCCCATATTTTCTACCACATCCCCACCATTCTCCTACCACCTACACTAGGGGCAATTTATAATGGCCAATTTACCTATCAACCTGCAAGTCTTTTGGAGGTGGGAGGAACCCGGAGCACCCGGCGTAAACCCGCGCAGACACAGGGAGAACTTGCAAACTCCACATAGGCAGTACCCAGAATCGAACCCGGGTCGCTGGAGCTGTGAGGCTGCGGTGCTAACCACTGCGCCACTGTGCTTTGATGTCAAGAGCAGTCACTCTCACCTCACCTCTGGAGTTCAGCTCTTTTGTCCATGTTTGGACAAAGGCTGTAATGAGATCAGGAGCTGAGTGGCCCTGGCGGAACCCAAACTGAACGTCAGTGAGCAGGTTATTGCTGAGCAAGTGCTGCTTGATAGCACTGTCGACAACCCCTTCCATCACTTTGCTTATGATTGACAGTGGACTGATGGGGCAGTAATTGGTCGGTTTGGATTTGTCCTGCATTTTGCGTACAGGACATACTTGGGCAAATTTCAGATATGCAAATACTTCAGCGTTGTCTTTTTCACTGATGTGCTGGGCTCCCCCATCATTGAGGATGGGGATATTTGTGGAGCCTCCTTTTAGATGTTTAATTGTCCACCACCATTCACGACTTGATGTGGCAGGACAGCAGAGCTTGGATCTGATCCGTTGGTTGTGGGATCGCTTAGCTCTATCACATGCGTGCTTCCGTTGTTTGACATGCAAGTAATCCTGTGTTGTAGCTCTATCAGGTTGACACCTCATTTTTAGATATGCCTGCTGCTGCTCCTGGCATGCTCTCCTGCACTGCTGATTGAACCAGGGTTGGTCCTCCGGCTTGATGGTAATAGTAGAGTGGGAGAAATGCCAGCCATGAGGTTACAGATTGTGGGTGAATACAATTTTGCTGCTGCTGACGGCCCATAGTGCCTCATGGATGCCCAGTTTTGAATTGCTAGATCTGTTTGAAATCTATCCCATTTAGCATGGTGGTAGTGCCACACAACACGATGGAAGGTATCCTCAATGTGAAAACTTCATCATCACAAGTATTGTGTGATGGTCACTCCTACCAATACTGACATGGACAGCTGCATCTGCGACAAGGTGAGGACAAGGTCAAGTAGGTTTTCCTCTCTTGTTGGTTTCGTCACCACCTGCCGCAGACCCAGTCTAGCAGCTATGTCCTTTAGGACTCGGCCATCTCGGTCAGGAGTGGTGCTACGGAGCCACTCTTGGTGACGGGCATTGAAGTCCCCCACCCAGAGTACAATCTGTGCCCTTGCTACCCTTCGTGCTTCTTCCAATTGGTGTTCCACATGGAGAAGCAGCGATTTATTAGTCGAGGGGGTGGGGGGTGCGGTAAGTGGTAATCAGCAGGAGGTTTCCTTGCCCATGTTTGACCTGAAGCCATGTGACTTCATGGGGTCCGGAGTCAATACTGACACTGTGAGTCTGTAAGCTATGATTCTGTGAGTATGCCTATGTCAGGCTGTTGCTTGACTAATCTCCCAATTTTGGCACTAGTCCCCAGATGTCAGTGAGGAGGACTTTGCAGGGTTGACAGGGCTGGATTTGCTGTTCTTGTTTCCAGTGCCTAGGTCAATGCAGAGTGGTCCGTCCATTTTATTCTTTCTCTTACACTTTATAGTGGTTCAATACAACTGAGTGGCTTGCTAGGCCATTTCAGAGGACAGTTAAGAGTCAACCACATTGTTGTGGGTCTGGAGTTACATGTAGGTAACTCCAAACCAGGTAAAGACAGCAGATTTCCTTCCCTAAAGGCCATTAGGGAACCAAATGGGTTTTTACAACAATCAACAATGGTTTCATGATCATCACTCGAGTAGCTTTTTAATTCCAGATTAATTAATTGAATTCAAATTTCACCATCTGCCATGGTGGGATTCGGAACCATGTCTCCAGAGCATTAGGTAGGCATCTGGATTACTAGTCCAACAGCATTACCACTATGCCACTGCCTCCCCGTTCTAAGATATATCCTCATAAAATAACTCCTTCATCCCAGGAATCAATCAAGTGAACCTTCTCTGAACTGCTTTTAATGCAATTATATCACTTCTTAAGTAAGGAGACCAAACCTGTACACAGTACTCCAGATGCGGTCTCATCAATGCCCTGTACAACTGTAGCAAACTACCCTACTTTTATATTCCATTCGCCCTTCAATAAATGACAACATTCCATTTGCTTTCCTTGTGATTTGTTGTATCTGCATATTAACTTTTTGTCAATCATGTACCAGGACAGCCAGATCCCTCTGTACACAGAATTCTGCAATCTCTCTCCAGGTAAATAATATACTGCTTTTCTATTCTTCCTGCCAAAGTGGACAGTTCACATTTTCCCACATTATACTCCATCTGCCAAATTTTGCCCACTCACTTAACCTATCTATTACCCTTTGCAGATTCTTTATATCGTCTTCGCAACTTACTCTCCTACCAATCTTTGTATCATCAGCAAATTTAACAACCGTACATTCTGTGCCTTCATCCAAGTCATTTATATTGTCACGGAACTGTATTTATTTTCTCCTCAGATTAAAACAGTGTGCCTTTAAGACTCTGTTTGAAACAGTGTGCCTTTAAAACAGGAAGAGAAGCTTTTGGATTTCTGAGGCACAGTGTGCCAGCTGCATTTGTTACTTTGGCCACAGCAGGAGAGAGAGGGCACATGGCATAATGTTTCAATTTGACTGTGCGTAAAACTGGCAAAAACTGGTCTGAACCAGCCACCAGCGAGGCATGCTACTGGAGAAAGGAGCTGTCTATTCTCTCTCAGCAGAAATTCTACAAGGAGCTAAAGGCTGAGTTAATTGCTTAAGGAAGAAAAAAGCCTTTTCTTTGAAGAGACCATTTGTATTGCTGAAGGTAGCAAAACTCCTTTTCTTTACTTCCAAGCCAGGAAGCATTTTGTCAAGATTGAATTTCTTTTGATTGACTATATTTTCTGGAATTCGCCGGTGGTCTTGATGCCTGCTGCAGCCGAAGTGTTTTGAATGCATATCTACTGAACAGACTATTTCATCAAATCCGCATGGAGTCTTTGAGTAGCATTTGATTATTTTCACATTAGAATACCTCACCCATTAGGAACGTAACCCACAAAGACATACTTATTTATTTATTCTTAAGAAACAGCTAAATTTTAAAACATCCTTTTTTTAAAAGTACCCGCTCAACTGTGATTTTCGAATGTATGTGTGAGTATGGGGGGTTAGGTTAAAATAAGAAGTTATAAGGTCTTTAGACATAGATTCATCTTCATAGTCTTTAAGATTTAGTTTTTAAGTTAATTTGTTGTTGTCTAAAGATACATAGTTGGTTCTGTTTTATTCTGAGGGTTATTAGAGTGTTTAATTTGGCTGTTTTCTGGTTGGGTGGGAAAACTTTAATAATATGCTGCAACCTGTGGAGTGATGGGACTGAATTGACAGTGCATTTCTCCCGCCTCAGTTGTAACAATATAGACTGTAAATAGTTGAGGCCCCAGCACTGATCCCTGTGGTACTCCACTAGTTACAGCTTCCCAACCTGAAAATGACCCATTTATCCAAACCTCTCTGCTTCCTGTTAGCTAACCAATCCTCTATATATAATATGCTACCCCCTACAACATAAGCTCTTATTTTGTGTAGTAATCTTTGATGTGGCACCTTATCAAATGCCTTTTGGAAATCCAAATACACCACATCTACAAGCAAATGGCATGTTGGCCTTTATTGCAAGGGGATTGGAGTACAAGAATAAAGAAGTCTTGCTACAGTTGTGTGCAACTGTGTGCAATTTTGGTTTCCATATTTAAGAAAGGATATACTTGCATTGGAGGCAGTACAGCGAAGGTTCAGTAGTTTGGTCCCTGGGATGAGAGGGTTGTCTTATGAGACAGGCTGAGTAAATTGTGTCTGTATTCTCTGGAGTTTAAAAGAATGAGAGATGATCTCATTGAAACATTCAAGATTATGAAGGGGGTCGAGAGGATAGGTACTGAGACATTGTGGGAAATTTTATGCTCTCCCCCGCAGCGGGTTTGAGGTGGGGAGAGCATAATATCTGGTGGGATGGTGGCAGGGCGGTGGGTTTCTGCCAACATCCTACCTCCTCCAAAATTTAGTCCAGGGCGGGAAGGCTTGTGAATGCTTTCCTGCCCTGCAGCCAGTTGAAACCCTTAACTGGGCAATTAACCCCAATTAGCCGTGCAGCGGGTGGCCCTGTCGCCACACGGGAAGCATGGCATGAAAACTGTGTAGGTTGCTTCCTGACTCTGGTGGGGATGGGAGGGTGCCTTGTTAAAAGGCATTTAGTGCCTGAATGAGGTACCCAGCATTGGGCAGGGGAGGGCCCGCTAGAGCCACCCCCGCACCCGCCCTTGCTGCCAACCCCACTCCCCCAACAACCCTGCAACCTCCACCCCGCAAAACGCCTCCCATCCTGACCTACCTGTGGCCTGGGTTCCGCAATGCTCCTTGGCCTTTGGTAGGTGCTCCTTCAGCAGTAGCCACTGTCTCTGTGGTGGTGCTGCAGCTGCCAGTCTCTGATTGGCTATCACCTCTTCAAGGGCGGAACTTCTGGCGATGGGGTCCTTGATCCTGTGGAAGGCCCACAGCTGTCCACTTAAGTGCTTGATTGGCACTAGATTCAGCAGGCCTTCCGGAGAAGAGGTGATGCGGGGATCTCAGCATCGCTTTTTCCAAACGTCGAGACCCCTGCTACCAGAATAAAATCCCAGCCATTGTTTCCCTTGGCTGTGCAATCTAGACCAAGGGGGCAGGATGTGAGGCCGCTCACTGAGGACTGAGGTGGGGAGAAATTTCTTCACTCAAAGGGTTGTAAATCTTTGGAATTCACTACCTAAGAGGGTTGAGGATGCTCCATCATTGAATATACTTAAGATTGAGATGGACAGATTTTTGGTCTCTCAGGGAATCAAGGGATATGTTGAGGGGCAGGAAAGTGGAGATGAAGCCCAAGATCAGCCATGATCATATTGAACGGCAGAGCAGGCTCGATCGGCCTTATGGTCTACTCCTGCTCCTATTTCTTATGTTCTTAAGTTCTAGGAGATACTTAAAAGGTTGGCAAAGCTCACCCAGTCAGGATGGAATGCATTCTAGGTTGCTGATGGAAGTAAGGGTGGTGATAGTGGAGGTTCTGGCCACAACCTTCCAATCTTTCTTTAATATGGGACGAAAAGTGAGACCTGGGATCTATGTACACAAAGTTTTTGAGATGGCAGGACAAATTGAAAAAAGCATATGAAATCCTAGGCTTTATAAATAGAGGGATAGAGTAAAAAAGCAAGGAAGTTATGCCAAACTTTTGTAAAACACTGGTTGAGCTTCAGCTGGAGTATTATGTTCAATTCTGGGCATCACATTTCAGCAAGGACATCAATGTCTTGGAGATGGTGCTGAAGAGATTTACTAGAATGGTACTAGGGATGAGGGACTTCGAGAGATTAGAGGTGGGATTGTTTTCTTTACAGCAGAGAATGTTAAAGGGAGATTTAATAAAGATGTTCAAAACTTTGAGGGGTTTTGATGGAGTACATAACTTTTTCCAGTGGCAAGAGGGTCGATAATCAGAGGATAGGAATCAAAGGCAATTGGTAAAAGAACTAGAGGAGGGATGATGAGAATTTTTTTAAGCAGCGAGTTACTCTCTGGAATGCACTGCCTGAAAGAGTGGTGGAAGTAGATTCAACAGTAATTTACAATGGTGAGTGACTAAATACTTGAGGGGAGAATTTGCACGGCTATGGGAATAGGGCAGGAGAGTAAGACTAATTGGATAGCTCTTTCAAAGAGCCGACACAGGCGTTAAGGCCAAATGGTCTCCTTCTGTGCTGAATGATTCTGCGATTCTATATACAGATATTTTTTATATGTTAAATTAATAAGGCTAAGAAGATTCATGTTTTCATAACCATATTAGCCTTTCAAAATGGAAAAAAAGTTATTACAATGGCAAAATTGGGTAGCGGGAACAGTAAATTCAAATGTGTTCTTTTCAGAAATATAATTTGAAAGATTGAACCATACCAGAAAGTCATTTAGCCAAAAAGGCAGGAATGTTACAAACCATATGATAAATATAACATGTCAGCATTATCTGAATTTAAGTGGGTTTGTTCTCCACCAACTTGTTGCAGTTGAAAATGTCAAAGACGGCAGAGTGTTTTGACACAGGTAGTTCCCACATCAGGGAGAAAGCCCTACACCTACCTCTGGAAGGAGAGCATTCTTGAAATCATTGGATCTGAATGCTCTGAACCCCCAGATGATATATTGTCAACAAAAAGGAGGTGTCCGTTTGTGAAGCAAAGCTGCATTATACAAGGATAGTAGCTGCATGTAGTCTACAGGCACATGAAGGCTTCTTTGTAAATTCATAACAGGCAGTGGGAATGCAAATTTTAGAGCATATGGGAAGGGGTTAAGGATAAGTGCAGCGAATGGGAAAAACCATTTGAAATAGTAAGCTGGGTGGGGGGGGGGGGGGGGTGGTGGGTGGAGTGTACAGAAAGAGGGAATTGGGTCGAGAGGCTAAATGGCCTATTCATGTTCCTATGAAAGGTGTACCTCAGGGCAGATAGGAGAGAGGTTGAAGAGAGAGAAGGATAGTGAAGGAAACATGAAGAAAAGTGTGAATGTGACACTGTTTATATGCAAGTGCACAAAGCATTAGAAATATAAGGCTGAGAATCTGTGATTCTGCTGTACAACTGTAACTAGAGGAGATCTGTGAGCCTGATCCCATCAGAATTCTCAGTAGTGACAAATTTTCAGATTATAAGTGGTCACCCATGACAACATCAATGGGTGACTACTGGAGGCATGGGCAGAAAAATGTGGCACTTGCCAGCCACTTGCTGTCAATGTCAGTAGATCTGGCTTCAAAAAGCCAAGCATATTTTACGAAAGAACAGATTTCATCATGGCCACAAGTTCATTCCTTGAGTGAGCCAAGCTTGGAGCACTCC
Source organism: Heterodontus francisci (assembly GCF_036365525.1). Classification (NCBI taxonomy): domain Eukaryota; kingdom Metazoa; phylum Chordata; class Chondrichthyes; order Heterodontiformes; family Heterodontidae; genus Heterodontus; species Heterodontus francisci. Next base: position 137,000,204 of record NC_090374.1, on the reverse strand, counting down.
TGTGCACTCTACTGAGCATGATACCATGTCAATGTCCAGTACATTCAGAGCAGAATAGGCAGGAGCAATGAGAACTCCAGTGGATGATTGCGGGTCCTGCCTTTTCTTATGTCAGGATGCAAGGGCAGAAAACCTATCCATTCAGCTCCATTGTGGATGATGCCACTGCCCCAAAGATCAGCTAACCCCTGTCAATAACAACAACAACAACCTGCATTTATATAACTCCTTTAATGTCAAAAAACATCCCAAGTTCCCCATAGCAGCTTAAAATGAAGTAGAAACATAGAAATTTAGGGCTGTGTTCACTGTGGATTGGCTTGGTAAATTGGGGCCCAGGTCAGTGACTAAACCCAGTGACCACCTCCCAAGTTAACCATAGGCGTTTTAGGCATTCATAGGCAACTAGTTGATCCTGAGCCAATCATATTTCCATAGGTGTCTAATGTCAGGTACTGTGAGGTTTATATGTCGTCTGTGCTCCCTTTCAGTCCCATGTCGCCTAAATTAATGCAGGAAGAACAAATGGTAGCAGTGCTTCTCAGCTGGAAACTGCACAGTGTTTGCTGCATGTCTGTTATTTCAAGTCCAGTTAAAAATAAAAACAAAATGAAACACTGCTGCCCGGAATAATTTAATGGAAAGTTAGTAGTGGGCAGTGCTAGAGGAACAAAAAATCTGCACACAGACCATAACTGGCTTTGACAAGCTGACTAATCCAAATGAGTACAATACTTGTATTAAAGGTTTTAGCAATTTCTGTTGATAGCCTGAATTGTCACTGCTCACCCAATTTGCCTTGTTCTCCATTGGGTTTAATGCCTGAAATAGTGGATCTGGCCAAAATTTGGGCGCAAGAAATAGAGTTGGCTTAAGAGAAAAGGAAAACATTTGGAGTTAAGTGATCCTAAATGTTTCACCTCAGACCGGATGTGCTGACAGCAGTCAAGATCTCCAGGTAAAATACCTTTTACTTTCCATTTGTGAATTTATGTATTTGCAGGGCTATGGTGAAACAGCAGGTGAGTGGGACTAATTGCTTAGCTCTTTCAAAGGGCCGGCACAGCCCCAATAGGCCAAATGGCCTCCTTCTGTGCTGTAAGAATCCATGATTTTATGAAATTCAAATATATAAGTTAGATCACTCGTTGGAAAGTAGGAACACTAGTGACCCAGGTATTTTTTTTCCAGATAATTGGATGTTTTATCTATTACTTGGAGTATACAGCCATATTATCAATTTACTGATGGAATGACAGTAATGAACTGCATGTTGTGAATCTTAACATCTCTGCCCCATAGCAAAATAATTGCTAGCATGGAAAAATCTCGTGTGAGTGTCTGCATATGAATTTTATTATTACCTGAGCATATAATACAACATTTATTACCTTAATAAATTACAAATAAGATATTATTCAAGAGCATGTGAAATCATGGCCATGTGGTTTCTCTGTAGCATCTGCTAATGCTTAGTAGAGTGCCTTTTCAAAAAAAAACCACACTGCGTTTCAGTATATTTAGCAGAGCAAATTAAATCTGAAGCATGTAAGGTGGTGCACTTATGGTACAAATCAGGGTCAGAGTGCCACATCAAATTATTTTTACAACATTTATAAAAAAACAAATCTTTACTCCAAACAACAACTTGCATTTATATGAAGACTTTAACATTGTAAAATGTCCCAAGGCTCGTCACAGGAATGTTATCAGTTTGACACCGAGCCATATAGAGATATTAGGAGAGTTTGGTCTGGTTTAGGGAGGAAGTTCCAAAGCTTAAGGCCGAGGCAGCTGAAGGAACAAATGCAGGACATCAGAGTGGAAACCAGTTAATGGGGTCGATGGTGTAATTTTTCTATTATATTTATGCTGCCAAGTAAGTCTTAACAGCTTAAATAGGTAGTTTCCTGACCCATTTTCACATTGGAATGCACCTTATCTCTGAAAGGATGAAGAGGATGAAACAGCTATGTATGATGCTTTGTTAATGCTGTGGCCATTTTCTCCTTAGCATGAACATAAGCAAAAGCAAATATAAATTCACACTTGGCCCTGAGTACCATGCGAATGTAACTTATTGCTTTTGATTCATCTTTGATGAGATGTCCTGTCAATACTTCACAGCAGAATAATGTATTTTATATTGTGCTGGTTGTGGCAGGTTTACCATCTTAGTCAAAGTAAAACTCCTTTGGCAATAACTGCACATTAAACTAAGTCTATCTCTGCCAAAAGACATGGTCAACAACAATAATTTGCAATTCTATACCACCTTTAATGCAGTGTCTATGGATTCTGATGTAGTATTTATAGATTTCCAGGTGGTGTTTGATCGGGTGTTAGAGAAATTCAGCTATATGGTGTAAGAGGAAATGTAGCAGAATGAACAGAAATTTGGTTGATGGACAAGAAGAAAAATTAGAGTAATGGGTATTGCTTGGATTGGAGAAGGGTTGAATGTGCTGTACCCCAGGATCAGTGCTGGGGCCACTTTTCTTCTCGGTCTATATGATTTGGACTTGAATATAAGAAAGACAATTTTAAAGTATGTTGATAACACTAAAGTAGGAGATTTGTTAAACAGTGATAAGAAAGATTTTAAGAAGACAAAGGGGTAGATTTTGACTTTATGCAATTGTGTAAGGCTGGTGATTGCAAATTGGCAGCTCGTTTACAGCGTTCTTGATTTTTATTTCTATTGATTTCAATGGAAGTAAAAATTGGGAAGGATGTCAAAGAAACTACCAATTTGCTTTCACCCATTTTATACTTTCACACATCAAAATCTACCCTATAGACAGTTCAGCAGAATGGGTAGACAGGTGGCAGATGCCATTAAATGCAGATAAGTGTTAGATATTAGATTTTGGGAGACAAAAACAATGAATGGGAGTATAGACTCAATGGAAAGTCACTAAGTGGTGTACATGAGTACAGAAACCTAGGGACTCAAATAAATAATTTCCTGAAAGTGCATGCAAGAGACTGTAGATAAAGCCATTAACCAAGCACAATAAGATAGTCACTCTCTAAATAGGGGTGTTCAGTACAAGAGTAAAAACTAAAAATGAATTCATACAAAAAAATTAAGCCACAGTTAGAGTATTGTGTGTAATTGTGGGCATCTTATAGAGAGGATACAAAAGCCATAAAGCACTTTCAGTTTTAGATTCATAAATGTTAATGCCAGGGATAGGAATCTATAGTTATGAGGAGAAACTTGCAATATTGGTTCTATTTTCACTGTAGCAGAGAAGGCTGAGGTGATTTATTCGAGGTTTTCAAAATTATGAAAGATTTTGATGGTGAATAAGGAAAGACAATTTCCTCTGATTGGGGAAGCAATTATGAGGTGTTATTTGTTTAAAATGAACATTAAGAGAGTAAGGAGAAAGTTTAGGAGTTTTTATTTACACAGAGGATTGTTAGAGCATAGAATATGCCACAGGGAGTAGTTGAGGAAGATGCCATCGATTCCTTTAAGGGATAATTTGATAAATATTTGAAACAGAGAATGATACAAGGCCTTAGGGAGCAAATGGGGTGCGAGAATAGCTTTAAATTGCTTTAGCAAATAGTTACCACAAACACGAAAGGGTGAGTTGCTTCTTTCTGTATTGTGAATATCAATTGTTCTATGACCTTCAGCAGAGGTGTAAGGAAACAATGGTCATTAAGCCAAAGGAGAAGAGATTATAGGGGATGTCCAGAAGCTTGGTCAGAAATGTGGGTTTTAAGGTTGGTTTTAAAGGTGGAGAAGAGGGTGTGCAGATGAGGACAGATTCAAGGAGGGAATTCCTAATGTTTAGTTGGAGCAAATTGTGGATTGTCCAAAAATAAGTGTCATAAAAGTGGTCTGGCAGCGTAATGATAGTGGGGATGTAGATCTGCGTGTTATCAGCATATATGTGGAAGCCAACCCTTTATATGCAGACAATGTCACCAAGGGGCAGCATGTAGAAGAAAAGAGAAGCAAGAGAATGGCTCCTTGGGGGTTTCCCAAATGGTAAGGAGGTATGTATATCTTGGATTTGACCAAATCTATGCTGTAACTTGACTGAATTTAATGTACCAGTATGCCTTGAAAAGCTGAGGACTGTGTTACTGGGCAAACTTCTGTAAGATGGGATTGCAGAGTTTCAAGCTGTTCTAATCTAAACATGGTTACTTGATTGATCTAGATTTTTGAGCTGTGTAAGCAACCGTCATTGTCTGTAGCAAGCTATGAAGTTAACCTGATTAGAACTAGACAGAGGTATCAGACTAGAAAACCGCAAGGCTACGGTTGGGACATTTGCATCTCAGATAAGGAAGTGGACTTGGAGAATTCTGGAGGACAAATCTATAAGCCACTGCAAAATGAGGAATTCTGCAACCCCTGCAGAGATGGCATTGAGGCCCACTGGCTTAAGATAAAGAGAAGCGATACCAACGATGGACAATCGTTAACGAGGTCTGGGACACGTATATATTGGGAGGCCGGCCAAGTTTTGGGGTATAAAAATAGCAGTTCGAAGACACTCACATCTGCTGCAGTGAGTGGGGCAACTTGATCCTTTGCACAGAAAGAACATAACAGTCACCACCAAACTGATCACTCACTACAGTATGCATGTATGCATGCTGATGTTTGTTTTAATTATTATTTATGCTCATGCTTGTTTCTATTCATTATTGATTTTAAGTGAAGAAACTATTATCTTGAAATATTTGTCCTGAATTCTCTTTTCCACCACTGGTTCCAACTTTGAGTACTGTTAGACTGAGGTAAATGTAGTTACAAGTCTTACACAATGCAGGGGTTGGATGAAAAACCATTGCTAGAGATACTCAGGCTATGATTAGGTAGGTGGAAGTGGAAACCAAAGAGGGAAGCTCCAATTTGCTGGATGACAGAGGAGAGACAGTGGAGGTGCTGCAAAGAAATCAAGGAAGGTTAATACACCATGGCACCATGGACTGCCCTCATGCATCTATTAGTGACAGACCAAGATTGGTTTTGGCAGCAGTCTGAGAGAACACCATTTGTCCTATTCTTTTGAATACAAGTAGTGTGGGGGGAGCAAATCAGGGGAAAACAATGCAGTGTCATCTCATTAAGCTCATTAAAAAATATATTGACACAGTGAAGGATGATTTTTTCCTTTCCCTTGTCTGTCACAGCTAGTCAATGGATGAGTACTACAGTCTATCACAATTTCAGTCATAGACCATTACAAGCCATTATTTTAAAAAAAAAATAGTTCAATGCATTCCCCTAAGCCAAACACGAATTATGTTCTCATGCTCTCAGCTGACCAGTGCAGAAAATAAGCACTCACTATCCTACAGTCTGTCATTTCACATAGCTCCACACTTGTTAAGGGCCAGTCTTGCTAAGCATGTTAGGCTTCTGTAAATAAAAAACATTCCTGAAGACTGGCATTAGGCATTTAAAGCTTCAGCTATTTATAGTGCAGTCTGTTCAGTGACTCTGAGAGATGGAACTACTGAGTCATAATACCAACCACTGTTCCCAACAATCTAACAATAGAAATAACACCTATATACTTTTATGAAGTTCTTATTATTGTGATTTTAAGCATAGCAGCTCACTGCAGTCAGGCTGTTCATCTTGGTAACTCCTGTGACGGCTGACATTGCTTTTTATACATACTAGTTTATCCTGTGTGGTGTTTTCATGATAAGTGCATGTTACTTTATTTGACATTGACTGGAGTGTTATACTATGTCATGACAATTGTATTATTGTCCTATAAAATAGAGCCATGTTTACTGTAGTCTGGGCCTTTAAGTTTACAGAGTTTTATTAGAATAGATATTTCCTAGTTTTTCTCTTCATTAAGCCTTATATCAACAGGCTTTTGTTCGTGACATTCTGAAATTGAAGCTCAAAGAAGTAGCCTAAGATAATTCTCTACAAATTGATCCTTTTGGATGAATTTTTAGACTGTAAAGTGATGTACACAATTCCTGCAGAATCTACTGTATTTCAGCTCCTTCTATGCAGTGCCAGTTCATTATAGGTCAGGGGCATAGCAAAGTATTTCTTACTCTGTCCAACAATGAATTTAAACTACAACCTCAGAAAAGCATTCTCTGCTGCATTGATGTGACTTTTTGTTTTCATTTCTTGCACCATTGATCCCTGGCTCCTCTCTGAGATTGATTTTGATACTGTTGTGCTACATCAGTACTAGCAGTTTAACATGTTAATGTGGACAACAAAGAATCAGGTTCTTATTCACAAAATGGGCTGGGTATTAACTAGGTGGTGGGGAAGCCATGTTGTTGTGATGAATTGGGGGGGGGCGGGGTTGTTGCTTTGAGGTCAGAAAATTCAGAAGAATGGGTTTCCCTCATGTCCTGCCAAATCTAATGGCAGGACATGCTTCGCGTTTTTGTCTCCATTTCAATGCTGCAGATAACCAGATTGTGAGGCTGGCATGCTGCCTTTAGGGTAGGCTTTCAGCACCAGGCCACAGCCAGGGAGCAGTGGGGAGGGAGAGAGGTAAGGATCAGAGACCTTGGGGGTAGATCATAAGAGTCGGGGGTAGATCGGAAGATTTGTGGAGGAGACCGGAGGCCTTGGAAGGGCAGGCAGAAAAGTTGGTGGGGGGAAATCGGAAGGGTTGGTGAAGGGGAGGGGAGATTGGAAGGGTTGGAGGGAGGTTTGAAGGGTTGGAGGGAGATTTGAAGGGTTGGAGGGAGATCGGAAGGGTGGGAGGAAGAATGGGAGAGTTGGTGGGGGGAGATCAGAAGCGTCAGGGGGATCGAAAGGGTTGGTGGGGAGAGATCAGAAGGGTTGTGGAGGAGATTGGAAAGCTGTGGAAGAGTTTGGAGAGTCGTGGAGGAGATTGAAAGGATTGGTGTGAGGAGATTGGAAGAGTTGAGGGGCTGTCTGATTGCAGGGGGTGAAGCAGATAAACAGGATCCTGTCGGTAAGTGGAAAGGCACTTACCACCTGAATTCAGCAGTCCTTATTTCCTGAGACACAGAAAACTCAGGTGGCCAGGGCTAAATTTAAAATACTCCTGAGTTCCCCATCATCACAGATGCCAGTCTTTAGCCACTTTGATTCACTCCCTGTGAAATCAAGAAATGGCTGAGTGCACTGAATACAGAAAAGGGTATGGGTTCCAATAACATCCTGGCTGTAGTGCTGATGACTTGTGCTCCAGAACTAGCTGCACCCTTAGACAAGCTGTTCCCGTACAGCTACAACACTGGCATCTACATAACAATGGGGAAAACTGCCCAGGTATCTCCTGTTCACAAAAAGCAGGACAAATCCAACCCAGCCATTTATTGTCCCATCAGTCTACGCCCGATCATCAACAAAGTGATGGAAGGTGTCATCAACAGTGCTATCACTTACTGAGCAACAACTTGCTCACTGATGTTCAGTTTGAGTTCCACCAGGACTACTTGGCTCCAGACTTTAGTATAGCCTTGGTCCAAACATGGGCAAAAGAGCTGAATTCAATAAGTGAGGTGAGAGTGACTGCCTTTTGCATCAAGGAGGCATTTGACTGAGTGTGCCATCAAGGAGCCCTAGCAAAATTGAAGTCAATAGGAATCAGGGGAAAACTCCCCACTGGTTGGAGTCATACCTAGCACAAAGGAAGTTGGTTGTGGTTGTTGGAGGTCAATTATCTCAGCCCCAGGCCATCACTGCAACAGTTCCTCAGTGTTGTGTCCTGGGCCCAACCATCAGCAGCTGCTTCATAAATGACCTTCCCTCCAATATAATGTCAGAAGTGGGGATGTTTTCTGATGATTATATAGTGTTCAGTCCCATTCGCAACTCCCCAGATACTGAAGCAGTCCGTGCCTGCATGCAGCAAGACCTGGACAACATTTAGGCTTGGGCTGTAGGTTGCAAGTAACATTGATACCACACAAGTGCCGGGCAATGACCATTTCCAACAAGAGAGATTCTAACTACTTCCCCTTGATATCCAATGGCATTGACATCGCTGAATCCCTCACCCTCAACATTTGGGGATGGGATCACCATTGACCAAAAACCGAACTGCACCAGGCAAATAAATACTCAGGCTACAAAAGCAGGTCAGAGGCTGGGAATTCTGTAGCACTTCCTGACTCCCCAGTGTCTATCCACCAACTACAGGGCACAAGTCAGGAGTGTGATGGAATACTCTCCACTTGCCTGGATGAGTGCAACTCCAGCAACAGTTAAAAAGCTCAGCACCATCCAGAACAAAGCAGCCCGTTTGATTGGCACCCCATCCACCATCTTAAACATTCACTTCATCCAAAAAATGATGAAAAAATGACGCACAGTGATAGCAGTGTGTACCATCTACAAGTTGCACTGCAGCAACTCACCATGTCGCCTTCGACAGCACCTTCCAAACCCGCTACATCTACCACTAAGAAAGACAAGGGCAGCAGGTGCATGGGAACACCACCACTTGCAAGTTCCCCTCACCTGCTCACAGCCTCATTATAATATTTAAATTTCCAACCCATGTCCAGGGAATGGGTTGGTTGTCTGTACCCCTGACCCATTTCCAATAACACTCAATTGGTCGGGTTAGCCTCAGGATTCAAACTTTTAACATCCCACCCAACCCAAACACACCAATTCTTGGGGTTAAAATTCTCGGCAGTGTTTGTTCTGAATACTTGAACATTTTGGGTTTAATGGATGTGCTGCTTTGATATAAACCATACGCTTCTCATGTGCCATACGATTCTTTAAAATCAGTAGCTTTTTGTGTCATATGTGAATGTTAGCACTGCTCTGAACACAAGCATGTAAACTGTATCCACACCACTGTCAGAGTCTCCTATTGTACAGTTGACATTTTTTGCTAATTAATTTGCATCTCCCAAGTTATCTTTACATATCTGCATAAATTTTAATAATGAGGACCCAAAGGCAAAAAAGCCCTTCATAAGTTGGAAGAAATGGAATCTGCTAAACACATGGGGAATTGTCCTTTATGTGGGTTACATCATAATTTGAATAAGTTTGCTCTGAAAAGATAATGATTGCATGGAAAAAAATGGCCTGGATGATTCATTAGTATAGTTTATGAATCATTAGTAAAAAAGGAATACCTTTATATAGTAAAAGCAAGATTCAGAGCAGGATTTTACATTATTGCTAATATAATTTATTTATCAAAATGGTATTCATTCTAACATCTGTTTTCTTGTCCCTAAGTATTCATCCATTTTATTCTTCCCATGCTAAACAATGCTCATGGCTGCAATGACAGGCAGGTGACTTGCTGCCAAGCTTTTGCCAGAGTTGCCACAAGGAAGTATGTGACTGCCGCATAGATAATTATCATTTTATCCTAATGTGCCTCAGAACTCTGTGTTCATTATTCAATTCGATGTCATCAAATGCTGTTTGACATATCGAAAGAAATTTTAACTTGATAATTTTCATATTGTTCAAGCACAAATGTCCCACAATTCAGCAGCAAAACTGCTCTCATTACATTTAATGAATTTATGTTTCAGGGGTTTAAAAAATTAGCAAATGTCACACAAATTCAGCAGAATTTTTTTTATCCCTGCTGGCTCAATGATTAAATGCTTTGCATGATGTGGTACTCAACCTTTCAGGGGTAATTTTGACTTTCAGTAACAATGCAAAATGGGTGATAGTGATTCGGCAATCCATTTTGACATCTCACTCAATGTTTATTTCCATTGAAGCTAATGTGTGAATAATGGGTATGGATTTGGGAGGTGACAACATGTTCAAGGTCTTTGGAGAGAAAAGGGAAGTTGGGGTTGTGCGCTATTTGCAAAGGCAAAGAGGTTGAAAGTGGAGGGGGTGGTGATGGTGATTTTGAAAGAGAGGGTAACAGTAGCTGAGGAGAACATAGAACATAGAACATAGAACAGTACAGCACAGTACAGGCCCTTCGGCCCACGATGTTGTGCCGAACCTTTAACCTACTCTAAGATCAAACTAACTACCTACCCTTCATTCTACTATCATCCATGTACCTATCCAAGAGTCGCTTAAATGCCCCTAATGTATCTGCTTCTACTACCACCGCTGGCAGCGCATTCCACGCACCCACCACTCTCTGTGTAAAGAACCTACCTCTGACATCTCCCCGAAACCTTCCTCCAATCACCTTAAAATTATGCCCCTTGGTGATAGCCCTTTCCACCCTGGGAAAAAGTCTCTGACTATCCACTCTATCTATGCCTCTCATCATCTTGTACCCCTCTATCAAGTCACCTCTCATCCTTCTTCGCTCCAATGAGAAAAGCCCTAGCTCCCTCAATCTTCCTTCGTAGGACATGCTCTCCAGTCCAGGCAGCATCCTGGTAAATCTCCTCTGCACCATCTCTAAAGCTTCCACATCCTTCCTATAATGAGGCGACCAGAACTGAACACAATATTCCAAGTGTGGTCGAACCAGGGCCTTATAGAGCTGCAGCATAACCTCGCGGCTCTTAAACTCAATCCCCCTGTTAATGAAAACCAACACACCATACGCCTTCTTAACAACCCTATCAACTTGGGTGGCAACTTTGAGCGATCTATGGACATGGACCCCAAGATCCCTCTGTTCCTCCACACTACCAAGAATCCTGTCTTTAAGCCTGTATTCCGCATTCAAATTCGACCTTCCAAAATGAATCACTTTACACTTTTCCAGGTTGAACTCCATCTGCCACTTCTCAGCCCAGCTCTGCATCCTGTCAATGTCCCGTTGCAACCTACAACAGCCTTCCACACTATCCACAACTCCAGCAACCTTCGTGTCATCGGCAAACTTGCTAACCCTGCCTTCCACTTCCTCATCCAAGTCATTTATAAAAATCACAAAGAGCAGAGGTCCCAGAACAGATCCTTGTGGAACACCACTGGTCACCGAGCTCCATGCTGAATACTTTCCATCTACTACCACCCTATGACTTCTATGGGCCAGCCAATTTTGTATCCAGACAGCCAACTTTCCCTGTATCCCATGCCTCCTTACTTTCTGAATGAGCCTACCATTGGGAACCTTATCAAACGCCTTGCTAAAATCCATATACACCACATCCACTGCTCTTCCTTCATCAATGTGTTTTGTCACATCTTCAAAGAATTCAATAAGGCTTGTGAGGCATGACCTGCCCCTCACAAAGCCATGCTGACTGTCTCTAATCAAACCATGCTTTTCCAAATAATCATAAATCCTGTCTCTCAGAATCCTCTCCAATAATTTGCCCACTACCGACGTAAGACTGACTGGTCTATAATTCCCAGGGTTATCCCTATTCCCTTTCTTGAACAAGGGAACGACATTTGCCACCCTCCAATCATCCGGTACTACTCCAGTGGACAGTGAAGACGCAAAGATCATCGCCAAAGGCGCAGCAATCTCTTCCCTCGCTTCCCGTAATATCCTTGGGTATATCCCGTCTGGCCCCGGGGACTTATCTGTCCTCATATCATTCAAAATTTCCAGCACATCCTCCCTCTTAACCTCAACCTGTTCGAGCATATCAGCCTGTTCCACGCTGTCCTCACAAACGACCAGGTTCCTCTCACTAGTTAATACTGAAGCAAAGTATTCATTTAGGACCTCCCCTACCTCCTCCGACTCCAGGCACAAGTTCCCTCCGCTATCCCTGATCGGCCCTACCCTCACTCTGGCCATCCTCTTGTTCCTTACATAAGTGTAGAACGCCTTGGGATTTTCCTTAATCCTACCCGCCAAGACTTTTTCATGTCCCCTTCTAGCTCTCCTAAGTCCATTCTTCAGTTCCTTCCTGGCTACCTTGTAACCCTCTAGAGCCCTGTCTGATCCTTGCTTCCTCAACCTTAAGTAAGCTTCCTTCTTCCTCTTGACTAGCTGTTCCACATCTCGTCATCCAAGGTTCCTTCACCCGACCATCCCTTCCCTGCCTCATCGGGACAAACCTATCCAGCAGTCGCAGCAAGTGCTCCCTAAACAACCTGCACATTTCTGTCGTGCATTTCCCTGAGAACATCTGTTCCCAATTTATGCTCCCCCGTTCCTGCCTAATAGCATTGTAATTCCCCCTCCCCCAATTAAATATTTTCCCATCCCGTCTGCTCCTGTCCCTCTCCATGACTATAGTAAAGGTCAGGGAGTTGTGATCACTATCACCGAAATGCTCTCCCACCGAGAGATCTGCCACCTGGCCTGGTTCGTTGCCAAGCACCAAGTCCAACATAGTCTCCCCTCTAGTCGGCCTATCTACATATTGAGTCAGGAAACCTTCCTGGACACACCTGACAAAAACTGCTCCATCCAAACTATTTGCACTAAGGAGGTTCCAATCAATAGTAGGGAAGTTGAAGTCACCCATGACAACAACCCTGTTACTTCTGCACCTTTCCAAAATCTGCCTCCTAATCTGTTCCTCCATGTCTCTGCTGCTATTGGGGGGTCTATAGAAAACTCCCAACAAAGTGACTGCTCCTTTCCTGTTTCTGACTTCCACCCATAATGACTCAGTAGACAAACCCTCCTCGACGACCTCCCTTTCTGCAGTTGTGATACTATCCCTGATTAACAATGCCACTCCCCCACCTCTTTTACCTCCCTCCCTATTCCTTTTGAAACATCTAAACCCCGGAACATCCAACATCCATTCCTGCCCCTGTGATATCCAGGTCTCCGTAATGGCCACAACATCGTAGCTCCAAGTACTGATCCATGCTCTAAGTTCATCACCCTTATTCCTGACACTTCTTGCGTTAAAATAGACACACTTCAACCCATCATACTGGCTGCAACTTTGCCCTGTCAACTGTCTAACCTTCCTCACAGACTCTCTGCACTCTGTATCTGCCTGTTCAACAGATACCCCATCCATTGATCCGTTGCTCCGGTTCCCATCCCCCTGCCAAACTAGTTTAAACCCTCCCGAAGAGCTCTAGCAAACCTCACGCCCAGGATATTGGTGCCCCTCCAGTTCAGATGCAACCCGTCCTTCTTGTACAGGTCCCACCTTCCCCAGAAGGCATCCCAATGATCCACATATCTGAATCCCTCCCTCCTATACCAGTTCTGTAGCCATGTGTTCAGCTGCACTCGCTCCCTGTTTCTAGCCTCACTAGCACGTGGCACCGGTAACAATCCTGAGATTACTACTCTGCTCGTCCTGCCTTTCAGCTTCCAACCTAACTCCCTATATTCACTTTTCAGGTCCTCATCCCTTTTCCTAGCTATGTCATTGGTACCGATATGTACCACGACCTCTGGCTGCTCCCCCTCCCCCTTAAGAATCCTGTAGACTCGATCAGAGACATCCCTGACCCTGACACCCGGGAGGCAACATACCATCTGGGAGTCTCGTTCGCGACCACAGAATCTCCTGTCTGTTCCTCTAACCATTGAATCTCCTATCACTATCGCTCTCCTATTCTCCCCCCTTCCCTTCTGAGCCACTGAGCCAGGCTCAGTGCCAGAGGCCTGGCCACTGTGGCTTTCCTCTGGTAGGTTCCCCCCCCCCCAACCGTATCCAAAACGGTATACGTATTATTGAGGGGAACGGCCACAGGGGATACCTGCACTGTGCGCCTATTCCCTTTCCCTCCCCTGACGGTCACCCAGCTACCTTTATCTTGTAACTTAGGTGTCACTACCTCCCTATAACTGCTCGCTATCACCCCCTCAGCATCCTGAATGATCCGAAGTTCATCCAGCTCCAGCTCCAGTTCCCTAACGCGGTCTGCGAGGAGCTGGAGTTGGGTGCACTTCTCACAGATGAAGTCAGCAGGGACACAAGTGGTGACCCTTACCTCCCACATTCTGCAAGAGGAGCATGCAACTGCCCTAGCTTCCATCCCCTCTGCTCGAAATTGACAACAGAGATTTTAAAAAAAAGGAAAACCTTACCTTACCAAACCCTCCACACAAGAGTCCTTTTTTTTTTGGTTAGAGGAGGAGGATGGATGGGAGACACTACAGGTGTAGTGTTTCGGGTTTAGCCACTGCCCGAATATATAGGTTCACTTACCCAGCAGTCCCCTGGTCCGCCGAAACAAAATATAAGTTATTTTAAACTGAAACTCACCTTCCCAGCTGACACCTCGCTCGCACTATCGCTGCTTCAGAAAAAGCTTCAGAAGAAATCACTTACACTGTCAGGGAGCATGGAGGCCAAGGTGGTTTGTTGGGTGGTCGTGAGTTTCGTGGGAATGTGTTTAATGGAGCAGGAAATGGGTCTCATGGACAAGATAAACTCGGAGAGGGTATAATAGTACAGATAGGAGAGAAACTGGAGAAAATGCAGGTTCAGGGTCAGAGTGCAGGAGAGGGGATTGGGAATAAGATTGTCTTGCTGAACAAAGGAAAGGGGGCAGATGAGGCAGAAACAGCTGAATGGATGGTCTCAATCGTAATGATAAAAATGCCGTGAGTTCCTCATACTTGTTAGAGGTGAGGGTGGAGGAGCCACGGGAGAGGGTTTTAAGAAGATGGTTGATAGTGGGGAAAAGAATCTTTGTTTTATCTTTGTTCTCCAATCGGATCCTGTTGGTGTGAGTGGTTTTGGCAAAGGCGAGCAAGCTCGATGTAGTCAGATCTGCCAATGGATGGCTAAACTATGGGCTGAATTTTATGATCCCGTCACCGCACAAAAAGGTGCCGTTCCTGCTTGTGATGTGAATGGGTGCGCTGCTGTGATTACCTGGCAGGCGGTCATTTGCATAATGGTGTTGGCCGTTCACCCAATCACATGGTGGGGGCAATGATGGAGACGCCGTCCACAGCATCACCTGACATTCCCCCATTCACACACAATCCCCTTGGACACTGAGCATAATGGCAATGGCCACTGTAAACCCCACTTCCCCTGTGCTACTCTGGTTAAGTTACTTTCCCTTTTGCCGCACCAAGGTCTCTTGCTCGGTGGCGCCATCTTTTCAAAGTTGCAAACCTGAAGGCACATGAGTGCCACACGTCAATCACAAAATTGAGAAACCTTGGTCGGATTGCAGTGAATTAGGTTCTAATTTACTTAAAGCAACATTTCTAACAATTAAATGACGATGCCTTCGCTTTAGGGTGTCAGTATCACCACGGTACTTCCCTGCCTCCAACAAATTCGGCACAGTATTGCGGCGAATTTTGTGGCGGACAGCTCCATGGAGATTCGCAAACTCCTCATACCACCAAACACACCTCTGACAAGAGAACAAAATTCAGTTCCATATGTGCATCAGCTACACTCGAGGGATGAAAGGTCACTGACCTGAAATGTTAACTGTTTCTCTCTCCACAAATGCTGCCAGACCTGCTGAGTATTTCCAGCACTTTCTGTTTTATCTCAACTTTGTGCCTCTTGGACTTGAGATATCAATGAAAACGCCATGCAGGCCATGCAAGTAGCAGCACATGCAGCTGCCTGCCCCAGGGAGTTGATGTAAGTCTGCATAGCACTGCTAGAAGTGGTGGTACTCAAATGAATTTCTCCCCCTCAGTATTTTACTGAGTACAAAGTAATTAAAGGTGGATGTGAGGAAATGGCTTAGCAGGTTGTCAGCTGCAGAAGTATTGTGGTAAATGGAGGATCAAAGGCTGGACTGTTCAGAGTTTGAAAATGCCATTGTAAGCGACTTAAGATTTTATTCTGAGGCAGAGCAGAAGAAAGTCAGCATGGAAGGGGGTAGCGGAATGTGGGTGATGAAGGACACAAGGAAGTGATTAGAGATGGCCTCGTCTGTGATTGAGATGATAGGAATATGAGATGGAAAAGTTGAAAGGGTGTAACTATTGGTGGGAGAGTTTATGGCTGTCATGCAGGCCCCCACCTGCCAAGAATGAGGCACACAGATATTTTGCCACATGGACATTAAATTTTAAAATTGTTGCTGGGAAGAAAAGAAGGCCTATTACAAGGAGTTGCCGAGCCCCTGACTGGAAAGATATTTGCATAGTGATAGACGGTGCTGGAGAGGACGAGGGGGCCGCTCCCTGCTCCAATTTAATCCACAATTGACTTTTGAATACCAGATCTTGAATGCTAGCATTCCAGGTTAACTGCTAGGATGGCCCATTTACACAAACAGATGTGGTCAGACCAGTTTAGTCACATGACTAACTGGCTGTTGTTTTTTTTTATTTGAACTTGCCACAGGGAATTTGAACTCAGAAAACTGTTTGCTCCTGGACTAAGAACATCTCTCTCCTGTCTGCTCCCATCTCTTTCTCTTGGAACTGAAGACCACAGTGAGCTCAAAGCACAGGAACAAGAAATTCTTCTGATAGTGCCTCAAACCTCTACTTTATTTTTGCTTCTGCACTTTTCTGTCTCTATTTGCATATGCGTATCGCGTATGCATACTAGCGTGTGGTGCGGCATGTATCCTCAGGCATTAACCAAATTAGAGTTTAAGTTTTAATAAATTTCACTTTTCTTCTTTAAACCCAAGAAGGCCTGTTTTGTGCTCATTTCTTGGCCTTATAATTGGAAAGCAGTGAACAAGGATTCACCAAGAGAAACCTCAAAACACAGTGTTTTTAAAAACATAAACCCTGTTACAATAAGACCAGGTGAAGGCTAAAAAGGATCCCTAGACACCTTTCTCACCTGCTCATAACAATGCGGAGGGAGAGTTTTAGGGAGAACAGAGGGGCAGTGAAATTAAAGGAGAGAGGGCAAGGTGAGTTGAGAGATTAAAATCGCTGAGAATGAGGAGTGGGTTCAGAAGCCAAGGGAGCAAAGGAGGGATGATAGCTCGTGAGACACCTTGGATAGGTGAGAACAAGGATTGTATAGGAGAAGCGAGAGAAATATTATCAGCCATGAGCCAAGTTTCGATCAAAGCCAGGATGTCAGAGGGAGAAAGGATGTGCATAGTTATAATTCTCCAGTCATTCATGAGGTGTGGGGGAAGTTTGACGAACCAGCTAGTCTTTTCCCACCTGCCATTTTTGTATGTCTGCATGTTCATAACATGTGTCATGACCACTTTTTTGTCATTTGCACCTCTGCCACAGCCTCTTTGCCAGGCACCCAAGTTTGTGACTGCTGGATTGATCACATTAAATTAAATCCTCCAATCTTTCTGTCTATTTCACTTGATGTAAAGAGCACTTAACAGACTGTCCCAGACAGTGGAAATTCAGAATTCTACCAATCAAGTACCATTTTGAACTTGTGCTTATTTTGTATCTTGGTAAGCTGACAAATTTAAGCAAATGTGGAAGATAACATCCATATTTTTATGTGGTTCCAAAATCCTGTAAAATGCAGCAATTTTGATGCATGTGGGAGCACTGTGCATTTCGGAGAATAGACCTGCTTCAAAGCTATGCTTGATCCAAATTGTTAGAGGCACAAAAGATACATGGAATGACTAACTTGACCATTTTGCCTCCCTCTTGTAAAGTGCTTAGTCTCTGTCTTATGCTTTCTATACACAGCATGCCTGAGATTAATCGGGATCATGACCTTGCACAGAATTAAGGGCCTGCACCTTCACATTGTGAGACACAGCATACTGGAGCACAACCATGCCTACTGGAGACAGGAATACATTTTTCAGCTGTTCATCACATCTCTTGAGTCTGTGGAAAATTCTATAATTTAGTTTGCAAAAAAAAAAATCCCCTTATTGTACCATGCCATGAATGATGAGATTTTTTTTTTTGTAACATGACATTACTTTCTACAAACAGTAAAATTTAGAACTACTTTTAACGGATGTTAGCAATGTTCTCATTTTAATGATACCACAGCATAACAGTCTTAGCATGTATCCATTGACATGGGAAAACTCTCCGTCATGCATCCAAAAGGCTCACCAGACTTTCAAAATCTCAATAATTTATAAAAAGTGCCAAATCACAGCAAATCCTGTTAACTGAATTATACTGATTGCCTTGACTCTGATTAATTAGGTAGGAAAGTTACCAATGAAGAACTAGCAATCAACCAAAAAGAGTTACCACTAAACAACCACCAAGCAGAAGAGAAAGCATTCAAAATACTTTTTAAAACTGCTTTCAATCATAATCTTGCATTATCAATAACTTGAGGATGTAGTGCTTTAATAACATTATTGACATAATATACAGAAAATAGGTAAATAATGCTAAAGAATCCACTAAATGTTACCTACTGTTCCTTATAAATCCCTTTAGAAATTTCGTTCTACACAAGGGTTTCATTTTCTGAGTCTGGGGAGCTCTACTCAGGCCCTGGACCTTCTATTTACTTGGCCCATAAGTTGCTGAATTCACAACTGAGCACTTTCAAATTTGCCTAATTTTACACCATTCATAATGTACTTGTGAAACTCATTGTTCCTTCTAATATGGAGTACCTTGCACTTGGCCCTTTTGAATTTTGCCCGTATTTGAATATCATCTGCTATTGTTTTGCCCACATAGACTTGATCAACTTCTAAAAATATTTAATTGTTTCGTGAGAGCCTTTTGTAAATCTATATTTGAAAGAATTAGCACGTTTGTATGGTGGAATGCATTCTTTTTAATGTACCAAACCTGGCTCAGTGATTGCACTCTCTACCCGAGTCAGATGTTGTTGGTTCAAATCCCAATCCAGAGATGTGAGCAGAAAATCAAGGCTGACACTCCAGTGCCATACTGAGGAGTGCCGTCTTTTGGATAAGACATTAAACCAAGGCTCCATCAGCACATTCAAAGAGCAGAGGCATTCTCCTCGGTATTCTGGCCAATATTTATCCCTCAATCAACATCACCAAACCATATTATTTAGATATTATCTCGTTGCTGTTTGTGGAAGCTTGCTGTGCGCAAATTAGCTGCTGTGTTTCCACGATACAACAGTGACTACACTTCAAAAGTATTTTATTGGCCATAAAGTGCTTTGGCACAGCCTGAAGTTGTAAAAAGTGATAACATAGTAGACTAATGATCTGGAGACATGAGTTCAAATCCCACCATGGCAGCTGGGGAATTTAAATTCAGTTAATTAAATGAATCTGGAATAGAAAGCTGGAATCATTATGATGACCATAAAACTACCGGGTTTGCATAAAAACCCATCCGGTTCATTAATGACTTTTAGGGAAGGAAATCTGCCCTCCTTACCCAATCCGGTGTACATGTGTCTCCAGAACCACAGTAATGTGATTATCTCTTAACTGCCTCACTCAGTAGTATCAAACCGCTACACAAAACTATAAAAAGAATAAAACCAGACCGACCACCTAGCCATAACCTAGGCACTGGAATCAGACACAACAAAGGCACATCCAGCTGAGTCACCCCTGCAAAGTCCTCCTTGCTAACATCTGGGGACTTGTGCCAAAATTGGGAGACCTATCCCACAGACATATCAAACAACAGCTTGACATAGTTATCCTCACAGAATCATACCTTTCAGCCAACATCCCAGACTCCTCCGGGAGGGGGTGCTCCGTTCCCAGAAATGGCGTCCGGCGCCACTGTGAAGGCATCACTGCCATTATTAAAGGGCTTCAAGCCCTTACATGTAATTTGAATTTTTAAAGTTCTATACATGATAAAGTAAAAAATTTAAGAAAAGATTCAAGCTCCTGTCCCACCGGCCCCATGACTAAACAATTTATTAATTGCCCTTTCCACCCCACAAAAAACTGCTTGTGATCCAGACCTGTCCCCCCCCCCCACAAAGTTTATTAACTTTCACCTTCAAACCTTTCCAACCATCCCGTCCACCAATTTCAATAGTTTTCCCCGCTCCCACCCCACCCCTGACCTGAAAACTTACCTGCTCTCCCCTCCGAACCAATGTGCTGCCTCGGATCTCCGAATGGAGATCCGAATGCACGAGCGTCTCGGCAACCGACCAGAATATGACAGTGGGATGGCCGACAGGAGCAGGTAAGTCATTAATTAATTAATTTAAATATTTAAATCCTGCTCCCGTCGCTGAGCAGCGGGGTGGGGGGGGCCACGAGGCCCTGCCTCTGGTAACATGGGGTGGGGCCTTCCTGGCATCGAAGCCCATGGTGGGCTTCTCCCGGAGGCATTTTACGGGCCCTCCTGCCATGACCTCTGACGTCGGGGGGCCTGATAAAATTCACCCCCCTGTTTGACAAATTTAGTAGAGATTTTTGAGGATGTAACAAATAGGGTGGATAAAGGGGACCAGTAAATGCAGTATACTTGGATTTTCAAAAGGCATTCAAAAGGGTGCTGTTCAAAAGCTTAATATGCAAGATAAGGGCTCATGAATTTGGGGCAATATAGTACTATGGATGGAGCATTGGTTAACGGACAGGAAGGGATAAATGGGGCATTTTCAGGTTGGCAGGCTATAACTAATGGAGTACCTCAAGGATCAGTACTGGGGCTTCAGCTATTTACAATCTATATTAATGATTTAGATGAAGGGACCAAGAGTAACATATCTAAGTTTGCTGCCGATACAAAGTTAGGTGGGAATGTAAGTTGTGAGAAGGACACAAAGAGGTTGCAAAGTGATACAGACAGGTTAAGTGAATGGGAAACAAAGTCATAGATGGAGTTTAATGTGGGGAAGTATGAAAAAATGAACATACGAACGTATGGACATACGAACATACAAATTACGGGCAGGAGTAGGCCACTCGGCCCCTTGAGCCTGCTCCGCCATTGAATCAGATCATGGCTGATTGGATTGTAACTTTGGCTCCACATTCCCGCCTACACCCGATAATCTTTCACCCCCTTGCTTATTAATAATCAATCTACCTCTGCCTTAAAAATATTTAAAGATTCGGCTTCCACTGCCTTTTGAGGAAGAGAGTTTCAAAGACTCACGGCTCTCTGAGAGAAAAAATTCTCCTCATCTCTGTCTTAAATGGGTGACCCCTTATTTTTAAATAGTGATCCCAGTTCTAGATTCTCCCACAAGGGGAAACATGCTTTCCACACCCACCCTGTCAAGACCCCTCAGGATCTTATATGTTTCAATCAAGTTGCCTCTTACTCTTCTAAGCTCCAGTGGACACAAGCCTAGCCTGTCCAACCTTTCCTCATAAGACAACCTGTCCATTCCAGCTATTACTCGAGTAAACCTTTTCTGAACTGCTTCCAATGCATTTACATCCTTCCTTAAATAAGGTGACCAATACTGTACACAGTACTCCAGATGTGGTCTCACCAATAGCTTGTATAATTGAAGCATAGCCTCCCTATTTTTGTATTAAATTCCCCTCACAATAAATGATAACATTCTATTAGGTTTCTTAATTACTTGCTGAACCTGCATATTAACTTTTTGTAATTCATGCACTAGGACGCCCAGATCCCTCTGCATCTCA
Organism: Heterodontus francisci; assembly: GCF_036365525.1. Lineage (NCBI taxonomy): Eukaryota > Metazoa > Chordata > Chondrichthyes > Heterodontiformes > Heterodontidae > Heterodontus > Heterodontus francisci. The sequence goes on along the minus strand of NC_090374.1, from coordinate 136,978,957 downwards.
GAGCTCTGCAATCTCTCACCATTTAGATAATATGCTTCTTTTTCATTTTTCGGGCCAAAATGGAAAATTTCACATTTTCCCACATTATACTCCATTTGCCAGATTTTTGCCCACTCACTTAACACATCTATATCCCTTTGTAGCCTCCTTATGTCCTCTTCACAACTTACTTTCCTACCTATCTTTGTGTCATCAGCAAATTTAGCAACCATACCTTCAGTCCCTTCATCTAAGTCATTTATATAAATTGCAAAAAGTTGAGGCCCCAGCACAGATCCCTGTGGCACACCACTCATTACATCTTGCCAAACAGAAAATGACCCACTTATGCCTACTTTCTGTTTCCTGTGAGGTAGCTAATCTTCTATCCATGCCAATATGTTAACCCCTACACCATGAGCTTTTACTTTCTGCAATAACCTTTGATGTGGTACCTTATCTATTGCGCTAATACCATCATTAATTAAAAGAGCCACCCCTCCACCTTTTTCTAGCTTCCTGTCCTTCCTAAATGTCATGTACCCTTCAATATTCAGGTTCCAATCTATGTCATCCTGCAGTCATGTCTCTGTACTTATCAAATGTTTCTGGAAATCTAAGTACAGTACATCCATTGGTTCCGCTTTATCCACAGCAGGTTACTTCCTCAAAGAACTCCAATAGATTGGTTAAACATAATTTCTCTTTCACAAAACCATGTTGACTCTGCCTGATTTCCTTGAATTTTTCTAAGTGCCCTGCTATAACATCTTTAATAATAGTTTCTAACATTTTTCCTATGACAAATGTTAAGCAAGCTGGCCTATAGTTTCCTGATTTCTGCCACTCTTCCTTTTTGAATAAAGGAGTTACAATTGCTATTTTCCAATCTAATGGGACCTTCCCCAAATCTAGAGAGTTTTGGAAAATTAAAACTAACACTTCAACTATCTCACTCGCCACTTCTATTAGGACCCTAGGATGAAATCCATCAGGACCCAAGGACTTGTCAGACCGCAGCTCCAACAATTTGCTCAGTACCATTTTCCTGGTGATTGTAATTTTCTTGAGTTTCTCCCTCCCTTCCATTTCCTGATTTACAGCTATTTCTGGGATGTTACTTGTATCCTCAATAGTGAAGACCAATGCAAAATACTTGTTCAATTCATCTGCCATCTCCTTATTTTCCTTTATTAATTCCCAGCCTCACTTTCTATAGGACCAACACTCACTTTGTTAACCGTTTTCTTTTTTAAATATCTGTAGAAACTCTTACTATCTGTTTTTATATTTCTAGCTAGCTTTCTTCTGTACTCTATTTTTTCCCTCCTTATCAATCTTTTAGTTATTTTTTGCTGTTTTTTATATTCTGTCCAATCTTCTGGCCTGACATCCATCTTTGCATAATTAAATGCTTTTTCTTTAAGTTTGATATGATCTTTAACCTTTTTAGTTAACCATGCATGGTGGGTCCTCCCCTTAAAATTTTTCTTTCTCATTGGGATGTATCTATTCTGTATATTTTGAAGTATCCCCTTAAATTTCTGCCACTGCATCTCTACTGACCTATCCCTTAACCTAATTTGTTAAATCACTTTAGCTAGCTCTGCTTTCATGCCCTCATAATTGCCTTTAAGTTTAAAATACTACACTTGGACCCATTTTTTTCGCCCTCAAACTGAATGTAAAATTCAATCATATTATGATCGCTGTTACCTAGGGGTGCCTTCACTCTGAGGTCATCAATTAATCCTATCTCATTGCCCAATACCAGGTCTAGGGCGGCGTGCTCTCGGGTTGGCTCCAGAACGTGCTCTTCTAAGAAACTATCCTGAAAACATTCTATAAACTCCTCATCTAGGCTCCCTTTGCCCATCTGATTGTTCCAGTCTATATGTAGATTGAAATCCACCATAATTATCACCGTACCTTTCTGACAAGCTCCCATTATTTCTTCCTTTATACTCTGTTTTACCATGTGGTTACTGTTAGGAGGCCTGTACGCCACTCCCACGAGTGACTTCTTATCTTTATCATTTATCATCTCTACCCAAACCGCTTCTACATCCTGGTTTTCTGAACTTAGGGCATCCCTCTCTATTGCGCTAATACCACCATTAATTAACAGAGCCACCCCTCCAGCTTTTTCTAGATTCCTGTCCTTCCTAAATGTCATGAGCTCTTCAATACTTACCTGGAAGAGTGGAGCGGAGTGGACCTGGGAGGAATCGGCATCAGAGAGGGAGAGGATAAATCCAGTCAGAGGCTCGAGGCCCACACTTACCTGGAAGAGCGCACCTGGGAGGATAAACACAGACACAGTCTGGAGTGTTTGAAAAAAACATCAACAGTGACATCACAGGAAAGCTGCAAGGTGATTGGTTGGTGAGTAACTGCTGTTAGGGGATAGCTCTAAATAGCTGGCTTAATAACTAAAGTAAGAAAGGTCTACAGTTTATTTTCATATATAGTAAGTAGTGTTTTTTAGGGAGTTCTGTAGTAACGAGGACCAGGGAAGAAGGGCCCTAGAGTAATTGATATTATTTGATATTAAGCATCTTCCAAAAGGTTTAATTTGAAGGGTTAAGTCATGGCAGGAGAGCTCAAAGCCGTGGTGTGCTCCTCGTGCTCTATGTGGGAAGCCGGGAACAATTCCAGTGCCCGGGACCAGCATGTGTGCAGGAAATGTCTCCAGCTGCAGCTCCTGGAAGCCCAGGTTTCAGAGCTGGCGCGACGGCTGGGGACACTATGGAGCATCTGCGAGGCGGAGCGTATCGTGGATAGCACGTATAGAGAAGTGGTCACATTGCAGGCTCAGACTCCACAGGCAGGAGGGGAATGGGTGACCACCAGGCAGAGCAAGGGGACTAGGCAGGCAGTGCAGGAATCTCCTGTGGCTATTCCCCTGCAAAACAGATATACTGCTTTGGATACTTTTGGGGGGAATGGCCTCTCAGGAGAAAGTAGCAACGGCCTAATTCGTTGCACCGGTTGACTCTGCTGCACAGGGGAGGAGTAAAAAGTGTGGGAATGCAATAGTCATAGGGGATTCAATTGTAAGGTGAATAGATAGGTGTTTCTGTGGCCGCAAACGAGACTCCAGGATGGTATGTTTCCTCCCTAGTGCTAGGGTCAAGGATGTCTCAGAGCCGTTACAGGACATTCTGAAGGGGGAGGGTGAACAGCCAATGGTCATGGTACACATTGGTACAAATGACATAGGTAAAAAAAAGGATGAGGTCCTAAAAGCAGAATATAGAGAGTAAGGAAGTAAGTTGAAAAGTAGGACCTCAAAGGTAGTGATCTCAGGATTACTACCAGTGTCATATGCTGTTCAGAGTAGAAATAGCAAGATATATCGGATGACTACGTGGCTGAAGAGATGGTATGAGGGGGAGGGTTTTAGATTCCTGGGACATTGGGACTGGTTCTGGGGAGGTGGGACCAGTCCAAACTGGGTGGGTTACACCTGGGCAGGACCGGGACTGATGTCCTATGGGGAGTATTTGCTGGAGTGGTTGGGGAGGGTTTAAACTAAAATGGCAGGGGCATAGGAACCTTTGCAAGGAGTCAGAGAAGGGGTGATCAAAGACAAGAACAAAAGACAGTAAGCGGAATAAGAAAAGTGATAGGCAGAGAAATCAAGGGCCAGAATCAAACAGGGCCACAGTGAAAAATAGTGGGAAGGGGACAAGTAATGTTAAAAAGCCAAGCCTTAAGGCTTTGTGCCTTAACACGCGGAGCATTCGCAATAAAATGGATGAATTAATTGCGCAAATAGATGTAAACAGGTATGATATAGTCGGGATTACGGAGACATAGCTGCAGGGTGACCAGGGATGGGAAATGAACATCCAGGGGTATTCAGTATTTAGGAAGGACAGACAAAAAGCAAAAAGGCAGTGGAGTTGCATTGCTGGTTAAAGAGCAAATTAACGCAATAGTGAGGAAGGATAGTAGCTCTGACGATATGGAATCTGTATGTGTAGAGCTGAGAAACACTAAGGGGCAAAAAACATTAGTGGGGGTTGTATATAGACCCCCAAACTGTAGTGGTGATGTTGGGAATGGCATTAAACAGGAAATTAGAGATGAATGCGATAAAGGAACATCTGTAATTATGGGTGAATTTAATCTGCATATAGATTGGGCAAATCAAATCAGTCACAATACCGTAGAGGAGGAATTCATGGAGTGTATACGGGATGGGTTTCTGGACCAATACGTTGAGCAGCCAACTAGAGAACAGGACATCCTAGACTGGGTATTGTGTAATGAGAAAGGAATAATTGACAATCTAGTTGTGCGAGACCCCTTGGGGATGAGCGAACATAATATGATAGAATTCTTCATCAAGATGGAGAGTGACGTAGTTGATTCTGAGACTAGGGTCCTGAACCTTAATGAAGGAAACTACGAAGGTATGAGGCGTGAGTTGGCTCTGATGGATTGGGAAACGTTACTTAAAGGGATGACGGTGAATAGGCAATGGCAAACATTCAAAAAGCGCATGGATGAACTGCAACAATTGTTTATTCCTGTCTGGCGCAAAAGTAAAACGGGAAAGGTAGCCAAACCATGGTTTACAAGGGAAATTAAAGATAGCATTAGATCCAAGGAAGAGGCATATAAATTCACCAGAAAAAACAAAAGACCTGAGGATTGGGAGCAGTTTAGAATTCAGCAAATGAGGACCAAGGGATTGATTAAGAAGGGGAAAATAGAGTACGAATAAGCTTGCGGGGAACTTAAAAACTGACTGTAAAAGTTTCTATAGGTATGTGAAGAGAAAAAGATTGGTGAAGACAAATGTAGGTTCCTTACAGTCAGAAACAGGGGAATTTATTATGGGGAACAAAAAAGTGGCTGACCAACTAAATGCATACTTTGGTTCTGTCTTCACAAAGGAGGACACAAATATCATACCACAAATGTTGGGGAACACAGGGCTTAGTGAGAGAGAGGAACTGAAGAAAATCAGTATTAGTAGAGAAATGGTGTTGGGGAAATTGATGGGATTGAAGGCCGATAAATCCCCAGGGCCTGATAATCTACATCCCAGAGTAAGTGGCCCTAGAAATAGTAGATGCATTGGTGGTCATCTTCCAAGATTCTATAGACTCTGGAACAGTTCCTATAGATTGGAAGGTAGCTAATGTAGCCCCACTATTTAAAAAGGGAGGTAGAGAGAAAGCAGGGAATTATAGACCAGTCAGCCTGACGTCGGTAGTGGGGAAAATTCTGGAGTCCATTATCAAAGATTTTATAGCAGAGCACTTGGAGAACTGTGGTAGAATCGGACAGAGTCAGCATGGATTTATGAAAGGAAAATCATGCTGGACAAATCTACTAGAATTCTTCGAGGATGTAACTAGTAGATTTGATGAGGGGGAGACAGTGGATGTGGTTTATTTGGACTTTCAGAAGGCTTTCGACAAAGTCCCACATAAGAGATTAGCATGTAAAATTAAAGTGCTTGGTATTTTATTTATTTAGAGATACAGCACTGAAACAGGCCCTTCGGCCCACCGAGTCTGTGCCGACCATCAACCACCCATTTATACTAATCCTACACTAATCCCATATTCCTACCACATCCCCACATTCCCCTACCACCTACCGATACTAGGGGCAATTTATAATGGCCAATTTACCTATCAACCTGCAAGTCTTTGGCTGTGGGGGGAAACCGGAGCACCCGGGCGAAAACCCACGCAGACACAGGGAGAACTTGCAAACTCCACACAGGCAGTACCCAGAATTGAACCCAGGTCGCTGGAGCTGTGAGGCTGCGGTGCTAACCACTGCACCACTGTGCCACCCATTGGGGGGTAGTGTATTGCGATGGATAGAAAATTGGTTGGCAGACAGGAAACAAAGAGTAGGAATAAACAGGTCTTTTTCCGAATGACAGGCAGTGACTAGTGGGGTACCACAGGGATTGGTGCTAGGACCCCAGCTATTCACAATATATACTAATGATTTAGATGACGGAACTAAATGTAATATCTCCAAATTTGCAGATGACACAAAACTGAGTGGGAGGGTGAGTTGTGAGGTGGATGCAGAGAGACTTCAGGGTGATTTGATCAAGTTAAGTGAGTGGGCAAATGCATGGCAGATGCAGGTATTTATGTGGCTACACCAGTTTAGTTTCTGGTCAATGGTAGCCGCTAGGATGTTGATCATGGGAGATTCAGCGATGGTAAGGCCGTTGAATGTCAAGGGGAGATGGTTAGTATCTCTCTTGTTGGAGATGATCATTGCCTGGCACTTGTGTGGCGCAAATGTTACTTGCCACTTATCAGCCCAAGCCTGGACATTGTCCAGGTCTTGCTGCATTTCTACACGGACTGCTTCAGTATCTGAGGAGTCACGAATAGTGCTGAACATTGTGCAATCATCAGCGAACATCCCCACTTCTGACCTTATGATTGAAGGAAGGTCATTGATGATGCAACTGAAGATGGTTGGGCCTAGGACACTACCCTGAGGAACTCCTGCAGTGATGTCCTGGAGCTCAGGTGATTGACCTCCAACAACCACAACCATCTTCCTTTGCGCTAGGTATGACTCCAGCCAGCAGAGGGTTTTCCCCCTGATTCCCATTGACCTCAGTTTTGCTTGGGCTCCTTGATGCCATACTCGATCAAATGCTGCCTTGATGTCAAGGGCAGTCACTCTCACCTCTCCTCTCCTCTTGAGTTCAGCTCTTTTGTCCATGTTTGAACCAAGGCTGTAATGAGGTCAGGAGCTGAGTAGCCCTGGCGGAACCCAAACTGAGCGTCACTGAGCAGGTTATTGCTAAGCAAGTGCCGCTTAATGGCACTGTTGATGACACCTTCTATCACTTTACTGATGATTGAGAGTAGGCTGATGGGGTGATAATTGGCTGGTTTGGTCTTGTCCTGCTTTTTGTGTACAGGATATACCTGGGCAATTTTCCACATTGCAGGGTAGATGCCAGTGTTGTAGCTGTACTGGAACAGCTTGGCTAGCGGCGTGGAAAGTTCTGGAGCACAGGTCTTCTGTACTATTGCCGGAATATTGTCAGGGCCCATAGCCTTTGCAGTATCCAGTGCCTTTCGGTCGTTTCTTGATATCACGCGGAGTGAATCGAATTGGTTGAAGTCTGGCATCTGTAATGCTGGGAACATCAGGAGGAGGCCGAGATGGATCAACTCAGCACTTCTGGCTGAAGATTGTTGCAAATGCTTCAGCCTTATCTTTCGCACTGATGTGCTGGGCTCCCCCATCATTGAGGATGGGGATATTTGTGGAGCCACCTCCTCCAGTTAGTTGTTTAATTGTTCACCACCATTCATGGCTGGATGTGGCAAGACTGCAGAGCTTAGATCTGATTGGTTGGTTATGGGATCGCTTAGCTCTGTCGATCTCATGCTGCTTACGCAGTTTGGCACGCAGATAGTCCTGTGTTGTAGCTTCACCAGGTTGACACCTCATTTTGAGGTATGCCTGGTGCTGCTCCTGGCATGCCCTCCTGCACTCTTCATTGAACCAGGGTTGGTCTCCTGGCTTGATGGTAATGGTAGAGTGGGGGATATGCCGGGCCATGAGGTTACAGATTGTGGTTGAGTACAATTCTGCTGCTGCTGATGGCCCACAGAGCCTCATGGATGCCCAGTTTTGCATTGCTAGATCCATTCGAAATCTATCCCATTCAGCACGGTGGTAGTGCCACACAATACGATGGAGGGTATCCTCAATGTGAAGGCGGGACTTCGCCTCCACAAGGACTGTGCGGTGGTCACTCCTACCAATACTGTCATGGACAGAAGCATCTGTGGCAGACAGATAGGTGAGGACGAGGTCAAGTATGTTTTCCCCTCTTGTTGGTTCCCTCACCACCTGCCGCATACCCAGTCTAGCAGATATGTCCTTTAGGACTCGGCCAGCTCGGTCAGTAGTGGTGCTACCGAGCCACTCTTGGTGATGGACATTGAAGTCCCCCACCCAGAGTACATTTTGTGCCCTCGCCACCCTCAGTGCTTCCTCCAAGTGCTGTTCAACATGGAGGAGTACTGACTCGTCAGCTGAGGGAGGGCGGTAGGTGGTAATCAGCAGGATGTTTACTTGCCCATGTTTGATCTGATGCCATGAGACTTCATGGGTCCAGAGTCGATGTTGAGGACTCCCAGGATAACTCCCTCCCTACTGTATACCACTGTGCCACCACCTCTGGTGGGTCTGTCCTGCCGGTGGGACAGGACATACCCAGGGATGGTGATGGCAGTGTCTGGGACATTGTCTGTAAGGTATGATTCCGTGAGTATGACTATGTCAGGCTGTTGCTTGACTAGTCTGTGGGACAGCTCTCCCAACTTTGGCACAAGCCCCCAGATGTTAGTAAGGAGGACTTTGCAGGGTCGACAGGGCTGAGTTTGCCATTGTCGTTTCCGTTCCCTAGGTCGATGCCGGGTGGTCCGTCCGGTTTCATTCCTTTTTATTGACTTCGTAGCGGTTAGATACAACTAACCATGGCTTGCTAGGCCACTTCAGAGGGCATGTAAGAGTCAACCACATTGCTGTGGGTCTGGAGTCACATGTAGGCCAGACCAGGTAAGGACAGCAGATTTCCTTCCCTAAAGGACATTAGTGAACCAGATGGGTTTTTACAACAATCGAGAATGGTTTCATGGCCATCATTAGACTAGCTTTTTTTCATTCCAGATTTATTAATTGAATTCAAATTCCACCTTCTGCTGTGGTGGGATTTGATCCTATGTCCCCAGAGCAATACCCTGGGTCTCTGGGTTACTAGTACAGTGACAATACCACTACGGCACCGCCTCCCCAACTAATGAATTGATCAAGTCTTATTTCATATTTGATTGATTTAGATTAAATTAAATTAAAAGCTTACTGATATACTCACCCCTGCCAGCTTTCTGTTTCCCTGCTCTGTCTGTTGATTGTGACGTCACTCAGATGTCACTTTTTGATTTTTTTTCTTCTGCTTTGCTCCCACTGCTCTCTCTCTGGCCATCAAACTTTTGGCGCTCTTTTTACATCTCTACTCTGCTCCCGCTGCTCTCTCTGACCTCTGACCTTTTGGCGCGCTTTTTGAATCTCCGCACTGCTCCCGCTGCTCTCTCCATTTTAATAGTAAATAAGAAAAGCATAATTTTTTTAAAAGCCATGAAAGTTTTAAATGTTGATGTTCAGAGAGACTTGGATATACTAGTACAAGGAACACAGAAAGTTAGCATGCAGGCACAATAATCATTTAGGAAGGCAAATGGCATGTTGGCCTTCATTGCAAGGGACTGGAGTACAAGAAAAAGGAACTCTTGCTACAGCTGTATAGGGCTTTGGTGAGACCACACCTGGAGAACCGTCTGCTGTTTTGGTTTCTATATCTAAGGAAGGATATATTTCCCTTGCAGGTCGTACAGCAAAGGTTCAGTAGATTAGTTCCTGGGATGAGAGGGTTGTCCCATGATGAGAGGCTGTGTAAATTCTCTGGAGTTTAAAAGAATGAGAGGTGATCGCATTGAAAAATACAAGATTCTGAAGGCGCTTGACAGGATAAGTACTGAGAGGTTGTTTCCACTGGCTGGGGAATCGATAACACGGGGGGCACAGCCTCAGGATAAGGGGTCAATCATTTAGGACTGAGATGAGGAGAAATCTCTTCACTTAGAGGCTTGTGAATTTTTGGAATTGTCTACCCTATGCGTTCGCAACCATTTTCAGCCAGAAGTGCCGAGTGGAATAGTCATCTCGGCCTCCTCCTGAGGATCCCACCATCACAGAATCCAGTCTTTGTGATATCAAGAAATGGCTTTGCGTACTGCATACAGAAAAGGCTATGGTGCCTAACAACATCCCAGCTGTGCTCCAGAATTAGCCATGCCTCTAGCCAAGCTATTCCAGTACAGCTACAACTTTGGCATCTTCCCAACAATGTGGAAAATTGCACAGGCATGTCCTGTCCACAAAATGGACAAATTCAATCCAGCCAATTATGGCCCCATCATTCTACTTTTGATCATCAGCAAAGTGATGGAAGGGGACATTGACAGTGCTATCAAGTGCCACGTACTCAGTGATGCTTAGTTTGAGTTCCGCCCGGATCACTCAGCTCCTGACCTCATTACAGCCTTGGTCCAAACATGGACAGAAAAGCCGAATTTCAGAGGTGAGAGTGACTACCCTTGACATCAAGGCAACATTTGACTGATGGGAATCAGGGAAAATCTCTCCACTGATAGTGGTTGTTGAAGGCCAATCATCTCAGTCCTAGGATATTGCTGCAGGAGTTCCTCAGGGCAGTGTCCTAGGCCCAGCCTTCTTAAGCTGCTTCATCAATGACTTTCCCTCCATCATAAGGTCAAAAGTGGAAATGTTCACTGATGACTGCATAATACTCAGTTCCATTTGCAACTCCTCAGATGCTGAAGCAGTCTGTGCCTACATGCAGCAAGACCTGAACAATATTCAGGTTCTGGCTGATAAATGGCAAGTAACATTTGTGTCCACAAGTGCCAGGCAATGACCATCTCCAACAAGAAATAGTTTAATTACCTCCCACTGACATTCATGGCATTACCATCGCTGAATTTCCCACTAACAACATCCTTGGCGTCACCGTTGACCAGGAATTGAATTGGATCAGCCACATAAGTACTGTGGCTACAAGAGCAGGTCAGAGGCTGAGAATTCTGTGGCAAGTGACTCACCTCTTGCCTATCCAAAGCCTTTCCACCATCTACAAGGCACAAGTCAGGAGTGTGGTGGAATACCCTACACTTGCCTGGATGGGTGCAGCTCCAACAACACTCAAGAAACTCGACACCATCCAAGAAAAAACTGCCCACTTGATTGGCATCCCATCCACCACCTTCAACATTCATTCCCTCCACCACTGGCACAACATGGCTGCAGAGTATAGCCACAAGATGTACTGCAGCAACTCGTCAAGACTTCTTCGACAGTACCTACCAAGCCCATGTTCTCTACTGCCTAGAAGGACAAGGGCAGCAGGTGAATAAGAGCAAAATACTGCGGATGCTGGAAATCTGAAATAAAAAACAGAAAGTGCTGGAAATACTCAGCATCTGTGTAGAGAGAAACAGAGTTAACGTTTCAGCTCTGTGTCAGGAGAAAGGGAAACTAAAGACTGAGAGTGGAAGAAAGGCAGTTATGGAAGATCAACAATTTAAAAAAAATGTCTGTAAACCACTCAGTTGGATATCAACTAAATTATGTAAAAGATTGTGTTGAAAATGACTACATCAAAAAGTTAGAAATTATGAAATTCCTGGGAAATTTGCATGATTCAAAAGACTAAAACACTTGTGTCACTTAGCACATCCTAAAATTCTTTCCAACTCATTTCAAAAGGCATGTTGGTAATTCACTCAATATTATATATCCTTAACAGTAAAATGGATATAAAATACCTAAACTAAATTATAAAAATAGCACGAAACTTCCACAAATTAGCTCTTGGACATTTAGATGCCCTGCATTGACTTTCTCTCCAGTCATACTAGCTTACTTCTCTCTCAGGAACTTTGACCTCCTATTGCTCCTGCAGCTCCTGTTATTCAGGTCAGCTTCCTTAGCTGATATTTTCCAGACCACTGCATATGCATCACTTGAATGCCCATTATCGACTTCAATTTGCCTTTTCGTCTTCTTTCTGCTGCCCCATCCCCATGGTGCACATGCAGAGCCATTCAGATTGATGCACTTGCAAGCCTCCACAGTGGGGACCCTAAAATGCTCTCTACTTCCTTTGCAGATTTTTTCTAAACATCTTTTTCAACTATTTTACTGTCACCAGAAATAAGTAAAATGTTTATAGCCCCAAATAACCACAATCATGAAATAATGAACACACCCTGGGATGGATTTTGTAGTCCCACCACCAGGAACAGCAGCGGGCCTGGAACATGGTGGCCATCCCCTATCGGACCTGTGCTGCCTTGCCATGATCACACAGTGAGCTTTACATATTGACGGCGGCTGCCCCTCCAATCATGTGGGGGCGCGGCCTCAGTGACGCCATTCATGGAGTGACCTGTTGAAGCAGCAGGTGCTGCCGTCATTTTTAAAAGGCTGCCAGCCCTGCAAACAGCACACCATAACGTAGAGTTCACTCCTTCCCCCCCACCCATCAGAGTGCAGAGTTTACCCCTTCCCCCCCACCCCCATCAGAGTGCAGAGTTCACCCCTTCCCCCCAACCCCCATCAGAGTGCAGAGTTTACCCCTTCCCCCCAACCCCCATCAGAGTGCAGAGGTTATCCCTTCCCCCCCAACCCCATCAGAGTGCAGAGTTCACCCCTTCCCCCCCAACCCATCAGAGTGCAGAGTTCACAACTTCCCCCCAACCCCCATCAGAGTGCAGAGGTTATCCCTTCCCCCCTCCAACCCCATCAGAGTGCAGGGTTCACCCCTTCCCCCCACAACCCATCAGAGTGCAGAGTTCACAACTTCCCCCCAACCCCCATCAGAGTGCAGAGTTTACCTCTTACCCCCAACCCCCATCAGAGTGCAGAGTTCACCCCTTCCCCCCACCCCCATCAGAGTGCAGAGTTTACCCCTTCCCCCACCCCCATCAGAGTGTAGAGTTCACCCCTTCCCCCCCAACCCCATCAGAGTGCAGAGTTTACCCCTTCCCCCCACCCCCATCAGAGTGTAGAGTTCACCCCTTCCTCCCCAACCCCATCAGAGTGCAGAGTTCACCCCTTCCCCCCCAACCCATCAGAGTGCAGAGTTCACCCCTTGCCCCCCAACCTATCAGAGTGCAGAGTTTACCCCTTCCCCCCAACCCCCATCAGAGTGCAGAGGTTATCCCTTCCCCCCCCAACCCCATCAGAGTGCAGAGTTTACCCCTTCCCCACCCCCCCATCAGAGTGCAGAGTTTACCCCTTCCCCCCACCCCCATCAGAGTGTAGAGTTCACCCCTTCCTCCCCAACCCCATCAGAGTGCAGAGTTCACCCCTTCCCCACCAACCCATCAGAGTGCAAAGTTTACCCCTTCCCCCCACCCCCATCAGAGTGCAGAGTTCACCCCTTCCCCACCAACCCATCAGAGTGCAGAGTTTACCCCTTCCCCCCACCCCCATCAGAGTGTAGAGTTCACCCCTTCCCCCACCCCCATCAGAGTGTAGAGTTCACCCCTTCCCCCCACCCCCATCAGAGTGCAGAGTTTATCCCTTCCCCCCACCCCCATCAGAGTGCAGAGTTCACCCCTTCGCCCCACCCCCATCAGAGTGTAGAGTTCACCCCTTACCCCCAACCCCATCAGAGTGCAGAGTTTACCCCTTTCCCCCACCCCCATCAGAGTGTAGAGTTTACCCCTTCCCCCCACCCCATCAGAGTGTAGAGTTCACCCCTTCCCCCCACCCCCATCAGAGTGCAGTGTTTACCCCTTCCCCCCACCCGAGTGCAGAGTTCACCCCTTCCCCCCCAACCCATCAGAGTGCAGAGTTTACCCCTACCCCCCCAATCCATCAGAGTGCAGAGTTTACCCCTTCCCCCACCCCCCCATCAGAGTGCAGAGTTCACCCCTTCCCCACCTTGGTGGAGCCAGCTTTCCCTGGACGGGAAAGTGAAGGGGCGTGAGTGCTGCTCATCATGTTGAAGATCGGGATCTGAAGGTAAGATCACTGTGGTTTAGATTTTAATTCATACAAATATATAAGTTAAATATGTTAACTCGGGTCCCGTCGCAGAGCAGCAGAGGGACCACCATGGAGCTTCCCTGCTGCAGGGACGATCGGGCCCGACAATCCCAGCATCAGGTTCTGTGGAGGCCACTGCCACCATCCCCGCACCCACCCCCCAGCACCACCCACCCACCCCCCCCCACACCCCACCCCACCCCCGCCAGGGAACACCTTGTCAGGCTGGGAACAAAATTCAGGCCCCAATCTCTCGATCTTGGCAGATGCATTATATCATACCCTCTGGGCCAGTGTTAAAGGTACAGGAACATGTGGTGTGCACTTAGACAGTGCTCCAGTCCTCATCTTCTCAATGGAGTAAGCAGACAAGGGGGACAGGAGCTCACAACCTTCAACAAGCAACTCATTTGTATTAAGACTTTCTTCTCCAGGACTTTCAGGAATGGGGGTAGTTTTCTGTCATCTAAGGAACAGGAGGACAAAGAAACCCTTATGTTAGTCTTATTAAACCCAGAGGAAATATTAACAGATAGTTATTGTGCCCTGCAAGATGCATGGGCCAAATTAGTATTATTACTATTTTTTGTACTGTACATTTACAAATCAACCATTCTTACACCCCGAAAACATTTTAAGCTAATAATTTGCTTTGCCAGCTTTTCAGTTTCATCAAGCAAGCCAACTTTTCTGTAATATTTTCTGGCTGTAAGTGCACAGCCCCCACGGCTACTGACTCACTGCGAGTAACAGCACAGGAGATCCATTAGTCGTAATATAAAAATAACGTTCGGTATAATGAGTTTAAAAGGCTGTAATTTCGGCTGGGAGTTCAGTTGATAACTAAACCACGCGACCTTTACCCATCCATTATGAGTGTGGAAAATGAAGTAGGCTATTTATAACTAGTGCAGTAAGTGAAAGAAATATAAAAAGGAAAGCATGAGTTATATATAGTAATATGGCCTTTTTGTCCTTCTGAACATTCACTGTTCAGCTTTGCTCGACATAGTGTAATAACACAGATTGGATAAGAAAGATTGTTGTCCTAGTATTGTTCTTTTAAAAAAAAACTGAACTAAAATTGGCTGCCAGCCTAGTTAAACATACACAGCCAAAAGCCATAAGAACATCTTTTTCATTAATAACTAAGTTGTTTGGAAAGCTTCTTGAATGTTATGGCTACAAGAATTGTGATAAAGATTGATTATATATATTGACTCGTTAGAAGGTGATATGCCTTTTCGCGAAAATATAAATATAATTTTAGCTGATTGAGTATTGCAAACCCTGTAATTCAAAACAGAAGCTCAGTTAGTATCAATGAGAAGGTTTAGAATCTGCTGTCTTATCAACTGCAGTTTTAGCAAGCCTGCCATTTTAATCTAAAACCATCTGTAATCTTGTTGTGCCAACAGTTAATTTTGTTTGCTACAGCTATAACAGACACATGCACAGTTTTTCTTTGCAGTGCATTAACAGATTATCCATTATTTTATACAGTTTACTATATAGAGGAGCTAGAATATGATCCTGAGCTATATTAATATGTCCCATTCTCCATTACCAGACACCAAGCAGTGTTGCCACTCTCCTGTCTTTGTTATTAGTTATTTGTTCATATACATATCGTACTGTACATTTTACTTTGTTCTACAAAAAGCGAAATTATTCATTATTACATGCCTATTATGTAGTTTTAAAAAAATCACCTCTCATTCTGCCAAAAGTGAAGCATTCTTTTCTTTTAAACTGCATATTGAAATAAACATAGAAAATTGTGGAAATACAAAGATCAGTCAGCTTCTGAGAGAAAAGGTTATTGATGTTTCAGGTGCGTAACCCTTTAAAAAAAGCTTTTCTCACTCTAGATGCTGACTGTCCCATTTCCAGCATTTTCTCTTTTGTTTCAGATGTTCAGCCTTTGCAATTTTTTCTTTGTATTGGTAGTTTTCATTTCTGCATCAATCTATGTGTGCAGACAGCAGTAACAGCTGGCCTAGAAATATTGACAAAGTTATGTAACACAACAGAAGCAACTGTTCTTGATTAGAGCAGACTAATGTTTTCTCACGTATTCAGGGAGCAGAAACAAGACTGAAGTTGGGAGGATTGTTATTAAATACAATGCTGAAGGAGTGTAGCACATTCTAATCAGCTCTTGTCCTATCCCCGGTGGGGTGATATATAAATGACAATTCTCCTTCACATCCTAACATCAGCCCAGAGTTGATTTAAAAATCAAACAGTCCAGCAGAGTAGATATTGGGTGAAGATTTTAAAACAGGATCCTGATCTGGTACTGAAATCATGAGGAAGTGTTAACAGTCATCAGAGGGCAGGATGAGAAGAGCGTATGTAAATATTTACAGCTTGTAACTTTACCTTGGTACATGTGGAAGTTAGCAGCATTGCAGATCTGTAGAATCTCTTGAGCATTTCAAACATCTCATGATTGGACCTGTGAAAGGTGAGATGACACATGATTGGTCCTCTCACTACCTTGGAGTAGATTGGGGATAACATTCATTGGCTGAAAAGGAGGATTCTTCCTGACCAGTGACTTCAGAAACAATTTTGGCTTCTGCAATAGGTTGAGTGGAGATGATTTATCTGCAATGACAAAACCCATGTTTGAAACTACTTATGAGCGCAAGTACACTGGAATTCAGAACGTACAGTTGGACATTTTTAAAGAAAGAACATGCATAAGTGAAATGCAATTACAGAAACAATTTTTACATGTAATTTTGATGCTTTGAAGACTGCATTTTAAAGATACTTATTGTACAGGGAAATTACCTGGAATGTGAGTGTAATTAAATTACCAGACATTGGGGGCTCCCAGGTACATGCTTTACACTTCAGTATTCTGAAGATCTATGCAATATTGTCCTCCAGCCATTAGAGTTTTCTTTGGTGACGTTAGAATAATTTTATCATGGAGCAGCATTTGGATTTGGGAGGGGTTGGTCAGTTAAAGCTGGTAAAATTGACAGTATGTTGGGAAACTGCCTCCAACCACCACCAACCACTACCGACCACCCCCCCCCCCCCCCCCCCCCACCCCCCCCAATCCCCGCCACCCCCAGCTTCAGCATTTCACTCTTGTGTATTAGGCTGCATGTGAGAAACCCCCTTGGGAGAGGTGGATTAGCAATGAACATATATCAATGTATAATTAGAGCGATATTGACACAGATTTTTCAGCTTAACGTATGATCCACAGGTTTCCCAGGCTTCCTGAAACTTGTCAATGAAAGCAAGGTGAAAACACAGCGGCAATTGAGAGAGTCAATCAATCTCAGGGAAATATGACATGACATATTCAGTACTCAACTGCTTTCTTAGTTGGTAGTGGAAAAGGTTTTTCACATTGCAAAACTGCCTTTGTATTCTCCTGGGCTCCATTTTTAAATTTTACCACCAGCAGTATGATGTCATGATAATTTGAATTAATTAACTTTTTCATTCATTCATGGGATGTGGACCTCACTAATAAGGCCAGCATTTATTACCCATCCCTAATTGCCCTTGGGAAGGTGGTGGTGAGCTGCCTTTTTGAACCACTGCAGTGGTGAAGGTACTCCCGTGGTGCTGTTAGGGAGGGAGATCCAGGACTTTGATCTAGTGATGATGAAGGAACAGTGATATATTTCCAAGTCAGGATGGTTTGTGACTTGGAGGGGAACCTGCTGCCGGTGGTGTTCCCATGAGTCTGCTGTCCTTGTCATTTTAGCCGATAGAGGTCATGGATTTGGGAGGTGTTATTGAAGAAGTCTTGGTGAGTTACTGCAGTGGTGCACACTGCAGTCACAATGTGTCAGTGTGGAAAATGGTAATGTGTCAGCATATGTTCGTCAAGTGCATTTTGAGAGGATAGATTGAATAATGGCATCTAACTTGTGAGTGGGTGCCAACGATCGGTCATTAGAAAATGCTGCATTTCTCCATGGACATAGGTGTAACAATTTTCCACCGACCAGCTCTAACAACTCACCATGTAGAAAATCACATCATTCAGCCTCATGCCAAATTTGAGGTAGCTAATGTTGGATCCAAGGAATCCAAGTCAAGAGGCAGTACTGGTGTTCTGCCTGTAGATGTGTTTAACATTCTTTATAAATATAAATGTATAGTTTACTATTTGTGCTGGTGACATCTGTATCTGAAAAGTAGTGCACTACCAATATATGTTTTAATATGAAAAAAAAATGACAGTTTATATATAAATTTATTTTATAAATCAAATCAAATCAAAAATCAAAAATATATCTTGAATTATTTATATTGTATTGGGATAGCCATTGAATGCTGATCATGTGGCTAGATTTAGCATGGCTGCTCTCTGCTTCTTATTTCTCAATGTTGATTATGCTCTTCAGGTTGCTGCCACTTCACTCTTTTCCTACACAAGGCTATAAATATTAGGGATATCCTATAATGGCTTGGAATTCTCTGCAATGGTGACTTTGGTGACAAAAACCATAGGTTAAATCATTGTTCCTCCTAATCCTCCAGTTATGCCACATTTGCTGAAAAAATATTTTAAATATGCTGCAGTGAGCACAGCAATGGATCGAGAGCAGCATGGTTAATGTCTGATACACATGCAAGGTACAGAAGCTTGAACCAGAATGGAATAACAGAGGACAGGAGAGATTGTGGTGGAGAATAGGGAAATGGCGGAAAGAATAAACAATTACTTTTTGTCTGTCTTCACGGAAGAAGATACATAAAATCTCCCAGAAATACAAGGGAACAAAGGGACTTGTAAAAATTAGAAATTGAAAGTAATTAGTATCAATAAAGAGACAGTACTCGAAAAATTAACTGGATTGAAGGTTGATAAATCCCCTGGACCAGATGAGCTACATCCCAGAGTATTGAAGGAGGTGACTATAGAGATAGTGGATGCATTGGTGGTTATCTTTCAAATTCTATACATTCTGGAAGGGATCCTGCAGACTAGAAAGTAGCAAATGTAACCCCATTATATAAGAAAGGAGCGAGAGAGCAAATGGAGAACTACAGACCTGTTAGTTTGATGTCAGTAGTAGGGAAAATGTTAGAATCTATTATAAAGGATGTGATAGCTAGACACTTGGAAAATAATGATATGTTTGGGCAGAGACAACATGGATTTATGAAAAGGAAATCATGTTTGATAAGCCTGTTGGAGTTTTTTGAAGATGTTACTTATGGCATTAATAAAGGAGATGTGGTGTATTTGGATTTTCAAAAGCCTTTTGATAAGGTCCCACACCAGAGGGCTGTGGAAGCTCAATCATACAGCATGTTCAAGACAGAAATTGATAGGTATCTGGATACTATTGGCATCAAGGGATATGGGGATAGTCGGGAAAAGGCGTAGAGGTAGATGATCAGCCATGATCTGTTTGAATGGCGGAGCAGGCTCGACAGGCCAAATGGCCTACTCCTGCTCCCATTTCCTATGTTCATATTTCCTATGTCCCTATGATGCATTAGGAGCAATTGTTCTGAATTCAAAAGGTGGAGATGGGTCACAGTATGTACAGACAGAATGTGCAGATTGGGTTTAATTTGATTGATGAATTTGTACTGAAACAGTATAAAAGATACAAATTGGCATTAAGAAGGGACCCATATGCTTAAGGTTGTCTCCTGGACTGCATACAATCCATAACCGTATTTTGCTACTAATTGCAATCCATTCTTTGCACACAAGCTCAATAAATATGAATATAAAAATAGCAGCAGTTGGGGAAGATCAGAACATAAAAAACAAAAAATGCTGGAAATATTTGGCAGGTCAAGCAGCATCTGTGGAGAGAGAAACAAAGTTCATATTTCAGATTAGTGACCTGAAACATATTTCTGATGAAAGATCATCAACCTGAAATGTTAACTTTCATTCTTTCTCCACAGATGCTACCTGGCCTGCTGAGTATTTCCATCATTTTCAGTTTTTACTTCAAATATCCAGCATGTCCAATATTTTAGTTTTGTATTTTTTTTAAATCAGAAGATGGCTGGCTGTCAGAACACTTATTTAATTACTTAATTGAGGTTGATGATTTCAATGAAGTTCTTAGAATGTCAGTAAAAAATCAAGCACCATTCTGTATTTGTCTCAGTGGCATTAATTTAGCAAACTTAATCTTACCATTGATTTAATGGAGATGGAGCAGTACAATTTTCTCAGTAATGATCTCTGTGGAGCAGTGCAAATGTCCTAGCAGATTCTGACATGGAATATGTAAGTGCATAATTTACTCATGCCATACATTCCTGGAATTCCTGCACCATAATAATGGCATAATATTGCCCATTGCCACCCCTTTCTCAGCTAATCAGTGTGAAACCCTCATCTCTACCTTTATTACCTTTAGACTAAATTATTCTAATTCTCTCCTGGCCTCCCACCATGCACCGCCTGTAAACCTGAGCATATCCAAAACTCTGGTGTCTTTGAAAGAATATCGGGAATGTAGGACCAATCTGAAACGAGGAATTAAGAGGGCTAAAAGGGGTCATGAAATATCTTTAGCAAACAGGGTTAAGGAAAATCCCAAAGCCTTTTATTCATATATAAGGAGAAAGAGGGTAACTAGAGAAAGGATTGGCCCACTGAAGGACAAAGGAGGAATGTTATGCTTGGACTCAGAGAAAATGGGTGAGATTCTAAACGAGTACTTTGCATCGGTATTCACCGAGGAGAGGGACATGACGGATGTTGAGGTTAGGAACAGATGTTTGATTACTCTAGGTCAAGTCGGCATAAGGAGGGAGGAAGTGTTGGGTATTCTAAAGGGCATTAAGGTGGACAAGTCCCCAGGTCCGGATGGGATCTATCCCAGGTTACTGAGGGAAGCAAGAGAGTAAATAGCTGGGGCCTTAACAGATATCTTTGCAGCATCCTTAAACACGGGTGAGGTCCCGGAGGACTGGAGAATTGCTAATGTTGTCCCCTTGTTTAAGAAGGGTAGCAGGGATAATCCAGGTAATTATAGACCAGTGAGCCTGACGTCAGTGGTAGGGAAGCTGCTGGAGAAGATACTGAGGGATAGGATCTATTCCCATTTGGAAGAAAATGGGCTCATCAGTGATAGGCAACATGTTTTTGTGCAGGGAAGGTCATGTCTTACCAACTTAATAGAATTCTTTGAGGAAGTGACAAAGTTGATTGATGACGGAAGGGCTGTCGATGTCATATACATGGACTTCAGTAAGGCGTTTGATAAGGTTCCCCATGGCAGGCTGATGGAGAAAGTGAAGGTGCTTGGGGTCCAAGGTGTACTAGCGAGATGGATAAATAACTGGCTGGGCAACAGGAGACAGAGAGTAGCAGTAGAAGGGAGTTTCTCAAAATGGAGACGTGTGACCAGTGGTGTTCCACAGGGATCCGTGCTGGGACCACTGTTGTTTGTGATATACATTAATGATTTGGAGGAAAGTATAGGTGGACTGATTAGCAAGTTTGCAGACGACACTAAGATTGGTGGAGTAGCAGATAGTGAAGGGGACTGTCAGAGAATACAGCAGAATATAGATAGATTGGAGAGTTGGGCAGAGAAATGGCAGATGGAGTTCAATCAGGGCAAATGCGAGGTGATGCATTTTGGAAGATCCAATTCAAGAGTGAACTATACAGTAAATGGAAAAGTCCTGGGGGAAATTGATGTCCAGAGAGATTTGGGTGTTCAGGTCCACTGTTCCCTGAAGGTGGCAACGCAGGTAAGTAGAGTGGTCAAGAAGGCATACGGCATGCTTTCCTTCATCGGACGGGGCATTGAGTACAAGAGTTGGCAGGTCATGTTACAGTTGTATAGGACTTTGGTTCGGCCACATTTGGAATACTGCGTACAGTTCTGGTCGCCACATTATCAAAAGGATGTGGATGCTTTGGAGAGGGTGCAGAGGAGGTTCACCAGGATGTTGCCTGGTATGGAGGGCGCCAGCTATGAGGAGAGGTTGAGTAGATTAGGATTATTTTCATTAGAAAGACGGAGGTTGAGGGGGGACCTGATTGAGGTGTACAAAATCATGAGAGGTATAGACAGGGTGGATAGCAAGAGGCTTTTTCCCAGAGTGGGGGTTTCAATTACTAGAGGACACGAGTTCAAAGTGAAAGGGGAAAGGTTTAGGGGGGATATGCGTGGAAAGTTCTTTACGCAGAGGGTGGTGGGCACCTGGAACGCATTGCCAGCGGAGGTGGTAGATGCGGGCACGATGGAGTCTTTTAAGATGTATCTAGACAGATACATGAATGGGCAGGAAGAAAAGAGATACAGAACCTTAGAAAATAGGCGACATGTTTAGAGAGAGGATCTGGATCGGCGCAGGCTTGGAGGGCCGAAGGGCCTGTTCCTGTGCTGTAATTATCTTTGTTCTTTGTTTTTTTTGTCTGTATCCTAACACACACTGAGTCCCCTTCATCCATTAGCCCTGTGCTTGCTGACCTAAATTATCTTCCCATCCAGCAACGTATCAATTTTAAAATTCTCATCCTAGATTTCTAATGCTCAATGAATGGGACCTTCTGTGTCTCTAACCTCCTTCAGCCTTACAGCTCTCCAATATATCTGCACTCCTCCGATTCTAGCCCCTTTTGCATCCCAGATTTTTCTTGCTCTAGCATTGGCAGCCATGTCTTCAGCTGCCTTGGCCCTAAGCTCTGGAATTTCCTCCCAAAGACTTTCTACCTCCCTCTCTTCATGTTAGATGCTCTTCAAAACCTACATGTTTGATCAAGCTTTTGGTCACCCGTCCTAGTATTTAATTATGTGACTGTAAAATTTTGTTTCATAATACTCCTGCAAAGTGGCTTGGGAGGCTTTACGATGTTGAAGGTGCTATATAAATGCAAATTCTTGTTATTATACACTGTTACTATGGCACAGGTTTTCAGCAAATTCAGGCAAAATATCAGAAACTATTTGCAACTTCTGCATGATGAAAATAATTTTTAAAACTTCAACATATGAAATCAACACTCAATGTGAAATTCCTATATTTCTTTCAACCCCAATGAAAACCCAGGGCTGGATATTGAGTTGGAGCTGTGGCTCCCGACGCCATGCCGAAAAGCTCGCATCTGCCTTTTTGTGCCTCCCACCCCAACCCACGGAGCGATTTTCCTGTCTTTTTTAATCTAAGTTTCAGGAGGCAGAATCCCTGTCCCTTTAAAGACAAGTATCCCGGCTCCAAGAGCTGCCAGACAATCAGAGGGCTGGCAGCTCAGCGGTATCGGCAATGTCACTAGGCATGGTGGCCTCTGCTGGTACTGCAGAGGCCTTGGACCCAGGCCCAGCGCTTGAACCCCGGATCTCTGTCAGTGAGGTGGGGTTGCTGGGGTCAGTCCAGTAGGCCATGGCGAGGGGATTAGGGGGGTGGTTTTACAGTCAAGGAGAGTGGGGGGAGGTCCCAGGGGGTAAAGTGGTTTCCGGCAGGGTTCCTCTGTGGGCCACAGATTGCCCAGGGAGGAGGGACCACCCCTCCAAGCCCGCAGGAACTGTATCTCGTGTTACAAGGCGCCCTTCCTAAATGTCGGAGGCACCCTCTGCCACTGGTAAGATACCAGCAGTGGCAGGAAGAGACCCTTAATTGGTCGTTAATAGGTCACTTAAGGTCTCAATTGGCCTCTCGGCAGGAAGGCCTTGTCGGCCTATCCTGCCCCTGGGAAGATTGACTGGTGATGGGGAGGCGACGGGCCCTCTAGCACCCCCACCACCCGTCAAGATACACCCTGCTACCCCCCAACCCCCACTTCCGACTCCGCTCAAAGGATTATATAAAATCCCGGTCCCTGTAGCTAATCTGAATGGTATTTTAGCTATTTAAAGGAGCACTTTGGACATAGATGGACAGTGAATTCTCCAGCTAAAGCCCTTTAATGATAATTTATTGACTAACATTCAGAATTTGATCCCTGATTTGTGGCAATTTCAGTTGTAGGGAACTATAAAGGAAGGGGTGGGAAGAGAGCAAGCATCAGCTAGGATCTGTCTCCTGCACCACCTAGTGATCTTTAGTGGAAATGGGTTTCAAATGAGAACAGATCAGTTGGCTTAGGGTTGATCAAGCTAACATGCATGTCTCAGCTGATACAGTAGTTACTTGGCTAAGGTAACTGAAGGTGGTTTACACTCAAGCAATTATACCTCAGCAATGTTGGAAGAGGAGAGAAAACCTAATTGGAAAATTATCTGATTCAATGTGGTACTGAATCTAAAATAATTTTTGCAAGTGCAACATTGCACAGTCGAAATGCTACAAATCCAGTATATTTCATCTCCTGGTCATTTGTTGCTATTTAATTTGTCTTCCTTTTCAAGATTAAAGGTGATTGAATCTAATAGTAGTTAGATTACACAGATCAGCAGGTAGCTAATATTTATTGTGCATAATCTAAATTAGAGCTTGTAAAAGGGAAGAAATTATTAATTTGCGTTTCCTTCACTTGACACAGATGGCAAATGAAAAATGGCAACTAATGTAGACATTCGGTGGAAACCAAAGGGTTGCAGAGTTCATTTAAAATACACAGTTTGTTAAATACAAAAGACGGAATTTTAAACTGATAGTCCTTGGCCAAAGGTGGGACCATTAGTGGGTGGAGAACCTATTGGATTCTGCAGTCAGCTCTTTAACTGAGCCCTGACATTAGCATCCCAGTTCTGAGTTCCCTGACCAATCAGGGAGGACGGGCGAGATGACACATTGGATCTGTTAAAGGAAGGATTTCTAATTGAAGGGACATGACATGGGTAGAAAATCTCACCAGCTCTTGGTGTTTTCAGGCTGCAGCAACCACAGGAATGGAGAGGAGACATTGGGAAGGCTGCTCCCCAAGTGTCTCACTATTACCTAGAGATCCTGCTGTGGGATCTGAGGGACTGCAGTGGTGATCTTTCCCAAGGATGGGAGGAAGAGGACAACCTCTCCGACCAAGCAGGTGTGGATGGAAGTGACCGAGGAAGTCAGCAGCAGAAGTGCTATCCCTCCAACCTGGAGACAGTGCACCAAGAGGACCAGGGCCTCAAGAAAGCATGACAGATGTGTGGCATATCACTTTCATGTGCCAAGCACCACCCTCTGACTTGTCCAGCATTCTCCTGCACAGCACTCCTCAGGTCAGTACGCCTTGCAGCTCCACTCATTCCTCTCTCTGCAGGCACCTCATATTCTCATCTGAACAGCCAACAGTCACACTCACCCTTCTCCTGTTGCCCTCTTGCATCCAAGCCTCACAGTCACCTTCCACAAATGGTGTCCTTCCCTCCTCTCCACACAAATCATTATGAACACTCATAACTCTCTATTTTCTCTCCTTGCCCATCTGTTCCATTGGGAATTAAATCTTTTTCCAGAAGGCTGCAAATGCCAGCAACAACCTGCCATGAAAACCTGGGCCTCCTGAGGCACTGGTACTCGCACATGTGCTGATCCTCTGCCTGTATACCCTGTGTCGTGAGTATCGCCTCCTTGGAGCTGGATATCTATGTCCATCCCCCTGTCTTGTGGAGCGACATGTGGTTGAGGAGAAGGCAACTGGAGGTATTGCTGGTGCTGCTCCAGGTGCTGCGGTTGGTGTTGGTGTTCCTCTCGTTCTTCATTAGAAGTGCAAGGTAGAGCTGCATGATCTGTTCCCATGCCGTGGTGAAGGTTGGCAGCAGGGAAGTGAAGCTGAAGGTGAATGAAGTGCAAGACAGATGAAGTGGCTTTCAAGAAGTTGTCAACTACCTGTCAAGCAGTGAAAGCACTCTCTGAGAAGGAGTGCTGTGAGCAGTAGCCTCTCACCTGGCCATGCCTGAAGCTCTTGAGTTTCACTGATCAAAGCTTCCCAGCCTGTCAGTTTCCTCACTGTGCACTCATCTCGGTGACACTGGTGAGTTACTGACAGCTCAGGAAACAGGTCCACTGGCTGTTGAAGCCAGAAACCTTGGTTAAAACGGAACTTAATGATCTATTTTAATATTTAAATACCTTATCCAACAGCTTGGGGGGGTGGGTGATGGTGTCCTAGCTATCATTCAAACCTGCCAGGTGAAACCCGGAAAAGAGCAGGATGATGTTGGGATTCTGACCCAACTTCATTTTTAGGGGATTTAACTCCCCGCATGTTTAGTTTAGTTTAGTGATACAGCACTGAAACAGGCCCATCGGCCGACCATCAACCACCCATTTATACTAATCCTACACTAATTCCATATTCCTACCACATCCCCACCTGTCCCTATATTTCTCTACCACCTACCGATACTAGGGGCAATTGCTAATGGCCAATTTACCTATCAACCTGCAAGTCTTTGGCTTGTGGGAGGAAACCGGAGCACCCGGAGGAAACCCACGCAGACACAGGGAGAACTTGCAAACTCCACACAGGCAGTACCCAGAATTGAACCCGGGTCTCTGGAGCTGTGAGGCTGCGGTGCTAACCACTGCGCCACTGTGCCACTGTACCCAAACCCCCTTCCAATTACCTGTAAAAATTCTGCCCAAAGATTTATTTTTAGGTACAATACCAAACTCTCGACAACTGCAAAGAAAGTTGAAGTACCTACAGATATAGAACCTCAAATGACTCTGGGATAAGCTGTCTACAATAAATAACAAAAAGAAATGAGGAAAAGTAAATCTTTGTGAGACTCACACATGGCCAAAGAGTAAAAGAAATACTTGGGCAGAATGAAGGGTGGCCAAATGGAACTTATTTGTTTAGGTCAAATGCCTCAATTTCCTGTTGGATGCAATTATTGTAATTGATTTCAGATTGGATGTTAACGTTTTTACTGGCAGAAAAATGATCTGTGATAATTTTGTCATCTAAATCTTGGTTGAACTGGATGATTTGGGTTGATTGCAATGAAGACATGAACAAGATTGATCCAAATAGACAAGAATAATAGTGACATTGAAGACATTTGAAATGCTTTCAAACCATCCTTGTACAAAAGGAAGCCATGTATTTCCCTATATTAAAAGAAGGGCACATGGTAAAACAAAATAAAATTGCCTAACTAGTTACGATCAAAGACAAATTTCACCTGAGCAGAAATATTTTTACAGGCTTAAAGAAAATAACTCTCAGGAGAACAGAGGCAGATAACAAACTCTGATGAAGGTAGTGAAGGCTGTTTCTAGAGCAGTCAAAAGGACACTAGGGATTAGGACTGTGGAAATATAAGATAGAAATACTGAGCCCTTTTTCAGTTATATTTGGAGTTAGAAGGTCATAAAAGACAGTGAAAAGGTTATTAGAGAATTCTGAAATAGCTTCTGGAAAAGACAGCTCTGTAATTATGGTCAGACTGTAACACTCCCCAAACCCGGGAGCTGGCTAGGAGGCATGGGGCATGGGGGGACGTAAAAGAGGGTTGAGGGAGGGGGTGCCGTGCCCGTCGCCCACCCGCCCCACTGCTACTTCATCAGTGGTGGGGAGGTGGCAGACAGCCCACTTGCCATTAGGCCAATTGAGGCTCCTAAGTGGCCATTTAATTGCCACTTAAGGGCTTCTTCCCGCTGCCGCTGATATTTTATCAGCCGCGGACGGCACTTCAGCACCTGAGGAGGCCATCCATTAATACTTGGCAGCCTCCTTGTGGGCTGCAGGGCCCTCCTGCTTGGGCACTCTGTGGCCCACGGAGTGTTCCCCAGCAGCATGGACCGCTCTCCAAAACAGCCCCCCCCACCCTAGACTCCCACTTCCCCCCACCCTTGCTAGAGCCTAGCCCATTGCCCCGGCAAGGCCTGCCCCCAATTACCTGTTCCGGAGCCTCTTCAATTGTTGCTGGTCCTGTCTGGGTGCAGTCCCAGCAGTGGCCACCACTCCCAGTGGCGCTGCTGGTACCGAGGAGCTGCCTGCCCTCTCATTGGCCAGCAGCTCTTGGAGGTAGGGCTTCCGTCCCCAGAGGGACAGAAGTTCCGACTGCAGCCAATTAAGGGCCTGAGACATGCAAAATAGCAGCATGGCTTGCAGGCCTGGCGGAGGTGGGCTCGCCCCTGGCTTTCCAGATGGAGGGGGTAGAGCCACTGCCCCACCATTAAATTCTGACCCAGGCTTTCACCTGAAGAGTACACTGGTCTTGACTTCCCAAGTGCAACGCCATAGGAGATCAACTATTTAATTTTAAAAAGTTGCATGTGTATCAGATTCTGACTGACATCATGAAAAATTCTACCATTATGTGAGAAATATGATTTCAAACCACACCTGTAGAGTTTAAATTTCTCATGTGTGGAAATGGTAAAGTTGCAGTTGTTACAACCAGGTGCAAAAGGTGTCTAGGGGTCTGTTACTATCTTCATCTGATCTTATTGTAACAGGGTTTAATTTTAAACACACTGTGTTTTGAGCTCCCCCTTTGTGAATCCTTGTTCACTGCTTTCCAATTATAAGACAAATAAATCAATTCACACAGGCTTTCTCAGGTTTAAAGAAGAAAGATTAAATTTTATTAAACCTTAAAACTTAAACTCTAATATGGTTCACGCCTACGGATATACAATGCACCCACGCTAGCATGCACACGCAACACACACGTGCAAATAGGAACAGAAAAGAGAAGAAAAAAAGATAAAGTGGAACAGTTTGAGGCAATATCTTGTTATGGTGCTTCGAACTTACTATAGTCCTTTTGTAAGTAGTCTTGCTTTTTGTTAGGGCCTCGTAATCTTCTTAAACTTTGTTCACGTAGGAAACCTTTCTCTTCGAGTTTCATGTGTTTTCACAAGATTCAGTTCCATGGGAAGGAGATGGAAGCAAGCAGGAGAAAGTTCTGCTTCAGTTCCAACCGGGAGCACACGGCATTCTGATTTCAATATCTGCGTTTCTGGTTTAAAACTCCCCTAGTTGCCCAGCAGGTGGTCATGTGACCGACTGGTTTGACCAGGTCGCTTCTGTGTATTGGGGGGCAGGAACTGTTTCCCTTTGTTTCCACATTGGCCGGTACTATGCAAATATCTTTCTAGTCAAGGGCTTGCAATTTTTAAAAAGTTTTTAATGCTCATGTAGCAAAATAATGTGTGTTTCAGTCTAGGCAGGTAGGGGGTTTGCCTGACACAGTTTAAGGTTAAAAAGGAACCCAGTAGAATTAGAATCTGGGTCCAGTTCCAAGCTATTAATATACTGCTTTAGTTGACCATTTTACCATTTCTATTTGTTGTTGTTGCACCACGGACATTTGACAAAATTATTAACTCAGCCACGGACATGGGGGCTATTAATCTGTATATAAAGTGTATAGCCAATCTAATGCCATCAAAACATAGTCTGATTTAAAACGTATTTCTCCCTATTTAGTGAGATACCTGCCATTGTTTTGGCTTGCAGAAGTAGTCAATGTCCGCCCACACACTTGATGTAGTGATGTGCAGAATTTGGATAGATGTTCATCTATCAGGAGTGATCTTGATCTCTTTCTCTTCTCTCTTTCTCTCTTTCTCTCTGTCCATCTCTCCCCCCTCTCTCTCTGTCCATTTCTCTCCCATCTTTCTCTGTCCCGTTTCCATCTCTCGGCCCTCTCTCTCCCCTCTGTGTCCATCTCTCTTCCTCTATCGCTTCCTCTGCTGGTGCTTGTTTTAAGGGCTGGCTGACTCTCAGCGTGCTCCCTCACTGATGCGCCATGCCCCTGGCTGTGTGCTGTCCCGCTTCCTGCTCTCCCCTCAGCCTCTCCCTCCCTCTCCCCTGCAGCAGCAATTCGCACTCACTCCCTGAATTGTGCAAAAACAGCAGGAGTGGCCGATCCCAGCGCGCCTGTGGCGCGAACTATCAATCAGCACTCACCCTGCCTGGACAGCCCGCTGTCAGTCATAGACACTGAGCAATCACAGATAGACGGCCACCATATGTCAGACACAGGTCCTGCCTACCCCCTCTGCCTGACGTACATTAATAGGAGAGCTGTCAATCAAAGCCGAGCCCCGAGCAGTCCGCTGTCGGTCACAGAGGATTGGCGGGCCGGATGCAAACCTTGAGTGGGCCACTATGTTATTTTAAAGCACAAGATTAAATGCTTGGAGCAAGACATTTAAAATTACCCTGGACCTCAAAATTATTTCCACGGATACTGATGTTCGTGTATGGATACGTTTCCGACGCTTGGTAATGTGTCAATAATAGAGGTGTATGTGCAGGATAATTTTCATACTCATTTTATAACTTCTTTAGTTGGCATAGATAAAATGGTGAATGCATGAAAAGAAAATATAGCAATAAAAAAGGAAGGTTTGTTGAGGTGGCGAGATTTTGGGGAAATGATTTAAATTGACAGCCGTTTGATAGAAATCTTTAATGCTGTACTTGACAGTCTGTACAAAATTTCACTTTCCCCCCTTATAAAGAAACAAACAGCCTACCTCTTTCTTCCTATCACCATTTATTTTTATAAAGGAAAACATTCAGATTACTGCAACAAAGGTTAATTGGGTAAATGTATAAAACTTGCCTTTATACAGTGTCTTTCATATAGAAAAGCATCCAATCTGCCTTTTAGATTTAGAGATACAGCACTGAAACAGGCCTGTGCCGACCATTTATACTAACCCTGCACTAATCCCATATTCCTACCACATCCTCACCTGTCCCTATATTCCCCTACCACCTACCTATACTAGTGGCAATTTATAATGGCCAATTCACCTATCAACCTGCAAGTCTTTTGGCTGTGGGAGGAAACCGGAGCACCCGGAGGAAACCCACGCAGACACAGGGAGAACTTGCAAACTCAACACAGGCAGTACCCAGATTTGAACCCGGGTTGCTGGAGCTGTGAGGCTGCGGTGCTAACCACTGCGCCACCCCTTACAGAGGTATAATCAGACAAAAATAGATGAAGCTTCAGAAGTAGCTGTTAGATGAGGTCACTAGAAGATGTGCTTTAAGGAAGATCTTAATGAGGAACGTCAGATGGAAAGAGTGAGCGGTTTAGGGAGATAGTTCCGGAGTGTGAAACCTGGATGACTGAAGGCATCGCTGCCAATGCACGGGAAGAACATACTAGAAGCCAGAGTCAGGGGAACAGAAAGTTCTTTAGGGAGAGGGGTGTTGTAGAAGTCAAAGATAAATCTGTTACATCATGTACATGTCTAAATATCTTTATTCCAATTAATTGGGCAACAACGGCATTCTATAAAAATTACACTCCTTGCTCAATCTCCGGTTTGCGCAAGTAGGAACAATAGCACAATTGTCAACCTGGAAATCCTCTTCTCTTTCTGACAAAAAAAATTTCCTCCTTCTGAACTTGGCACGGTCAAAAAGGCACCCTGTAACAAAATTTAATTTCCAAAATCTTTGAACAATATTCTCCGGGTTTAAAAAAAAACAGCTTTGTCATTGCACTCAATTAGATGCTGAAGATATTTTTTCAAACTACCCATCACAAAGTACGAATGCTGTACTAGTTTGCTCTAGCATATAACTACAATGGGTTTTAAAGTGAAAAAGTTAATTAGTGTTATTTATTGGTGTTGGATGTGGTTTCCTATTTGGCTATGGATAATGGATATGATTATAAATCATCTCTTGACAGAAGTTAAATTAGATCTAAATTACTAAGTGGGGAGGGTATACCAGACATGTAAATTGGGCAGGAACAACCAGTAAAAGCAAACATTGCAGTGTAATCAGAATTAAGGTTAAATGTAATTATATTAAATTTAATTATAATTTTTCCCATATACGTAATACAAGGAAGCTTATGATTTGATTAAAGCTGCACTGCTGCTACATTGTTGCCATGGCATTTCTTTGCAATACAACAGATTAGACTAAACAGACTTATTGGAAAGCTTATTGTCCTTGGGTTAAATTGGAGAAAGTTCAATTATAATCAAATCTTGTTTGCTGTATGTACATTTCTAAGAACAGTACTGATTGGAAACTTGGAAAAAAAAACAAGAAAACAAGAAAGCTGCAAATTCATGTTTTCCAGCAAGCTAATCTCACCATGGACTGTTACCCCTGTATCCGCAAATTGATTGCACTACTGGGACCCCAAGGAGAACAAGTGGTTGCATTATATTATATTTAATATATCCCAATATTAACCGGGACAGTTTTAGTGTGAAAAGAATTGAGGGAGCAGAATTCTTGAGGTGCATTCAGGAGAACTTTTTTGGCTAGTATGTAGCAAGTCCAACAAGAGAGGGCGCAGTTTTAGACTTAGTTTCAGAAAATGAAGCTGGGCAGGTGGAAGGAGTGGCAGTGGGAGAGCATTTTGGTGGTCGTGATCATAATTCAGTCAGCTTTAACATAATTATGGAAAAGGACAAGGATAGAACAGGAGTTAGAGTTCTCAATTGGGGCAAGACCAATTTTACTAAGCTGAGGAGTGATTTAGCGAAAGTGGACTGGAAACAGTTATTTGAAGGTAAATCAGTGTCCGAGCAGTGGGAGGCATTCAAAGGGAAGATTCAAGGGGTTCAGAGTAAACATGTTCCCACAAAGAAAAAGGGTGAGACAGCCAAATCCCAAGCTCCCAGGATGACAAGGCGCTTACAGGGTAAGATAAGGCAGAAAAGGAAAGCTTATGTCCGACACCAAGAATTCAATACTAAGAAAGGTGAGAGGAGTATAAAAAGTGGAGGGATGAAATCAAAAAGGAAGTTAGGAAAGCAAAGAGAGGGCATGAAAGAATACTGGCAAACAAAATCAAGGTGAACCCAAAGATGTTTTATCAATACATTAAGAGTAAGAAGATAACTAAGGAAAGAGTAAGGCCCATAAAAGAACAAACCTATGTGTAGGGACGGAGAATGTTGGTATTGTTCTTAATGAATACTCTGCATTTGTCTTCACAAAAGAGGGGGATGATGCAGATATTGTAGTTAAGGAGGAGTGTGAAGTATTGGATGTGATAAATATAGGGAGAGAGGAAGTATTAATGGGATTAACATCCTTGAAAGTTGATAAATCACCGGATGAAATGTACCCCAGGCTGTTAAAAGAAATTAAAGTAATTGGTAGAAAGATTAGAGGGGAGATGAGGAAAAAAATTTTCATGCAGAGGTCTGGAACTCACTACCTGAAAGGGTAGTAGAGGCAGAAAGCCTCAACACATTTGAAAGATGTCTGGATATGCACCTTAAGTGCCGTAACCTGGAGGGCTATGGGTCAAATGCTGGAAGATGGGATGAGGCTGGTAGCTCATTTTTCGGCCAGTGAGGTCCTTTCCTTCAGCTCTGTTGGAGATGACTATTTTGTCAAATTAGGCCACAAAAAATGTCTGTACCTGTGAGCAGGTAACACCCATGCACAGATATTATGCAACTGGACTGCACAAAATTGTATAAAAACAAAAAGTGCTGGAAATACTCAGCTGGTCTGGCAGCATCTGTGGAGAGAGCAGAGTTAACCGTTTCAGGTCTCTGACCTTTCAATGGAGGAGACAGAACAGCCACCACTGATGATGTACAGAGGTGGCCGCTCCGTCCCCGGCAACGGCGTCCGACGCCACGGCCATTTTTAAAGGGCATCAATCCCTTCAGGTGAATCTACATCTTTAAAGGTCCAGCCGCACAAACACTTAGAAATAAAATGTTATTTAAACTTTGAATCCCACCTGCTGTTCCCCCCACGACTGAGTTCTTAATAAATAAAATGACCAGAAAACCAATTTTTATTATGCCGAAATTTCACCCTGCAACTTCAGCACCATTGACCCCTTCCCATCATCCCCACAACCAATCGGAGCAGTTTTCCCCACTCCCTCCTCCTGCAAATTTCCCTCCTCCCCCCTCCCCACCAGTGTCATGCCTTGGATCTTTGTATGGAGATCCGAAGGTACGGGAGTTACGGCCAGCAGCTGGAATATCGGCGGGGGCGGCTGTCGCTACCAGGTAAGTATTTATTCATTACTTTTAATATCATTATCATATGGAGATGAAGGCTCCACTACCGAGCGGTGGGGGGCCACACCGAGGCTTTGCCACCACGGCCTTCCCAGCAAGGGGCTGGTGGAGGGCCTCTCCTGCAAGAATTTTCTGGGTCCCCTCCCCGCTACCACAACCCCGATGTCAGAGGGCTGGTAAAATTCAGCCCTATGATGCAAATTGAAAACATTATCTGCCACAGATTCTGCCTCAACATGTACTGCAGCAACTTGTCAAGTATTCTTCGACAGCACCTCCCAACTCACAATCTCTACCACCTAAAAGGACAGGGGCAGTAGGTGCATGGGAGCACCACCACCTGCAAGTTCCCCTCCAAGTCACACACCATTCTGACTTGGAAATATATTGCCATTCCTTCATCGTCCTGGGTCAAAATCTTGGGATATATTGACTTGCCTGAAGCCAGGCAAATCCCCCACCTGCCAAGAATGAGGCACACATTATTTCGCCACATGAACATTAATAACTTTAAAATGTTGCTGGGAAACAAATTTTAAAAACTGTGCACCTGGGAGGTGGGTGAAGTGCAAAATGAAGAGCTTGACTGCAAGACAGATTCAAGGTAAGGCTTTATTGGAAGCTTTCTGAAAGGGCAAGAGTGGCAGGAAATTGCTCTGTATTGGTACATCCCGAGCCTCCCTTGCACATACATCATTGCGTCTTGCCTGCAGTCCAATGGGTCCCTCATCTTACATCACATAGTCAGCTGGCTCCTCCGCATCCTCATTTTTGAAGGAGGCATTGTGATCAGCGATGTTTTGTACATATAGGCCTATGATCAAGGCTTTAATGTAGCTGCCAAATTAAATTCCTTTTGATTACATGTGACTTCAGGATTTAAAAGAAACTAATTTAATTTGTTTTTCCTGTGAAAAACAAAATCTAATGGCTTTACCTTGATTATTCTGTCATTACTTTGAAGCATACTAGAGTCTTATTCAGTTGTTTTTGAAACTTCTGAAAGGGAAAATATAAGTACCAAAAGCATAAATTGGATTTTTAAAAAATTGTATGGTTTTGCAGCATTTTGGAGTCTAAATTGAGAAGATGTCCATGTCCACACCATCACAATTTCCTCTGAAAAAGAGTGCTGTACTCAAAACAGATGCTTTACAACACAGTTTTAATAGGATGGTTGATAATAGGCAGTCTGGTTTCATTCCTCTTGAAGGATAGATTCAGTAAGTCTTCCTATAATACAATTTTTAGAGCCAAAGCACTCATCCGAGGTAAAATCCTGTGCTGTATATTCTCTGTAATTCTATGTAAAAATCTAAGATTTCACCATATACTCCCATAGTTTCCACCTTGAACATTGCACAAAATCAGAATGAAGGAGTTCTGAAAATCCATGGAAACAATGCCAATGAATTTCTTGAACCTTAGAATTCTATGATCGCAAACTCATGATGTGCCCTACATGGTCATCAAGCCAAAAAGCCAGTTGTTTATTTCTGATTAATGACAACCTCCAAAATACATCCCATAAGCCAATGAATCACTTTAATAGCCACTGATACCAGCTAGTTTGATCAGTAGCTTGAGCTCACCAAGGTCCCCCTTCTCATGGACAGAAATCACAAGTGGAACATCAAGAATATACATAGCTCAAACAGAATTGATGAGACTCCGAAGAGGCAGCTCCAAGGTGAATTGGTAGTTTCCAAGATTATTGTCAAATGTTGATGGTTGGTAATGCATACATCTTTTCACAATATAAGGATAATGTCTGATATTGTCAAGAAAACACGATATGTCAAATGAGAGACTTTTAATTCATAGGTTGGAAACTTACATTAAACTTTTAATGGGAAAAATCCTGTAGTTAAATAAAGAAAAACAGGCAGCCAAGATAGCCAGCTCAATTTGCATCTGAAACACCTTTTCACATGCCAAAGACCGACCCAGAGACAGTAGTGTGAGCTGCATGGACCCAGGACAATGGTTTGCTCGAAGTGACTGAATTACCTAAGATCGCTTCATTAGCACAGCATTCAAGGCAATCCTAACACCTTGACTTTGA
Source organism: Heterodontus francisci (assembly GCF_036365525.1). Taxonomy (NCBI): domain Eukaryota; kingdom Metazoa; phylum Chordata; class Chondrichthyes; order Heterodontiformes; family Heterodontidae; genus Heterodontus; species Heterodontus francisci. Next base: position 136,943,421 of record NC_090374.1, on the reverse strand, counting down.
AAGAGCAAACCCCCTCCAAGTGTAAATATTGGCATCCTGGGGCCTGGGGAGCCAATTCCAAACCTTGAATCTCATTAGAAGGTTCCAGTGAATACACTGAGGCAGTCATGTGACCGTCTGTCCCTCTCTGTGAAAGCTTTGAACAAAGACAGACGGGCAATAGGCATCCACTGTTTCTAACGATGACATATGACTGGATATAAAACAAAAAATGTGATATCCCACATTTTATTTTCTAACTATTTACGCCAAATCACAGTACTATAACAGTCCATTGTTAAATATCTTCTCATTACCAGCATCTCAAGTTCCTCTATAAAAATGTTGGTCTTGGTAGAACATATAGAAACGGAAGTGTCCAGAGTCCCTTTGCCATTTGCTATCTTATTGAAACATACAAGATTCTGAGGGGGCTTGACAGGGTAGCTGCTGAGAGGATGTTTCCCCTTGTGGGGGAATCTAGAACTAGGGGGCACAGTTTCAAAATAAGAGGTCTCCTTTTTAAGAAAGAGATGAGGAGGAATTTCTTATCTCAGACGTCCATTAATCTTTGGAATTCTCTTCCCTAGACAGCATTGGAGGCTGGATCATTGAATATATTCAAGGCTGAGTTAGATTTTTAATGTACAAGGGAGTCAAGGGTCATGGGGGGCTGGCAGGAAAGTGGAGTTAAGGCCACTATCAAATCAGCCATGATCTTATTGAATGGCGGAGCAGCCTCAAGGGGCCAAATGGCCTACTCCTGCTCCTATTTCTGATGATCTTGTGTAAACTAAAAGCAAACTACTCCAGCTGTTGGAAATCTGAAACAAAAACAGAAAATTCTTGAAATACCCAGGCCAGGCAGCATCAATGGGCCCTTCCACAGAACTGGAGGATATTAAAGGTGAACACTTAAAAAGACAAAACAACAAGAAGGGGCAAAAGGACAAAGTAAACAATGACACTCAGCAATAGAAATGGAATGACATGTAAAGTGTTTAAATAAAGAACAGGAGGTAGTTAAATGGCAGAAGTAAATAGCATGAGACAGTAGGAAGCCTGAGAAAAAATTAAAGAAATAAATGTATACATGAGAAACAGTGTATTAATACCTAAAGTGCTGCGGATAGGCAGATAGAAAGGGAAGCGTTCCAAATGTGTCTCTTCCCAGCAATATAATGCAGTTTTCCTATGGTTGAATTAGGATGGGGATGTGGGGACATTGTATAAATTGAATACTGGTGGAGTTTGCATGAGTAATCCCATTGTGTTGGTGAGTTGATTAGTTCAGGGGCTGGAGAAAATCAATGCGCATCCTTTATTTGGAATCAGATAAGTGCATTTTTTTTTGTTGATATATTATGTCAAGTAGGGGAAGAAGTTAGTCTTCGGTACCAATTTAGGAAGAATTATACAACTGCCATCACGATAGGTTCTTGGGCTTTGCAATCACCTGAACCCTTGCTGTGGGTGGAGGCGCAGAATTGAAATAGGCATGAGGATCACAATGCACAATTAACCCACGCCCATTTGTCACAATGCAGGTAACACACAAGCTTCATGCTGTCTGCTCATTTACACAATTGGAGCATGCAGCACACTGTTGAGTGGCACTTGGAAGATAATTTGGGGAAGTGTGAAATTACCTATTTTGGAAGGACAAACAGAAAAGCAGAATATTCTATACCTGCTGAGAAATTGAGAAATGTTCCAGGACTTGTGTGTCCTTATACATGAATCACAGAAAGTTAACATGCAGGTACATCAAGCAATTAGGAAAGCAAATGATAGGTTAGCCTTTATTACAAATGAATTGAATACAAGAGTGAAGAAGTCTTACTGCAATCATCGAAACATAGAAACATAGAAAATAGAAGCAGGAGTAGGCCATTTGGCCCTTCGAGCCTGCTCCGCCATTCATTATGATCATGGCTGATTATCCAACTCAGCCAGTTCCGGCTTTCGCCCCATACCCTTTGATCCCTTTAGACCCAAGGGTGAGATTTAGTTCCTTTTTGAAAACATTCAATGCTTTGTCCTCAACTGCTTTCCGTGGTAGCGAAGTCCACAGGCTCACCACTCTCTGGGTGAAGAAATTTCTCCTCATCTCAGTCCTGAAAGGTTTACCCCGTATCCTTAGACTATGACCCCTGGTTCTGGACTCCCCCACCATCGGGAACATCCTTCCTGCATCCTGTCAAGTCCTGTTAGAATTTTATAGGTTTCTATGAGATCCCCCCTCACTCTTCTGAACTCCAGCGAATATAATCCTAACCGACTAAATCTCTCCTCATACGTCAGTCCCGCCATCCCAGGAATCAGTCTGGTAAACCTTCGCTGCACTCCCTCTATAGCAAGAGCATCCTTCCTCAGATAAGGAGACCAAAACGGCACACAATATTCCAGGTGTGGCCTCACCACTAACTTCAGGGGGAGTGCAATGAAAAGTTACTACACCAATTTCTGGGGTGAGGGATTGTCTGATGGAGGAGAGATAGACTGGGAATATGTTTCCTGGAATTTAGAAGAATGAGAGGTTTAGTTTAGTTTAGAGATACAGCACTGAAACAGGCCCTTCGGCCCACCGAGTCTGTGCCGACCATCAACCACCCATTTATACTAATCCTACAGTAATTCCATGTTCCTACCACATCCCCACCTGTCCCTATATTTCCTTACCTACCTACACTAGGGGCAATTTATAATGGCCAATTTACCTATCAACCTGCAAGTCTTTGGCATGTGGGAGGAAACCAGAGCACCCGGAGGAAACCCACGCTGACACAGGGAGAACTCCACACAGGCAGTACCCGGAACTGAACCCGGGTCGCTGGAGCTGTGAGGCTGCAGTGCTAACCACTGCGCCACTGTGCCGCCTGCTAGGTGATTTCATTGAAACATATAACATGCTTAAGGCCTGGATAAAGTAGATGCTGGAAGCACGTTTCCCTTGGCTTGGCATCTAGAAATAGGGGTTACAGTCAGAATAAGGAGTCAGCCTTTTTATGACTCAGATGAGGAGAAATTTCTTCATTCAAAGGGTTGTGGATCTGTGGAATTCTCTACACCAGAGGACTATGGATGCTCAGTTGTTGAGTATATTCAAACCAGAGGCTTATAGATTTTTGGACAGTAAGGGAATTAAGAGAAATGGGAATAGTGTGAGATGGTGGAATTGAGGTATGGAATCAGCATTGATCATACTGAATGGCCAAGCAGGTTCAAAAGGGCCAGATGGCCTACTCCAGCTCCTAGTTATGTTCCTGCATTCCGAAAATATATTGCACCACACTCACCAACATACATTCCTCTCTGCTCCCATGGCCAGTGGTGGGGCTGAAAAGATTGAAGATGTCTTTATGTTCCTCCCTCCTTCCCACATCTCACATTCCCTTTATCCCAAGCTGATTACCAAGCTGCAGATGGTGTAAGCATGCATCTCTTGCCTTCCCTCATCAGAACCCTACTTTGTGCCTTTCTCCTTTCAGATACTCAAAAACTGCCAACTGGCTAAGCAGGAGCATGAAGTGCAAGAGACTGATGAAGATGAAACACTGTCACTCAATCTCGCACTCGCAGCCACCAGCTCAGATACGGGAACAGCATGCACTTTAGAGGGTAGCATAGAGGCAGGATCTGCATGTGGTGAATCACTTGGCATGATTTGTCTGCAGGTAGGGCAGGGAAAAAGATAGCACAGGTGCCAGCTACCTGGAGGGTGAGGGCACAAAACAGTTTTGCTGCAAAGGAATCAGATGAGGACTTTTATGCAGTGGCATGAAGAAAAAAGCTAATGGGCATGTACAAGGACAGGCTTGGTGCATTGGCAGGTTAGCTAGAAGGCCTGCTATCACTGCCAAGGATAGCAGGATAGAGGAGTTCAGCACAAACTTGGCACAGGGCTTTGTGCATAGCTTGGAGCCCACCCTTTACAGCTTGAAAGTGGTGGCCAACTCCATGAGAACACTTGCAAGCCCAGCCATGATGCAGTGTTTGAAGACCTATATCTCAGCTTCCAATGCAGCACAAGCAGAAGCCACTCACCGTTTCAGTACTGCAGTGGAAGCTCAGACTGAAGTCATAGAAGTTCAGTTTGTTGCTATGCAAGCACAGCTTAGTGTTATGCAGACTCAGTCTGCTATCATCATGGCTGTGGATACGAACACGCAAAGGGGTTTCTAGGGTCTCACAGCAGTCCAGCAATCTGCACTTCACCAGATTACAAGGATTGCGGAGACTTCACCACAGGGGAGTGGTAGTGGCTCAGTGGAGCACTAATTTGCTGTCCAACCTCAAGATGGCAGAATTTGTCCTTCCACTACTGCCACTGTCCTTGCTGTTGCCTGTCAACCGAGACTGCTGCCACTAAAGCCCAGCCTTCTAGGCCCAGAGTTGCTGGAGGGCATCCTGTAAAGCTATCTGCACTCTCTCCCACTGAAAGACAGGGGTCTTCCACCACCCATGGTGCAGCTACTGGCATAGTACTGTATAGCAGCACTAGGTCAAGCAAAGGCGCATAGAAGACTGGCACTAAGGGAATTGCCAAGGGTGATTAGCTGACTTTTGTATGAAATATTGGATGCTTTTGTTTGATAAATTTGGTTTGGAATAGTTGCTTTGGGGTGGCTTTTATTTCAGCATTGTAGCCAAGAGATGCGATGGTCAGTAACAGAGAGAAGGTAACCTATGAGACTGTTGTTGAATGGGAAATTGGGGCTGCATTTACTGGCACCGCCAGTTGATCATGGACATCCTGGCCAGAAAAGGGATGCGTTGGTTGCCTCCTTCCCCTCCTCTGCTAGTTGCTCCTCATAGCAAGGTTGTGTAAAATGCAGATCATGATGAATGGTGAGTACTGCAGGGATCTTCCAGAGCAAACCATACAGCAGAAGCATTGCTTGAGCACCCCACTGGTCTAATCAATGAGATTTTGTGTGGTAGCATGCCTCCCTTTATGTGCATGCTGCCCACATGTTTGGCTTGTGCATTGGACTCATGAACCAGGTGGTCAGCAAATAGGCCTGGTCTCTCTGATTTAATGTGGTGGTTGTAATACTGATGGTACACCCAACTGGACTGCTGCCAGGATACCAGGTATTCACCTGCATGATGTGCCAAGCATGATCACATACCAACTGCACATTCAAGCAGAACCCTTTGCGGTTGTAGTACATCTCTGCATTTAGATATGGCAGCCACAAAGCCACGTGTTGGGCCAATAGCACATTACACCATAGAGAAACCCACTATCCTGGTGACATCATGTGCACACTCTGCCTACTTCTTTCCAGTTAGAGAAAAAACAAAATATTCCATCTCAAGGTGTATGGTAGCTGTGTTATCTCTTACACAGCAGTGCATGGCAAACTGGAAGATGTTAGAGCTGTTGTCTGCTCCAGCCTGGAAGGATCCTGACACAAAGAAGTTCATGGCCTCAGTGACCTGGACAGCCATTGGGAGCACTGTCCTTGGCCAGCTCTGCCTACAATGGTGACAGAGTTTAATCAGCAGTTCCTTTGTAAAAGTGGCATTGCTCCTCACAATTTTTTTTTATTCATTTGTGGGATGTGTGTGTTGCTGGCAAGGCCAGCATTTAGTACCCATCCCTGATTGCATTCAGAAAGTGGTGGTGAGCCACCTTCTTGAACCACTGCAGTCCATGTGGTTATAAGTTCACCTATGCCGCTGTTAAGGGAGGGAGTTCCCAGTTTTTGACCCAGGAGGGTGTGTGGCTTGAAGGGGAACTTGCAGGTGGTGGTAGTTGCGTGTATCCATTGCCGTTGGTCTTCAATGGGGTAGATGTAGGGGGCTTGGAAGGTACTGGCACCTTATAGATGGTACATACTGCTGCCCCTATGTGCCAGTGGTGAATGGTGTCTGTCAAGTGGTATGTTGGAACTGAACGCATCCAGGTGAGCAGAGAGTATTCCATGGTACTTGCTGTAGAATTCCCAACCTCTGACCTACTCATGCAGCCATATTACACATGTGGCTGGTGCACTTCAGTTTCTGGTCACTAGTAACCCCCAGGATTTTGATGATGGGGGAATGCAGCAATGGTAATGCTATCGAACATTAAGAGGAGATAGTTCAATTCACTTATTAGAGATAGTCATTGCCTGCTACTTAGAGCCCAAATGTTACTTGTCACTTACAGCCCAAGCTTGAATGCTGTTCAGGTCTTGCTGCATATAGACATGAACCACTTTAGTATTTTCTGAGTGACGAATAGAACTGAACATTGTACAGTCAGCAAACATCCCCACTTCTGGCAGTATGATAGACAGGAGATTATTAAGGAAGTAGCTAAAACTGGTTGAACCTCAGGGGCATGTTCTGGGACTAAGATGATTGGCCTCCAACAAGCACAACCATATTCCTTTGTGCTAGGTATGACTAACCAGTGGAGGGCTTTTCCCGATTCCCTTCAACAAAATTTGTTAGGGAGCTGTAACACCACGTAGTCAAATGCTGCCTTGCTGTCCAGGGCTATTGACCTTACTTGTTTAGGCCAAGGCTGCAATGAGGGCTGCAGCATTAATAAACAGGTTATTTGTAATTGCCATTTGATAGCAATAACACTACCTTCCATCACTTTGCTGATAATTATGAGCAGAATAACATTGCAGTTATTGGCCAGAATCAATTTGTCTTACTTTTTGTAAACAGGCCATACTGGAGCAATTTTCCATGTTAGCAGTTGATGCTAGTGTTGCAGCTGTACTGGAACAGCTTGGGTAGGGGCACAGCTAATGCTGGAACATAACTAACACTACAGTTAAAAATTGCTCTGAGGAGGCTGGGTGGCATGGCCTTTTATTAGGATCCCAGTTCCTGCGTTTACGAGCAGAGGCAATGTAGAGGGGAATAAGCTGCTCAATCTCCCTAACATGTTACAGGTCAAGAGGAATAATAAATTACTACTATCAGGTCTGGGTGCAAGGGATCTGAACAGAACCCTTGAAGGTAGAAACAAGGCTGTCACTATAAGCCACACAATTTCCTGTGGACTGTAGGGGTTTAATAGTGTTTACTTATTTTAAATAACACTAACAAACTCAGCAGTAGCAATAGAAAGCAACCAACAACTAATCTAAAAAGCCTGCACTGGTACCTTGAGGGGTCTTAGCTACAGTGGTAGTCAAAAATGCTGATTTGTATATCAGCATTATATACTTATGAATGTCACAATTTGCCTACTCTGCCTGTTTGGTGTATGATCCTAACACTTGTGTTAATGCCCTCACCAAAATAGTAAATATAAGTTACACTAGAAGTGTGAATCCCTTTTGCAGTGAAAGTAGCACCTGTACTGCTAAAAATGCAGGTACCACAGAGCCAAATTTTGCTGTAGAGAGATCTGTAAAGCCAAGTTTGAAACCGATGACAACTTGCATTTATATAGCATGCTTTAAAAAAAATCCTAAAATGATTAACAAATATAAAAAATGGATGCCAAGCCAAAAGGGTGGGGAATAAAAGCTTGAATTAGATATGGGTTTTAAAGAGAGTTAAGGAATAGGAGGGGGGGGGGGGGGGGGGGGGGCGGGTGGAGAAATGGATTTAGGAAGGGAATTCCATATCATTGGCTTATTTGTGCCTCTTACCTTCCCTTTTGCCCAGAGTCAGAAAGTGTTCTGGAGACATTGCTGAAGGAAACTACAGATATACCCAAAGATTTAAAAACATGAGAATTGAAAACTGAAGTTATTACAGGAGGAGGCAATGGGTTTCTAGGTGAGCAGGACTTGGTATGGAAGAGGAGGAAGAGCTGAGGTTGAGTGCATAGAGGATGGAAGCCCACTCAAGGGAAACATTTAAAAAAAGTTGAATCTAGGTGGCGACAAATGCATAGACTATTGTTTCAGCAGCAGCTGGAATGAGGCAGCGGCAGGCCTGACAATATTGCAGAGGTGGAAATAGGTGATCTTTGCAATACAGAACACTAGTGGCACAAGCTCAGCCAGGGGTCAAATAAGACATTGCCTTAGGTTGAACCACACTATGAAATCTCAATGACTGGTGAGGGGGAAAAAGGAATCAATGGCAATAATGGAGGCTGTGGTAGTAGCAGAGATGAACATTGCTAAATGTTAAGCTTCATGTTTTGTAACAGGGCTCATGGATACTGGGGTACAGAAGTAGAAACATTATCCAGGAGCAAAACTTTATAGACCTTCTCTGCAAAACAATGATCCTTTGAGAATTTAAGGTTAGCCCTTTAATCCCAGGCATCCTTCTAACCCCCTATTTCAGGGGTGGTCAACTGATCAAATCATAAGAGCTGAAAAATCAGAGATCTCTATCAGCATTCAGGTTTCATGCAAGTTTGGGCTTCAACTTAAACAAAGTGAACCTCTGTCTGCTCAGAGGCCAATACATTAATGTCCATGAGTCCTGCTGGCAGCATAGCAAGGTCACAGTACTCCATTGCTGTACAAGTACATTAAAAAAAAGGACAAGGAACAGAAAAGGTGATACTCAACTGGAAGAGGTCTAATTTCAATGAGCTGAAAGGGATCTGGCAAGCTTGTAAGTAAGTAATTTGAGACCTCCATTGGCAAGATCAGTCTACACACATTAAAGGGATAAAAAAGGAAAAAAGTATCCAAAGCTAGAGCTCCCTAGATGACTGGAGGTATAGAGATTAAGTGACAGAAAACAGTTCATGGTAGATTTCAGATGCATAGTACTGTAGATAAAATATAGGAAGTACAGAGAAGAACTGAGAAGGAAGTAACAGGCAGAGAATGTATGAACACAAATTAGCAGCAGGAGTAGGCCACTCAGCCCTTCAAGCCTGCTTCACCATTCAATAAATTCATGGCTGAAATTACTCCACAATATGATTCGGACAAGGTGAGTGAGCAAATGCAGAATAAATATGAGCTTATCCACTTTGGTTGTAAAAACAGAAGGCAGATTATCTGAAAGGTGATAGATTGGGATAAGGGGGAGATGCAATGAGACCTGGGTGTCCTTGTACACCAGTCACTGGAAGCAAGCATTCAGGTACAGCTAGCAGTTAGGAAGGCAAATGGTATCTTGGCCTTCATTGCAAGAGGATTTGAGTACGGGAGCAAAGATGTCTTACTACAGTTACAGGGTCTTGGTGAGACCACATCTAGAGTATTGTGCACAGTTTTGGTCTCAGAGGAAGGATGTTCTTGCCATGGAGGGATTGCAAAGATTTACTAGGCCGAGTCCTGGGATGGCAGGGATGACATATGAGGAGATCAGGTCAATTAGGCTGATATTCACTAGAGTTTAGAACAAGAGGGGATCTCAGAAACCTATAAAATTCTTAATAGGTCTAGACAGGCTAGATGCAGGGAGGATGTTCCGATGACTGGGGAGTCCAGAAACCAGGGGCCAGTCTCAGGATACCGGGTATGCCATTTAGAATGGAGATAAGAAATTTCTTCAGAGGATGGTGAACCTGTGGAATTATCTACTGCAGAAGGCAGCAGAGGCCAGGTCATTAAATATATTCAAGAAGGAGATAGATATATTTCTTAATGCCACAGGGATATGGAGAGAAAAAGTGGAAACAGGATATTGAATTAGATGATCAACCACGATCTTGGAGTGGGCCAAATGGTCTACTCCTGCCCCTATTTTTGTTTATGTTATTACCACTTTGAGGTTCTGCTTCTTAATTTGGTGCCCAGTTTCTCACACTATGCAGAACCCCTTTCCTTGTCCTGCCTTTGTTGGTGGTACCTACATGAACCATGAGTGGATCCTCCCACTATATGTTCTTCTCCAGCCTGAGCAGATGTCCTAAACCCTGGCACCAGGCAGGCAAGACAGCTGTCTAGACAGAGAAAAGACTAGTGGACAACTTAAAGTTCCCATTTATAAAAACAGTTTAAAAAAAGTCAAAGGGATGAACCAATTAGGGACCAAAAGGAGACAGAGGGTGTGGCAGGGGTACAAAATGAGTAACAAGAAATGCTGGAACCACTCAGGTCTGGCAGCATCTGTGGAAAGAGAAGCAGAGTTAACGTTTCGGGTCACTGACCCAAAGTTTCCCTTGAGAAGGTGATGAGCTGTATTTTTGAACTGCTGCAGTCCATTTGGGGCCGGGGGGGGGGGGGGGGGTGGGGGTGCGGTTTACACCCACAGTGCTGTTTAGAGAGAGTTCTAGGATTTTGACCCAGTGACAAAGAAATGGTGACAGAATTCCAAGTCAGGATAGTGTGCGCCTTGGAGGGGAACTCACAGGTGGTGGTTTTATGCATCTACTGGTACAATTCTCATATGGTATAATTAGAGGGCACAGGAAAGGAGAGCTGGGACTTTTAGATCAATCTTTGAAAACATGGGATTGTAGGCTTGGTAAAAAAGGAGGGATAGAGTACAAAAACAAGGAAGTCATGTTCAAAAAGCTAGTTAGGCCTCAGGTTGGAGTATTGACCAATTCTAGACATCATAGTTAAAGAGGAATGTCAAGGCCTTGGAGTAAAAGGGATTAGAATGGTACCACAGTTGAGAACTTCAGTTAGGAAGAGATCAGAGGTGGTGAGATTGCCTACAGTAGAGGCAGATATTTAACAGTTGTACAAAATTATGGGGCTTTAAGAAACTTTCCACTGGCAGGAGGGGTGGTAGTCAGAGGACAGGTTTAAAGGTAATTGGCATTGGCTCCAATCTGATTCTATGACTAAAAAAAGCAGAGTATTACATTCAGGCAGCATATTTTAGAAAGGGTGGTAGAAGTAGGTCCAATGGTTACTTTCAAAAAAGGGAATTGAATACATACTTGAAGGGAAAACAATTGCAAGGCTATGGGGTGGGGAGGAAAAAAGTTGTAGGGGAATGAGACTTAACATGATAGCTCTTTAAGAGAACTGCCCAATGGTGGCCTTCTGTGCTGATTAATATGTACAAGCCATTCAGTGCAATAGCTAAATACTGTAGATGCTGTTAATGATAAACTGCTGGAAATAGTCAGGCAATATTTGTTGTTATTGTTGCAGGTGAAACAAACTTTCAGGCCCCACAGATGCTGCCTGACAAGTATTTCCAGAATGTGTACAAATTAGTTGATGTGTTGAGTTTACACAAATCCAGTTCCAAGAGGCTTGGTTCCCCAAAAGTACAAATTTGAGCACTACAAAATTGTAATCCAGTTGCACATGTAGCAATGGAATATTGTACACTAGACCATCAGGCACAGGAACAAAAACAATGACATACTTGATTTCTATTTTCTTGAATGCTAGTTTATGGCTAGTGCATAAGAGTCTACTAGAACAGCTGTAGATTGACTATGTCTATTGCCAGTAAAGGGTAGGAATATTTTGACCAAATAGAAGTTTGTGCACATCCTTTGTAGTGGCTCTAGTTCAGGTCAGGACCAGTAATTCAGTGCTTTGATAAAGGCAGGAAGGACAACTTTTGAAATAAAAAATTGCTGAATTTATAAATTTAAAAGAACCTCTTAATTAAAAAGCATTGCAGTGGTCAGGGTTAAGCCAGAAACTCTGCAGTGGTCATTGATATTAAAATTTAGACCATTAAAATCAAGCTTCATTAGTACTTTGCAGGAGCAGCCAGTTACTTCATCTGCAGACAATGCTAGTTCCACTTCCTTAGCTTTCCCCTTGCAGAAAAAAGCCACCCAATTTGCACTACACCATATAACCAAAAAGGTCAATGAGCCACCGTTCAGTAGTGAATCAAGTTAAACATTTCTATAGTGCCTTTCATAATCAGGATGTTCCAAAGCAGTTACAGCCAATTGAGTACTTTTGGAAAGTTACGAAATGAAGGAAACCAATGCAAACAACTGGGCCTCAATTAATGACTGGATAACCTGTTTAGTGATGGAGGGATAACCATTAGCTGGGATCAGGGAAACTCCAAGCCATTAAATATCATGGGATCTTTCAACTCAAGGGAAAATGGCAATTTGGTCTAGTGGCTTACTAGAAGAGCACCTCAAATTGCACTACTCAGTAATGCATGGAGGGTTAGCCTAGATTTTGTACTTCATTTGCTGGTGGGTTTGAACACACATCCTTCTGATTTGGATCAAAGAGTGCCACCACTAAAGCACTTAAATATCTAGCAATAAATATGCAGCCCTTAAAATAATTTTTCCAATGTTGCTTGCAGTCCACAAATAGTTGCTGCACTTCCTACAGTACAACTTTCTGAAGTGTAGTTATTGTTAATTGTTTTTGGAATTCAAGTTTGTGACATGCTAAATAGGCACAGGCTTAGACAAAAGCTCCAGAACTGTTTTTTGGGTGGTGGGGGGGGGGGGGGGGGTGGTTTGGAGGAAAGCAAAAAAAAAAAATTGTATTACTAAATAAAACAGTTTTAACATTTAAACTTTATCTAAACCCTTATAGTATGGTAAAGTGGGAAAACTTAGAAAATAGGGCACTATATATAGACACTATGGCTAGAAATTTACACTATGCCAATGAGGGAGATAGCATAAAATGGAGTGGAGGCTCCAGGAGGCTTTTCTGACCGGCTTCTGCCTCAACCACCCTTTACATAGGGCAGGGTGGGTGAAAAACAGTTCTGAAGGGTCACTGACCCGAAATGTTAACTGCTTCTCTTTCCACAGATGCTGCCAGACCTGCTGAGTGGTTCCAGCATTTCTTGTTTTTAAAAACCTTAAAAAGGAGTTTGGTGAACCTTTGTTCCGCTCCCTCTATGGAAAGTATCTTTAAGGAAACCAAAACTGCACAATATTCCAGGTGCAGTTTCACCAAGGCTCTATGCAAGACATCTTTACTCAAATCCTAATAAAAAGTAGACTTACCACTTGCCTTAATTGTTTGCTTTCATTGAAGCATGAACAAGGACACCCAAATCCCTTTTTGAAATTCAACACTTTGCAGCCTTTTACCATTTAAGAAATACTCTTCCTACTAAAGTGGATAAATTCATTTCTCCACATTGTATTCAATCTGCCAAATTTTTGCCTGCTTGCTTAGCCTCTCAAATCCCATTGAAGCGTCTTTGCCTCTTTCTCTTCAGTTTGGTTATCTGCAAATTTTGAAGTTACATTTAACCTCCATTTCCAAATATTTGATAGATTGTGAATAGCTGGACCCCCCCCCCCACCCTCCCTTAAAAGCACTGATCCTTGTGGAACTCCACATGTACCAGCCTGCCAATCTGAAAATTGCCTATTTATTTCTACTGCTTTGTCCATTAGCCAGTTCTCAATCCATGCCAGTATATTACCCAATTCCATGTGCTCTAGCTTTACTAACCTCTTCTGTGGGACATTGCCACATCCCCAGTTCCCCTTTATCTATGGTACAATTAACTCTAGTTTGTCAAACCAGATGTCCCTTTCATAAAAATTGGCTAGTCAACATGGATTTTAGTACATGTCCTGTTATCTCATTATAGATTTTAGCATTTTTCCCCAAAGCTGTTGCTAGGGGAACAGGTCTGTAGTTCCCAGTTTTCTTAAATGGTGGGGTTACAACTGCCACCTTCCAAAGTGCAGGAAGGATTGTAGAGTCTATAAATTAAAAATCACCAATGCATCTCTAGCCACTTTTTTCCAATCTGGAATGTAGATAATGTCATGGGGATTTGCTTGTACTTCAAATATTTAGCAGTTTATTTACACTAGTCCTTTGATCCTCCATTAGTTCTGGAGGTTTAGTATTTTCCTCAAGTGTTAGTTTCTCTGCCATTTCCTTATTCCCATTATAAATTCTGACTACTTGTAATAGACACACATTTGTTGTTGCTAATGTTTTTCTTTTACATACCTATAAAAAGTCAGTCCATTTTCATCTTTGTTTACTCAATCTATTCTTAATTTTTCTTGTCCTCCTTTGCAGAATTCTAAGATGCTACCAATCCACAGGCTTTTTGACAACTTTATATACTCCCTTTAAGTTTAATACAATCAATTTGTTAGCCATGTGGAGCACTTTGCTTTAATGCACAAACACAGCAAGGATGTACAACTAACAAGTTACTTGGAGCTTAAAGATTTTATATAATTTGGTGCTACAACTGATTTGGCCCCCTGGATTACCAATTCCTCACCAACCCCTCATGTATGCATATGTGGAAAGATTACAATTGACTTCATCCATCAAGGATATGGCCATGTCACTAAAAACTGCTACCACATTTGAACTATGTTTGCAGCATGTACCTCAAGATATGCAATAGTGGTGCAGATACACAACTCCCTCACTAAAATCCAATTCACACAAGACATTCATTTCTTTCTACCTGCATATGCTGGTGTGAAAAGTGAAACAAATACTTCCAATTCTTTACACAGGGAAGCAAAAATTCTACATCTATTTTTGAAAATGTAAATATTCAAAGGCTGGTCCATTGGAAACAAATGGAGAATACTTTGATACTAGAAGATGACAAGAGTTGCCAGCTGAGGCTCAGTTACAAGCAATTCTTCCACCATCACTATGGAAGATCAAATTGGCTTTCACATTTCCTCCAGGTAATTGAACAGCTTAAAAGCAAGTTCAATAATCTAGTGATCTCTTAAATTCCCCATCATTTGAATGTTTCCCTCCCCTTTAAAATGTTAACTTTTCCTCAAGTCCTGCTGCAGCTCATGTCTAAGGGACAATATTTGAGTCAAGAGCATTGTTAGCAAACTATCCAGCTGCAGGGATTACCAATAAGCCAGATACCATATATCTGAAGCACATGTACAGGAACTGGGATTCACTGGATATTAGTGAGCAAACTGGATTTTGCTTTTTGGGGGGAAAAAAAATGATCAAAACCAAATTACAATGTGGCAACCAAGTTCAGAATTAATCTTGGTTTAGAAGGTGACAACTCATGTGAAAGTAATGAATTTACCCAGATAGAAACTAGACAAATTCCAGTTACAAATTAAAGTTTATTTGTTGGTTAAATCTTTATGCTGAAAGACTGGGTTCTCAAAACTAGTGTATCGCAGGTTCTTCTTTTGCCAGGTTTGCCAATTAAAGTAGGCAACGACACCAGCAATGGTCAAAAGAGCTGAAATTTAAAAAAAATTAGTATTAGGCAGCCAAGTCAAATTTGACAAAAGTTAAGTGACTAGTAGCTTGATACTTGCATCAAATGTTAGAAAACCAACAACTTTAATACAAATTAATGACACATGCATTACTGGATAAAACACTTGTTAAAGGCAATTAAGAGTCAAAAAAAAAGTCAAAACATCTCACCAATAACAAAGATGACCCAAATAGCAATAGATCCTCTCTTTGACTGGTTCTCAAGAGAAGCACTTGAATTCACATCTGAAATGAAAGTGTTTTAAATATTCCATACACAAGTGACTCAAAAATGTCAAGAGTTCAAAATGCTACACAATTTGAGAAAGCACCTGGGTCAGAGTGCACAATGGGAGCCAATTACATAATCATGGAAATCTTTTCTACATAGGCCAAGTAGAATAAAGTACTGGAGCAATCTGGTGTAACTAGCTTTACTTTTAACCAAATTAACCACAAATGGCAATCGAAGTTTTCACTTTACCCTCCAACTACAGCAAAAAAGTTGGCCAAAGTAAATCTAGAATTTGTAGAATGCTCTGAATATACCAGGTTGCCACAAATGGTTTTAGCTTTATTGCTTAAATAGGTTATTAAAATCCCTGAGGTGCAGTTAAATTCCATTTTCAACAAAGTATTTGAAACATTAGGTTCCTTTGTTTGAGTTTTCTGGGATTAATGCCAAATGTAGAAGATAAGGTGGGGTCATTTTCAAAGCTACTTAATTACTGTAGGAAAAATATATAGTTTCACATTAAAATGCATCCATGCTGCTAGTCAATTCTGTATTACCTCCAGAAGTAGCCACGATTGTTGGCAATACAGTATTTAAACTGAAGGAAAATTCTTCTGAGGCAGCACTTGAAGCCACTGTAGACAAATTTGCTGGTAAAGTTGCATGTGCAGTTACTGTAAAAAAAAAAGGAACCAGATCAGTAGTGAGTTCAATATGGAAAGCAAGCTTAAAATCATACTGTGAGCACAATTCTCATTCAAGGGTAGCCACCCATAGTTGCGAAAACAACAAGTTAGTTAAGCTACACCTTTAAGTGCCAACTATTTGGCTAGATCACAATATCAAGCAAAACCAAGCCTTCAAGCAGTTTCAATTGGTTGTTTGCACCTTGAAGTGCAATAAATGATTGCATGCAAAATGACTCCCGTTCAGCTGTCTCCCTCTTCCCTGTGAAAATGAGCTATCGGTTCTAAAGAAATGGTTAATTGCAAGTAGTGGCTAAGTGGAGACTTCAGGTGCTCTGCATCAAGTCAAATTTGCATTGAATGAGTTTTATTGTCCAGTGTATAATGGACAAGTCAACACATTCACTATAAGCATTAGGGAGACAGAGCAGCCTCATGACTATTTTCATAAGCCATTAGACTGCTAATGCCATTTTGAACCAGTACAAGTTAATACTTCAGTCTACAACATGACTTTATACTTGCAAATACAAGTGTAACATTACAGCTGAATCATGTTAAATTGTGTCTAATGCTAGTCGGAAATTCATTTTGCTTCTTTAGCCCATCTATTGGTTAGATGTTGCAGACTGGAACAAATTTTGGGTGCCTAGTATTTCTGCAGATACTATGAGGTTATGAAAAAAATCAGTCAACTTCAGTTGGAAGTGACAGGTTAGGAAACATACCTGGGTGGCACTGCTGTTCATCATTCCTCAACTCCATTCCAGATGGACACACACAAGTATATTTTGCTGAGTGACTGTTAATTTGAGGAGCAGGAAGACACATGTGTTCACAGGCTCCATACTGTTTACACCAGTTTTTTCCTGGGAATAAAAAGTTGCATGTAAAATCAAATTTGTGAAATAAAAGCTCCAGTTCATTGGTGTATGTTTGCAATTCAGAGATAACTTAATTTTGGTTCTGGTTTAAGAAAAATGAAGTCTCAATGGAATATACAGAGTACAACAGTACCAAGTCTCCATGCAGGAGGTCTTAACATATGGACTTCACAAACTGGAAACACCAGGTGTTTATAGTTTTAGCATTTAACAAATCAATTTGCAGAACATTTGTACTGTTTCTCAATTGGAAGTCAGCTGAATGTTTGACTCTATCCTTTCCCCAATTTGGGCCCAGATTTAATGTATAAATCAATTCTTAGGAAAACAATTCAGTCCTAACAGATCACCCCAGAATACAGAAGCATAGCGAATCTAAAACTCAGACGGAGCCCACATTATGGAAATGCAGAAAAAAAAACAGACCCACAAAGCTGCCAGTTGACTGCTTATGGCTTAATGCCAGGATTATGAAGTGAAAATGCCCCATAGCAGTAAATTGAATATCAGAAGAGCGAGCCAAAATATTTGCATGAAAAAAAAAGGGCTGAATTTCATTTTCCGATCGCATTCTAGATTTCTTACCAGGTGCCTGCATTAGCTCATGATAAACCATGAGGTCTTGAGGTTCAACATTTGAGGCTAAAACCTTAATGTTATTTCCAGTATACTTGTTGGCTTCATAAATTGCTTTGTTCTCTTCATCAGCCCAGAATACATGGTCCTGGAAATACATTCAAGCTTTATGAAAGTTGTCATTTAAATTTAAACATGCACTTTTTTTGCATGTACAGTTGCTAGTGCAATCTAAATTGCACTAGTTTGAGGATGTAGCTTATCAAAGCAGAAAGTAGGCTAGTTATAATATTCTAATTTTTTTGAACAGCTTATTCATTTTTGAAAATTTTAATTTTCACAATTTCTGGTGTTTCTTACCCCCTCTTAATTTGAAGCAGGAATTCTGCATTTGGCTTTACATCTCAGCACATCTAAAATGCAACTTCCTAGTCTGAGAAGCTGCATTCCATTCTTTAGAATTGCTTATTCATAGATGCAAGATGGTACACAATCTTTGTAGCTAGAATACAAGTGTTGCCATCCACATCTCAAATTGTGCTAAAACTAATGCATGCATGATTACCTCAAATAATCCAACAGCACTGGGATGTGCAAGGAATTCCTGCGACTGCAATACCGTTCTTCTATTCTGACCATTTAAGTCCACACTTGATAACACATGCAACTTTGCATCTATCCAATAGAGACGGCTTTTCACAAGATCTGTGGATTTGAAGCATTTTTAGAAGCTTGCAATAAAATCTACCTTTAAAACTACCTTACCAAAAAGGTGACTCTTACCAAGTGCTATGCCAATTGGCCACTGAATCTTGGCAGCAACTACAAGTTGGCGGTTCACACCATTCATGCCTGCTTTTTCAATCTTTGCTGGGACACCCCAATCTGACCAGTAAATAAATCTTTAAAGCAAACAGATCACAATTAAAAACAGATATCCTTGAAGTGCCCTAGTAATTGCTTTACTGTCCTTAAACAAAAAATTTAAGACAAGCTTTTACACTATTTAACACAAAGACCCTTTGCAACATTTTTATAAAACCTCCCTACCCCTCTACCTTGCTTCCCTCCTTTAAAGATACTCAAAACATAATTGACCAAGCTTTTGGCCATCTGACCCAATATCTCCTTTTGTAGCTTAGTATCATATTTTGTTTAATGTTCCCATGAAGTACTTTGGATGTTTTACTTTAAAAAAAAAGTGTGTTCATAACATTTAATGGTTTAATAACCATTTAAAATGGATGGCTTGATCAAACAAGATGCATAATAGCATTTGCTGGCTCACCAGATTACTAAAAAGATAGTTCTAGCAAGTTGAACTGTTAATTGTGTTGTGAAAGTTGGTAGACTATTACTGAATGGAGTAATAACCAGGATCTGAAGTGTCAATTCTCCAGCTAATCTAATACACACTTGTACAGAAGCAGAGGTTATCCATGTATAAACATCTACTCTTGCTGTCATTCACTTTGGCTAATTCCAGTCTTTAATTTCCACCTTGTGCTTTAGTAGGACAGGAATTTTGTCCATGGCTTTTTGACTGACCTCAACGCCCTTCAATCACAAGACAAACTGAATGTCCAAGTCAAATGATAGAAAGTCTCCATTCTGGATTTTAAAATTAGTACAATACTGCAGATATTCAAACCAAAAACTAATTCAATGCCAGAATGACATGGTCTTGAAAAATTTAAACTACAGCAAAAGTGCACTGAGTATCTATTTTTGCAGGTACCCTTTTGTATTATTCATACAATGCATGAATCAATACCCTGAAAATGGATCAACTGCTACAGAAGCTGGTTCCTGGAGGTCAGTGTCAAAGAGGATCTTCTTTTTGGTTCCATCAAATGTTACCACAGATAGAGTTTTAGTGCCACGATCAGTCCAGTAGACATGCTTGTAGATCCAATCCACTGCAATTCCCACAGGGATTTGCAAATCACCAATGACTTTGTAAACACTAGCTTCACCTTCCCATTTATTCACAGGCATACTGCAAGAGAATGAGTACAAAGTAGTTAAAGCAAACTTTATTGGTCTATTTGGAACCAAGTCATTTAACTGTTCAAGGCTCCTGGCAATTCCAACAATTGAATTGCCATGTGGTATACTGAAAACAATAGAAAGGTTTAACAGAATAGCATCTATTACCTGAAGATTGCTCGCTGGCCCAAGTCAACCCAAAAGATTTTCTGTTCTGCAATGTCAGCATCCAGTGCTACTGCATTCTTTTGCTGCACAGCTACCTTTGTGTACTCTTGGTGATGCAGTCCTAGCTTTCTAATGTCATGGCGATTGGTGAAGATCAAATGTGGTTCTTTGCCTACAGTCAGTTCAAAAAAGGTTCATCACTAATGAAATCCCACTTTAGAAAAAAGGAAGCAGCATGGTTAGAGTTAAAATCTGGCATTCAAAAGTAACCAAAATGGATTTCTGCATTGCTTGTGAAACCAAATCAATTTATTTGAACAGAATGTATTAAAGGGAAATGCCATTCTTCCAAATTCTAGATGTAGCCAAAGATTAAAGCATTAAATAATTTGATATGTCAGATGCTTAACTGTTAACTTGCTATTTTACTGAAGTTAGTAACAGGTGCCTGTCTTTAAAGAGTTTAAATCTGCAAGAGAAAGGAAACATCTTGAATGAGCATTGAGATTAAATTTGTTCAGTATTTCATGTTCATTTGGAGAGTCAGTAATTCAGGAAAATGAAAAAACTATGGAATGATAATTGAATAATGAAGCAAATGTTAAAGGTCTCCTGAAACACTTCAAATCCTTGAAGCTGAATTAATGGGGTGGAGCAGGGTGGAAGAGGGGATGTAAAGAGCCAAAATATTAGGCTCTGGAACCAAGTGTCAATTTATTATCTGAACACCACGTGCTAACAAGTTACAAGCAGCATAGAAATATCTACTAAGGTCAAACATTGACTTGGATATATCCATATTACATTCTTGTTTCACAAGCTTTTACTTGCCTAATGCCTTGCAAGCTCCATTAGCTGGATCTATGCGATATCCTGCATTACATTCACATTTATAACTTCCTTCTGTATTTATACAAATTTGACTGCAGGAGCCAGGATTATGGCACTCATTGATGTCTGGAAAGAAAAAATACATTAGCTTCCAAGAAGATTTTTCTAAATAAGGAAATGTCAAAATGTCAACTTACCTTGACAGGTTTTCTTGTCAATTAATTCAAAACCAATAGGGCATTCACATTCATAACCAATGACAAGATCCTGGCAGATGTGAGAGCAACCTCCATTCTTCTTCAAACACTCATTTTGGTCTAGAAAATAAAACCCTCAGTTACAAGTATTCATTGCACACAACTTTTAAAAAACCCTCCAAGCAGACTTTTCAATACACCAATTTGTTAAACTCTAGCATTTTCATGTATGCAGAGCAATTTCAATTTGGTGCTTAATATCTGATCAACCATATACCAAGAATGGATGCCACATTTTTTTGTCAGAGAGATGAAATTTAAACAAAAGGAATTTATGAACCATTAATTGAAATCCAAGAAAATGTATTACTCAGGAGAACAATTCAGTGATTACTCTAGTGTGCACAGTTGAATGTGCTCAATATACAGGATTGAACCTACTTGCAGCAACAAACAGATCAACATTTTAGGTGCAAACCTGTCAGAGGCAAAGCTAAGCAGTGTCTGCTTAACTCAGTTCTGATGCAATATAGATTACTTTCTTTATGGCCCTTTGGCAGTTCTAACTTTTCTTTATATACTTTGTGTTCGGTGGACCAGGATGCCATTTTATTGGTAAAAAGATTATATTTCTATAGCACTAATTCACTTACTACATTTATCAAGCTCATCACTCCAGTCCTTGCAGTCCTGCTTGTGGTTGCATACTAGGGTGATATTTATGCATTCTCCACTTCGACATTTGAAGTCAGTAGGCCCAGTGCATTCTGAAACTGGAGCAGAAAAAACAGCACATTGGAACATTTGCATGATTGCATTACCCAAAAGGTAATAATCATATTGACTTACTTTTCTTACAATGGAGTTCATCACTACCATCATTACAGTCCCTAAATTGATTGCACTTCTTATTTCCAGGGATGCAATCACCATCATTACATCGGAAGTGATCAGGTCTACATGTCCGAGCAGCTGAAAAATTAAGATGGAGGTATTCGTTCAGTTTATGAATGGAAAGATCACTGGTTTTCAAAATGCAGTCCTAGACTCAATCTAGAAAGGACACCAAGGCTACTTTTTTTTTTTTTAATACTAGTCAGCCATTGACCAAAATCAGCATGTCTTTTTTGGCTAAAAAAAAACACAACTTTGTATTTTCAACAGTCAATACAGATGCCACACTACTTGCACAAAATTCAGGCTCACCGGATGGGGTAATTAGCAAAGATGGTGGATTGGTTGAATAAACTGGTCATTTTTAGGTTGGGAGAATGTAACTAGGTTACTGCAAGGATCAGTGCTTGGGGTTCAGTTATTAATCTATGACTAATGAGGGGATTGAGTGCCATGTATCAAAGTTTGCTATCAAGTTAGATGGAAAAGTAAGCTGAGGGGGCTGTAAGGAATTATAGATAGCTTAGTGAGTGGGCAAAAATATGGTACATGGAATATGTGAGGAATTGTGAAGTTAACTTTGGAAGTGAAAATAGAAAAGCTGATTTAAAAAAAAAAGTGACTGGGAAAGCAAAATAGTATGTTAGTCCCTTTTCTGTAATGAAGGCTGTCATACAAGAGTAAGAAGTCTTACAATTATATAGGGCCTTGGAGAGACCACACCTGGAGTACAGTGTTATTTTGACCTTGCCAAAAGAAAGGAGACACTTGCCTTGGGAGGGAGAGCCGTGTGCAAGTGCATGCACACTCAACCAAGCAGAAAAAGTATGGCTGAAGTAAAAGAATCTGAAAATAAGGGGACTGCAAATAAATCTACTTACGGCAGTTAGCTTCATCACTTCCATCTTTGCAGTCAGCATCACCATCACAGTACCATCGGCGGTGGATACATTCACCTGAATCACAAAGGAACTCACTCGGAGAGCAGGCCATGGGAGGGGGGAAGGTGCGCCCACAGTGTTTTGGTGATTCATCAGATTTATCAGCACAATCCACATTGTTATCACACACCCAACTCAAGGGTATACATTCTGAACTATTGCATTGAAACTCATGAGTGCCACAGATAGATGAAGCACAGCCTTTTTCGTCACTTCCATCACTACAGTCATCCTCACCATTGCAGACAAATGACTTGGAAATGCATCTGCCACTGGAGCAAGTAAATTCTATTGCATTGCAAGTAATTTTACCTGAAAGAGAAAGTAACTTGTCATACCAGCTTTGTTGAATGACATTTCTTTAACCTACTGACTGGCATTTATGTTTGGAGAAATTGGGAACAGCCAAAAAAGGATGACTTTGCTAGTAGTTTAGGATGGCCACCTAATTTGCAATATTATCTGACATTGCAAGGCTTATGGAGGTGGAGACAAAACAGCTCCTCATTTCCCAGCAAAAACCAAGACTCAGCAAGTTTAAGGGAACAACCCATTTTAGAAATACTAACTTATGTTAGAGTTAGAGACGGTCATATGACAAGCCTCTCCCCATGTAGTCTTAAGCTGGTTTCTCTGCGAGAGAAGCTCTGGACTGACTTCTGCAGACCAATGTTTGTGGCAGGGGGGGGGCCTCTTTTAGCTTAGAAGCTTTGAACTCTGCCTGAGGAAATACAAAGACTGGAAAATTGCAGCAGTGTTGAATGGCAGAAGTATTGTAATAAATTTAAGTTATGTTAGACACAAGCCAAAAATCTTGCACAAGCCATAGATTAAATGCTAGTTCAAATAGAAACAGAAGGCAGGAAAGATAAAGTTGGTGTCATTTACTGTAATGAAATGTTGAGGCAGAAACTTGACATTTAGATTAAAGAAAAAAAAAGGGGTCAAAGGGATATGGGAATGAAGTGGGAAAGTGTTATAACTGTTACTGGTTTGGCTGCATGGCCAGCTATAACTCATTTCTATGGTTAAAAATTTCTAAACTGAAGCAGCCTTGGGTTCTTAGCACAAGTCTAGGTTGGAGAAATAGTGGAACGCTACATACAATTTGTCGTCAATGCCATTTAAC
This sequence comes from Heterodontus francisci, assembly GCF_036365525.1. Lineage (NCBI taxonomy): Eukaryota > Metazoa > Chordata > Chondrichthyes > Heterodontiformes > Heterodontidae > Heterodontus > Heterodontus francisci. The sequence goes on along the minus strand of NC_090374.1, from coordinate 136,919,895 downwards.
TTGGCAGTGTACCTAGGCTGCAGGTTGCCATTGCTGCAACTTATTTGACTCTTATTAAAAAAGCTGAAAATTAAAATCATGATACTGCAGAGTTGCAATAGATTGGCTATAAATTTATATTAACTGTTGCAACTGAATTGAGTAGACTTAGTTTTTTTTCCATTTGGATTTCTCCACCACTGATGGCCTTACTTTCTCCACATTTGTGAAGACAAAAAAAAAAATGAACATTTTCTTCAACTTACCACAGCCAATCTCATCACCACCATTACTACAGTCCTTTTCACCATCACACTGCCAAGCAACAGGAATGCATTGAAGAGAGCCAGGACCACAGCTGATTTCATGGCCAGGACAGGTTGTTTTGTCTGAAAAAAAAAAATGTTCTCAATTCTATTTATTTCAGAAATAGTCAGTATTGGGTAGATGAAGGAAGGTGACAAGAATTCTTGATTAGCAATTGCTTGCATAAAAACCACTGACCAACAGTAAATAGAAAAAGGTTTGCAGAGTTAAGAAAAAAAGTGGACTCCCAGATGTTAGAGCATACAGTAGATGACAAAGGAAGCTTGTCAGAGCTCAAAACTGCAGAAAGCACAGGTGAAATTAAAGCAATTAGGAAAGCCCAGGGCAGGAAATTTGACAAGTAAAAATTAAGGAAAACTGATGTTTTATAAAATGCAACAGGGCTGATTAGAGATCAAAAAGGTAACTTGGAGCTGGGAGGTATGGCCATGGTTCTTAATACTTTACATCTGCCTTCATAGAGAGGCACAAAAAACAATCCAGTTATGAAATATTGGATGAGAGAGAAACTGAGTTTAGCATCTTTGGACTGTGGATAAAAAATTCCAGGCCTGGGTGAACATGTATCCTAGGCTAGTAGAGGCAAGGAGAAAAACAAAGTCAAGGTACAGAAAGAGGCCACTTGACCCATCGTCAGTGCTGGCTAAAAAAAAAAAATCCACCTATCCCAATCCCCTTTCAGCATTTGGTCTTTAGCCCTGCAAATTATAGCACTTGGTGTATAGCCACACTCCTTTTGAATGAGTCTCTGCCTCAATACCTTTTCAGCCAGTAAGTTCCAGACCACCCTTGGTGAAAAAGCTTTTCTTCATCCCCCCTCTAATCTTTCTACCACTAAATCTATACCCCTCACTGACCTCTCTGCTAAAGGTGAAGAGCACAGTCACCTCCATTTTATCCAGGCCCCTCAAAATTCTGATCTCAGCCTGTTACAAGAACCCCAGCTTACCAAATCTTGCCTCAACTGCATTTTCCCCAGTCTTGGCAACATCCTTGTAAATCTCCTCTATACAGACTAGTGCAATTACATACTTTCTGTAATGATTAGTGCACCATTTGGTCACCTCAAGTTGTGACCTAACCAATGAGTTACAGTTCCAGCATAACCTCCCTGCTCTTATTCTATACCTCAGCTAATAAAAGAGGATTCCATATGCATTTTTAACCACCTTAAAATAGACCAGTCCTGCTGCTTTCAGAGATCTGGACATTCACTCCAAAAGGTCCCTCACTTTCTCAATACCTCTATTTGCCCCAATCATGAATTCCTTCACCTTGTTTGACCTCTGAATGAATCACCTCACTTGCCCAGGTTGAATTTTATGTACCACTTTTCTGCCCATCTGACTGGACCAATATCTTCCTGCAACCTACAGCTATCCTCTGCTATCTACCACAGCCAATTTTCATCTACAAATTTTTTGATCATGCCCTCCCCACATTCATGTCCAAATCATTAATGTATACTACAAAAAGCAGGGGACCCAGTATGAGCCCTGTGGAATGTCACTAGAAATAGCCCTCCAGTTGTAAACACACCCAATTACCCTTTGTTTCCTGCCACAGCCAAATTTTGTATTCACCCTGCTGCATTTCCCTGGATCCCATGGGATTTTTTATTTTTTATTTTTATTATAAAGTCTACCTGGTCAAAAGCCTTGCTAAAATCCATGTAGACCATAACTGCACTACCCTCATCCATCTTCCTTGTTACTTCAAAACATTTGATGAAGTTGGTCAAACAAGATCAGCCCTTAAATCCATGCTGAGTATTTTGATTAACCTGTGCCTTAAGTGACAGTTTCTGGTCTCAGTAGATTCCAAACATTTGCCCACTATTGAGGTTAGACAGACTGGCCTGGTCAGTTTATCCCTCACTCCCTTTTTAAAAAGGGAGAACTGCTAAATTTGTCACTAGCCCTCTGGCACCACACTTGTATCCAGTGAGGACTGGAAAATAATGGTCAGGCCTTCTGCTATTTCCTCTTGCTTTTTATAATAGCAAAGGGTAAATTTCATCTGGCCCTGGTAATTTGTCAACTTTCAAGGATGCAAATCCCAATAATTCCTCTCCATGTTAATCACATCCAATACTTCACTCCTCTTAAACTACAATATCTGCATTGTCCCCCTCTTTCATGAAGGCAAACAAAGTATTGATTATGAACCATACCAACATCTTCTGCCCCTACATATTAGGTAGTCTTTTTGGTTTTATAGGCTCTTTCCTTAGTTATCCTCTTACTTCTAATTTATTGATAAAAGATCTTTGGGTTCACCTTGATTTTCTTTGCCAATATTCAGGTCTTTTTGCTCTATCAATTTCCTTTGATTTCACCCCTCCACTTTCTATACTCAACTTTCTGTAGTGAGTTCTGTCAGACAAATATTGGCTGGAATTTTACACCACCCCAGTGGGGCAGATGGTGGAGTGGGGGCAGCATAAAATTGAGCAGCAGGCTCTGGGAGGCCTAGCCACCCTGATTCTGCCTGAGTTTATGGAGGTCTGGTGGGGGGGGGGGGGGGGGGGGGCAGGGAGAGAGAAGTGGCCTGCCTGCCCAGTCAATTAAGACCCTTAAGTGGCCACTTAAGGGCCCTTGCCCACCTCCACAGGTATTTTACCCATGGCAAACAGGTGTGCTGGGGATGTGAAAGGCCACCAGCTATAGCAGTCAGCCTTTCCACACCCTGGGGGAGCACAGGGTGCCCAATAGAGGGCCGCCCCTGCCTCCCAACCCTAGGATCCAAGATGCCCCCCCCCCCCCAAACAACCCTAGCCTCACCAGGGCACGACCAATTCCCCTGGTGAGGCTGCCCGAACTTACCTTCTGTCCTGGTTCCATTGAGGAGTCCTCAGCAGTGGCCACCACTCCTTGTGGTGCTGCTGAGACCAAGAACTGCCAGCCTGCTGATTGGCCAGCAGCTCACTGAGGCAGGACCTCCTCCCTCAAGTGGGTGGAAGTCCTGATTTGGGCCAATTGAAGCCTGGGGATCTGTAAAATAGGATGGATCCCCAGGCTGGGCAGGAGTGGGATCGGCACCGACATTTATGTCAGTACAACTCCTGTCCACCCAGCTTAAAATTCCAGCCATTAGCTTTCCTTTTCTGCCTGCTTACCCTGCATGCTCAACATCCCTGGAGCTCTAGCTTGGTCAGTCTCACCCTTTTTCTTTGGAGGGTAACATTTACCAATCTACAGGCATGCTGAAAGTTAACATTAGACCAAGTAATTACAGACTACTCAACTAGACTTGTGGTGGGCAAATTAGAAAAAAAAAATAGAATGAATCATTTAGAAGGCACTAATCAAGGATGGCTAGTATGTATTTAAGGGAAGGTTGCCTCTTAACTGTTGATTGGAGGGGTCAATGAGGGCAATTGTTTGCAGCATTGTGAATTAGCAAGGCTTTTAACAAGGTTCCACTGGAAGACTGGTCAGAAAACTCCTGGGATTCAAGTGAAAGGAGCAAGTTGGATCTAAAATTGGTTCAATGGCAGTGGTAGATAGTCCTGAGCCCTGTGGAACCCCACATCAGCTTTCCTAAGTCCCTTACTTTGTGGTACATGTAGATAAATAATTAGACTTAAAATGTAAGGGGCATAATTACAGGTACAAAATTGTCTGTGGATGAGTGAGGAAAAACTGTCAGAAGATATCAGTGGACTAGTCAGGTGGGCAGAAGTGGCAAATGGAATTCAAATCAGAAATTTTGTATTTGGGAAGGCAAACAAGGCAAGGAAATACACCAAGTGTTAGTATCCTAAGTGTAGGGGAATAGAGGGACCTCTGGATTAGTGTCCAGAGATCCTGAAGCTAGTAGGACAGGTAGACAAGGGAAAATATCCCATAGGCCACCCTATCGGTTTATATTTCTGGCATACAACAGATCATGCCAGAGCTGGATAAAACACTAGTTAGGCCACAGTTAGTGTACTGTATGCAGTTCTAGTTGTAATGAAATATAGGTACAAGAGGCTTAATTAGGTATAACTTAGATACAATTAATACATTATACCTTTCAGAATTAAAAATTGAATAAATGGTCAGTTTTCAAGACTTAAATTCCCTTACGGAATAGTTTTTTAGTTTTAGTTTTAGAGATACAGCACTGAAACAGGCCCTTCGGCCCACCGAGTCTGTGCCGACCAACAACCACCCATTTATACTAATCCTACACTAATCCCATATTCCTATCACATCCCCACCTGTCCCTATATATTTCCCGACCACCTACCTATACTAGGGGCAATTTATAATGGCCAATTAACCCATCAACCTGCAAGTCTTTGGCATGTGGGAGGAAACCGGAGCACCCGGAGGAAACCCACGCAGACACAGGGAGAACTTGCAAACTCCGCACAGGCAGTACCCAGAATCGAACCCGGGTCCCTGGAGCTGTGAGGCTGCGGTGCTAACCACTGCGCCGCCCCATTCATTCCACCTTCATTCCAAGGTTTCTGCTACATTGAAAACAGACATGCTACCCATGTTCTGTACTGAACTATAATCCTAATTATTTGATAATGTTAATGATAGACTGACTTGATATGGTACAAGGTACAAAAGAACCATCAGATGATCACAAATGTAATGTTACCTACAAAAAAGCCACAAACCCAATTTAACCCAAAGGTAAAAAGAGTTATTGCACAAATTTAATTAAAAATCTTAAGTATAAAAACACTTAGTGTGACTATGACACTAACTAAATAAAAGCTCAACTTCATAAGGGAATTCAGATTGGGGATAAGTATTACCATATTGATAAAAGCAGGGGGGAAAACACTTACATTCTAAAATATGTTAATAGATTAGGAACAGTATAAAACTAGAGTTTTGAATAAAAAAGGTATTGAAATTCCTCAATACTTCAACCTAAGAAAAGCTGACTGCATGACAAGAATTCTGCTCTTGTTTTATCAGGAGGCTTACTTAGGGAATTTAAGATAACAGTTTATTTTGAAGTTTGATGGATATTCTAAGATTTTTGCTGTAACATGAAGGTTGAAATTTGGGATTTAGAAATATGGTTTTACATCTTAGTAATTTGATATTGTATACTTATCCACTTAAGTGTATTGCCTGTTAAATGCTTTAATATAAAAAAAGTTAGTCGCATGTAGCATTCTGTATATAACTACAAGAACCCCTTTCTAAGTAGAGATACATAGAAGAGTTTCCCCAGACCCTTATATCTGGGATATTTATGACCGCCTATTTTTTTGTCTCTTTAATTATAGCTATCTAAAAGATGGTAATATTCTGTGACTTGTCTTTCTTTGGAGGGAAAAAAAATTCAACTTTGGACCCAAATAAGTGTTTAAGAGTTTGTCTGGTTTGAACTTAAATTCATAGGCATGTACTTCTGATTTGATTTAGTCCCCAAGGGGTTAAATCACTTTAGTCATTAGATTGTAGAAGGATATCACCCTAGAGGGCATGTTGCAGGAATGGAGAATTTTACCTTGAAAGAAGCTAGGGTTGTTTTCTTTGGAGAGGAGGCAGATATTCAATTCAAATTTCAAGGGACCTACATAAGCCTTTCCTATTCACTATTTCCCTTAGAGATCATAACTAGGGATATACATTTAATGTGATTGGCAGAAAGGTTAGAGGGAAGTCAGAATTTTTCTTGGCATTGGCTGGAACTCACTGCCTGAAGGAGGGTGGTAGAGTCAAAAACCCTTACATTAAAAAAAATGGTATCATAATGAGCCAAGAGCTGGAAAGTTAGATTTGACTCGATAGCTTTGGCAGTTGATGGGCTGAAAGGCCTGCTCCTGTGCCATTTCTACAATTCTACCACACATTCTGGGGAAGGTGACAAAGTTCAGGTGTAGGGTAGGTTTCATTTGCAAAGGCATGCAATGGTCAATGGCTCACAGCACCATAGATAACGTTGTTTGCTAGATCTCTAGTCTATATAGAGTGGTTGTCTATATCATATTGGGCACGATTGTCTCTTCACAAAGACTGTTATAGTAGTTACTCTTGGCAGAGCCAAGCTCACTCAACTGCAGACCATTGCCTCTGTCAGACTGGCCACATCCAGGAAACTAGAGAAATCTAGGATGTTAGCTGATAATTGCCAGTCCAGTCTGTGGGACTCTAGTCTAATTAATTCCCAAGATTTTCAGGGCCAGGTAGGCTGAGAGTTCCAGCACTTTGGATTGTTAATAGGTCTGTCCAATTTTTTTGTTATTTTACAAAAATCTAGTCATGGAAAATTTGCAGGGTAGACCAGAACATTCATGTAAAGAGAGTTTCAGCATCTGGTGGTTTAATAATCCAGCATCTCTTTTTCCAGCTAAGGTTATTACATTCTATTTCATGATTTGCCAGTCACATTTCAACATTATAGCACTGGACCAGTTGCCCAGAGATAGCCTAGCCAGTACCCAAAGTTAAATTGGAAAAAAAAAAGTTGAAGATTAAATCTTGCCTCACTTAACCAAAAAGGTTACATTGCACTCAAGAAAAATTGAGTTGTTAAAAATCACTTAATCAATGCAAAATTAGGAATGTGGGAAAGAGCTTTCCCTTGTAGGCCTGCCCCTCTAGTTAGAAAAGTCACTTGAACTTTGAGTGCCACAGATTTCTACCTGCTATGAAAAAACATGAGTAAACATTTAAAAAGTTCACTTCAGGTTCCAAAACTATGAATGCTGCAGGAGGTCTAGTGTACTAAATTTAAAATAGTCAATGAATTAAAAAGGTAGATGAAATACAAATTTGGACTCAAATTGGAGACAATCTAGTATGGAACCAGTTTTGACTGGTATTGAGGGCAAAAGGTCAGGATTTAACATTAAAAATGATACTCAGCCATAAATTGTGGGGCTGGGTAAAGATTGTTCTGAATTTGATCAGATGGGGCAGAAAGTCCAGTAAAATGCAAGTATTCTCTAAACATTATATACAGTCAAGAAAGAGATGTCAAGTCTACTAAAATAAAAGCAAAATACTAGATGCTGGAAATCTGAAATAAAAATACTGGAAATACTTAGCAAGTCTGGCAGAATCTGAGGAGAGAGAGAACTGGTCCTGAAACATTAACACTGCTTCTCTCCACAGATGCTGCCAGACCGGTGGAGTATTTCTAGCATTTTTTTTTTTAATGTCAAGTCTACATTAGGACAAGTAGACTCATGTACACTGAAAACATGAAAAGTACTTACAACAGGCTTCTGTACTTTCATCAGATCCATCTTCACAGTCAGCTTTACCATCACACAGCCACCTACTAGGTATGCATTGTCTGTTCTTGCACAAAAACTCCATTGTTCCACAGGAATGAACTAATGGAAAAAAAAACACTCACCATGTTTCTGGAGTGCAACACTGAAAGTCTGCTTTCCCACTGCAGAGAAAGTGTGTGTATTGAAGGAACAAGTCATCCTTTCTAACCAAGTGCTGGAACAAAACTAGTTTTCAAAGTCCTTAAAGTTTTCTCCCACCTTGTGAATATCTGGTTGGTTGTTAACTTCTGGGAGACTAGCATCTTGTATGCAAAAAGTAGCTCCATGTTACACATTTAAAAAAGAATGTTGGTCATTCCTACAATCTGACCAGAGTTTAGGCAGGTTATTTTACCCAAATTCTGCAAGTGTAAATACACAATCCTTGCTACAGCACCCAGACCACTGATCAGATGCTGCCTGCTCATTTAACAATTTGTTTTAAACCTTAAAGTGTTATAGGCTACATTGTCTATTGAAATAAAGTAGTATTTGCAATAATAGCAAAGAAATATTGTTCACTCACATATACCCATTCCACAATGTAGTCCATCCTTCTGCAGCTCCATTCCAGATGGACATACACAAGTGTATTTTGGATAGTGATTATTGATCTGAGGAGCTGGGAGACACATGTACTCACAGCTTCTGGTCTTCAGATTCTCAGCACACCAGTTTTTGCCTGTGAAACAAGAGTTAAAGTCTAATTCTCAATCTGGATCCTTCTGGCAAGAGGACAGTTCATTTCCAAATCTAATAACCAAGTTGGTTTTGAATACTATTTAAACTGGCTTATGTTGCCAAGTATATTACTAATATTACGTCACCATATTTAGATATGGTTATTTAAGCAACACTCAACACTAGCATGTCAAACCACAAGTGATGTAGCCATTTGTTAAAAAAGTTTGCCATTTTGACACTGCAGTCTTGAACTTGGTACATCTCGATGTAGCATTAGAACTTCAAACCAGGTGACTGCTAAACTCACTACCTTGGATCTGTTGCAAAAGGAATTATTTGCTTTTCACCTTATTGAAATCTGTTTTTTTTTTTTTTTTTTTTTTTGCAGTGTTGTCAATAGAGATTTCCACTAATCTGGTCTTTACCAGCAAAGTGCCCTGTACAGGGGATCTGTGGTGTCTGAGTAGGGCAAGCAGTGAGGCTCTTCAAAACAGATTAATGTATCCTCAGACAGGCAGAGTTCAAACCAGGAAGTAGGAGCAGGAAATAAATTTGTTTTGAACAAATGGAGAAAGCAAAATATTGAGAAAGATGGTGTTGGAGGACATAGTGTTAAAAAGTTAACATGCAACATTTGAGGGAATGAGGCTCTACACATACAAAAATTAAGGCCATGGAAGTTGTTCAGCTGTAGTTGCCACTGAGTTTTTAAAAACTCACTCCTAAAAATGTACCAGCTCTAACTTGTGTTAACTAATGAACAAGTACTGCAAGTTCAAACCACATGTGATGTGTTGATTAGCAATGACAGCAATCATCCTGTGTATGTGCAGTGTGTTTGACAGCAAGTTACAGATTTTTGTTTGTGTTGACACTAGAAGTCAAATTTACTCCATAACAGTACTGATGCCTTGCTGTAATTATAGCAAAAATCTAGGCCATTGCCTTGATGAGGCTTTGTGAAACTTATTTGGCCAATGGCGATCAAATCCTGAAACTCATTTCATTCCCCACCCTTCCCAAAAATGTTAGTTTTCCAGCATATGATCCAAATGAGTTTTATGTAGCTAATGTGTAGTTAAGACAGTGAATTTGGAGATATTCTCCATAGATCAGCCTGTTTTGGAAAGTCAAGTTCTATTCTGTTCAGTCAGGAGAAGAAAATCAAGTTTGCAAACACAAGTTTTGGGATGACTTCAGCCAGAGAAATTCTGGATATCTGTTTTGGTTAATATAAGAAAATCTTGATGAATGAGCTGTAATGTCAGAAAATAGGACAAAAAAAAGTTATACTGACAGTTCTGTAGTTATATTAGTAAAATAAAATATCTAGCCTCATCTCAAAAGGGGAAGGAAAGTGACAGAACCATAGTATGACATACTTTAGGTAAACAAAATGGGCAAGAGCAACAATTTTGTACCTGCTGGTTGCGTGAGCTTATGATAAGCAATGATGTCTCGAGGTTCAGTAAGGTTGGCAGCTAAAAGCACTATATTGGAACCAGTAAATTTGTTGCTTCCATACACAGCTTTATTTTCTCCATCAACCCAGAACACACGATCCTGGAACAAGATAGCATGTATGTTATGCAAATCTCATTTTTGTTTCTATAAGTGATTATGTAGTAATCATTTATCCATACTGAGGCTTAACCTCCCAAGCAAATTGGAGGTTTACATTTTCAATCCCATTTAGACAGCAATTCAAAAAGCAGTTGCTACAATGCTGTCCAGTCTGAGTCACAATTTTTAACCCATGGTTAAAACCATGTTCTTGGAGGGGCAAAAGTGCTGGCCCTGGCACCCACATCCCAATTGCTCTGGTGAATGATGGCTTCATGTCTTCCCAAACCAGCATTCCATTACCCTTAAAGCTTGGAGCGTGAGGATTGAAGTACAGCTTGCTTAACTTGGCAGGAGAAAGCCACAAAAAAAAGTATCCTGACTGTTAATTTGCATCTGCAGAATGCTCCTTCAACCCTTATGCCACTAAAGGCCTCATTTGTGCTTACTACATAAACTGACTTGAAAACTGCAGTTGTCTTGCCTTCTGTAGTTTCACCCTACTTTTAACCCCTTCAAGAATTCCTCAAAAGCTGCTTGCCTGCCTTATTGACTCCTAGTCTCCAACTCCAGGTCATTAAAGTTAAAATCCTACTTCTACAACCTTAGACTTGACCATAAGGCATTTTTGTTAATTTGGTCTAGTTCTCTGGAACTTTCACCTTTCAAACTCCACACTAAAAAAGCTTTCTAGCTCTTTTAAAAAACTATTCCATAAAGCTCATTGGGACATTTTGTACTAGGGTTCTTTTCAAAATGCAAGTTGCTGCTTTAGTAGGAGCACTTGCAGAATGAGACTTCCTGCTGGTTTCTTACTCAAGTCCTTCCCAAGCTTGGCATTTGCTCCTAGCTCAAACATTACATGAATTGTGATCTTTTCAAAATCTCAGCTGAAAACCCAAATTAAAAAGATTTTTTAAAAAGTGACTGCTAGCAGTTAAAATGGCCACTGAAACACCCTACATTCCAATGCATGGAGGTGAAGTCAAATTGTCTGGTCAGTCCTCTGCAGAACAATGCCTTGAAGTGGAGTGCATCACCTAGCCAGTCTCTATTAAGGCATTAAAGGCAATCACTTGATGTTAAACTGGCAGAGAATTCCTAGGCATGGATTCGTTTTCAGGAGGAAACAGGCATCATGTGACAGGCCCACCATGTGTTTTAAGCAGAGGCTTTCTTGGTAGTAGACAAGCAACTAGACATGGATCAGAAAAGATCCGATTGGGGTCCATCTCTCCAGTCCACCTTCCAAGCTTTGAAACCTGCCTGCTGGCTGTAACCACCCAAGTATCACTGGTAGACAGAGGCCCGATTAAGGAACTCATGGGCATTGCTGTTCCCAGGATGACAAAAACTGCTGTTCACATCCACAAGCCAAAAGTTTCAGGACTACTGAGTTTTAGCTAGAAGCCAGACTGTATACCTTTCTATGGAGAGCCAATTTAAGTGCAATAAAGCCAACCTCCATCTTGGTTAAAGAAAACCTGATGGCTCTTATAGCATGTAAATAAGACTAAATGGAACTGGCAAGTACATTCACTTCAAGAAATAAACCTGGTTGTGGTCAAATTGGGGGGGGGGGGGGGCAAGAGGGGAGCCCTTTGACCCTTCATCCAATTATAAATCTGCTTTTAAAAAAAAGGTAGGTTTTTTGACATCTAACATTCACAGGTCTGTTTTCCACGAACAAAGTGGAGTCAATTAACATAGGATTGGAAGCCAAATAGGTAATGCCTTTACTCCAAGCAGAGAAGCCCAAGCAAGTTTAATAATGAATACTAGATATAAAAAGTAATCTCTGGTCAATTAGATACAGGGTGGATGAGGTGCAAAGAGATTGCTTTAGTGTCATAGAATTGTATTCAGATTAAGAACAGTGTACCTTTAAGGCAAAGGGTCACAGCAAAAGTGAGGTCATATGGTACAATGTTTCAATTTCACTAAAACCAGTTTTCAGCCAAAGTGTGCTTACTGAAGCAAAGAGTGGTCAATTTCTCAGAAATTCTACAATGAGCTACAGGCTATGCTAACTGCCAGAAGCAGTTTGAAGAGATGGTTTGTACTGCTGAAGGTTGCAAAATTCCTTTTCTTCACTGAGTTCCAGCCAGCACACTTAAATTGGAAGTAAAGTTTTAAAGCAAAAGTTTGATTAGACCTATTGCTGTACTCATCTTTGAAAGACTGATGCTTGTGGCAGCCAAAGTGCTTTAATGCCCATTTATTCAATGGCCGTTTCAAATCTGTATGGAGACTTAGTGGCATTTGATTTTTTACACTGGGATACCTCATCTGGAGAATAACCCAAAGACCAACAATACAGTTATTTATTAACAGCTAATTTTTTACATTTTTAAAAAGGAAACTGGTTAACTGATGTGTGAGAGAATGGGAGTTCAGTTAGAATTAAAGGTCTTAGACACAAGTTTGATTGCATTTAGTTAATTTGTCTAAAAAGGTCTAGTCTATTTTATTCTGGGAGTTACTAGAGTGTTCAATTTAGCAGTTTTCTAGTTTGGTGGGGAAAAAAAAAAAAACTTCAATATGCTGTGACCTGTGGAGTGATGGAACTGAATTGACTGCATTGCTCCCACTTCAGTCATAATAGAAACAATGGAAAAATTGAGGTTATGAATGGGGAAACTAAAATGTTGATTTGCAATATTGCAGTTTTTGCCAATTGAAAAGGATACAAACTATCCAAAAAGGTTCTGAAGTTCACCTTGCATCTACCCAAGCTGATGGCATAGAAGGCAAACTGGAATGAGGAGTGTTCAGCTAGAGGTCATGAAGTGTCTGCTTACTGTAGTTCTCTTTCTCCACCCCCCCCCCCCCCCCCCCACACCATGTTAGCAATATACATGTATATTGCTATCACATGGGACAGACTGATATGGGGAGACAGGCAACTTGGGAGGAACAGCTACTATAATGCATAATTCTCAAAACTGCTAGATCTTCTAGAAGCGAGACACAAGGATTGTCGAACAGCTTTGTAAACACATTCTATTCACAAGTTAACTTGCCTCAAATATGGTGACTGCAAAAGCATGAGTGAGGAATTCTTTTGACTGCAGTACAGTTCTTCTGTCTTGCCCATTTAAGTCTACACTTGATAACATGTGCAGCTTCAAGTCAACCCAATAGACACGGTTTTTCATGAGATCTGTGGACAATGATACATTGTGTAAGTTTTTAAAAAAGCTATGCCTTGTTTTAAGATTAGCAGTCTACTCACCAAGAGCAATGCCATATGGCCATTGAATATCTTCAGCCACCAGAAGGTTACGGCCATAACCATTCATTCCTGATTTTTCAATTTTTGCTGGCTCACCACAGTCTGACCAGTAAAGAAACCTTTAAGAAGCCAAGATAGTCAGTCATAAACCAGACCCATGAAATGCAATGCCTTAAAAATATCAATAGCAGTTGCAATAAGTTTTGTTGCATCCAGGTGAAATCTAGGATTTGTCACTTCTATAGTCTAGAATAGTCAGTGCTCAAACTCGTGGTGGTGACAACTGAAGATGTGATATTCAAAGTTATTGCAGCACAAATAGAGTTGCATAGGTCAGTAATAAAATGGCAACATGTGAAAGTTAATCTGATGCTTTTCCTCAGTCTTCACTACTTAAAAGATATAGATGAACATATCTGAAAGATTTAAAATTTCTACTGTCAGTTCTCATCCCACTTCTCAACGAGCTACAACAGTCAATTGTAAATCTTTCCTTCCTACTTTTCATTCACCCAGGTGATCTGAAAGGTTTGATTACCTGCTATAACATGGCTATGGATCCAATTTCATAAAAATTACAAAATTATATTAAAATTACATGCTTGTAGGGCAAGCCACAACAGTCCAAAGAAATTCAAGAGAAACAGCCACAATTAGGACTGAAGACAACATTCATGAATGTTGAACAGCCAGTATTATATTTAAAGATATGCTGCTTTTTCAGTATGAGGAAATGTATCAAATGTGCAACAAAAATTCAGTACCCAGATAGTGGATCAACAGCTATTGAAGCTGGCTCCATTAAGTCAGTATTGAAAAGGATTTTCCTTTTGATTCCATCAAAGTCAGCAACAGATATAGTTTTAGTGCCACGATCAGTCCAATAAAAGTGCTTGTAGATCCAGTCCACAGCAATTCCCACAGGGATGCCTAGATCTTTGACAATGTTGGACTTGCGAACTGCATATTCAGGTTTATCCATGGACGCACTGTAAAAGTAGTTAGTGTTTAATGCATGTTATAAGACAAGAACCTAAAATAGAAATTTACTAAATCAGTTTAGGAATTTCTAAATTAAAGCAGAAATTTGAAAATTAAAAAAAAAGTGAAGCAGAGCATGTGTCACATTGTCAACTTACTAGAAAGTTAAGCAGTACTCAACTCCCAGCATTGCAAGCTGGTTTTAAACAAGGATGGGCCAAAGTAACAAGTCAGCACTTTAAGTTATGCAGTGGGAAGAGAAGATAATATTTCTAATTCATTAGGAACTTAGTGAATCAATTGTCAATTCAATGGAGGAGCATTTACACATGTTCCCTATGCAACCCAATGCTGAAGTGAACTGGTGGCATGTCAAATTGCACAGACATTGAGACCAGATGTAGCACCCAATTTATTTTGCTATTAACAATCTACCTGAGTGGTTGCAAAGATAATGGAGTACCTACCCTGATCAGAGCACATCTGGATTTACAAATAGAAACTCATTCAAGTGGTAAATCAACTGTACTGTTGTCTGACAGGTTTGTTGTTAATGACATCACTATAGAAACAATAGGTTATAATGGGCATTATATTACTGGCTCCTAGATGGAGCCCAGCATTGTAGTCAAAAGTACATGCCAATGTCTACAGTGTCAACCATCAATTCTGCCATTTGCCTGCAGGGTGGGATTTTGTCCTTTGTTTAGGCTTGATTTTTAAATGTTTGTGCTCATGTAGTTACTCCATGAGCAAAAAGTTTCTTGAAGCTTTGTTTCCAGGTTGTACATTGGCAGCGATAGAAACCAAACTTAAGTTGAAGATTGAGCACTTGCTCACTACACAATGACAGTCTGAACTATGCATTTTGGCCCAACATCTAGCTTCCCAAATGTACACTAAACAGATGCTAAACTAGGTGCCTTAACAGGATCTAAATGTATTGAGATTTGTATTGGAATATTGGAAGTCCATTTCCAGATACAATGCAATTATTCTCAATGTGAACTTGTGCAAGTCAGTGTCCAGACCAAGATTACATAGAGTTTATGCTGTTACATGTTACATGCTGTTTATGTAGCAAAATCACAAAATACCTAAAGATTGCTTGCTGTCCCAAATCAGCCCAGAAGATCTTTTGTGCTGCAACATCAGCATCAAGTGCTACAGCATTTCTCAACTGCCGAACTACCTCCGTATATTCCATTTGGCGCAATCCGATTTTCCTAATATCATGGCGATTAGTGAAGACCAAATAGGGCTCTTTCCCTATTAGAGAAAGGAGAAAAGTAATTTGAAAACTAAACGGTTTAAAATGTTTAAAACTTGTTCTGAACAGTTCTACAGGTAGCAGACCTTCAGTGCCTTAATGACAATGCTTCAAGCACAAACCTGGACAGCAATGTTAGCTGTTCAAAAACAAAAACATACTGACTGGATAATTAGAAATAGTGACCAGGCAAACATTTCTACAAAACATTGCATAAAATTAAGTATTGATAAACATTAATTTGGGGTTATTAGGACAAGTATAGCAGAACAGCATGGGGATAATATGCAGAAATTCCTTGGAACAATTCAGTGGCAACCACTGTAGAAGTGTTTAAATGCTCTATTTCTTCTGTAAACAGTCCCTCCATCCATTTTCACATAAAATGAGAACTTGTGTCCAAAAGTATAGAGAATTGGTACCAATACTGTTCCAAGTTGCAGTATGGTATTGCAAAGACATGTCAAATCAGGTGGCTAATGTAGAAGGCAGAAAAATGGGACTGGATTTCACTATTAGGATCAGAGTGGGAACAGAGGCCAGCCACTAATGTGCAGAGTTGCTCTTGGTGAGCAAGTTAGTCTCACTCCCCTGCCTTTTGCCCACAAGAAATGGGCCTTTCATATAGAATTCTTATGAAATTTATACACAGCATTGATTGCTAGAGAATCTCTAGGAGAGTCAGGACAGCATAGGCTTGTTATTGCTGCCAAGGAGATGATTCTAGCACAGGCTCTGAAACATGATGTTCTTAAAGCCAAGGTGGGATCTCACAAGTAAAAGGTTAAACAATGTCCTAGCAAGCAATGAGCTGTGAGATGACTCCATATGCTTGGAATAGAAATGTGGGGGGGGGGGGGGGGCGGGGGGTGGTATTACCTTGCACTATGTTAGTCACAATTTATTTCTGGGGGCTGGTGAGTGAATAGGAACAGGTATTTCAGGGGAAAAAAAAAAAAAAAAGGGTCTTTGGATAGGAGAGCTTCAATTAGATCCATGCTGGCTGCAGCTTAACACTAGTTAGCTGAAGACTGATGACCCCCAAGGATCAAAGAGAACAACACTTCACCTCCCTCGTGAGGCTGCCAACACCATTCTGCCCCACTAATCTGGGATTGGCAAGTGGTTATGGATCATATCTATTTAGCTTATGCATAGAGTGCTTACACATTTCAGCTGTTGTTTAAGCTACTTTCAAATCACATCAGTAGCTCGTCCCCCTTTGGGTATTGGTGACTCGAATATAAATCTTACCATAGCCCTGCAAATGGTTTCTTCAGGTGCCAATCAAATTCCCTTTTAATAGCCTATGTTGTAATTACCACCACAGGCAGCACATTACAAATCTGAACTACTTGCTGCATGGAGAGCTTTTCCTTGCACCATTTTTTTGCTATTCACTTTAAATTTGTGTTCTCTGGTTCATGACCCTTCTGCCAATGGGATCCTCTCCAAGAGAAAGAACCCCAGATCTAGCTGCAATTAGTGAGTATCTTACACACATTTGTTGAAAGTTGAAGATGCAGTAGTAACAATGGCATCTCAGGGCTAGGTCCTGGCTTGCCATTATCCTTAAATGGATAAGAGTGGTTCTTAATTTCCTTCTACATGGACGGAAGGAAGAAGAAAGACTCATTTAACAGTCAAAAGCACTAGTTTTTGAATAAAGATTCTACTTACCTATTGCCTTGCAAACTCCATTTATTGGATCCATTTGATATTCTTTGTGACAGTCACATTCAAAGCTTCCTACTATATTGATACAAATTTGACTGCAGGTTCCAGGATTTTGGCATTCATCAATATCTAGTAAAAGTTAAGCCAACATTCTTTAGTTTTGTGAAGCTATTATAAACATTTTCTATTACCTCCAGATACCTCAAGTTTACCTCTACAGATTTTGTCATCAACCAACTCAAAGCCAGCAGAGCATCCACATTTGTAGCCAATAACAAGATCCCGGCAGATATGCATGCAGCCACCATTGTTCACCAGACATTCATTCAAGTCTGCACGAAATCAAGAGATGTAGTTTTAGTACTTTCAGGATAAATATTTAAATCAGCTAGCTGTAGAATTCAAGTGTCTTGCCATTGATATGCTGTATACAATATACAAAGTTGCACTTAATCTACATCCCATGTTTGTATAAAACCTTTAAAGTATAAGCTAGATGAAGCCACTTAACAGGCTTTCACCAAGGCAGCTAGATTTGTGCAGGATCACTAAATTAAAAGCAGACTAAGCAGCAATTCATTTAATAGACATAGGAAACATTACACAGCCTCCCAGCTGGATATAGATTAAGCCAGCTGCTTCAGACAATTAGAGAATGGGGGTAGAGTTTCTGCTTGGGGTAAAAATCAACTCCAAATCAAATTGCACCAGTTTCCCCATGCAAGTTTCAGCTCAACTCATTTCATTACAAACTCATGTACTGGTGCAAACCCCAGCCAATGTCCCAGACTCCACCATCCCTGGTTATGTCTGGTCCCAGACAGGATGACCCAGGAGTATACAGTCAGGAACAAGTGGCCCTAGGAATCATTGACTCCAGACACCATACAGTCTTATGGCATCAATTCAAAGAAGGAAACTCTTGCTTGCAACTTTGTTAGTACTTTATGCTAACCACCACTGGGAAGCAGCACAATGTACCAAGGTCACAGAATGAAGCTTCAGTGCTAGTCACCTAAAAGTGGCTCAGTAACAATACTAAACTTGTTGGGTTCTGAAGACCATATCTACCAGACTAGAGAGGAGAACCAACATGAGGAAAAACCTACTTTACCTTTTCTTCTAATCTACCAGAGATGGATCTGTGTCAGTGACCAGTCCTTGGAGACAAAGTTCCACCTTCACAAATAAAGATTCTCATGTCGTGGCACTGCCACTATTAAAATGGGATAAACAGAACAGACCTAGCAGCTCAAAACTGGGCAATGAGGTGCTGTGGGACAGCAGAATTTTAATCTAGTCTATAACCTCATGGCCTGCCATTTCCCTCACCATCATGCCAAAAGATCAACCCTGGTTGAGTGTTGGACAGCATGCCAGGAGCAGCATCAGGCATGCCAGCCTGGTGAAGCTAAAACAAGACATGCATACCAAGGCAATTCCACATTCAATGGATCAAAGCTCTGCAGTCCTGCCAGTCCATTGAGAATGTAGTGGACAATTAAACTAGAGTCAACATCTTCATTTGAAATGGCAGAACCCAGCAAAGTACAAAAGACAAGGCTGAATAGTTCACTATCTTCATCTAGAAGTGTTAATTGGATGATTTCATTTCAGCCTGAGGTCCAGGCATCATAGTCTTCAGTCAATTCCATTCACTCCATGGTAATAATGGCCGAGTGCACTGGATACAGAAAAGGCTATGGGCCCCAACATCCCAGCATTAGTGAAGACATGTGCTCCAAAACTAATTGTACCTTTATATTTAATGGCATTACCATTGCTGAATCCCAACATCCTGGACATGACAAATACTGTAGCTACAAAGTAGGTTAGAGACCAAGTAATTTCCACTATTTACAAGACAAGTCAGAAGAAATGTAATGCTTAGTGTCTGGATGAATGCAGCACCAATACTCAAGCAGCTTATCTTCTAGTTTAAAGCAACCCACTTGATTGCATGGATGAGTGAATGTTTATGGTGGATTGGTGTGGCAGGGTTGGTGACATTGTTGGTATACCCTGCAGCCACAAAGATGCAGTGTAGTAATTCATCAAGGCTCCTTTGACAGCACCTATGCAGAAATCTCATGGGTTTGAAAGGGAAGCAGGTACATGGAACATTACCACAGTCCCTTCTGAATCACTATCACTGCCAAGTCAAAATCCTGGAACTGCCTACCCAATAGCATTGAGTGTACCTACACTGGACTGCAGCAGTTCAATATAGCTCACCACTAACTTCAAGGGCAATCAGCAGTAAATTCTGATCTTGCTTGACCAGTGATATCCATATTCAATGAACACATCTGGCAGTTTTAAAATGACATTTAAATGAATTCAAGAGTGGTAACTTAGTAGAATGAATAGCTGGAAGTGAGTTTCATGAAAAGCATGATTAAAAGGTGACAATTCACCATTAAGTAACCAGATTAGTTGAAATACTTAATGCAGTTTAGATTGTGGTAGATTATTCAGTTTAGTAAATTTAAGTCAACTTTGATAAATTAATGTCCTTTTATCCAATGATGCAGCTTAAATTAAGCTGGGGAAAAAAAAAAAGAGACAATTGATTAGTTTTTGCCATTGTGAGAATCTAGCAGAATGCTTAGTGTAAAAAAAAAAGTGGGATGAATGAGTTACATTTGAAATGTTGCAACCCTTTGTACCAAAAAAAAATTTGAGTGGAAACTCTAGGCCATTAGCTCAAATGATGCAAAATAAATTGGCTAGTGCAATTCTTAGAACTGAAGAGCCATTGAAGGACTGCAAATAGACAAGGACAAATGGAGGCTTAGTTCAACTGTATTGAATTGTCAGTCTAGACTATGCCAAAGTCTGAATCAGATGACTGAGTCTCAAGGTCAGTGTGACCACTGAGTCAAAAGCCAACACCAAATAAAGTTTTACCTATTGCCTTTTTGGGATCCAAGCACTATTCTTGGACCATGAACTATTACCCAAAATCCATACATGCCAATCTGGGAGGTACACTGACCTTAAAAAGGCTTCTTTTTCCAAAATAATTTACAGATAGTTAAGCCTGGAAGTACACAGTGGACAGACTTGGCATAACCCATACTGCAGGTATACTGAACATTCTAGTACAGTTAACAGTCAAGGCAATTTAGAAAATTACTGTTGAAGGAATTAGAGGCATACCCTCCCACCACCTCAATTGGAGGCCAATTTATGTAGGTTTCAAGGCAATTCAAATAGAAACATTTGAATAAAAGTAATTTACACTAGGATTCACCTTTGATAAACAGCTGAGCCATTATAATTAAAATGGCACAAGAATGTCAGGTATTGCTCAGAACAAATTAG
The DNA here is from genome assembly GCF_036365525.1 of Heterodontus francisci. NCBI lineage: Eukaryota > Metazoa > Chordata > Chondrichthyes > Heterodontiformes > Heterodontidae > Heterodontus > Heterodontus francisci. The sequence continues at coordinate 136,899,612 of NC_090374.1, read as the reverse complement.
TCAAGATTTAGCTTAATAAAAAAAAAACTGATGATTATAAAACACCAGTAGCTGGAACTCAAGTTTCAGGCAGTTAGTGAGCTTTGTAACAGCTTGCAAGGGATAAAAGGATACCATTAAAAAAAAAAAGTTTAACAGAAAGATAGCAAGAACAGATGGTTAATATTGTAAATTTGGAACTAGGAAGTGGTTGACAGTCCACAGTAAAGAGCTCAAAATGCCAGTTAAACAAGGAAAGCCAGCCAAATTTAAAAAAAACAGAACTAGTCAAGTCAAAAAAGGAACTTTAGACAAATCTCAACGACAATTGTTTCCACCCCAGGGCATTAAAGAATTTTTTTTTGCAGTCATGATCATCCAACACAAATTTTGGAATGGTTTGAATCAGAAAATTACATTGGCAGTTTAAGGATAAGGGAGATAAACTTTGAAATTATAGGCTACAGGCCAATATCAGTTGTGGGGAAGCTATTTGAATCTGTTTAGGGACACTGAACAGCTGATCAGTGAGCCAGCTACATTTGTAGAAGGGAAGTCACTCCTAATGACATTTATTTTTAGGCAACTAATGCAGTAGATAAGACTGTCCATGGGTGCTCCAGGAGTTATTTAACAGGATTTCCATGAGACTCAAATGGGCACATAGGATTGGAGACTATTTTCTCAGGCAAGGAATTGGAAGGTCATAATGGAGTTAGTCTATTAGTGCGCTAAAAACCCTATTTCAAGAGGCTGGCTTGCATTCCTTCAATTAGATGAAGTTGTGATCTGATGTTTAAAATAAACACTACCAACATTCAAAAGAAAAGGTCACAATTTTAGAGCCAGGCTGTTCAGGGGTGATGTTGAAGCATTTAAGAGTAATGAAAAACCTGGAACTCCCAGAAAGCTGAGGATAAGTCAAATATTTCAATGGTAGGTAGGTGCAGGATTAATCATGCAATTGGATAAAACAGGTTCAAGTGGTTGAACAAACATATGAAAATAAAAATGTATACCAATCAGTTGGAGTGTAGGATTGAAAGTGACAACCTTCAGATTAGGTTGCTATCCCATTTTACAATAGTAATTCAGCACAACATCTGTGGTAAGGTAACTGATTTCTTCCCCCCACTCCCAGTCATTTACAAAAATTTGGTAATTTGTACAATTCACATTTCCTCCATCTATGCTAAAATTCTTATCTAGTCACTGGGTCCCAATTTACATTTAGCTTGTGTTGCTAGAGAGCAGTTTGACCCTTTAATTTAGTTAATTACACCATTTAAAGACAAGATGGAATTATAACCATTTAAACTCAGACTTAATTCTCACTTACTACATTCAGAAGGCTCATCACTTCGATCCTTGCAATCTTGCCAGTGGTTGCATACTTTGGCAATGTCTATGCATTCTCCACTTTGACATCTGAAGTCAGTTGGCATTGTGCATTCTGCAACAGGGAAAAAAAAAAAGTTTGAATGTCACCTAGTGACAGGGAAGCTCATCTTTGAGAATGCAACCTACTTGCTTTGCCATGATATAAATTATTCATTAAAGTGGAATAGTTTACTGTTAGTACTGTTGGAGGTATTGTTTCAAGGTACCTGGACGGAGTTGGGTTCCTGCCTCAAATTTTATTGGTAGTCTATTTAGTGATGTTTGGATGTTGTAGACAATTATGAACCCTTCAAAGGCTGATGTAGTGGATAGTTAGTTCCTTCAAAGGAGTTAACAGAAGATATTCTGGCTATATTACTCAAAACAGCAAGTTGATCAGGCTAAAATCAGACATGGTAGCTCAAGAGCTTAGAATACAAGTAAACTATATCCACTTTTAATGCTTTGATACCCAGTAACATCTTGCATAGATCATTTCCTGTTACATTCCAAGGGCATAAGATTGTATACCAGCTTAGTCACGTGGCTCAATCACAAGTACTACCAAGCCTCATTCTTCTTCCAGAACAAGTCTAGAGCCTCCAATGTAATGTCTAGCCACTTTCCTCTTGCATCAACTACTTGAAACCCCATCTTCACCTTATGATTTGTTAACTAAGCACAAAGCTGCTTCTCTCCATTCCTATGAATTAAATCAAACTCCTTCCAAAATCCTAGTTGAGCCCTCAAGTTGTACACAAGACAAATCCTTTTAACCCTATTTTCTTGCTTAATTACTTCTGACCAGCTTTCTTCCTTGGCTATGCTAGCTGACTCAAGTTTTTCCCCTTCAGACAGACATGCTTCTCAAAGTTCAGTCCTCACCAACATCTTCAATGTCCTGCTGCTTTCTAAATGTAGCCATCCAAGTTTCTGCTCATAGGGAAAAGTTAACTAACCTCATTAACCCATCTTGACAGCATTAATATATTGCTCCTACAAATTTTAAACATTTGCTTAAAAAAAAAGTTATTCAGAACCATTGCCTAAAAGCACACTGAAGGAAATACAGCAGTAGGATTTTAATAAGCTGGTGTATAACAGTACTTTCAATTACTAGATGAATGCAGTTTTAATGGTTTGAAGGGAAAGTCTTACTGGTACCAGGCAGTGAAATCTCAATTTGATGGTTGCATATTCTTACCATTTTTACAGTTCACTTCATCACTTCCATCACTGCAGTCCTTAAATCCATTACATTTCTTACTTTCATGGACACAGGAACCACCACCACATCTGAAGTGATCTGGTTGACAAGTGTGAGGAGCTTTTAAAAAAAAAAAAGTGACCTTGTTAATAACTGGTAAGCAGAACATGTTTAATCAGAAAAGGTATGAAAGCTAATTGTATTGTGTTTGGGGAAAAAAAAAAATCAGCTTTTAAAAAAAAAAGTAGCTTTGGAAGCCAACTTTCATTCCATGGATAGCTTCCAAATTGAATATTCCCACTAAATGGTTATTGCTGACATGGACTTTAAAAATCAGACAATTGAGCCAATGTCAAGAGGTGCTTAGTTCCATGGAAATGAGAAAAAATGAGCAACTGTTAAGTTTTACTTACGACAGTTTATTTCATCGCTTCCATCTTTGCAATCACGGTCACCATCACAGTACCACTGGCGGTGGATGCATTCACCTGAATGACACTGAATCTCATTGTTGGGACAGGTTACAGGAGGTGCCAGAGCATGTCCACAGTGTTCTGCAGATTCATCAGACTTATCTGTGCAGTCAATATTGTTGTCACACACCCAGCTTGAAGGAATACACTCCAAGCTATTGCACTGAAATTCATGGGCACCACAGATAGATGGAGTACATCTTATTTCATCACTGCCATCACCACAATCATCTTCACCATTACACACAAAGGATTTGGAAATACATCTGCCACTGGAGCAAGTAAATTCTAGAATACTGCAAGTAAGGGTAACTGCAAACAAAACAAACTTAATTTTAAATTGTTTCATTAAGATCTCATGAAAAATGTTGAGATGACCAAAAGATGCTGGAAATACTCAAGATAGTGAGAACATTTCAGAACTTCTGAAATGTTCTCTTCAGATGCCATCTATTTCCAGACATTTTCAAAATGGACTTTTCTTCAGTCCAATATACCACATTGAGATTGTCATTTCAGTATTTGGATACATGTTCACTATACATGCAATAGTTACACATTAGAATGCTTGTACAAGATATCAGCATTTTATACTGCAATAAAAAACAAGGTTGAATCTAAAAAGCAAGCACTTCAGTTCTGTGCTCAAGTGACCTTATAAATCTGCATGAAACAAGGTGCTTTATTTACACAAGATAAGGAATGAATTCTAGAAGCAAGGTAGAGTAAGTCAGTCATTTGAAATCACATTAAAAAAAGTTTAATGGAAGTGGCAAAGTAAAAAGGGAGGAAGTTGGAGTAGGGCTAAAATGGCCAAATGGTATTGTTAACAGATGAACACATGAGACAAGATAACCAACAGCTCCAGGGTTATGCATTGGCAGAATTTGATTTATTTTCTAATCCAAGTTCAAAAACACATTAATTGCCCATTTGCAATGATTAATGGTACTTGATGTACATAGTGTACAGCTGTTGGTCAAATTGGAAATGCAAATCAACTCTGCACCAGAGACTTAAGGTACTGAAATTTAGTCATTTTAATTAGTCACACCCAATTAAAAGTTCATAATTACTTCATCTGTATTTGTATTCAGAATTTTAGTCAAGTTATATTGATGAAATTTTGAAATGTGTTAAGGATTAAATATGCAGACTTAAGTTGCAACATAAGAGCAGGGAAATCAACTTACCACAATTCTCCTCATCACCACCATTAGCACAGTCCTTCTCTCCATCACATTTCCAGGCTACAGGAATACATTGAAGAGATCCACGGCCACAGCTGACTTCATGAATACCACAGGTGGCAACATCTGAAAGAAAATAAACCAAAGGCTATAACCCACAGAAAGAGTCAACTATTTTATTGTAAAAGCTGTTTGGCATGAAATGGAGGCTCAATTATTCAATATTTGAAATGAAAGTGCAGAAGTCCATTTATCACTGAACTTCATTTTTAGTTAATTTCTCATGCTGGGAATATTTTCTATTTGAAATAGTTCATACTGAACAGCCATGATAGAAGCATTGATTTTTGCTATTCAAATCTATTAAAAACAGTACTTAAATCAAAAGCTGCCAATATTACCTTATTACAAAAAAGCTGTCTGGTGCTCAAATTTTATCCAAAGATTTGAAGTCATGGAAATTTACATGAAATCAGAAGTAGCATTGCAGTTTCATGGTTAGGTATACCTGTTTGGCAGAGTTGTCCATGCTCCAATTTCATTCCAGATGGGCACACACATGTGTACTTTGGAGAGACAGTATCCTTCAGAGGAGCAGGGAGACACATGTATTCACAGCTTCCACTCTCATTGCACCAGTTCTTGCCTGTAAACAAAGTTACTGGTCACTATAAAGTATTTGATATTTAAGCCAACAGTAATATAATCTCCAAAGCTATAATAAAAATTTGCAATCAAAAAAGCATGTTTTGTACCAATTGCTTTTTACTTGTACTTCACATGCAAGGTAGACATTAAAAATTCTGTTCTAGCTTTTCCTTCACTTGGCAGTTTTAAAGATTAAATCCAAAGTTGCAATATCAACTGTTAAATATACAATTTGAATTGTGGATTCCCTTATAGGAATTTGACAAGGTCATTGATATTGTACTGCATTGCCAATCTATTCTAGGAAAGGGAGTTGCATGCCAGCTTATCAACTGATGGCATTGCCAGTTAAAGTGGAAACTCATTATCCAGAATGAATCTTTCACCCATGTGTAATCAAGAAAACTCCAAATAGCTACTGTTTAGTTGAATTCATTAGCCTGTTATTTCATGCAACAGGCAAGAGAAAGGATTTTAAGATGCAAGCACAATTTTTCCCCCCTACTGTTGAGAATTATGTAGAAGCAGCTAGATTTACCAGTGAAACACAATACCAAAGCACCAGAGGAGTGTATTTACAATTGGATCCAAAATGTTTTAGAATTTATGGACAGACAGAAGAGTGAACTTTCTTTAATTAGAACAAAGGGAGTAGCTAAATATTTGTCCTTGGAGGATGAAACTGGGGCATTAATGAGAAAAGGAAAAAAAAACGACTTACAAAATACTTCAAAGTTTAAGACTCAATAGTAGAAAAATCAAGGAAAAAAAAAGACCCAAAACAAAAATCCACCATCACTTGATAAAGTATTAGGAAAACCAGTGGGACTAAAGGCTGACAAGTCCCCTGGACTGGATGGCCTGCATCCTATAATCCTAAAGTAGCAGAGATAATGGATGCATTCATTGTAATCTTCCAAAATTCAAGATGTTGGAAAGGTCCCAGTGGATTGGAAATTGGAAATAAAGCCCCTATTCAAGAAAAAGGAGGGTGACAAAGCAGGAAACTATAGGCCACTTAATCCAACATCTGTCATTAGGGAAAATGACTCAATTTAGTAGGACATTTAGAAAAAATACAAATCAGGTAGCATGAACATGCTTTATGAAAGGGAAATTGTGTGAAAGATGAGTTAAAGAATGCAGCAAGCAGGGTGGATAAGGGGCACCAGATGTAGTGTATTGGATTTCCAAAAGGCCATTGATAAGGTGTCACATAAAAAAAAGTTACTATACAAGAACTCATGGTGGTAGGCCAATATATTGCATAGATAGAGAATTGGTCAACAGGAAATAGGGGCACTCAGGTTGGCAAATTAGTGTGGTGCCACAGGGATCAGTGCAAGGACATCAATTGTTTCCAGTCTATATTAATGACTTAGATGAAGGGAGTGTATTGTAGCCAAATTTACAAAGATGGTAGGAAGGCAAGTTGTGAGAAGGATACAAAGCCTGCAAAGGGCTAGAGATAGGTAGTGAGTGGGCAAGAAAGTGATAATATTGGAGGGCAGGAAGAAAAATGACAGTTATCTACTTTGGCAGGAATAGAGAAGCAGATTTAAGTGGAAAAAGCGCTACAGAATGCTGTGGTAGAGGGCTCTGGGTGACATCAGATGAAATTTTAAAAGTTGCATGCAGGTACAGAAAGTCATTAGGAAGGCAAATGGAATGTTGGCCTTTACTGTAAAAGGGGATGAAGTAGGGAAATCTTGCTGTATAGGGCATTGGTGAAACTTTATTGCAGTTTGAGTCATTTGGAGAGAATAGGCTGGAATTTTAGGTTAGGCAGGAGGCCCTACCCACCAGCCAAAAAGTCAAAGTGAGCCTGCCTCTGCCAGGCATGGGAAGTCATGCTTGCATTTTTCACTCCCCAGGCCCTTGGCAGGATTTCTGCCTAATGGAGCTGCTGGCCAATCAGCAGCTCTTAACCCCAGCAACACTATTAAGAGTTTTGTCGTCTAGTGGGGCAGTTGGGATGTGGGGGCCTTTTGTACCCAGAGACCCCACAAAAAGTCTACTATGTTTTAACTGAGTGTTCTTAGGGACTTTGCTACCTGGCTTCTGTGTAAACAGCAGTGGAAGAGAGGCCCTCAAGTGATAGTTAATTAGCCACTCAAGGTTCTTGATTGGCCTGGAGCAGGCAGGTTCTCTGCCACCTTGTGTAAAATTGCAGCAGGGCAGGAAGGTGAAGGTGTCAGGAACAGCTGCCCCTCAATTTTTACAGAGCCTCTATCACCAGCCCACTCATTTGGTGGGTGGGGGTGTTTAAACAGGGTAGTTGCTGAGGATGTTTCCTTGTGTGAATCTAAAACTAGGGGCCAAGTGTCTCCCATTTATGAGATTCTTCAGAGGGTCATTAAATTTTTGGAATTCTCTAGGATAGAGTGTCAACATATTCAAGGCCGAACTACATGGTTTGGATTCTCTCCCCCCTTGGAAGATGGAACTGTCCACCAATTTGAAGGTCAGTGGTGAACCTGCTTCCACCTGGCCTGGGATCCAACCACTTTTTGCAGTTCCCCAGCTTTTAATTGTTCTGAGATAGGACTTCCACCCACTTGAGGAAGTCCCACCTAATGGAGCCACTAGCCAATTAGGAGGCTAGCAGCTCCTAGTCCCAGCAGTGGCACTGCTGGGACTGTAGCCCAGCTTCATGTTGGGGAGCCCTGGAACCAAAGCAAGTTTTTGTTGCCATGCAAAGGGTGATCAACCAGGCCCCAGTAAGGTGAGAAATAAAAAAAAATAAAAAATTGTGTTGGGTGGTTGGGACAGCAGAGTGACCTGTCAGGCACAGGGTGCTTGATTATGAGGGCCTCCTCAAGGCTGTCAGAGCTGTCTGCTGTTACTAGGTGGCTTTTCACAGGCCTGGGCTGCCTGCCATGGGTAAAATCCCCATGGTAGTGAGGGGAGGTCCTCAAGTGGCCACTTAAGGGCCTTGATTGGCCTAGGGCAGGCAGATCATTTTTCACCACTGTAAAGTGGTGGAGGTGGGAGCAGTTTGGGAAGGGGACTTTCCCTCCCAATCATGTCCCCCACAAACAAATCCACCTGTCCTGCTTTTTTTTTTGGGGGGGGGGGGGGGGGGGAGGAGATGGAAAGAAAAGAAATGTAAAATTCTGGCTCATTTGATTTACAAAAACAAAAAGGGAGTTGAGGGTTATTGGGGCAGGCCATGATTTTCTCAATGGCAAAAAGCAGATACAAGGGGCTGAATGGCCTACTTCTATTTTGGAGATTAATACACAAGATTAGAATGTTGTAGCAGTGTAGCTGGATGTCAGTTTGTACAAAAAAAAGAAATCAATACCTTTAAAAAGTTACTGAAGAGACCCAACTAGAGGTTCGCTTTGTGGCAGTGCCCAAAATTGCCACTGTGGAAACAATGAGGTAACTGGCAAAAGGTACAACTAAAATTAGACTTGTGAACCAATGGCTTGTTTTCAACAACTTACCAGGTAACTGAACTAACTCATGATAAACTAAGAGATCCCGTGCTTGCTTGAGATTAGAAACAAGAGTCTCAAGATCAGCTCCTGTGAATTTGTTGGCTACATAGATTGTTTCAGTCTCCTCATCAGACCAGAAAACGTTATCCTGGAACAAATTTGATTTCAGCTATTAGAACTTAGTCAATACATAACCTTGCCATGACTGTTTGAATTATGCATTTATTATTTAGTGCAAGCTAACCAAAGTATAAACTGATAAAGTGGACTGGAGTTAATCTAGTACTTGCAAAAGGATCAACACAAAATGAAAATAAAATCTTGGCTTTCTTCAGAAAGAACAAAAGGGACTTGAATTTCACAAATAGAGTTTGATTTTAAACTACAAGTGGGTCCTAGACAAGGTGATTTACACTGAGACTGAAACATTTGCAGGACTAGGTTTGAGGCCAGGTCATTTTAACTACCTTCATTTGCATGAAGGTCAGGTGGATGCAAATCCTATGGCACCATTTCAAAAACAGGAGAGTTACCCCAGTGTCCTGGCAAATGTTCATCCTTCAGTGATAATTGCCACAATGTTTGTGGGAGCAGTGCACAAATTAACTGCTTCTTACATTACACTTCAAAAGTACTCATTGATGCATTTTGGGATGCAAGTGGCCATGAAAAGGTGCTATAAATGAAAGTCTTGCTCACTCACCTTGAAGGGTCTTTACCCAGACAGCTTCTGACTAGTCTTTAGCTAGTAGTAAGCCATAAAAAGCTTCCCTGTTCAGATCCCAATAAAAATCTACTTTAGGCTTCCAACTTGGATAAATTAATGAGGCTCCTGCTTGCTTCCAGCAGTCACCTCAGCCAGTGAGCAGTTAAAATGGGTGGACAAAAAACAAAGCTCACTGCTCCATTAAAAAACCCTGCCCAGCAATTCAATATTCCTTTAGTGTCTGGGCCATGATAAAATCACTTACATCTTGTAGCCAATTCTGCAAAGATGCCTTTAAATACCAATTCCTTTTCCCATTTTTTTTTTTTTAAAAACAAAAAAGGTAAGAGGCTAATAGATTTTATTTCATGTCACATTAGAGGTGTATATTCTAGATTTTAGCTTCAATACTCAATTTTAAATCACAAATGGAAGCTAGTTTTGGTTAATATCAATGCAATCATCTTTTAAACCTAACCTGGTTATTTTCACTCAAATGTTGGTTTAGTAACTTTTGGCCATCTCATTGGCATCATTATTTTGCCATTTGTTTAACAGATCTGATTAAATAAAGCAAGCCACTTGCAGAGCAGAGATCAATTTGGAAGTGTTGTGTTGCTTGGAACAATTATAAAACCTTGCACTTATATGTGCAATTTAAATTGAATCATTTTGTACAAATTGAAACTTAGGGCCATAAGTGATGATTGCATTATATTTGCAAGACTAATCTTCAATACAATATTCTGTAGGATTTGCAAGTGTTGCCTTACCTCAAATACTGCAATACCGTAAGGGCGAGAAAGGAAGTCTGGTGACAACAGCACTGTTCTTCTATCCTGTCCATTCAGACCTACACTTGACAGTGTGTGCAATTTTGCATCAACCCAAAACAGGTAGTGTCTCACAAGGTCTGCAGAGAAATTTGAAGTATTGGATAATTGAACTTTGTGAAGATACTGGATGCCGCTTTTAAATATTAAATCTAGTCTACTTACCAAGTGCAATGCCATTTGGCCATTGAATATCTCTAGTAACCAAGAGCTGTCGGTTAACACCATTCATTCCTGCTTTTTCTATCTTTGCTGGTTCGCCCCAATCTGACCAGTAAATGAACCTAAAAAAAAGGGTCAATTACAAATTTGAAAATTCTGAAATGAAGTTAATTGAGCATTTGTTAGCTACTTCAATTATGACAATTCAAAATAAGTTATATTCTTGGGACTTTAAGATCTCAAGTTTGACCTTTAATTGAAGTTGCATTCAATGTAATATTTTGTGAGTGGCCATTAGAATGGCACAATATAAAAAAAAGAAATTTGGATGGGCTTCAACAAGCATTACTGAAGTGTTTTACAACCATAAAGTTGTGAACACAATTGCAAGACCCTTATGCCATCACACTTGGAAACAGTTTCCACTTTAGTTTTGTCCAGAATCTATTGAGGTCACTTATGCCAATTCTAAATAGAGTTGATTGTACTTTTTGGCTCTTACCCAAATTTTAATTCCATTCCTGGGAGTGAATGGAATAGACCATTTACACTTCAATCCATTTTAACTGCATTAGGGGGTCAAATTTACAAGGTAAAATATTTTGCTTTTCTTCCCTATCCTCTAGGGAGGACTATTAACAGTTATTTAATTTAACCTGTTATGAAAATACAGTTTAGTCAGGAAAGAGTTCACAGAAATTAACTTCATTTTGGGATACATTAGTTTTTGAATTAGTGCATACATCAAAATGGATTTAAAATTTTAGTACCCAAATAGTGGATCAACTGCTACAGAAGCTGGTTCTTTTAGGTCAGTGTCAAAGAGAGTTGTCCTTTTAGATCCATCCAATGTAGCCACAGATATGGTTTTAGTACCACGATCAGTCCAATAGATGTGCTTGTAAATCCAATCCACAGCAATTCCCATAGGAATGCTTAAATCTTTAGCAAGGATAGGCTGCCCAGCTGTGCTTTTAGCTCCTTTCATGGACATGCTATTAAACATAACAAAACAGTTAGTAGCCTCCACATCCACTTTTGTCATAATCAAAAATGTTGATTAACCATTAAAAGCAAGAAATCAGCACCCAATACTGCAAAATGGGACTGACCTATATTAGGACAAGTAGTTAGTTGATGAAGCCAAATGTGTGCCATTGCATGCAAACCAAAGATCCTGCCTCACATACAACTACCATTAGAATATCCATTACTAGATGCTGTAACAAAATGCAATTTTTTCTCTGCAGATTGCTTGGGAAGGCATGTGCCCAAGATAAAACTAATTTACCCCCCACAAAATGCTGATGCATTTCCATTTTCTCTATGAATGGAGTAGGTTTAAAAAAAAGCAAGTCAGAAATTATAATGGTTTATTACTGTAGTTTGCCATGAAAAGTTAATTTAATCCTGGGGTAAATATTGATGCAAGAATGTTGCAGATATGAACAAACTTACCAAAAATACTGTGAATCGGAGTTAAATACACAAGAGCAGCTGCATGAAAGCTATGCTAGTGTTGAATGTCATCTACCCAAATGGTGATGTGTTCAGTGCTTTACTTTACCTTAAAATTGCCTGTTGTGCCAAGTCAACCCAGAAGATTTGCTGCTCTGCAATGTCAGCATCCAGTGCAACAGCATTTCGCAGCTGCAGAGCTATCTGGGTGTACTCCTTGTGATGCAGTCCTATTCTCCGAATATCATGGCGATTTGTGAAAATCAGATAAGGTTCTTTGCCTTTGAAAGGTTTAACAAAAAAAAAAAAAGATTCTAGGTTAGAATCTTCAAGAGTGCACTTCAATATAGAAGTTTTATATAACACTATGAACAGATGCTGGGAACAAAGGAAAAAAAACATGGAACTGGGAGTGAGTTAATTCAGTTTTATATTTAAAAAGTACTGTTTAGTGTAATTAGGTTAAGAGTGACTCCAGTTGCTTCATCAGCCTGCATGCACAGGTCAGACAGATGTGCAAGTAATCCTTATAAATTGGAAAAAAGGCATTGCAGATGTGCATTTAAACTTATGGCTGTATTGTCTGAGACATCCAATTAGCCCCATTCCCCCTACAAAACATTCCCCTTCAAGTCTTACAGAATATGTTCAATAATGCTAGATTAGTCTTAATCAAATTACTGCTGATGAAAGGTCACTGACCTTAAAATGTTAGCTCTGCTTCTCTCCAAATGCTGCCAGACCTGCTGAGTATTTCCAGCACTTGGTTTTCACTTCTGATAGAATGTGAAATTAATCTAGCTAGTTATTGTACAATAAAAAATTGTACTTGCCTACAGCCTTGCAAACTCCATTAGCAGGATCCATATGATATCCTTCATAACATGTACATTTATAGCTTCCTTTTAAATTAATACATATTTGGCTGCAGGTCCCAGGGCTTTGACATTCGTTAACATCTGAAAAACATTTTCCATATTAATAGAAAATCACATTAAATTCAAGGTTAGACTCAAAAAAAAACAAGACTTACCATCACAGGTTCTCTCATCAATCAGTTCAAAACCAGCAGGGCAATCACATTCATAATCAATAAGAAGGTCTCTGCAAATGTGAGAGCAATCTCCATTGTTTACCAAACATTCATTTAGGCCTGTAGGGGAAAAAAATGCCAATCAGTATTTCTCTAAAACACTTCTATATAAAATCAGACTTCTTTAGGATTAGTCAACAGGTCCATTTAATTTAATGTACATTTGTTTAATCCTGTATATTCAGAAACATACAATATAGAGAATCTGCCCAAAATAAAAAAGCTTGCTTGTAAAAAAAGCAATGTTTAGATCAGAAGGAGACTCACTAGGGTCTCCTAACCTTGAGAAAAGCAGCTATATGGTCAGATGCCCATGGCACATCTCCTCAAATAGATGCATTTATTATATTCTACAAATTTAACCCAATCTTCCCTACATATTTGGGTGCAAATCTAACTTGCTTTTGTTGATTACTTGACAGGCTAATTCAATTGTGCAAAGATGTGCAGCAGGTCAGAAGATTGGGCAGACTAAACAAAGAATTACTAAAAGATTGATGAGGGAAAAATTAGAGTATGGTAGAAAGCTAGCTAGAAACAAAATAGGAACAGGAGTAGGCCCTTCAAGCCTGCTCCAGCTATGATTGGAATGAATGGCTATCATCCAACTCAGTAATCTGTTCTGGCTTTCTCCCTACATCCTTTGATCCTTTCACCCCAAGAGCTACATCTAACTCCTTGAAAACAATGTTTTGGCCTCAACTGCTTGTTGTAGAAAATTTCACAGGCTCACCCTCTCTGGGTGAAGAAATTTCACCTCATCAGTCCTAAAGGTTTACCCCATATCCTTAGACTATGACCCCTGGTTCTACACTTCCCCACCATTGTGAACATCCTTCCTGCATCTACCCTGTCAAGTCCTGTTAGAATTTTATAAGTTTCTATGAGATCCACCCACCCCCACACACACTCTTCTGAACTCCAGCAAATATAATCCTAACTGACTCATGCATCAGTCCCACCACCCCAGGAATCCAGTCTGGTAAACCTTCACTGCACTCCAAGGAAGGATGTTCCTGCTAGGAGACAAAAACAGCATACAATATTCTGGGTGGACCCTGTATAATTTACAGCAAAATATGGAGTTTCCATAGATATTTAAAAAAGAAAAAAGTCAAAGGGAGTGTTGATCCTATAGAAATTGTCTGAGGAAATTACTAAAGGAAAAAAAGATGGCAGATGGATTCAACAGGTATTTTGCATTAGTCTTCACTAGAAGATACAAGTAACATCCCAGAAATAGCTGGGAATCAGGAAGTGGGAGGGAAGAATGCAATAAAATTACAATCACCAAGGAAGTGGTATCAAGCAAATTTTTGGAGTTGTGGGCTGACAAATCCCTGGATCCTGATGGACTTCATCTTAGGCTTCTTTTAAAAAAAAAAGTGGCTAGATAGTTGGTGTTGGTTTTAATTTTCCAACATTCTAGACTTGGAAAAGTTGTTAGATTTGAAGATAGTGAATGTAACTCATTTATTCAAAAGTGGAGACAAAGCAGGAAACTATAGGCTACTTATCAGTCTTAGGGAAGACATTAGAAGCTATGAAGATGTTAAATCAGGCAGTGTCAACATGGCTGAGACAGGGAAATCATTCACCAATTCAGAGTTCTTTGAAGTAGTAAGATGTGCTGCAGATAAAGGGGAACTGGTGAATGTGCTATACTTTGATTTCTAGAAGACATTTAAAGTACCACATCAAAAATTGTGGCAAATAAAAGCCCATGGATTAGGGGCAACTGGCTAGCTAACAGAAAACAGGGACAAATGAGTCATTTTCTGGTTAACAAGATGTGCCACAGGGATCAGTGCTGGGGCCTCAACTTTTAACAATTTACATAAATGACTTGGATGAAGGAACTGAAGGTATGGTTACTAAATTTGCTGACAAAGATAGGTAGGAAAGGGGATGAGGAAATATGGATGCTAAAAAGGGATTATAGGTTGAGTGGGTGGGTAAAGATCTAGTAAATGGTATCTTACATGAAAGTGAAATTGTCCATTTTGGCAGAAAAAAAGTATTATCTAAATGGAGACTGCAGAGCTGAGATGCAGAGGGATTGGGTGTCATAGTACATAAATTGCAAGAGGTTAGTATGCAGATACAGCAAGTAATTAGGAAAGTTACAGAAATTACAATGGAAATTTAATAGGGCATTGTTGAGACCACATCTGGAGTATTGTGTACAGTATTGGTCTCCTTAAAGAGATGTAAATGCATTGGAAGCAGTTCAGAGAAGGTTTACAAGACCAGTACTTGGAATGGAGAGGTTGTTTAGGAAAAAGTTGGACAGGCTAGGCTTTTATCTGGAGTTTAGAAAAGGGGTGACTTCATTGAAACATATAAGATTCTGAGGGGGTCTTGACAGGGTACACATGAAAAGGATCTTTCTTTTGTGGGAGAATTTAGAACTGGGGTCACTGTTTTTAAAAAAAAAAAGTTACCCATTTAAGACAGACAGATGAGAGATTTGGGAGGGTAGAGTGTCTTTGGAACTCTACCAAAGAAGAGTGGAAGCAGAGTCTGAATATTTAAGGCAGAGATAGATTCTTGATAAGTAAAGAGGTGAAAGGTTATCAGGGTAGGCAATGTAGAGTTGAAGTAACAATCAGCCACTATCTTTGAATGGCTGAACAGGCTTGAAGGGCTTAAGTGACCTACTCCTAGTCTGTGTTCATAAGTATGAATGCTTTTGATACAAGTCAGAGGACCATAATGAATCAAATCTTTAGGCCATTCTCAGTAGAGGCAGAAGTGGGGCATGGGCTGGTTAGAATGCAAAGGAAAAGACCTGTAACATGACTCCCTAGGAAATTGATGAACTTTGGGTTTGTTTTATTGCACTACTAGAAGGATTGCATTAATAGTTTCACCCCTTCTCCCCCACCAACTGCCCTGATGCCACCCCCCCACTATCTAGTGGAGAAGTATTAATGCAAACACAAAATAGGATGCAAGTCAGGCAAGTAAAGTGTTTCAGGATCTGAATGTTAGAGGTTTATAGCAGTTTCATTCTTAAATAGCCATGTGAGAATGAACTTGGGGGGGGGGGGGGGGGGGGGAAGAATGTGCTGCTTTCCACCCCCCCCCCCCCAAATTAGGTGGAATATTCAACTTGAAGTTAAGGATTGATTCTAGAGACTGAAATTTGAAATTGCCAACTGATTTAGAAAAGGGAAAGTGATTTGTCAATGCTTTTTGAAAGGCCATTGAATAGCTCCAGATATTGGAAATTTTTGCTAGCTTCACAAACATGTAGCAAAAATCTCCAAAAAGAAAATTTCTGGAAATACTTGGGTTAGGCAGCTTCTGTGGAAAGTTAACATTTCAGGTCAGTGACCTTTCTTTCACATATATGCCCTCCCTTCTCATACTGCCAACATGTCAACTTTGTGCAATATGTACCATTATTTTCTATGTTTTGAATAGGGATTACTAATTTGACTACAAGCATTAGTAATTCACTAGATTTAAAAAAGATTTTAAACTTTAGTGCAGAAGATATTTAAAAGTTGATCAAGTTACTATCCTGCAACGTCTGACTGAAGTTTTGCACAAGTTAGTTAAGAGGAGTGAAATTTTCCATGCAGAAAATCTCAACTCCAGCTGACTCAAAAGTATTAACAGGAAAGCTTTGAATAGAGGGGAAATAAAAAGTCATACTTTAGCCTTCACTAGTACTGGGAATAAATTATAGCATGTGACGAGAGGTTTAGAAAGCCAGAGATCATGGAGATTGTTATGCAAACTTGGAGTACAAGTGCTATAAAGACTACCTACCACATTTGAAGGGCTCATCACTCCGATCTCTGCAGTCCCATTTGTGATTACACACTTGGGTTATAGCTATGCATTCTCCACTTTGGCATTTGAAGTCAGTTGGATTTGTGCACTCTATATTTAAAGAAAAAAATCAGTTTAAGTGAATGTTAAATTTTTTTTTTTTATATATAAATTGTTAATGAATTATGCACCTACCATTCTTGCAGTTGGCTTCATCACCAGCATCAGAGCAGTCTGAAAATTCATTACATATCTTGCTTTGAGGAATGCAATCACCATCACTGCATTGGAAATAATCTGGTCTACAGGTTCTAGGAGCTAAAGTTAATTCAAGTTTTAAATCCATTAAAAATGGATTAATGAAATCAAGTAATCAGACATATACTACATAATCTGCATGCAGTTTGGTAACTCAGATTCCATACTGAAACCAAAAACTGTAATGCTACATCTGAAGTGCTAGTTCTAGCAGAACAAACTCTACCTTAAAGACTGATTGATCATAGAATTCAAAAATCTTGCAACAGAAGCTTATCAAGCTAAAGAATATTCATGAAGTTCTGAACAGATTTATGTTAAACTTTAGCAAACACAAACTGCAGATAGCTGCAGTCAGCCATTCATCCATATTTTGCAGAGAGAGAGAAATTGGTTCATTTGCCTGCCTGGTGGAGAAAAAGCTAGTATCTACAGGATAAAACCCATTTAATAACCAGACAAAATTAGTAGTCGTAATTATAGATGCTTAGCAGGAAGGTTCCTCCACCTGATTTTTTTTTTAAACTACCATTGTTAATGTGGATAGGAGCATCCACACCAAGTTAACATTTGGGCATCTTGCAAAATGCACAAGTTGGTACTCCATCTGTTGATAAAGCAATGCAAGATCCCATTGAGAAGTTATGTGCAAGTGAGATCAGGATTTAAGTTAAACTACATTTTGCCACTTTGAAATTAAAGTGGCAACAACTATACCTACAATAGTAAATACAGATTGAAAGTAAACATCTGAATTTCAGACATTCTTGGAGGAATGAGAACCCTTGTTCAGTGAGCAAAATATTGGATTAGAAAGAAACTTTCTAGCTTTGCTCAAGATGGTGAAAAAAACAATTTTGTTCCATACAGATAATTAATGCAAATCATTCAGCTATAGATATCCAGTTTGGCTCACTGATACACTCTCCAAGTCAGAAGGTTGTGCATTCAAGCCCTACTCCAGGGAGTAGAGTAGAATAAAAGCAGACACTCAAATGTAGTACTATGTTGATGTACATTTTGGACAATGCAATTAAAACCTTTGCTGCTGCTTAGAGAAAAGATCTCATTGTACCTTTTAAAGGCCAAGGGAGTTCTCCAAATGTCATTTTTTTTTTTTTTATAAAGCCAGTTACTTGGTCATATTTAATGTTTGTGGGACTTAACTACAAACTGGCTGCTGTACACTACTTAACCAGTTGGCTATGAAACTTTGTGGACATGCAAATTCTTCTTTCCTGCTCTAGTCTTAGTAAAGAGTTAAATATCTGTTCAGAAAACTAGATGCATAATTTTGACAATTCAAATGCCTCAAAGTTACCCACAATTTAGCAAATTTGAAAAAAGCCTAGTACCCAAGAAAAAAAAAAAATTAGACTTACAGCAGTTAACTTCATCACTTCCATCTTGGCAATCGTCATCCCCATCACAGTACCAGTGACTATTGATGCAGTCACCTGAACGACATGTGAACTCCTTGGGAGAGCAGGTTGTAGGAGGAAGGGTGTGTCCACAATGCTCTGGAGATTCATCAGACTGATCAGTACAGTCAACATTGTTGTCACAGACCCAATTTAAAGGGATACATTCAGAACTATTGCACTGAAACTCATGTAGGTGACAGATAGATGGAGAACAGCCTTTTTCATCACTTCCATCACCACAGTCATCTTCACCATTGCAAATAAAGGTTTTGGAAATACATCTCCCACTAGAGCATGTAAACTCTAGTATACTGCAAGTAAGAGTGCCTGAAAGAGATAATGTTTTCAGAACAGGTTATTGACTAGAACGCATTCAAATGCAGAAATGAAGTATGAGTTTACAGTGTTTTTCTTGTACATCCCTCAACCTTGTACATTCCACCTGTATGCAATGTGCATTCCAAAAAATTGAAGCAAAGTGCTGTTTGTGAAAGTTCTACTACTGATTAACTCTGCAGTAGGATGTTGAGGAAGTGGATTTTTTCCCCCTTAGCATCAAGTGAGGGCAGATGTTTAAACAGCAGCCTCAACATTTATTCTGCATTCACTTACTCTTCCATAGAGACTCCCTCACTTCAATGCATGTCTGGGTTATCAAAGCCAAGTCAAACAGCACACTGGTATATTATAATGTTCCATAGAGGAAGGGAAACTCCTGGATAATGAGCCAAAAGGAGTTTCACAAACTGTTTTTAAAATCTTGATCCACTGAACAAGTTACTGAAAATACAGAACCAATTATATTGGAGTACAGTAATCAGTAAAATACATGAAGTTTAATTCATTTGTGTCCTTGTACACAAAATAATCAGCTTAATCTTGAGCTGCTATAAAGTACTGCAAATGAATGCAATTAGCCAAAACTCAAATGGTAATTCATAGAGTAGCATGACTAATTACAGCAATGATTAGCTTCTAGCACAATTTTCTTGGTGTAAAAGATACACTATGGGATGCAACTTGCACTTAATGTAATCTTTTGGCCTGGTTGTGCTGATTTTTTGGCAAATTGCAAGACAATGCAAGTGAGTGGAAATGGTATATTTTCACCTATCAGATGATAGTTGCTCTGGCAAGAGCACAGACCATCCAGATCAGCTATATGGTAATTGGAGGTGGTGGTTCCAGATCACTGAGCATCTGGAAGCAAGTGATCCATGGAGTGTTTCAGGCTGTGTATTCAAAATACCCAGCCTGCATCATACTTTTAGGGTTGACAACTTCAGATCAACTCAACATTACAAAGTCTTGGCCTATTGCTTTCAATATTGTTGCTCCAGGATACTGAGCAGGTCATGGAATGATCCATCATGTCTATGAAATGAGAAATTGTTCAGTGTCAGTTTTGTAACTGTCCATTGACTGTCCTGTTAACAGTAGGTAAACCTTTTGGTATAAGGAAATTATATTTTAATTGATAGAGCAATTACAAACAGGTTAAACCAAGTATGACATTGTGTACACACTTAATGGGAGCAAAGGCAGCCATAAATGGAAACTAAGTAGGCTAAGCTGGAGGGTGGTCCTCTTGTCTCAAAAAAAGGATTAAAGGGTCAAAAATTTAAAAAAAGTCCAAAACCACAAGATCTAGGTCAATACATCTGTTCTTTTGAATTTGTTCAAGTGAGTATGGGAGCATGGATAAAGTAAGGTATATGGTTTTGAATGAAATGTTACTGGCCCAGATAAGGTTGTGGTTATTGTGGGTGGGGGGTGAAAATTTGCATTCAGCTTATTTTTTTTTGTATGACAAAAAGGAGAGTTTAGTACAATAAAAGTTGTACTGGAGTGATATTGGTTAAACCCCATCAAGAATCCTGCAAACTTGACAATTTTACTTATTTACAGTAGACAAAATAAAATGAAATTAAGCACAATTTCCATTAGGAAGGAACCCAAGGTGACCAAAAGAAGTTGACAAATTGAGTCAAGCTAATAGTTATTCATAAATTCAGCTAATTATTTCACATTAACACTCAACATGTTCTTATTGAAGCCAATAGAAATAAGCTCATTTCAGAAAATCAGATAATTCTCAGTATGCAGGAGAACAGTTTAAATCCATGCAAACAATTTTACTGCAGCCAAATTATAGGTGAAAATTTATTCTATGAAACTGAGGCAAAACACTTTAGGCTGCAGAGTTAGTTTGGAGTACACCAAGTTAATTCAAGTTTTTGTTCCTCCAATTCTAATCTTGTCTGTTAGCAAAGAACAAAGTTGACTCCAGATAAGCTCAATTAACCTACCACAATTTTCTTCATCACTGCCATTATCACAGTCCTTTCCTCCATCACATTTCCAAGAAGCAGGAATACACTGAAGAGACCCAGGGCCACAGCTGATTTCATTTAAATGACATGCATGTGTGTCTGGAACAAAAATTATAACAAAGGTTTTCAGTCTCACCTACTGTAGGTGAAGACAAAGGTATACATATGCAGAATTCTCCTTCCTAGAGTGTTATTTTAATAGGATGGATTAGAGATTATGCAATTTAAATTGTCAGGATGCCCCAACATGAGACTCAATTTATATCTTGTCTTTAAAAATACTGAGTCATAACAGCATTGTAATGATGGAAATATTGTTCCTGTGAGTGTTTTAAAAAATGTTAATTTCACTTTCTACTACACAAGCACCCAAGATACATGCATTTATGGTCAGATTAGTTTATTTGCATAAAGCAAAACCTGTAGCTGCACATGAAGCCAATAGATGCAAGAAGGTTATGCAATGGAGGCAAGGGGACAGTCATTCTTCAGTAACAGGGAATGTAGTGTTAGAGTACTAAACTCAAATACATTACACATTGTAAATTGAAAAACAGCAAATATAACTCCACTATGAGAGCAGAACAGGAGGTAGGTCAGCCATGATCTTACTAAATAATGGATCAGGTTTAAAGGGACTATATGGCCTAACTCTCTAATGTTAGGATGAAGCATGGAATGTTACAAAGTAAAGGATTAAACAGGATCCAGAGCTTTCTCAATCCTTCCCAATACAATACTTACGACAGATATCTGGACTTTCATCTGATCCATCAGCACAGTCAGCTGTCCCATCACACTGCCATTTACTAGGCACACAATGTCCACTGTGGCATACAAAGTCAGAAGTTCCACATGTGATCTTAGCTTCAGGAAAGAATACATTATTAGTATTTACAGTTCCAAGTCTACTAATTTCAAACAACTCAAGACCAACACTTCCCCATGGAGGACATCTTCACAAGAGAATACTACAGGGCATTCTACTGTCACTTAGTCATTGGAATGACTGCCATATAGTGAACGCATTTGAAAGTTTCAGTTTTATCCTATATTTTGTCCAGCTCCAGTTACTCCAGGGTTTCAAAATGTGAAAGCACCATTTATTAGAATGGCAGTGTTGAGGGACTTCAGTTACCATAGAATTAAAGAATGGTTATTGCACAGAAGGCAAATTGGCCCTTCATGTCTGTGCTGGCTGAGAACTCAGCAAGTCTTACTCCCCCACCCTTTCCCCTATAGCCCTGCAACTTTCTCCTCTAGAAAAAGTATCCAATACCCTTTTGAAAGGCAATTGAATCTGCCTCCACCACACAAGGCATTGCATGTTAGTTTGTAGCCACTTACTGCATAAAATGAGAGAGTCAGTTTGGTCAGTGTCCTAGTTCTTGACCCTCTACTGATAGAAATAGCATTTCTCCATTTATTGTCCATGATTCTTATCAAATCAGAATCTTTCAAGAGCCCCAGCTTTGCCAATATATTCCTGTAACCCCTCATTTTCTACACCCTACAAATCCTTCCTAAACAGAATGCTCAGAATTAGACAATACTCCAGTTAAGGCCAAGCTTGTTTTACATAGGTTCATACACTGGTTTGTACTCTGCTTTATAAAAAAAGTCCAGGATCCCATATGCTTTTAATGCACTCCTCAACCAGCCATGCAACCTCAATGTTTGTTAATATATCCCCAGGTCCCTCCACTCCTGTATCCCCTTCTGAATTTATATTACCCCTCCTTGTTCTTCCTACAAAAAAGTTGTACTTCACCCATTCCACCAGTCTATGTCTTGGTCAGATTACAATATGCCAAGTTATGCCATTCACAAATTGACAATTGTGCTCTGTATACCCAAGTACAGGTATTATGAAAAGCAGTGGTCTAGTATATCAGCTGGGAAACCCCCACTGTATTCCCCCTCCCCCCACCAAACTGGAAGTACTGTTTCACTCAACTTTGTATCCATGCTGCCACTGCCCCTTTTATTCCACAGGCTTTGACTTTGCTGACAAGGCTATTTTATGGCACTTTATCAACTGCTTTTTGAAAGTCGATGTACACCACATCAACCTTCACCCTCCTTCAAAAAAATGTGCAAACAAGTTAAGCTAAGCACAGGGCAGCACAGTGGTGCAGTGGGCAGCACAGTGGTGCAGTGGCTAGCACCACAGCCTCACAGCTCCAGTGACCCAGGTTTGATTCTGGGTACTGCCTGTGTGGAGTTTGCAAGTCCTCCGTGACTGCTTGGGTTTCCTCCCACAGCCAAAGACTTGCAGGTGCATAGGTAAATTGGCCATTATAAATTGCCCCTAGTTTAGGTAGGTGGTAGGAAAATGGTGGGGATGTGGCAGAGAATGAGATTAATGTAGGATTAGTAATCAAGAAAAAAAAAAAATGGGTGGTTGATGGTCAGCACAGACCCAGTGGGCTGAAGGGCCTGTTTCAGTGCTGTATCTCTAAATAAAATAATGATTTTCCCCTCAACTAATCTGAGCTGGTTTTAGCATTAATCCACATTTGTCCAAATGACTGTCCTAGAATATTGTTTCTAAAGTCTTTCCCGAAGGTTAAACTGTAGTCACTGTTCATCCTTACACCTTTAGGAAAGGATGCAGCATTTTCAATTCTCCAGTCCTCTGGCAACTCCTGTCTCCAAGGGGAATTGAAAGATTATAGACAGTGTCTCCAATTTCCATCCTTCCCTCAAGATGCTTGGATTCATCTGATCTGGTTCTGCTGCCTTAAGTGCAGCCAGCCTAATACCTCCTCTAACAATTTAGCCCACCTTGTGTCAACTACCTCCTTTAACCATGGCTTGGGCAGCATCTTCCTTTGTTTAAAAAACAAATGCAAAGTACATATTTAGTACTTTATCCATTCCTTTTGCATCCATGTGCAAATTCACTTTTTGGTCCCCAGCTGGCCCCATGCTTTACTACTTATACTATAGAAGACTATTGGATTCTTGTGTTACCTGCCAGCTTCTCATTTACACTTCCTCTGAACCTTCTCTATTCAGCCTGGTTCTCAATTGTATCAGTTTGAAATCTGTCATATGCCACCTTCACATTACACATGTCATCCAGGGAACTCTGGCTTTGTCTGATCTACTTTAACCCCCAATCATGGGAATGAATCTTGACTACCCAAATTATGTCTCTTGAAAGAGAGCCCAGTTACAATTTTGCCTGCCAATCTTTGACTCCAATTTACTTAGGCTAGATCTGTTCTCATCCCACTGAAATGGCTCAAAGTAAAAAAAAACCTAGACTGCTCCTTGTCCTTTTCTATAGCCAACTTAATTTATGGTACTATAGTTACTGGCTGCCAAATGTTCAGATACCTAATCCACCTCATTTCTCCAATTCAGTACTACCCCTTCATTGGGCAGTGAACATAGAGGTAGAAAATTCTCCTGAACATTAGAAACTCTTTCCCCCCCCTGACCTTTATCCCAGTCTATATTAGACTAGAGAAAGTCACCCATTATAACTGCTCTATAGTTTAACACCTCAACTGAACAAATTTGAAGTTAATCGTTCCCACTTGTTAGTGGCCTGTAGAATACACCTAGTATAATGATAGCTATAACCAAATTGATTCTGTGACCCGACATCCTTACAGCACTAATTCTCCTTAAATCAACACCACAACCTCTCCTTTCCACATTTTCCTGGAGACTTTGTACCCAGTCACACCCTTGAGTCAGGTCTCCTGTTAATCACAAGATTATATTCCCTTCATCTATCTGCACCTCACCAATATTACCAGTGTACATTCACATACATACACTTTAAACCCAATTTGGAATTTATTGTATTCTCATTACCCAATCTAATGCCTTACTATTTCTTACTCTAGAAGTATCTGTCTCTCCCAGAGAGAGATGTAGCAACTTGAGGAACAGGATTATTCTTTTAAAATTGAGGATTTTTAAACCCCCTCTAAGAGGGGGAGAACTGCTTCCACTGTCAGGTGTCAGTAATGAGGGTACAGATTTAAAGCAATGGCAAAAAGAGGATGAGGGGGAAGGATGAAAGACAGACTTGCATTGTTATAACCACTGGATGGTTATAAATTTCTTTGAGACAATGAGGAATTGACATATTATTGTAATGCAACCAATTTTATGTACAAATTTCCCACAATCTGTTTGTTGTTGATTGATCAAGACACCAGTGATAACTGCCCTGCTTGTTGAAATAGTGCTATGGGGTCTGTTACATGCAGAGCAGGCAGACAGAGCCTTGGTTTAATGTCTCATTCAAAAGATAGCACTAGAGTGCAATGTCAGCCTTGATTTTTGTACTAAGTCCAAGTACTTGAACCCAGAACCTTATGACAGGCAAAAGTGCTACCAAAAAATGAGCCATAGTTGACAATGGTTGAAGTACATTTAGTAACTTTCAAAACTGAATTAAATACTTGGAAAGGAAAAGTAAATCTGCAGGGCAATTGGGAAAGAACTGGTAGTGGGATTAATTGAATAGTTCAAGAGCAAACCAAGCACACTGACCAAAAGCCTTCTTTTTAAACTATATGGTTCTGTCTAGAGCCTTAAAAGAAATAAATAGCAATTGATATGAAGCAACTTGGATTTACTCTATAGTAGAACTCTAGATTAATTTAAATCTCATTATTAGAACACAAGTAATTATGCTATTTACAAGTGTCACTTGTTGCACTTTCATACATTGATGGCCACCACTATTAAGCCAGCATTAGTGGTACAACACTGCTCAAGTACCTGCACCAAATATGAGATTTAAAATATTTATAGCTTCTAGACCAACATTTGCATAAAACAAGCCAGTGTTGCAGATGAATCATGCCTTAAAAGAACACATACCCAATAGCTTCTCAGAATATGTTTAGTGTTCCTATCCTTGGGACAGGATGTCCCCAAATTACTGTAGCAAGTAGTGATTTAAATTATACACTAGAAAACATTGCTAATTTCCAGAATCCCCTCTTCCCAATTTACCTGCTGCACTTCAGTAGGTAACTGGACAGCTTCTACATGCATACTGATCACTCAGGTCTACTTGTAACCACTGAGAAGTTATGAGCTTTGCTGTTGTCAAACTACCACAAAAAAAAAAAAAGACAAGCCAAGTTCTCTTTGGCTATTTACTCAGGTTGAGTAAGACAGCAAGCACATTGCACAGCTTCAAACTCCCATTTCTCGTTTCCAAACCCTTTCAACACCTGCCCCTCCCCCAGGCTTGAATTTAGGCCACAGGAATGCAGACCATCAACTCAATTTCTTACCACAATCATTTTCATCACTACCATCAGTACAGTCATCATCTCCATCACATTTCCACAGTAATGGTACACAGCGGCCATTTCTGCATTGAAACCATGATGCACCACAGGAAGCTTTCGATCCTTCAAAAAAAAAAAAAG
This sequence comes from Heterodontus francisci, assembly GCF_036365525.1. Classification (NCBI taxonomy): domain Eukaryota; kingdom Metazoa; phylum Chordata; class Chondrichthyes; order Heterodontiformes; family Heterodontidae; genus Heterodontus; species Heterodontus francisci. The sequence continues at coordinate 136,873,828 of NC_090374.1, read as the reverse complement.
AAAAATGTTGAACTATTAAGCAAAAGTAGAGGTTAGATATTGCTCTTATTGGCAAAATCTTATTTCTCTTCCCTTGTGATACATAGGGAAGAGATTCAAATTATATTAAATATACCTTTTCTCAAAAGGCTGCATTTGTCAACTCCTTATAGACAGCTTTACTATTCGGAATTATTTCAAAGTTGAATGTGACAGTCCTTGACAATGTAGTATTTCACCAAGTGCGACACCAAGGAGCCCATGTAAAAAAAAGTCAATGGGAATCAGGGAAACTGCTAGTTGGAGTCAGACCTAGCACAAAAGGAATGTGGTTGTTGCATTTGGAGGCCAATTATCTCAGTCCCAGGACATTGGTGCAGGAGTCTACAGGGTAGTATCCTAGGCCCAATCTTTAGCTGCTTCAACGATCTTCTGTCCATTACAAGGTTAGAAGTAGGGCATTCACTGAATTGCCATGAACAGTTCCATTTGGAATTGTTCAGAAAATGAGCCATTGTTTGCATGCAGCAAAACCTGGATAAGATTCTGGCTTAGGTTGATAAGTAGCAAGTAACATCCATGCCACTCAAGTACCAGGCAATGTGCATCTCCAATGAGACACTAACCACTACCCTTGACATTCACTGGCATTAAACATATCAAGGTCATAACCAAAAAAAATTTAACTGGCCCAACCATAAATACTATGGCTACAATAGGTCAGAGGCTAGGTATTCTACTATGAGTTGCCTAAAGTGTTTCCACCACAAGTCAGGAGTCTGATGGAATATGGTCCACTCACCTGGATGAGTGCAGCTTCAGAAGTCAAAAGCTTAACATCCAAGACAAAGCAGTTTGCTTGGTTGGCACCCTAGCCACCATCACCAATGCACTATGGTTGTCTGCAGTATATAACATCTACAAGATGTATTGCAGCAAATTATGACTTCTTTGACAGCACCTCCCAAACACTAAAAAGGACAAGGACAGCAGGCATATGGGAATATCAGCCCCTCCAAATCATACTACCCTGACTTGGAAGTATAATCACTGCTCCTCTGTCATTGGGAGTAAATGCTGAAATTTGCTATCCAAAAACACTGGGGGAGCTTCAATATGGTCAAGAAAACACCAGATGCCAAATGAAAAATATCAAGTCAGTTAGCAACTTAAATTGGGCTTATAAATGGAGAAAATCCTACAGTTTTGTTTTTAAAACTGGCAGCCAAGATGGCCACTACAATTCACAACTGAAACTATTGCACATTTCAAGGCCCAGAGACAGAAGTCTGAGAAGCCCTGGATCCAGAACAATGGCTTGCTCCACATAATTGAATTATGTAGAATTACTTCATTAGCATGACAGTCAAGACAATCTTGACACATTGAAGAGTTTAATCCTTCAAAGGCAGAGTGTAAATATTGACATCCTGGGGCCTGTGGAGCCAATTCTGAACCTTGTATTTCATAAGGTTCCAGAGAAGCTTGAAAACTGCCTGTGATTGTGGACCCTTCAAGCTTACAGACTGCTACAGCTAGAGACCAGGGCAAGAGAGCCACCTATAAGCCTGCCTCCAAGAAAACCCTGAGCAAAGTGAGTCAGCCACAAAGTGCACTTTGACTTGACAAAGTTGTCAAGAATACAACTCCAGATGCAAGACCACTTATTTATTCTGGACTTTAATCCAACAAAGGAACCTACTTTCCACCTTGTAATCTGTGCATGATCCTTGTCTGAATGTGATAATGAATAGTTTAAAATTTTAGATCAGTAGTTGGTTGAGTATAATAAGCCTGTCTGTTTTTCATAAAAACCATTCAAAAAGGCAAGATAAAATACTCATTTATTAAGCACAACCACTTTAAAAAAGTAAGCAGCCTTGTTGCAGTCAAAGAGAAAGGGCAAGGGGGTGACTGACCCCCTTACCTGGCAGTAATACAACCTAAAAACTGCAGTGGTTTAAGGTGGCAGCTTACCACCTTCAATGGTAATTAAGGAAAAGCAAATGCTAGTTTGGGCAAGACTTGATTTTTTTTTATAAATTTAATTTGATCCTCATTTAAGACATTACACAGTTCATATTCTACATGAAGAATAGATTGTTATTTGGCTGATAGGGTTGGAACTACAGGGTATGAAAAGACATCCATTTAATGAATATAAAATGGTCACTAAATGTTATTTAGTTAGTAATCCAGAAATGTATTAGTCAATTTCATTTTTAAAACTAGGAAAAACAATTGCATTCATGGTGCCCTTTACAAACTCATGATCTGAAAAACTTATGCATGATGAGTAGGAAATGTAGCATCCAATCTGCACACAGCAAGGTCTCAAATATTTAGAGATACAGCACTGAAACAGGCCCTTCGGCCCACCGAGTCTGTGCCGACCATCAACCACCCATTTATACTAATCCTACACCTGTCCCTATATTTCCCTACCACCTACCTATACTAGTGGCAATTTATAATGGCCAGTTTACCTACCAACCTGCAAGTCTTTTGGCTTGTGGGAGGAAACTAGAGCACCTGGAGAAAACCCATGCAGACACAGGGAGAACTTGCAAACTCCACACAGGCAGTACCTAGAATTGAACCCGGGGCACTGGAGCTGTGAGGCTGCGGTGCTAGCCACTGCACAGATGATCAGATTTAGATGTTGGTTCATTGATCCTAGCCAGGACAGAGCTTCTCTGCTTTCTGAATGGCACTATGGGATCTCAGGTTCAACATTTCTCCTTCAGTAGTGTGAGCTCACCAGAGTAGAACTTGAACACACACTTTGACTCAAGAGACACAAGTTCAACCACTGAGCCAAGGCTGGCTCATTTCCATCTCAGGAGGAAAGACCACATACATAATCCTAATCACTACCCAATTAATAAATTTAGAACCTCTAGTGTTAAATCAGCAATGTGGCAAGTATCATTCCATTCTTCATATTCTTTGAAGACAAAGTCTTCACAATGTGAATGATGGGCACTTTTAAAGTAGTTATGAACTCAATATATGAAATTCATAATTAAAATGAAATTACATCACAGCCATGATGGCTGTGACAGGTTGAAGCCATTTCAAAAACACTCATGACCCAATTATACTGCAGAACTACAAAATTGAAGAGAACACACATCAATTTTCAACACTGAACTTGATCAAAAATAAGGTTAGTGAAAACAAGTGCATACGCTATTTAAAAAAAGAGACTTATAATAAATGTTAGAGCTTTTGGCTGAATGGAGGAGAGGTGGAGGGTACATTCAACTTCCATAATGTTATTAGCGATTGCATTCAACAGATGTCAACATTTACTGTTCAATGAGCTAAAATTGTATATTCTAATAGATAAGCGTTTGGATTAACTACTAGAAGCACTTCCTGAAAGCTGCCCACTTTGTTCTACAGGTGGGCTATTAAAAAGATAGTAAATTGAAAAACTGGAATCGTCGTCCCTGGAATTAGAGACATCAATATAAAATTTAAAACGTACTTTGTTCGGAGTTCTATACAAGGAAAAAAAAAAATAGGTGGCCCTATAGTGAAACAGTAAACGTACTAGGACATAATGCAACATTGTATTGTAGATAGTTTGTAAGTTGTGTTCATATTTTCCTCCCAGTGAAGGCTTGAAGTTTTAAACTACGTCTACAGACCAGCTCCAATTTTAGAACCTAGAAATAAAATCACATTACTCACCATTTACGAACCGCGTCGGATTTAAACATACTACTAACAGTAGCAACCAGGCTACACGAACAAGAATCATGGCACGCCTTCAAGCAAAAGCAGGGACCCGAAAGTTTGCTTTCTCTAGTGATGGCTTAATTCCTTTTCGCTATTCCCCTCCAACTTAACTATACCAAGGTAGAAAAATATGTATGTATACTAAGCTAGTCCAAGGACTTGCTTTTATATCACATTTCCTCTGCTATCCGGAACTAATTCCTCAATGTGTGCCCCTGAACCCAATTACCTTATTAACTAACAGCGGGGCAAATCCGGATCTGTCGCTATATTTACATAGTTGATTGGAGTCGGACTAATGATGACTGATCAGTTAAAGTTTATCATTTCTGTTGGTTCACTGATCTCACCAATTATCTCATGACGTGATTTTATTTTTTTTATTTAGAGATACAGCAGTGAAACAGGCCCTTCGGCCCACCGAGTCTGTGCCGACCATCAACCACCCATTTATACTAATCCTACATTAATCCCAGATTTCCTACCACATCCCCACAAAGGAGTTTAACTCTCAAACTATTAAATACCACCTTTCCCTATCTTTTATTTCATTTAAATTTACCAGGACTGAAAGAGAACTTTACTGTCACTCAGCTATTAGAATATACCAATTTTGCTCATCGAATTATCAATGTAAACATCAGTTGAACACAATCGCTAATCACATTATGGAAGTTGAATGTACGATCCACCTCCTCCACATTCAGCCAAAAGCTGGCAGTAGCTAACATTTATTATAAATAACTGTTTTTTCAATAGAGTATGCACCAGTCTTACTTTTGATCAGATTCAGTGTTGAAAATTGATGTCTATTCTCTTCAATTTTGTAGCTCTGCATTTTATTTATTTATTTAGAGATACAGCACTGAAACAGGCCCTTCGGCCCACCGAGTCAGTGCCGACCACCAACCACCCATTTATACTAATCCTACACTAATTCCATATTCCCCCCTGTCCCTTTATTCCCCTACCACCTACCTATACTAGGGGCAATTTATAATGGCCAATTTACCTATCAACCTGCCAGTCTTTTTGTGGTGGGAGGAAACCAGAGCACCCAGAGAAAACCCACACAGACACAGGGAGAACTTGCAAACTCTGCACAGGCAGTACCCAGAATTGAACCCGGGTCGCTGGAACTGTGAGGCTGCAATGCTAACCACTGCGCCACTGTGCCGCCCCAGCGTTAGGGAGTAGGTCACTTGAGTGTTTCTGAAATGGCTTCAACCTGGCACAGCCATTATGGCTATGACATAATTTCATTTTAATTATGAATTTCATATTTTAATGTTCTGAGTTTATAATATCTACCCTAAAAAGTGCCCACTGTGACGAGAACCAATATCACTGGAGGGATGGTAGTGGAGGCAGTGAACGGTAATTCCGTAATAATTCAGTTTTTAAAGATACAAACTTCTAAGTACCTCAAGATCGAAAGAACTCAAATTTAACTTATCAAATATTAACATATCTTGAGAGGTTGCTCATTTGTTTGGAACTGGTTAGAATGAAAGTAATTCTTTAAAATGAAAATTGACAATTTTTTGTGAGTTTCTAAATATAATGAATGTTTGACTACCTTTAAACATTGCTACATTCGATTAAAATGATCTGAGTGACATTTTCAATTCTTGTTGTGTCTGAATATTCATGAATGCATTACATTTTGGGTATAATTAGATGACTATGCAGGGGTGTGATTAATAAGGAATGATGAAAGAATTAAATTAGTAATGGACATCTACTAAAAGGCAGTTCAAAATATCAGCTTTGAAAATGACAGTACAGGATGCACTTAAAGGCAACCGAGGCTTTTTATGAGAGTAGGGCAATATTTACTTTCATTAGTAAATTGTATACAATATAACCAAACAAACAATTTAACATTTGTAGCACAACACATGTTACAGCAGATAGGTTTCCCTTGCATCGGTACAGACCTCAAGATCTCCCATCTGACTTCAAAAAGATACCAAAAGGAAAATATAATTATAATTATAATTTATAGAGTGTGGATATAAAGCAATATAGATAATGTACTAATAAGTCAACATAAAAAGAAAATCAGAAAGCTGATGGCCTTGGGGACAGCCTGGAGTTCATTTGCTGACCACTTAGAGTCTAGGGGTTAGATTTTCATTACGGAGCCAGGTCTGGTTTTGAGTCAGAAACCTGCTTCTGGTGGGAAGGAGATTCAGATTGACTTTTTCAAATGGAAAATCCCTTAGTTGGTATGGAGATGGGTTTCCTGTCCACTTAGAGCCAGTGGGGCCAGGAATGGAGGTAAGTCAGATCAAGTGTGGGACCCACGTAGACACCCCATGGCAGCCATGACTGAGGCTGCTGGTTGTCCTGGGGGAGAGATCCGCAGTGTGTGCCAAAATCTTCCGCAGCACCAGAGGAAAACAAGATTTCACAGGGGAGCTGGAGGCCTGGAATTAGGGGCAGGGCAGATCCTCACTTCTCGATGCCCGCCTGGATCTAATGCTGAAGGCTGTGAGGGAGAGGATGGAGGTCCTCTTCCCAGAAGGTGGCAGGAGGAGGCCACCTCATTGTCCAGCAGGGACCCCTCTCTGTTCATTATTATCTCCCTCCACCACCCACCCCCCCACCCCCTCCCCCCCCACTTCCTCCTCCTCTCTTACCTCCTGCTCCTCCCCCGATAATTTGTCTCCTTCCAGGACCTCACTGTTCTCAAGGTCTACACCTCTCTGGAGGGCCATGTTGCAGAGAGTGCAGCTAACCAACACAATGACTGAGAATCTTGCAGGAGGGTTTTGGAGGGTGGCAAGACCCAGTGGCCAACCTCCAAGAATGCAATCTTTAAATCGCATGCACCCGCTCCTGCCTCCAGCAGGTCTTAAAAATCTGGCTCTGGGACTCTAGGAGACCCGAGCTACACACGTTGTCCAAGATCTGATATGCATTATCTCCCATATGTCTACATAATGTATTCTGTTTACAGAATATGTTAACAATTGATTCTAAAAGATAAGTTTAATAGTACATTTTTTCTTTTGTGGTTTAATTCTAGTACAACTGGAGGCAGTCTGAATACTAATTGGCCAATTGCTATGTGAACAATTATGAATGATTATATATTCCACATTTTCTTACGCTACATTTATAGTACAGAACTGCTTCTGAAAGAAGCTACATTTGCTATGTTTGCAGCTTAACCCACCTCCTGGTGAGACAGCCTTGTTCTCTTTGCAGTACAACTTCCTCAACAGGACAGAAAAAATTAAAACGAAAAATCATGTCCACAGCTACCTCCTATACTTCATGCTGTTTCTCCCTGTGCTGTAAATTAATCTATTTTACAACTACTTACTGACATGAAGGCTCTCTTTCAATTAAATTTGAGGAAATAAAATCATATATTAAAATAAAGTAGGAATGGAAGGGTATATTTTTGGAAAAACAAAACATCTGATTTCTCAACTGGGAATTGTAGACACTTGCATATACAGCTTTGATTAACTAGTTCCTCTGAAGTGAATTCCCTTCCTCTGCCCTCCAGAAAATGTTGTATTGGCCTTGAAACCATTTATTTATTTAAAATTAAAGTGCCAAATTGTTTACATGTTTTATAAGAAGAGAAATGACAATGCCATGTTCAGCAAAACCCTAAGCAAAAATTCAGATTTTTAATTTTCCTTTTATTTCCTTTCTCCAGTTGCAGATGAGACTTTTTCAGTTTAAATTGTCTGAAGAGCTTGGTTCTTTTTTAAAAAAACTAAGAGGCCTTATGTGCCTTTAAGACTGAGAAAAAGGACTTTCTGTGAACAGTGACTGCAGATGCTTGATGTTTGAAGAGTGCAGATTGCAAGACCGGTTTCTAAACAACCACGAAGAGTTATGACCATCTTGTGACTTGGATTGTTGGAGAGTTTCAGTTTCAGTTTTGCAGAGTGAAAGAGACCAGGGAGCTGGACAAGCAGCTAGCAGTGAACTGTAGCTGTGCTTTGCTGATAGACCAGAAAAAAAACCTACTCTCTGCAACAGACATTTTTCATCTCTTATAAAGAAATACTATATTTGAGGTTTGGTTTTGACCTGCCTGAAGAGAGAGAAATGACCCAGGGAAAGAGGAATTGCTACACTCTGTGGAGAACACTGCTTTGGCGAAAGGAAGTCTTGTGTTTCGGGTATGGCAGGTTGCTGTTGCCACCAGTCTCAATAAACCCTGCCTCAAGAGTGAGTTTGTTGCATTTGTGTATTTGGAAGTTCCTGAAATCTCAAGAATGTTTCTACTGTTTGTCCACTACTTTAAAATTAAGTAGACCTGCTGCTACAATCTGTTGCTGAAAGATCTGCATGATACCTGCTGCTGATGAATTGCCTTGAATGCCTACCCATCATAGACTGTATATCAAACATGCCTGGAGAGACTTCGAGTGGCATCTGGCTATTCAACTCTGGGACACCTCACTGCTCCGGAAGTTACCCAGTTATTTTATTATTCCTAAGAAACAGTTCTAATTGAAAACATCATTTCAAAACTGGATAGCTGTTGGTTTTGGAATGTATGTATGTGCATGAGGGTTAGGGAGAATAAGGAGTTGTAAAATCTTTTCATACATATTGATTTATCTCATTATCATTTAAAACTTGGTTTATTAATAAATTGTTACTTTTTTGTTGTTTAAAGAAACTTGGTTTGACGTGCTTTATTCTGGGGGATAGATAAAGTATTTAATTCAGCTGGTTTCCAGTAGGTAGGAAACTACTAATATGCTGTGACCTGTGGAATAGTGAGACTGAAATAACAGTTCATTACTCCCGCCTTGATCATAACAAAATATAGAAAGAAGGATTAGGAACAAACATAGAAATATTTAGGCACAGAAGGAGGCCATTCGGCCCATCGTGTCTGTGTGATTAAAAAAATAACGATGTAGCCAATTCCCACCTTCTGGTTCTTGGTTTGTAGCCCTCTAGGTTATGGCACCTCAAGTGCATATCCAAGCGTTTTTAAAATGCATTGAGGATTTCCGCCTCTCCCACTTATCATGCACAGAAGGAACCTTGATGAACAATGAAATGGAAGACTTATAAATTTAAAAAGTCCATTGCTAAACAAAATCACAAGAACTTATGCACAGTCAAAATGGAGTAGCTGCCATGTGACCCCTCCTGTACTGGAATTCCACAAACTCAACTGCAAAGGAGAGGCTTGTTAACCTCATCTGAAATAACTCTGGGGAGAACTCCTTTGAAATTGAAAGGAGCTATTGCATATTAATGACTCTGGTTGACATGAATGGATTAACAGAGGATGCTGGGGAGATTCTGGCTCATAGCCAAACCACGATGAATAAGTTGTGAAGCAGCAACATCATAACAGAATGATTCCCATTCTAACATCAAACGATGACCATGGTTATCATATCTTGGCCCATTGTGTAGTTACAACAGGGAAGAGGACCACGTGTCTCCTAACAGAAACTAATGTGAGAGATTTTTACTTTAAAAAGATATCTCTCTGGAAAGAGAGAGAGAGGGCAGATCAAGCCAACAACACAGAAAGCCTGTGAGAAGGATTCAGCAGACAAGAGAAGAGCCATGCTGTCCAAGAACAGCAACCACAGCAGAGACATCATAAACTGACTTTGAAACTAACCATCTGTGAAGGTAAGAAACTACACACCACCACCTTTGGGCTGTGTTACAACCACTAGAGCTCTACAATACCTCGGCAAGTTCAAGACTACGAATAACTAAGTCTGCAACATTAAAAAAAATACTTTTTCTCCCAAGAAGACTCAATAATCTTCTGTAAACCTTGAACACTTACCTCACTTGGGACTTTAAACTACCTCTTCTCCTTTTCTATCTATCTGTCTATTCTTGTGGATGTATGGGCTGAATTTTACCAGCCCCTCGACATTGCGGGTCGTGGCGCGGGGGCCGGTAAAATCCTGCAGGGAGAGGCCCGCCTCGACCCATGATGTCGTGAAGGGCCAGCCGCAAATTACCGGCAGCAGGCGGAACCTCGGTGTGCCCCTCCCACCACACGGTGGCGGCACCCCAATTACAATATGTTAAACTGTACTTACCTCTGCAGATTATGCAGCCCGCCACCTCTCCATTAACACTTCCTGATTTTTCGCTGAACGGACAGCCATCACATGCCATCCCATTCATGATTTGAAAAGCCAGTGGGTCCACAGAGGCAGAAGGTTTGGCGGCAGAAGGTAAGTTCTTTTCAGGAGTCCCACTCTGCATTCTTAAAGGGAGGAGGGAGGGGGGGGTGCACAGGGGTCTCACTATGCATTGTTAAAGGGAGGGGACTATTATGGGGCTCCCACTCTGCATTCTTAAAGGGAGAGGGTCTGGGATTACTGGAGGGAAAGCTCTGCAGGCATGAAGGGAGGTACTGTGTATCTCCATTAACAGTGTACACTCTGTGTTTGTTTGTGTTTGTGAAGGAGCAATGGCACACTAGGCACCCTGTGTGTGGGGAGGGTGCCAGAAAGGGTAGGAGCATTAAGCTTTTATGGATGGTGGGGTCAATTGATTCAGCTGGTAGGATCTTGATTTGGTAATGCTGTGCCACTCTGAGTGTTGGCCAAGATGGGCAATGCCATGGCACACCACATAGTTGATCCAGGAAAGCAGCTGAGGTACCCATCAACACCAATCCCTGCCCTGTTGGGAAGCTTCAAATACATGAAGGGTTCAACTTTATTTATCACATGGAAATAGGTATGGCTCATCCTACATTGTGTGATCCTCTACATGTGAGGATCCGTATGTGCCAGAGGCAATACCAACAGGCAGGTGCGATCCACGTAGATGTCCCCGGTTGTGAGCAGCAACCCCTAAGGGGAACTCGCCATTATGATTGGCATGCATCTACAGGCCCCACCAGTGTCAGAGGAGATTGCACATATAGAGAGGATGGTGACATGTCTCTGTGCCCTGCTTGAAGATGACCTGTAGTCCATGGGCTCCGGTGGACATCCTATGCCTTTGTTCTTCATAGTGGCAGCGGTTCCAAGCCTGACGCCTCTGTAGCTTTTTAGAGGCCCACCAGAGACCTTTGTGGGGTCACACCGTCAGCAGTGCACTGCTGCATCAGGGAGGTCACCAATGCCCTGCACCGGAGGGCCAGTGAGTATGTCCGCTTCAGCATGGACTCTCACAGCCAGGCCCAGAGGGCCATTGGTTCTGGCACCATTGCCGGAGAACCATAGGTTGTAATGTTCATAGACTGCACTCATGTGGCCATCACGACTCCTGCCAGACTATCACCTGCAGACGTCATAGTTAGAGGAGCCCTCTCAATCTCGGTGAAGCTGGTATGTGATCACCGCAGATGCTTGCTGCGAATGTGTGACCGCTTCTCAGGCAGCTACCATGACACCTGGGTCTTGCGCCAGTCCCGGCTGCCACCGTTGTTCACTGAACTGGCTCAGATGGAGGGGTGGCTTCTTGGAGATAAGGGCTATCCTTTGCAGACATGGCTCCTAACACCACTGAGACCCCACCACTGCTGCAGAGGAGAGATACAACGCCAACCACTGAGCTACATGAGCCACCTTTGAGCTGGAGGTCGGCATGCTGAAAGAGTGCCTCCAATGCCTGGATGGATAGGGTGATGCCCTGTACTACGGGCTGAAAAGGCCAGCTCCTTTCTTTGCTGCTCTGCACAACTACGCACCCAATAGGGGCCAGGTCTGGCATGATAAGGAGAGACATCAACAGGATTCCTCCTCGGACTATGGGCAACAACATGAAAGGCGCATGGGAGGGCAGATGGCATCCAGGCTGTGCACGCAGGGCTAGCAGTGAGCTACGGACGTACGGCAGTGGCTTATCAGACAAAGGCTGTCTATTCCATAGGAACCGACATGAGCACTACAAGCCACACATCACCCTCGCTCACCTACTGTGCACCAGTCCACATCTGCAGCATCCCTGTGTAAACCATTAGAGGCAGCAGCTGACTGAGCCAATGTCCATGTCACTGCATCTGTGGAGATGCTCATGAGTAATGGTGGCATGGAAATGATGTTATTGCATACGTTGGCTCCCCTGAGGGCCAACGGTGCAAAGGCACACGTCATTCACACAGAGAAAAGGACACACATGTTGGAGAGGAACATTTAGTGAAAGACATATTTACATTGCTGTGACACCCGTGCATTCCCATTTGTGTCAGTGTGTTCTCTGTAAACCTCTATAATACCTTTTATGGTATATTTCAGTCCCACGTCCTGGAATGTGCAAAATTAAGATTATTCACTCAGGTGCGGCACGCCAACAAGAAGGAATGTTACCCTTGAGTGGGAGAAGAGGACACTGGGACACAGCAGGGTAAGTATGTGGTAGCAAAGTGGAAAGTGCTGGGGTAACTCAGCAGGTCAGGCAGCATTTGTGGAGAGAGAAGCAGAGTTAACTTGCAGATCTGTGAACTTGGACAAGTTAACTCTGCTTCTCTCTCCACAGATGCTGCCTGTCCTGCTGGATTTCTGCAGCACTTTCTGCTTTGCTGCAAGATTGACAGCAGCCCCACTCTTCAGCAGTCAGGTAAGTATTCTTTCACAGCAGTCAGGAAGCAGGTGCAGGGGCACTTTAAATAGGGCCCCAGCACATGCTGCACAGCTGTCAAAGGGTTCCTCACTGCACCAAATGTCCTGCCTCCCCCCACGTAATATGACGGTTGGGGTGGGGGGGGGAGGGGCGGAGGCTCGGTGGGCCCCTGCGCGTAATTTCTTTTTATTCGTTCATGGGATGTGGGCGAAACTGGCTAGGCCAGCATTTATTGCCCATCCCTAATTGCGTTTGAGAAGGTGGTGGTGAGCTGCCTTCTTGAACCACTGCAGTCCATTTGGGGTAGGTATACCCACAGTGCTGTTAGGAAGGGAGTTCCAGGATTTTGACCCAGTAACAGTGAAGGAACGGCGATATAGTTCCAAGTCAGGATGGTGTGTGACTTGGAAGGGAACTTGCAGGTGGTGGTGTTCCCATGCATTTGCTGCCCTTGTCCTAGTCGGTAGAGGTCACGAGTTTGGAAGGTGCTGTCTAAGGAGACCTGCTGCATTGCTGCAGTGCATCTTGTAGATGGTACACATTGCTGCCACTGTGCGTCGGTGGTGGAGGGAGTATTCCATCACACTCCTGACTCATGCCTTGTAGATGGTGGACAGGCTTTGGGGAGTCAGGAGGTGAGTTACTCGCCACAGGATTCCTAGCCTCTGACCTGCTGTTGTAGCCATGGTATTTTTATGGCTACTCCAGTTCAGTTTCTGGTCAATGGTAGCCCCTAGGATGTTGATAATGGGGGATTCAGCGATGGTAATGCCATTGAATGTCAAGGGGAGATGGTTAGATTCTCTCTTGTTGGAGATGGTCATTGCCTGGCACTTGAGTGGCACGAATGTTACTTGCCACTTATCAGCCCAAGCCTGGAGATTGTCCAGGTCTTGCTGCATTTCTGCACGGACTGCTTCAGTATCTGAGGAGTCACGAATGGTGCTGAACATTGTGCAATCATCAGCGAACATCCCCACTTCTGACCTTATGATTGAAGGAAGGTCATTGATGAAGCAGCTGAAGATGGTTGGGCCTAGAACACTACCCTGAGGAACTCCTGCAGTGATGTCCTGGAACTCAGATGATTGACCTCCAACAACCACAATCATCTTCTTTTGCATTAGGTATGACTGCAAACAGCAAAGAGATTTCCCCCTGATTCCCATTGACTTCAGTTTGCTCCTTGATCGTGGGGGCTCTGCGGCGGTCGCTAAATGCGGGCACCCCGCTGAGTTTAAAGGGTGCTGCTGTGCAGCGCGGTGCCCGAATAAAGTTCAGCCCTATGTGCGGGTGAATATGTGTGTGAGTGAAGTTGCAATTATTTCGGGCTTTATTTAAAAATAGTTATCTTTTTTTAACCTATGAGAAAACCTGTCATTTGTCTGTTTATTTGACCCTAAAGACACTCAGGGGGCTAAAGCACCATATTAACAAAGCACAATTGCGGTCATTCAGGAAGTGAACAGTGGGAATCACTCACACCCCTTACCACCTGTCCTTAATACACACTTTTGAGCAGTGAGTTCCAGATCCCCCACCACCCTCTGGGTGAAAAAATTACTTCTCAACTCCCCTCCAATCCTTCTGTCAATTATTTTAAATCTATGTCCCCTGTTTATTGACCTCTCTGCTAATGGAAACAGGTCCTTCCTATCCACTTCATCTAGGCTGTTCATAATTTATACAGCTCAATTAAATCTCTTCTCAGCCTCCTCTGTTCCAAAGAAAACAATCCCGGCTTTTCCTCATAGCTAAAGTTCTCCATTCCTGGCAATAACCGTGTAAATCTCCTTTGTACCCTCTCAAGTGCGATCACATTCTTTCTGTAATGCGATAACCAGAACTGTACACAGTACTCTATCCGTGGTCTAACTAGTGTCTTACACAGTTCTAATATAGGTCCCCTGCTCTTATATTTTAGGCCCCAGCTAATGAAAGAAAGTAAAAGCAAAATACTGCGGATGCTGGAAATCTGAAACAAAAACAAGAAATGCTGGAATCACTCAGCAGGTCTGGCAGCATCTGTGGAAAGAGAAGCAGAGTTAAAGTTTCGGGTCAGTGACCCTTCTTCAGAACTGTCCCCTGTTTATTGACCTCTCTGCTGATGGAAACAGGTCCTTCCTATCCACTTCATCTAGGCTGTTCATAATTTATACAGCTCAATTAAATCTCTTCTCAGCCTCCTCTGTTCCAAAGAAAACAATCCCGGCTTTTCCTCATAGTTCCAGTTCCGAAGAAGGGTCACTGACCCGAAACGTTAACTCTGCTTCTCTTTCCACAGATGCTGCCAGACCTGCTGAGTGATTCCAGCATTTCTTGTTTTTGTAATGAAAGAAAGTATCTCATATGCTGTCTTAACCACCTTTTCTACCCGTTCTGTTCCTGTACACTTCGGATAATCCTACCATTTACTGTGTATTCCCTTGATTTGTTTCTCCTCCCCAAAAGCAAAACCTCACACTTCTCTGGAATGAACTCTATCTGCCATTTTTCTGCCCATCTGACTAGTCCATTGATATCTTCCTGCAGTCTATAACTTTCTTCCTCATTATCAACAATGTGGCCAATTTTCATATCATCTGCAAACTTCTTAATCATGCACCCTACATTTAAGTCTATATCACTGATATACACCATGAACTGCAAGGCACCCAGTACTGAGCCCTATGGAGCCCCAGTGGAAACAGCCATCCAGTCACAGAAACACTCATCAACCATTGCCCTTTGCATCCTGTCACTGAGTCAATTTGCCACTTTCCCTTGGATCCCATGAGCTTTTAATTTTCTGACCATTCTGCCATGTGGGACCTAGTCAAAGGCCTTGCCAAAATCGATGTAGTCTAAATCAAACATGCTAGCCTCATCGACCCTCCTTGTTACCTCTTCAAAAAAAAGGCAGATACGACCTTCCCTTAACAAATCCATCCTGCCTGTCCTTGATTAATCTGTGCCTTTCTAAATGATGATTAATACCATCTCGCAGAATTTTTTCCCAATAATTTGCCTACCACCATGCCCAGGCTGGCTGGCCTGTAATTACTCAGGGTACCCCTTCCTCCCTTTTTAAACAATGATAGCAGTCCTTCAGTCCTCCGGCACTATGCCTGTATCTAGAAAGAATTGGAGAATGATGGCCTGAGCTTCCACTATTTTCCCTTGCTTCCCTTAGCAGCCTGGGATACATATCATCCGCAAATTGCGGCGGCATACTCTCATCTCGCCAGCCCGCCCGCGCGGAGCGGCCGTTGCTGCGCCACAGCGATATATCGTGCGGGGGCTCATTTAAATGGAGGGGGTGGAGTGGCCACCCCCGATGACGTAGAGGGGGCGGCTGCTCCATCCCAGGCATTGGCATCCTGCGCCACCGTGCAGGTGCCATTTTTAAATGGGCTTCAAGCCCCCCAAAAAAATCTTTTATTCAGACCCCGACCTTCCCCCCCCCAACCTTTCATAACTTTAACCCTCAACCCCTTCCTACCATCACCCCCACCAATCCAAAGAGTTTTCCTTGCTACCCACTGACCTGAAAATTTCACTCCTCCCCCCCCTCCCCATCAGTGTGACACCTCAGAACTCTGAACGGAGTTCCGAAAGTGTGGAGGTTTCGGCCAGTGGCTGGAATATCAGCATGGGAAAGCCATTACTACCAGGTAAGTCATTAGATCAAATATATTCCCCGAAAGAAAATCACGGCGGGCTCATAAAATTCAGCCCAATCTTTGTGTTTTGCCTTATCCTACTCTTTATCCTCTTTGACATCCAGGGCGGTCTAGATTTGAAGTCTCACCCTTTTTCTTTCTGGAAATATATTTGTTCTAAACCCTCTTCAGCTCTCCTTGAATGCCTCCCACTGCTCTGACACTGAATTATCTTGATGGAGCTGTTTTTAGTCCACTTTTGCCAAATCATACAGTCGTAGAGTTATACAGCACAGAAACAGGCCCTTCGGCCCATCCTGTCCATGCCGGCCATCAAGCATCTATCTATTCTAATCCCATTTTCCAGCACTTGGCCCATAGCCTTGTATGCTATGGTGTTTCAAGTGCTCATCTAAATACTTCTTAAATGTTGTGAGGGTTCCTGCCTCTACCACCCCTTCAGGAAGTGTGTTCCAGATTCCAACCACCCTCTAGGTGAAAAGTTTTTTCC
Organism: Heterodontus francisci; assembly: GCF_036365525.1. Classification (NCBI taxonomy): domain Eukaryota; kingdom Metazoa; phylum Chordata; class Chondrichthyes; order Heterodontiformes; family Heterodontidae; genus Heterodontus; species Heterodontus francisci. The sequence continues at coordinate 136,857,409 of NC_090374.1, read as the reverse complement.
TCAAATCCCCTCTAAACCTCCTGCCCCTTACCTTAAATCTATGCTCCCTGGTTATTAACACTTCTGCTAAGGGAAAAAGTTTCTTCCTATTTATGCCCCTCATAATTTTACATATCTCAATCAGGTCCCCCCTCAGCCTTCTCTGCTCGAAGGGAAACAACCTTAGCCAACCCAGTCTCTCTTCATACCTGAAATGCTCCAGCTCAGGCAACATCCTCGTGAATCTCCTCTGCACCCTCTCCAGTACAATCACATCCTTCCTATAGTGTGGCAACCAGAACTGTACACAGTACTCCAGCTGTGGTCTAACTAGCGTTTTATACAGCACCATCATAACTTCCCTGCTCTTATATTCTATGCCTCGGCTAATAAAGGCAAGTATCCCATATGCCTTCCTAACCACCTTATCTACCTGTGCTGCTGCCTTCAGTGATCTATGGACAAGTACACCAAGGACCCTCTGACCCTCTGTACTTCCTAGGGTTCTACCACCCATTGTATATTCACTTGCCTTGTTAGTCTTCCCAAAATACATCACCTCACACTTCTCAGGATTAAATTACATCTCAATTTCAGTAAAAATGGCAATAAAAACAGAAAGGGCTGGAAATACTCAGCAGATCTGGCACCATCTGTGGAGAGAGAAGTAGAGTTAACATTTCCATTAACTCTGCTTTTCTCTCCACAGATGCTGCCAGACCTGCTGAGTATTTCCAGCATTTCTTGATCTACTTAACCCTTAGAGAAGAATTTATTGCAGGACTGGAGCACCCCATGAAATGTGCATTTGCTTCTTCCACCTGCCATTATTACTTTTGATGACATCTTGTGCCTGCTGAACGCTATCCTCGATTTTTGATCAGTTTAACGCCATGCCGTGTGTGCTTTTAAGAGATTCCCAGCCAGAAGCCAGTCTGATTGACAGGCTTGGCTGCCTTTTGGGTTCTCTAGAAAATTAAGAAAGTTAATTAGGTTTTATGGCTGTCGGGGGTAGAGATTGTGGTGGGGATGATGGGGGTGGGTGGGGTGGTTACAATATGGTTGAGAGCACTGGGAAGATTGCAGGAGGTCAGGAAGATCGGAGAAATGGGGAGAACAGGGGTTCTAGATGTGGCGGGCGGGGGGGGCGGGGAGGAGGTCAGCAATCACTGGGAGGTGTTGTGATGGGCGTTATTGGGGGGGTGATCTTGGGTGTGGGGAAAGAGGGGGTTATGCTTGTTGGGCCTGGGAAACACTCCTGCTCCTCCTGACACGCAAGTTCTGCTGTAAGTGCACTTACTGCATAGTTGCGGTCCTTCAAGTCTCTTTTTACCTGCCGTGTTTCCCAAGCAATTAAGAAGGCAAATGTTATGTTAGCCTTCATCGCAAGAGGATTTGAGTACAGGAGTAGTGAAGTCTTGTTTCAATTGTATAGAACCTTGGTTAGACTGCACCTGGAGTATTGTTTACAGTTTTGATCCCCTTACCTTAGGAAAGATATTATTGCCATAGAGGGAGTGCAACTAAGGTTCACCAGACTTGTTCCCGGGATGGCAGGACTGTCCTATAAAGAGAGATTGGAAAAACTGGGCCTGTATTCTCTAGAGTTTCAAAGAATGAGAGGTGATCTAATTGAAACCTGCAAAATACTTAAAGGAATAGACAGGGTAGATGCAGCTAAGATGTTTCCCCTGGTTGGAAAGTCTAGAACCAGGGGACACAATTTCAAAATAAGGGGGAAGCCACTTAGGACAGAGATGAGGAGAAATTTCTTTACTCAGAGGGTTGTGAATCTTCGGAATTCTCTACCCCAGAGGGCTGTGGAAACTCAGTCATTGAATATGTGTAAAGCAGAAATTGACAGATTTCTAAATACATGGGTCGGGGGGGAGGGAGATGGTCATCGAACCATGGATTGGGGCAAATTAGTTTGGGGTCCAGGTTGGGGGTTGGGACGCGAACACTTCTCGCCTCCCTTCTCGCCACCTTGTTTCCTAAGCCCTGGGAAACCCGGCCTGCAGCTGTTAAATCTGAATGGCCGTTAAAATTTGAGGCATGCAACCTCATTAACTATTTCATTAATGGACCTGCCTCTGGAGAGTAGGTCAGTCACCCAGCAGCCCCAACCAGCTTCCGTTAAAAATGGAAGTGGGCACATTGGTGGCAGATTGAAGTTAGGCTGTGGATTTTTTGAGTGTTAACCTACCCTCTGCTCCTCTCCCACCTGTTGAGGGAGCGATAAAATTATCCCTCCCTGGTTTTCACACCATTGCAGATTCACTAAACATATTAATAAAAGCAGAATACTGTAGACGATGAAAATCTGAAATAAAAACAGAAAATGTTGGAAATACTCAGCAGGTCTGACAGCATTTGTGGAGAGAGAAACAGAGTTAACATTTCAGGTCGATGACTCTTCAGCAAAACCAAATATGTTAATTGACTAGGAAATATATTGCACATAAACCGATGAATAATAGCAAGCGAAATCTTGCAATTTAGTTTTGACCTGCACGATATATAATGATAGATCATTCCTTTTCCTAAAGAAATTACAGCGAATACATGAAAGCAAAAAGGTTTAGTGCTGTCCAGTGTCCAAAGACTGAAGGATTTATACCTGATTTATTCAGTGGTCTAATTTTCCCTTTCTTATTTAGTTATAATAAAGATGGAATAAACAGCTCCATGACAGAATTGCCCAGATTTTGTTGTGAGCAGCGAAGGGATGGCTTTTGCCATTCACTCGCGCACAGGCTTTTAGCGGGCTTATCAGCATGGATTTCCAATCTTCAGGGGCCATTTGAATTCAGCACAGGTGATCTGTGACATCAGTGACTGGGATAAGCAGCAGGGAAGCTGTTCAGCCAATCAGGTTTAAGAATCCTCAAATACGGCAAAGGTGGAAGAAAAAAAATCAAGAAATATAAATTGCATTTAAATCATTGTACAGGAAGCAGAATGAAGATTGGGTCATACACATGGGATTAAGGGAAAGACATGAAACAGCAAAGTACAAAAACAGAATAAAAAGTTATTATAATTTTTTCTTTTAAATCTGTGCGGCGGCTCATTTAAATAGTCGGGGCATCCCGCCCCCGCCCCCGCCCCCTCAGTCACGTGGAGGGGGCGTATGTCCGTCCCCAGCAATGGTGTCAGCGGCTTGTGTGCAGGCGCTGCTGTCATTTTTAAAGGGTAAGCAGCCCTGCTAGCTTATTTAAATATTTAAAGAAATAAACACAAAAATTAAATAAGTACATTTCTTTTGTCCCTTTCTCACCCCCCCCCCCCATAACCATTATGATAACTATTTGCCCTTTCCCCCTCAAAACACTGACCTTTTACAAGTGACCTTCCCCCCTTTGCAAACTGCACAAAGTTCAAGGTTCAACCCTTCCCACCATCCCCTACACCCATTACATGTATTTGACCCCATCCCCCCCATCGTGGCAGGCCCTCAAGATCTACGGTAACTATATGTAAATTCATTAATTTTATTGCTTAGAATATGTAAATTGCAGTCCCGTCACCCAGCGGCGGGGGGGCCGCCACAGAGTCTCGCCACTGCCGGCAGTAACGTGCCGGGCCCTGCCGGTGTCGAGGCCTGTGGCATGCCCCATCTGGAGCCATCTTCAGGCACCTCCCCATCATGGAACCCGACGTCGGGGGCTTCTTAAAATCCAGCCCAGGAGAACACAAGGTTAAGACCAAAGTATGCAAAGAAAAGGAAACAAAGGCCATATTTTACACTCCCCCCCGCCACCCCGAGCGGGCCGGAAGGCGGGGAGCGTAAAATAGAGTGGAAGGCGGGTGTGTGCCATTTCCGTCACCTGCACCCCCCCCCGGTGCTATTTTACCAGTAGCAGGGGTGGTGGCAAATGGCCCACCCATCCCAATTAATTGCCACTTAAGTGCCTCCTCCCACCATTGCCAGTATATTGCCAGCAACAGACAGGCACTTCAGCACCTGAGGAGGCCGCCCAGTAATACCTGTAATTGCGGGGGGGTGGGTAGGAGGTGCAGACAGTGTGATCTGAGATTGTATAAGCTGTGTCTCAGTTGGTAGCACTCCTCCCTCTGAGTCATAAAGTTCTGGGTTCAAATCCCACTCCAGAGCTTGATCATAAAAAGCAAGGTTGACAGTACAGTACTGAGGGAGTACTAGAGGCAGTATATTTTGGATGAGATATTAAACTGAGACTCCATCTGTTGGGTAGATGCCAAAGGTCCCAGGCCACTATCTTGAAGAAAAGCAGTGCATTTATCTCCAGTGTCCTAACCAATGTTTATCCCTCAATCAACATCATAAAAACAGATTATCTGGTCATTATCACATTGCTGTTTGTAAGAGTTTGCTCTGTGCATACTGGCTGCTGCATTACCTGCATTACAACAGTGACTACACTTCAAGAAGTATTTCATTGGCTGCAAAGTGCTTTGAGACGTTGGGTGGTCATGAAAGGTGCTATATAAATGCATGTCTTTTTTAACTCAAAGTGAGTCCAGATCTGCCTAATCGAAAGATGAGGTGCTGTTCCTCGAGCTTGCATTGAGCCCCATTGCAGATTGGGTGACTGCTTTGCGGAACACCTCCGTTCAATGCGCATTACCTCGAGCTTCCAGTGGCCTGCCATTTTAATTCTCCACCTTGCTCCCACTCTCACCTTTCTGTCCTCAGCCTACTGCAGTGTTCCAATGAAGCTCAACACAAGCTTGAGGAACAGCACCTCATCTTTGAGTTCAACAATTTCGGACTGTAATCTGTATTTCCAGTGTAATGATAAGATGAGGAGGGAGTTGAAGGGCTCCCCTCTTTGCCCTCTCCTTGTTTGACTACAGATTTATTTCTTCTTTTTAAGTGGATACACTTGCCAACTCAGTGAGTGTTTAACTGTTTATGCACTATCATAAAAGAGCCAATCGGACCGGTTATCGCAAGCAGGTTATCGCAAGCAGGGCGGCACAGTGGCGCAGTGGTTAGCACTGTAGCCTCACAGCTCCAGCGACCCGGGTTCAGTTCTGGGTACTGCCTGTGTGGAGTTTGCAAGTTCTCCCTGTGTCTGCGTGGGTTTCCTCCGGGTGCTCTGGTTTCCTCCCACATGCCAAAGACTTGCAGGTTGGAAGGTAAGTTGGCCATTTAGCAATTGCCCCTAGTATAGGTAGGTGGTAGGGAAATATAGAGACAGGTGGGGATGTGGTAGGAATATGGAATTAGTGTAAGGTTAGTATAAATGGGTGGTTGATGGTCAGCACAGACTCGGTGGGCCGAAGGGCCTGTTTCAGTGCTGTATCTCTAAACTAAAGTTTAACAAAAAAAAGAGGTGAGCTTTATTGTATTTAAACCGAGAGCTGCTTATTGAAATTCACAGACCTGTTCAATAGTTCCAGTTACTTTTTTTTTTGCTAAAGTTTATCCACTTTGTTCACATTTGATTGGTTTAATGGTTTGTTTTTCTCTCAGCTGTGGCTGTGTTAATGGAGATTCTGCTGTGTTTGGGGGTTTCTTGCGCTTTTTTTCTCTCTTCACTCTCGAACTTTGTTTTTTTTCAGTTCGCATGCTTTTCAGGGTTTTCCCCCCTTGTTTTCTCTCGCTCACATGGAGCCTTTAGAAAATTGATTTTTTTAAGCCCTTCAGAGGGATTTCTCGATCGTCGGCACAACGATTTACCTGATCGCTTGCTTTTCAGCCATGCATCTGTTCTCTGAAGCTTTTCTCAGGTCTGTAGTTTATTTAACTCTTTTCAGGAACTTGTTTTAAAGTTTCTTCTCTTCTTGGTGTAGGACTTCAATCTCAGTGCTGTTCACCATCTTCTATATTTGGTTCTTTATGCTGCCACAGTATAGAATCTAGCCAGAGAGGTTCTTAGACTGTACAGTTTAAACAGTAATCTTTATTATATAGTAATTATATATACTCCACACTAGCTCGTGTGTCTCCTTCAAAAGCCATGCTATAACTGTTCTCGAGTCTATCCAACAGGATCTCTTACCTCATCCTGGTGGGCGTTACATTCTGTCAAGATTAACCCTTTGGTACCCTTATACTACAGAGCTGCTCCAAATGCAGGTGGTGAGAAAAGGCTCATGCCTTCTCCTCCCCATGTAGAGTGAGGAGTGAGGGTGATGTAGAGGGAGCAAATGCAGCTGTCCCCTTGCCTCCTCTGGGAATGCTACTTCACCACCTCCTGAGTCAATGACTCAGCACCATGACCCCACCTTCTCGACAAAGTCTAGTAAACAACCTACAAAAGCAGAATACTGTGGTGCAGATGCTGGAACTCTGAAATAAAAACAGAAAATACTGGAAATACTCAGCAGGTCAAGCAGCATCTGTGGCGAGAGAAACAGAATTAAAATATTTCCAGCATTTTCTGTTTTGAGTCCAGTAAACAATTGGTTGACTGATGATTTGGGGAACCAAGGAGAGCCAAAATGGTGGGCAGGCAGGACATTATGTGCCAAGCGGGGCAGAAGGAAACCAAGCAGTGAAGAGGCAGAGGACACAGACTTCATAGGCCTGCCCCTTAGATGACAGTATAATAAAAGCAAAATACTGCAGATGCTGGAAAATGTGAAATAAAAACAGAAAGTGCTGGAAATACTCAGCAGGCCAGGCAGCATCTGTGGAGAGGGAAGCAGAGTTAACGTTTCAGGTCTGTGACCTTTCATCAGAACTGGCAAAGGTTAGAAATGTAATCGGTTTTAAGCAAGTAAAGTGGGGGTGGTGGGGTGGGGGGGGGGGGGGGGTGGAGGGAAACAGAACAAAAGGGAAGGCATGTGATAGGACAGAGGACAGAGAGATTAACTGACAAGGAGGTCATGTGGCAAAGGCAAAGAGAGTGTGCTAATGGTGTGGTGAAAGACAAAGCATTAGTGCAGAGAGAGTGTTAATGACAGAATAATGGAACAGCCCTGGCCAAAAGCACAAACATGAAAAGACAGGCACATGGTAAAAAAAAATAAAACAAAATGAAATAATAATAAAAAGGGGACAGTCATGCTCTGAAATTATTGAACTCAATGTTTAGTCCAGAAGGCTGTAGAGTGCCTAATTGGAAAATGAGGTGCTGTTCCTCGAGCTTACATTGATGTTCACTGGAACACTGCAGCAGGCCAAGGACAGACACATGAGCATGAGAGCAGGGGGAGTGTTGAAATGGCAAGCAAACGGAAGCTCAGAGTCATGCTTGTGGACTGAGCGGAGATGTTCTGCAAAGCGGTCACTCAATCTGTGTTTGGTCTCCCCAATGTAGAGGCGACCACATTGTGAGAAGTACAAGTAAATCGCTGCTTCACCTGGAAGGAATGTTTGGTGCACTGGATAGTGAGGAGAGAGGAGGTATAAGGGCAGGTATTACACCTCCTGTGATTGCATGGGAAGGTGCCGTGGGAAGGGGCTGAGGTGTTGGGGGTAATGGAGGAGTGGACCAGGGTGTTATGGAGGGAACAATCCTTTTGGAATGCTGACAGGAGAGCGGAGTGGAAGCTGTGTTTAGTAGTAGCAGCACACTGGAGGTGGCGGAAATGGCAGTGGATGATCCTTTGGATGTGTAGGCTGGTGGGGTAGAAAGTGAGGATAAAGGGAATCCTGTTGAGGTTGTGGGAGGGAGGGGAAGGGGTGAGGGCAGAAGTGCGGGAAATGGGTCAGACACAGTGAAGGGGAATCCTCGGTTGAGGAAAAAGGAAGACAAATCAGAAGCGCTGTTGTGGAAGGTTGCATCATCAGAATGGATGCGCCGGCGACGGAGAAATTGGGAGAATGGAATGGAGTCCTTTCAGGAAACAGGGTGTCAGGAAGTGCATTCAAGGCAGCTGTGGGAGTTGGTGGGCTTATATTGGATATTAGTGGACTGTCTATTCCCAAAGATTAACTAGTACAACAGCATTGGTCCCAATCCAAGTGGCAGACACTGCTAACTCTCAGGATGGCAGCACTTCACAGGCTTCCCCCACCCCACCCCCTTCTTCTTTCTTCTTCATCTTCTTTGGCCTCCTTGTCCCGAGAGACACTGGGTAAGGGCATGGAGGTGGTCAGTGATTTGTGAAGCGGCACCTGGAGTGGCTATAAAGGCCAATTGTAGAGTGACAGACTCTTCCACAGGCACTGCAGATAAAATTGGTTGTCGGGGCTGTTACACAGTTGGCTCTCTCCTTGCACTTTTGTCTTTTTTCCTGCCAACTGCTAAGTCTCTTCGATTCCCATGCAGCACCCCCATTTAGCTGAAAGGCTCGTCTTGGCACTAGTGGGAAACACAGTGCCTCGAAGAAATAGAGAAGTGTCTGCTGGCTGAGTCCACCTTGTTACTTCTCACCTTGATGCAGTGTTTTGCGCTGTCATAAATGAGGAATCAGTTTACTTTTAGTTATGATTGAATTGCAAACTCTGACTGGTTTATGTTTCCCCTCTGACAGTCCCACTGACATTTTTCGTACAATCTCTGCAAACTGCTCAATGATCTGTTTGAAGTCTGATGCAATCTTGTTTGTTCAACCTTAACTTTTCCCTGGGCAAACATTTAAACAGCATTTATAGGAAAATGTTTTTTGAAGTCGCAAGACTTTTTAAATTTGTTAATCAACTGCTTCTGCATCACTCATGCTGGCCTTTTGACAATAGTCAAATCTTAGTAAGGTAGAATGTTTACCTATTGCACCAAATATCAGAACAATGACAACACACAAGTGAACTATCAGCAATAGAGAAAGGGTGTGGGCCTCACCATCTGAGTTTTTTTGTTTAGAGGTTTCTTTTAAGGTTCCTTGCTAATTGAAGCCAGTTTGCTGAATACAAGTTCAATGTCACAACATTTTTTTTTAACATTGTTTGGTCTGTCCAACTTTTCAAACACACTTCCACAGAAAAGGTCCACATGGATGATTGACAGTTTCTGATGCTATTAATATCAATTCACTGCTGGTGGTGGGCAGAGGGGAGGAAATTGGGAGCAATTGGTTGCTGAACACTTGCATTAGGAGCAGCACTGACGGCCACTGCAGCTTCGAGTATTCAGCACCTCTTGGTCCCAGGATGTCCAGGTTGGGATCCTCTGGCTATTAAACTAAAACTAGAAATGAAGGCTAAAGCATGAGACCTTCAACAAAACACTCCACATAGGGGTAGGCGGTGGCGTAGTGGTATTATCACTGGACTAGTAACCCAGAGACCCAGGGTATTCCTCTGGGGACATGGGTTCGAATCCCAGACACAGCAGAAGGTGGAATTTGAACTTAATAAAAATCTGGAATTAAAACTGGTCTAATGATGGCCATGAAACCATTGTTGTAAAAACCCATCTGGTTCACTAAAGTCCTTCAGGCAAGGAAATCTGCTGTCCTTACCTGGTCTGGCCTACATGTGACTCCAGACCCACAGCAATGTGGTTAACTCTTACATGCCCTCTGAAATGGCCTAGCAAGCCACTCAGTTGTAGCTAACAGCTACAAAGTCTATAAAAAGGAATGAAACTGGACGGACCACCCGGCATCGACCTAGGCAACGGAAACGACTACGGCAAACCCAGCCCTGTCGACCCTGCAAAGTCCTCCTTACTAATATCTGGGGGCTTGTGCCAAAGTTGGGAGAGCTGTCCCACAGACTAGTCAAGCAACAGCCTGACATAGTCGTACTCACGGAATCATACCTAACAGACAATATCCCAGACACTGCCATCACCATCCCCGGGTACGTCCTGTCCCACCGGCAGGACAGACCCAGCAGAGGTGGTGGCACAGTGGTATACAGTAGGGAGGGAGTTGCCCTGGGAGTCCTCAACATCGACTCCGGACCTCATGAAGTCTCATGGCATCAGGTCAAATATGGGCAAGGTAACCTCCTACTGATTACCACCTACCGCCCTCCCTCAGCTGATGACTCAGTACTCCTCCATGTTGAACAGCACTTGGAGGAAGCACTGAGGGTGGCAAGGGCACAAAATGTACTCTGGGTGGGGGACTACAATGTCCATCACCATGAGTGGCTCGGTAGCACCACTACTGACCGAGCTGGCCGAATCCTAAAGGATATGGCTGCTAGACTGGGTCTGAGGCAGGTGGTGGGGGAACCAACACGAAGGAACAACATACTTGACCTCGTCCTCACCAATCTGCCTGCCGCAGATGCATCTGTCCATGACAGTATTGGTAGGAGTGACCACCGCACAGTCCTTGTGGAGACGAAGTCCCACCTTCACATTGAGGATACCGTCCATCGTGTTGTGTGGCACTATCACCGTGCTGAATGGGATAGATTTCGAATGGATCTAGCAATGCAAAACTGGGCATCCATGAGGCGCTGTGGGCCATCAGCAGCAGCAGAATTGTACTCAACCACAATCTGTAACCTCATGGCCCGGCATATCCCCCACTCTACCATTACCATCAAGCCAGGAGACCAACCCTGGTTCAATGAAGAGTGCAGGAGGGCATGCCAGGAGCAGCACCAGGCATACCTCAAAATGAGGTGTCAACCTGGTGAAGCTACAACCCAGGACTACTTGCATGCCAAACTGCGTAAGCAGCATGCGATAGACAGAGCTAAGCGATCCCATAACCAACGGATCAGATCTAAGCTCTGCAGTCCTGCCACATCCAGCCATGAATGGTGGTGAACAATTAAACAACTAACTGGAGGAGGTGGCTCCACAAATATCCCCATCCTCAATGATGGGGGAGCCCAGCACATCAGTGCGAAAGATAAGGCTGAAGCATTTACAACAATCTTCAGCCAGAAGTGCCGAGTTGATGATCCATCTCGGCCTCCTCCTGAAGTCCCCAGCATCACAGATGCCAAACTTCAGCCAATCCGATTCACTCCACGTGATATTAAGAAACGACTGAAGGCACTGGATACTGCAAAAGCTATGGGGCCTGATAACATTCCAGCAATAGTACTGAAGACCTGTGCTCCAGAACTTGCCACGCCCCGAGCCAAGCTGTTCCAGTACAGCTACAACACTGGCATCTACCCTGCAATGTGGAAAATTGCCCAGGTATGTACACAAAAAGCAGGACAAATCCAACCCGGCCAACTACCGCCCCATCAGCCTACTCTCAATCGTCAGTAAAGTGATGGAAGGTGTCATCAACAGTGCCATCAAGCGGCACTTGCTCAGCAATAACCTGCTCAGTGATGCTCAGTTTGGGTTCCGCCAGGGCCACTCAGCTCCTGACCTCATTACAGCCTTGGTTCAAACATGGACAAAAGAGCTGAACTCAAGAGATGAGGTGAGAGTGACTGCCCTTGACATCAAGGCAGCATTTGACCGAGTATGGCATCAAGGAGTCCTAGCAAACTGAGGTCAAAGGGAATCAGGGGGAAAACCCTCCGCTGGCTGGAGTCATACCTAGTGCAAAGGAAGATGGTTGTGGTTGTCGGAGGTCAATCATCTGTGCTCCAGGACATCGCTGCAGGAGTACCTCAGGGTAGTGTCCTAGGCCCAACCATCTTCAGCTGCTTCATCAATGACCTTCCTTCAATCATAAGGTCAGAAGTGGGGATGTTTGCTGATGATTGCACAATGTTCAGCACCATTCGCGACTCCTCAGATACTGAAGCAGTCTGTGTAGAAATGCAGCAAGACCTGGACAATATCCAGGCTTGGGCTGATAAGTGGCAAGTAACATTCGCGCCACACAAATGCCAGGCAATGAGCATCTCCAACAAGAGAGAATCTAACCATCTCTCCTTGACATTCAACGGCATTACCATCGCTGAATCCCCCACTATCAACATCCTAGGGGCTACCATTGACCGAAAACTGAACTGGAGTAGCCATATAAATACCGTGGCTATAAGAGCAGGTCAGAGGCTAGGAATCCTGAGGCGAGTAACTCACCTCCTGACTCCCCAAAGCCTGTCCACTATCTACAAGGCACAAGTCATGAGTGTGATGGAATACTCTCCACGTGCCTGAATGGGTGCAGCTCCAACAACACTGAAGAAGCTCAACACCATCCAGGACAAAGCAGCCCGCTTGATTGGCAAACCATCTACAAACATTCACTCCCTCCACCACTGACGCACAGTGGCAGCAGTGTGTACCATCTACAAGATGCACTGCAGCAATGCACCAAGGCTCCTTCGACAGCACCTTCCAAACCCACGACCTCTACCAACTAGAAGGACAAGGGCAGCAAATACATGGGAACACCACCACCTGCAAGTTCCCCTCCAAGTCACACGCCATCCTGACTTGGAACTATATCGCCGTTCCTTCACTGTCACTGGGTCAAAATCCTGGAACTCCCTTCCTAACAGCACTGTGGGTATACCTACCCCACATGGACTGCAGCGGTTCAAGAAGGCAGCTCACCACCACCTTCTCAAGGGCAATTAGGGATGGGCAATAAATGCTGGCCTCACCAGTGGCGCCCACATCCCGTGAATGAATTAAAAAAATAAATAAATAAATACCATAATCCAAGGTCAGGCTTTTAATTTTACAACTTAGATCCCACAATAATTAATTGATTGTATTCATTTACTACAAGATATTTTACTAAGGAATACTTATTGTAATTGATAAAGTAAGATTTGTCAGCTGACAAGCTGTTTCTGTAAACTAAACCAAATGACAGTCAGCAAGTCTGGAAGGTACCAAATGATGTTCTACCTTGGCTAGAGCTGTCACCTTTCTTTCCCGGGGGCGCAAATCCTCAAATAAGCTGCTGTCTTTAAAAAAAGATATAGTCAGGTTGGCTCGGTTGATCATATTGGGCTGAAGGACAGTTACAGAATAAAACATAAGAGGGGACTTCATGATCCAAAGGCCCTCTATCTAACTAACAGAGTGTTATTTCCTTCACACATTAAGCCCCAGTTCTTTGACCTATCCAGTTGGACAGAGTATCACTTCCCTTATCACCCACCTACACTCCTTACCTTGTAAAGGTTGTGTTTGTCTGTAAGTTTACACAAACAGCCGATTCTCTTGGCTGTAGTGCTTCTTGCATTAATTAGGACTGAAACTGGTTAGTTAAAATGCCTGGCATTGCTATTTGTCACGATCAGGTGAGGAGGGGTTGAAGGGCTCCCGTCTTGTCCCTTTCTTTGTTTGACCGCAACAGAGTTTATTTATTTTTTAAAGTGATAGTGCTTGCCAATTCAGTGAGTGTTTAACTACTTACCTACTATGATCATAAAAGAACTGATTGAACAGGTTTTCTTGTGATTAACAAAGAAAGAGGGTAGCTTTATTATACTTAAACCGATCTAAGTAATATAATAAACTATGCTCCAACTTTCACACATACACACACAAATAGGTTACAGAGTGGGGATTGATAGATTGGTCAGATTAGAGTCTGAAACAATATAAAGGGGTGGTGTTTGGTGGCTCAGTTAGCTTCCAACTGAATTCGGTGGTCCTGAAGCTTCCGGCTTGTAGATGTGGACAGCTGATTCAGTGGTCTCTGTCTGATGCAGTGATGGACTTAGGTGGTTACAGCCAGCAGGCAGGATTTGAAACTTGCAAGGTGGACTGGAGAGAGAGAGGGACCCCCACTTTGGTCTTGTCTGATCAGTGTTCAGTTGCTTGTCTGGCTGACGAGAAAGAAAAGCCAGCTTAAAATACACAGATGGTGGGCCATTCAGTGTGTATTTCCTCTTGCAACTTAATTAGTTCATGTCTAGGAATTCCCTTCTCTCAATCAGAGTGCCATTGTTCAAGAGATTGCCTTTGAGTGGTTAATTTCCACCAGCTTAATGTCCCATAATAAAAACAGAAAGTGCTGGAAAAACTCAGCAGGTCTGGCAGCATCTGTGGAGAGATAAGAGTTAACTTTTCAGGTCAGTGACCCTTCATCGCTTGCAGACATCAAAACATCACAAACATGTTACAGGCTCCTGCTTACTTATGTAGCTGGAAAGATACCAAAGATGCAGTGCCATCTAGCATCAATTCAGCCTTCTAAGGTCAATGGTCTTAAGTTAGTTTATAGCAAAGGGATTATTAGAATGCTAATTATTGGACATTGCTATAAATTCAGAATTTACTAGCCTTTTTCATCTACATGTATGTTCAATATTAAGTGCAATACCTGTATTCTAAATTTAATTTGCTTGTACGACCGTTTTCGTATTAAATCTGATCCAAAAGCCAATCTTTAAACACCATATGGAGGCCAAGCCCTTCACACAGAAAAAATTGTGTAGTGCACAGTCCACAACAATCCTTACGCTTTGCAATGTATACTGCAGAACACTACCCGATTGGTCCAGGCATCTGAGGCTGGCTTTCAGGACCCAGATAGCCCTGCGGGGATTGCTGCTATGCTGATTATACTGTTCCTGTGCTGCATTCTTGATGATGCAGAATGGCACCCTTAGCCAGGATTTTGGGAAATAGGCCTTGTTCCACAGGACCCATCCCACATTTATGCCCTGGCTGCTAAGTAGATCAGTTATAGCTGAATGATGGGGGAGTAAAAGGGGTCATGGTGCTACCCATTGGCTTGAAAGTGAATTCTGTGAAATCGAATGGAGATTGGACTAGTGGTTCAAGGAATTGGGAAGCTGCAAAACCATCAAGTAAGATTAACCATTGTTACAACCAGGTGAGAAAGGGGTCTAGGGGTTCCTTCTCAGCTTTCACTTGGTCTTACCGTAACACACCATGTTTTTAGTTCCGATGAATGGTCACTGACCCGAAACGTTAACTCTGCTTCTCTTTTCACAGATGCTGCCAGACCTGCTGAGCGGTTCCGGCATTTCTTGTTTTTATTTCAGATTTCCAGCATCCGCGGTATTTTGCTTTTATTTTAATGTTTTTAGCTCCCCCTTGTTGAATCCTTGTTCACTGCTTTCCAATTGTAAGCCAAAGAAACCAACCAAACAGGATTTCTTAGGTTTAAAGAAGAAAGGTTGAACTTTATTAAACTTAAACTCTAATTTGGTTAATGCCCATGGATACGCGACGTGCCCACGCTAACATGCATACGTGATACACACATGTGGATAGCAACAGAAAAGAGAAGAAATAAAGTGGAAAAGTTTGAGGCAATATCTGAAGATGGTTTTGGTCACTGCTCTTCGAGCTTGCTGCAGAGTCCTTGATTGTAGGTAGATCTTACTTTTTGTTGGGGGCCCGGTATTCTTCTTAAACCTTGTTCGATATAGGAGACTTTTTTCTCTCTTGAGGTTCATGTGTCTTCATTGGGTCCAGAGGCTTGTGAGAAAGAAATGGGAGCAGACAGGAGAGGTCTTTTCAGTCCAGGAGCAAACAATCTCTTCTTCAAACTGTCTGTACAATTCAAAAAAACTCAGGTCGCCCAGCAGGTTAGTCATGTGACTAGCTGGTTTGACCACATTGGTTTGTGGATTCAGCCATCTTAGCAGTCATCCTGAAATGTGAGCTTCCTCACCTTCAATGTCTGGTGATCAAAGGCCATTGTGGGTTGAATGTATCAGGAAATGGTCCTTTGTGTCCACAAGCATTGTCTGTTAGTATGTAAATGTTTTTACCAGCCACAGCTGATCTGTTAACAAATAATTTCCTCGCTCCAGCAACCGTTTAAAAATCAATGTTTGTATGACAAAATTAATAAGCCTCATTCTTGGCAGGTGGGGGTCTGCATGACACCATTGACAAGAACATGAAGCTCAGCCTGTACACAGAACACGTTTTGGTCCAGGAAGGAAAATTGAGGCAAAGATCAAGGAACTGGTTGACCAAGACAACATAGAGCCAGTTGAAGGATCAACACCATGCGGGAGCCCTGTTCTGGTAATGCCTAAACAAAATGGTGACATCGGACTCGGTGTTGATATGCGACAGGTGAATGAAGCGGTAGAGAGAAAACATCACCCAATTCCCACCGTGGGTAAAATCTTTCAAGAGTTCCCAACAAACAAGGTATTCTCTAAATTAGACTTGAAATGGGGAAACGACCAGCTGGGCTTCATCCTGCTTCAAGGAAAGTTGCAACTTTTGTCACTCATTGTGGAATTTATTGATACAAGAGATTACTATTTGGCATCAATGCAGCACCAGAGATTTACCAACACAAAATCCATAAAGTGATACAAGGGATCCCAGGAACAGCCAATATCTCACATAACTTCATTATTCATGGAGCCAATAGAGAGGAACATGATGAGAGGCTGAGATTAGTATTAGCTAGACTGTAGTCAGCAGGACATATAGTAAGTGCAGACAAGTGCTTGCTGCGTGTGACAGAGCTAAGGGTCATAGGGCATAAACTCACAAGCAGTGGAATCAATCCTGCCAAAGACAAGATAGAAGCAATAGCAGAGGCATGTGAACCACAAAATGCCAGCAAAGTGAGGGGTTTTCTAGGATTTGAGCTACTGTGCGAGGTATATCCCAAACATCAGTATCCTGGTCAATCCATTGAGAAAGTTAACCAGAAAGAATAAACGGCTCAGATTTGATGAACAACAGAAAGCTACTGCAAAGCTTGACAAGTGCTTGAAACTTGGGATACTATAATCCAAATGCACCAATGAAAATCATTGCAGATGCTAGTCAAGTACAATTAGGAGCAGTGCTGGTGCAAATGCATGCTCAAGGCCCGAGAATCATTGCTTATGCAAGCAAATCTCTCCACATCTGGTAAGAGAAGATATTCTCAGATGGAGAAAGATTTGGAGCAGTTTGCCACCCATTCCACCAGAGCCAGTACGCAGCACACCATTACCGGCTGAACCATGGGAGGATGTAGCAATTGCCTTCTTAGGTCCATTTCCATCAGGAGAGTCCATACTAGTAGTGATTAACTATTACAGCTGTTATGAGTATCTAGTAATGAAGTCTACAACAGCAGAGAAAACAGTGCTTGCATTGACTGAAATATTTGCAAGGCACAGTCCATCAGTAATTCTGTATTCAGACAATGGGCCACAATTCATTTCACAGATTACATGCAAGTTGTAGGCGATCATAATAGAGCAACCCCAAAATAGCCACAGGCAAATGGGAAAGCGGAACAAAATCATTCTTGAGAAATAGATGAGGATTGCTCAGGCTGAGGGTAAAGACTGGAAGGAGATGATGCCATACGTGGCCATGTATAGAGCAAGTACACACACTATGATTCCAAAGAACCCAGCTGAGTTGTTATTTAGATACAAAATACAAACCAAGATGCTAGAGCCGAGAGACATCTGAGTTGATCAGAACATTAGCGATCTTGATGCTGAGAAAAAAGGTGCTGCAAGTTTCATGCAGACCACAGAAGAGAGTTAGACAGTCTGATGTGATATCAGGTGATGAAGTATTGCTGAGACGAGAGAGTGCGAGTAAGATGGTTACACCATATTACCCCAAGCCATATGCGGTTATTGCCGAGGGAAATAGTGAGATTGTGCAATCACCAGAAGGAGTACTTTATGACAAAAAAAAATCATGTATCACAAGGTACCATGGTGGCAAAGACAGCAGCAGGTGAACCAGATGCATGAGCTGGGGCAAAGCTGACACCCAGCAATTCAGAGGTCCAAGCCAGTGATGCTGATGGCAGACAGACACCTTGCTATCCAGAGGGAGAAACCTCTGTTGCAGAGGGGGAAATTATACTTCTTAAATCAGGCTTGGTGACCAGAATCCCTGAGACAACAGGCAGACCACGGCACAAGAGCAGACCAAAGTGATAAAGATTTTGTGTGCGATTTATTGGCGGAACATGAAATTGAATATCAGTATGGAGCAATAATGGCTGCTTTAAGACAATGTGAATTTAAGTTGAAAATCAGCAAATCTTGACACAAAGCATGTGCCTAGATGTGAATTTTTGTGATGTAATTCATTTTAAAATAAAAGGGCACAGGCAGAATACTCCTTGAAAACAAATGTGTTGAAAGTGAAATACTGAACAAAATGCTGAAACTGTATTGGAGTGTGAAATAAAAGCAAGAAATGCTGGAAATACTCAGCAGGTCTGGCAGCATCTGTGGCAAGAAGCAGAGTTAATGTTTCAGGTCAGTGACCCATCTTCTTGTGACCTTGCCTGACATTTGCAATTGAAGAAACTCATTTACTGAGAGTTAGGAAAATTAAGTTTGTTTGCAAAAATTTATTGCAGTATTTTTGGTTAGAGATGGAGTTTAAGCTACATATATCAAACAGAAAAATCATGGACATGTTTTGGTTGGATAAGGGAAGTATGTCATGATGGCTTGAATATTAGGTAGTATATGGTACTTGGATGAGAAACAGAAAGGAACACTGTAGTATAGGGAGCTATCTGACCTGCAGGGTACAAGGGCAGATAGCATATGTAGCAGTAGTTAGAAGCCTCCATTAAAGCTGGTTAAATAGTCAACTTCAAATGTGATTCTTTTAGCATGAGATGTGATACTTTCCTGCTAATGAATGGAATAGAGCCCAGAATTGGAGCCTTTAGTACTATATGGACTCCTTTGATAGCTACCTGCACCCTGAGAAAGCCACAGAACTAGGAGAAACTGATCACACTATCTTGGCTCTGTAGGGGACATTTCCTATAGAACAAAGTCACATGGCCTTTGTAACAGAATAGCACCTGTTCACTGTAGCTGCTTAGAGCAGCCAGGCTGAATGGCAAAGATCCTGAATGCATTAAAGTGATCCAGAGCTGTCGTCTTTGTTTAAAGGCTGTAGTGGTCTGTGTCGCTATCAATGATACCCCTGCGTCTACAGAATTTCGTTAGGCTAATTACTCAGATATGGAACAGTTCACATGTAGACTATTAAGTCTTTAGCACTGTGCACACACTGGAACATGCTGCAGTCTACTGCCATGGTGTTGCACCCAGCACATCTTGAGCCTGTTTTCCCTCATCCATTAAAAAGTCTGAATACAGAAATTCCCACTGCCGCTCCTTTGTTCTTGTACTTGCATTTGGTTGGTGGGGGTGGGGAAGAAAGGTGTGGGTGTTAAAAAAAAACAAAAAAAAACTGATTTAGATGCTCAGGAGAGTCCAGGGTTCACTAATGGCCATGAGGGAAGGAAATCTGCTGTCCTTACCTCATCTGGTCTACATGTGACTCCAGACCCACAGCAACATGGTTGACTCTTAAATGCCCTCGAAAATAGGTGACCAAGCCACTCAGTTCTACGTAACTGCTAAAAAGTCAATAAGGAATTAAACTAGATGGACCCCACCCCCCCCAAAATCCATCAACCTAGGCATCAGAAATGACAATAGCAAACCTAGCCCTGTTGACCCTGCAAAGTCCTCCTTACCAACATCTGGTAGAGCTGTCTGAGATTAGTCAAGCAACAACCTGAAAGTCATACTTTACAGATAATGTCCCAGACACTGCCATCCCCAGGTATGTCCTGTCCCACCATAGGACAGACGCAGCAGAGGTGGCAGCACAGTAGTATACAGGCAGGAGGGAGTTGCTCTGAGAGTCCTCAACACCAACCCTGTACACCATGAAGTCTCATGGCATCAGGTCAAATATGAACAAGGAACCTCCTGCTGATTCATCAGTGACAGGGGCCAGGGGGGGTGGTGGGTGGTGGTGCAGAAATAGTAGGTGGTAATCAGTACTCCATGTTGAACACAACTTGGAGGAAGCACTGAGGGTGGCAAGGGTGCACAATATTCTCTGGGTGGGGGGACTTCAATGTCCATCACCAAGAGTGCCTCTGTTGCACCATTACTGAGAGCCATAAAGGGCATAGCTGCCAGACTGAGTGTGCAGCAGGTGGCTAAGGAACCAAGAGGAAAAACATACTGGACCTCATCCTCACCAATCTGCCTGTCACAGATGCATCTGTCCATGACAGTATTGGTAGGAGTGATCACCACAGTGGAGATGAAGTCCTGTCTTCACATTGAGAATACTGTTAGTGTTGTCCAGCGCTACCACCGTGCTAAATGGGTTAGAGAATGGTGGACAATTAAACTACTAACTGGAGGAGGTGGCCCCACAAATATCCCCATCCTCAATGATGGGGGAGCCCAGCACATCAGTACGAAAGATAAGGCTAAAGCATTTGCAAAAAATCTTCAGCCCGAAGTGCTAAGTTGATGATCCATCTCAGCCTCCTCCTGAAGTCCCCAGCATCACAGATGCCAGACTTCAGCTATAGGCACTAGATGCTGCAAAGGCTATATGCCTGACAACATTCTGGCAATAGTACTGAAGACTTGTGCTAGAAAAATTGCTGTGCTCCTAGTAAAGCTGTTCAAGTACAGCTACAACACTTGCATTTACCTGGCAATGTGGAAAACTGCCCAGGTATGTCCTGTCCATAAAAAGGACAAATCCAACCCAGCCAATTACCACCCCATCAGTCTACACTCAAATCAGTAAAGTGATGAAGGCATCATTGTCAGTGCTATCAAGCAGCACTTGCTCAGCAATAACCTACTCAGTGACTCAGTTTGGGTTCCACTAGGGACACTCAGCTCCCACCCTCATTACAGCCTCGATTCAAACACTGACAAAAGAGCTGAACTCGAAGTGAGAAAAGAGTGACTGCCCTTGACATCAAGGCAGCATGACTGAATATGGCATCAAGGAGCCCAAGCAAAACTGGAGTCAAAGGGAATCAGGGAAAACACTGCTGGTTGGAGTCATACCTAGCACAAGAGGAAGATGCTTGTAGGTGTTGGATGTAAATCAGCTCAGCTCCAGGTCATCACTGGATGAGTTCCTTAGGGTAAGGTCCTCGGCCCAACTACATTCAGCTGCTTCAATGACATTCGTTCAATCAGAAGGTCAGAAGTGGGGGATGTTCGCTGATGATTGCACAATGTTCAGCACCATTTGCGACTCCTCAGATACTAAGCAGTCTGTGTAGAAATGCAAGACCTGGACAAAATCCAGGCTTGGACTAAGTGGCAAGTAACATTCACACCACACAAGTGCCAGGCAATGACCATCGCCAACGAGAGAATCTAACCATCTCCCCTCGAAATTCAATGGCATTATGATCACTGAATCCCCCACCATCATCCTGGAGGCGACCATAGACCAGAAACTAAACTCGAGTAGCCAAAGTATAAATGGCTACAAGAGCAGGTTAGAGGCTAGGAATCCTGCGGCAAGTAACTCACCTCCCGACTCCCCAAAGCCTGTCTACCTTCTACAAGGAAGAAGTCAGGAATGAGATGGAATACTCTCCACTTGCCTGGATGGGTGCAGCTCCAACAAAGGGCGGCACAGTGGCGAGCACCGCAGCCTCACAGCTCCAGCGACCCAGGTTCAATTCTAGGTACTGCCTGTGGAGTTTGCAAGTTCTCCCTGTGTCTGCGTGGGTTTCCTCCGGGTGCTCTGGTTTCCTCCCACATGCCAAAGACTTGCAGGTTGATAGGTAAATTGGCCATTATAAATTGCCCCTAGTATAAGTAGGTGGTAGAGAAATATATAGGGACAGGTGGGGATGTGGTAGGAATGGGCCTGTTTCAGTGCTGTATCTCTAAATCAAAACACTCAAGAAGCTCGACACCATCCAGGACAAAGCAGCTCACTTGATTGTTTGTGGGCAGGGTGCCATTCACTCCCTCCACCACCATGCACAATGGCAGCAATGTATACCATTTAAAAGATGCACTGCAGCAATGCACCAAGGCTACTCAGGCCGCACCTTCCAAACTCACAATCTCTACCACCTAGAAAGACAAGAGCAGCAGATACAAGTTCCTCTCCAAACCACAAACCATCCCGACTTGGAACTATATCACCGTCCCTTCACTGTCACTGGGTCAAAATCCTGGAACTTCCTTCCTAATAGCACTGTGGGTGTACCAACCCTACATGGACTGCAGCAGTTCAAGGCAGCTCATGACCACCTTCTCATGAAGAATTATGGATGGGCAATAAATGCTGGCCTGGCCAGCAATGCCCACATCCTATGAAACAAACTATAGTCAGGAAAACTACATATCAAAAAGCTAAAAAAAAGTTATGAATTCATTCATTGGATGTGGGTGGCACTGACAAGGCCAGCATCTGTGGGCCACTGTAGTGCTGTTTGAGGGTGTTCCAGCAACCATGAAGGAATTGCAATATAGTTTCAAGTCAAAGACGATGTGCAACTTGGAGGCGAACTTGCAGGTGGTGTTCCCATGCATCTGCTGCCCTTGTTCTTCTAGCTGGTAGAGGGTCATGGGTTTGGAAGGAGCTGTTGAATGAGCCATGGTAAGTTCTTAGTGCATCTTGATATACACTGATGCCACTGTGCACTGATGGCAGAGGGAGTGAATGGGGTGCCAACCAAGTTGCCAGCTTTGGCCTGGATGCCATTAGGCCTCTTGTGTTATTGGAACTGCACTCGAGTTGAGTACTCCACACTCTTGCTGTGTCTTGTAGATGGTGGACATGCATCAGAGAGTCAGATGGTGACTTACTGCAGAATTTGCAGCCTCTGACCTGGACCTGTAGCTATTAAGTTTCTGATCAATGGCAACACCCCAGGATGTTGGTGGGGGATTCAGTGATGGTAATGTCATTGAATGTCAAGGGGAAGCTGGTCATTGCTTGGCACAAGTGTTATTTGCCACTGATCAGCTCAACCTAAACCATATTGACTACAGTTTTCAAATGAATAAAACAAGTTGAGAATTTCACCTACAGATTGGCATGAGAAAGCAAGTGGCACTGTATATTTTAGTACATATTTCTTTGCTCTAATAAAATACTAAAATACTTTAAAATTGAATTGAACTTTATTTGCCTCCTGCAAAAATCAGTCACACTCAAAGGCTGGATTCTCAAAATACATGCTCTGTTGATTCTTTCTTTTCCAGTCCTGCCATTTAATGTAGCCAGCTACACCAGCCATTGTGAAGAGCACTGAAATATAAAAAGTCAGAATTAGATAATTCAGAGTAATAGATCATGCTTTAGTTTCTAAATTGCTAACTGTTCAGTTTAAGAATTATAGTGGCCTTTTAGGAGCTGTAATTCCTAGATCTAATGCTGTTCTTCCAAATTTTAACTGTACAAATATTTAACTGTTACACAATTGATAGAAAAATTACTTGCATCTTTAACCATTGAGATAGAGGCAAACTGTTTAAAAAGCTTTGGAAACACTTACAAATAGCAAGTGCAATCCAACCAGCTCCAGAGCCCCCCTCTGATGTATTCACTTTATCAAGTGTAGCATTTGAATTTCTCTCTGTATGGAAACAGATGTGATAATTGAATTCTACTGAAAAATTTTCAAAAAGTTACAATCCAATCTGAAGGCAGTTCAAGCCATTTGATTGAGTAAAGCACAACATTCTGAATAGTGTACCATTACATACTGTTAACATTGAAGTAATTATAAAGCATTAACCTGGTTTAAAGTCAAAGCAAATTAAGGTACTCTACCACATTGACATATTATAAATTAAGATTTAGTAGTCACTTATTTATACATTCAGTAGTTACTTATTTATACATTTAGATGCACTGGCATTACCTCTAGGAGGCATAACTGTTGTGTACAAGTCAGAAGGCAGGTATTTTGCAGTGCCAGAGGACAAAGTAGAAGGTGTAGCTGTAGTTTCATGTACCATTGCTGAAAAGGAATATGAAAATCTCATGAGCCCTTACTCGAATCCTATTTTTAAGAACATAGACAAACATTTTGGCACAAACTGGGAGTGAAGACAGTTAAGTTTCCTTTTTAAACACTTGAGGTAGTCTGTTCTGTACAACAAAATCACAGGCATGGAAAGAAACTTTGGAACGTTTAAGTTTCTATGGATTTTCTTATAGGTTAACCTCATGTCGACACATGGAGACCCACTGCTTGAAGACTGTTCCACATAGCAATTATAATCCACACAGGTAGTTTATTTTACTAAAACACACAAATCATCTCCATCTATCAGAGTCCAGACAGCTCAGTCATGCTTAGGGACCCTTCTGTGCACAAGTTAAAATTGTTTTAAAAAGTTAAAAAAGTTATCATGGAGCATAGCAGCACAAAGCAGTACCAAGCTTCAGGCTGATCATCTAACTAGAAGAATCACCTTCACCATTTTATCTGTTAAAGCACAGACTTGTATTACCTGGAGCAAAGTGGGAAGAACTCAGCAGAGCGACTGGTCTACCCTTGCAGGTAGAAGTAGTGAGCCAGCCTGGGTGATTAGGCAGCAGTGCTCAGGATGTCATAATCCTGCTTGGCTCATTACGCAGGGGGTCAAGTATGGCACCTGGTTCTAAACTTTTATCACTAGACACATCTTTGCATCACCAATGCAGCTGAAATTCCTATTTACCCCCCAATGATCCAACTTTCCTTTAACCCCCAATATACCCAAGGATGAAAGGTTAGAAATAAAGTGGAGATTCTCATCTTCTGTTTCCCTCCTTCTACACATGGTTTCTTTAAATATTCTGGAACTGCAGAGTTGTCATCCTACATGGCTTCTTTTGATTTGCTATGGGGAAAGAGCAATGAGATGGAATTGAGTAGATTTGAGTCAGAACAGACAATGGGCCAAATGGTCTCCATCTGTGCTGTAATCACCCTATGACCAGATTAGCATGTAAATATTCTACATGTACACTTAAAGACCCAGCATCCATCTTATTGCTGTTTAATTTTAAAACTGAACTAGCATAAGAAAAACTGCTTGCATGAACACAAGGGTAAATATATTTTTCACAATTCTAAAATCATAATGGACCAAAATTTGCTTTCAAAACAAACACTCACTGTTATTGCGTGCTTAAATTGCACAACTGCAGATGAGGGCTGTCTAAGATGTGCTACTCCACTATTAGCTTTGCAAAATGGTATGGGTCTTCATTATTCAAATTCAGTGAACAGCATCAAGTTCCTATGGCAGATAGGAACTAAATGCACTAGTTATGGCATGTCCATTTCAGTTAAAGTATCCTTTTTACTGGCATGCTAAGGCTCACTACTTTCAAACAATCTCTATGGTACTGATTGCAAGTGTGCAGGCTCATTCCTTCACCTTTTAATTATCGATTTAAAAAATGTAAATTACTTCTTAATCCAACTTTTCCCTCTTTTGCCATCTGTAGCCAATTTGACATTGAATTCATCATCCTAACTGCCTGGTTCAAACTGCTCACTGCATAACACTTCAATCTGACTGGTTAAGGAGATACACAGTTGCTTGTTCTGTTCCGATCCCAGATGCCTGTTTTGGTCTCCATTTACAGCAACTTCCAGTGCAAAGTCTTGTGGAAATTAAACAGGTAAAGTTTAATAATGCCAGCATTCACCAGCTACAGTATATTCTGGCCCATTAACCCAACTTTAGTTACAAAAAGTTAAAAAGCTTTATGCCCAGTGAACTTCAGAATATAGATTAAAAATGGTTCCCAGACACTGCATTCATTATGCAGTGAATTTATAAAGCTGGTGCTTCATATTATGAACAGTATAAATTTTACATATACCCTTTCTACAATATTGTCCATTCGGCTCCAGCTCCTTTCCAGATGGACACACACATGTGTATTTAGGTGACTGACTGTTAAACCAAGGAGCAGGGAGACACATGAATTCACAACCTCCATTCTTCAAGCTTTTGGCACACCAATTTTTACCTGTAAACAAAGTATAGATCTTCAATTTGAGATAAGAGGAACTGTAGACTTAGTTTCCCCCCCCCCACTTTAAAAGTTCCAGATCAGTGATTAGCAAATCATACTTTGGAAATAGAATGTTGCCCAAATAGGTTCATGAAATTTGCAATACCAAAAAGTTGCATGATGAGTTTAAAAAAGCAATGTTTGCTTTTGACACCGGGTTAAACTTGGATTCCTCTCCATTTCCTAGATTTGATTTTTGCTGGGGAGGGGGAAGTAAGGTAGGTGAAGAGGTAGAGATTGAAGTGGCCTTCCTACAGCAAGACTCAAGTTTAAGTTGTGAGCGGCATTGACAAAAGGAGAGACCAGGAAGAAAGTAGTGCATAGGCAAAGTTCCACAGTCCATTAGCAAGTGGTTGGCCAAAAGAATCAAAGCATACAGTGGGGCTAAAGTAGGTCACATCATTAGTGTTAGGGCAGGCAAGTGGAGTTGAATCAAGTTCAGTCATGATCTTACTAAATGGTAAAGCAGGCTCAAGGCGCTGTTATGGCTCACTCCTGTTCCTATTTGTTATGTACCACATAAGAAGTTAGCATGTAAAATTAAAATAGATGAGATTGGGGTAGTGTATTGTGATAGATAGAAAATTGGTTGGCAGACAGGAAACAAAGTAGGAATAAACAGTCTTTTTCCGAATGGCAGGCAGTGACTAGAGGGGTACCACAGGGATCCGTGCTAGGACCCCAGCTATTCACAATATATATTAAATGATTTATATGAGGGAACTAAATGCAATATCTCCAAATTTGCAGATGACAAAAGTGGGTGGGAGGGAGTGTTGTGAGGAGGATGCAGAGGGGCTTCAGGGTGATTTGGACAAGTTGAGTAAGTGGGCAAATGCAGTATAATTTGGATAAGTGTGAGGTTATCCACTTGGAAGCAAAAACAGGAAGGCAGACTATCTGAAAGACTATAAACAGAGGGGGATATGCAAAGAGACCTGGGTGTTCTCATAGTCACTGAAGGTAAGCATGCAGGTGCAACAGGTGGTAAAAAGGGCAAATGGTATGTTGGCCTTCATAGTGAGGGGATTAGAGTACAGGAGCAGGGATGTCTTGCTGCAATTATACAGGGCCTTGGTGAGGCCACACCTGGATTGTGCAGTTTTGGTCTCCTTACCTGAGGAAGGATATTCTTGCTATAGAGGGAGTGCAGCGAAGGTTTACCAGACTGATTCCTGGGATGGCGGGACTGACATGAGATTGAGTCAGTTAGGATTATATTTTCTGGAGTTCAGCGGAGAGGGGGGGGAATCTCAGAAACCTATAAAATTCTAACAGGACTTGACAGGATAGATGCAGGAAGGATGTTCCTGATGGTGGGAGGAGTCCAGAACCAGGGGTCATAGTCTAAGGATATGGGGTAAACCATTCAGGACTGAGATGAGAAATTTCTTCACCCAGAGAGTGGTGAGCCTGTGGAATTCACCACAGAAAGCAGTTGAGGCCAAAACACTGTTTTCAAGAAGGAGTTAGATGTAGCTCTTGGGTCTAAAAGGGATCAGAAAAGGATATGGGAGGAAAGCAGGAACAAATTACTGAGTTGGATGATCAGCCATGATCATAATGAATGGCAGAGCAGGCTCGAATGGCATATTCCTGCTCCCGTTTTCTATGTTTCTATTCCATTTTAAATTAAATGAATAGTATTACTAGGATTTCCTTTATTAAAACTTGGGTTTTTTTTTTTTTTAAAAACTGAAAAGGATTTCAGTTGACATTGAGATAGCTGAACACTATGGATGCTTTTGGAAGGAAGGTAGGGTCAACAAGAGGTTCCTGGGTTGACTAGTAAACAAATATTGGAAACCAGGTAATTTCAGAGGAAACCAGCAGGCGGTTTGACCTCAGCTACCCTTTGTGCGACGAGAGACTTTATGACTTGGCATGTGACTTGTTTCTGAAAGGTTTTGGTTTCATTTTTAGAACTGTTTAAAAGTGAGTGGGTTTGGACTAAAGCAGGCAACTGGAATTTGATTTTGACCTTCCTGGAGACGAGAACCAGAAAAGTATTACCTCTAAAAGAATCCTTGCTCTTGAAAAGCAAGCTTGTATGGAATAGCACTGTTGTCTCCTGCATTTTTGAAGAAATGCTGAATTTGCATAATTTTTTTTTTTTAAATGCAAGGAGGACTTTTGCATCAAATGAGAACTGACTTGTTGCTACAAGCATGATGGAAGCCCTACACCATAGAAGTTCTTTGAACACCTACCCATCAGACTATTCATCAACCTTGCCAGCAAAGACTTCAAGTGGCACCCAACTATTCGACTTTGGGACATCTTGCCAAACGGTAGAACTTCCTTCCAGATCATGGTTTTTTAAAATTCCTTTTACTCCTATGAAACAGCTGTAAACCAACACCCCTTTCTTCAAACCACCACCCCCCCCTCCCCAGTTTTTAGATGTACATGACTAGGAAAAAATTAGCTTTAATATCAATTTATATATAGATTTACTTCATTTAAGATTTGGTTTATAAACTTATTTTTGCTGATTAAAGAAACCTTGGTGTGCTTTATTCTGGGGACAAAGAATCTAATGGTCTGTTTCAGTAAATGGGAAAATTTATTGATATGCTGTGACCTGAATTAAGAGTGCACTCCTCCAGCCTTGCTTGTAACAATAGCCACAAGTTGATATGGATTTTCTTTTGTAAAGTATGTAAATCTGATTTTGTACAAATCTTACCAAATGGCTGCAATAGCTCATTGTAAACAATGATGTCCTGAGGCTCATGAAGGTTGGAAGCTAAAACCACAACATTTTCTCCTGTATACTTGTTGGCTCCATAGATGGCTTTACTCTTCCCATCAGTCCAGAAGACACTATCCTGGAACAAGACCATTTTCACTTCAGAAAAATAGTGGGCCATACTCTAATCAGATCAATACACTGCCTGAATATGCAATTAGATTTTGTTCATGAATGGAATTAAAATTCCTTGAACTTCATATATTTAAAATCAGTTATTCTAAGTGCCTGTTTGTCTAATAGAAGCACTACAAAGAAGAGACAGTGAATTGCAGTCCAACAATACAAGATCAAAATTTGGTTTGTGATCTATTTTGTACCAACTAGCAGCTACATTTCTATGGTTCTATTATGGAATTAAACTGAATCAATATTACATAATGCTAGTGATGAAATACAAGTTGAATTGTCTTCATTTTGACCAGGATTACTTGATAACTTTTCCAAAAATGGGAACTAAAGCATTACCTCAAATACAGCGACAGCAGAAGGATGAACAAGGAATTCCAACGACCACAGCACTGTTCTTCTATCCTGACCATTTAGACCGACACTTGATAATGTATGCAGCTTTGAATCAACCCAATACAAGCAGCTTTTCACAAGATCTGTGGACAAAGTTTAAACATTTAAACCAATCTTTAGAAAAAAGGGCAAGTTTTTCCCAACTTCCTGAACAGAAATCTCCTTACCAAGTGTAAGGCCATTTGGCCACTGAATCTCTCTGGCAACAAGTTGCTGGCGGTCAGCACCATTCATTCCTGCTTTTTCAATCACTGCTGGTTCACCACAGTCTGACCAGTAAATAAACCTACAACCAAAAACAGGAGTTAAAATATATAGAATTTTTGATGGACCCTAAAAATTAATTAACAGAAGCTAGTCTAACTAAAAATGCCAAATTTTCTATGTTTAAAGTATATAAATATGGCCAAGTGACTTCTTCCAAACCAACAGATTTCAAATAATTACAAAATTGCTAACAGAATATGGTAAAATACAGGGCTGTAACATCACCCCAAATTGGGTTTCTATCTCGTTTCTCTAATCTATCAGCTAGGACAGGGTACAGGCTTTCCCAAAGCTGCTAATATGACTAATGTGTCAGGATATGCACTGCAGTAGGACACATCTCTGCTATTCTCCAACCAGAATACATTACAATTATAATTCACTCAATGTCTTTTAGGGAAGGAAATCAGCCATCCTTGCCTGGTCTGGCCTACATGTGACTCTAGACCCACAGCAATGTGACTCAATGCCCTCAAATGGCCTAGTAAGCCACTCAGACTTTGTAATCGTTGGATACAGCTAAGTACAGGACTGAAACTGGAGGGATCACCCAGCATCAACCTAGGTGCTGGAGGACAATGGCAAACCCAGCCCCGACCCTGCAAAGTCCTCCTTACAAACATCTGGGGGCTTGTGCCAAAATTGGGAGAGCTGCCCCACACACTAGGCAAGCAACAGTGACAGTCACTCTCAATCATACCTCGCAGACAATGTTCCTGACACCACCACTCCTGGGCATGTCCCGTTCCACTGGCAGGACAGACCCACCAGAGGTGGCAGCACAGTAGTATATAGTCAGGAGGGAGTTGCCCTGGAGTCCTCAATATAGAGATTTCATGGGTAGTGTACTCAATCAGGTCAAATATAGGCAAGGAAACCAGACACCTACTGTACCACACCCACACCCAGCTGATGAATCACTGCTTCTCCATGTTGAACACCATTTGGAAGCATGGAGGGTAGCAAGGGCACAAAATGTACTCAGTGATAGACATTGAAGTCCCCCAAAGAGTGGCTCTATAGCACCACTACTGGTAGAGCCCAAAAGGACATAGCTGCTAGACTGGGTCCGTGGCAGGTAGTGATGGGACAGTAAAAAGGAAAAACCTCCCTAGTGCTCAATCTACCTGTTGCAAATGCATCTGTCCATTAGTTTTGGTAGAAGTGACCACCACAGAGTCCTTGTGAAGACAAAGTCCTGTCATCTCACTGAGGGTACCCACCATAGCATTGTGACACTACCACTGCTAAATGGGAGAGATTTCAAAACAGATCTAGCAACTCAAAACTGGGCATCTGTGAGGCTTTGTGGGCCATCAATTGCAGAATTGTATTCAAATACAATCTGTAACCTCATGGCCTGGCATATTGCCCATTTCACTATTACCATCAAGCTGGGGGACCAACCCAAGTTCAATGAAGAGTGCAGGAGGGCATGCCAGGAGCAGCACCAGCCATACCTCAATGGAGGCATCAGCCTGGTGAAGCTACAACACAGGACTACTTGCATGTGAAACAGAAGCAGCACACAATAGACAGGGCCAAGTGATCCCACAACCAACAGAGTAGATCTAAGCTCTGCAGTCCTGCCACATCCAGAGGAGGATGGTGGTAGACAATTGACAGGAGGCTACTCCACAACATCCCCATCCTCAACAATGGGAGAGCCCAGCAAATCAGTGCAAAAGACAAGGCTGAAGCATTTACATCCATCTTCAGCCAGAAGTACTGAGTGGATGATCCATCTCAGTCTCCGCCTGAGGTCCCCAGTATCATGGATGCCAGTCTTCAGCCAATCCTATTCACTCCATGATCAAGAAACAGATGAAGGCGGCACTGGAAACTGCAAGGGCTGTGGACCCTGACAACATTTTGGTAATAGTACAGAAAACTTGTGCTCCAGAACCAGCCATGCCTCTAGCCAAGCTGTTCTAGTACAGCTACAACGTTGACATAGTGGAAAATTGCCCTGGTATGTACTGTGCACAAAAAGGACAAATCCAACTCAGCCAAATACCACCCCATCACTATTCCTGATCATCAGCAAAAGGTGATGGAAGGTGTCAGTGCTATCAAGTGTCATTTGCTCAGCAATAACCTGCTCACTGATGCTTAGTTTGGGCTCCACCAGGGCCACTCAGCTCCTGACCTCATTACAGCCTTGGTTCAAAACATGGACAAAAAGAAAAAAAAAAAAGTGAACTCTAGGTGAGGGGAGAGTGACTGCCCTGGTCATCAGGGCAGCATTTAACCAGGTATGGCATCAAGAAGCCATAGCAAAATTGGAGTCAACAGGAATCAGGGAAAACTCTGTTGGTTGGAGTTGTACCTAACAAAAGGATGATTGTGGTTAAGTCAATCAGTCCCAAGACATTACTGAGTAGTTCTTCACAGTAGTGTGCTAGGCCCAACCATCCTCAGCTGCTTCAATGACCTTTCAATCATAAGGTCAGAAGCAGGGTGTTCACTGATAATTGCACAATGTTCAGCACCATTTGCAACTCCTCAGATACTGAAACAGCCAGTGTCCATAAGTAGCCAGACCTGGACAACATGCAGCTTGGGCAAGTAACATTTGTGCCACAAGTGCCAGGCAGTGATCATCTCAAACGAGAACCTAACCATCTCCCCTTAACATACCATGGCATTACCATCGCTGAATCCTCCACTAACATCCTGGGGGTTACCATTGACCAGAAATTGAACTGGACCAGCCACATAAATGCTGTGGTTACAAGAGCTGGTCAGAGACTGGGACTTCTGCAGTGAGTAACTCATCTCCTGACTCTCCAATGCCAGTCAGGCATCTTCAAGGTAGTCAGGAGTGTGATGGAATACTCTTCACTTGCCTGGATGGGTGCAGCTCCAACACTCCAGCAGCTTGACACCATTCAGGACACTTGATTGGCACCCCATCCACCACCTTCAACATTCACTCCCTCCACCACCAATGCAGTAGCAGCAGTGTGCACCATTTACAAGATGCACTGCAGCAATTCACCAAGGCTCCTTCGACAGCACCTTCCAAACCCACAACCTCTACCACCTAGAAGGACAAGGGCAGCAGACTCATGGGAACACCACACAGTTTCCCCTCCAAGCCACACACCATCCTAACTTGGGACTATATCACTGTTCCTTCAGTGGGTCAAAATCATGGATCTCCCTTCCGAACAGCATTGTTGGTGTACCTGCACCCCACAAAATGTAGCAGTTCAAGGAGGCAGATCACCTTCTCAAGGGCAATTAGGGATGGACAAGAAATGCTGGCATCCCCTGAACAAATTAAAAGAGAAACTGAATATTCAGCATTGGAATTTACAACTAATGCTACCTAGCCACAGCAAAATTATATCAATCCAAAATGACAACATATACTTTAGATAGTATTTCAACTACACATTTATAAATCATGTACACCTCACTATACACATTTGCATGTTAAAATTCAATACCCAGTTATTGGATCAACTGCTACAGAAGCTGGTTCCCTCAAGTCAGTGTCAAAGAGCATCTTCCTTTTGGTTCCATCAAATGTAGCCACCGTTATAGTCTTAGTACTCCGATCAGTCCAATAGATGTGCTTGTAGATCCAATCCACTGCAATTCCTGCTGGGATTCCTAGATCTTTAATTATGGAAATTCCAGTTGGGTGGTCCCATTTATCCATGGACAGACTGCAAGAAAAAAAAAGTTACTGGTTTAGAATTTAATTTCTTTTGGCTAAATAACCTGCATTTTGTATATTGTCTCATTTGAGAAGCTCAAGACAGGTCACATATTAGTTTTGAAATTTAGTTACTTGTTAGGCAAATGCAACCAATTTGCAAAGTGACATCCAAAAATGAATAAAAAAACTGATTCATTCTGGTGGCATTGGCTAAAGTTTGGATAATTATCCAGGACACTGGACAAACTCCTGCTCTTTCATAATGCCATAGCATCTTGGCATCCCACATGGAGATAAAAGGCCTCAGTTTTAACATTTTATCTGAAAGGCAGCACAGTAATCAAGTATCACTTGAAATTGTGCTCAGGTCTGAGTGGGATTTGAACCTGCATCCTTTAAACTTAGTCAAGCTGATCATAAATGATACGGACTTACCTAATTTTAACTCAAGTTGTACACATTAAGATTGACAAATCCAGAAAGCAGAGCTTTAAAACATCAGCTAGAAGTTGGAGTTATTCACAGCAGTGTATTGCACACAAAACACAATATTGTCTTGTGATCTAACCTACATCCCATTGCAATCAGTAAAGATTATACTAGTTTAACAAGGCAATTGAAGACATTGCTTGTACATATTATCTCTGATGTATGTGTGCCTGCAGGTCTGAGCACAAGCAGAATTAGTTGAACTAGCTTGCAACAGCAACTTGAATTTGCTTTAAGGCAGGTGGATAGATTACTATATGCTACATTTCAACTGGGAAAATAGGTTTAAGATGCTACTTCAATAAACCCAATATGGGATTCTAATATAAAAGCAAAATACTGCGGATGCTGGAAATCTGAAATAAAAACAAGGAATGCTGGAATCACTCAGCAGGTCTGGCAGCATCTGTGGAAAGAGAAGCAGAGTTAACGTTTCGGGTCAGTGACCCTTCATCGGAACTGACAAATATTAGAAAAGTCACAGATTATTAGCAAGTGAGGTGGGGGTGGGGCAAGAGATAACAAAGGAGGTCTAGATTGGACCAGGCCACATAGCTGACCAAAAGGTCACGGAGCAAAGGCAAACAATGTTAATAGTGTTGAAAGACAAAGCATTAGTACAGATTAGGTGTAAATACACTGAATATTGAACAGCAGCAAGTGCAAACCTGAAAAAAAGTGGGTAAGTAAACTGAACAAACTATGAAATAAATGCAAAAAAGATTGTAAAAAATGTAAAAAAAAAATAAAAATAAAAATGAAAGTAAAATGGGGGGCTGTCATGCTCTGAAATTATTGAACTCAATGTTCAGTCCGGCAGGCTTTAGTGTGCCTAATTGGTAGATGAGATGCTGTTCCTCGAGCTTGCGTTGATGTTCACTGGAACACTGCAGCAATCCCAGGACAGAGATGTGAGCATGAGAGCAGGGGGGTGTTGAAATGGCAAGCAACCGGAAGCTCAGGGTCCTGCTTGCGGACTGAGCGGAGATGTTCCGCAAAGTGGTCACCCAGTCTGCGCTTGGTCTCCCCAATGTAGAGGAGACCACACTGAGCAGCGATTACAGTATACTACATTGAAAGAAGTACAAGTAAATCGCTGCTTCACCTGAAAGGAGTGTTTGGGGCCTGGGATAGTGAGGAGAGAGGAGGTAAATGGGCAGGTATTACACCTCCTGCAATTGCAGGGGAAGGTGCCCTGGGACGGGGACGAGGTGGTGGGGGTAATGGAGTGGACCAGGGTGTCGCAGAGGGAACGATCCCTTCGGAATGCTGACAGGGGAAGGGAGGGGAAGATGCGACTGGTAGTGGCATCACGCTGGAGGTGGCGAAAATGGTGGAGGATGATCCTTTGGATATGGAGGCTGGTGGGATGAAAAGTGAGGACAAGGGGAACCCTGTCACGGTTCTGGGAGGGAGGGGAAGGGGTGAGGGTCAAGGTGCGGGGAATGGGTCGGACACGGTTGAGGGCCCTGTCAACCACAGTGGGGGGAAATCCTCGGTTGAGGAAAAAGGAGGTCATATCAGAAGCACCATCATGGAAGGTAGCATCAGAGCAGATGCGTTGGAGACGGAGAAACTGGGAGAATGGAATGGAGTCCTTACAGGAGATTCTAATAACCTTCTAGTCATATTAAACACTGATAAGCAAGTGTTTCGGACAATCAGAACAGTTGCATGAAAGATCTGATACACAGCAATGCGAAGCCTTACTGCATCAGTTCAAAATTTTTTTTTTATTTTTTTTTTTATTAAACTACCTGAAAATTGCTTGCTGGCCTAAGTCAGCCCAAAAGATTCTCTGTTCAGCAATGTCAGTGTCCACTGCTACAGCATTTCTCAGCTGCACAGCTACTTGTGTGTACTCTTGGCGATGCAGTCCAAGTTTCCGGATGTCATGGCGATTAGTGAAGATCAAATAAGGCTCTTTTCCTATACAGGATTATAGAAATACAAGAAATTATCCACAAATTTAGAAAACCAACAGGCCTTTGAGCAATGTTACTGAAAAGATCACCTTTGCATTTTTTTTTTTCTTAAATATTTGGTTCTACAAGAGGACCAAGATTTGGATTGTATAAAAACAGCAATACTGAATGTTCCATATCCAGTGAAGCTATTGCACACCTTGTGCATTTTGAAGTTCAATTGAATGAGTTTAAAAATTCACAGTTAGTGAATGCAGGCCAGATGGGAAAAAAAATAGCATTTACAGTGCTTGTTTACTGCAAAATGCTCCTAATTATTTACCATTCTCAAAGACAAAAGGATTTCTTATACTAGGTAATAGATACAATTCTCCTAGCAGAATTAATTTATTGCATAGCTTCATTGGAAAACTCAATCCAGTAAACAGATTGCTAATCAAGTGCTTAGCAGACTCAGATGGAATGAAACTAGTGTTCATACATTTCAGATATGAAAAAGAATTTCATGGGTAGAAAGTTTTCCTGTGCAAAAATAAGGGTAGCATTTTAAAATGGACACTCCCGACCACTTCACTCACTGTAGCAGGGATTAATTGGGTAATTATTTGGGTTTTTCAAAATTAGGGAGATTGCTCTTCATTGCAGACATCCTGGCTGCCTTGCTGAAATGCTGACATTCACAAAATGAAAGCAATGAATGGAAGTTGTCCAATGGACATGGAGGAAAAGTGAGCAGCTGTTTAAAATGTAAGCAGGAAACTGTAGAGAATGCAAGTCATTGTGACTTGGGAACAAGATGCACTACAAACCAAGTTAACAGACTGACTTAACAGTAAGAAATCTGCTTCAGGTTGAAATAGGCAAGAGGAATAGGTTAAGGCTGTGGAGTTCATTTTACCTGAAACAGCTTAATGCTTTGTTTCTCCAGAAGCAAAACTAGTGGAATGATAATTTTAGGTGACAGCTGTGGCTCACCTAAAAAGGGACTATGGTCAGATGCAGTAGTGGGAGTGCAACTTGTTAGATAGTTAAAATAGCCATACTTCAAGGCTGTTAGAATTTTCAGTTAAGCGGTCCTAATTAAGCATGCTTCTTTTGGAATGTGGAAGTTGATTAGTGTGTAGAATTAGAATAGAAGTTAACTTGATCACCTTATGACTCAATGGTCTGATAAGAAAAAAGTTAGACTGGATACTCATTATGAGCAGCTCTGACTTAACAGGTAAACATGAACAGTGAGACCCCTGAAAAGTAGGCTTGTAGGCCAAGGATGCTATTTAAGGGAACTGTGGAACTGATCATGGGGAACAGCTGTAGTGAAGGACTGGTTGATCAAGGACAAGGAACATTGCAAAGGCTATAGATGTTCATAGAAGGTGGACAACACAAGGGTGGGCTCTTACTCCATAGTTTCAACAGAATCCACACTATTGGACACTTTCTAGCAAGAACTTTGAGGAGACAATTAAGTCCTTCAATGCAACATCCAGTTCCTCTCCTGAAAAAGGGTATAAAAAAGATAGGTTTGCAAAGGAAGCCATTGCAGTGGAGACATGCTGTTAAGGCTGACTTTGGTTTAACATTGGTGGGTAGCTCAAGAAGTCAAGACATGTGGCACTGAGGGGGGGAAAAAAAAAAAAAAACTGCCAACAGTCCTGCCTGACCTGGTTCAATATTGCTCAGGTTTTTTTTTTTAAACTCTTAAAAAATTATAATCTGTTTAAGACTGAATAATCTCAACATACTCACTGTAGTGGTTGTGTTGACCATGATTGATTATTTTTAAGCTCTAATTTCTTTTAAAGACAAATCAATAGTGTCACCTGTCTGCACTAGAGTAGCTAAATTAAGGAAAAGTCTGGGGAATATTTCAATACCAGCCTAATTGCTTAGAGTATCTCCAGGTGACCATGGCTACCCATGATGCATCACTAGAAGTGAATTACCACTCCCTCCTCTTAATTCAGTAAGGCACCTCAAGAAAACATGTTTACAGCCTTCAAGAAACTGATGAATGCATTTCCAATGACTAGTTACAGTCCACAAAAGCACATGCAACGTTGACGGTTGAACAGAGTGATTTTACATATGTACTAAAGATTGATTCTGCAGCTTTTTTAAAAATCTTAAAAGCCTAAATATTAATGATCTTGAAAGTTTGAAAAATTCCATCAGAAGGTTGCAATGCAGGATAAAGAAATCAAGTCTGAAATTGCATCTGTGTGTGTCAGGGACTGTTCAAGAAGTTGTATATCCATCTACTGCCTTTTAAACTGAACAAGCTGCTTCCATAAACTTTCTACTTACCTACTGCCTTGCAAGCCCAATTAGTTAGATCCATGTGATATCCTGTATGACATTCACACTTAAAGCTTCCTTCTAGGTTGATACAAATTTGGCTGCAGGTTCCAGGATTTTGACATTCATCAATATCTAAAAATAAACCAATATCCTTAGATTCATAAAGGAAGCCAATTTTTAATAATCTAAAAAAAAATGAATCAACTTGCCTTCACAGGTTTTATCAACCAATTCAAAACCGGCAGGGCAATCACATTCATAGCCAATGATAAGATCCTGACAGATGTGAGAACAACCTCCATTGTTCAGTAAGCATTCATTCACATCTGCAGAGGGAACAAATAAAAGTGAGCATCCCACTCCTCAGGATCACTTCTAGCCTAGAGAGTTGCAATCTGCATTACTGGGCATATTATGGCTTGAGTGTTTAAAAAAAAAAACACTAAAGATTCATGGTATGATTGGGGAACAATTATGTTTGCCCTATAGCAAAGACTGTTGGAATTGTTAAGTGTTCAGAATAAACATGATTTTTTTATTTTACATTTATAAACACCAATAAATTGTCAAACATAACATTTACAAGTTAATTCCCAAAACAAAAGTACCCAAATGAAGCATGATGATTTTGACTAGGTGTACGGTTACCATTTGCTGGAGTTTCAATGCCTACCTAGAAGTTAAAAATTGCTAGTTTTGGAAATGTGCTGATTGATAAAATTATATGAAATTAGTACAAAAATACAAACACAGGAAGGAACAAAAGGTAACGTGGAGGGAATGGGCATTTTGAAGTTGTGGCAGGGGGTGAAGGAGAATGCGCTCATGAGATCAGGCAAGACTTGGTGGGGTAGAAAAGCAAGAGGATGAAGCCAACTTCAATGCAAGATGGCCTGTTGTAAAGAAGGAAAATGGACAGCAGAAATATAGTCCAGGGTCAACTAAAATAAAATTTGCAGTGGTGGCTGGGGGAGGAAACAAGGAGGAAAAGATCTCAAGATGTTTACTAGTATCCTACTTCCTTAGCCATCTAAACTTCCTGTATTTGTATTCAGTTTTTTTTTGTATTCAACACATTGGCAACTGAAATCTAAAAGGTGTACTAAAGGGTTTATGTAGAGAACATTGATCTCTTTTACAGATGAACCAGGTGTATTCCCAACTTTTGTGCAGGTTTGATAAAAGCACAGACCACTGGAACACACTGTCTCAGACACCCAGCTCTGGCATTAAGAGTGTTTTCAGGTCAGATTAAAAATAAACCAGTTATTCTGCTCAATAGGCTGAACTCTAACACGAGTGCACTACCAGAAATTTAACATTTCCCATACCAACAACCTCGTGCCCTCCACAAGACTTCCATTTTATCAGCTTGGGGTAGTTTGTGCTGTAAGCACACACCAACACATTTTGTTTGAGGTTACCAAGTTCATTTTATTTGGGACTCAAACCCAGCAAACTGACATTTAGCAGAGTCTAATCTGGATTAGAAGATATCAGTGGGAAAAGACCAGTCAAACT
Source organism: Heterodontus francisci (assembly GCF_036365525.1). Taxonomy (NCBI): domain Eukaryota; kingdom Metazoa; phylum Chordata; class Chondrichthyes; order Heterodontiformes; family Heterodontidae; genus Heterodontus; species Heterodontus francisci. Next base: position 136,818,460 of record NC_090374.1, on the reverse strand, counting down.
CATGCCAACTCCACAAACACATTAGATTAGATTAGAGATACAGCACTGAAACAGGCCCTTCGGCCCACCGAGTCTGTGCCGAACATCAACCACCCATTTATACTAATCCTACATTCCTACCAAACATCCCCACCTGTCCCTATATTTCCCTACCACCTACCTACACTAGTGACAATTTATAATGGCCAATTTACCTATCAACCTGCAAGTCTTTTGGCTTGTGGGAGGAAACCGGAGCACCCGGAGAAAACCCACGCAGACACAGGGAGAACTTGCAAACTCCACACAGGCAGTACCCGGAATCGAACCCGGGTCCCTGGAGCTGTGAGGCTGCAGTGCTAACCACTGCGCCACTGTGCCGCACATATCGTCATTGGAAGAGAATCTTGAGTATGCAGTTATCAGAATGAAGGAAGACACCAAAAATTGCTGGGTAAAACATTGACAGTATTAATGGCTCACAAACCAATACCAATGGTTTACCTACAGGATTAAAGCCAGCCTAAAAAAAGTGCATAATTCAATGATGTGTTCTCATCAGGGAAGAATCCCATTCTCTTCCACCTGCCTGCCCTAACCACAATTTAAAACTTTGGCCAGAAGTTGGACAATTGGCCTCAGTAGGAACTCTAATTAGAGTGTCAATCTTTAAAAACTTGAGCACAGGCAAGAATTTGCTGCCAGTCCTCGAGTATTCACATCAAGATATCATCCATTGAAAATTGCCTGATTAATTGATACTCAAGCTAAAATTTTTAAATTTGTTAGTAGTGTACAATTCCAGCCCTGTACATTATGCAACTACCCTAATACAATTTAGCCAAATTTGAAGCTGAACAGATTTCTTAATGAAAAAGCACCAAAGGCATATTGATTGTTCTTTTGCCTTTCTGCCAGACAGATTGCAACTCCTAAAGGAGTTTACTTGTTTCTATCTACATGCAGTTAGCACTGATAAATCATGATTGTTTATTCAGTAATTGACTGCACTATTGATCCTGCTGCATTACCGTCACATCATACTGAGATACAAGTTAAAAAATACTGAAGGCCATTGAATACTAGAGCATGTTTTGCAACAGAACCCAATTAGGAAGCAACTTTTCCAATAACAGTTCATTCAACATGCAGTTAAGTGACTCATTTGATAATCACAATATACAACAGAAACAGGGCCAACTATCAGCAAAGTGCTGGGATAATTGCCAAACCAGTTTAGGAACTAACAATGCAAGATGATAGATTATTCTGTTCAGTTTGACAAGTGCAAAAAATTAAGATTTCCTAGATTTAAAGCCACAAGATATCAAATGTTGTAGCTAAAACAGAGAAAGTGGGGCTAAAGGACTAACAATTCAGATTAGGTTAATTTTACTTTTAGCCCCAAAACACTTACTACATTTTCCCAAGAGTTCATCACTCCAGTCCTTGCAATCCCGCTGTTGATTACAGACTTGGGATATGTTTATGCATTCACCACTTTGACACTTGAAATCCATGGTTCCTGTACACTCCGCAACTACAAAGTAAAAAAGCAAAATTAAGTTTTGAACAGTTCAAGGTATTTAAGCCATTGAATTAGTATATTTCTGAACTCACCCTTCTTGCAGTTGATTTCATCACTACCATCTAGGCAATCACCAATTCCATTACACTGCCTATGTCCAGGGATACAGTTACCATCACTGCATCTAAAGTGATCTGGCCTACATGTTTGATGTGCTAAAAAAGACAATTGTGCATTACAACTATAAGAAATGTGACTTTCATAGTGTATTACAAAGCAAAAAAAAAAATCTGAGCACAATGCTACAGCACAGAAAAAAAGCAGCCATTCTCCACACAAGTAACTTGATCAAGCCCCATCTGTTTACTCTCCCTACCAGTCAATATTTCCCCTCAAGTAGCATATATGGGATAAATGACAGGTCTGGTTTCTACAGGGGTGAAGGTGAAGCTTAGAGTTAATGGGATCAAGGGAAGACCAAAATAGATGGCTTGTGGTGGATACATTTGGGTTCCTGCTCTGCAGAACACTCATACAAAAACTTGAATTTTTGCAATAAAAATTAACATTGCACCCAATTTTGTTCAGTCTGAACAATGAATGCTGGTAGGAATGCACAAAGATCAGCTAGGAAGATACCCTGTGAATCAAGTTGCTGACTGATTCGCACTGCTCAATGCTAGCTTTGCAAAAACAGCATCTAGTCCTCAACTGCCCAGTAATTTTCATGAAATTGCTGCATTTGCCCAAGTGACTATTAAATTTGTCCCGAATTTTGTTTTCTAACTTCCGCACCAAGGTTAAACTGACTGGCCTGTAATTGCTGGGCTTATCCTTACAGTTTTTTGAACAAGTGTAAACATTTGCAATTGTCTAGACTCCGGGGTGGTGCCAGAGGACTGAGGAAGACTGGAAAATTATGGCCAATGCCTCCACAATTCCCACTCACTTCCCTCAGTATCCTTGGATGAATCCAATCTGGTCCTGGTGCCTTATCAAATCAATTACAGCCAGCCTATCCAATACCATCTCCTTAACAATTTTAAACCCTTCAAGTGTCTGAGTTAGCTGCTCTTTCACTATGACCTGCAACACATCGATCTTTACCAAGGAAGATGCAAAGTACTCATTTAATACTGCAGCCGTGCCCCCTGCCTCCATACACAAATCCCTTTTGGTCCCTAATCAGCCTGACTACTCCTTTTACAATTTATATTATGACTTTTAGATTCCCTTTTATATTAACTGCCAGTCTTCTCCTCTGCATCCCTTATTTGCTTTTTCACTTTTTAATATTCCATATTCAGTCTTGTTCATTTGTATTCATTTCTCATTTGCCACATCTCACATGGCTGTCAAATTTTGTTTGATAATACTTCACTATGTTAAAGTGGAGGTGCTATATGAATACAAGTTGATGACTACCAAATCAACCCCTTACCCAGAAAATGAATTATAAGTGTGAAATCTCACTCCTGCAGGTTGAGAAAAATTTAACTATTAAAATCTTGTTTGCTCTTAGTCCAATCTTTCACTATCCAATTTGACATTGAATTCACTAACAACCTGTTTCCCAACCCCATAAATCTGAGACATGCTATTGATCCCACTGTTCACTAAAATCCCAAATGCTCCTGTTGCCCTCACTATCCTATTAACAACTTGCATTCCCAGCAACATTGTTTGGCAAGGGGGGGGGGGTGGTGGGATTCAAACCCAGACATGCAGTTGCAAGTTTAACTAGTATAGCCTGTTGCAAAATGCCTCAAGCAAAATCTGACCCATCCATTTTACTGATTAATTTGAAGGTATGAGCATTTGGCATTTAAAAGGATGCTTTTGGGGGTAAGTGGTCAGACAAATATTAAAGCAGAAAAGTGACAATATATATCCTTGTATTACATTACTGTAATTAATTGGCTCAGTATTTTATATACTGTCCTTCATTTCCATTACACATTGTAGCAGGCAGCAGGTTGAGAGTCTTGTGCATTTTCTAAATCTGTTCCTCGATTCAATCTTCAAGTTACTAACTGCAACTAAGCCAACTGAATTACAGGCATAAGCAAAGAATATTACTGCACCACCTTTAAGACTTGCTAAAAGTATTTGGATCTTAGAGCTTGCACACTTGTTATTTGATGCTGTATGACGTTTTAAACCACGTATTCAGAGTAAAGAGATTTGATTGGATTCCCAAAATTGTAGCCAAGAATTCAACAAGCTTAGTGGAAATTTAGTCCCAGAATCCCCTTTCCTGAAAAGGTAGACTGATGTACATAGAGCTCTCCTAGCCCAAATTGTTACTGGTTCTTTTACATCACGAACTACTTTTGCCAACTGTCTTGCAAAACACTGGTAGTTCCCCTTATATTTGAGTTGGGCCTACAGTGACTTGGGAAATTTTGACACTAGGAAAGATGCATTCTTATTTCCCAAATGGGCATTATGGTTAGTTTTGTGAAGCAAATTGGCAGTAGGTACATGGCTGGAGTCAGATGAAACAAGCTTGACTCTACATGTGACTGTTCTACACAATTTGAGTGCCAGTAGTGCCTAAATTTCCTTTAAATTGTCCTTCACTTAAAGATGAAGGAAGGAAATAAGCATAGGAGTCCAATTATTGAAAAACCACTTACAACAGTTGGCTTCATCACTTCCATCTTTACAGTCAATATCCCCATCACAGTACCATTTGTGGTGAATACATTCACCTGAACCACATTGGACATCATTAGGAGAGCAGGTGACAAGTGGAGCTGCTGTGGACCCACATCTGTCTGGAGATTCATCAGACTGATCAGTACAATCAGCATTGTGGTCGCACACCCAACTCAAGGATATACACTCCAAAGAATTACTGCACTGAAACTCATGTGGGCCGCATGAAGGAAGAGCACAGCTTTTTTCATCACTTCCATCACCACAATCATCATCACCATTACAGATAAATTTCTTGGAAATGCATCTACCAGTGGAGCAAGTGAACTCTGCTGGACTGCAAGTAATATGGCCTGAAAAAAGATGGAAGACAATATTAAGGCAAAAGTCATATTTTAAACAATCAGTTTATAAAAGGACTCACTCCTTCAGAACTGCAGAATCATTAATGCAATTTAAATGCTAAATCTCATTAAACAATAAGAAAATCCAGTTAAATATACAGTCAAGTAAATAAGTGAGCCATTGCACTATTAACCAGAATTACAGAAGAGCCGAGAATAAATTTACAGTATGGACAGCATGTTGCCACAGGCTGGAGACAGTTTAGTTTTAGAGATACAGCACTGAAACAGGCCCTTCGGCCCACCGAGTCTGTGCCGACCATCAACCACCCATGTTATACTAATCCTACACTAATTCCATATTCCTACCACATCCCCACCTGTCCCTATATTTCCCTACCACCTACCTATACTAGGGGCAATTTATAATGGCCAATTTACCCATCAACCTGCAGGTCTTTGGTATGTGGGAGGAAACCAGAGCACCCAGAGGAAACCCACGCAGACATGGAGAACTTGCAAACTCCACCCAGGCAGTACCCAGAATTGAACCCGGGTCGCTGGAGCGGTGACGCTGCAGTGCTAACCACTGCAGTGTAAATCAAACTGTGCACGTGTGGGGATGAAAAGGGGGAAGGGTTGGACGATAGAACACAAAAAAAAGGGCCAGGCACAAAGATGCACAAGAGTGAAGAGATCTTATCCCAGATCACAACTTTAAAAAAATCAATTACCTTGGTCAACTTACCACAGTTTTCTTCATCACCACCATCATCACAGTCCTGCACTCCATTGCACTTCCAGGAAACTGGAATACACTGAAGAGATCCAGAGTCACATTTAATTTCATCAATGGGGCATATTCTCAGATCTAAAAAAAGTGAAAAACCAGGTTGCAGTTAAAATACTCAGCTTTCTTTGCACATCATGTAGGGTTGATTCACAATAGATATTGACTAATTATAGGAAATTCAAAGAAAAAGAGTTAGAATTTTTTTTCCCACAAAATCAATTTGTACCAATGATGCTATTCTTGAAAGTCAGCACAGAATATCCTCATGTTGATCAGCACTGGGTCCATCTTTTCCCACCATATTGTACAAGCTTTGAATTTTAAGCAACGTTTACCACCTATTCCCACCCAATCCCAGTTAGTAGTGCTTCAGTCCTTTGTCAGCTATAATTGCTCAGGTAGCTTTCCATCTATAGTGTCTACACTGAAACAGAGATTGTCCTGTTTACAACAAACAGGAAACCTCTTTCCATCTCTATCCTTCTTCCCAATTTTGTCCACATTATCAAAATTGCATTAGATTTACTGATTGACATCAATCCTTAGCTACATTTTAGATGTATTGGCCCAGATCTTGCAGTCCCAATAGGGACCAATGTGGAGACATTTGCTGCTATTTAAGGCCACAATAGCCCTGCAACTTTCAGCGAGCTCTAGTTAAAATCCAGATCTTGCCTGTATTGGCTCCAGGAGCCAATGCTGATGGTCCTGCAATGGCAGGGACCACAGATTTGAAAACTCTGCTGATTTACCCTCAACTTAGATTGCATGCACTAAAGGTTAGGCCCAATGTAGGGATGTTCAGGATTGCCCTAGCACCACTTTCTTTTTCCCCTCCACTCTGCTTCAAATGGCACTTTAAAAAAAAAAAGGGGAGCCAGGGTACAGATGGGAGCCAAAAAGGAGCTGGCAGACTTCAACACCCTCTGCAGTTTGAAAAGGCATCCTTCATATTTTAAATAAACTTTTTAAATCTTACCACTGAGCTGAAAACAGACCTCAAGGAATGTCTTCAACTCAACATTTAGAGGGAATGGTTTTGCTGGCAATGTGATGCACTAAAGCTCACTTGTCCCAACACTAGGCCCTACTGCAGAAAGAACAGGAAGTTCTCACTACAAACTAGTTAAATTCATTTAGGCAATAAGTGGCATATGCCACAACTTCATTGTTGACAGGAAGATCTGGGCCATTAAAACACTACCATTCTCACCCTCCTCCCCTCTCCAAATTGTCCCTCGATTAAGTTTTAGTTGGGGGGTGGGGGGAAAAAGGGAGAAAGATCATCTTTTATCTCTGGGGATAGGCTGCCTAATATCCATTATAAACCCAACTCCCACAGCTACCTTGACTACTTCTTCACACCCTGCCTCCTGTAAGGATTCCATTCTATTCTCCCAGTTTCTCCATCTCCGACACATCTGCTATGATGCAACCTCCCATGACAGCGCTTCCGATAGGACTTCCTTTTTCCTCAACTGAGGATTCACCCCAGTGTGGTTGACAGGGCCCTCAACTGCATCCAGCCCATTTCCCACACCTCTACCCTCACCTCCCTCCCAGAACCACATGGTTCCTTTATCTTCACTTTGCACCCCACCAGGCTCCACATCCAAAGGATCATCCTTTGCCATTTCCACCACTACCAAACATATCTTCCCCTCCCCTCCAGTCAGCATTCCAAAAGGATCATTCCTTCCACAATACCCTGGTCCACTCCTCCATTACCCTGAACGCCTTGTCCCCTTCCCATGCAATCACAGGGAGGTGATTGCCTCCTCTCACCATCCAAGGCCCCAAACACTCTTCAGGTGAAGCAATGATTTACTTGTACTTATTTCAATGTAGTATACTGTATTCACTGCTCACAATGTGGTCTCTTCTACATTGGGGAGACCAAACACAAATTGGGTGACCACTTTGCAGAACACCTCCACTCAGTCCAAAAGCATCACCCTGATCTTCTGGTCACTTACCATTTCAACACTCCCCCCTGCTCTCATTCCCATATATCTGTCCTAGGTTTGCTGTACTGTTCCAGTGATCAACACCACAAGCTCAAGGAATAGCATCTCATTTACCAATTAGGCACACTACTGTCTAACAGATTGAAGATAGAGTTCAATAATTTCAGAGCATGAGTGGACCTCCTTTTTATTTTGTTATTTTTTTCATTTTAGTTTGTTTCATAATTCATTTTTTTTTAAACCATGTGCCTGCCCACTGGGTTTTTTTTTTCACATTTGTGCTTTGGGCCAGGGCTGTTCATTTGTCAATTCACACCCTCGCTGCACTAACATCTGTGTTACAGCACACCATTAACATTGGCTCCATGACCTTCTGGTCAGTTATTTTCTATGACCCTGCCCTACCAACACATTCACTTGTTATCTCTTGCCCCACCCCTGCTTTATATGCTTAAAACCTATTGCATTTCTAACCTTTGCCAGTTCTGATGGAAGGTCACTGACCTGAAATGTTAGCATTTGTTGAGAGCAGAGTTACCGGACCTTGAGTATTTCCAGCATTTCTTGCTTTTATTTCAGATTTCCAGCATCTGCAGTATTTTGCTTTCATTACATCTCATCTATCTTTTTAGCAGTTAGAGTACATTAAGTTTGAAAATTCATACAATGCTTGATAGTGGCCTAAGGAAAAAAATGCTGGGCTACAGGTAATTTTAGAACACTGACCGAAACCTTGGTTGCAGAGTGGGTTAAGGAAGGAATTCTAGAGCATGAAACCTAGGCAACTGAAGACATGGCTATAATTTTTTTTTTGGGGGGGGGGGCCAGAAAAAGAGCAGCAAGAGTGTGAGTGAGCAATAGAGTTGATAGATGTCTCCTCCCTGCCTTGTACAATAGTCAGTCATGTCAGTAGTAGAGGAAAACAAATCGGAGTTATCCTTGTTGTACAAAAAGCAACATGTGAATACAAGTTCACCTAACTCCTGCAGACTCATACTAAAATAAGCAGCAGATAAATAAAGTCTCATTAGGAAATAGTCATTCCACCACTTAGTTCTTCAATAACAATTCCATTTAGGTACAAGTACTTACAACAAACTTCTTCACTTTCATCTGATCCATCATGACAGTCAGCTTCACCATCGCATTGCCACCTATTCGGTATACATTGCCCATCATTGCACTTGAACTCTATTGCTCCACAGGTAGTTTTAACTGGTAAAAAATATATTTACTCTAGTTAGAAGCAACAAGTGATTATCCAACATTACCAGTAAATTGAGGAGCACATCAAGAAATTAAGTTCTCATCTTCAGATTGATATGGAAATTGTGCCATGTTTTAGATAGAAACAGCCAATTGAGATCATTTACATCTACTGCACAAAATGCCAAATTTCAACCTAGGTACATACATTTTATTCCACTTATTGGAGTTGGTTTAAAAGTTCTGCAATGCCTTGGCAGCTTTAATACTGCCAAGATTGATTGCTGAAAATTTGATTTTAGCAAATAACCAAAAATTCTCTTGGTGTTAAATCCTTCCTGGGAGTATCTTCAATTGGTGAACCCATTGCCAATACCATACCAAACTTTATTTAATATTCCAAGAGAAATGAATAGGTTAATAGACTGCAACCAGGCATGATCTAGTCCTTCCACATCCTCACCAGTATACTTACAACAAGAATACTGATCACAAGCAAAATTCTTTCTTTCTTCCCCAAACTTAATTGAGGTATATTCAAGCCAATTGCAGCACCAATTGATTGCAATTAAAGTGGCAATAAATTCAGGCCAAGGATGAAATCCACAATCATCTTGGGCTCTGCCAATTACTCATGGTCAACTAAATCACAGGTGCTAATCATTGTTATGGCAAGTTTCCTACAGAAGGGTGTAAAGGCCTGCTACCCGACGCCACATGTTGGGGGACACAGTATTAATTGGACTTGAAAGGTTGTTTAAAAAGAAACAGATTCGGAATTGGAAGGTAGGTAAAGTGAATATTCCAGTGGTTGGGTCAGACACAGGAAAGAAAATGGAGGGACTCTGGTCCGGTCAGATATGGTTCGGGTCAATTTTTTTTTCCTGACCTAAGCAGACCTTTAGAAGAGTGTGCATCATTTCCTTAAAAGACTTGAAGGCAAAATCAAAAATTTACAATTTGATAATGAAATTGCTCTTTCAGAATCCAGCATGTCACTGGAACTTGTACATTTGGTTTTTAAGGCTCATCAGTACATTGTCATGCAGGCCCCTACCTGCCAAGAAAGAAAGGAGGCATATTAATTTTGTCATATGAACATTGATTTTAAACTGCTGCTGGAGTGAAGAAATTACTTGTTTGAAGATCACCAGACACTTGGCTAGAAGGACATTTGCATACTACAATTTGCTGCTTGTGGAGACAAAGGACTATTCCCTGCTCCAATTAACTCGAATTTTGATCACCAGAAAATTGTGTAAGGAAGTGCATTCCAGGGCCTGCTGAGATGATACAATCCACAAAGCAAGGACTGGTTAAACTAACTAGTCACAATGACTAACCAGTTGATTCAGGGTTTTTTTTGAACTAGCCATTAGGAGTTTGAATTGAAGGAAGTTCACAACTGAAGCTGGAACAAGGAAGCTGCACTCTCGCCTTCTCCCAAGTCACCAGACCCACAGAAGACATACACATCAAGAGAAGACTCCAACATCAAACTAGTTGAAGTGTGAACTGTGCCTCAATGAATAGCAGGACTTACCAGCAACCAAAGACACCACATTGAACTCAAAAGGACAGCAAGTTATTGCCTCAAACTTTTCCCCTTTATTCTACTTTTTCGTCTGTCTGCATGTTTATTGTGTATGCATGCTAGCATGGTCGTGCCACATATTCATAGTTGACTGGATTAGATTTTAAGATTAATAAACTTCTACCTTCCTTGTTTAAATCTAAGGAAACAGGTTTGATTTCTCTGCCTGACAATTAGAGCAGTGAACAAGATGCACTGTAGAGTGAAACACTTAAAAATTAAACCTGGTTATGGTTAAACCAGGCAAAAGCTGAAAGGGGACCCCAACTTACCTGGTCGTAACAGGTTTGGTGCAGCCAGTGATCTGCCCTGCAGCTATAATAGGATGCAAGTGAGGGAAGCAAAGCTCAAATCTAGAATTCAAACTGCTATTTCTTGCATTGCACTCTTAGTGAATTATGAAGCACATTTATGACCTTTCTGTATTTTTATTTGACCATGCCATTCAAAATTGTGCTTCTTGGACTTGTGTATTTTATACAATTGATATTCTGCTCAAGCAGAATCTAGCTAAATATGCAAGCTATATACTGTTCAATTGAACAAATCCAAGAGATTGTTAGGTGCCAGACATGCCTGCAGGCATGACAATTGAAAAGATTTAACTGAGCATTAAGAAATGCAGTCAATTAGAGAATCAAGTGCTGCAGCTATCTGGAGTGCAACACTTTTGCAACTTCTAGAACCTTACTCTTCACAATTGTACAAGACTTGCAGTATGTACAGATGCTAAAGCATGAAACAAGGTGCCAAGTTGTACAAAAATAGAGCACTCCCAACTCCAAAGTCCCCACTTGGATGTTTATGCAAGGTCTTATGTCAAGGTAAAATTAGGATGGGTGATTTTTTTTCCCAAAGCAACCTGCAACAGACTTGTCTGACTGAAGTACTGTCTCACCATGTTAAAATGCTGTTGATTGCTCACTAACATCCCCTTAATTCTATAAATGAGCAACCTGTAACAGACCCCAGCTCAAAGATGAAGTTTCCTAGTGCTTGCAAGACTATCTAAATTAGCTTGGATGGGTCTTTACCTCAATTTCCTTCTCTCTCTAAAGTAAAAACTCAATGGGGAGGGTGAGGTCAGAAGCTTAGCTCAGGGTTCAATAGGATGCCAGAGGTTGCAAATTTTCTGGCTCAGACTACTGCTATACATTCCATCTGTGGCTGCCGAGTTTATGGTAGACATTGAAAATAATGGCTTCAGTTTACCAATATTTCATTGGAGAGACTTGCAGCACTTCCAAAACGAATTGATTGACAGTCTGATGGCTGAGTCAGTAGCAAGGTCAAAAATGGTGGTGTGGGGTAAAGATAAAAGGTGTCACCAGGGCATGTCATGGAAGCCAACCAAGTCTGGATGATAGAGGGACAGCAAATAAAGCTCCAAGGATAAAAATCATTGGCAGTCTCCAGAAGGCAATAGTGCAGGTTAGGAAGAAAAGACATTGCTGGGGATAATCCAAATCAGCCAGAAATGAGTAAGGAACCAAATGGAAGTTAATCCCAGAAAAAAAAAGTGGAAGCTGGTGTAGCTACATGGAATTTATAACAGAAACCATTCTGTCCAACTTGTCTATGACTGTATTTATGTTCTGTACTGAAAAAGTCTCCCCTCTCCCTACGTCATCTAATCCTATCTGCATATTGTTCTATTCTTTTCATTCATTTACTTAGCTTCCTTTAAGACATAATTTCCCTCAACTACTTTATATGGTAGAAAGTTCTACATTCCAACTACTCTGGGTAAAGTTTCTCCTGAATTCCCTATTGGATTTGTTAGAGTATATTTGCCAGCATTCTGGACACCCTTACACATGGGAACATCTGTTTAATCCATCAAACTCTTCATAAAGACCTCTATTAGGTCACCTCAGCCTTCTCTAGAGAGAAGTTCCCCAGCCTGTTCAATCTTTCCAGATTACTGTAACCCTCAGTTTTGATACCATCCTTTTAAATCTTTTATGCACCTTCTCTAATGCCTCTTTTTTGTAATAGAGACCAGAACTGTACACAGTACTACACATGTATAAAAACTTGGTTGGACAAGTTTAACTTCTGCTTTCAATTCTACTCTAGAAACTAACTCATGTTTTGTTTGCATTTGTATGGCCTTGTTAATTTGTGGTGCAACTTTTAATGATTTGCACGTGTACCCCACTTTGTTCCTCTGCATCATTTAGATTTACTTTCCAAGGAGTGTGACCTCCACCTATAAAGTACAGACTATTTCACACTTGCCTACATTGAAATTTCATTTACATGCTCATTCAGCTTGTATTTTGTTAGTCTGCCTTAGTACTATGTAGATCCCAATTTGGAATCATTTGCAAACTGAAGTTATACTTCCCATTAAAAATAGGATGCAAGTGATTAACTGTAGTCCAACACAGAACCCTGTGGAACACCACTTCCTGCCAGAGTAACTACCTTTAACCTCTACTGTTATAACCAGCTTGATTCTGCTACTTGTCCTGACTCCACATGCTCAAACCTTATCACGAGTGGTATGCAGTACCTTCAGTGAAGGCCTTTGAGAATTCAAGTATATTACATCTACTTCATGACCCTTAACTAGGAATTAAAGATTGTTCAAGCATGACCTTCCTTTTTGAAATCAGTATTGACTATTTATTACTTCGGTTTCTTTATGCATCTAGTTTAAAATCAATGGAGTACAGCAGAACAAGGAAGGAAACTACACCAGTTCATTTCAGACATGTCAAGTCTAACTGTTTAATGCTCAATTTATTTTTTCTAAACCCTCTGTGGAGCAAACAACCCAGATTCCAAAACATGACACCTACTTTTCAAAATGGGTGACTTACTGCTGAAACTAAATTGAAGCAATTTGTATCAAGTAGCAAATAAACCACTTGATTCTCAACAGCAAGTGCTGGAAATATGCAGGTCAGGCAGCATCTGAGAAAAAAAAGTTACATTTCAGGTTGATTGTCTTTCACTGAAAGACAGTGTTCCATTGATGTCACCTGACCTGAGTATTTCAAGCATCTGCAACATTTTGCTTTTGTATTTCTCACCCATTCTACAGTGCTGTCCATCCTTTTGCAGCTCCATTCCAGATGGACACACACAGGTGTATTTTGGAGAATGACTGTTGATCTGAGGAGCTGGGAGACACATGTATTTACACCCTCCATTCTTCAAGTTCGCATTACACCAGTCTTTGCCTGTCAAGTTTTCAAAAAATCAAATGTTGATGAAACTAGTAACCTTTTTACATAATCCAGCTCAAAGCAAGTCAAAAAAGATATTTACGGCCAGACCTAATCTTCTATTTCAATATTTTGAAATGACTGCTAGCTGCAAGATTTGCTTTTCTCATTACAGGGCTTCAGTCCTTACATTCCCCATCACATCTAGCATCACCTGCTACAGGCATTAGATGGCTAAACATTGAACAGAGCTTCAAAAAAAAAAATTTCATGCATTCCATGACTAGATCAAAACTTGTAATGTGCTCCCTTCTACAAGTACGATGCAGCTTCAGTAATGCAAGAGGTTCTATTAATCCATCAACTTAGTTTCTGCTCCAATACAACTGCAGTTCAACTCAACAGCATTTCAAAACTTTCCCGTGTATAAAATATTGCAAATGGTGTTGAGGAAATCTGCAAGTACAGGTGGTTAATGAGCAAACTGTCACAAAGCCACTTAAATGGGATAAAATTTCCACTGTAGATGTAATTAGCAATCCAGGTGCAAATTGCACTGGTGAAGAGTTTTCTGTTCACTCATTTACATATTGTCAACCAAAATGGGCCATAAACCAGTGCATTGAGTGCATTTTATGACAACTTTTTAAAAAGTTGTTTTAAGAGAACTGAGGGGTAATTTAGTATAGTTTAACACAAAACTAGGTGGGAATTGTGTTGAGGAAGATGCAAAGCAGCTTCAAGAGGATTTGGAAAGACTTGAGTGGGCAAGAATGTGGCAGATGGAATATAATGTGGAAAAATGTGAGGTTATCCACTTTGGTAGGAGGATAAGTGTGCAGGGTATTTCGTAAATGGTAAGAGATTACAAAGTGTAGGTATACAAAAGGGACCTGGGTGTCCTCATCAATAAGTCACTGAAAGCCAACATGCAGGTGCAGCAAGCAATTGGTGTGTTAGCCTTTATTGCAAGAGGATGCTAGTACAGGAGTAGTGAAGTCTTGCTTCAATTGTATAGAAGCTTGGTTAGACTGCACCAGGAGTACTGTGTGCAGTTGCTCTCCCCTTACCTTCAGAAGGATATTATTGTCAGAGGGAGTGCAACGAAGGTTCACCAGACTTGTTCCTGGGATGGCAGGACTGTCCTAAGAGATTGGGGAAACTGGGACTGTATTTGAGTTTTGAAGAATGAGTGATCTCATTGAAACCTACAAAATACTTTTTTTAAAAAAAAAGGAATAGACAGGGTAGATGCAGGTAAGATGTTTCCCCTGGTTGGAGAGAGTCTAGAGCCAGAGGACAATTTTAAAACAAAAGGGGAAGCCACTTAGGACAGAATTGGAGAAATTTCCTTACTCAGAGGGTTGTGAATCTTTGGAATTCTCTACCCTGGAGGACTGTGGAAGCCCAGTCATGGAGTATGTTTAAAGCAGAGAGATTTCTAAATACAAATGACAAGGGGATTTGAAAATAGTGGGAAAAAAAGCATTGAAGTGGATGATCAGCCATGATCGTACTGAATGGCGGAGCAGACTCGATGAGCTGACTGGCATGTTTCTATGTTCCTTACTGAGTCTTAATAAAGCATTTTAATATGTTAAACCACTATCTGTAGTAACCCAATTTAAAAAATGAAAAATGGCAAAATATAGAACCATTTACTGTATCCCAATGTCAGTTTTAGTAAATTAATTGTATTTAAAAAGTTTAAAAAACTTGCCCATTAACATCCTTGTGACCAAGACCCAGCTTAACCTAGCATCAATTAAAGGCCCACAAATGAGTGCAATTAGTAGACATGCCCAATGATGGGGTCAAGGCCAGAGTATTATAAACAGCATTGGCCACTACAGCAAATGTTCCCTAAACTAGTGCAAAGATTGGTGGAAACTTGATTTGCAGTTAAAATTCTGTGATCTTTATGCTAGGCTGATTTTGGGCAAATAGCATGGACAAAAGCCAGCATGATCCAGTATAACTTCTACTCCACAGCACAGCTTTTGTAATTGACTATGGTACTGACAAATGGTTATTGCTATTTGTCAGATATAGGTGGCTGCCTGTGGATGGTACAAGTGGTGGGAGGCTGTTCAAATATTCTCCTGCTCAAAGTTCACATCAGGTTTCTTCAAATTTAATTTTTTTTTAAAAAATCAGCAACAAGTCAAAAACATTCTTAAAATGTTAACACATGAAATCATGTAGCTTGTACTCCATAAAATTATTGTATTGTATTTATATCCCTAGAGTTGTGGGGGGGTTGGCAGGGGAAGGATAACAATTTAAGACAACCAAATGGCATTGTCCATAGCTGAAACAGAACAGGTCAGCTCAAAACTCTTTCCTTTATCTAATGTGTAATATTAGAGTGGGCCAAGCTTGCAGTAAACTTGGATATTTGAACAGTGACAGATGCACCATGGTATTGTGTGCAGCATCCAAGTTAATGCACTATTTCCATTTTGAAATCCAAGGTAAACCATTTTTACATTAAAAAAGGTGAGCATAGGACATTTCAGAGATCTAATTGATGATTAAGGCAACCATGGACTTAAATCAGCTAGTTTCCTTTCTAGTTAGAGATGCTATCAGATATGAAAGTGACCAATTGATCCATTGAACTGAACAGTAAACAATTGGTAAAGAATGGGAAGTTACTGTTCTTTGATTCTTCCAAAGATTTTTAAAAGCAGATGTTTTGTCTAGTTAAACTGATGTTAAAATGTTCGACTTCCTACCTGATGGTTGCACAAGTTCATGATAGACAATGACGTCCCGAGCTTCCTTCAGGTTGGAGATTAAAGTCATCAGGTCCCTTCCTGTGTATTTATTAGCTCTGTAGATCGTATTATACTGCCAATCAGTCCAAAAGACATGATCCTGAAATAAGAGTTTTCAAAGTTCATACCAGGCAAATGCAATATTAATCACAAATTCACATTCTCCAATGGAGGATACATTGAACTTCACATGCTTTGTGCTGCTGGGTTTCTGGGCCGAACTGCTGAATGGTCACTTACAATTACTTTGTCAGTAATGGAGTTTGCTTTTAATTTTAAAAAAGAATTTCAGTCTAGCCAGCTTGAATGCATCTCATGGAATTTTATCCACAACTTCTTTCCATTTTTAAAAGCCAAAATCCATCAACTTTGACCTGAATCAATATTACAGTGCTCCACACTAGAGTTAAAGTACATGAATATGGTTTAATTAGTCAAAGATACTGAACAGAGGCTGGATAGTCTCCTGAGGGACAATGTGCTGCACCAAACAGCTTAACAGACCATCTGCCCTCTTGGCAGAAGGGTACTGAAGGAACAGATCATAAAAGTTTGACAAAAAGTATTCAAATCAAACTGTTCCGTGTAGTTTCTAAACTACAGAATCTTCCAAAGTCTTTAATACTTAAAGCATTCATGTGACATTTTCAAAACTGGGATATTCAGATGCATCAACTCACTTACTACAGAAAACAAATTTACAACTTCACATGCTACATACTTTTGAATATCAAAGCTTACCTCAAATATTGATACACCAAAAGGATGAGCAAGAAATTCATGCGAGGAAAGCACAGTTCTTCTATCCTGTCCAATCACATCTACACTCGATATGGTGTGCAGCTTCGAGTCAAGCCAATATAGACGGTTTTTCACAAGATCTGTGGGCAAGTTGAATGGAATAAATCATGCTGCTGTTTTTTTAAAAATAAAAATCTATTTTAAACATCTACTCACCAAGTGCAATAGCATTTGGCCATTGAATGTCTCTGGTAACTAGCAGCTTGCGACCAACACCATTCATTCCTGCTTTTTCAATTACTGCTGGTTCACCCCAGTCTGACCAATAAATATACCTATAAATTAAAAGCACTGATTAAACAGAAATCTGAACAGTCCTTGACTAGAACAAACCAATAGAATGTGACAAGAAATATTAGTCATTTGGTAGTACAGAATTTTAGTATTGCTGAATTAGAGACATTTTGACAAAGCTTTTAGTCTTGCACTTAGGACAATTCACAAGAATACCAATGTAAGGGAAAGCAAATTTATACTGTAAGAGTAGAGTGCTGATTGGTTGGCAAGTGGACTCTGATCGGTAGAGGTGTCGCCATGGATAATGCATGTTTATGGTGACTGAGTTAAGTGCCAAGCAAACATTATTGCTGTTCCACCTATAGCAGGTTCTGGCTACATTTGATGGCAGTTTCCAAAGACTAGTTGCTATATTACACTAGTAAAAAATGGTGGCACAACAACTTGTATTGACGTGCACTTCAGTTTACTGGTTTGAAGATTTTGCATAGCTGAAGTGAAATGGGCACATTATTTTGATTACAGAGATTACATGGGCTTGGATTTTACCCTTGGTGGACAGGAGCTATCCAACTGAAAAGTTAGTGACGAACCAGCTTTCGCCTAGCCTGGGGATCCAACGTGCATTTTGTGGTTCCCCAGCCTTGAATAGTGGAGGTGGGACTTCCAACCACTTGAGGCAGGAGGTCCTGCCCAATAGAACTGCCAGCCACTTAGTCCCAGCAGCACCACTGGGAGCAGTGGCAACTGCAGCCCAGCTTCATGAAGATAATGTCGGGGAACGCTGGAACAATGGCAAGTTTTGTTGTCTCACCAGGGATGATTGGTTGGGTCCCAGTGAAGCAAGGGTGGGTACATTGGTGGAGGCAGGGGGAAAGATGGTGATAAAAAAAGTTTTGGGTGGTTGGGGAAGTGGGGACACCCCGTCAGGCACAGGGTGCCCATCATGAGCCTTTTTCCCCCTCCCCCCAAAGGCCTACTTTTGTCCATTGTATTGTGTGGCACTACCAGTGTGCTAAATGGGATAGATTTCAAACTGATCTAGCAATGCAAAACTGGGCATCTATGAGATGCTGTAGGTCATTAGCAGCAACAGTGTACTCAACCACAATCTAACCTCATGGCCTGGCATATCCCCCACTCTACCATTACCATCAAGCCAGGGAACCAACCCTAGTTCAATCAATAGTGCAGGAGGGCAACTCAGAAGCAGTACCAGGCATACCTCAAAATAAGACATCAACCTGGTGAAGCGACAACCCAGGACCACGTGCATGCCAAACAGCATGCAACAGACAGAGCCAAGTGATCCCATAACCAAAAAGGATCAGATCCAAGCTCTGCAGTCCTGCCACATCCAGTTGTGCATGGGTGGTGGACAATTAAACAGGAAGAGGCTCCACAAATATCCCCATCCTCAGTGATGGGGGAGCCCAGCACATCAGTGCAAAAGACAAGGTTGAAGCATTTGCAACAATCTTCAGCCAGAAGTACCAAGTGGATGGCCTATCTCTGCCTCCTCCCAAAGTCCCCAGCATCAGATGCCAGTCTTCAGCCAATTCAAATTTACTCTGCGTGATATCAAAAAACTGAAGGCACTGGATACTGCAAAGGCTATGAGCCCTGACAACATTCTGGCAATAGTATTGAAGACCTGCGCTCCAGAACTTGCTGCAACCTTAGCCAAGCTGTTTCAGTACAGCTACAACACTGGCATCTACCCTGCAATGTGGAAAATTGCCCAGGTATTTCCTGTGCACAAAAAGCAGGACAAGTCCAATGCAGTCAAATACAGCCCCAGTCTCAATCAGTAAAATGATGGAAGGAATCAAGCAGCACTTGCTTAGCAATATGCACACAGACGTTGAGTTTGGGTTAGCTAGACACCATCCAGGACAAAAGCAGCCAACTTGATTGTTTAAGCTGGTGGATGGGGTGCCATTCACTCCCTGCACAACCAATGCATAGTGGCAGCAGCTTGTATATCATCTACAAGCTGTACTGCAGCAACGCACCAAAGCTCTTTCAACAGCACCTTCCAAACCCACAACCTCTACCACCTAGAAGGACAAGGCAGCAGATGCATAGGAAAACTATCTGCAAGGTCCCCTCCAAGCCACACCATCCTGACTTGGAACTACCTTCACTGTCACTGGGTCAAAATCCTGGAGCTCCCTTTCTAATAGCACTGTGGGGGTACCTACCCCACATGGACTGCAACAGTTCAAGGAGGCAGCTCACCACC
Source organism: Heterodontus francisci (assembly GCF_036365525.1). Lineage (NCBI taxonomy): Eukaryota > Metazoa > Chordata > Chondrichthyes > Heterodontiformes > Heterodontidae > Heterodontus > Heterodontus francisci. The sequence goes on along the minus strand of NC_090374.1, from coordinate 136,799,149 downwards.
TTCTCAGGGGCAACTAGGGATGGGCAATAAAGGCTGGCCTAGTTAGTAACACCCATATCCTAGGAATGATGCACTATTCAGATTCAGACTTGAGCTGAGGTGAAGAACTGTGCAGAGTGAAGTTGGCATCCATCGATTTAAGGTGAGGGGCAAAATTTAGAGGGGATGTGCGAGGCAAGTTCTTTACACAGAGGGTGGTGAGTGCCTGGAACTTGTTGCCGGGGGAGGTGGTGGAAGCAGGTACCATGGAGACGTTTAAGAGGCATCTTGACAAATACATGATTAGGATGGGAATAGAGGGATATGGACCCTGGAAGTGCAGAAGGTTTCAGTTTAGGCAGGCATCAAGATCGGCACAGGCTTGGAGGGCCGAATGGCCTGTTCCTGTGCTGTACTGTTCTTTGTTCTTTGGTTCAGATGCATAGAAATGCAGGTAGAAATAAAGACCATTAAGTAAATGGGATTCTATATTTTAATCCATGGGCAATGAATATAAACAAAGTGGTGCTGAATTTGAACACATTGGTTTGTCTACAGTTGGGAATGTTGTGCACAGTTCTGAGCACCCTTGTAGGAATGATTAGAACTATGAAATGCGCACAAAAAAATTCACTAGAGGATGAATTGAGGGGCTATAATTGGATGATTTGTGGGGGTGCTTCACAGATGGAAAACAAATCAACAGGAATTGCAAGATTTTCAAAATTAGGAAGGTGGTTTTGGTTAGTGAATCAGAAATAGACTGAAGCAATGGGGGTGGAGTTGGAATTAATTCATTTCTAGGGAGTTATGACAAAATGTTGCAAGTGGCTTCTGGAGGCAAAAGGCCAAATCATTTAAATTGGAACTGGTTAAATTTGGAGAAGTGCAAAAATAAATGAGTCTAAAAAGCATCAGCACGGGCATGAGGGAAAAATGGCTGCGCTATAAAATTCTGTAAAGCAAATGTGGACTTACTGCATAGTTATATCTGTTCTGAGTATTCAAAAAGTTCAGTCACAAAATACTTGAAACTGCAACACATGCCAATGTGTCAATCCCTTATAGTACATTCAAGGCAAGTTTCATACCCCAATAGTGGATCAACTGCTACAGAAGCTGGTTCCCTCAAGTTGCTATCAAAGAGAGTCTTCTTCCTGATTCCATCAAAGCTTGCCACAGATACAGTTCGAGCACCCATATCAGTCCAATAAATGTTGTTATAGATCCAGTCCACAGCAATTCCCACATGAATTTGTACATTGTTAACAATCCTGGAAACCACAGCATTGCCTTGGTGCTTATCCATCAGCAGACTGCAGAAAAGGTTAAAAAAGTGGTTGAAATTTGTTATCATAGTGCCTGCTGCACCATTACATAATATTTTCAGTACCTGGTAGAGAACTCACTTCTATAATTTTAAAGGATAAACCACCAGCTGATCTTCCTTGGGAGAGGAGGATGAGAAAAGGTAGTAAAAATTTAAGTTAGTGACAAAACATGTGGCGCACTTCATATGAAAGCCATTTTGAATGTTCTCTCTGGGTCACCTATATAGTTTTGTTCATGGGTTTGAAGAGATTCAGATAAAAGACAACTGGAGGTAAATTACTGGGATTATTGGTTATTTAAAATACCAAAAAAAGGCACCATTGCAAATCAACTAAAACTAGGGAGAAACTAAACATCTGCAATTACCATATAAAAATAAAAGGAAAGCAACTCAATTACTCAACCACAAAATGGTCAAAGATGTAGGCACTTTGGACAAAAGTTTACAAATTGAATCATGTACAAGATTGCCCAAACTAGCTTCAAGGGCAGTTAAGAAATATGCAAGATAATAGGATTTGAATTACCTGAAAATTGCCCGCTGACCCAAGTCAGCCCAGAAGATTATCTGCTCTGCAATATCTGCATCCAGTGCCACAGCATTTCTCAGCTGCCCAACTACCTGACTGTACTCTTTGTGGTGCAATCCCAGCTTCCTAATGTCATGACGATTAGTGAAGATCAAGTATGGCTCCTCACCTAAAGTAGTTTAAACAGAATACATGAAAATAGCCCTTTAAAAAAGTGACAGTTCCATGACAAAATTCACTCAAATGGACATTTATCTTGGGACCAAGGCATTTATGCCTCTTGATTGCACAGAGGAATGCAATCCCAGTGAACAGAAGTACAAAGTGACAAGTTAGATAAAATAGTCCACTAAATTAATTTTCCCCAAAGTCCTCATGCTGTGCTCAAGAAAAAAAAACACTTGAGCAAAGCAAGGGTTAGGTTCATCACAATTCTTGTACAGGTGACTGCAGAGTGCCCAAGGCATGTTCATTCCTATTATTCTCTTGACACTAGAGATTGTAGACAACCCTTTGTTAAATCACTGAAGCTCAACATCCAATGAAAGTCATCTATTTGGAAACAAGCTCAGCATTACTTGCATTGTAAGGAAATTGTCATTGAAGTGGAAGAATTATGATTTAATAAGAGACTTCTGAATTCAAGTCACTCCCCTCTGAAGATCATATCTGCCCTGTTTTGTTTATATTTAATTGAAAATCATTTAAATTGTTTAACAAAATGTTGAGAGAACAATGTGCAAAAGAATTAGCAATTTAAAATCCAAGCCAGGAACAGACAGGCAATAGTCAGCTCAGTAGCAAGTAATTTGTGTACAGAAGCAACAATCTCAAATAAGTTGCTGAGTGTGGATTTCCTGCAAGCATTTTAAGGGAAACAAGTTCCTACAACCAGAAGTCTGTAATGGAAAACAGGTGGACTAACAGGGACTAGTGATTAGTCACTGGCCTCCTGGAGCTTACCCGATTGCCTAGAGATCAAGATTTTTTCCCCCTGTAAACTGACCAAGACATTTTGCCTCTCCAAGAGATTGCTGCTCCATACAGGTTGCATTGTCAGAATGGACTGGATTTACAGATTTAATAGATCAGCTGGTCTGTGTCATATTTCATGTAGTTCCTACACTCAAGGTCATCCTTTCACAGAAAGGAAATAATGCCAGAGAAAGTGATGGCTTGATTATACATATTTATATTTAGTGTTAAGTCTTTTAAGTACCAATATCATTCTCAAGTCAGATTCATCCAGGTTACACCATAGTTACCAAAAAACATACAAGGGGTATATGCTTCTTTGGAGGCATGATTTGACCGGTTAAACGCAGATGCTAGAAGGGATCACGAGATGCCTTTTATGACCATTGGAAAGGGGCCATTAGAAATTCACAATCTAAGCTTCTGAAAATTTATACAGCTGTACAAATTTGACAGATGAGGGAAGTCACTAGTAGGGAATGTGGGAAATCTGGTAAACATGGTGTATGTGGACTTTTTTTTTTTAATTAAAGTCTTGGAAAGGTACTAGGAATGGGCCAGTGGCAAATGGTACTTAATCTAGATCAATTTACTGTCCTGGCATGTTGGCAGGTCCACAGGAATACTGAAAAGTTGCAAAAATGTGCGCAATTTGCACAGATAGGTTTGTGACCTATGCATAGAAACTATAGTTAAGGCCAACAGGGTATTGATTAAAATTAGAGTTATAGTATAGAATCAGCCCAAAAAAACCACTATACAGGACACTAGTCAGAATGCTTATGGATATTGTACCCAGTTTTGATCCCAATGAGTGTGATGGTGGCCTTTGAAAAAAGTTCAACACTACAAAAATTAGCTTAGAGCCTCAGCTACTCACTCAACATGACCTATTTACTTGAGCACAACAGACTTTGAGATGACCTAGTAAGAAGTCTATAAGTCGTCCAGATTGATACACTATTCCAATTTAAAAGATTGGGGGTGGGGGGGGGGGGGGGTGCGTTGGCAGGGAACCATGATGCTCCAGCCATCATGTACAGAGCAGTCTTGACAGACCAGTTTTTAAAAAAATGTTCACATGTAAGCTATTTGATATTCGTGTCAATAGTGGGAACTGAGCAGCACTCATCCATTCCCAACATTAAATACAACCAAGCCAGGCATATCAACTTCAAAGAAAGTTTTATTTGCCTCAGATTTCAATCTCAAGTTCAGAAAGCCAGTGCACTGCACCATTCCATGGCAGTCTTCCTTTCAGCCCAATAACTAAATATCAAATTGTGACCAAGTCGGTCACTAGGACTTGAAGGGAGCATTAAAATGCTCACTCCACTTTAACAACTTGAAGAAAAAAGACAAAAACTTCAGTCTGGGCTCAAAGTCCTGGATATTAAAAAAAAAAGCAGCAGTGCATTAACCCACAAACACCCAATACCCTTGGCAGGTCTTCAACTGAAGATAGTATACTTGCCTACAGCCTTGCAAACTCCACTGGCTGGATCCATGAGATATCCAACATGGCATTCACACATATAGCTTCCTTCGAAATTGATGCAAGTTTGACTGCAGATCCCAACATTTTTGCATTCATCAATATCTGCAAATAAAGCACCAACATTTTTTTCCCTTTTGGGTTGTGAGCATCACTGACAAGGCCAGCATTTGTTGGCCATCCCCAATTGCCCTCGAGAAGATGGTGGTGAGCTGCCTTCTTGAACTGCTGCAGGTACAATTAGTGCTGTTAGGAAGGGAGTTCCAAGTTTTTGACCCAGCAACAGTGAAGAGACATCAATATTTATTGACAAGATGTTGGTGGCTTGGAGGGGAACTTGCAGGTGGTCCTATGTGTCTACTGTCCTTGTCTTAAGTGGTAGAGGTCACTGGTTGGAAGATGCGGTCAAAAGGAGCCTTCGTGAGTTACTGCAGTGCATCTCATGCACACTGCTGCCACGGTGAATCAGCAGTGGAGGGAGTGAATGTTGAAGGTGGTAGATGAGATGCCATTCAAGTTTGTCCTGGATGGTGTTTAGCTCGAGTCTTGTTGGAGCTGCACTCATCCAGGCAAGTGGACAGTGTTCCATCACACTCCTGACTTGTGCCTTTAGATAGTGGACAGGCTTTGTGGTTAGAGGGTGGGTCCAGGAGGAGAGTTACTCACTGCAGAAATCCCAGCTTCTGACTTGCTCTAGTAACCACACTATTTATATGGCTGCTCCAGTGGAGTTCCTGGTCAATGGGGACCCCCAGCATGTTGGTGGTGAATGTGAAGGGGAGATGGTTAGATTTTTTTTTTTTTTTTTACTACCTGGCACATGTGGCATGAATGTTACTTGCCACTCATCAGCCCAAGCCTGGTTGTCCAGGCCTTGCTGCATATGGACACCGACTGCTTCAGTATTGGGAGTAGTAAATAGTAATAAGCATGGTTAAAATCAAACAACAACCTCACTTCTGACCTTATGAAGCAGGTAAATTGGATTGGTCAGATTGGATTTGTCCTACTTTGTGGACCTGGGCAACTTTCCACATTGTAGCTATACTGGAATAACTAGGTTAGAGGCATGGCTAGTTCCAGAATACAAGTTTTCAATAATACTGCTGGGATGTTGTCAGGGCCCATAATCCCTTGAATCTATGAAATGAGTCACTCTCTTTGTAGAACAGTGAGGTCAACTTACCATCACAGGTTTTATCAATTAACTTCAAACCAGTAGGGCAATCACATTCATAGCCAATGATCAGATCCTTGCAGACGTGAGAGCAGCCACCATTGTTCTTTAAGCACTCATTCACATCTGAGGAAAAGAATGAAATCATTTTAGTATTCATCTCCCAGAATTAAAAGTTACTTCTGCCAGAATATAGCTCCTCTTAACATATATACACACACACACACACACATACGGGATTCATTAATAAGCTACAAAACCAAGCTGACTTAGTCAAACTCTGTAGTGCAACCATCGCGTCCTAATGTGCTTTCAATAAAACACCCTACAGATTTAAAGTTGGTCTTACCAGCTCCATGCACCTCCACACAGGTGAGGAGATACCAAAGTCAGTGTAGGGAACATAAATGTTTAACGAATTCCACAAAGTGTTGATCACCAAATTCAAAATTATGTAATCTGTGGCTTTGTTGCTTAATTAGTGATTCAGCTGGAAGGCAGGTTTTAAAAGGTTATGTTTGGTAGATTATCCTGCATTGGAGCTCAAAGTGAAAGCTTTATACTAACCAAAAAAATATGGCCAATTTGAATTTTACTGTGCCCAACTTTAATACTAGTTTAAAGAAAGTCAGCAATTGTACTGTATTACATTAATTCTTAAATCACACCCAATCTTCAGGCTTAATCCACTTGCTTTCATCAGAAATGGTTATAAAGATCAGAAATCAAGATTCCAATATACTTTGTTTACTAGGTACTTTTTGTACAGAGGTAAATTCAACAAAGGAAAAACTTTCATTTCAAAAAATCAATTATAATGGTCGGCACAAAAAATTACTACCTAGAACCACATTGTACAAGGTTTTATCTTTCAGCAAGGAAGTTTTAAACCAGCACACCAGGAATTAAAACCTTTCATGTCTGCATTATAACTAATTCACAACTTACTACATTCTTTGGAAGGTTCATCACTCCAATCCATGCAGTCTTGATGCTGATCACACACACTTGTTATATCTATGCATTCTCCACTTCCACATTTAAAGTTAGTGGGTCCTGTGCACTCTGTAGCTGCAGAAAGACAGGAAAAACATTTGAAAACAACTTAAGCCACCCCAGCCCAGCTTATCTAAATGATATTGTGCACTTACCATTTATACAGCCTGATTCATCACTGCCATCAGGACAGTCACTAAGTCCATTACATTTCCTGTCATTAAGGATACAGGCACCACCACCACATCTAAAGTGATCTGGTCTACATGTTTGAGGAGCTAAAAAGCAGAAAGTTTAACAGCATGCTCACTTAGGTATTCCATCCAGATTTACTACTAGCATAAAACAGATCTAAAATATCTGAAAGCAGTAAATACTGATCTGCTTCAGCCCCATCTGCAGAAAAAAAAAAGGTTCTGGTCCTCTTCAGGACAGCTTTTTGAAACTCACTTATTGGATTAAGACAATCTGAGTTTCATTTTTGTACCTCTGTTGCTATAATTTTATTAGTCTGGGATTGATCTATGAACATTACAAATACAAGCTGAGAGAAGAGTCTGTGAATTTGTGAAACTAGGTCATGTCTAAGTAATCTACCTCAATTTTGAGGAAGTGACTAACATACTGAATAGGGAGTGTTTATAGATTTTACAGTAGGGACTTCCAGAAATCGAGAAGGTTCCACAAGAGGTTAGCAGCAAAAAATTAAAGCAGAAATGGAGGTAACCTTGTGACATGGGTTGGTAATTAATGAGGTAGGAGGGAGACAGGATATAAAGAGTGTACTCTGGTGAAATGTAACAAATTATTTTTCCAAGGGATCTGTACTAGGGCGTCATCTTTTTACAATACATGTCAATGATTTGAATGAAGGAATATTGGAGCTGTATATCCAAGATTGTAGATTACAGTAAGTTAGGAGGCATAATGAGTTCATTATTGGAATACCAGAGAAAAAGGGGAGTGATCAAGAACTATGGAGGAGGAAATGGATTAGTCAGATCACACGCACACACAAAGTTACAGGCTAAATAGCATACTCTTATTACTATGTTCTTTGGACCACCTCCCAACATCACAACTAAGAACACCAGAGCTGAACAGGAAGCTGCTCTTAAATACTTAAAGCAGCAAAAGGTTGGACCACTTACGGCAGTTGACTTCATCACTTCCATCTTTGCAATCAGTATCTCCATCACAGTACCAGCGAACATGGATACATTCACCTGAGCCACACTGAATTGCATCTGGAGAACAGGTCAGAGGAGGATGGATGTGCCCACAGTGGTCTGCAGATTCATCAGATTGGTCAGCACAATCAGCATTGGTGTCACACACCCAACTTGAGGGGATGCATTCAGAACTATTGCACTGAAACTCATGAGGGCCACACGAAGTTGGTGCACAGCCTTTTTCATCACTTCCATCACCACAGTCATCTTCACCATTGCAAATGAAAGTCATGGAAATGCATCTACCACTGGAGCAGGTAAATTCTAATAGACTGCAAGTAGAAGCACCTGAAAAATGATCAATAGACAAAAAGTTAACCAGAATAAAGACAAGAAATGCTGGAAACACTCAGGTCTGGCAGCATTTGTGGAGAGAGAAAGAGTTAACATTTTCTGAAATATTAACTCTGCTTCTCTCCAGATGCTGCCAGACCTGTGGAGTATTTCCAGCATCTGCAGTATTTTGCTTTTATTTAAAAAATTTACTATTTCAAATAGTTCATTTCTATCCTGGAGTAATTTCAAAAGGCACTTACTTTGTAATCAATCATTTAACAAGCAGTAGAACATTGCCACTCTATTAAGACTTTATTTCTGTCTAGTGACTAAGCATTTGCAACACAGTTTGAATGGCAAAATTAGATTTCCATTAGAACTAGCCCAAGATCCAAACAATTTTGTACCTGCTACAGGATTTAGAGCAATTGTCATCCAGTTCCACAATAGACACAGCATTAAAATTTCCTGAAGTGATTGCTGATAGTTAACTATTTCAGCAAGGAGTAGATTTTAAAATAATTAAAAACTCCACTAATGAGGTAGCAAAAGGTGCCCCACGGCAATAATTAAGCAGTGTTTGAAATTTGTGCACATTTTTCTCGAACATGTAGCAAAGTTGGCCAGAATCAATTTTAACGCTAATATATTGAGAATGGGGAAGGAATTTAATAAAAGAGGAATAAGGCCATTTTGCCCCTTGAGTTTGTTTTGCCAATGGAGATCATGTTTGTCTGTGGCCTAACTTCATATACCCACCTCTTATCTCAATACCTTTAACAAATCCAATCTTGGACTTCAAAACATAAGAGTTCAAAATTCCCACCACCCTTTACACAAGCAGAGTTTTTCCAATTTCACTCCTGAAAAGGTCTAGCTCTAATTTGTAGGCTATGTTCACTGGTCCTCAATTCTCAACTAGCAGAAATTCTCAATCTGCCTCAGCTCCCATCTTAACTTTTGATGAAGTTAATTTAGAAGGTTAAGGGGTAGAGAATACAACTAGTTTGTGTAAATACTCCTTTGAACTCTTGATAATCATTCTGGTAAATGTACATGGCACTGCCTCCAAGGCCAATATATCTAAGGTATGGTGCCCAGAACTGTTCAGTATTCCAGGCGTAATCTAATCAGGGATTTGGCTCGCTGAAGCATGACTTCCACCCCCTTGTATTCTAGTCTTCCAGATAGAAAGGCCAACATTCCATTAGCCTTTTTGATCATTTCCTGTACTTGTTCACGACATGATTTATGTACCTAGACCCTGAAATCTCAGCCTCCACTGCTTCTAGCTTTTCACAATTGTGACAGAAATCACACCTGTCAAATGGAAACATTTAGTCATATGGGACACGGCTTGAAACTTTACTGAATGCCCATTTGCATTCTGAGAAGACAAGGGCTGATAGAGAATTAATAGGGCCAATGGGAGTGCTCCTGAGTCAATTAGCAAGACTGGTTTTGTCAACAGGAGTAAATCAAAAGACAGATACCTTTGACATGAGCCAAACTCCACCCCCCGCCAAATATGACAGACTGAAATCCCACAACCCTCTAGAAGCTGCTGTTTCACATGACCTGCCAGTTGGTCTAGGACTAGGGCTTTTGAATTGTGCCTCAGAAAGGAAACCGACTAATTCTGAACCTCAAGAGGAAGACAATTGTCTCTTTCTCCAGCAAAGTCCCAGGAAAACAGTGGCAGCTTCTACACTTCAAAACTACAAAGTCTCTTCTGGTACCAGAGAAGCAAGCCTGGATTTGTGCATGTGGCCCCAGCAAGGACTTCCAGACACTAACTTCAAAGAACTACTGCATTAAAGGACACAAAGGACAGTATCTGTACTCCATTTATTGCCAACTCTATTTCAATCTCCCAATTCTTGCAGTATCTATTTGTATGTGTGTGAATACATAGTGTATTTTAGTAATTTTAACCAGTTAGAGTAATGAAGTTAATGAACTTACATCCTTCTTAAAAGGAAACTTGACTTATTGCACTCTAATTGCAATTGTAAATGAAACAGTGAGCAAGGCCTCACTGGAGGTGGTAAACTAAAATGACTTAAAAGATACACCCTGTTGCAGCCAAACCAGAGGAGACAGGAGCCTCAGACCCCTTCATCTGATCGTAACAGTTTAAAAAGTACTCGATTTCATGTTTTTCTATATTAAAATCCTTTTGCCACTTTTTGCCCAATTAAATCTATGGGCTGAATTTGGTTAGCATGCTGCACATTGCTGTGGCATGCTTTGAAGATGGTCTTCAGGCACTAATGTGCTGAGCACCCCCCCCCCCCCCCATAAAATATTGTGTGCGAGACTCATTTAAAATGGAATGGGCAGAGCAGCAGCTCCTAATGACAGAGGGTGTGTCCACTGCCACTGCACAGGTGCCATTTTTAAGGGCATCAAGCTTTTGGGAGTATTTGCATTTTTAAAGTGATAGAATGTTGAAAATTAAAATTTAAAGTAACATGCAACAATTCCACTCCACTACTGGCCACCCAGTAATACCTTGTTGCCTCCTTGTGGGGGTGATGTGGTCTCCTAATCAGACACCCTCCCCCACAAGACAGGTGAACCCTCTAAAGCTACCTCCTGCCCAACTTCCACCCCCCTCACCTGGGCCCCAGCCACTTATTGAAGGGTGATGTCCATTGTCTTTTTTTCCTGGGTGCAGTCCCAGCGATTGCCACCACTCCTGGTGGTACTGCTGGCCCTCTGGCTGGCAGCTCTTGAAAGTCAGACTTCCTATCTGAGGGGCAGAAGTCCCAACCGACTCCAATTAAGGGCCTCAACCTTGCAAAATTATATAGTTCTGAAGGGTCATGGACCTGAAACGTTAACTCTGCTTCTCTCTCCACAGATGCTGCCAGACCTGAACGTTTCTAGCATTTGTTTTTTTGCAAAATTATAGCATGGCTTCCAGGCCTGGAGGTGGGCTCTCCCCTGGTGGGCAGGGCCACTGGCGCAAGATAACATTTTGGCCATTGGATATCCCATCAGCATGGAGATCTAGAGTATGCAGTGGGTAGGCCACACTAACATATCCCAATTTTGGGATAGTGCTCATTAATCATCTTATGGTTCCAATATTAGATAGTTTACATGGGTCAAATTTCAGTTCATGGGAGCATATGTTTGAAAGAAATCAAAAACATCTTTCCCTACTCTCAAGGGGCACCATGCGGACAGCAGAAAAAGGTTTGTTTTAAGCCACATTACCACAATTCTCCTCATCACCACCATTATCACAGTCCTTTTCGCCATCACATTTCCAAGAGACTGGAATGCATTGAGATGATCCAGGGCCACAGCTGATTTCATGTATGTGACAAATTTTCATATCTGAAACAGCCAAAATTATTTAAGTGCCAAGTTATTAGGTAGTTTAGAAAAGCACATGTACACCAAATAGAAGCAGAAGCAATTTGTTTTTGACTGACTGACATGGCCAAATAAAGTTTCTGGTACAATATATTTTTGCTAACAGCAGATCCATTAGCATCTGGAAAGAGAATGACAAAGTTAACATTTTTGACATAGACCCTTCAAGATCCAGTCAGAAGGTTCGATACCTAATGTTAACTTGTTTGCCAGTCTGATAGAAATACACACTATCAGTTTGTGGATTTCTAATACCCAGAATTTTCATTAGCATTGGAACCTAATGCTAGAAATAAAGCTCATAGCTCAGTATGTGGTCATGTGCCACAAGTCTGACTACTCAACTGAGTAATGTCAGTACTAAATTTCTCACTTCTAGTCATTTGAACGCTATGTAGTATTTAACCTGCTGCAGTTATTACTTTACACATGCAAGTCAAAAAATTATTCTACTGCTTGATTAAGTATTGACCCTTTAAAAACCAATTAGGAAAAAAGGTCACATGCATATTCTGACCAAGAGGCAAAAAGCTATAAGCAATGAAATCATTTAAAATATTTCCATTGAGACAATTGAATAGAGTATGATGTGTGAACACGTTTAGATGAACGAGTTAGATACAAGTGGATACATACGACAAATTTCTGGACTTTCATCAGATCCATCTTTACAGTCAGCATTACCATCGCATTGCCATTTATTAGGTACACATTGTCCATTGCGGCACATGAAGTCTGATGACCTACAGGTCATATTATCTAGTGAATAGAAGCAAGAGTGTTAAAATCATACCTTTTATTCTGAAAAATTTATACTATATCTTGTCCACCTTAAGCAATGACTGGTCAGTACAGTTATAAAACTCAACCTGTAAATTGAACAAGTCAGTTTGCAGAAATTCATTTAAATGTAGCATTCTTATAACTGAGGTTTTAATAGATTGAGGGAGTGGGTGGGGAGACGAGATGGTGGCATAGTGGTAATGTTACTGACTAGTAATCTAGAGCCCAGGCTAATACTCTGGGGGCATGGGTTTGAATCCCATCACAGCAGATGGTGAAATTGGAATTCCATTAATAAACCTGGAAATAAAAATTCATCTAAAATGACGACCATGAAACCATTGTTGATTGTCGTTAAAAACCCAACTCATTGACAAATGTCCTTTAGGGAAGGAAATTTGCCATTCTTACCTGGTCTGGCCTATGTGACCCATAGCAATGTGGTTGACTCTTAACTGCCCTCTGAAATGGGCTAGCAAGCCAATCAGGTACAGGGCAATTAGGGATGGACAATTGCTGGCCTAGCCAGGGACACCCACATACCAAAAAAAAAAGTCGCTGATGGAATTCAATTAATAAAGAAATCTGGACTTGAAAGCTGTTCAGTAATGGGGCTATGAAACTATAGTCATAAAATCCATCTGGTCCTATAGGGAAAAATCTGCCATGGTTACCTGGTCTGGCCTGCAAATGACTACAGACCCACTGCAATGTTGACTCAACTTCCCTCTAATGGACTTGCAAGCCACTCAGTTGTCAAGGGCAATTAGGATGGGCATCAAATGCTGGCTTTGCCAGGGATGCCCACTTCAAGAAAAAAAAGTGTAGATAACAAATAAGTTTCACTGCTTTACTCAAGAGCAAGGCTTGAGTGGCAGAGATTAGGAGGAAGAGAACGGATGTGACCTCAAGAATTGTACATCAAGATGGAAATAGAGAATGCCAAATACCATAACCATGTTGACAAATTTAGTTAAAAGTGGAGGATAAAGACCTATATATTTACATTACCCCAATCCAATAGTAACAAAATACCATTTTGCATTGTGAATACATTCAGGTTATCTAGATTTTATATACCCAAGATGAATGCAAATTATGTTTCAGAATTAACACATGGAAAGTGTTATAATCATCACCTCTACAAGACTTCTATTCCAAGTCACTACTTCTCCAGACTACAAGCCAATCTCCTTACTTTGACTTTCCCAAGCTATTAGAAGGACATTGCTCATATATACCTGCCCTACAATACTGTCCACCCTCTAGGATCATTCCAGATGGGCACATGCAGGTAGATTTCTCTGAGTAACTGCTAACTTGAGGAGCAGGCACACACATGTATTCACAGCCTCCATTATTTGAGTTCACATGGCACCAGTTTCTTCCTGTTAAAAGAATATTAAGATTAACTGGCCATTCTAAAATTAGATATTGAAGCACATGAGAATCAAATTGCCTAACTCAAAAATGGCAACCTCCAAGATATTGCACATCAAGCTTGAATGAATAAAGTTTGTAAATGCTGCCTATTTCATAGTCTAATCTGTTTGTTAAAATGCTGCACTGGATTTATAAATCTCCCATCTTAACTGATCATAAAGCCATTTGCAACTTCCTCATTGTGGTGATCTTAATACTGCTGCAATATTTCCACAAATTTGGTTCCTTAAAAATGGTACTAAAATCTCAAGGGACAAATAGGATGTTCATTCCTCCTGACCCACTACCAGGTCCACTGAGAATAGATCCATTAAAAGGTTTTTGACAAATTAGGACAGCAGCACAATATTGGATAAAGTGTAGAAAGCTCATGTTCTTAATTGGGGGGGGGGGGGGGGGGGGGATCTTGATTTACAAAAGACTATTGTATAAAGACAGCCCAAGCTTACCCAATGGCTGCATTAACTCATGATAAACAATGAGATCTTGAGGTCCATTCAGATTAGAGACCAAAGTTACTAGATCTGCTCCAGTGAATTTGTTGGCTTTATGGATGGCTTCATTCTCCTCATCAATCCAGAAGACACTATCCTGGAACAGAAATCATTCCTGGTTAAGCAAAAATATTTCTAGTGACACATTCCCAAGTTAATGAGAAATTGGCAGAGCCCTTGTACAGTTGAATCAAATTTGCATACCAAATCAGCACAGTCTTCAGAAGCAATTGAATCTAAAGTGGTCAGCATAATCTCTAAATGTGTACACAAACAGTAAGTATAACCAATAGGGAACAAAGCATCCAAGGTGCATATTCTTTGTAATTGCATCACTTAAAAGCTCAGTTTAAACATTTCTGAATTAGAATACATGCATCAATGCCTCTGCCCCACTATGGAGATTTGGCAGCACATTTTTCTGAACAGAATATTCATGACTAGGTTCGAGAGTCAACATGAGGGGGAAATCTAATTAATAAAAATTTCCCCACAATGTTGTTTTGTAATGCTGTTAGACTAATTTTTATAATCAATTTTACATGCAATATCTTTTCAAAGGATTTCCAACATTCCATCTCACCTGAAATACTGAAACAGCAAAAGGATGAGTGAGGAATTCTTGTGACTGCAGCACTGTTCTTCTATCCCGACCATTTAGATCTATGCTCGACAACATGTGCAATTTTGAATCAACCCAATAGAGACGGCTTTTCACCAGATCTGGGGGGGGGGGAGGGGAAAAAGACAATGTTTGTCAGGTTTCAGCAGAGGGATAAAAGCAGATTTCAAAGAAACAGATCATTGCTTACCAAGTGCAATGCCATTTGGCCAATGAATGTCTCTAATAACCAGGAGCTGCCGATCCACACCATTCATTCCTGCTTTTTCTATCTTTGCTGGTTCACCACAGTCTGACCAGTAAACAAACCTTTAAAAAAGGCAAGAGTAAAAAGATGCCATCTACAGTGCAGTATTAAAGTTAAACAATGCTTTGTTGCAAGTTTAGAAAAACTGGTTTACATCTGAAACTAAAAGCAAATTCATATTGAATAGAATTGTTGGTCATCCTTTGGTCAATCCAACTTAGTGTTACAGAAATCAGTTGAGGTAGGTAATCACATCCAGCAAGTGCTACGGATGAGCATTAACCAATGTTCAATTAAAATACCATCTAATGGCTAACAAACCATTTTAGAAAGTTTTGAATACAATTTCAAATCCCTTTCTAGCTTGCATATTAAAAAATGTTTTCAGAACAGTGTATTCAGTCCTCAACTATTAACTTATGGAAGTTGCTTTTCACTTGGATATCAGTATTCTCCAACAATGTTCTTATACCAACTGTACTACTTCCCAATGTCCATCTTCAATTCCACACCACCCAATATTCAAAGCTATTTAATAACTTCATTATGCACGAGAAGGCTCAAGGGGCAGTGCCAACACGTAATTTACACCGTTTGAGATTAGCATTTTTGTAGCCACCTGAAAACCTTTTTAAAATATCAAATTCACATTAAATCACAGCACTAAATATATTGACATGAATACTAAAATTATGGAAAGTAGAATTACTGTACCCAGATAGTGGATCAACTTCTATCGAGCCAGGTTCCTTTAGGTCTGTGTCAAAGAGGATTGTCCTTTTGGCTCCATCAAATGTAGCCACAGATATAGTTTTAGTACCACGATCAGTCCAGTAGAGGTGCTTGTAGACCCAATCCACAGCAATTCCCACTGGGATGCCTATATCTTTGACCACTATAGAAATACCAGCTCGGTTTTTCCACTTAGGGTTGATGGACACACTAAACAGGATGAAATCGTTTGTCTTAAGACATCCACTCAAATTTAGAGATTTGGTAAAATCAAGAACAGTAAGTTACTTCCCCCTTATAAAACAGGCCTAAAATAGCTTATACAAAAAAAATTAAGCAATTTATGGCAGGATATTTGCAGCTGGTGTTACTATGGAATCCAATTATTTTTCCAAGTGAGAATCAGAAAGCAAGAATAGGAATGCCAATGAGGAAAAGATTGCTATAAAAGATTAGTAGACAATATTTTTGAATCCGAAATTCTGTCTGCATCCAGCACGCCACATGTTAATCTAAAGTATTACTCAGTTTTGATCCGAATGCTGCACGAGTACAAGGCATTTAGCATTAAAGTACTGAGCACAAATCCTGGATTAATTACCTGAAAATTGTCTGCTGGCCTAAATCAGCCCAGAAGATTTTCTGTTCAGCAATGTCAGCATCCAGGGCTACAGCATTTCTCAGCCCCACAGCTACCTGAATATACTCTTGGTGGTGCAGTCCTAGCTTTCGGATGTCATGGCGGTTTGTGAAGATCAAATAAGGTTCTTTTCCTATGCACCATTAAAAAAAATCAGCTTAGAGCCAAGAATGCTTAAAAGCAAAATCCCAATGCAACTAAACATCCACATTTAGAAATAGGTTGAGCATTTAAAGTCCAAAAATTGAGCATACTACAATTCTAGTAATTTCAGACTGCATACAAAACCTTGCAGAAATTCTGCTTCAACATATAGCTGTATATTTCAGTCAGAAAAGTGCAGCTGATCTCCCTGCACCCCACAAAATATTTTAAAAAGGTACCATTCACAGATAAATTAATGCATATACTCGGATTTATTCATTGGAGGCCAGAGATCCAGTTCCCAAGACTTATTTCAGGCTGAATCTGGATAAATACTGAAGCTTGCAGACAAAGAATACCTACAGGGTAGGTAGAGATAAAGGACTGGATTTCACAGCCCCCCATCACACCCCCAACCCCAAGTCAGGGGAGAAGAAAAAGGACACCCACACGTCAGAAAATACCTCCAGAGGCCCAGCACGGGCCTAGACACTGGGAAGGCCTGGTCCCATATAGCCAGCAGTATGGAGGCCTCATGGTGGCCCTGCTGCTTGGCAGTGGGAACCAAATCTAAATATTTATATAAATGTAAATAAATATATGTCCTACTCACTCCCACTATCCAGCTCCTCAGATATGGAGGCCAGTGGCTGGCACTCTTACACCTCCAGATCTGAGGTGGGACACTGGTGGGGAGGAGGGAGCAGGCAAGTTTCTCTGCAGGGGGGTGGTGAGAGAAGTGGGATCAAACTCATCTGATTGGTTTAGGGGACAGTAGGACAGGGTAAAGTGCATAGTTTGTGAACTGAGGAGTGGGGAAGGTCAGGTGCACAAGCTAAGTATTTCAAGGTGGTGAGAAAAGACAGCAAGGAATGAATTAAATGGTTATTGAGCTGGGAGGAGGTTAGAAGCATTTAATTTTTCCAAATCACTCATTACAATTGTAACGATAGGGCTCAAAGCCCCTTTTTAAAAATGGTGATGGCATCGGACACCATTGCTGGGGATGGACCACCACCCACCCCACCACATCAGGTGGGCAGTCCACCCCAGCCATTTAAATGAGCTGCTGCATTTAATATCATGGCAGCTCCAAAGCCATCGATCACAGCAAGAGTAAATTTCAGCCCAGAAGCTTTTAATTAAAAAAGTTGCCTTGATCAAAGTTTCAGTTTAAGCAACTGAGTTGTACTTGCCAATTGCCTTGCAAACCCCATTAGCTGGATCCATATGATATCCTTGGTGACATTCACACTTGTAGCTCCCTTCTAAATTGATACAAATTTGACTGCAGGTTCCAGGAGTTTGACATTCATTTATGTCTGGGAAGAAAAAAATTAGAGGAACAATTTCACTTTAATCTTTGAAGGTGACTCATTTTCTATCAGCCTGTTTTTAGGAACTCAACTTACCTACACAGGTCCTTGCAGACAATTGAAAACCTACAGGACATCCACATTTGTAACCAATCAAGAGATCAATGCAGATGTGAGAGCAGCCTCCATTGTTCACCAAACATTCATTCACATCTGCCAAGACAGGAAATTCAGAATGTCAATGTCTCCACTCCCCCAGCACAGTCCAATACTCATGGGCCCCCTAATGCAGCATTTGAGTAGATTTGCTAAAGTCTTCAAAATAGTGCACTATACAAAATTGAAAACTTCAAAAACAGGCTACATCACTTAGCTTGTTATATGTGCATTCATAATTTTAAGAATGTCTGAGATTGTTGCATCTTGTCTGGAGACAGGAGGCAAGCTTTGCTTAAATAAGCAATGCAAGTTGTACTTTAGCTAGAAATATAAAGACAGATAGTGAGTTTTTATAGATATTTAAAAGAGAAAAAAGTTTAAGTGAGCATTGGTCCTATAGAAAGTGAGTAGGGGAATTAATAATGGATAATGAGATGGCAGATGAATTGAACAGATATGTTGCATCAGTCTTCACTATTGAGGATACAAGTAACATCCCAGTGTTAACTGAAAGTCAGGAAATGGAAGGGAGGGAGGAACCCAAGAAAATTTACAACCACCAGGAAAGTGGTACTGAACAAATTGTTGGAACTGCAGGCTGACAAGTCTCCGGACCCTAATGGACTTTATCCTAGGGTCTTAAAAGTGGCGAGAGATAGTTGATGCATTAGTTTTAATTTTCCAAAATTCCCTGGATTTGGGAAAGGGTCTGTTCGATTGGAAAATAAATGTAACTCCTTTATTCAAAAAGGGAAGGAGACAAAACAGGAAACTACAGGCCAGTTAGCTTGTCATAGGGAAAATGTTAGAAATGATTAAAGACATTATAGCAGGGCATTTAGAAAAATTCAAGGTAATCAGAGTCAACATGGTTTTGTGAAAGGGAAATCACGTTTAACCAATTTATTGGAGTTCTTTGAGGGAGTTACATGTGCTGTGGATAAAGGGGAACCAGAGGATATATTGTACTTAGATGTCCAGAAGGCATTTGATAAAAGTACCAGACTATTGTGGAAAAATAAAAGCTCATTGTGTAGGGGGTAACATATTGGCATGGATAGAAGATTGGCTAGCTAACTGGAAACAGTAGGCATAAATGGGTAATTTTCTGGTTGGCATGAAATGAGGAATGTGCCACAGGGATCAATGCTCAGGCCTCAACTTTTTACAATTAAAATAAATGACTTGGATGATGAAGGGACTGAAAGTATGGTTGCTAAATTTGCTGATGACAAAGATAGGTAGGAAAACAAGGAGGACATAAAGGGGGCTAACAAAGGATATAGATATATGTTAAGTGAGTGGGCAAAGACCTGGCAAATGGAGTAGAATGTGGGAAAATGTGAAATTGTCCATTTTTGCAGGAAGAATAAAAAAAACTTATCTAAATGGAGAGAGTTTGCAGAGCTCTGAGATGCAGAGGGATCTGGGTGTCCTTGTGCATGAAATCACAAAAGGTTAATATGCAGGTACAGCATGTAATTAGGAAAGCCAATAGGATGTTGTTTGTGAGGGGAATTGAATACAAAAGTAGGAAGTTATGCTCCAGCTATAGAGGGCATTGGTGAGACCACATCTGGAGTACTGTGTACAGTACTGGTCTCCATACTTAAGCAAATGCTTTGCAGGCAGTACAGAAAAGGTTTACTAGACTAATACCTGGAATGGGCAGGCTGTCTTACAAGACAAGATTGGGCAGGCTAGGCTTGTATCCACTGGAATTTAAAAAAAAGAGTAAGAGGCGACTTGATTGAAACATTTCCCCTCGAGAAAAATCTAGAATTAGGGGTCACTGTTTAAAAATAAGGGGTTGCCCATTTCAGAGAGATGGAGAATTTTTTTTCAGAGGGTTGAGAGTCTTTAGAATGCTCTTCCTCAAAAGGCAGTGGAAGAAGAGTCACTGAATATTTTTAAGGCAGAGGTCAGTAGATTCTTGATAATCAAGGGGTGGAAGGTTACGAGGGGTAGGTGGAAATGTAGAGTAATCAGTTCAGCCATGAACTTAATGGCGGAGCAGGTTCGAAGGGCCGAGTGGCATTCGTATGTTCGACAATTTAAATATTGCTCAGAAAAATCAAATATATTAGGAGTTATGATTAATGTAGTTAAGGATCATGGCAATCCAATGCTAAGTCAGCATCTTTTAATTGCTCTAGCTCAAGTTTTGAGCAACAAAATTCTGAATTTCCAGCTATACTAGAATAAAGACCACTGCACAATATTGGTTCAGCTATCAACTTTAGGACTATATGTATTGCTGGGACTCTTCCAAAGTAACAATTGAGCAAGTGGCTAAGATTAATCCAGTACAAGATTAGATATTTGGGACAATGAACTATAGGAATAGGGAGGAGCCCAGTGGAGTAGTCAAGAAAGAAAGAGAAGGTACTTTAGAAGGATCAAGTTCATTTAGGAAGAGGGGAGCTTGTAGACATCAAGTTAGTTAGTTAACATACTGCATGAACTAGCACAATAGAAATCTAGAATTGTACAAAAATCACAAGCATTCAAGGTTCAAAGGAAGATTGTATAAGGTCCATGGTTAACCAGTAGCCCAGTTAGTTTGTCACCATGAACCAGTTCAAGGGTCGTGAACCTTAAAATCTACAATTTTTAAATGAAGAGTTCTATTGAAAAGGAAAAAGGTAGGAGAGACAACAGTGCAGAAATCCAGGCCAGAGGAAGTTAGCAGTGAACTGTAGTTTAAAAATAGCAAATCATTTATGGGGCAATTCCTAGAAGCTACCTGGTGAGACCCTTCCCAGAATGTTCTCACCTTCAATATTCAGTTCAGATAAAACTAAAAGCAAGCATGACAGCAGTGTCAAATCAAATAGTACAAGATGATAAAGAGCCAAAAGCTATATAGTTAAACTAGTGGTCATTGGGCTAGAGCAGATTAAAACTCAAGTCTACGTCCTTGGATGCATACTTCTAAGCTGAAGTTCAGCAAGGTTGGTGGTTAGTAGAGGAAGATAGATTCACATTAGAGGTGCGCCTAAATATTGGAGTTAAATACTGTGTATGCTTGCCTGGCACTTACCCAGAGACCTTTCACATGTGAAGGTGATGACCATTACATGACAGTGTGTAGACAGACATACTTATGCAAATACTTCTTGGTAACACTATACTTTAGCTGTGCATGGACTGAAGCAAAGGCTTCAACTAGAAGTTGAGCTCAAGAATTCAACTAGCTCCATAACAGGAATCAATCATTTGCTGAGCTATGGAATTTAGAACTAGCATCAGGATTAGGATGAGTTGGCTTTGATTATAACAAAAAGTATTCTTTTGTATCTGTATAGTTCAATGCAATCCCAGATCTCAAACTCAGCAAATGTAAGAATCAAAAGCATATATGGGATAGGATCTTAAACAGTAAAGCCACCTGAATGCAATTTAGTATGGTAGGAATGAGCTTGAAATCACTATAAACAAAATGGGTATAGCTGCAACTTTAGCTACACAAGACTATTTTCCACCAAGTGTCAAGACATACAGGACCAGTAAAGCAATAAATGCTAAGCTAAAATGGTCAGTTTGAAAATTCTCATAGTTGACATGCTCAGATCAAGATTGTTTACAAGAACAAATGTGTGAGTAGTTACTGAAAGCCAATTTTAGTTTCAATGGAAAGACTTGGCAGATTTGGAATGGAGAGTCCATCTACTCAGGTGGACATACCAGATCCCATGGCACTATTTCAAAGAGCAGCAGGGAAGTTATATCCAGTGTCCTGGCCAATATTTATTCCCCAACCAGCATTACTTTAAAAAGATTCTTATATTGCTATTTGTGGGAGCTTGCAGTGTGCAAATGGGCTGCCACATTCAGTCACTGAATGGTCATTAAATTTGTAGCCACTGGGTTCAAAAAAAATTTTTTTTTTTTTTAAAACAAGTACTTACTACATCCTTTAAGGGGTTCATCACTCCAGTCCTTGCAGTCTTGATGTTGATTACACACTTCAGACACATTTATGCATTCTCCACTTTGGCATTTGAAGTCATTGGGTCCTGTACATTCTAATTGAAGAGAATAAGCAATGTAAAAGCTCTGAAAGACCTACATTTTATGTTGTTTTAGTGAATTATAAACCTACCGTTCTTACAGTTGACTTCATCGCTACCATCAGTACAGTCCCTAAATCCATTACATTTTTTATTTCCAGGAATACAGCCATTACCACATTGGAAGTCATCTGGTTTACATGTTAGAGGAGCTGAAATCAAGAGACAATTTGCAATGTTCAAATCATTGGTATAGTCACATTATAATATGTAGATATGTACTTCACACTGTCCTAGATTCATTTGTTCTTTTAGTAATTTAGTAATGACTAGCAGATCACATTTGTTCAAGAAAGTGTGCATGTGACCAGCTTTGGCAGTTATTATGGATACAATAATTCCTGACCTGGGATTACTGAACAAATGAATCAAACTCTATTGTCCTCAATTGAGATATGCAGAAGGAACTTGCAACTGTAAAGGTGCAGAATTCATTTGGCACTTTTTAAAATGCTATATGAACTAAAGGATCCTAAAATGTAAAATATTCACTTGGATTATACCTCAAATGTGAAGTGGTTCTATTCCTAAAAAGAACTGTTGCAGTCATGTGGATAACAGATCAAGACTGCAGAACCAAATTTAAACTGCAAGAATATGAAGTGACGAATATAGGAATTTGGATTTTCAGAAAGCACTTAAATTCCAGATCAAGAGTTTAAAATGAGTCACAATAGTGAATAAAATGCAGATCTACAGAACACTATTAGCTATATTGGAACTTCCAGGCTAGAAATTGCTTGATTTGAATACCTTGGCAGAGCCTGATGTCACCAAAGCCAATTGAAGCACACCAAGTAAGGAGAGAACTTCAAGAGCAAAATACTGCAGATGTTGGAACTCAAATGAGAACAGAAAAGTGCCAGAAATACTGAGAAGGTCTAGCAGCAACTGACTAGAGAAAGTACTAGCATTTCAGGTCTTCAGAACTGGCAAAAATTAGAAATGTAATGTCTTTGAGCAAGTGAAGGGGTGGGGAGAAAGAGAAAAAGGACAAGGAAGGACTGTGATAGGATGGAGGGAAGATATAACTGACAGGTGACATGGAACAGAATGCAAACAGAGTGCTAAATAATTGTAGCAAAAGACAAAAGCATGAATCCAGAGAATACTAGTGGCAGAATAATGAACAGCTCTGTACATGAGCAAAAACATGAAAAATTAGAGACTAGCACATTGTTAAATATGTAAAAGTATTGCTGAAAACAGGCATTTTGTCAAAGCTTTTTGTCTTGCAATCAGGATAATTCACAATACCAATGTAGGAGAAGCAAAAATTTAATACTAGAAGTGTGCCAATTGGTAGAGGCATTGCCATGGAGAATGCACCAGTTTATGGTGACCAAGTTAACTGCCATAATATGACTAAAGGGCAGCTTAAGCAAACATAATTTTCCTCTAACTTAACATTTGCATAATAAATGCCCAATGCAACTCTATTTAAAAGGATTGAGATTTCAGGCAACTTGGCCACAAAAGTGGAAAATTAAGTTAGGAGTAAAGAAAGTCAATGAAAGTATGCATTAATGGAAGGAGGAGTTGAACTAGAACTACTCCAGATAAAATGCATTAAACAGCCAGCTAATTGGGCTGTGGTGAAAAAGGGAAGGTAATTCATTGCATTATGTTTTAATTTAAGATTTATTTTTGAAAAGATGGTCAGTAGTGTATACAATTCTATTCAACTACAATTCAGAATACCAGTTGAGTAAAGAGATGCCAGGGATTTAAATTGAAGTTAAAGAATGTGGACTAGTTTTCTTGAAAAACGCTAAAGCTAATGAATGTTAAAATGACAAGATTTAGTAAGATCCCAGTAAAGAATTTGAAAAACCGATACAAGTTTATGGCATTGGAAAAAGGTTAGAGTCAAATTACTAAAGACCACCCAAGAGATCATACAAAATGGATAGAATTGCCTATTGAAACCATTTTGTGAAAGAATGAATGTTGACAGTTCTACAGGTAGATAGTAAAATAAAAGCAAAATACTGCGGATGCTGGAAATCTGAAACAAAAACGAGAAATGCTGGATTCACTCAGCAGGTCTGGCAGCATCTGTGGAAAGAGAAGCAGAGTTAACGTTTCGGGTCAGTGACCCTTCTTCGGAACTGGTTCCGAAGAAGGGTCACTGACCCGAAACGTTAACTCTGCTTCTCTTTCCACAGATGCTGCCAGACCTGCTGAGTGAATCCAGCATTTCTCGTTTTTGTTTCAGATAGATAGAGTTCACAGGATGGGAAACTAGTATTTTCTGTTTGTTCTTAGAAAAGTTGCAACCCCCTCTCCTTTAAATCTGGTATGTAAAGTAGAGTTTGATTATTAAATCAACTTCATTTGTTCTGGAAAACTCCTCCCCTACCCTCAAGGCTAGCATGCTGGTTACACTGCAGATGGTTACAAATGTCTTGCATGCCAATGTTAGGTTTAAATTACATACATTTTTTCTTCTACCAAGGAGAGTGTCACAACTGGCAAATGACTACTTACGGCAATCAACTTCATCACTTCCATCTTTACAGTCTTTATCGCCATCACAGTACCATTTACTATGAATACATTCACCAGAATTACACTGGACATCACCAGGAGCGCAGGTCACAGGAGAAAGTGTGACACGTCCACAGCGGCTTGGAGATTCATCAGATTGATCAGCGCAATCAACATTGGTGTCACACACCCAACCCAAGGGAATACATTCAAAACTATTGCATTGAAACTCATGTAGGTGGCAGATTGATGAAGTACAGTTTCTTTCATCACTACCATCACCACAGTCATCTTTGCCATTGCAGATAAATGTTCTGGAAACACATCTGCCACTGGAGCAGGTAAACTCTTTTGAGCTGCAAGTAAGGTTGCCTATAAAAAAAAGTGCATCAAATGGACAGTTAGTTTAGGTTTATAGATAATACAAGTTAATTGTAACTCAAAACATAGCTTAAAATTCTGAAATTAGTCAAAACTCATTACAAGTACCAAATGCTTTAGACTAGTGCTGTTGGAGATTGATATTAATTACATGTGTACCAGACAACATTAAGTACAAAACACTAAGCTAGCTTCATTTCAATTGTAGACCTCCATCAGCTGTTTGAATTTTAGTCTCAGAATGCAGCAACCTTCAACTTGTCTTTTCCCATTTCACTTTTCTTTCCTCTCTCCACTACATGCTGCCCCATCCTCCCAACCACCAAAAGAGTGTTTTTGACTACATCCTTTCCTGGTCTCTCCCATAACCTAGTAGGGACCATGCCAGTTACTTCAAAAAGATTGATTGATCCATGAACCCCATTCAATAATGCAAACAGAAATTTTCCATTGCAGCCCAAAAATTGATTTAACCTTAACTAATTTTGCAGGTTTAGGTCATGGGTTATTCAAACATGTCTGTGGACAAGGAGGCCAAAGAAAGTAAGTTCCTCCTGCAGAAGCATCAGTAAATTAAGCAGTTTTCATTATAGTATTGCAGCATTAAAGGCTAGATCTCAGCTTTTGACAAAATGGTTACCACATTACAAAACTTAAAATTCTTCAATTGTATATCCTTAATGAACTGCTTTTTATTTTAAAAATCAAATCTGTTTAGTCAAATGCATTTGCAGTCCTAAATTGAAGCATTTTATTCATCACCTTTGTTGGAAATTTCACTAGTGCTTGAACAGAAATCTAAATCTACAACAAAAATCTCATTTTTAATGTTAACCTTGACCTACCACAGTTCTCTTCATCACTGCCAGTATTACAGTCATTTTCTCCATCACATTTCCAACGAACAGGAATACACTGAAGCGATCCAGTGCCACAGCTGATTTCATTCACATGACAGATTCTCATGTCTGAATGAAAGACCAATTTTAAAATAAGCAGTTATTCTCTAATTTTTAGAGAAAAATTAGTGATTGCAAGACAAACAGTTGACTAAGAGCACCAATAAATCTGAGTATCTGATGTGTTCAAGACAGAATACCTAACTGCTTATTCAAGGCCAGACTGCATCTAATTCAAAGATGCAACCTTCGTACTGTTTCTTTCCCCTCCCCCCTACCATTTCAAGAGCTCTGGACAAAGATAAAAAGGGTTGTGGAATTCCCAGTTGAAAAAAAAATAGAAAAAGCAGCTGGTTTCCACTTTTGCCATTTGAAGTCGATGGAAACTAAAATAGCATAAAAAAGGCAGCCAATCCCCTATTGCCAGTTTCTTTTGCCTGACTAGTGACATTAATAGCAAAATCAAGTAAAGTCTTTTGCATCCATCTTTCTACTTATTCATCTAAATTAGCAGTTAGCTTGGAGTTGAGTTAAGATTATTCTAGGCCATTTCATTGGCATACTGAAGAATTAAGTTTCTGAATTTGAGCAAGGGAAGTCCTATAGATAAAATTCAATGCATCTGTACAGTAGATGGCACCAGTTCTCAACTTTGAGACAGCATGGACCACCAAAAGAATTGTTTAAAAAAAATAAAAGACTGGTTAACTTCACCATTAAGCAATAATTCAAGAATAAATGAGACGAATGGAAGCTAAGTCCAGTTCTCAAAATGGAGATTAAAGCAAACCAATGATAAAGTTCAAGTCAGATACAGTGAGGTATCAATGTAATCATTTGTGGAAAGAACTTACATTGCAAGTTCTACAACATTTGATTTCAATATTGAACTTGCCAGTGTTCAAGTTACAGGAATAGCTATAGAATTAGTTTTAATCTCACCTAGGTGAAGCGAAAGATACTTACGACAGACTTCTGGGGCTTCATCAGATCCATCTTTGCAGTCAGCATCACCATCACACTGCCACTTACTAGGTACACATTGTCCATCACGGCAAATAAAGTCAGATGCTTGACAGGTAGCATTAGCTAGAAGAAAGATAAAAATGTCATGCCACACCACAAGTTCTGTTTAAACAAGCTACAATTTTGAGCTACTGCTGACTGCAATTGAGCTACATAGCCAAGTTGAAAATTTAATGTGTCAACTCATTCCTTAATAGGGCCACAAGGTTGAAAAACTCATCCCACCACTTCCTTTCCCAAATTGAGTTTTCTTTGGCACTCCCAAACTAGGTCTTTCACCTTTCCCCTCAGGTACTCTACCCTCCCAAATACCTACCCTAACCCTTCAGTACTCAGACCTTGCTACTCTCCTGCTGCCATCCCAGGTTTAGACTTGGAAATAAAACCTACAGCTCCTCTTGGCGACTCCCATTTTTCCATCTTATGTTGACCCATGGTGACAACAAAAAAATTTCCACATGTATGCTGACGACACTCAGCATTACTTGAGCCCAACACCTCCACTGTCCCCATGTGCAGATATTTCCTCCAACTACTTGAAAAGTGAAGCCATCGTCTATCCTGGCTATAAACTGCTTGCAAGTCACTGACTTTATCCCTCTCGTGGACAACTTAAGGCTGAACTAGACTGCTCACAACCTTGGTGTTGATGTGGTCAGAAGCTCATCCGTCAAAGGACTCCATCAGTAAGACTACCCATTTCCACCTCTGTAGCAACACCCAACTCCACTCTGCCTCAACTCATCTTATGCTGAAATAGTCAACCACACCTTCATTATTGGGTAAACTTGGTCATCTCCTGCACATGACCTTTCTTGCATCCAGTCCTGTTCACTCATCACCCTCATGCTCACTGACTTACACTGGCTCCCAGGTAAGCACCACCACAAATTTAAGATTGAGTTTTCAAATCCCTCCATGGCCTTGTCCCTCTTTATCCAATCTCCTCTCGCCCACATCTCTGCACTCATCAATTCTGGCCTCTTAAGCATCCCTAAATTTGAATTGCTCCATTGGTGGTCATGCACTCTTTCCACTTTAAAATGCTCCTCAACCCAGCTTTCAGCCAGTTGCCCAATATTTGTGTCTCAAGTTTTTGCTTCATAATGCTCCTAGTGATGTATTGTATTAAAGGCATTATATAAATAAGCTGTTGACATCAAGCTACATATTGAACAGAAGCAAAATAAAAGCAAAGTACTGCAGATGCTGGAAATCCTCAGCAGGTCAGGCGACATCTGTAGAGAAAAGCAAAGCTAATGTTTCAGGTCTGTGGAAGGTCACAGACCTGAACTCTGCTTCTCACCACAGCTGCTGCCTGACCTGCTGAGTATTTCCAGCACTATTTTTAAACAGAAGCATTGCTTACATCATGTTTGGCCTGTACCTTTGAGTAAATGGAGTCTATATTCTCTGGTGTTTTAGAAGAGGAGAGTGATCTCATTGAAATATTCAAGAATATGAAGGGGTTTGACAGGGTAGATGGAGATGTCATTTCCTCTGGCTGGAGAATCTAGAATAAGGGATCTCTGGATAAGAGGTCAATCTTTTATGTTGGAAATTAGGAGAAATTTCTTCAATGGGTTGTGAATCTTTGGAATTCTCTACCTCAGAGGGCAGTGGATGCACCATCATTGAATATATTTAAGGCAGAGATTTTTGGTCACAGGGAATCAAGGAATATAGCAATCAGGCAGGCAGGGTGAAACTGAAGCCCAAGGTCAGCCATGATCATACTGAACAGAGCAGGCTTGACAGGCCATATGGTCAACTCCTGCTATTTAGGTTCACAACCAAAAAGCAGAAATGCAACACAGAATTTGGAGCTCAAAAGCAGAAAAAGTCTGCATTTAGTGATATGAAATGTTACCATAAGTTTAATAGTGGATTTGTTGAGTTTACTCAATGCCATGTGGTTTCATCGGCTTCCTCCTTACAGGACTCTTGAAGACTAAAATTTCATTGTCATATTAGCCTCAAAAGCAGTAGAGGAGCTACATTTGGACTCTGCTTCAAGGAAGTGTTACAACAACTGCTTCAAGTATGAAAGGCCTGATGCACGTCTTCAAGAACCTATTCTTGACCATAATTTTAAATTTAATGCAAAATTTGAACATGATATAGTTCATTCTGAAACCAGGGTCTTAATCTGAACAAAGGAAACTAAGGTATGAGGGGCAAGTTGACTATAGTGGATTGGGAAAATACACCAAAAGATTTAACAGTAGACAGGCAACAGCTAGTATTTAAAGTATTAAAATGGTCTATAACAAACATACATTCCTTTAAGACAAAAGCCCAATAGGAAAGATCAATCAACATGGCTAATAAAAAGTTAAAGATTGCATTAGATCAAAGGAAGGTTGTCAGAAAGTGGTAAGCCCAAGGATTGTGAGCAATGAATCCATCAAAAGGATGACCAAGAAACTGATGGAAAAAGGGAATGATGAATGTAAGCTAGCTGGAAAAAAGTGGACTGTAAAAGCTTCTTTAGGTTATGTGAAAAAGGAAAACATTAGTAAGGACAAATGTGGGTCCATTACAGGTGGAGACAGGAGAATTTATAAATAGGGAAATGGCTGAAACTCAGTTAAATTTGTCTGTCTTCAGAGGAAGATAGAGAAAATCTCCCAGAAATACAGGGGAAACAAAAAAAGGGACTTGTGAAAAATGAGGAACTGAAAGAAATTAAAGAGTTAGTACTCGAAAAATTAACAGGATTGAAAGTTGATTAATCCCCTGGACCAGTGAGCTATATCCCAGAGTGTTGAAGGAGGTGGCTATAGGGATAATGGATGCATTGGTTGTTATCTTTCAAAATTCTATAGATTCTGGAAAGGTTCCTGCAGACTGGAAAGTAGCAAATGTAACCACTATTTAAGAAAAGAGGGAGAAAAGGAGGAAACTATAGACCTGTTAGTTTGATGTTTGGGAAAATGTTAGAATCTATTATAAAGGAATTGATAACTAGACACTCAAAGTAATGATATTGGGCAGAGTAAACATGGATTTATGAAAGGGAAATCATGTTTAGCAAACTTGGTCTTTTCAGGATGTTACTTGTAGCATAAAAGGAGAACCAGTGGATGTGTAGCATTTGGATTTTCAGAAGGCTTTTGATAATGTCTCACCAGGTGGTTAGTAAACAAAAAATTAGAGCACACAGGATTGGCAGGTAATATACTGGTATGCATTGAGAATTAGTGAACAGACAGAAAACAGTAGCAATAAATGGGTCATTCTCAGGAGTACCACAGGGATTAGTGCTGGGGCCACAGCTGTTCACAACCTATATAAAATAATTTATATGTGGGGACCAAATGTAATACCTCCCTATTTGATGGCCCAAAACTAGGTGAGAATGCAAGTTGAGGAGGATACAAGGAGGCTTCAAAAAAAGGGACTTGGACAGGCTAAGAGAATGAGCAAGAACATGGCAGATGGAATATGTGAAGTGTGAAGTGATCCACTTTGGTCGAAGAGAGAAAGGCAGAGTATTTCTTAAATGGAAGGGGGTTGGGAAGGGTTGATGTCTAAAGGGAACTGGGTGTCCTTGCTCATGAGTCACTAAAAAAAGCTAGCATGCAAGTGCAGCAAGCAATTAGGAAGGCAAATGGTATGTTTTGAGCACAGAAGTAAAGCAGTCTTGCTGCAAATTATATAGAGCCTTGGTGTCCACACCTGGGAGTACAGTGTACAGTGTACAGTTTTAGTCTCATCTAAGGAAGGATATACTGGTCAGAGGGAGTGCAACAGAGGTTCACCAAACTAATTCCTGGGATGGTGGGATTGTCTTGAGTTGGCAGAAACTGGGCTTGTATTCTCTAAAGTTTGAAAGAATGAGGGGATCCCATTAAAATTTATAGAATTCTTACAGGGTGTGACAGTGAATGAAATAGGAGGTTTTGCCTGGCTGGTGATTCTAGAACCAGGAAACATAGGCCATTTAAAAAGACAGATGAGGAAGAATCTCTTCACTCAGTGAAGTTGCAGAATTCTCTACCCCAGAGGGTTTGTGGAAGCTCATTGAGCATCTTCAAGACAGAAACAGATATCTGGATACTAATGGCATCAAGGGACATGGGGAATAGTGCAGGAAAGTGGTGTTGAGGTAGATTACCAGCCATGATTTAATTGAATGGTGGAGCAGGCTCAGTGGGCTGATTTGCCTACTCCTGCTCTGATGTTCTTATATTCAGAAGCCATATAATCAGACAACTCCAGAATTCAGCTACACAGATCACTGAAAACAAAACTCAGTTTTGCTGAGAAATGGTAAGTTGGCAAACTACCAAAAGATCTGCTAGTATCTGGAGACATATGCTGAAACAAGTTAGCATCTGATTAAAAGTACTTTCTTCTCATTTGATAGTATGATTCAGACATTGCAACAAAGTAGCACATTATACCTTTATTAAAAGCAACAGGTTGGAATCGATATGTTTACATGCATGTAGGCGTTAGCTTTATGAGCAACCTTGAACTACAGTTTGCCAAAATAAAAATCTGAAATGGAACTTCCAGGTGACTAGGCTACTTGTACTGTACCCTACTTCAAGTAATGGCATGCTAACTTCCTGGTTCGGATCAGCAAGTCAACTGCCTCAGGTATAGAAGACTAGATGCATGTCTTGTGTAGATTGTAAGATTTAGCCAATTTGAGAGAGTGTCTTGGGATATAGTAGATAACATTGAGTTAAATATTCACAGTGTAGGCCAGATCAAATGGAGATACAAGTATTTTAATTCTGTTGCATCAATGGCAGGATATGTATTTGAAGATTCATTATTTCTATCAATAAAAATCCTCACTTTAATCCATTATTCTTGATTTTTTCTGAAGTTGTCATGAGCCCAAGTCAGGGTTCTACTCATCTAGAGTAGAAAGTAGGACTGAGTCATTGTAGTTTATTGAAGACCTGAACAATGCCATCAAGTTAACTGAATAGAGCAAGCTGTACAGGCAGTTTCCTGAACACCTTTGATGGCATAACAGGCATTATTGAAGTTATTTCAATTAAGTTAAGTGCTCATTTAGCACAACTGGTATTTGGATAAATATTAAAAATTTAGTCAAATCAGTACTCACCCAAAGCCAAGCATGATCATTGTATAATTAGTTTGATCCCTTTCTTGATAGGTGTCTACCTAATCTACTAGATGAATCCCTTTGCTAAAAACTAAAACATGTTCCATAGCTCAAATTTGCATCTGAATAGTGCATTAAGCTTGGGATTTAATGTTTCATTATTCCCACCTGCTGATTTCATGAATTTACAATATTTTCAGTCTGAGATGTGATGGTAAATTTTGGCATTGAACAAAGCTGAATTCAGCTGGGGCAGTTTTTGACAATAGCAGAAAGCAAACCAGGATTCTCTAATCACTAGCATCCAATGCTGGAAACTAAGAAATCAGATGGGCAGGATCTGGTTTATCTGTGACACTTGATGCTCATTTACAACTATGAATGAGAAGATGGGTAAGCTACAAGAGTGCACTGTTTGTGGATTCTACATACTGTTCATATGACTTGAGTGTAAGCAACCCATTTAATACTAGTTCTACAACAGCACTGACCAACTTTGCTGACCTCCAGCTATTGATAACCTACATGGTAGCAGTTAGTCACATCCACCCTATACATTAAAGAGCAAGGAGCAAACAGCCCATACTAAGTTCCAAAATTTTGCTTTCCTAAAAAGAAGGTTACACAAGTTTTCCAAATTTCCTACCAGATGGCTGCATTAAACTGTGATAAATAATGACATCTCGGGGTTGATTAAGATTGGAAGCTAAAGTCATCACATCTGCTCCTGTATACTTGTTGGCTCCATAAATGGCTTTGTTTATTTCATCAGTCCAGAATACATGATCCTGAAACAAATGGAAACAAGATCATTTTCATACATCAAGGCAAAACAACTTTTGACATTTGAATTTTTGTACAGTGTGCCTTGTGCTGCAATAAATTAGCAACAAAATTCAAAGACATCAAGATGCCCCATTTATGGGAGGTGAAATCTGAAGCAGGTATCTGAAGCACGCTCCCTGATATGCTGCTCAATTTGTGGTGTAAATGTGCCATGGATTTGTACCCATTTATATTTTCAAAGCCATTTTGTCAAAAAAAACCTGGCTGGCAAGTCCCTGCCAGTCTCCTACCCAACACAATCCATCTACCCCTAGTCACCACACTGCAATATACTGAACTTTGTTTCAGTGGCTAGTCCAATTTAATCTACATATTAAAGCAACCTACTCTAGGCCATATTGCCTAACCTCCATTTGCTGAGTCCTTCAGGAGGATGCTGCTCCTGTCGGTATTTACTAACTGATCTTTTGGATTACCCAAGACTCTTCTACAAAACTAATAACCCATCAGCCAGCCACTGTAAAACATACAACTTACTTGATCTAAAGATTTGTTCTGGTTGGGCAATAAATTCATGAGCTTGCACATTACACCACTCAGCTTGCAGTTGCAGCAATCTCTGCTGGTTTCTGGTTCATGCTTCACCATACTGCAATACCCTAGTAGTGTCAGCCATGGCTCAGTTGGGAGCATCCAAGGCAGAAGGTTGTAAGTCAAGCACCACTCTGGAGACTTGAGCACAAAAATCTAGACTGACACCCCAGTGCAGTACGGAGGGAGTGTTGCCACATTTCCTACATTTAGAAGTACTTAATTGATTCAAGCACAGCCATCCAAGCTCATGCCTATTTATGTATTCAAAAAAAGGTCTTCCACCATTCAGTCCTGGATGTATTGACATTCCCCCCAACACAGCAAAGCCCAAAACTTTAATGGGCATCACCACCCCCTGCCCTATTTAATTTACACTCAACCATTTGCTAAAACCGTGACTGCCTGCACCCCATTTGAGAGATATGCTGTCAGTGTCCAAACCACCATCTTCTAGGCTACTCAGCCCAAAATGAAATGGTTTTCCAATACAATAGGTGTGTGGCATTCAGTAATTGAGAAGCTCAAGAACCAAATACACACACACACAGTCTTAAAGGCTAGCTTAGCATCTTAGTATAGTACTATCTTTTAAAAGAGCATTTAAAATGTAACTTCCAAGTTAATGTGGAAAATGGACAAAGTCCTGAAACATTTATATAAATGGAAGTTATTGCAGCCAGGTGATTTAGCAACAAGTTCTAGATTTGTGGAAAATTTGCTTTTAATTTGATGGCCAAATAAGTCATGCAAATTCAAATCAGGCATTACTTTTTAAAATCAGATTGCTTCAGGAGTGAACACTTTGGTAGCATTGAACATTATAGGCAATGCAAATCTGTCAAGCAATTATGCTTTTTTGCAAGTATAAGCAAGCAAAATTAAGTTTTTACTGTTATCTCTGGTGATCAAGATGATTAGATTGCAAGACTGGAGCCTACTGAAAAGTGATTAAGCTTTTGATCAGGGCAGATATTACATAACTGGCTGATTACTTATTTTTGCCCTGGAGAACAAACTTTTCAAATATGGCTGAGTTATTGCTACAACCACCTGGGATACAGAAAACTGTTCCGGAAGCAGTGATTTTAGAACAATGATCACTAGTTTCTGAAGTACATTCAATATCCAGGTGTGTACTAGAAGCAAAATACAATAGTTTCAAGTCAAACAATTTCGTCAACAAATGACTACCTCAAATACGGATACAGCACAAGGATGAGCAAGAAATTCATGTGAGAAAAACACTGTTCTTCTATCTCGTCCATTAAAGTCTACACTGGACAATGTGTGCAGCTTTGAATCAACCCAATAGAGGCGGTTTTTCACAAGATCTGTGGACAAAAGTTGAAGAATTATCAACCTCAATCTGAACAAAGGTGGGGGGGGGGAAAAAAAAAAAAAGTGATTAAAGGATTACTAGGCCACTTACCAAGCGCAATACCATTTGGTGACTGAATCTCTTTGGTAACAAGCTGCGACCTGTTGGCACCATTCATTTCTGCTTTTTCTATCATAGATGGCTCACCCAGATCTGACCAGTAAATAAACCTTTGAAAAGCAAAAAAGCATCATTTAGTCAAAAAGCATTATACTGATTTAGTCAGATGAGCAGAAACTGCTGGCTTAGTTGGATTCAATAACTCAAACCCAGAAAGGAACAGAAAAACACCCTGCCTATACTAGGGAGAGACATTCTCACTTCTGCATCAACTATGCTGTGGTTTGCAAAAGGAAAAAAAACTCAAGTCCATGATCAGTTAACACTGGGACCACGAACCAAGGAAGACTTAAAACCAATTTAACTGGACTAAATTGGAGTTAGTAATGAAAGGTCATCTAAAACCCATTGCACTACCAGTCATTTTAAAAAAAAGTGTTCATAAATGTTGCCAATACCACAACACACTTCCTTCTCTATTAAAACATATCCATCAAGAGAAAAGGAAATTGTTCTTTGAATTGCCTTCCAGGAAAACTTGACTTTAGATCCATGAATATTTTGGAGTTGATTATTTGATCACAATGGTCATGGGAGCTAGACATGGAGATAAATGCAAAGAAAATATGAAAAGTTCAAATGGAACTTGAAATTTGAGTAGAACAGAAAATTTCATTCCTTGGATGCAAGCACTAAGTATAGATGTGTCATACACATCCCTGGTCAATTCTAGCGAGATTAGTTTACCTTAAATGTCCCATCACTTCCATCACCTGTCCACCCCAAAAAATGACCCTTTACAAATTTGAACAGTACCGAGTGCATTATTTTACAAGTGCCAAGAAGCTTCAACATTGTACAAGGTAACATTCAGTACCCTGTTAGTGGATCAACTGCCACAGAAGCTGGTTCCCTTAGGTCAGTGTCAAAGAGGGTCTTCCTTGCAGTTCCATCAAATGTAGCCACAGATATTGTTTTAGTACCACGATCAGTCCAGTAGATGCGCTTGTAGATCCAATCCACAGCAATTCCCACAGGAATATCTAAATCTTCAAGAACTCTAGAAACACCAGTTGTGCTTTTTACATGCATGGATAAACTGAGGAAAAAAAGAGAAAAGAAAACAGATGGCCAAACTTGGTTACAACCATACTAAACTGGAGACTCAGCACTTAGAAATTCTTACCAAAGCCATAAAGTTGAATTGTGCCTTTCCTCATTTGATAAAGTCCCTTAGAATTACAGAATCACAGAATAATAGTGAAGAGGCCCTTCAGCCCATTGAGTCTGCAACGATGCATTAAAACACCTGACCTGTCTACCTAATCCCATTTGCCAGCACTTGGCACATAACATTCAAGGCTATGGGCCAAGTGCTCATCCAGGCACTTTTTAAAGGATGTGAGGCAACCTGTCTCTACCACCCTCCCAGGCAGGGCATTCCAGACAGTCACCACCCTCTGGGTAAAAAAAAAAATTCTCAAATCCCCCTTAAATCTCCTGCCCCTCACCTTAAACGTGTGACCCCCGCATAACTGACCCTTCAAATAAGGGGAACAGCTGCTCCCTATCCACACCCCTCAATCTTGTACACCTATATCAGGTCACCCCTGAGTCTTCTCTGCTCCAGTGAAAACAACCCAAGCCTATCCAACCTCTCTTCATAGCTTAAATGTTCCATCCGAGGCAACATCCTGGTGAATCGCCTCTGCACCCCCTCCAATGCAATCACATCCTTCCTATAATGTGGCGACCAGAATTGCACACAGTACTCCAGCTGTGGCCTTACCAAAGTTCTGTACAACTGCAACATGAAATTAGATTCAACATGCACAAAAATGAAATAATGCTGTAAGGATCACTGTTGGAAGGAATTGTAAATTAAAGCGTAGATAGGCAGTCTTTATTAAATGCTATATAGTGTGACTCATTACTCAGTTTCAAAAGTATAAGACAAAATTTATGTAGTTTAACAGTTTTCATGAAGCTGGATTAAGATCAGCTTTTAAAAAAAAAAAGGGACTGATCTCATGTTACCCATAAGTACATGAGCATTTTACACAAGTCTGGTACTGCCTTGCATTAACTATTTGAAAGCAAAATTTCAGTACTGTAATTAGTAATTCAGGATTCATTACCTGAAGATTGCTCGCTGACCCAAGTCAGCCCAGAAGATTCTTTCCTCTGCAATGTCAGCATCCAGTGCTACTGCATTTCTCAGCTGCACAGCTACTTGGGTGTATTCATGGTGATGCAGTCCTAGCTTTCGGATATCGTGGCGATTAGTGAAGATCAAATAGGGTTCTTTGCCTTTGAAAGATCATATTTACATTGTTTTAGGAGAGAGAACAAAATGCTTAACGATGAATCTCGCTCAAAAAAAAAAATTCAGGAACAAATCGCCATCTCCAAAGCTGAACTGAACTGAAGACTCCATTTCATAGTAAATAAAAAAAAAATGCCATGCAACGAGAGATCTACAGTTCTAGTTTTCCCCTCAATTTCTACATGCCCTGGTTCTGCACTCAATGGCAAAAGATTGTTAACATGGACATTGAGCATTTTTGTAATGCTCAAGGTGCATTATGCATTTCGATGAGACAAGAATCAAAAATCTGCACTTGAAACATGCACTTGGATCAATAGCAGGCTATTGTTTGGATGCCATCAAGATGGTTAGCTTAAAATATTTTAAGCTAACCAAAATCAAATGCGAGGCTGCTATTTTGAACTACGGATCCTGGTTTTCAAATCTCTCCATAGCATCAACTCATCTCAATCCAGCTTAGCCCTACAACCATCAGATCTGTGCTTCTCCAATTCTGATCTCTTGCACATCCCTAATGTCCTCTATTCCACTCCTGGCAGCCATCTAATCCCCAAGCTCCAAAGTTCCTTCTCTAAACCTCTCCACTGCTCTCAATTCACTTAAAATTTCTTTTGAAGCAGCTTTTGGTCACTTGTTCTGACATGATTTTTCCCTCCCAATTGCACCAGTGAAGCACTGTATATTTTATAGCATGAAAATGAAATACAAAGTGTGCACTATTAAAAAGTGCAGTTATTGTTGGATGTACGAGAGTTGCATTTCAGAATTAGATCATTTTCTATTTAGTTGGCTCACAATTTAGAGGGCAAGTGAAACTGTCAAACTTTGGATGCTAATCATTGGGCTCAAGCACAGCTCAGATACTCGAGACATTTACTTTCCAGGAATATACACATCCATTGAGGCAGTGCACCATTTAAACTAAACAATATTTTTAGTTGTAACCAAAAAAAAACACTTCAGGAATGGACTCTTCTTCTAGCCTCCTCTCCATAGATGGATAAAAAATTGCATTCTGAAGTTCAATCCACTACAGTAACTATCAAAGTTGCATCTGAAATTTTTGCTTCCAATACTTGAAATTCCACAAAATTTTTCCCTTCCCCAATGTCTTGGAATAGATGTTACCAAATTTTTCATATGCCCTTGTCCAATTAGATGTGTTTAAACAATCCATGTTTATTTTATCTGTACCATTTATAGAATCCAGAAGATCTTTATAAAATTGTCTCAACTTATCCCATTACAATGTTATGTCTTGTGACAGTGGTCCAAACATGGCCTGATTAGTACTGGTCAAGACTTAGCCACCTGTAGACTTCTAAATTATGTTGTTTGTCCCCTGGCTGGAAAGTCTAGAAATAGGAGTCACAGCCTCAATAAATGGGTCAGCCATTTAAGGCTAAATGAGGAGAAATTTCACTTAAAAGAGCTGTGAATTCTCTACTCTAGAGCACTGCAGATGCTCACCTGACAATATTCAAGATAAGGGCAGATTTTTGGATATTAAGGGAATCAAAGGTGATTTGAGGTAGGTCCATCATGATCTTATTGCATGCCAGATCAGGCTTGAACAGCTGAATGGTCTACACTCATTCTGTTAATGAGCATAATGCCAAGACAAAGAAAGTTGTGTGTTACATTTGCTACCAAGTACCTTCAAAATTTATGACTTTTACTCTTGTGCTGCAATACTTGACCTGTATTGCTCAAATTTAATTGCTGTCTGCTCAGTTGCATAATTTATGTTCCACCCTTAGTGTTTACTCTCCTCCTATACCAAGTTGGTTTAAATATTGGCATGTAGTCTACAAAATTACTTAATCTTGCCAATGAAGTGATTGGACCAGTGGTAAATGCAGTCTTGCATTCACCCATGCAGATGACAAATGTCCCTCATTAATTCCAAATCTGAAGCGGAGGTGGGGCAATGTTACTTTGTTCTTGAGTTAAGCTGGGGGAAAAAAGGCAGTGAACAAATTCTTTAAAAATGTATACAGTGAGGGAGGCATGACCATTGAATGTCTGAAATGGATAAAATTAATGTCAATTAAGGTACAGCAATTAGAAGCAACAAAAGAATGTAAAACTTTGCATCATGCCTCAGCCCAAGGAGCACCCCTTGCTACATTCATGACAATTACCTTTTCTGCACAGTCTTATGTCAAGGAAAATTAAAAATTGATCAAGTAAAGCCACTGCAAGGTACCTCATGTTTTAATTTAAACACTACATCCTCACTTGGGGAGTCACTTTGGAAGTCACTTTGGAAGTATCATACTTACCTCCTACTGCCTTGCAAATTTGATTAGTTGCATCCATGTGATATCCTACAACACATTCACATTTAAAGCTTCCGTTTAAATTAATGCAAATTTGACTGCAGATGCCAGGATTTTGACATTCATCAATATCTAAAAAAAAAATTTAAGACATCAAGGATCTCATTTGTGAGAATGAGGCAAAGACTTCAGTCTGCACATGTCTAACCCATTAATCTGGTCTAGATTCCTTTACACATGACCAAAACTAGATAATTGACAGCTACATACATAGAGTTGGATTTTACCAGCCCCTCAACGTCATGGATCTGGACAGGGGAGGCCCATAAAATGCTTGCGGGAGCAGCCCACCACAACCCCACAATACTGAGAAAGCTCTGCCGCACATTACTGACAGCGGCAAGGCCTTCATTTCAATATTAAAATATTGACACAAATTTACCTGGTCCTGCCATTCCAGTGATTTTACAGCCGCAACTCATGCGCCTTCAGAACTCAGTATGGAGTTTCAAGGGGGCACAGGTGGGGAGGTGCAAAATGTTTTATTGGCTGTGGGGATGGTGGGAAGGGGTTGAAGGGCAAAAGTGATGGTGGGAGAGTTCAGGGTGCGAATAAAATTAAATGTCTGTTACATCATTTTATATGCCAACCATTGGGGGTTGGGAAAGCTTCCTGATTAAAGAGAAATTAATTACTTTCTAAAATCAAACATACAATTTATTTTATAGGGCTTGAAGTCCCTTAAAAAATGGCACTGGCGCTGCGATGCCAGACATCATTGCTGGATCAGAGCAGCTGCCCTCTCTACATCATTGGGGGCAGCCACTCTGCCCTCCATTTAGAATGGAGCTCCTGCACAAAATATCACAGAAGACCACCAGCTTCAAAGCCTGCTGCTGTGAAGTGCAGCATGCTAATAAAATTCAGCCCATAATTTCAAGAGAGACCCAATTAGGTTCTGTCAGGCTCCCAAAATGCTCAACTTTCAGATCACTTTCATCTTACTCCATTACCACGAGTTCAACTTAACTACAATCTGCCTTGTTGGACATGTTACCATTTCACATTTGTGACCACCTCCAATTGCCCAGAAGTGATGTTGCTCTGCCTTCTTGAATCACTGCAGTGAAGGTACTCCCACAATATTCAGTAGGGAGTTCCCAAATTTTGATCCAGTAATGAAGGGAGATACTTACAGGTTAAGATGGTGCACAATCTAGAGATGACTGTTACATGCACCTATTGGCTTAGTCCTTCTAGGTAGGGGAATTGGTTTGCAAGGTACTGCCCAAGAAGCCTCAGCAAGTAGCTGCAGTGTGTCCCACAGCATGCACTACAATCTGTGGTTGAGAAGCTCAAGTGTCAGAAGGTCAGCCACTCACTACAGAACACCCAACTTTTGACCTGCACTAGTAGCTACAGCATTTATGTGCCTGTTGCAGTGGAATATATAATCAATGGCAACTTTCTCATTGGTGGGAGATCAAAGGCAATATCACAGCAAGGTAGTTTAGGCTCTTGTTGGATTTGGCCATTGCCTGGCACTTGGGATAGTCGCCTACCTCCTCTTTGCCCAGTTATTACATCCTGCTACTGAAAACTTCTAGATTGCCTACAGAAAACAATATACCTTCCTTTCATAGTATGTGATTATATAATATAGCAATATTAGTTAACTTACCTTCACAGTTTTTTTCATCAATCAGCTGAAAGCCAGCAAGACAGCCACATTCATAACCAATGACAAGATCTCTGCAGATGTGAGAACAAGCTCCATTGTTTATCAAACATTCATTTAGATCTGCAGAGAGCAAAAAAAATTAATAGTCTCCCAGGCTAATCTTTTCTTTATAAAATTGAGTTAAATACTTGCAGTTCCCTTCAAGGGAACTGCACATTTCCCAAGTGAGGAGCACCAGCTTAGTCCAGAATTTGTTAACTAAAGTACTGCACACCTAAAAAAAATTCTTCCTTTGTCATTAGTTATTTTCTCTATAGTGATGTATACATTTCATATTTAAATATGCAGCAGGATTTCAAACTTGTTACCCAAATAAAACATTGAGAAATAAAAAGGTCTTGCTGTCAATCTTATAGCTATTGTCTATCCAATAACTATGACCAATTACCAAATTCATATTTACCACAGAACCTGCTCATGTTTAGTGCCATCTATTACTTCGAGTTGGCTCATCTTGTATTTGCAATAGATGATTTGAACCATTTCTTTTGCAGGCTTCAATAACTGAAGGCAGGCCAAGTTAACAAAAGGAAGTGAAGTTGGTTTGAACCACAAGCCACTTATGCACTCTACTTTTGCGGTGAAATAAGCATGCTCAGATTCATAATTCAATTACTTGGCTTCATGCCAGAGAGTGAAATGTGATGTTATCCAAAAAGTGGGTTGTCTAAAGAACTCCTTGCACAAAATCAGTGGCACGTAAAAATGGGCAGGGATGTGAAGTGAAGTGTTAAAAAGGGTCTGAGTCCTCAAACTATTCATGTAAATTCTAGTTTAGGAAATTATGTGGAAGCCAAAGCCAATAAATGTACACTTTTTAAAGTGCAGTGAGGGTAAGGACAATTGCAATTTCATTACCAGGACCAAAAAAAAAAAAAAGATCTTGGGTGCCAGTTTTTGAATGCTAAATTCATTTCATACATTGATCAGATGTGTCTGGGCCCTATTATTCATAACTATAGAAAGTGGCAAGATCAATTGGAATTCACTATATTAAGGTTTATATCCCAGATGGAGTAAGGAAAAGACAATGCACTGCACAAAAACAAAGAATCAAAAAACAAAATTAGTAAGTCAGGTGACAGCTTTGATAAGTGAGCTTTAAGCATTAGTCTTTAAGATTAAAAAGGTGCTAGGGCTGAGGGGTTTAGGGAGGGATTGACTAGATAGCTGGAGCCAGTGCTAAATGGTGGGGATGCATGTGAGCCCAAAGTCAGAAAAATGCAACTTCTTAGGGTTTGTAGAACTGGAATAGATGAGATAGTGAGGAATTAAGTCACAGGGCTGGATTTTAAGAGCTAGTCATGCTCCTGGCAGCAAGTGAAAAAATGGTGGCCCTGCACATCAGAGGTCTCCCACGTGGCAGCTCATTTAAAATAGCTGGGTCAGCCCAGCCCACCCCTCCCCAAAATCCTATGGAGGGGGCAGGCTGTCAGGCAACAGCATCAGCTGCCATTTGTAAAGAGCAGCCAACCCTGGTGGTGAATTTAAATTTTTTAAAATAAATATGCAACCCCCCCACAATTGTTGCAATTAAAATTCTATTACCTTTTTCACCTCCCAATTACCAATGACTAAGTATTTGCACTTCTTGCCCCCCCCCCACTTTTGAAATGAGCTCTCCACCCCCTCCACCCCAAAGATGGCACAAAGTTTAATGTTCAAATAATGCAATTATTTGACCCCATTCCCTCCCCCCACCTGTACTAAAAACCTTAACTTTTCTCTTTCCCCTCCCCCAATGCCATGCCTGCTTTACCTAGACAGGGAAGTGAAGGCACAGGAGTACTAGCTGCCACTCAAGATTACAGCAGGCCTGCAAGATCCAAGGCAAGTTTATTGTATTCACTTTATTCATTTAATGATTTAAACACGGGGGTGGGCATGCCAGAGCCTCGCTGCCAGGAGGCTAGCCCTTTCAGTGTCAAACCTCTGCCAGAGCAATCTTCTGGGTCCCCTCCCCCCAAGTCACTGAGCCCAATGTTGGGGGCAGCCCAGTAAAATCCAGCCCATTGTGGGTGCATGCAGGAGGTTAAAAACAATGAACTTTTCAAATTAGCAGGAGCCAAATGTAAAATCAGTGATCAGAGGAGCAAGAGATTGTGTGCAGAATTTACAAGCAGTTTTGGAAGAACTGTAATTTATGGACTGGAGGATGAGAGGAGTGAGCAATATGAGGGTTTCATCAAATGGACTGGGGCAGAATGGTCAATGTTTCAAAGCAAGTAGGTGCTCAGTGATGGAATGGATATGGGGTCAAAAGTTCAGCTTGGGGCTAAATAGGATGCTGAGATTGTGAACAGTTTGGTTCAACTCGAGGCAATGTCAGAGCACCATGGTGGAACAGGTTAGGGTTTTGTGGCACAGGATTAAAGTGGCAGTTTCAGTCTTC
Source organism: Heterodontus francisci (assembly GCF_036365525.1). Lineage (NCBI taxonomy): Eukaryota > Metazoa > Chordata > Chondrichthyes > Heterodontiformes > Heterodontidae > Heterodontus > Heterodontus francisci. The sequence continues at coordinate 136,755,670 of NC_090374.1, read as the reverse complement.
AAGATTTAACTGGGGTGGGGGTAAGGGGAAGAAAAAAAAAATTCAGCTCATCCAGAATTGGATATCATAAGCAGCTGGACAGACATGAAGGGTTTGATAGAAAAGGTAGTGAAAGGTAGAGATGGGTATTAGTGTACATGTGGACCCAGACTGCACATCTTCAGATGTTGTCAGAGGATAAAAATGTTTCAGGGGAAATGGAGGTAATGGTGTGGAATAGGGCAGGAAAACAAGACATTGCTAGGGATGCTCTGATGGATATGAACAAGCTCAAGTTGAATAATGAAAAATGTGGTCATTACCAAAAGGCTATAAAAAAAAGGGGGAGGGATAGTGCACCAGTCAGCCAGAGGATACAATTGCTGACTGATTAGTTTGTGCTGCAAGGGTAAAAACAATTGGAGTGATTTGAAAAAAGGCAAAATTTAGTTTTTAAATGACAAGCCACATCAAAACTACTTACGGCATTGTTCGAGGGGTTCATCACTCCAGTCCTTGCAATCCCGATGCCGATTACACACTTTGATTTTATCTATGCATTCTCCACTTTGACATTTGAAGTCGTTGGGTCCTGTACATTCTAGACATAGAACAAAAAGAGGTCAGCAACTAGATAAGAGATTGTTAAATCTCATCCAATGGAATTGTACACTTACCATTCTTACAGTTCAACTCATCGCTGCTGTCACTGCAATCTTTGACCCCATTGCATAGTTTGCTTTCTGGAATGCAGTTACCATCACCACACAGAAGATAATCTGGTCGACATGTTCGAGGAGCTGAAACATCAGATGACTATTTGTATTTATGCTGCTCAATCCATTAACAGGAATTGGACAGTATTATTTCTTATACACTATTTTCTCCCCATCTATTTGCCTAGGATCTTGTTGCAAATTCTATGATAGAAGAGCAAAAGTCATGGTGTCTGTTTCTAATTGAACAAATGCCAGGATATAGTGTTCAAATAACTCAACACCTTGCCATTTATTTCATTGAATTTGGTTATGTCTGGTTGAAACTAAAATAGAAAGCCTGACTGACAATTGCTGTATTGTCAGGCTGCAAGTTGAGACAAGTTCTTGTAATCTCTTGTACTGAACCAGAGGGCTGACCCTCAAAACTAACTTGATCACTAAACTCAAGTCTACTTAATGCAGCTGGAATTGACTTATGCTGTGAGCATCTATTGCTTTGCGCAAGGCAAAAGAAAAAAAAAAAACTACAATGCAGAACATGCACAACCCAACTTAAGTCATCTACCCAGTAAAGTCTGCAATAACCCAAATTCAAATCTTACCCAAAAGGAACGTGTATGGTAGCTACACCAGTCTGGGTCAATTTTAAAATATATAAATTGAATACCCAAAACAAGCACAAAGTAGAGCATTGCTAATGAGCAGAGATCAGTCATGCTAGATTTCTGACCATTATGCTCGATCCACTTTAAGAACAAGACCAGACATTCCTACTGGATTCAATTGCATTAGGGTTAACTTTAATGTGTGAAAAACCATGTACAATTGGCCTGTGTTTGTGGATGCCCAGCACTTTTGAGTGCAAGTTTTAAAAAAGTAACTAAGTAAGATTTTTAGAAGTCATTTCTGAACTCTAACATTTGTTTCTACTCAAATTCACCAGGAAGCTTTGTGCCAAGGTGAGTCTATGATAGGAGTTCTCATGCCTTTTGGGAGTAAAAGGAGCAATTGCAGGCAGATCAAGACAGGTGGTGATCATCCAGTGATATTTGCCTACCCACAATATTCAGTGGAGGCACAGTTCCAGATTCTTTAAAACTCATTAATCAGACTTCAGGGTAGTAGATAGCAAGATGCAGAGCTGCCACCATTGACTGCAAAAATAGTTATATGGCAAAGGAGGCCATCAATTCCATGCCAGCTCTCTGCAGAACAACCCAATCAGTCCCATTCCCCCACTCTATCCCTGTAGTCCTGCAAGTTTATTTCCAAGTGCCCATCCTATTTCCTTTGAAAGGAAATATTGCCTGCTTCCAGTTTTGTAGGTAGCAAGTTCAGGTCATTACCACTTAAAAAAAAAAAAAAAATTCACATCCCCTGCATCTCTTGCCCAAAAACTTCAATTTGTGTCCCCTATTCCTTGCATGAGTTAATGGGAAGAGTTTTCCCTAGTCTAACTTATCTAAGCCCATCATAATCTTATACATCTTTACCAAATCTCAACCTCCTTTGCTCCGAGAACCACCCCAACTTCTCCAATCTAACCTCATAGCTAAAACCCCTCACCCCTGAAACCATTCTGGTAAAATCACTGCACCAAGAACATTCACATCATCTTAAAGTAAAATACCTGTACTCAATATGGCAGACTTCAGATTCAGCCCAATAGTACAGTAACTGATTAGCTACATCAAGTGTTCTACTTTTCTTTCAGGCATGCTAAAATGATAGGAAAGCAGCCTGCAGTGGAAAGCAGGGGATTCCCCTGAAACTTCAAAAAGCCTTCATTCTACACTCCCACTTTCTCTCCTCACCCTCCACCCCATTTGGCTAGCCAAATGGTGTTGTGCCACTCCAGTCAGTTTTCCACTTTCACATGCATTATTCTAGTCAAGTGTTGCTGCAATGCAAATTGCTTCCACAATAGCTTCTGTAAAAGAGGAACACAGCATCAGCTACCTTTAGTTTAACATTTTTATCCTCATACTACCACTTAAGTTTTAAAATGGACCCCTCAAACCCACCCTCTCCTTTCCCAATAAAGGAGAATACAATGGAAGTAGATTCTGAAAAATAAAAGCTGGAAAAAAAGTTGCATACCAGTCAGTCAAAAAAGGTGCATTTAGTGCCCACCCAAGACACCCAACTGGAAAGTTTATTTCCCTAGGACATATTATAATTACAAATTACACCTTAGTAAATCCCTACTTTTCCTTGACTGATTAAAATGTTTGAAAAATAAAGTTTCTCCCTTGAGTCAGTGATTGAAAGAGCCTGAATTGCATATAACTGTTTCACTTCAGATTTGTATTATGTGGAAGATTACCATATGAACATTAAAAAGGGGTAGCAAGACTAACTGTTTGTAGGAAGGATTTCCCATTTGGAATCAGTGTACAACCTGAAGTACATTTTCAGTGATATCTATAAAGATTTGATGACGATTGAAATCCTGTTGTTTCAAAATAATGGAGTCATGAAGATTTCATAAATTAATGCAAAAATTAGATTTTTAATAAAAGTAGTGTTATTTGTGCCCAATGAGCCCCAAAAATAGTTTCTAAGTAGAATTGGATTGGCATTTGCCATGAGAGCACAATTCATGGTTTGTTCATGAATTGATTTGCATAAACTCAAAATGGTTACAGTAAGATTCACTCATCTCTTACCACACAAAGACATCTTAAAGCTTAGATGCAACTTTATTAAATCACACCAAGACTAAGTTGCATTTCACAACAAAAAAAAAACGACCTGAAGACAAACTTATTTGATTAACCCATTAAAAATACCATCTCAAATCTTAAAATATCACTGGTATGTTTTTCAGGTCAAGTATTTGACTGAATATTCACCTTCAAAAGTGTAAAAATCCTCTCCAATCTGAATATATAACCTTAATTTTAAACTATAATTGACCACCTCCTTGGAGAGTAGACCAGGTTAGCAGCAAAAATAATCTGAAACTTGTAGATGTATGCTCAAGTACAATGAAGAAAATACAGAACCAAACTGATGAGAAAAATTGACTTTTCTTTTAAAAAGTGGACAATGTGCTGCAAAATGGCCAAATTTCAGCTGACTTGGCTTATATATTCAACACAGTCTCACTGTTAAAGATACATTACAGGCCAAGATGTGTCAATTACACCCATCTATGTACCAAGAGACATTCCTGACTTGAATGTTTTAGAAGAACCCAAAAGGAGGGATGAAGTACCACATCCTGGTCCATTGTGTGATCAGGGGAGGGTAACACATCCCCAAACAAGCTAATGAGGGTTTTATCTTTAAAAAAAGGTAGCTCTCTGGGGAGAGAGACGGAGAGATCAAGATCTCAAAAGCAGTCCAGCCATGGGCTGTGTAAAGAAATCCACAGGAAAAAAAAAAAAAGCCCTGCTGCAAATTCAATACTTCCACTTGGTGCAGTAGACAACTATAAATTACCACTGCATCCAGACTGATGTCTTAACCAGCAGAAAGCTGCAAACACCCAAGCCTGCAACTTAAAAAAACTGTCCAAGAATATTCAGATTGATCATAAACCATGCACATTTACCACATCTCAAATTCTTACCCTTTACCATCCTCCATCTTCCCTTGATGAAATGGAAGAGAGTGTGTGCATGAGTAGTGTTGCAACCATTTCAGGAATGAACATTCAATAAATAATCAATCTGTTTTAATGCTATAAGAAAACCAGTGTTTGACAAGATACAAGGGGTAAAAGAAAAAAAAACACTAGTAACAAAACACTTGCTGTGGTCAGGTGGGAGGTGAACAGTAGGAACAAGCCACACCATCACCTACTTAGCCATAACTAATATGACTACAATTTTAATTATATCTGTTTGCTGATATTTTAATGAGCTAGGTAAATGCACACGCTTTCTCTGCATGAAAAATCAATTTAATGACAAGACCAAAGTTACCCTTTTCTTTTATCAAGACAAATATCCCAGAAAATTGATCATTGCTATCTGCACTAACCAATTTTCAACTATAAAATGAGAATGACATTCTTCATTTTCATTTAACAATTTTTCTGCACTTGAACATAAAAATTAGAATTAATCTCAATTTTGTACATAAAACTTTTCAGTTTGCATCTTTCACATTGAAATGGTTAATTCTATTCAGTTACTGTCAAATGGCATTCTTGAAGCAAGCTTGCTCAAGCTGATTGTCAGCCTCATTTATATAGCATCTTTAATGTAGTAAAATGTTCCAAGACGTTTCGAAGGAGTGTTAGCAACTAAAATCTGTTTCATATTTTCTACCAGGATACATAGTCAAGATAAAGTTAGATCACTTACGGCAATTAACTTCATCACTTCCATCTTTACAGTCAGTATCACCATCACAGTACCATCGACTATGGATGCATTCACCAGAATTGCACTGGATCTCATTAGGAGAGCAAGTCGAGAGAGGAAGGGTATGCCCACAGTGTATTGGAGATTCATCAGATTGGTCAGCACAGTCAACATTGGTGTCACATACCCAACCCAAAGGGATACATTCAGCATTATTACACCGAAACTCATGCATGCCACAGGAAGGTATAGCACAGTCTTTTTCATCACTTCCATCGCCACAATCATCCTCACCATTGCAAACAAATGCCATGGAAATACATCTGGCACTGGCACAGGTAAACTCTTCTGTACTGCAAACAAGGTTGTCTGGAAAAAGATTACATTTAATTATGGCATCAACACAAGGAGATAAGCACATCTTTTCTGCATTTCAACAGGACAATTTTAAGGGCAGCATTTTTGAAGGACACAATTTACCATTAAATTATAAAAAAATCTTGGTGCCTCAATTAGAATATTGCATCCATTTTGAACACTTTAGAAAGTGACAGACAGCAGAAAATATCCAGGATTCAGAGACTTTACCTCAAGACTGGGACAGTTTAAGAGGGAGGAGGGGTACAATATTAAGGGATATTGATAAGATGGTAGAGTCAAGGAAACATGCTATGCCAAATGAGGATTTTTAATTTGTCAGAAACCTCTATTAAAAACTTTAAAAAAGGAAAGCTGGGATCCTACAGTTAACTTTGAAACTGCTGGAAGTCAAGGTGGCCACCACAATTTACATTGTAATGCCTCACATTCCAGGACATCAAATTGGAGATATGTCTAAAAAAGAATCCCATCCAAGACAATGGTGGACTAAGTAGATTATCCTAGATTACCCTTGTTAGCAGGGCTTTCAAAGCCACCATGAAGCATTCATGAGTGGAGTTCTATCCCCAGGGGATAATCACTGACCATACAACTGGATTTTAGACCTTGGATCTTAACAAAAGGGGACCGAGAGACCCAAGTCAGTCTCTTTAGACTGTGTAAAACTGGGAGCTGTTGCAGTATGTCTTCTGTAAGTGCTAACCAGGCCAGGCCAGACCAGACCCCAGTGAGGCAGTGTCTATTTCAGATATACTGGGAGGTTTTTGAAACCTGTCTGCGACTACAGAACATCCAAGTCTGCCATTGCTACAGAGACTCTTGGAAAAAAGTATCACATACATAACTGCCTCCAACAACCACCTGAACTAGGTGGGGCCAGCTGCAAAATACTGCTACCAGCTAGAGACTTCAGAATCACAACCTCAGCCAGAAGACAACTGATTATCAGACCACAGACTGTATATTAGTTTGGGATTCTAATCCAACACAGACTCTGCTCACTAATCTATTTATGTGCAAGTAGCATATTAATCTAGATTGGGATGATTTTTGTTTTAGTACAATAAACTCATCTTAGAAAACTTGTCAAATTGGTTCTTTGAGGATTACAAACACAGAAGGTAAACACTCACTGGAAGTGGTAAGCAAAGCCACTGGATAAAAGGAATAAACCCTGTTGTGGTCAAAGGGGAAGGACAAGAGGGGAGCCTTGTGACCCCTCCCCACCTGATTGTAACACTAGACAGTGAATTCAGGAAGGTTCAAGTTTAAAATCACTAGCAACAAACAAAGCTGTTAGGAAAAAAAAAAAGAGGTTCCAAAATTAATATTGGAGTGGTCAAGAAAACCCTATATGCCAAATGAGAAATTAATTTAATTGGTTGGAAACTTCCATTTAATGGGAAAACCTATAGTAGTTTTTAAAGACTAGCAGCCAAGATGGGCACTGCTATTTACATCTGAAATATCAGGAGATTGAACTGGAGACAAAGTATAAACAGCCCAGCCAGGACAATGGCTTGCTCCAAGTGATTGAATTACCCAAAATGGTTTCATTAGCACCACAGTCAAGGCCATCCTCTGACTTTGAAAGAACCAACCCCCCTTCAAGTGTGAATAGGCATCATGGGACATGATCAAATTTCATTAGGTTTCAGAAAAACCTCCTTAGAAACAAAGGGGGCTGAGAATCATGTGACTGCCTGTTCATTTCTGAACAAATGAGAAATTGTTAGAGGACAAGCAGAGAGAGTTTGTAACAGCAGAAAGGTGCATGCTCCCCTCATCTCTCCCCAGAAAACATCAAGTTTGAAAACTGACTGGAGGAGCCTCCAAGCCTATAGACCACTACAGCCAGAGGAAGAGAGCCAGTTACAGATTCTGCTTTCAGAAAACCCTGAGCAAAAAGCCAGCCAAAATACATTTTGACCAGCCAACAACTTCAAGAATACAGATTCATCTGAGGACTAGTGGATCATCCACTTTACTGACTGTACTCAAGTTCCATTTATTACAGACTTCAATTACAAAATCTAATTTCCTTCCTATAAATCGGAGAATGTGTAACATATTTTAGTATTTTTATATTGGTGTTAGATTGTCAAGTATAATAAACTCACCTCTTGTTTAAACTCAAAGCTTGTCCAGTTGGTTCTTTTATGATCACAGCAAAGGAAAAAGGTAAAAACACTCATGGAGGCAGAAAGCACAACGACAGTTTAAAGAGTAATAAACCTGTTGTGGTCAAATAAGAGGAAGGGGCAAGAGGGGAGCCTGTGAGTCCCTGATCACCTAGCCACAACAGGTGTCAAGACATGGAACATCCAAAGCTATGGAACTATAATCTACCATAGATTAATGGGGTTATGTAGATTAGGATATGAAGTAACTATTCTAGAAGTAAAAAAAATCAGCTTGAAAAAGCCTGACATCTACCTACCACAATCATCCTCATCACTGCCAGTATCACAGTCCTCTTCCCCATCACACTTCCAAAAGACTGGAATACACTCAAGTGAGCCAGGGCCACAGCTTATTTCACCAACAGCACAGGCACTCAAGTCTGAAAAGAAAAACATATTAAACCTATACTAAAGATTCTACTTGAAATAAAAGTGTTATTCAAGGTTTCTACCAACATAGAAAAAAGCAAATGAAAGTCCAGATGGAGTTAAGAATATTGAGGCCAACAGCAGTCACTAAATTGGACTACAATTTCTGGCATTTTTTTTTATATATATATATAATTTGTTTGTGGGATATGGGCGTCACTGGCTAGACCAGCATTTGTTGCCCATCCCCAATTGCCCTTGAACCAAGTGGCTTGCTGGGCCATTTCTGGAGGGCAGTTGAGTTAGCCACATAGCTGTGGGTTTGGATTCACATGTAGGCCAGACCAGGTAAGGATGAGAGATTTCCTTCCATAGAAGGACATTAGTGAAGCAGATGGGTTTTTAATGACAAGAATGGTTTCATGGTCACCATTAGAATTCAAATTTCACCATCTGCTGTGATGGGACCTGTAGGTGCACAGTTCAATGTGGAAATCCAGTAGTTTGTCAGATAAACAGTCCTTGCTGAGGGAGGACTCATTTATATAATGCTTTTCATGACCACTGGACATCCTGAAGAAATACACAGAAGTTCTTTTTAAGTGTAGTCTCTGTCAATGTAGGACATGTGGCAGCTAGCCAATTTGCCCATAAAGCTCAAACAGCAACATAATAACCAAATATTTGTGATGCGCATTGAAGGATAAATATTGGCTGGAACACTGGGCATAACTCCCCTGCTGTTCCTCAAATTGCACTGTGGGATCTTTTATGTTCACTTGAGGGCAGATAGGAACTTTAACACTTTATCCGAAAAGGACAAAAATCACTAATAGTCTGAATTTGGGGTTAAGGGGAGGTGGTGGCAGCATAGTGGTAATGTCACTAGGCTAGTAATCCAGAGCCCAGGCTAGTGCTCTGGGGACAATCAGTTCAAATGCCACCAATGCAGATGGTGAAATCTGAATTCAATCAAAAATAAATCTGGAATTTAAAATCTAGTCTACTGGTGATCATGAAACCATTGTCTATCGTTGTAAAAACCCATCTTATTCACTGATGTCCTTCAGGGAAAGAAATCGGCCATCCTTACCTGGTCTGGCCTAAAGGCTGCTACCTGGCCCGAACGGGTTCAGGTCGGGTCGCATTGGACACTTTACCACCACCACAGGTAAGTGACTTTAATGTTATTTACTTTTTGGACTTTAAAGGTGGCTTTGCTACACTTATTTTAAGCTTATGCAGGTAAGAAACAAAGCAAAAAACAGAAGGTAGGTTAACTGACGGTCAGGTCGGGCAGGGTTCTGTCAGGCTCGGGTCGGGTCTCATTTGCAGACCTGAGCAGGCCTTTAATCTGGCCTACATGTGAATCCTGACCCACAGCAAAGTGGTTGACTCTTAAATGCCCGAGCAAGCCACTCTGTAGTCAAGGGCAATTAGGGATGAGCAATAAATGCTGGCCTGGCCAGCAACACCCACATCCCACAAATGAATAACACACTAGTTCCATGCTGAAGGTGCCCAAAAAAAAAAAAAAATAAAAAAAAAAAAAAGGGCTGGTATGTTCAAGTGGAAGGTGATTTTTAAAAAAAAAAAAGTGATTGCCAAACCACCTCTGATCTTGAAAATTTAACAAGTGTGGACTCATTCCTTCAGAGCTTCCTGTTCAAAGATTAAAATTTATTATCTCAATCCCAACTTTTATTTTGCCAAAGCTGGACAGTTGTCAGCAAGGTAAACAAGCACTATTCTTCCAGCTTTGATCACAAAATCTAGGTAATTTTTAGCAAAATTGGAATAGCAAAGCTAGAAAACACAGGGTTGGGCAGGGGGGAAAAGAAAGGGCAATATATAATTAGTCAATTTGATTTGAGTGACTAAACAGCTTGCTGGAAGTCAAACACTGGCATGGTGCCCAAATAATATCTAGTATAAAAAAAAAGGGTGGTAACTCCCATTCCAGGAATGAATGAGTTATTGAAATTGACAAACCAAAAAATGTGGTATCAAACTTCAGATTTAGGAAGCAAATTCAATATTGTCAAGATCATTGAAGGGGCTAATGAAGTTTTTTTTGCTGTACACATTGGAGACTATTTAACTTTACCATCCAGGTAGTAAAAGTGAAAATTACATTGTGTAAGTGTTATTCAGACTGCTGTGCCCATTTCAGTGTTTAAACATTTACAAAAAACACTATAGCAAATACTTACAGCACAATTCTGGATTTTCATCAGATCCATCTTCACAGTCAGCATCGCCATCACACTTCCATTTATTAACTATGCATTGTCCATTGTGGCACACAAATTCTGATGGCTCACAGGTGGTTGTGTTAGCTACCAGATGAGGTTGTTGATTAAAATAAAGTACCAAAAACATTACTCACATGTAATACATTAGTGAGAAACAGTGAGTGGTTTGATCTACCAAGATTTGTATCCAGGCTAGACTCTACCTCCATGGTTCCATTAGCACTGGTTACCCTTCCAGCAGCACAGACACATTTCAACTGTATCTGGACAAGCACAGTCATCTAACTATAAAACATTTATTCCATATATCATGAAGACAATCACCTCAACTGTTAAGACAAATTTGGAGAGAAGTGGTTCAAACCAATCAATAGGCCAGTGCCTCAGAAAAGGGGTGTAACTAAACACGGAGCAATGGAACTTTAAAGCTAGTGCTTTGCCTTTAACTGGCTTGATAGGCTGCCTTAACAGGATACTGTTTTCACCTTCTCTTCCTGTTTGATAAAAATATCATGGATAGACATAATTTGTTTCAGATAATTAATGTTCACCCTGCAAGTATTAGCATTTGATTGACTAAATGTGGATTTGTAAAGCTAAAAAGTTGGACATGCAGTAAAGGAATTCTGCCATTTTTTCTATCAGCCCAGATACAAAACCTGGCAAGCTCATTGAAAGATCAACTGGAGTGTATCAGTTCTTCCCCAAAGTTCAAGACTAGGTCATCTTTTGCCAAGATAAATTCCAGGTAATTATTTATTTGGGAGCAGTCCAAATCTTCTATTTCAATCCATCTGTGATGGTGGATACCTTTTGATTTCTGTCCTTCCAGTTTTTAAGTACATAGGTTGTTCTCCTTAAGGGTTGTCCCTTATGCAACATTTTCTAGAGGCCTTTTGAACATCACCTTAATAGTAATACTTTGAAGTTATCAAGTTTCTTCATATATCTAAAGAAATTATTTCACTAAAGTGTCTCATTAACTATAGCTCTAAATTTAGCAAATCTCTGGTTTTGTACAGACTCTCCTGGCAAGTTTACACATGTATGCATAAATACATATAAGTAATAGAAAGGGGTCCTAGAACTTGCTCCACATCAATCACCAGAACCTCTTTCTGCTCCCAGGTTCCAAAGAACAAACATTTCAGGTCTCACGCCTAGATTCTCCATTTGGTTATTAGCAAGATTAGTGTAATCTGCAGACACTTGACCAAAATAATGCAACAGCTCAAAGTTATTGATCAACTGAAGCCTCACTTTCTTTCTCACCCGCCCCCACACCATATAATGCTGCTTTGAACCCAATTAGTCAGTTGACCTGCTCTTGGCAACAAAAACTGACTAGCCATCAACTGAAGTCATTTATTGACCAGTTCAACTGCAGCAATTTTGAACAAATTCAGTTTACTTCAGTAAATCTTGATCTCGTTCCAGTCAATAACCCTCAGTCTTAACCAATTAGGATCAAAGACTCATGGGCTGTTTTACATTTGATGTAATGCAAATGTTTGGCCAGAAACAAAGCACAACAGCACATTTTCCCCAATGTGCCCCTTGTGGCAACTCCAAGCCATAACATCCAATATTAAGCACACCTAAAGTTAATTTTATTTACCAGTTGTACACAGCTTTCCATCTTTCTTCAGCTCCATGCCATTTGGACAGACACAAGTGTATTTTAATGAGTGAATACTAATTCGAGGAGCAGGAAGACACAGGTATTCACAGCCTCCATTCAAACTCTCGTTGCACCAGTTTTTGCCTGTTGAAAACAGTCAATTTTAAACAAAAATACTGTGAGCCATGCTATTATACTTAAATTTTAAAAAGATGCCAAGTGTAACCTAAAGTGAATAGCAAATGATAAAACTACTTAACAGGTTTGGTCTCAAATGAAGATTGTGTCCAGTTCTGGACATCACAACTTTGGAAGGGGGAGGTTAAGGCAGAAAGGATTAAGAGAATGAAGTTCCTCATTCCTGGAACCAGTCACAAGATTCAGATTCAAGAGGAGATTTGATTAGGTGTTCAAAATCAGTGGGTAGGACAAACTGTTCCCATTTATTGAAGGATCCAGAACCAGAGGACACAGATTTAGGTGGATTGGCAAAAGCAGCAACAGCAACCTTAAAGTTTTACTTCATGCAGCAGGTGCATTCCAGATCCTGAAAGTGTGGTGAAGGCAGATTCAAAAGGGGCCTTCAAAAAAAAAAGAGAACTGAATGATCTAAAGTTTAAAATTTGCAAGGGAACAGGCAAGGGAGAGAGACTACATGAATTGCTCTTGGAGACCTGGCACAGACACAATGGCCTCATTTTGAGCTACCATTCTATGTTTCTATAAATAGAATTCAAGACTAAACTTTTGCAATCAGTATTAATTGGCAAATTCATAATCTATTTACAATGAAACATTAAAGTGCTAATGTACTAGTCATACAGCAAACTTCATAGACCAAGATATTGCCCATTGTTTTATCATCCACTGATTTTAATAGCCAAAAAGGTACATTAAAGTTAAAAATTGATGTCATGTCAACATAGAATGCAGAGAACCCAAATGGTATACATCTGGTCATTAACTCTTAAGGGGTAGCAAGAGGAAATGTGGAGATGAGTGGATTAAGGGTAAAACTGGTAAGGTGCTGTACTTTTGTAGATTGGCAGGTCAGCAGTTATAAAGCTGAAGATTGATTTGGTGCTGAGAATGTTTGGAGCAGCTAAAAAAAAAAATCAAATTCAAAACTGTAGGATAACATTCTCTAAATGAGTTTAGTTTAGGTAGCAATGTGCCACTAGTTGATTAGATATTCTACTTTGAGCTTTGAGAACTGCATTGTAATAAGTATGAGGAAATTGAGATTTCACAATGTAATAAAAGGCAAGACTTGCCAAAGAAAAAAGTTAAACAGACTTCATACCTGATGGCTGTATTAACTGGTGATAAGCAATAATATCTTGTGGTTCATCCAGATTGGAAGCTAAAGTCACCACATTGGCTCCTGTAAACTTATTAGCACTATAAATGATTTCATTCTCTCCATCAATCCAAAAGACACGATCCTAAAAACAAGACCATTTTCACTTATTTCAAGTCAGGTGTTCACCCCAAGTCTTTTCTGGATTCTGGTGCTTGAAACATACCAATGATAACTGAATTATACATGTAAGTGTGGTTAACATCCTTTATAAAGACTATAGCATTAAACGTACACAAGCAGAAATGAAGTACATCTGGTACCATTCTTAATAGATAGCATTAAACCCTGTAACCAAGCAGTTTTTTTTTGCCAAAACAGCTTTTAAGAATGACCGACTTTTAGATATACTTCAGAGTTCACAAGTGCCATCCAACAGAAAATAGCAGGAGGCAGCCATTCAACTAGATTATGGCTGATCTACCTCAACACCATTTTCCTACACTATCCCCACATCACTTGATATCCTCAATGTCTAAAAATTTCAGTCTTGAATATACTCAAATGACTGAGCTCCAGACCTCTGGGGTTGAGAATTCCAAAGATTCACCACTCTGAAGAAATCCCTCCTCATACTCAGTCTTAAATTGCCTACTTTGTTGAGACTGTCCCCCCCCAGTTCTGACACACCCATCACCACCAGCGACCACCACCCACCCCCCACCCCAACCAAGTCAGGGGAAAAATCCTTTCTGCACAAACTCCATCAAACCCCATTATAAATTACATGTTAAAGTCATGCCTTTTGCACAGCCAATGAAGTGAAGAGTTTTAAAATGTCAAGTGCACTGGATTTATCTTAAAAACTGTAGACCAATTACCTTCCTGTCTATGGAGGAAAAGGTTTGCTCCTTGTGCATATTTTGGAGGTATTAAAGCTACCTAACTATTTAACAGTTTGAAAAGACAGGTTTAATGGATAATGATAATGGCACTATCCAGCCATTAGTTGCTTCTAGTTGTTGGAGGATGGTATAAATCACAAGTCAACATATTTCAAACTGAAAACTTCTATCTCAGGACAGACAGATAGTCTCAAACATTAGTACCAACTAATTTGTTTAAACTAGCTTACAAGCACAGGTTGCTCTAGTTCAACTCTACTTGTACTGCAACAGCATTGAATATCTTACCTCAAACATGGACACAGCAAGAGGATGAGCAAGGAATTCTTCAGAGTGTAGTACAGTTCTCCTATCCTGGCCATTTAGATCTATACTCGACAAAGTGTGCAGCTTTGAATCAACCCAAAAGAGACGACTTTTCACAAGGTCTATGGACAGATTTAAAGTAGATGAATATGGCTCCAACATGAAAGCTGCAAAACAGGATTTGCTGGTCTACTTACCAAGTGCAATGCCATTTGGCCACTGAATCTCTCTGGTAACAAAAAGCTGGCGGTCAGCACCATTCATTCCTGCTTTTTCAATCTTTGCTGGCTCACCCCAATCTGACCAGTATATAAACCTTTCAATTAAAACAGAGGAGACAGCTTTAATTAAAATACTTTGCTGTAGTTGAAAAGGAAGTATTAGTGTATTTTATAATACTAGAATTTAAATTTTAGTCATTCCAGTTACCACATCCTCAGCCTTCAATGAATCTGGTAGAGATAATAGCCTACATAATCAATCTCACTGGAAAACATGTACTCAAAAGGAACAAAGATAGAACTCCAAATTGAATTACAAATTAAAGTTCAATTCTATATTCAAGCTATAAATTGACCAAAACAAGACTACATTTTTTGGGGAGAGTCTAGCTCACCATGTGGTTAGCATTGCCAGTTAATAGGCCAAACAACTTTTAATTGGCTATGTCACAAACTTAATTTCAGAATTACAGCTAAAAGCCTTTGCACCATTATATGTTGACATGATGTCCTGCAATATGCAATGTTAAAATCATTTAGTACCCAGTTAGTGGATCAGCTACTATAGATGCTGGTTCCTTTAGATTTGTATCAAAAAGGATCTTCCTTTTGCTTCCATTAAAGTTGGCCACTGAGAGTGTTTTATGGCCCACATCTGTCCAATAAATGTTCTTGTGAATCCAGTCTACAGCAATTCCCGAAGGGATTTTGACATCCTTGATGACTCTGGCAATTTCAGTTGTACCACTTTGGTTATCCATTGATTTACTGAAACAGTCACAGTAGTTAATATTGAGAAAAGTCCTCAAACCAAACTTGGAAAAAATGTTCCAAAAAAAAAACCTAGAAATCCTGCAAAAAATTTCACTTTAAAAAGTTTAATAACCAACTGAAAGTTACATCATGAATTATCTTAAATCACTCAGACAGGCATTGCAAATTACTGCTTAGACCCCTCAGCTATCAGACACTAGATATCATTGTATATTTAGCTTCAAAATTTATAGTTCTGGTCACAAACTAGATTAAAGTTGTAATTAGCTTAAGTCTTTTCAAAGAGCAGAGCAATGATCTAGAACAGTTATTTCAGAAGGTCTAGTTTTAACCCTTTCCTCCCTCCCCACCCCCCAACCAGGGCCTTTTAAAAAATAATTGATGGCTACAGAGTAGTTAGCACATTAACTAGGGTAACCACCCAATATTTCTCAAAGGAAGAACTCCTGCATTGGAAGTTATGTCATGCAAGCCCCCACCTGCCAAGAATGAGGCATATTAATTTCATCACACTGACATTAAATTTCAAATTGTTGCTGGGAAGAAAAGGCCTGTTACAAGGGGTTGCCAGGCCCCTGGCTGGAAAGACATTTTTTGCATATTAACAGACTGTTTGTAGACAAAGAACCATTCCTTGACAATACACAAAGCCAGAAGTGGTTATACCTAGTCACATGACTACCCTGCTGCCAACTTGGGGAGTTTTAAATTGTAGAGTGTTTGAACTGGCAGAAAGCAGAATGCTTTGGACTGAAGCAGATCTCCTCTCCAGTCTGCTCCCATCTCAGAATTCCAAAAACAGATGAACTCTGAGGAAAAAGTCTCCTACAATGAATAAGGTTTGAGAATATTGGACCTCAATGAAAAGCAAGATCTACCTAAAAAAAAAAAAAGGACTCTACAGTGAGCTTGAAGAACCATAACTTCAGATATTGCCTCAAACTTTTCCACTGCTCTTTGTCTCCATTTGCAGGTGTATTGGTATGCATGCTAGAATCGTGTGCCCATAGGCTTCAACTAAATTAGAGTTTAAGTTTAAGTACCTGGTCAAAAGTGATTTAATATTTAAATGGCAGATTTAGTTAAGTCAAATACTTGGTGTTTTAGTTATTAGTATATACACTTAGTGACTGAAAACATGTATATTAATAGATATTGAATTGGAGATTCAGGTTTAAAATAAGGTGATTTGGTACGGAGATTAGTTGCTGGTTTTCAGAAATCTTACCTGAAAATTGCTTGCTCTCCCAAGTCAGCCCAGAAGATTTTTTGTGCTGCAATGTCAGCATCAAGTGCCACAGTATTTCTCAGTTGGTCAACTACCTGAGTGTATTCCAAGTGATTCAATCCAATTTTCCTGATATCATGACGATTAGTGAAAATCAAACAGGGCTCTTCTCCTGCGTGACAGAAACCAATTTATGAACAACCTTTAGTATGACAAGTCCTTAGAACCAGATTCTTACAGCAAAGGAGGAAGTCCCCAGCCCATCATGCCTGCTCTTTGAAAGAATTTAAAAGAAAATTATTTCATGGCAAGGCCAGAATTTGTTGGCTATTCACAATTGCCCTTGACAATTGAGTGGCTTATGCCATTTCAGAGGGTAGTTAAGAGACAACCACATTGCTGTAGGTCACACCAGGCAAGGATAGTCAAGTTCCTTCCCTAAAAAAGGGGATTAGTGAACCAGAAGGGATTTTACAACAATGATTAGTTTCATGGTATTACTGAAACTAGCTTTTAATTCTAGATTTCTATTAACTGAATTTAAATTCTACCAGCTACCATGGTGGGATTTGAACACCTTGGGTATTGGCCTGGGCAACTAGATTAGTCTAGTAACATTATGCCACTGTCTCCCTTACAGAATTTTCCCTTTGCCACCAACCCCTCCCCACCACCCCCCCTCCCTTTTTGGGAGGAGAAAAGGAGTCAGATAGTAATATAGGAAGTGCCAAGTTTATGAAAGGAAACTAAAAATCAGTTTATTAAAACTATAGTTCCCAATCGTAATTCAAGAATAGTTTAGAGAAGTGACAATGAAAACACTGAATTACCAAGAAGCTTTGTGCCAAAGGGAGAATTTCAAAGTCTCATTGAACTATAAATATGGAATAAATTCTAACCTCTGCACATCAGCCACCAGTTGGATTATATACAGTTTTATGTGCCCTGTAACTCAGAAAATAATGCCACCAAGCAGGCAGTTGTGTTAATTCACATAAAACATCTGTCAATGCAGCACTCCCTTAATACTGCACTGAAGTGTCAGACCAGATTAATGAATTTATATATGGAATGGAGCTTTGACCCATAGCTTCAGGGTCTAGAGAAGCACCAAATGAACTAAGTTGAAACCTGTAAACACTAATTTTGACTGAACACAGAACTAGATCCACTTAAACAAGTTTCAACTCAGATTACTGATTTGAAAGAAATTCTTCCAACCCTTCCTCAGACTAGTGTGGAACAGAGCGCAATAAAGGCAGTTACTACAATATTGTAGTCTTCAAAATGAAAAGGGGTGTGCCCCTCTAAAAATTGGCAAGACAATGAGATGTAGGGACAGATTATAGAATGAGGCAATAAAGTTTTTGCTGAGATTACTATGCTGTTGGAAAAGGGAAGGTGCCTTGTAGAAGCCAGTCAGGATTAAAGAGAAGATTTTGGGGTGAAAAGTGGTCAGGGGTTTATTTGCTTACCTTCAGATAAAGTATTTGAACACAAGTTTACATACTGGGTAAAAGTTTGCTTCAGTCATGATTAATTGACTTTCATAAATGGTTGAACTTGCCTACAGCCTTGCAAACTCCATTGAATTGATCCATGTGGTATCCATTGTGACAGTCACATCGATAGCTTCCATTTAAATTGAAGCAAATTTGACTACAGGTTCCTGGATTCTGGCATTCATCAATATCTGTAAACCAAAAAAAACCTTCAAATTTGTGATCTGGGCCAATTTCAGAAGAGAAAGTTAACTTAACTTGCCTGCACAGGACTTTCTGTCAACCAGTTCAAAGCCAGGTGAACATTCACATTTATAACCAACGAGAAGATCCTTGCAGATGTGAGAACAGCCACCATTGTTCATCAAGCACTCATTCACATCTGTAGAACAGATAGGCATTTTAGTGCTTCCACACTGATGGAGTGACCTGAGGATGCTGATCACAAGACTCCAAACCAGAAGAACTTCAGATGGTTCAAGACTATTACCAGACAATGGATGTCATTTCCCATATGCAGACAGTATAAAATTGAAAGTTAGCACTGGCTATCAATATTAAATTCAAAGAACCTCCAACATGTCAAAGATGCAATCTACAGGATTACAATCCACATCTAATTGAGGTCACTTTACTAGATGAAAAATTTACTGAACATTTTATCTGGAATTTTTCTTCCATGTATTGCTTAGTCTCAGATTGCAAGGATACATGACATTACTTCTTAGTGCATTGGAGGGGTCAAGCAGTCAATATTTAAACTAAAGAGTTTGACAGGTTTATGTAGATCAAGAGTAGAGTCAAATTTAATGTTTGCAAAACAAGTAGAGTGGGATTCAAACTACTATATTTTGTAAGTGAAAAACAAGTTGGACAATCCAATACACCACCTTTCCTACCCCCTCCAACCCAATAGTAGTAGTAATTTGGAAAGTAGCTTTAAGACTTCTAGTTTAGTGACCATCCCAAGACATGTTCTAGTCTGGTTGAAAAAAGGTTTTTGAATAGGTTAATTGAAATTTTGTATTTTATTTCTAAAAAAAGCACAGGAAAGAAGTCAAATCTCAAAAGACACTTACTACATTCAAGGGGTTCATCACTCCAGTCCTTGCAATCGTGTTGCCGGTTACACACTTTGGTTATATTTATGCATTCACCAGTTTGGCATCTGAAATCAGAAGGCCCTGTGCACTCTGGAGCTAGTAGGGGGGGTGGGGGGGGAAAAAAAAAAAAAAAAAAAGAGAAATTTTTTTTTTTGAAGCAAGGAGCTCAACATTTAATCACTGAACTCTAGTGTACTTACTCTTACAGTTGAGCTCATCACTACCATCAATACAATCCATAAAACCATTGCATCTCTTGCTTTCAGCAAGACATTTATCACCACATTGGAAATGACCAAGTTCACATATTTGAGATGCTGAAATGAGAAAGAAATTCTACATTAAGAAAAGAGGAGTCATGTAGCATATTAATGGCATTGTTCAGAGTTAAAACTAGATATCAAATTTGCTTATAATGTAAACACATTATGAAATGTTCTCTAGTAGCAACTGAAGTCAAAACCAAGGCATACCAAGGCATACAAAGCACAACTGGATCGAGTTAGTACAGATGTCAGAAGCCAAACAGAAAGAAAAAGATTTCTTTTTTTACAGTACCTTTCACACCCTCGGGATGGCCCACATTGCCTTACAGCCAATGAAATACTTTGGAAGGGTAGTCAGTTTGATAAATTTGTGTGAGAATGTTGAGATAAATATTTAACAGGACACCAGGGATAACTTGCTTGCTCTTCATATAATGCCATGGAATTTTGTACATCCACCCAAGATAGCAGACAAAGCATTAGATTGTCATCTGAAAGGCAGCACCTTCAACAGTGCAGTGCTCAGTATTGCACTGTAGCATCCACCTAGATTTTTGTGCTCATTTCACTGGAGGACCTGAACCCACAACTTCTGTCTTCAAAAGTTAAAAGTGCTATCCACTGAGCCACAGCTGACACTCAGCATTGATTACACTAGGAGGTACAAGTACAGCAACTGTACTAGTGAGGAATCTTCTCACTTGAGATGCAGTGGTTTTTGTCAAGGTTCATCCCAAGCAGCTCTAACACAGGAGCCTCTGCTCTATGGGCTGTTCCCAAGGACGCACACAGAGACAATCAACTGCTGCTGGAGGACTATCAATTCGGTGAAAGACACCCTTTGGTCTGCCCAAAACTTGCTGGTCTTCCAGCACAAAGAGTTGTCCACAACCGAATGTTGCAGACTGGCACATTCCAAGGTCCAGGACTACGTGCTAAGTGACGCACTAAAGCTTGGGACAGCCGCAGCAAAGGCTCAATGGGGAAAGACCACTGTGCAAGGTCCCCCCACCAAGCTGAACTGAGGGGCTGGATCCATGGGAAACCCCTCAAACTGTATCAGGAAAATTGTGTGCTGTAAAATGTAAAAATGTATTTGGCATGACAAATGAAATGGAAGGGTTGTGAGGCAACTCATGATTGAGTTGAAGGAAACTGACCACCTTTGCACTGTTTGTATTTTTTGACTATATAGATATATAGATATATAGATATATAGATATATAGATATATAGATATATAGATATAGTATATTTTGGAAATAAAAAATCTTCTCTCTTAAAAAAAGGCAAATTCTGAACAAGTTCAATCGTTTCAGACACCATGCATTTGCTAAGTCAATTGTAATTTGTGTTTTCACACCATCTTACTACTTCCTCCATTCATTGTCAATTGCATTCAATTACCAACCTTATTTCATTCTTGAATTCCAAGTGTCTCAGTACAAGAGATAGTAAAGATTTGTTTTTTTTTTAAAAAAACACAAGCCACTGACTAAGGGGGATATAGACAGTTAACAAATTACCACCCAATTAGACCATTTATGAAGAATCAGTCTAGAAGAAAAAGTAAATAGTACACTTACAACATTTGGCTTCATCACTTCCATCTTTGCAGTCTCTATCTCCATCACAGTACCAACGATGGTGAATGCATTCACCAGAATCACATAGGAACTCACTAGGAGAACAGGTCACAGTTGGAGGTGTGTACCCACAGAGGTTTGGAGATTCATCAGATAGGTCAGCACAGTCAACATTGGTATCACACATCCAACTCAAAGGGATACATTCAGAACTATTGCACTGAAATTCATAAGTGCCACAAGTATGTGAAGCACAGCCTTTTTCATCACTTCCATCACCACAGTCATCTACACCATTGCAGACAAATTTTTCTGAAATGCATCTACCACTGGCACAAGTAAACTCTAATGGATTGCAAGTAAGGTTGCCTGAAAAAGAAAAATTTGCATTATTCTTTTTTTTTTTTAAATGATGGACTCTTACTTCTGATGATACTCAAGACCAAGCATCTTCGTCCTTCTGAACTTGCATTTGAATACAGTTTAAAATGAATTGAGCTCCGATTACAATGAGATTCTTAAGGAATGGGACAAATCAACAAGTTTGTTAATGACTTAGAACTTTCTCAGATGACCTTATCTTATAAACATATTGGCTGGAATTTTACATTGGGCCCTGCCTACTGGCTACAAAGTCAGTGGCAAAACTGCCTCCACCAGGCCTGGGGGAAGCCACGCCAGGATTATTTGTCCCTCAGTCCCTTAATTGGCCTTGTGCTGGACTTCCACCTCCTTGAGGCAGGAAACTCCACCTAATGGCACTGCTGGCCGGGGAGGGGGGAGAAAAAAAAAAAAAAAGTGTTGTGGGGTGAGGGCTAAGGAGGTGGCCCTCCTTGGGACACAGGGTGCCAGATCAAGGGCACCCCCTACCCCACAAGGATGCAGCCAGGTTTTACCTGGCAGAGTTCTTGGGGCCTTTGCCATCCAGCCACAGATTAAAATATCAGTGGTGATGGGAGGAGGCCCTTAAGTGGTAGTTAATTGGCCACATAGGGCCTTGTTTGGCCTCAGGCAGCCAGGCTGTTTCTTGCCATCCTGCTACAATTTTGTGTGACAGGAGGGCATCGTGAATGGCCCACCCACCACCAGCCCGCTCGTTTGCAGGAGTGTAAAATTCTGGCCATTGCATTAGTCTAGCATTTCCTTTTCTTCATCCAACAGCCTCCTTAACAGAACTTGTCAGTCCACTCCATCTTCACTTGCAAAACCAAATGCAAAGAGTATAAGGAACACTACCTCCACAGTGGTGATCACCTGTTCAGTACATGCTTTTACTGTCCGTTGCACATGCTCCTTAACTGGAGGGGAGTCAGGGGCAGCTTTATGAATAGATGGGAATCAGCTCATAAATGGTTAAAAAAATATTAAAGAGATCAGAGATTTAAAACATGATGTCTCAATTATTCTCTATATTTCTTAACTTAGATAATTGATAAAAAACCACATACCCAAATTTGAAGTGACACAAAGACAGCGCCATTGTAAGCTAACACTACAAAGAGATTGTGATAGATTAAACACATGGGCAAATGGATTTTAAATGAGAGATCATCCATTTTTGCTCTAAGAGGGATAGAACAGCATACTTTCTGAATGGTGACAGAATAGTGGATATCCAGGTACAGGAAACAATCAAAAGGTCTAATGGAATGCTGGACTTTCTATCCAAAGGACTAAAATACAAGGGGGCAGAAAACATGCTTCAGCTAAACAAAGCCCTGGTTAGTCCACACTTGGGAGTGTGGTGAACAGTTCTGGGCACCACACCTTAGGATGGATATATTAGGCTTGGTGGGAGCAAAACAGATTTACTGGCATGGTACCTGCACTACAAGAGTTAAAGTCACAAGTAGATGTTACACAAACATTTGACGTGGACAATTCTAACTGCCTACACAGGAAGTGGTCAACTGACTTCTGAATTAAGCGATCAATAAGCACACTGCATTTTTTTTTAAAGATGGTAAAAGGCGATGTAATAACCTGTTTGTATGTTATCTAGTTACCTTAGATACTATAGACATGAAGTTTCATACAACGCATTCTATCGTGTAAAATACTCCTTACTTGCCAAAAAAAAAAGTTGTGGGACCGGATTTTACACGTAATACAAGTATTTCCAGCGCTTATTTATCATTTGTTCGGTGGTGGTCAAGGTACTTTCGTACCTGTCACTTTTCATTATGCTAGCCATCACCTAATTTCGTTTGAAAAGTCATATTACTTACCATTCATATATGTGGACGAATAGGAGTATAACGTTAACAAGAATACTGTTAATCGAAAGGGAATCATTTCATTGCTTTTACCCAAAGCGGGAATCCAAAACTTGTAGCTACTCCGAAATGACCACGTACAATGAATTTGTGTTTTCCCCTTCCCTTTCTAAGCAACTGAAACAAAATGAACTACAGCAGCAACATGCTATTTTATCGTTTTTCTTTTAGCCCCTTCCGACGATTGATTGGTCGTTTGTGGCTCTTATTCCAATTACGTTGTTAACCTGGTGATGTATTCATCCACATCGCTGCTTGAAGACTGATCAACTGAATATCGTTAATCTTATTGCAATTCATTCTTCTTGCTAATTGTAAGGGGCCCTGATTGTTGTGTGACGTTCCGCTGATTTTTTATCTTTTTCACCTGATTGCTGGACTCAAATATTTATCGCTTGACGGTTTAACCTCGTATAATTATAAATTCAGTGTCTTGTTCATAGATATATAAGATTCCAGATTTCAAATGTTACTTTCTTGCCAAGTTTGATTAGTGATTTAGAATTGAATGTTTTAAATTTGAAGCTTCCTATGTAACAGATATGTCATTCAATTTAATGCATGAAAAAACTCCGTCCCTGACCGCATCGTTACATTATTGAAGATTAAAGGATCTAATTTGACTGTTAAATTCTTGTGTTTATGATTGATTGATACCTGTAAGTGTAAAATATAAAGGCCGTTGAGTGTTGTGTACTTATTAAAGTGAAATATAGAAGTATATTTGAATATGATTCTAATATTATGCCCAAGTGTTTAAAGCTTTTTTTGGGAGACGGGGCGGGGTATTGTACATCAACAACCATATAAATCAACAGAATCTGCCGCAATCTTATGCCATCCCATCTCAAATGAACTCAGGGTCCCATTGAAAGAAATAAATCCATTTTATTTTCCTTATTACTTTGCCTCTCTGGTGCCTGGTCTAAGGACATTGCAGAGAGAGTGCAAAATATTTTGCAGGGAAAAAGGAACGAGCCAAGTTGAGGTACACATGGGTACCAAGACAAAGAGAAGGCAGGTATTGAGGTCCTATAGTCAGAGTTTCAGGATCCAGGGAGGAAGTTATAGAGTAGAACCTCAAGGGTAGTAATCTCTGGATTAGTCCCAGTGCTATGCACTAGGGAGAGCAGAAATAGAAAGATGGGGAGGATCAATGCATGGATTGAGGCCTGGTGCAGGAGGGAGGACTTCAGATTCTTGTGGCATTGGGACCTGTTTTAGGGCTGGAGGCACCTATTTAAAAGGGACAGGTTGCACCTCAACAGGACTGGGACCAATGTCCTCATGGCAAGATTTATTAGTGTGGTTGGGGAGGGTTTAATATAAAGTGGCAGGGGGATGGGCATCAGCATATAGGGGTAGAAAAGAGCAATAAGGGGCATAAAGGAGTGAGAGTGTTGGATCGTACTAGAGAAGAAAGCAGTACCATATTAGATAGCAGCAAACTAAGAAGGACTACAAGGAATACACAGACAGGTTTAGAATGCATGTATGTAAATACTCAAAGTGTGGTGAATAAGGTTGGTGAGCTGTATGCGCAAATAGCCGTGTGGCAATATACTGTAGTGACAAAAACGGAAATGCGGCTTAAAAAAGGTGAGGACTGGATGCTTCATATCCACGGAATCAAAGGGCTGCATTTTAAAAATTTGCAGCCTGCCGCATGGCGCCCACATGGCGGAGCCACCGCATTTTTAATTGCAGCGGCTCATTAGCATAACCGGGGCAGCTGCCGCCCCCACGATGAGGTGGAGGGGGTGGGCAAGCCATCCCCAGCAACGTCGTCTGGTGCTAATGCGCAGGCGCTGGCGCCATTTTTAAAGAGCTTACAGCCCTCAATGAGCATTTAAATTTTAAAGGAACAGTGATTTTAAAGTTTTAAAAAATGGATAAAATAAGCTTTCCATTCCCTCTCCCCAACCAACCACCGCCCCCACCCCCCCACCATGACATTACACATCATTCCTACCCTTTTCCCCCCGGAATACCAACCGTGAAAATTTGACCTCCCCCCAACCCCCACCCACCTCATAGCTCGGAACCTTTGGCTGTTGCCACTTCCCATCATCCCCCTGACCAATCCGAAGTGTTTTAACCCTGCTCCCTGCCTCCTGCGCAGAGAAAATCACCTCCTCCCCACTCCCCACAGGTGTCGCACCTCGTTTCTCCAAATGGGGATTTGAAGGTGCGGCATTGCCAGCCGCTGGAATGAAGATCAGAACCTGCTCTCAGAATCGCTGCGGCCGGCATGTTAGGGAAGTATCCATTTGCATATTTTAATACAGGTCCCATTGCCAAGTGGCGGGGGTGCCGGCACGAGGCATCGCCGCCACCGCTAAGGTTGGTATGGGCCCTGTCGGGGTCAGTGGTGGGCCTCATCCATTATGATCTTCATTCCCCCGCCAACACCACTGTTCCTGGCATTGGAGAGTGTTTAAAATCCAGCCCAAAGTGTTCAGAAAAGATGGGGAAGGCAAAAAGGGAGTTGGGTTGGCATCACTGATTAGGAAAGACATTGTAGTGTTGGTAAGAGAAATGACCTTGAAGGGACAAAGACAGAATCCATTTAGTTAGAGTTGAGAAGCAAAAAGGCAATGATCATGCTACTCAGGGTATTCTATAGCCCTTCAATTATTGAACAAGTGATAGAGGAGCAAATCTGCAGGGAAATCACAGAACGTGCAAGAAATATAGGGCTCAATTTTACGGCACCCCAGCGGGTTGGATGGTGGCGTAGGGGCGGCGTAAAATTGTGAGCTCTGGGAGACCTACCCGCCCCGCTCCCGCCTCCGGTGAATTTTACAGCGGTTGGGAAGGGGGGGAGGGAATGGCCCACCCACCCAAGGCCAATCAAGGCCCTTAAGTGGCCACTTAACAGCCAATTAAGGGCCTTCGTCCGCCTCCACGGGTATTTTACACATGGCAAGCGAGTGCGCTGGGGATATGAAAGGCCGCCCAGCGATAGCTACTGGCCTTTCCGCGCCCCGGGGGGTGGCCATGGCAGTCGGGCACAGGGTGCCCGATTGAGGGCCGCCCCCGCCTCCCAACCCACCCCCAGGACCCAAGACGCCCCCCCCCCCAAACAACCACTCCAGCCTCACCAGGGATGGACCGATCCCCCTGGTGAGGCAAGCCCAATTTACCTCATCTCCAGGCTCCATGGCGTTGACTGGGCTGCAGTCCCAGCAGTGGCCACTGCTCCCGTTGGGGCTGCTGGGACTAAGAGCTGCTGGCCCACTGATTGGCCGGCAGCTCACTGAGGCGGGCCCTCCTCCCTCAAGCGGGTGGAAGTCCCACTTCGGGACAATTAAACCCCGGGGACCTGTAAAATGCAGGACGGATCCCCGGGCCAGGCAGAAGCAGATTCGCCACCGACTTTTACGTCGGTGGTGAATTCCAGTCCGTCTAAGGTAAAATCCAGCCCATAGAGTGGTGATACCTGGGGATCTTAATTACCCAAAGATTGATTGAGATAATGTTAGATTAAAGGGGAGGAAGCAGGAGGAATTCCTGAATTTGGTGCTGGGGAATGAGGTGGACCAAGTGTCTGTGGGAGAGAACTTGGATAAGAGTGATCATTGTATCATAAGGTTTAGACTAGTAATGGAGAAGAGCAAGGAACAATCTGAAGTACAACTTCCAAATTGGAATAAGGCTAACCAATAATAAATCTGGAATAAAAAGCTAGGGTTAGATTTTCAAAATGGGGTTGGGTAACTGAAGCCCGGATGATTTCTGGGTCCCGATCCCATGCTTCAGCTGCATTGCCAACATGCTGCAGTCTTCAAATGGTAATGCCCTAATTGGTCAGGAGGTGAGATTACTGCCCAATTTAGTGTCACTGAGCATCTGCAGGAAGTGGGCACAGCCTGACAGGCGCCAGAGGCAAAAGCAAGCAGCAGCTATGATGTGGCCTGCCACTACATTGCCGAGGAGAGCAGGCAGCTCCTCAGAGGGCCAGCAGACTGAGCAGGTGAGGCAGTGGTTCCATGTCCGGCGCTGGGCCCAGTGCAAGATCCCCATGGGCCAAAAATATTTCTTGCTCAAACAAGTAGTTAGCCTGACAGCTGTGCAACAGACCAGTCAGGCTTGCTGAATTCCTCTTTGAAGATTGCACTGCGGACCCCACGCCCCCTTAACAAACTCCTAATTGGAGGGAGTGTCTTCCCTGTTCCCTCTCCACACCCTCACATTAAAAATTGCAGACTGTCCCAGAGCTGTCAGCTTCTGGAGATAATCTCCGGGACCGCGATTTTTAAATTGCATCCACACTGGTTCCCGACCCCACAGCCCTTTCAAAATCTGGCCCCTTGTCTCAGTAACGGTGACTACAAAACTACCGGATTGTTGTAAAACTCATCTGTTTCATTAATGTCCTTCAGGGAAAGAAATCTATCGTCCTAACCTGGTCTGGCCTACATGTGACTCCAGATCCACAGCAATGTGGTTGACTCTTAACTGCCCTCTGAAATGGTCTAGCAAGCCACTCAGTTGTATCAAACCATTACAGAAAAGTTGCAGTTCAAGAAGGCAGCTCATTACCTCCTTCTCAAGGGCAATCACGGGCAATAAATGCTGGCCTTGCCAGCAATAGTCACATTCCACGAACAAATTTAAAAAAAGGGATGAAAGTGGATCTAGCCAGGTTAAGGTGAAGCCAAAGTTTGGCAGGAAAATCTAATGGAACAATGGGTGATCTTTGAGGAGATCTTTCAGATACAAGCTAGGTATATTCCAACAAGAGGGAAAGGTAGGGGAACCAAAGCCAGGGCTCTTTGGATGACAAGGGAGATAGAGAATATGATGAGATAAAAAAGGAGGGCGTATGATGTCAGATAAATTCTTCAAGCAAGAACCAGGCCAAATATAATAAGTTGAGAGTGTGCAGGGTGATATAATTAGACAGGAAGTATTTTTCGGATTCTCGACGGTGAGATATGTTAGAGAAATTAAGTCGGCGGCATGTTTGCAGTGTTCTGGGGCTCCCCCAGCACAGTGGCAGATTGCAGCTTTGCATTCATTTAAATAACATAAATACTCATTACCCTACTCATAGTTATAATTCAGTCCTACCTGCCAGATTAAGAGAACGACAAGCGCTATTCCCTTGCCACTCAGTTCATGATTGTTTTACCGTGGCGTGCAGCAGTCGGATTTGTGCATTTGAGTCTCAGGTCTGTGCTGTTCTCTCTTTAACTCATGCGCAAAACTAATACCAGCATTGGAATGGATGTTTGCCTCCAGGCTCAGCACCAGCAAGAGCGAATCTTTTCCAAGGATGGTGGCAAAGGCATGGGGCTGCTGGTGAGGCTACATGCAGGATCAGGGCAGGGTACTCGAGAAGGGAAGGGTGAGGTTGTTCGGCTACATGGAGAAGTGTAGCTTCTGGTGTGTGTATGCTTTTCTATTGCTGCTGAAGCTGGATGTGGGTGGATGCAAGGTTGGTGGGTTGATTGGAGCATTACAGTCAGAAGATGGTCGGCATTGGCCTATAGGGAGGGATGGGTGCTGCCAACATTGGGGATCTGTGGGGCGAATTCAGGGTACTGGCTGATATCTGACTCACTTTTGCTGCAGGGAAAATAAATGATGTGAAGTTGTTGGCGGCTTTCACAAAATAAGGGAGGCAAAATCATTTTGAATTAAGTAAGAGCTTCAATTTAGGTTAACCTGAAGATGCTTACATGAAAGGAAGGTTGCTGATCCTTGA
Organism: Heterodontus francisci; assembly: GCF_036365525.1. Classification (NCBI taxonomy): domain Eukaryota; kingdom Metazoa; phylum Chordata; class Chondrichthyes; order Heterodontiformes; family Heterodontidae; genus Heterodontus; species Heterodontus francisci. The sequence continues at coordinate 136,726,668 of NC_090374.1, read as the reverse complement.
GGCTGCAAGCACAGAATGTTTTATATCTGTGGCGATCATGGTGCTTGGGGTAGTAATGGGGGTTCCACCAATGAAAGGCAGCTCCCACCACATGATCCCACGTGTCTCCCGTGCCCGTCGCCACATGGTTAATTTAAATACAAAACTGCATGGGGAACAGGAAATCAGGCAGAAGCGGAAGTTACGCCAACTTATGGTCCTGCCGTCGGGAATGACGCAGCACTCATAAAATCCCGGCCTTTGTTTATGATCTGAAAGGGTGAAGCCCATTGTTCTTCAGGTGTTATACCCCTGCAGTCTCTGCTTTTCAAAAAAAGTCTTTGATCTGTTGTACTCTTAACCAAGATTTCTGTCTTGTCCTTAAGCAGAGTGGATGTAGGGGTCACCTGACCTCTCTGACTCTGTCTTAAACTTTTAAAAATCACAGTTTTTAAAACATAATTATGTTACAAAGTCCAGCATTCATAACACACAGTTCTAAAAAGTGTGCATGGACACAGGAACCAGGGGGTTCATGTGCAAAGATCTTTGAAGGTGGCAGGATATATTGAGAGAGTGGTTAGCAAAACATATGGGATCTTGGGCTTCATAAATAGAGGCATTGAGTACAAAAGCAGGGAAGTTATGCAGAACCTTTATAAAGCTCTGGTTAGGCCACAACTAGAATACTGTGTCCATTTCTGGTCACCACACTTTAGGAATAATGTGAGGGTCCAGAGGAGATTTACCAGAATGGTTCCAGGGATGAGGAAATTTAGCTACAACACTAAGGTGGAGAGGTTGGGGTTGTTCCCCTTGGAGCATAGGAGATTGTGGGGAGATTTGATAGGTTTAGCTAAAGATAGACAAAGAAAAGCTGTTCCCATTAACTGATGGTACAACGGCTAGGGGACACAGATTTAAGGTTTTGGGATACGGGGGTGGGGTGGGGGGGGGGTGGTGTTGTCAGGAGGAACTTTTTTTACGCAGCGAGTGGTAATGACTCGGAACCCGCTGCCTACGCGGGTGGTGGAAGCTGAGACAATCAATGATTTCAAAAGGAAATTGCATATGGGCTGAATTTTGATTGATCAAAGTGAAGTAGCAGGTAATTTGACATGGGAGAATGCCATGCCAGTTCGCTGGCATGTTTCTGCCTCCGGACCATCTTGGGAGAGGCTGGTTCAGGGGATTGACAGCTACCTGTCCGCAAGCGGCAGATAGGCAATTAGGCCACTTAAAGGGCCTATTAATGTCACTCTCCTGATGCTGACTGGCATTTTTTAGACAGCATGTGTGCCCTCCGCTGAGGCCGAAACCCAGCGGATGGATGGAAGCAGCCTCCCGATGGCAGAGGCTCCTTCTCATTCTCCCCCTATGTTGCCAGCTCCCCCACTGATGGTGGTGCCGCTGATTTTCAGTGCTGGAGGGCCTCCTGTAGCCCTCTTGCCTCAGGAGCCCACCCGCCATCCTTAATTGAATGGTGAATGCACCATGTGGCCACTAGTTGACCAACTTCTTGAGAATTACATTGGGCATCACGTGCGGAGTTGGGACCTGGAAATCCTACCAACGTCGGGGTCCCGACCCAAAGACGAAAATTACACCCGATGACTCTAGGTGTATCTGTGTCTTAAAACAGTGCTTCCCTTTGTAAAAGTGTATGAAGCACATCCTTTACTAAATTGTACTCTACCTATTTGATTGCTCAGTCACAAGAGGATGGGCTGTGACTGGCTGCTGTGTATCAGTCCTTGCATCTCAGGATAGAGGTGCGCCTGCAATTGCTGGCATCACTGAAAATGCTGTAGTGAGTGTGTCCTGCACCCTATTTGGCACAAAGCAAGTCACTTGAGCAAGCAAGCCAGTTGGATAAATGTAGCATCATCTGAGTGAGAACTTCACTATTCATGTCAATTCTGCAGCTGGGCACTTTCTCAGCACATGCAGTGATTTGTCTTCTAGGCCCTCCTCCTCAGGGTTACTTATAGGATCAGAAGAAAATCTTGCATGAGAATGCAATCAGAAAAATACCTCTGAAACCAGGGGCAGGATTTTATGTTTTGGGTCGGGACCCCCACTGTCGGGGTTTAATGTGGGTCCCAACCTTGCACTATGTCAGAAACAGTCACCTAACAGTGATTTTGCCTTGACTGGCCAATTAGTGGCCAGAGAGTGTGCTCGCCGTCCAATTAAGGACAGTGGGTGGGCTCTCGAAGCTGGTGGGCCAATAGGAGGCCTTCCAGCAAGAAAGGAGCTGCAGCCTGCTGTTGCAAGGAAGAGAGAGGGCGCCTCCATCTTGTGACGCTCTCTCAACAACTTTAACAAATCTGGAAGAAAAATGGCCACAGCTGCTGGGCCATTATTGTGGAGGGGAAACCCCTTCACAGGATGGCCTATAGCCGCAGCTGTGGCTTGGTAGATGGGAAGTGGGGTGACTCAAAGTTTGCCTGGAGCGCTGTGCCCCTACTACCCCAGTCTGCTGCCAGGAGGCCACCTCCAAGCAGCTGTTGTGGTGCCAATGCCACAGGGGGCCCGCATGGTCCATGGTCTTAATTAGTCTGTTAATTAGCTAAACTGGCTACCCGCTGCTTGTGGGCAGGTAGCTGTTCTGCTCCAGATTCGATCTCCAGCAAAATGGCACTGGGGCAGGATGGCGTTGGCAATACGTATGGCACGCCAGCCAGCGGCATAAAATTACGCCGCTTGGAAAATTGTGGCCCAACCGTTAGATCGCAAGTAAGTGTATTTAAAAGTATGCACTTAATTAATTACCATATGTTAATCCTAGTCCCGTCACCCATTGGCGGGGGGGCCCCACAGAGCTTCACCACCGTCGGGAAGATCGGGCCCAGCCCACCTGGCATTGGGCTCCGTGGCAGGCCGCTGCCAGAACCATCTTCCATGGAGCCTGATGTCGGGGGCCCTGTAAAACCCAGCCCAAATGCTTTGCATGCTGACTTAATGAGGCAGCACCAAGGTGAGAGTGAAATCCTGTTGACATTCATCATTAATGACATTTGTTAAAGTAGACAAATTATGTGTAATTTCAATTTGGCAATCTTCAAAGGCCCAGATTTTTTTGTTTAAAATTTGCTCGCACAGCCGATTGACATTGGAAACTGAGTTGACTTGCTTGACCTCATCCACCCAGGCAGTTTTAAAACAGTGCGGCTGCTCAGAGGGTGCTCAGCAGCTCCAAACAGGGCAACCTTCCAAAGCAGTCCTGCTTCTGTCTGGCTTTGATGCCATCCTCAATTGATGCTAATGTGCAGTTCTGTTTTAACTGTAAGTAGCACTCCTTTTAACACCTGCTAACTCACTGGATATCCCATATAATGCCTCCAGCACATTCGTTGTAAATCATCCAATCAACACAGGGACCGCATAATTAATAAGCTCACCTTGTGGAAACCATGGTCAACTATCAACTTTACTTCCACACAGTGCACTGTGGTTCAAGCAAGGGGGGGGGGGAAGGGTTATCGAGGGTAGGCAGGAATGTGGAGTCGAGGTTACAATCAGGCGGAGCAGGCTCGAGGGGCTGAGTGGCCTACTCCTGCTCCTAATGCGTACGTTTGTATGTTCAAACAGCACTGCAATGTGATTGCATAATCAACTGTATAACTTTTTCTACTTTTTTAATTTGTTCATGGGACATGCGTGTCGCTGGCAAGGCCAGAATTTGTTGCCCATCCCTAACTGCTCTTGAGGAGCTGATGGTGAGCTGCCATCTTGAACTTGTACAGTACATGGGCTGGATTTTGTTCTACACCAGCCGTTGGGTTCCATGGCGGGGGGTGGGGAGGGGGGCTGCTGAAGATGCCTCCGGGAGAGGGCTGCCACACACCCCAACGCCGGGAGGGCCCGGTCCGATATTACTGGTGGTGGCGAGGCCTCGTGGCAGCTGCCCCGCCACTCAGCGATGGGACCCCAATTTGAATATTTAAATAAATTTAAATGAATGAATCAATGAAACTCACGTTGCCACCTGATTTCCCGCTGTGATCTTCGGCTCGGTGGCCGGCACACCCACGACTTCGGACCCCTGTCCGGGGAAATGAGGCGCCACACTGGTAAGGAAGACAGAGGAGGTAAGTTTATCAGTGCAGGGGGAGGTGGTCAAATTAATGTCATGGGATGGTGGGAAGGGTTGGAGTTGAAAGTTTGTACAATCTGCAGGGCAAAGGCCAGATGGTAAAGGTGTTTTGGTGGGGGGCGGTGGGGGGAAAGGGCAAATAATTAATTAATTTGTTATTGGGGGTGGGAGAGGGGCAAAAGAGATATATTTATTTATTTTAATTCCATTTTCCTTTAAATATTTACGTTTCACGGTAGGGCCGACAACCCATTAAAAATGGCATCAGCTGCCTGTACACAGGCAGCTGATGCCATAGCCAGTGACAGACCGTACGCCCCCTCCACATGATCGGTTGGGGCGGGGGAGGAAGCCCGCCCAGCTATTTAAATGAGCTGCCGCTTGGAAGATTGCAGCGGCTCTGCGACCTGTGGCCCACATGGACAGGCTGCCATTTTTCTCGCCCACTGCCAAAATCAGCAGAGTCCACATAAAGTTCAGCCCTATGTGGTGTAGGTATACCTACAGTGCTGTTAGGAAGGGAGTTCCAGGATTTTGACCCAGTGACAGTGAACAGCGATATAGTTCCAAGTCAGGATGGTGTGTGGCTTGGAGGGGAACTTACAGGCTGTGGTATTCCCATGCATCTGCTGCCCTTGTCCTTCTAGTTGGTAGAGGTTGCATCTTTGGAATATGCTGTTGAAGGAGACTTTGTGAGTTGCTGTAGTGCATCTTGTATATGGCACATTTAGCTGCCACTGTGCACCAGTGGTGGAGGGTGTGAATGTTGAAGGTTTGTGAATGGGGTGCTGATCAAGTGGGCTGCTTTGTCCTGAATTGTGTCGAGCATCTTGAGTGTTGTTGGAGCTGCACTCATCCAGGCAAGTGGAGAGTATTCCATCGCACTCCTGACTTGTGCCTTGTAGATAGTGGACAGGCTTTGGGGAGTCAGGAGGTGAGTTACTCGCTGCAGGATTCCTAGCCTCTGACTTGCTCTTGTAGCCACAGTATTTATATGGCTACTCCAGTTCAATCTGGTCAATGGTAGCCCCTAGGATGCTGTTAGTGGGGATTCATCAATAATAATGCTGTTGAGCATCAATTCTTCTCTTATAAAAAATTTTCTTAGATTTTTTGCTGCACTTGAAACTTCAAAGTGTCTGCCGAAAGCATTCTGTAATGAATGCAGTATAAGCAATCAACTCAGATGCAATGTAGGAATCTTCTTGCTGTGCAAGCAATGGGCCTTTTTAAGTATCTGGATATAATCCTTCAGAATGGCATTAGTGTAGAGAGTTTGTACATTTAGACTTTGCCACTGGTGCTAAGGTCAAGGATGTCTCGGAATGGCTGCAGGACATTCTGAAGGGAGAGGGTGAACAGTCAGAGGTCGTGGTACACATTGGAACCAACGACACAGGTAGAAAGAGGAATGAAGTCCTGCAACAAGAATTTAGGGAGCTAGGTAGCAGATTAAAAAGCAGGACCTCAAAGATTGTAATCTCTGGATTATTCCCAGTACCATGTGCTAGTGAGTACAGGAGTCGGAGGATACAGCAGATGAATGTGTGGCTGAGGAGGTAAACCAGGTAATCACAGGCCGGTGAGTCTAACATCTGTGGTTGGGAAACTATTGGAAAAAATTCTGACGGACAGGATTAATCTCCACTTGGAGAGGCAGGGATTAATCAGGGATAGTCAGCATGGCTTTGTCAGGGGGGGATCGTGTCTAACTAACTTGATTTAAGTTTTTGAGGCGGTGACGAGATGTGTAGATGAGGGTAAAGCAGTTGATGTAGTCTACATGGACTTCAGTAAGGATTTTGATAAGGTCTCAATAAATTGAACACAAAGGTTTGAAGAATGTTCGAATAGGACCTAGATTTCCAGGCCTTCATTGTCAGCCACAAATTCATTTGTGGCAGAAATGGGTGACGGTGGTGTCGTTGTAATGTCACTGAACTGGTAATCCACAGACCCAGGCCAATGGCCTGGGGACATGAGTTCAAATCCTACCATGGCAGCTGGTGGAATTTAAATTCAATTAGTTAATTGAAAAAAAAATGGAATTGAAAGCTTGTCGATTGTTGTAAAAACCCATCTGGCTCACTAATGCCCTTGAGGAAGAAAATCTGCTGCCCTTACCTGGTCTGGCCTACATGTGACTCCAGACCCACAGCATTGTGGTTGACTCTTAACTGCCTTCTGAAATTGCCTAGCAAACCACTCAGTTGTCAAGGGTAATTAGGGATGGGCAACAAATTCTTGTCTTGCCAGCGACGCCTGCATCCCATGAAAGAATAAAAAAAGTGTTGCAACTCCTGCACTGGCATGGAAAGGAATGGGGGTGTTGGGTGGTCTAGGCTGTCACAGAGGGAATGGTCCTTTCAGAAGGTTGAAAGGGGAGGGGAGGGAAGATGTGTTTGGTGGTGGCATCACACTGGAGGTGCAGAAATGGTGGAGGATGACCCATTGAATACTGAGGCTGGTAGTATGGCAGGTGAGGAGGTGAGGACAAGGGGAGCCCTATCATGGTCCTGGAAGGGAGGGGAAGGGGTGACAGCAGAAGTGTGGGAAATGGGATGGATATGGTCGAGGATCCCGTCAACCGTGGGGGCGGGGGTGGGGGGTAGTCCTCGATTGAGGTAAAATGAAAGCATATCAGAAGTGCTGGGATAGAAGAATTTGAGAGAATGGAATGGACTCTTTACAGGAAGCAGAGTGTGAGGAAGTGTATTCAAGATAACTGTGGGTCAGTGGGCTTATCGTGAATATTGGTTGATAGCCTATTCCCAGGAATGGAGACAGGGAAGTTGAGGAAGGGAAGGCATGAGTCAGAGATGAGTAAGAGAGGGGTCGAAATTGGAAGCATTTTACAGTTCACGGCGAGAGCAGGGAATGGCACCGATACAGTCATCTATGTACCGGAAAGAGGTGAGGGACGGGTCCTTAGTTGGACTGGAACAAGAAATGTTCCGCATATCACATAAAAAGGTAGGCATAACTAGGACCCATGCAGGCACCCATAGCAACAACTTTTATTTGGAGGGAGTGAGTGGAGTTGAAGGAGAAGTTGTTCAATCTGAGAACAAGTTCAGCCAGGAGGAGGAGGGTAGTGGTGGATGGAGACTGGTTGGGTCTCCATTCAAGAAAGAAGCTGAGAGCCCTCAGACCATCCTCATGGGGGATGGATGTGTAGAGAGATTGGATGTCCAGGGTGAAGAGGAGATGGTTAGGATCAGGAAATTGGAAACTGTTAAAATGACAGAGGGCATCGGAAGGGTCACGGATGTAGGTGGGGAGAGACCGGACAAAGGGAGAAAAAAGAGTTGAGGTAGGAAGACATCAGTTCAGTGGGGTAGGATCAGGCTGGAACGATTGATCTAGCAGTACAGTCATGTTTGTGGATTTTGGGAAGGAGGTAGAAGCAGGCTGTTCAGGGATGGTGACTATGAGGTTGGAGGCCATGGAGGGAAGATCTCCAGAGGACATGAGGTCAGTGACAGTTCTGGAGACAATGGCTTGATGTTTGGTGGTGGGGTCATGTCCAGGGGAAGATAGAAGGAAATGTCGGAGAGTTGGTGTTCGGCCTCTTCAGAGTAGAGGTCAGTTCTCTAGACAACAACAGTACCATCCCTGTCAGCAGGTTTGATCACAATGTTGGGGTTGGACCTGAGAGAATGGAGTGCAGCAAGTTCAGAGAGAGACAGATTAGAGTGAGTAAGGGGAGCAGAGAAATAGAGACGACCGATGTCATGCCAGCAGTTCTCAATGAAAAGATCAAGAAAGGGTAAGAGCATTACTTTCAAGTTCCCTTCCAAGTCACACTATATCCTGAATTAGACATACCATTACCATCAATTCCTTCACCACCAATTGGGTCAAAATCCTGAACAACACTGTGGAAGTACATGCACCGTGTGGACTGTAGCCATTCAAGAAGAAGGATCATCACCACCTTCGCAAAGACAACTAGGGATGGAAAATAAATGCTGGACTTGATAGTGATGTCCATATCCCAAGAATAAAAAAAAGCTGTACATTCAAATGGATCAAAGATCCAGGGAAAAGTCACAGGACTCTTACAACACAACTCTAAAGCCAGCAACAATTCTTGGTAACAGAACTGGGATTCTATCATCTTTGACTTTGGTATACAAGGGCCGTGCATGCTACTCATGAACAAGACACTTCCTTAACTCCAGCAGTGAAGCCAGATCATTGTCAAGGGGATGAGGTGGAGCCTAATTCAAGCTTTTGACAGAATCTCCTTTGGCACCTTTATGGGCTTGGCCTGAATACTCCTCAGCCTGAATCAACTAACACTGAACTTTAACTACTGAGTTGGTGCAAATGCTGATGTGGAATACTCGGCCATTTGAAGACTGTCTAATTTCCTCAGTATCTGATATCCCAAAACAGGCACAGTAGGATTTTTTATAACATTCATTCTTTGGATAAGGAAATTGCTCGCAAGGCCAGTATTGATTGCCCACCTCTAGATGCCCTTGAGAAAGTAGTGGTGAGCCGCCTTTTTGAACTGCCATAGTCTGTGTGGTGTAGGTACTCCCACAATCCTGTTAAGTAAGGAGTTCCAGAATTTTGACACAGTGACAACAATGGATTGGCCAAGTAAGGATGGTATGATTTTCAGGGGAACTTGGAGAGTGATGGCATTTCCATTCACCTGTTGCCCTTGTCTTTCTAGGTGATGAGATCGTGGGTTTGAGGTGCTGCAAGAAGCATCTTGCACATGGTACACACAGCAGATATGGTATTCCAGTGGTGGCGAGAGTGGATGTTTACATTGGCAGATGGGTTGTTGATCAAGCAACTGCTTTGTCTTGCATGGTGTCGAGCTTCTTGAGTGTTGTTGCAGCTGTACTCACCCATGCAAGTGGAGAATATTCCATCACACTCTTCACTTGTGTCTTGTAGGTGGTGAAAAGGCTTTGGGGAGTCAGGAGGTGAGTCACTTGCTGCAGAATATCCAGCCTCTGACCTGTTCTAATAGCTCGTGCATGAATGTGGCTTGTCCAGTTGAGTTCCTGGTCAATGGTGACCCACAGGATACTGATAGGGGATTCGGCAATGGTAATGCCATTGAGTATCAGGGGAAGGTGGTTGGACTCTCTCTTATTGGAGAAGGTCATTGCCTGGTATTTGTGTGCCACTTATCAGATGACTGGATGTTGTCCAGGTCTTGCTGCTTACAGGCATGGGCCGCTTCATTATCTGAGGAGCTGTGAATGGAACTGAACACTGTGCAATCATCAGCGAACTGCATCACATCTGATCTTATGATGGAGGGAAGGTCATTCATGAAGCAGCTGGAGATAATTAGGAAGAGGATGCTGCCCTGAAGGTCTCCTGCAGTGATGTCCTGGGGCTGAAATGATTGGCTACCAACAACTATCTTCTTTTGTACAAGATATGAGAATAGCCATTTGAATGTTTTAACCGATCCCCATTGACTTCAGATTTACCAGAGCTCCTTGGTGCCCCAGTAGATCAAATGCTCCCTTGATGTCAAAGGCAGTCACGCTCACCTCAATTCTGAAATTCAGCTTTTTTGTCCAAGGCTGTAATGAGGTCTGGGACTGACTGGTTCCAATAGAACCCAAATGAAACATCAGCGGCAGATTATTGCTGAGTAAGTGCCGCTTGATAGCTCTGTTGAAGACACCACCACTTTGTTAATGATTGGGATTGACTGTTAGGATAGTAATTGGCTGGCTTGGATTTCTCCTGCATTTGGTGGACAGGACATACCTGGGCAATTTTCCACATTGTTGGTAGATGTCAGTGTAGTAGTTGTACTGGAACCGCTTGGCTAGTTCTGAAGCACAGGTCTAAAGCACTAGCGAGGATTTGTCTGGACTCATGGCTTTTGCCGTATCCAATGCATTCAGTCCTTTCTTGATTAAAAAAATCAACAGACACTTGAAGAAGTTTGAGTTAAATGAGGATAGCCAGCACGGATTTGTAGAAGGCAGATCATGCTGGACTAATCTAATTGAACTTTTTGATGAAGTAACGGAGAAGGTTGATGAAGGGAATGTGGTGGATGTTGTTTACATGGATTTTAAGACAGCATTTGATAAAATACCACACAAAAGGCTGATTAACAAAATTGAGGCTCATGGAATAGGAGGGTCTGTGTCCAATTAGAAAAAAATTGGTTTAAGAACAGAAAACAGTGAGTCATAGTAAATGGTTGTTTTTCAGACTGGAGACTGGTAGACAGTGATGTTCCCCAAGGGTCAGTGCTAGGACCACTGCTTTTCTTGCTATATATAAATGACTTGGATCTTGGAATACAGAGTAGAATCTCAAAATTTGCCAATGACAGCAAACTGAGCATGATATGAATTGCCTGCAACAGGATATAGATAGGCTTGCGGAATGGGCAGACAGGTGGCAGATAGAATTTAACACAAACAAGTATGAGATGATGTATTTTGGCAGAAGGAATAGGGAGAGGCAATATACTAATAGCACAGTTCTAAAGAGTGTGGAGGAACTGAGGGACCTGGGGTGCATGTGCATCTATCTTTGAAGGTGGCAGGGCATATTGGGCTGACTTTTACAAGATTTCCAACGTCAGGAGGCCCAGAAAATTCTTCCGGGAGAGGCCCGCCTTGATCCCCGACACTGAGAAGGCCCCGCCACATTTTACTGTTAATGTTGATTGACTTATCTAGACTGGGCGGCCATCCCACGCCAATATTCCAGCCCGTGGTCAGAAGTTCTGTGCCTTCGGATCCCTGTTTGGGGAACCGAGGTGAGACACTGGTGGGAATGGGGGAGGAGTGAAATTTTCAGGGGGCGGGTAGGAGTGGGGAAAACACTTTGTATTGGCTGAGGAGATGGTGGGAAGGGGTTGAAGGGCAAAGATAACGAGGTGGGGGGGAAGGGAAGTTCGGGTTGGGAAGAAAATTAATTTTGGTTCGGTGGCCCTAAAACAAACATTGTGGCGTGGGGTGGGAATGGGTCTCCAGCTTTTATTTAATTTTTGTAAGACCATTTACAATCATGTACCTTTAAAAATTCAAATTTCTTCTAAGAGCTTGAAGCCCTTTAAAAATGGCGCAGGCGCCTGTACGGTGGCGCCGGACGCCATTGCCTGGGAGAGAGCGGCCGTCCCCGATGACGTAAAGGGGGCGGCCGTTCCGCCCCCTGCATTTAAATGAACCCCCGTGTCAGCGGGCGGACTGCCAACTTCAAAGTGTGCTGGCGCGCGAGTAAAATTCAGGCTATTGAGAGAGTGGTTAGCAATGCATATGGGATTTTGGGCTTCATAAACCGAGGCATTGAGTACAAAAGCAGGGAAGTTACGCTGAATCTCTACAAAGCTCTGGTTAGGCTCCAACTGGAGTACTGCATCCAGTTCTGGTCACCACATTTTAGGAAGGATGTAAGGGTCCTTAAGAGGGTGCAGAGGAGATTCATCAGGATGATTCCAGGGATGGGGAATTTTCGTTACAAGGTTAGTTTGGAAAAACTGGGGTTGTTCTCCATAGAACAAAGGAGACTGAGGGGAGATTTAATAGAAGTGTACAAAATTATGACTCGAGCGAAGGCTTTCCCCACTATGCTGAGCAGGGAGATTCCACGGTAGTTGTTGCAGTCACCGCGGTCACCCTTGTTCTTATAGAGGGTGATGAAATTGGCATCGTGCATGTCCTGTGGTATTGCTCCCTCATCCCAGCACAGGCAAAGCAGTTCATGGAGTGCTGAGAGTATAGCAGGCTTGGCACTCTTGATTATTTCAGGGGTAATGCCGTCCTTTCCAGGGGCTTTGCCACTGGCTAGAGAATCAATGGCATTACTGAGTTCCGATATTGTTGGCTGTTTGTCCAGCTCATCCATGACTGGCAGAGACTGGGCTGCATTGAGGGCGGTATCAGTGACATCATTTTCCCTGGAGTACAGTTCTAGGTAGAGCTCCACCCAGCGGTCCATTTGCTTGCTTTGGTCAGTGATCGTTTCCCCTGATTTAGATTTGAGGGGGGCGATCTTCTTGATGGTTGGCTCAAAAGCTCTCTTAATGCCATCATACATTCCTCTGATGTTTCTGGTGTTGGAGGCCAGCTGAATATGACTGCATAGGTGTTGCCAGTAGTCATTTGCACAGCGCCTGGCTGTTCTTTGTGCAGCGCTTCTGGCGGCTTTCAGTGCTAAGGATGTTAACTCGCAGGTGGCTTTCTTGTAGTTCAACAGTGCAGTGCAGAAGCTGACTGAGCGTGCCTACCCTGAGGCACAGTGTGGCTTTCGAGCAGAGAGATCCACCATTGACATGCTGTTCTCCCTTTGCCAGCTACAGGAGAAATGCCGCGAACAACAGATGCCCCTCTACGTTGCCTTCATAGATCTCACCAAAACCTTTGACCTCGTCAGCAGACGTGGTCTCTTCAGACTACTAGCAAAGATCGGATGTCCACCAAAGCTACTAAGTATCATCACCTCATTCCATGACAATATGAAAGACACAATTCAGCATAGCGGTGCCTCATCAGACCCCTTTCCTATCCTGAGTGGTGTGAAACAGGGCTGTGTTCTCGCACCTACACTGTTTGGGATCTTCTTCTCACTGCTGCTCTCACATGCATTTAAGTCTTCAGAAGAAGGAATTTTCCTCCACACAAGATCAGATGGCAGGTTGTTCAACCTTGCCCGTCTTAGAGCGAAGACCAAAGTATGGAAAGTCCTCATTAGGGAACTCCTCTTTGCTGATGATGCTGCATTAACATTCCACACGGAAGAGTGTCTGCAGAGACGCATCGACAGGATTGCAGCTGCCTGCAATGAATTTGGCCTAACCATCAGCCTCAAGAAAACGAACATCATGGGACAGGACGTCAGAAATGCTCCATCAATATCGGCGACCACGCTCTGGAAGTGGTTCAAGAGTTCACCTACCTAGGCTCAACTATCACCAGTAACCTGTCTCTCGATGCAGAAATCAACAAGCACATGGGAAAGGCATCTGCTGCTATGTCCAGACTGGCCAGGAGTGTGTGGGAAAATGGCGCACTGACACGGAACACAAAAGTCCGAGTGTTTCAAGCCTGTGTCCTCAGTACCTCGCTCTACGGCAGCGAGGCCTGGACAACGTATGTCAGACAAAAGCGACGTCTCAACTTATTCCATCTTCGCTGTCTCCAGAGAATCCTTGGCATCAGGTGGCAGGACCATATCTCCAATACAGAAGTCCTCGAGGTGGCCAACATCCCCAGCATATATGCCCTATTGAGCCAGCGGCGCTTGAGATGGCTTGGCCATGTGAACTGCATGGAAGATGGTAGGATCCCCAAGGACGCATTGTACAGCGAGCTCATCACTGGTATCAGACCCACTGGCTGTCCATGTCTCCGCTTTAAAGACGTCTGCAAACGTGACATGAAGTCCTGCGACATTGACCACAAGTCGTGGGAGTCAGTTGCCAGCGATCGTCAGAGCTGGTGGACAGCTATAAAGGCAGGGCGAAAGAGAGGCGAGTCGAAGAGACTTAGCGGTTGGCAGGAAAAGAAACAGAAGTGTAAGGATAGAGCCAACTGTGTAACAGCCCCGACAACCAATTTTATCTGCAGCGCCTGTGGAAGAGTCTGTCACTCTAGAATTGGCCTTTATAGCCACTCCAGGCACTGCTCCACAAACCACTGACCACCTCTAGGCGCTTATCCATTGTCTCTCGAGACATAGAGGTCAAAGACAATATTATGGCAGGCTTAGATAAGTTAGACAAGGAAAAACTGTTCCCATTAACTAGTGATACAAGGAGTGGTCGACAGATTGAAGCTTTTGGGCAAGGGTTGCAGGGGGAATATGAGAAAGAACTTTTTTACGCAGTGGGTGGTAATGACCTGGAATTCACTGCCCACAAGAGTGGTGGAAGCAGAGACAATCAACGTCTTCAAAAGGAAATTGGATGGGCACTTGAAGGAAATAGGCTTGCAGGGCTACGGGGATCGAGCGAGGGAGTGGGACTGACTGAATAGCTCTGTGGGGTCAGTATGGACTCGAATGGCCTCCTTCTGTGCCGTAAATGACTCTATGATCACGTGTAGTGAATCAAATTATCTGAAGACTGGCATCTGTAATGATGGAGACCGCAACCTGATACATTATCCTGCCTGGAGGAACATGGTGGAACAGCTGCTTTCTATTTCCTCCACAGGAATATAAGGGCCACCTCTGTTGAGAGAATTCTGAGATTTCATGCCACTGAGGATAAATCTGAAGATTAAATTGAGCCAAGTTTGTGGTATTCTAGTGGTTATGGTCGCATAATGGTTATGTTACTAGATTAGTAATCCTGAATTCAAATCCCACCTTGGCATTTTGTGAATTTGAATTGAGTTTTAAAAATAAATGTATCTGTAAATAAAATTACCAAGATATATTCAAGATATTAACAGGACAAGACAGGCTAGATAAAGATAAACTATTTCCACTGGTTGGAGATTCTAAAACTAGGGGGCATAATCTAAATATTAGGACCAGACCATTAGGAGAGATGTTAGGAAACACTTCTTCAGGCAAAGGGTGGTAGAGGTTTGGAACTCGCTCCCACAAACATCAGTTGAAGCTAGAACAGTTGTTAATTTTAAATCTGAGATAGATAGATTTTTGTTAAGCAAAGATATTAAGGGATATGGGCCAAAGACAGGTATATGGAATTAGGCCACGGATCCGCCATGATCTCATTGAATGGCGGGACAGGCTCGAGGGGCTGAATGGCCCATTCCTGTTCCTATCTTCCTAAGAAGCTGTTGAATTGGTTCACTAATGCCCTTTAGAGAAGGAAATCTTGAATCCTTAACTAGTCTGTATGTGACTCCAGTCCCCACCAAGGTGCTTGACTCCCTTGCTGCATTTTTGACAGTCATACATGTTGATGAGAACCAGGTTATTTCTTTGCATCAGTTCTCTCACCACCTGCTGCAAGCCTAGTCTGGCAGCTACATCCTTCAGGACTTTGCCAGCTCAGTCTGTATGGGTCTGAGCAAGCCACTCCTCATGATGGAATTTGAAGCCCCCCTCCCCACCCGTGTACAGTACATTCTATGTGCCCTTGCTACCCTCAGTGCTTCCTCCAAGTGGAACACTAATTCATCAGCTTAGGGAGGGTGGTAGGTGGTAACCAGTCAGAGGTTTTCTCACCCAGCTTTGACCTGAAGCCATGAAACCTCAATGTTGAAGACTCCCAGGACCACTTCCACTAGACTGTATACCACAGTCTGTACTGGGCTGGTGAAAGGTGTATGGGTCGGATGATGGGTATGATTCTGTATGCACAGGAGGGGAGAAAAAGGAGTGGGAGAGCTATAGTGATAGGGGATTCTATCGTAAGGGGTACAGTTAGGTTTTTCTGTGGCCGCAAACATGACTCCAGGATGGTGTGTTGCCTCCCTGGTGCTCGGATCAAGGATGTCACGGAGCGGCTGCAGGACATTCTGAAGGGAGAGGGTGAACAGTCAGAGGTCGTGGTTCACATTGATTCCAGTGACATAGGTGGAAAGAGGGATGAGGTCCTGCAACAAGAATTTAGGGAGCTAGTTATCAGATTAAAAAGCAGGACAAAGAACAAAGAACAGTACAGCACAGGAACAGGCCATTCAGCCCTCCAAGCCTGCGCAGATCAGGTTCCCTGGATTACCCCCGGTGCCACGTGCTAGTGAGTATAGGGATAGGAGGATAGAGCAGATGAATGCATGGCTGAAGACATGGTGCAGGGGGGAGGGCTTTAGTTTCCTGGATCACTGGGTCTGTTTCTGGCAAAGGTGGGACCTGTACAAGTCGGATGGGTTGCACCTTAACTGGAACTGGACCAACAGCCTTGCAGAGAGGTTTGCAAATTTAGCAGGGGGATGGGATGCAGAGTAGAGGTACAGTAGGGGGTGATGCATAGCCAAATATAGATGAGAAACTAAGTCAGTCCGGAAGGCAGAGCAAATATAGACCTGTTAAGGCACAAGCGAATAATGCAAGGCTGGATTGCTTCTATTTTAACGCAAGGAGTCATAAGTAAGGCAGATGAATTGAGGGCGTTGATTAACAAATGGGAATGTGATATTATTGCTATCACAGACACATTGTTGAGGGAAGGGCAGGACTGGCAGCTCAATATTCCAGGGTATAGAATCTTCAGGCGGGGGTGGGGGGGAGGGGTGTAAAAGAGAAGGTGGCATTGCACTGTTGATCAAGGAGTCAATTACTGCAGTAAGGGGGGATGATATCTTAGAAGGTTCCTCAAATGAGGCCTTTTGGGTAGAACTTAAAAACAAAAGCAGGCAATTACTTTGCTGGGAGTGTACTACAGGCCTCCAAATAGTCAGGAAGAGATAGAAGAGCAGATATGTAGGCAAATTTCAGAGAGGTGTGAGGTGTAAACATAATAGGGTAATAATAGTAGGAGATTTCAAATTCCCCAATATTAACTGGGATAGTCTTAGTGCAAAAGGCTTCATGGGGACAGAATTCTTAAAGTGCATCCAGGCGAGCTTTTTGAGCCAGCTCATAGAAAGCCCTACAAGAGAAGGGGCGGTACTGGACGTAATCTTAGGGAACGAAGCCTGACAAGTGGTAGAAGTGTCAGAGGGGGATCATTTTGGGGATAGTGACCATAACTCTGTAAGATTTAAGGTAGTTATGGAAAAGGATAAAGATGGACTGGAAATAAAGGTACTGAACTGGGGGAATGCCGATTTCAATATGATAAAACAGGATCTGGCCAAAGTGGACTGGGAGCAGCTACTTGTAGGAAAGTCTACATCAGACCAGTGGGAGTCATTCAAAAAGGAAATAGAGTTCAGGGCCAATATGTTCCTGGAAAAGTGAAGGGTAGGACCAACAAGTCCAGGAAACCCTGGATGTCAAGGGATATAGAGGATTGGATAAGGAAAAAAAAGGAAGCTTATGACAGATTCAGAGGGCTGAAAGCAGCAGAGGCCCTAGAGGAGTATAGAAAGTGTAGGGGGGTACTTAAAAAAGTAATTAGGAGAGCGAAGAGGGGGCAGGAAAAATCACTGGCAGGCAAGATAAAGGAAAATCCCAAGGCATTTTATAAGTAATATTAAGGGTAAAAGGTTATAAGCAAGTAAAGTGGGGGTGGGGCAAGAGATAACAAAGGAGAAAGTGTCAATAGGACACGGTCACAGAATAGCTGACCAGAAGGTCATGGAGCAAAGATATGTTAATGGTGTGTTGAAAGACAAAGCATTAGTACAGAAAGGGTGTTAACGGACTGAAAATTGAACAGCCACAAGTGCAAACATGAAAAAAAGTGGGTAAGCAAACTGAACAAAGATGAAATAAAATAAAATACAAAAAAAATATTAAAAAAAGAAAAATAATTAAAAATAAAAGTAAAATGGGGGGCCCGTTATGCTCTGAAAATATTGAACTCAATGTTCAGTCCGGCAGGCTGTAGTGTGCCTAATCGGTAAATGAGATTCTGTTCCTCGAGCTTGCGTTGATGTTCATTGGAACACTGCAGCATGCCCAGGATAGAGATGTGAGCATGAGAGCAGGGGGGAGTGTTGAAATGGCAAGCAACCGGAAGCTCGGGGTCATGCTTGCGGACTGAGCGGAGGTGTTCCGCAAAGCGGTCACCCAGTCTGCATTTGGTCTCCCCAATGTAGAGGAGACCACATTGTGAGCAGTGAATACAGTATGCCATATTGAAAGAAGTACAAGTAAATTGCTGCTTCACCTGAAAGGAGTGTTTGGGGCCTGGGATAGTGAGGAGACAGGAGGTAAATGGGCAGGTATTACACCTCCTGGGATTGCAGGGGAAGGTGCCATGGGAAGGGGATGAGGTGGTGGGGGTAATGGAGGGGTGGACCAGGTTGTCACAGAGGGAACGATCCCTTCGGAATGCTGACAGGGGAAGGGAGGGGAAGATGCATTTGGTAGTGGCATCACGCTGGAGGTGGCGGAAATGGCGGAGGATGATCTTTTGGATATGGAGGCTGATGGGGTGGAAAGTGAGGACAAGGGGAACCCTGTCGCAGTTCTGGGAGGGAGGGGAAGGGGTGAGGGTAGAGGTACAGGAAATGGGCCGGACACGGTTGATGGCCCTGTCAATCACAGTGGGGGGAATCCTCAGTTGAGGAAAAAGGAAGACATATCAGAAGCGCTATCATGGAAGGTAGCATCATCAGAGCAGATGCATCGGAGACGGAGAAACTGGGAGAATGGAATGGAGTCCTTACAGGAGGCAGTATGTGAAGAAATGTAGTCGAGGTAGCTGTGGGAGTCAGTGGGTTTATAATAGATATTAGTAGACAGCCTATCCCCAGAGATGGAGACAGAGAAGTCGAGGAAGGGAAGGGAAATGTCGGAGATGGACCAGATGAGATATAACCCAGGCTGCTATGTGAGGCAAGGGAGGAGATTGCAGGGGCTCTGACACAAATTTTCAAATCCTCTCTGGCCACAGGAGATATGCCAGAGGATTGGAAGACAGCGAACGTGGTACCATTATTCAAGAAGAGTAGTAGGGATAAACCGAGTAATTACAGGCTGGTGAGTCTATCAGTGGTAGGGAAACTATTGGAAAAATTTCTGAGGGACAGAATTAATCAAGGATAGTTAGGCATGATCTCCCCCTGACAAAGCTATGCTGACAAATTTGATTGAATTTTTTGAGGAGGTGACTAGGTGTGTAGTTGAGGGTAAAGCAGTTGATGTAGTCCACATGGACTTCAGAAAGGCTTTTGATAAGGTCCCACATGGGAGGTTGGTCAAGAAGGTAAGAGCCCATGGGATCCAAGGCAATTTGGCAAATTGGATCCAAAATTGGCTTAGTGGCAAGAGGCAGAGGGTGATGGTCGAGGATTGTTTTTGCGATTGGAAGCCTCTGACCAGTGTACGACAGAGATCGGTGCTGGGATCCTTGCTGTTTGTAGTGTACATTAATGATTTAGACATGAATATAGGAGGTAAGTTCACAGATGACGCAAAAATTGATGGTGTCGTAAACAGTAAGGAGGAAAGCCTTAGAGTACAGGACGAAATAGATGGGCTGGCAGGATGGGCAGAGCAGTGGCAAATTTAATCCTGAGAAGTGAGAGGTGATGCATTTTGGGAGGACTAACAAGGCAAGGGAATATACAATGGAGGGTAGAACCCTAGGAAGTACAGAGAGACCTTGGTGTGCTTGTCCGTAGGTCACTGAAGGCAGCAGCACAGGTAGATAAGGTGGTTAGGAAGGCATATGGGATACTTGCCTTTATTAGCTGAGGCATAGAATATAAGAGCAGGGAGGTTATGATGGAGCTGTATAAAATGCTAGTTAGGCCACTGCTGGAGTACTTGTACAGTTCTGGTCGCCACACTGTAGGAAGGATGTGATTGCACTGGAGAGGATGCAGAGGAGATTCACCAGGAAGTTGCCTGGGCTGGAGCATTTCAGCTATGAAGAGAGACTGGACAGGCTAGGGTTGCTTTCCTTAGAGCAGAGAAGGCTGAGGGGGGACCTGATAGAGCTTTACAAAATTATGAGGGGCATAGATAGGGTAGATAGGACAAAACTTTTTCCTTTAGGGGAGGGGTCAATAACCAAGGGGCATAGATTTAAGGTAAGGGACAGGAGGTTTAGAGGGGATTTGAGGAAAAAATGTTTCACCCAGAGGGTGGCTGGAATCTGGAACACACTGCCCGAAGGGGTGGTAGAGGCAGGAACCCTCACAACATTTAAGAAGTATTTACATGAGCACTTGAAACACCATAGCATATAAGGTTACGGGCCAAGTGCTGGAAAATAGGATTAGAATAGATAGGTGCTTGATGGCTGGCACAGACATGATGGGCCAAAGGGCCTGTTTCTGTGCTGTATAACTATGACCACGACTGCCAGGCTACTACTTGATCAGTCTTTGGTATATCTCTCCCACCTTTGGCACCAGTCCACAGATGTCAGGGAAGAGGACTTTGCTGGATTTACTGGACTGGTTGTGCCTTCATCATGCCTAGCTGAAAGCAGTGGTCCATCTGGTTTTATTCTTCTTTGCAGTGGTTTGTATATGACTTGTTAGGCCATTTCATAGAGCAGTTAGGAGTCAACCACATTGCTGAGAATAGAAACACATAATAGTCCTGGTAAGCATGCCCTTCTCTAAAGGGCATTAATGAATCAATCGGACAGGTTCATAGTTACTATAATTACAGATTTATTTTCATTTTTATAACTGAATTCAAATTCACAAACTGCCAGGGTGGGAATTTAATTTTCCTCCCTGTATTAGTAGTCCATGCCACTTGCTGGTCTAGTAACAGAACCACTAAGATATCACAAACTTAGGGTAAATCTGGAGACCGTTGAGCTGAGTGTCATGAAATCTCAAAATTCTGTCTCAACGGAGGTCTTTTTAAACTTGTAGGAAATAGTAGGCAGCTGCTGCAGATGTCAGTATCACATTCCACCAGGCAGGAAAATGTATCTGGAACGGATGTGAAGGAAAAAGGCCCAATGGCATTTCATGCTGTGTTTAATTCCTGCCAAAATTCTCCTATCTTGCAAGAGATGAATAGGAAGAAAAAGCAGAAAATAAATGCTCTTATTCGGATGTGATCAACTTTTGCCAATGTAGATGAGTTACACAGATATGTAATTACAGCAAGCAACACCAAACAGAACTAAGGACATAAAGGAGAAACAAGCATTTGAGACAGGACGGGGCGTCACTGGACAAAAAAGAAAATTACTCCTGGAGTTCTTTCCTCTGATTATCTGGGTTTATTAACTTTAAAAAAGTTGCACTGCATGTACAAAACATGCTTCCAACGTGTGGATACACATGATATGACATTCATACCTCTGTCAGGGCACGGGCATGACATTTTCAAATCATGTTTATGTGCTTAGTACAGAATGGAAATAAGATTTCAACCAGCTGTCAACACTCAAAACACTGAATATTTAAAAAAAAAGTTGACAATGGAATTGTATTGCAAAGTTAATACTATAATGCTGTAACAATAAAAGTGGACTTCTTTAAAAAACAAACTAACAATTTAAGAAATGATACATGAAATTGTGGATTTATTATTTTTATTGGCAAGTTTAAAATACAGTTTTCTCTGACATTTTGATAGATCAAAACTTTCACAAGCAATTACAATTATGAGGAAACACAAGAAAATCAATTACAAATTAAAATTATAACCACAAATTGAATTGAAATTAATTTAAAAATCCCAATAATGCACCATCACCCCTCATGCAATCAAGCTACATTTAATTTTAGCATCTCTGGGGTTTCTAAGTAACTGTCAAAAGAACTTTGTATTTTATGAAAGAGGGTCTTTTGAGTTCAAGTGGAAAGTCATCTGCTCTATCATTCTTTGCTCACAATACATTAGTCCATCATCTGGTAAAGTGAGGGAGTGGGATCAACATGTTTCAAAATCTGAAGCACAAGCATCAATAAACAACTTAAGACCAGTGTTAAGTTTCCTATAATTGAGCATATCCTATAGATCAATATTATGTATAAGAAAACATGATATTTCATCATCTCCCACAAAGCAGAACTTCACAAAGCAGATGATAAATGTGGTTTAATTGCCATCCACTTCCACATTCTTCAAATCAACTTGGTACACTGTACTCTAATTTGTGCAACTTTTTATAAAAGGCCTAAAAATAATTCACACATCACAAAATACAGTTTTACAACTCTGTCATGAGATGACCCTTAACTAACCTCGACCTCAATTGTGGCAATATAAATAACATTTCAGGAATCCCCATGAAGTATCCTAATCTTGCTAAATTCTTAATTAGTGCTTAAATAAACACAGACAAAAAATGTTCACTCTTTACAACTGAATTAGATTTTATTTGCCTTGGGCAATCAGTTACACCAAAGACATTGTGCAAAGAAAGCAAGAATTAAGTACACTTAAGGAAAAGCTTATTACCAGCACTGGTTGCAAAACAATATTTTCAAAACAACTGAACTAAAAACGGATGTGCATAATGATACAAATTTTCCACTTGAATTATATTTGTCAGGATTTAAAGCTGTGGAGACATTGACCTTTAAGAACACAAAAAAAGCTGTGACGTGTTTTAATGTATATATAAACTGATACAATTCAAAAGCATTTTTATTCAATTTGACAAGCATAAAGCAAATATATGGTGATGCAAATGGATGTATACTTAGGAAATTATCTTACTGCAGTCATGCCTACATAAAACTAAACTAAAGATTATACTGTTCTACTAACAGATTTACTTCTCAGATAAAGGACAAGCTGGGGAAGGGTAAAGAAGGGAAGGACGAATTATGGAAAGCTGTGCAACAAAACAGTTGATAAATTTACTGAAACAAAGACTTGTCCATGAAGCAATTTACATTTTTTTTAAAATTAAATCATTCATCTTCACTTCCACTGATATCAGATTGGTCCTGGAGAGGAAAGAAAATTAACAATTTATGAAAATGCTCTGGCAAATTTCAATAAGATCTTGGGTTAAGACATCATCTGCAGCATCACATCAGTTTTTGCAGCCTGATGACACATTTGGCATAACTTCCATCATATTTTTTTTTAAAATGCAGATGAATTCGCATGAAATAGCATCATCAGAACAACTGCTGCGGTTAGCTTCCATATCTGTTAAAGCAATTTAGCTGGCATAACAGTTTTCACATTTAAAACTATGCATAAAATATGTACATTTGAGTTTCCTTCATGTTGCAGTAGTTGCTATATATAGAACCACAGACATAGACATGAATGCACAAACATCTGATCTGGCACAATGGGATATTTCAGGAAACATTTACATTCCACACTATCTGTGGTGGACTTTGAAACATTCCTGATGTCACGTTGTAGCAGAACGTTAAAAATTGAAAATGGGATGCCGAGATTCATTTCATGCTGTTTCATCTGAGAAAATCAAATTACTGAATGCATAAATCCTAGGTATTGGTACTTCAGAATTAGAAAGAAAATAAATAGTTCTGAAAATAAACCATCTTGTAGAAAAGTGGTGATACAGGAGTCTCTGGCAAAGTTCTGCTGAAACTTTTCATGGCTCTCAGCCACATTAAAACTCCAAATATTTACAATAGCTTTGTTTTAATCAAATGGTTTAATCTCAAAATTAGCAGGTTTGTACAGTAACTGCTCAAATGCATAGCAATCATCACGCATTTTTAAACAAAGCATTTAGTTTTATGCACAGGAAACTGGAGCATTAATAAGTGTATTTCTAGAACTCATGTTTTGCTACTTTGTAAGTTGCAATCAATGTGCTTAATGTTAACATTTGATTCAGAGATGCAAAATGTTGCTTTCCTCCCTTGTTATGCATTATACTCTGAATATTATAGGGAAAGGGAGCAAGAACTGCTAAGATTTATGTAGAATATTTATAATTTCTAACTATATAAAAAAATGCAACTTTGGGATAATATTTACAAGTATCCTTACAATAAATTTCTAAAAAAAAAGTGTCCTAGACTTCCACTTAGCATAACAGGCCTTGCACCTGCCACAAAGATATGCTTGGATCGATTCCAGTTTTCTGGAATTAAGGGTTGGGATGGGTTGGGTCTTGGGGGAAATGAATGCAATGTAATGGGCAGCCTCCTCGTTGCTGTTTCAAACAAAAAGATTATTCAAATTTATGAGAAGGTTACTGATGACTCAAACTTCTTGGCCATATTTTCAACTATTCCTGTGCCACCATTGCAGTGCTGAATGTCAGGACGAAACATGGCCCTTGCATTGAGCATTGGTATGGCACAAATGGTGCTTGCAATTTGCATTTGATTACATCTGGCCACATCTGGGTGATAGCATTTTATGCTGCCCTCCCCATCATTTCCAGCCAAAGCAAAGAGATGGTGGAGAATCTGACATGCATTGTTCTGCCAGCACCCAAGCCCAATGCCAGCAGAAAATCTAAGCATGTTCTGTGTATTTAAAACAGCTGGCTCCGATACAATAATCTAGACAGAATGACAGATACAATGTTGAGCTTGACAAACCATTGACTCATAAGCAGTCTGTGAAACTAGGATCAGTTGCATATTAAAATGGCAATCTGGTGGTAGGATCAAAACAATTGGAATTTCTAATGGCAACAGAAATACTGCTCAATTTATTTACAGTATAAAACATGTAAGGGTTCCAAAGTCATTTTGTTAACTATAATCTACTAATTGTTAAACATTTTATCAGAGTGCTGAACTGAACTGTTTTTGCATTGGAAGGGTCACTAATTATGGGCAGCACAGTGGTTAGCACCGCAGTCTCACAGCTCCAGGGACCCGGGTTCGATTCTGGGTACTGCCTGTGCGGAGTTTGCAAGTTCTCCCTGTGTCTGCGTGGGTTTTCGCCGGGTGTTCCGGTTTCCTCCCACATCCAAAGACTTGCAGGTGATAGGTAAATTGGCCGTTGTAAATTGCCCCTCGTGTAGGGAGGTGATAGAGAATATGGGATTACTGTAGGGTTAGTATAAATGGGTGGCTGTTGGTCGGCACAGACTCGGTGGGCCGAAGGGCCTGTTTCAGTGCTGTATCTCTAAATAAAATAAAATAATTGTTTAATGGGACAAATGATGGCTACATGAATATTGAAGATTAGCTGAACAGGAAGAAATGTATGGCAATGGGCTCTCAACTTTTTTTTATTCGTTCCTGGGTGAGCGCATCACTGGCAAGACCAGCATTTATGGTCCATCTCTAATTTCCCTTGAGAAGCTGGTGCCACCTTCTTGAACCACTACAGTCCACGTGGTGTAGGTACATGCACCCAGCTGTTAGGAAGGGAGTTCCAGTATATTGACCCAGTGACGGTGATGGAAAGCAATGTAGTTCTAAGTCAGGATGGTGTGTGACTTGGAGGGGAACTTGCAGGTGGTGGTGTTCCCATGCATGTGCTGCCCTTGTTCTTCTAGGCGGTAGAGGTTGAGGGTTTGGAAGGTGCTGTTGAAGTAGCCTTGGTGCGTTGCTGCAGTGCATCTTGTAGATGGTACACAATGCACCCCACACTGCTGCCATAATGCACCAGTGGTGGAGGGAGTAAACATTTAAGGTGGTGGATGGGGTGCTGATCAAGCGGGCTGCTTTGTCCTGGATGATGTCGAGCTTCTTGAGTGCTGTTGGAGCTGCACTCATCCAGGCAAGTGGACAATATTCCATTACACTCCTGACTTGTATTTTGTAAATGGTGGAAAGGCTTTGGGAAGTCAGTTGGTGAGTTACTGCAGAATGCCCAGCCTCTGACAGTACTTATATGGCTGATCCAATTAAGTTTCTGGTCAATGGTAACCCCGCGGATGTTGATGGTGGGGGATTCAGCGATAATAATGCCGTTGAATGTCAAGGGAAGGTGGTTAGATTCTCTCTTGTTGAAGATAGTCATTGCCTAGCATTTGTGTGGTGCGAATGTTACTTGTCACTTTTCAGCCCAAGAAGATAAGAACAGAAGAAATAGGAGCAGAAGCAGGCCATATGGCCCATCAAGGCTGCTCCACCATTTAATACAATCATGGCTAATCTTCGGCTTCAACTCCACCTTCCCGCCTACTCTCCATATCCCTCGAATCCCTGAGACCAAAAATCTGTGTCTCAGACTTAAATATATTCAACGAAGCAGCATCCACAACATTCTGAGCAGAGAATTCCAAAGATTCACAATGCTTTGAGTGAAGTAATTTCTCTTCGTCTCAGTTCTAAATGATTGGCCCTGATCCTGAGACTGTGCCCCCACGTTCCAGATTCTCCAGCGAGGGAAACAACCTCTGAGTATCTACCCTGTCAAACCCCTTCAGAATCTTGTATGTTTTAGTGAGATCACCTCTCATTCCTCTAAATTCTAGAGAATATAGACCCAATTTACTCAGCCTCTCAGCATAGGACAACCCAAAACATCCCAGTGTCTAATGTAATGAACCTTCACTGTACCACCTCCAATGCAAGTATATCCTTCCTTAAATATGGAGGCCATAACTGCACAAAGTGCTCCAGTTGAGGTCTCACCAAAGCCTTGTACAATTGTAGCAAGACTTCCTTATTCTTGTACCCAAATCTCCTTACAATAAAGGCCAAAATGCCATTTGCCTTCCCAATTGCTTGCTGTACTTGCATGCTAACTTTGGGGTCCTTCTACAAGTGCACCCAAATCCCTCTGACTATCAACATTTACAAGTTTTACACCTTCTAATATATAGTTCTGCTTTTCTATTCTCACTATCAAGGTGAATAACCTCACACTTCCCCACATTCTACTCCACCTGCCACCTTGTTGCCCACTCACTTAACTTGGTATATCTATTTTCAGCCTCCACGTGCGCACCTTATACCTTACATTCCCACCCAGCTTTGTATTGTCAGCAAACTCAAGATACATTACTCTCTGTCGCTGTGTCTAAGTTATTCATATAAATTGCAAATAGTTGAGGCTTTAGCACTGACCCCTGCGGCACCCCATTAGTTACAGCCTGCCAACTTGAAAATGCCCAGTTTATTCCTACTCTTTTGGTTAACAAACAGGAAGCAATTATCTATCCATGCTAATATATTACCGTCAATTCCACGAGCCTTTAACTTGTGTATTAACCTTTTCTATGGCACCTTATTGAATGCCTTTTAAAAATTCAAGTATACTACATCTATTTGATCCCCTTTACCTACCCTACTAATTACATCCTCAAAGAACTCAAAAAAAAATTGTCTAGCCATGTTGACTTTGTCTGATCATACTATGATTTTCTAAGTGTATTGTTAAGACTGTAATAATAGATTACAACACTTTCCCGACGACTGACATCAGCCAAACTGGCCTGTAGCTCCCTCTCTTCTCTCCTTCCTTTCTTGAATAGAGGTATTACATTTTCTAACCTCTAATCGGCAGATACCATTCTAGAATCTAGGGAATTTTGGAAAATGATAACCAGTGCATCCACCATCTCTGCAGCTACCTCTTTTAGAATCCTAGGATGTAGGCATCAGGTCTTGTGGATTTGTCGGATTTCAAAGTTTCTCCATTACTTTTTCCCTGCTGATATCAATTGCCTTAATTTCTTCACTCTTATTAGTCTCTAGGTTACCCTA
Organism: Heterodontus francisci; assembly: GCF_036365525.1. Classification (NCBI taxonomy): domain Eukaryota; kingdom Metazoa; phylum Chordata; class Chondrichthyes; order Heterodontiformes; family Heterodontidae; genus Heterodontus; species Heterodontus francisci. The sequence goes on along the minus strand of NC_090374.1, from coordinate 136,699,524 downwards.
TGCTTCTGATATGTAACTTGTGCCTTCTATTACGAAGACAGACACAAAATATTCGTTCAATGTCTGTTATTTCCTCATTCCCCATGATAATTTCTCTGCTTCTAAGGGCTCACTGTTTACTTTAGCTTCTCTCTTCCTTTTTATATACTTATGAAAGCTCTTACAATCTGTTTTTATATTCCTGGCTAGCTTACTCTCATTCTATTTTTTCTCCTTTTATCAGCTTTTTGGTGGCCCTTTGCTGGTTTCTAAAACCCTCCTAATCCTCAGGCTTACTACTATCCTTTGCAACATTATAAGCCTCTTCTTTTAATCTAATACTACCCTTAACTTCCTTAGTAAGCCACAGATGGATCTTTCTTACTGGGTTTTTGTTTTTTTTAGTGGAATGTACTTTTGTTGAACATTTTAAATTGTTTCTTTAAATGTTTCCCACTGTTGATTTACTGCCATATCTTTTAGTCGATTAACCCAATCAACCTTCACCAGCTCTCCTCTCATACTTATGTAATTGGCTTTAAGTTTAAGATTCTTGATTGGGACTGGAGTATGTTGCTTTCAAACTTAATATGGAATTGAATTGTATTATGATAATTTTTTCCCAGCTGATCTTTTACTATGAGATTACTAATTAACCCTCCCTCAAGGCATAATACTAGATATAAAATAGCTATATCCCTAGTTGGCTCCACGACGTACTGTTCCAGGAAACTGTCGCAACTCATCTTCCAGTCTATATGAAGATTAAAGTCCCCCACAATTATTACATTGCCTTTGTTACAAGCTCCAATGATTTCTTGCTTAATGCTCTGTCCAAAGGTATAACTATGTTAGGGGTCTATTAACTAGTCCCACCAGTTTTTTCTGATCCTTGCTCTTCCTAATCTCCACCCATACGGACGATCCTTTCTCATTACTGTCCTTATGTTATCCTGTACTATCAGGGCTACCTCCATTCTCTCTACCTTTTAAAAATGTTGTACACCCTGGAATACTAATTTCCCAACCTTGTAACCATGTCTCTGTAATGGCGATTAGATCTAAACCATTTATCTATTTGTGCCACTAGTTCATCTATCTTACTGTTTTGCGCATTCAGATAGAGCGCTGTTTAAAATGGACCTTTGCATGGACCTTATTTGCTGATGCACTGTTAGCATTAAACTCTCCACCCCTTCGTGTCCCACTCTGCTGGTCTTTACCCACATTGCTACACTGTTCTATTGCACCGACATTTCTGTTTGGATTTCTAAATCTACCTTCACCTGAACCCTCCCCCAATTCTGTTATTTTAAAGCCCTATCCATGGCCCTATTTATATGATTCAACAGGACACTGATCCCAGCCTGGTTTAAGTGGAGCCCATCCCAATGGAACAGCTCTCTCTTTCAAGTACTGGTGCCAGTGCCCCATGAATCAAAACCCTTTCTTCCCACACCAATCTTTGAGCCATGCATTTAATTCTATGAGAACTTGACCCTATGCCAGTTGGCGCGTAGCACAGGAAACAATCCAGAGATGATTATCTTTGAGATTCAGCATTTTAATTTGGACCTTAACTCCTCAAACTCTCTCAGCAGATCATTCCTAGTTCTACCTATGTAGTTGGCTCCTACATGGACCATGACAACTGGATCCTCCACTTCCCACTCTAAGGTCGACTCTAGTGTGAAGAGAGGTCCGTAACCCAGGGCAAGTAACACAACCTTCAGAGCTCCCAATTGCTGCTGCAGAGAACAGTATCTATCCCCCTGATTATACTGAACCCCATCACTACCACATTCCTTTTTGCTCCTCCCACTTTGATGACATCGAAACCAAGGTGCCATGGTCAGTTTGCTCCTCCATTCTGCAGTCCTTGTTCTCATCCACAAAGGTAGCCAGCACCCTGTGCCTGCAAAGTCAAGGGCTGAGGCACCTCCATCACTAAATATTGGATCCCCAAACCTGTACCTAACCATTGCCCAACTCTACTTAGATTCTACTTAACCTAAGGAGTGTGACTGCCTTACGGAACAAAGTATCCAGGTAACTCTACTCCACCCTGATTCCCTGCAAAGTCTGCATCTCAAGGCTCCATCTCAGCAACTCTGAGCCAAAGTTGCTCAGACTGCAGACACATACCACAAATCTGGTTGTCCGGGACTGCAATACATTGCACAGCTTCTCACATGTTGCAATCACGGCACAGCCCCAGCCCTGCCATGTCTGTCCAACCTTATTTATTTATTTGATTAGTTAATTACTTACTAATTTAGTTAGCTGAAGTAATAGTAAGTTACTGTTGTTAAACTCCAGAAAGTTTGTCATGGAAGGAGCCTATTTTTACTCAGTTTCACATTTATTGTGCAGTATTAAAAGATTACAAACACGTAGCTCCTCACCCAAACCCTTCACCAGTCTCAGTGAGTGTCTGCTTATAAGTGCTCAACTAAGACTCCAATTAACACCCTTCACCTACATATAATCAAACCATTGATACACAATTAACAGATTAACAGCCAGCTTGGAGACAAAAGAACAACACTCATCAGCCACTGGAGGTGAAACAAAAGAAGCCTGAATGTTGTCCAGGTCTTGATGCAGGTCAGCATAGGCTGCTTCAGTAACTGAGGAGCTGCAAATGGTTCTGAGTACCGTGCATTCATCAAGGAACATCCCCATTTCTGACCTTATGATGGAAGGAGGGTCATTGATGAAGCAGCTGAAGATGGTTGGGCCTTGGACACTATCCTGAGGAACTCCTGCAGCGATGTCCTGGGGCTGAGATGATTGGCCTCCAAAAACCACCCCTTCCCCAATTCCCATTGACTTCAATTTTGCTAGGGCTCCTTGATGTCACACTCGGTCAAATACTGTCTTGATGTCAAGGGCAGTTACTCTCACCTCACCTCTAGAATTCAGCTCCTTTGTCCATGTTTGGACCAAGGCTGTAATGAGGTCTGGAGCTGAGTGGCCCTTGTAAAACCGAATAAGTGCTACTTAACAGCACTGTCGACTACACCTTACCTAAAATTCTTACTGTATTTAAATAGATTGAAGTGGCGTTAGGATGCAAGACTCATAACAATGGTGGAACTTGTAGGATCACCTCACTTCCATAAACAGACATCATGGCGGAGAGGAGCTAACACAGTTATTTCCCTTCATGAGCCACATACTCGCAATGCAGAACAAAAAAAAGTGGAGGATAGCCATAAAATAAAATTAGTCACAGAGTCAGACAGCACAGAAACAGGCCCTTCGGCCCATCCTGTCTGTGCCGGCCATCAAGCACCTATCTATTCTAATCCCATTTTCCAGCACTTGGCCCGTAACCTTATATGCTATGGTGTTGCATGTGCTCATCTGAATACTTCTTAAATGTTGTGAGGGTTCCTGCCTCTACCATCTCTTCAGGCAGTGCGTTCCAGATTCCAACCACCCTCTGGGTGAAATTTTTTTTCCTCAAATCCCCTCTAAACCTCCTGCCCCTTACCTTAAATCTATGGCCCTGGTTATTGACCCTTCCGCTAAGGGAAAACGTTTCTTCCTATCTATCCTATCAATGGCCCTCATAATTTTGTATACCTCAATCATATCCCCCCTTAGCCTTCTCTGCTCTAAGGAAAACAACCCTAGCTTTTCACTCTCTCTTCATAGCTGAAATGCTCCAGCCCAGGCAACATCCTGGTGAATCTCCTCTGCACCCTCTCCAGGGCAATCACATCCTTCTTATAGTGTGGTGCCCAGAACTGTACACAGTACTCCAGTTGTGGCCTAACTAGCGTTTTATACAGCTCCATCATAACCTCCCTGTTCTAATATTCTATGCCTCGGCTAATAAAGGCAAGTATCCCATATGCCTTCCTAACCACCTTATCAACCTGTGTTGCTGCCTTCAGTGATCTATGGACAAGTACACTAAGGTCCCTCTGTACTTCCTAGGGTCCTACCATCCATTGTATATTCCCTTGCCTTGTTAGTCCTCCCAAAATGCATCACCTCACACATCTCAGGATTAAATTCCATTTGCCACTGCTCTGCCCGTCTTGCCAGCCCATCTATATCGTCCTGTAATCTAAGGCTTTCCTCCTTACTATTTACGACACAACCAATTTTCGTGTCATCTGCGAACGTACTGATCATACCTCCTATAACACGTCTAAATTATTAACGTACACTACAAACAGCAAGGGTCCCAGTACTGATCCTTGTGGTACACCACTGGTCACAGGCTTCCACTCGCAAAAACAACCCTCGACCATTACCCTCTGCCTCCTGCCACTAAGCCAATTTTGGATTCAATTTGCCAAATTGCCCTGGATCCCATGGGCTCTTACCTTCTTAACCAATCTCTCATGTGGGACCTTATCAAAAGCCTGACTGAAGTCCATGTGGACTACCTCAACTGCTTTATCCTCACCTACACATCTACTTAGCGTCTCAAAAAATTCAACTTAGTTAGACACGATCTCCCCCGACAAAGCCATGCTGACTATCCCTGATTAATCCCTGCCTCTCCAAGTGGAGATTAATCCTGTCCCTCAGAATTTTTTCCAATAGTTTCCCTACCACTGATGTCAGACTCACCAGCCTGTAATTACCTGGTTTATTCCTGATACCCTTCTTGAATAACGGTACCACATTTGCTGTCCTCCAATCCTCTGGTACCTCTCCCGTGGCCAGAGAGGATTTGAAAATTTGTGTCAGAGCCCCTATCCCCTCCCTTGCCTCACATAACAGCCTGGGATACATCTCATCTGGGCCTGGGGATTTAATCACTTTTAAGCCCTCTAAAACAGCTAATACTTCCTCCCTTTCAATGCTAATATGTTCAAGTAGATCACAATTCCCCTCCCTGATCTCTACACCTACACCACCCTTCTCCATAGTGAACACAGATGAAAAGTATTCATTTAAAACCTTAGCTATGTCCTCCAGCTCCCTAATGGGCCCTACTCTTTCCCTAAATATACTTATAAAACGCCTTAGGATTTTCCTTTATCTTGCCCGCCAGTGTTTTTTCATGTCCCCTCTTCGCTCTCCTAATTACTTTTTTTAAATACTCCCCTACACTTTCTATACTCCTCTAGTGCCTCCACTGTTTACAGCGTTCTGAATCTGCCATATTATTTGTGACCTAATACCATAGGGAAATGCAAAATTCAGGAAAACTTGCTGCTACCACATGTATATGATCCAAAAAGCCACAAGAAGAAACTGCTCTAATTTGAATTCATAGGCACATGAGACAGACCAAAATGGTCAGTTTCCTAATGATTCAACGTTGACATGGCCGGGCTGCACATACAAAATATATGTTTGCAAACTGTAGATTTCTGTATTCCAGACAGTCTTTCTTGCAATTCTTGAATAAATCATAATTAAAAACTTACATTGTCATCTTGGTCATCATCACTGTCATCATCACTAATGACAGGCTTCATTTTAGCACGACCTAGCCGTTTCTTGCTTTTTCCTTTCTCACGACTTTTGTCACTGTCCTTTCGACCAAGCTTTATTTTAACTTTGACTGATTTTGCTGCAAGTTATTAGAGAAAAAAGTACACTTTTATGAAATTCCAGTCCATTTACCGAACAATAGTGTAGAAACACATTACAAACATCTACACAGAGAATAGCAGATCGATAGGAGTGTGCTACAACGCTGTAACACATTCACAGCTTGCAAGCCAACTTTCTTAAACCAGTAATCAATCATAACTTCATTATTGTGCCATATAGTTTTATGCCAGATTAACAAGGACAGAATGTGCTTTCAAAATTTGACTTCCAGCACAATCTACACCAAAAATTAAAAAATAATTTCAATCAAATCTCCTTTTCTGTCTAGATCCACTGAAGAAAATCTAAACTGCCAACTAGCAAAACTAAAACATGTTGATGGCATTTTCTCAGACATAGGAGAAATCAGGCCAGATTATAACTGAATAAAGAAAATTGGTAGCCTACTCAGAACGAGGCCAAGAAACAGCAGAATGGGGCGAGGTAATTGAGATGGCCAAGATGGAAACTTCTCACAGGGACAGCACCTCAAACAATATTTCCTTGTTCAACAGCATGTTTCTATCTATATGTGTCAAACTAAATATAGTATTTCTACTCTGCAAGCTAAATGCTACTTCTTCTTTTGGTTCACATTTTCTGTTTTCTTTTGCACAGAATTCTATTCTTCTCCATTGATGTGTATAGCAAAATGTTTAGAATTGTTGATCAAGAACCTGTGCACCTCAATTTGCAGAAGTGGAACCAAATGGCATTCAGGGTTTATGTTATTAGCTTTAACCTGAGCATCAAACTATGCTAGCCAGGGACACTGCTTTAAAGTCAGCCAGTCTTCCTGTCAGGACAAATAGTAGTTCTGTAAATAGGTGGCAAATTATAAAGGCACATAGGAGCAGCAATGAAATGCAGCTGATAAACAGATGTGGAAAGAAAATTGATAAAACAATGTTGCAAACATCTAATTCCAAAGTAATGATGTTATATTAGCCAATTACATCGAGGTTAACAGTGTGGCATGATGTGAAGTATGTCAAGTATTTAATATACTGCAACACAGCCAGTTTTCCTAACCCTGCCATCTTGAATTACTCAAACTAGGTCCTACCCAATGTTCCCTCTAAGTTGCACAGCTACCCGAAAGCCCCAGTGCAGGCTGTGCATATGTCGGTCCCTTTAAATTACTGTGCAAAAAAAATTTAAACAAAATTTAAACACTTAAACAAAATTCCCCACACACTCCAAAAAAATAAAGGGAATGTTGGTTCCGCCTATTGCCTGGCAATGGGCTGCCCAATATTTATACTGATACAGGATTAAAGCCCTGTGGGATGAAACTCTTCAGGTTTTTTTCCCCCATTCATGTTAATGACTTGAGTGAAATACCACAGTCATATCAGCAGAATCCTACACAAAATAGCTGGCTTAGGACTAATTCCAACCAGCAATTTAACACAACAAAGGGTGACTAAGACAGCAAACGTTAATCTAAACATTTATAGAATTTGGCGATTCATCAGGACCTACTTTTCATTGAATAGATCAAGTATTGAAATTATATTTGTGCAACTGAACCAGGCTGCCTTTCAGTTGTATGGTGAATTCAATCTCTGCTATTTGCTTTTACTTTGTGGTGCTTCCTAGTTCATCTCCCAATTCAGATATCACATAATCTGTTTACACTTTCAAGGTCTGCACCTACTCTTCAAGATGTTTTATCTTCAACAAGGAATAAAATAATCACACCCCATTGTTTTGTTTTTGGGTTGAATGCTTCTAAACCTTATGTAATCTACTTAAATTCAGCTTAGTTAGTTGTTTAATCCAAGAACTTTGTTTCATGCAATAGGTTTGACTTAGAGCTTTTAGTTCAAAAATTCATAGATATTTAAATATTAGCAGTGCTGTTAAGAGTCAGGAGGTTTCTTTTTTTTTTTAAACCCACGATTTTCAAATGGGTAACCGCTGTGTGATTCCTTCATTATAAAGTCATGTTGGAAAACAATTCTCAGTGTGATGTGGCTGAGGAATCACTCCTCAGAAGTTGATACCGTTTTGGCTTTCCTTAGGCACTGAAGAAATAAAGCTAGCATGTTATTGATCATAAGAAATAGGAGCAAGAGTAGGCCATTCAATCCCAAGCCTGCTTCGCCATTCAATAAGATAATGGTTGATCTGATTGTGGACTTAACTCCACTTCCCTGCCTGCCCCCCATAACCCTTGGCCCAGCCTCCACTTCTCTCTGGGGGAAGAGAATTCCAAAGATTAATGACCCTCTGAGAGAAGAAATTCCTCCTCTTCTCTGTCTTAAATGGGAGACCCTTTATTTTTAAACTGTGCTCCCTATTTCTACATTCCCCCATGAGGGGAAACATCCTCTCAGTATCAACCCTGTCAAGCCCCTTCAGAATCGTATATGTTTCAATAAGATCACCTCTCATTCTTCTAAACTCCAGTAAGTATAGGCCCAACCTGCTTAACCTTTCCTCATAAGGCAACCCCTTCATCCCAGTTATCAGCCCAGTGAACCTTTTCTGAACTCCTTCCAATGCAAGTATACACCACTCCCTCCCCACCCCTGTTAAATAAGGAGACCAAAACTGTACGCAGTACTCTAGGTACAGTCTCACCAATGCCCTGTACAGTTGCAGCAAGCCTTCTCTACTTTATACTCCATCCCTCTTGCAATAAATGCCAACATTCCATTTGCCTTCCGAATTACATGCTGTACCTGCATGTGATTCATGGACAAGGACATCCAGATCCCTCTGTACTGCTTCATTCTGCAGCCTCTCTCCACTTAAATAATGTTCTGCTTTTCTATTCTTCCCTCAAAGTGGACAACCTTACATTTTCCCACATTATACTCCACTTGCCAAATTTTTGCCCACTCACTTTACCTATCTATATCCCTTTGCAGTCACTCGGTGTCCTCCTCACTATTTGCTTTCCTACCTCTCTTTGTTTTTGGCTACAATACACTCGGTCCATCGTGTCTGCACCGGCCGAAAAATGAGCCACCCAGCCTAATGCCACTTTCCAGCATTTGGTCCGTAGCCTTGCAGGTTACAGCACTTGCGGTGCATATCTAGTCACCTCTTAAATAAGAGGAGGGTTTCTGCCTCTACTATCCTTACAGGCAGTGAGTTCCAGACCCCCGCCACCATCTGGGTGAAAAAATGTTTCCTCATCTCCCCTCTAATCTTTCTACCAAATCACTTTAAATCTATGTCCCCTAGTCACTGATCTCTCTGCTAAGGTAAACATCTTAACCACTCTATCCAGGCCCCTCACAATTTTGTATATTTCAATCAAATCTCCCCTCAGCCTCCTCTGTTCCAAGAAGAACAACCCCAGCCTATCCAATCTTTCCTCATAGCTGCATTTTTCCAGTTCGGGCAACATCCTCGTAAATCTCCTCTGTACCCTCTCTAGTGCAATTACATCCTTTCTGTAATGAGGTGACCAGAACTGCACACAGTACTAACTAATGATTTATACAGTTCCTGCATAGCCTCCCTGCTCTTATATTCTATTCCTCGGCTAATAAAAGAAAGGATTCCATATGCCTTAACTACCTAATTGACCTGTCCTGCGACCTTCAAGGATCTGTGGATTTTAACTCCAAGGTCCTTCACTTCCTCTACGCCTCTCAGTATTCTCCCATTAACTGTGTATTCCTTGGCCTTGTTTGACCTCCCCAAATGCATCACCTCACACTTCTCCGGGTTGAATTCCATTTGCCACTTTTCTGCGCACCTGACCAGTCCATTGATATCTTCTTGCAGTCTACAGCTATCCTCCTTGTTACCAACCACTCGGCCAATTTTTGTGTTGTCTGCAAACTTCTTGATCATGTACCCTCCACCCCCCCGCGCCCCCCAACATTTACGTCCAAATTGTTGATGTATACCACAAAAAGCAGGGGACCTAGTACTGACTCATGTGGAATGCCACTGGCAACAGCCTTCCAGTTGCAAAAACATCCGTCAACAATTACTCTTTGTTTCCTGCCACTGAGCCAATCTTGTATCCAGCTTGCTACATTTCTCTGGATCGCATGGGCTTTTTTTTTTAAACCAGTCTGGAATGTGGGACCTTGTCAAAAGTCTTGCTAAAAACCATGTACACTACATCAACTGCACTACCGTCATCAATCCTCCTTGTTACTTCTTCAAAACATTCAATCAAGTTAGTCAGACAGGATCCTCCCTTAAGAAATTCATCCTGACTATCCTGACACTTTATCCTGTCTCTCAGAATTGATCCCAATAATTTGCCCACTACTGAGGTTAGACTGACTGACTTTTAATGATTTGGTCTATCCCTCGCTCCCTTTTTAAACAAAGGTACAACGTTTGCAATCCTCCAATGCTCCGGCACCACACCTGTATGGGCTGAAAATGATGATCAGAGCGTCCGCTATTTCCTCCCTGGCTTCTTTTAACAGCCTGGGGTACATTTCATCCGGCCCTGGTGATTTATCCACTTTCAAGGATGCTAATCCTATTAATACTTCCTCTCTCCCTATGTTTATCACATCCAATACGTCACACTTTTCTTCAACTACAATATCTGCATTGTCCCCCTCTTTTGAGAAGACAGACACAAAGTATTCATTAGGAACAATACCAACACCTTCTGCCCCTACGCACTGGGTAGCTTTTTGGTCTTTTATGGGCCTTACTCTTTCCTTAGTTATCCTCTTACTCTTAATGTATTGATAAAACATCTTTGGGTTCACCTTGATTTTGCTTGCCAATATTGTTTCATGCCCTCTCTGTTTTCCTAATTTCCTTTTTGATTTCACCCCTCCACTTTCTATACTCCTCTCGCCTTTCTGTAGTATTGAGTTTGCGGTGTCGGACATAATCTTTCCTTTTCTTCCTTATCTTACCCTGTAAACTCCTGGACATCCAGGGGGCTCAAGATTTGGCCGTCCCACCCTTTCTCTTTGCGGAAACATGTTTACTCCGAATCCCTTGAATCTCTCCTTTGAATGCTTCCCACTGCTCTGACACAGATTTACCTTCAAGCTGCTGTTTCCAGTGCACTTTCGCTAAATCACTCCTCAGCTTTGGAAAATTGGCTTGCCCAATCGAGAACTCTAACTCCTGTCCCATCTTTGTCCTTTTCCATAGTTATGTTAAAACTAACTGAATTATGATCACTACCACCAAAATGCTCTCCCACTGCTACTCCTTCCACCTGCCCAGCTACAATTCCAAAGACGAGGTCCAAAGCTGCACCCTCTCTTGTTGGACTTAATACATACTGGCCAAAAATGTTCTTCTGAATGCACCTCAAGAATTCTGCTCCCTCAGTTCCTTTTATACTAAAACTATCCCAGTTAATATTGGAGTAATTAAAATCCCCTATTACTGCCCTATTGTTTTCTCAGAGATCTCCCTCTGACTATTTGGGGTCTATAGTATACTCCCAGCAGCGTAACTGCCCCTTTTTTTTTTTCTTAGCTCAATCCATATGGCCTCATTTGATGATCCTTCTAACATATCCCTCACTTCTGCCCTCATGCCTTCTCCTCCCTCCCAGAGCCGCGACAAGGTTCCCCTTGTCCTCAATTTCTACTCTACCAGCCTCCACATCCAGAGGATCATCCTCTGCCATTTCTGCCACCTCCAGCGTGATGCCACCACCAAACGCATCTGCCCCTCCCATCAGCATTCCTTAGGGATCGTTCCCTCCGCGACATCCTGGTCCACCCCTCCATTACACCCAACACCTCACCCCCTTCCCACGGCGTCTTCCCTGCAATCGCAGGAGGTGTAATACGTGCCCTTTTACCTCCCCTTTCCTCACTATCCAAGGCCCCAAACACACCTTTCAGGTGAAGCAGTGATTTACTTGTACTTCTTTCAATTTAGTATGCTGTATTTGCTGCTCACAATGCGGTCTCCTCCACATTGGGGAGACCAAACGCAGATTGGGTGACCGCTTTGCTGAACACCTCCGCTCAGTCCGAAAGCATGACCCCAAACTTCCAGTTGCTTGCCATTTCAACACTCCCCACTGCTCTCATGCCAACATTTTTATCATTGGCCTGCTCCAGTGAACATCAATGCAAGCTCGAGGAGCAGCACCTGATCTTTCGATTAGGCACTCTACAGACTTGCGGACTGAACATTGAGTTCAATAACTTCAGAGCATGACTGGCCTTTTAAAAAATATTTTATTTTTTAACCATGTGCGTACTTTTCATGTAGTCAGAGCTGCTCATTATTCCACTATTTACAGTCTCTTTGGACTAATGCTTTGTCTTTCACCACAAGCATTAACACGCACTTTGCCTTTGTCCCAGGACAGCTTTGTTATTAATCCCTCCTGCCCTATTAAACACCTTCCCCTTTGTTCTCTCCCCTCCTCTTCACTTGCTTAAAACCTAATTCTTATCTAACCTTTGCCAGTTCTGATGAAAGGTCACAGACCTTAAACTTTAACTTTGCTTCTCTCTCCACATAGATGCTGCCTAACCTGAATATTTCCAGCACTTTTTGTTTTTGTTTCAGATTTCCAGCATCTGCAGTATTTTGCTTTTATATCATCCCTCCTCACAGCTGTAATAGTTTCTTTGACTGAAATTGCCACGCCCCCTCCTTTTATTATCCTCCTCTCCATCGTGTCTGAAGACCCTGTAACCAGGAACATTGAGCTGCCATTCCTGTCCCTCCTTAAGCCATGTTTCTGTAATAGCTATGAGATCATACTGCCACATGTCTATCTGTGTCCTCAGCTTGTCTGCTTTATTTGCTATACTCCTTGCATTGAAGAAGATACCCTTGAGCACTGCCAAACTCTCTTTTTCATTTTCTAACCTTTGCTTCCTCTGTCTTCCAGACTCATCCACTAACTTTCTGCCTGCTCCCTGGTTGGTTCCAGAAGGTATTGCTCTAAGAAAATGTCCTGATTTGCCAATTTGATTAGTCTAATGGAAATGAAGATTAAAATCACCCACAATTAGTGCAGTACCTTCTTTTACAAGCCCCCATTATCTCTTGATTTATACTCTGTCCTACAGTGAGGCTACTTTTCAGGGACCTATAAACTACCACCAGTGACTTCTTTCCTTTGCTATTTCTTATCTCCATCCAAACTGATCTTCCGAGCCAGGATCATTTCTCATTATGGTAATGATCTCATCCTTTACTAACAGAGCTACCCCACCTTCTTTTTCTTTCTATCCTTCCGAAATGTCAAATATCCTTGAATATTCAGTTCCCAATCTTGGTCACCTTGAAATCACGATTCTGTAATGGCTTTCGTATCATACTCTTTTATTTCTATTTGTGCCATCAATTCATCCATCTTGTTACGAATGCTGCATGCATTCAGGTAAAGTGCCTTTAATTCTGTCCTTTTACCATTTTTCCCTACTCTGACCTATTTGCTGGTGCACACTTATGTTTGTACACTCTGTCCTTTCCCCTCACATGCCGGTTATCATTACCTATTCGCTACCCTGGCACTATTGCCTTGTCCTTTCTCGTTAACTTTCCACATTTGCCTGCATGTGAACTCTCCACCCCCACTATTTAGTTTAAAGCCCTATCTACAGCCCTAGTTATACGATTTGCCAGGACAGTGGCCCGACCGCAGTTCAGGTGAAGGTTGTCCAACCGTACAACTCCCTCTTTCCCCAGTATTGGTGCCAGTATCCCAGGAATGGAAACCCATTTCTTCCACACCAATCTTTGAGCCATGCATTCAACTCTGATCTTATTCACCCTATGCTAATTTGATTGTGGTTCAGGTAGTATGAGATCATTACCTTTGCAGTTCTGCTTTTTAATTTAGCACCCAGCTGCTTATACTCCCTCCTCTCTCTTAGTCCTACCTATGTCGTTAGTACTCATGCGGACCATGACAACTGCATCCTTCCCCTCCCACTCCAAGTTCCTATCCATCCCCATGATGTCCTTAACCTTGGCACTGGGCAGGCAACACAGCCTTTGGAAGTCATGCCCTTGGCTGCAGAGAACAGTATCTATCCCCCTAACTATGCTACATTCTATATACTACTACAACTACATTCCTTTTTACCCCTCCCCCATTTGAATGGCCCCCTGCACCACAGTGCAGTTTGCTCGTCCTCCCTGCTCTCGTCCACACAAGCTGAAAGAACCTCAAACCTGTTGGACAAGAGCAAGGGCTGAGGCTCCTCAACTGCTACCTTCTAGATCCCAAGGCCTGTCTCACTTGTAGTTACACCCCCCTGTCTCTGACCATGGACCAAATCTGAAGTACCTAGCCTAAGGGGTATGACTGCCTCCTGGAACAAAGTGTCCAGGTCATTTTCTCCCTTCCTCATGCATTGCAGTGTCCAAAGCTCGGACTCCAGCTCATTAACTCTGAGCCGACGTTCCTCGAGCAAGGAGTGATTTGAACCAACGTGTATTAGGTTCTAAATCCAGATTGTTTATTGTGGGAGCAGTTTTGCTGAGCTTTTGCTTCTATAACTGTTATTTGAGTAAGTAGATTAAATTTAATCCTAGTGAATGTGTGTGTATATATATACTCTCATATATAAGTTGAAAGTATAGCTACATATTGGTACAAAATGGAGTATTTACCCAAGGCATTGTGGGACAAGTTACTTAGCTTGCAGTTTTGAGCATGGTACAGCATAGCACAGACTCCGAGCAGGGCCCCTCTTATCAGTGTAACTGCAGACTGCACGAAGCAATCAGAAATGCAGGCTTGATAAAGGTAGAAGGATTCATTGTGAAGACTCGAGGATAGTTGATAAGGGGGTCTGGGAAACATCACAAGATGATCAGGGGGCTTGCACGAGCTGATCACGTAGCCACATGATGCCTAATGAGTAATCTAATTGGTAATATGTGTAATGTATGTAATCAATAACCGTTATGATTGGATTATGTCCAGCCAGGATGGGCTGAGTAACTGTATATCCGTTGTGGATTTTCCTTTGTTCGGTGGAGTAGCATTGGACCGCCTTTAAAGGTGTGCACCCCATGATATCATGCAATAAAGTGTTTATTCTCAAAGTCTGAGTCTGGAGAATTTGTTCAACAATTTGGCATAATCTGGATTTCTCCAACAGTTTGGCGTAGTCGGCAGGATCCCTTTTGTACGGGATCCTAAACGAACCTAACGGGGATTAGGAACCTAAAGTAGAAAATCCAGAAAATTAGAAAAATTGGCGTAGTACCAAATTCCGGGAAACGACTGGGGCTGTAACTAAATTTAATACCAAATTGACCCGACAGGCATGTGATCGTTGCTCCTGAGTACACGAGCCGGGATCTGGCCCTAGAGAGAGAGGCTGTGAGACAGAGGGAGAACGAAAGAGCGTTGGCCTGAGAGACAAGGGTGAGCCGGTTAGCTGACCTTGAGAATTTAACATTAACTGCGCCTGTTCGTCTCCTTGTGTGTGGTTCGTCCTTTGTTTGTGTTACTGTCTCTATTCGTTTTCTTGTGTCTTGTTCATTTTCTTTTGTTTTAATGCTACTTGATTCATAGAAAAGAACTCGTAAGTAAAGGAGGTTTTTGAGAAAGTAGAAGGAAATCTGGACTCAACGGCTTCCAAGAGGGAAGGATCGCCCCCGGGGACAAGTAATTCGTGTCCTCTGGAGAAAGGCGACCCACGTCCGTTTGCCCCCTCGAAGGAGACGCTTTAGATGTTTTAGAGTAAAAACAAGTTACTGTGTCTTTGATTCGACTGTGAGAATGTTGGAAGCTTCCGCGAATGAATTGAATGTCTGGGATGTACAGCTTGTGTTCTGTACAGCTTGTGTTTCGTAGAGCTGACTGTCGTTAACTCTTTGTTGTCTGGCTTTGGTGTTGAAAGCATGAGTCTATTAAGTTGTTTGGAATTGAATGAGTGTGAAAAGTGATTGTTTGAGTGTGTTCATTTCAATTTAAGATTGTGCACCCAGGAATGGGATATAAAAATGGAATTATATTTTACGTTAAAGTTTTATTTTTAATTGGTTTTGCAACTGTGAAAAGGCAATGAACAATTTTCTAAGAGATAAGCTTCAGCCTTGAAGGTCTGAAGATGTCTGGCAGAAATCCAATTTGAAGTTCAAAACATTGCTTTAATTGGAAACTCTGCTATTGTTTTATTTTACAGTCTAAACTTGAAGACATGTTTTACTGACTGTTTTTAAGCAGCAAATGTTAAAAGATTGAATATTGTTTTAAGGGAGAGAAGGAAAAAAAAAAAGGAGATAATGGGAAAGATTAAAGTTTGTGTCAGGACCTAGTGTTAAGTCTTTTGTTGTAAGAATGTTAAATAACTTTTTCTTTAGTTTTTGGTTTTATTACAGTCATTTGAAAAGGCGCCTGAAGAACAAGAAAAATGACGTAATTTACCTATCTTTTAAAAAAAAAAGCACGTGCTATTCTGTTCTGTGTGTAGTTAATAAGTAGTATAAGTTAATAAGTCTGAATTGAATTAATACTGTTAAGGTTAATTGACCTGTTTAAGTTGAAGAACTGGAAATTTCATTTGTTGCCACAATGAACTTTCAAGTTTATTATGTCATGTTTTGGAGGAGTCTTCAGTTCCGGACAGAGGACTCACTCACATAACATTGGCAGTTTTGAGTTTTAAATATTATTGCAGTGAATTGGAATTTGGAGTCATCTTTGTTCAAAAAAAATAATCCTTGGATTAGAAACCTCTTATAAAAGGTGCAAAAAAATAAGTTTGGAAACAATTGGAGTTTAATCTAAAATGCTGTCTTTCCTGATGGAGATGGTTTCCTTTGAAGTTGATAATGTTACTGAAGATTTTGTTGTTTGAAAATCCTAAGGATACAAAAAAAACATTTAAAATGGAGTTTAGTTCTTTTCCATTAAAACAAAAGGGTTACGTAAAGCGACGCAGCGGAGAATGCTTTGCTCCGCCCCCTTGGAGACAAGCAAGAAATTAACCCTGCTGCAACTATCTTTATCAATGAGGCAAAGTGCTTGAGAAGAAGAGATAGTTGCAAGCACTTCTGTCTTTAACGTACAAAAAGTACAACCAAGTCTGGGCATAAGAAATTGGAATCAATAAACAAAATTTAATTGATATGGGTGGTTATTTAAAGCACTCAAAGGGAAATTTACTGTTATTTGAATTTGGAATAATCTGAGATGTCGAAAATGCAGTTTAATTTGGCAAGTTATTTAAGGAATTAAAATGTCATCTAAGGTAAAGAAAAACATAAACAATATACACTAATGTCTGGAATCAAATGGAAATGTTTGATTTCTGTTTTAAGGAATTATGAATATTAATTGTAAAGGTTCTCCAGGGCTCAAAATGAAATAGAATTATAATTAATGGGAATTGGCAATCAGATCTGGCTGATGCAAGCGCTAATAAAGGAATTCTGGGGATAAACAAATAGTGAAATAAACAGCTAATTTCCAAGAAGCCTCGAATTTTCCAGTGAAAGTCAGGAAAGTGTAGATAAGACTAGCAATTGATAGTTTTCTCTTGGAGATATGAGTTTTTAAAGAGAGCTACATTTAAAAGTCTGGCCATAACCTGAGACATCAGGACCCTGCAGGGGAGATAAGCAAAGATCTCAGACAGACACCCTTTTCCTCACCGCCGATATTTGATCTTTTGATAAAATCGCCTGCGAGTTCAGAATATGTGGCATGACAGTGGAATACCAGTGTAAGTGTGCAGATGTGATTTGTTATTTGGAAAGCAACAGAAGCATTTGTGGCATTTTCAACTTCAAAGGAGAGCAACCCTAAGGATACCAAAAGGATTTTAAAAAATAGATTAAAATGGAGTGGGGTTTTTTTTCTGCTCAGAGAAGAAAAAGGTTTTGTAAAGTGACGCAGCTGAGACGATTTTGCTCCGCCCCTTGAAAAAAAAACCTGCGCTGCAGCTGCTGTTTTTCCATTTAACCCACCACACAATTTTGCATTGCTGAGAGTAAAATTTATACATATTGGACATTGTTAAATTTTAAATTTCTAAATTGACAGATAGAATTGGACAAATTAACCCATTGGGCTCAGGGGCAGAGCCACAATGGATTCTTTGTGGGTTTTTTTTTTAAGCAGGTGACGGCAGGCCATGTGAGAATTGATGCCACAGCAAGAGATCCAGCAGCTTTGAGAATTTAAGACCTTAATTGCAGACATGAAATATCACAGCATCTTTATCAATGAGACAATTTTCAGCATCTGCAGTATTTTGCTTTTATTTTAGTGGACAATTTAATCTACCAGGTGTGTCAGATTTTGACAGCAAAGGCCCTCCAGGGACCTTTTGTGTCAAAATAATTGGGGGGTGTACAAGGGAAGGAGCCAACAATCAAACCAGCATTCAAAATTTATTAAACGGACAACAAGCTCCAATTACCACGATTACCCCCACATTTTAATTACTAACGAGTAAGGTTACGACCCAACAGCCACAAGTGACTGGTCTCCCTTGCTCGGTCTTGACTACAGGACCAGAAAATGGACTTGCGATAATAAAAACTAATAAAATTGTATATGATAATATAAAGCTCGAGTTGGTACCGGTAATATTGAATATCTCAGATATCCAGCTACCTGGCTGGTGCCTGAGAAGACCCGAGAGTTGTACAAGGTATTACTGTAACAATTGCTGAGACAGGAATTTGGTAATGAGGGAATAATGGTAGTATTGATAGGCATTTGGATTATTATTAGATGGGTTAATAACTGGGCAAGGATTGTGGGGAACGAAACCCGAGCACAACGGGACCATATAGATAATTTCGAAAGAGTAGAGATGATAAGAAAATAAATTAACTCCTGGATTCCCCAAGACATGTTCGGTCCCCACAGGTAGACATGTATCCCTCATCGGGGGATACTCACAACATGGACAAGTACTAACACCTGGTGACCACCAGGGCAGTGTGTTTAAATTACAGATATAACCACTAGTGGCGAATGGGAAAGAACCGGACTGCAGTGGCTGTGGGGCCTGATGCTAATATCCGGAGAGGAAGAACAAAGACCCGGTAATGGATGCACAATGGATTAATGAAAAGAATATTAATATGGACTATATGAACTACGGGGCATTGCACAACATGTTGGATGGGAAGTGTGTACGGTGTTCCACAGATGACCGTGCTAACTGCGTGACCAGACAGAAAGGGGAAGGGGTAACTGAGAGCTGTGTCTTTGGAATTGTTTGTGCCCCTCCCATTGGGCAACAGATGATAAGGAAAGTTGAAAGGAACATGGATGTGTGTGGGTACATCGAGCCCAGGGGAAGCGTTGTATGATAATGTTAAACATGAGATTGTGCCTGTCCTGGTCAATATCTCAGGGATGCAAATGCCGGGATATTGTACGGAACAGGCAAGAAATATGTATAGTGTATTAAGTAAGATTGTAATGCAGCAGGCTGCCGATGCCATGGGTGCCACTAGATTTAGAAGCCAGGATCAGCTTTATAGAACAAAGTAGAAAATATAGGGGTGATAAGGGGAAAAGATTACATAAAATACAATGATATTTTACCCTATGTTATGGAAATTGGAAAAGAGGTAATTGGAACAACATTGTCCATTGTCTGAGTGTAGTCTGGAAAACCAGGTGATCATATGTCCTCATCCTAAATATAAAATGGCAGAATCAAAATGTGGATTTAATGCCACTGTAAATTGCACCATGGAGACTAGGAAAGCATTGTCAGGGTTAACCCATGTGGCCTATATGGGAAAGGGGAGATATTGCTAAACCACCACAGCGAAGGAGTACCAGTATGGACATAAACGGACTTGTCCGGTGAGCAACAGTACATTTTGGTTCAACCCACAAATACCAACCCGAGTAGGGAAGATGGAGTTGGTACAGATACATAAGCAAAAGACAGAAACGATAACTGACAGAAAGTATTAAGGAGGATTTGACAAATTACCTCCAAGAATATGAATATACTATTCAGCCATTGCCCACATGCTTAGGTAAAGAGAGACAGCAGCGAGAAGTCATTGCTGTAGTGTACTACAGTTTGGAACAACAGTCGAAGATGCTACAAGATGAGATTGACAAGATAAATGATTCTACCTGGCAGGAGGACTTATGGAACTGGGGGTCAGACGTGCAGATACACCCCTGGTTTAGAATTATCTCCCATGTCCTGATAGTGGTTTTGGGTATCATGGTGTTAGATGTGACATACTTAATTTGGCAACTTAAGAAATTAATTAGGCGATGTAAGAGGATGTATGAACACAGGTTGGACAGCTACCCGGAAAAGCAATTAGTGTTCGAACTTGCTCTGTCAAAGGAGGGACAATTAGTTATGCCATAATTGTATAACCTTTTCATATATACTTAAAATGAATTAATGAATGATCAATGTACTCTAAGATGTTTGTACAATCGAAATTGTAATTGTATAAGTGTACCACCTTTTATATTGTAAACGAGTAACTGAAGCCCTTGCAAAACTTATGCCTTTACAGAGTTCCCGCAGGCCCCTCTTGTGGCACAAGCAGGCAACGTATTGAGTGCGACTCCTCCGGGTGTTGAAGGCTGTTTCTAGACAAATAGAGACCATTAAAGGCACCTAGGTAGGATCAAGGGAAGGATTCTTAAAAGGTTTTGAAGAGTCAAGAGGGGACTGTGGGAACGGAATTTTAGAATTTTAAGAACAGAATTTTATGGGGACATTTAAGATGAAATTAATCAATCATGTATTGCTAGCTTGGCCTTGCAGCTGGTACAGCGCAATGGCAGAAAGAGACATTATGTTTCAGCGACATTTTAAGCCCCCTACCTCTCCCCTCCGCATACGATGATGTTTTGTTATCATGGTATGATAAAAGGAGGGATGTGGGAGCAGTTTTGCTGAGCTTTTGCTTCTATAACTGTTATTTAAGTAGATTAAATATAATCCTAGTCAATATGTGTGTATATATATACTCTCATATATAAGTTGAAAGTATAGCTACATATTGGTACAAAATGGAGTATTTACCCGAGGCATTGTGGGACAAGTTACTTAGTTTGCAGTTTTGAGCATGGTACAGCATAGCACAGACTCCGAGCAGGGCCCCTCTTATCAGTGTAACTGCAGACTGCACGAAGCAATCAGGAATGCAGGCTTGATAAAGGTAGAAGGATTCATTGTGAAGACTCGAGGATAGTTGATAAGGAGGTCTGGGAAACATCACAAGATGATCAGGGGGCTTGCACGAGCTGATCACGTAGCCACATGATGCCTAATGAGTAATCTAATTGGTAATATGTGTAATGTATGTAATCAATAACCGTTATGATTGGATTATGTCCAGCCAGGATGGGCTGAGTAACTGTATATCCGTTGTGGATTTTCCTTTGTTCGGTGGAGTAGCACTGGACCGCCTTTAGGGAAGGTGTGCACCCCATGATATCATGCAATAAAGTGTTTATTCTCAAAGTCTGAGTCTGGAGAATTTGTTCAACAATTTGGCATAATCTGGATTTCTCCAACAGTTTATGTAGATTAAAAACACCAGCGGCAACAGTACTGATGCCTGGGCACTCTTAATTATTACATCCCCGCAGCTGATCTTCTCTTTTCTAACACATACCTGCTGCTTCCTCCCTTTCAGCCAATTCTTTATGCACTTTCAAATTTTACCTCGGATATTCATGGCTCTAAGTCGCTTCAGAAATCTTTCACGTGGACTTTCTGGAAATCTAGATACACTACATTATAGGCTTCCCAATGTCCACTTGGGATGTCACTTCCCAAAATAACAAGGGGGTTGGACAGGTAGGATCTCCATCTTCTGAAACCATGTTGATTGTTTTTTTTTATTTGTTCATGGGATGTGGGCGTTGCTGGAAAGGCCAGCATTTGTTGCCCATCCCTAATTGCTCGAGGAGATTGTTGCGAGCCACCTTCTTGAAGCACTACAGTCCATCTGGTGTGGGTACTCCCAAGTGTTGTTAGGAAGGGAGTTCCAGGGTTTTGATCCAGCAACAGTGAACGAATGGCGATATAGTTCTAAGTCAGGATGGTGTGTGGCTTGGAAGGGAACTTGCAGGTCGTGGTATTCCCATACATCTGCTGCCTTTGTCCTTCTAGCTCGTGGAGGTCCCAGATTTGGAAGGTGCTGTTGAAGAAGCCTTGGTGGGTTTAGTGCTGCAGTGCATTTTGTATATGGTGCACACTGCTATCACTGTGCGTCGGTGATGGAGGGAGTGAATGTTTAAGGTGGTGGATGGGGTGCCGATCAAGTGGACTGCTTTGTCATGGATGGTGTTCAGCTTCTTGAGTGTTGTTGGAGCTGCACTCATCCAAGCATGTGGACAGCATTCCATCACACTCCTCACTTGGGCCTTGTAGATGGTGGACAGGCTTTGGAGAGTCAGGTGAGTTACTTGCTGCAAAGTTCCTCAGTCACCAGCCTGCTCATGTAGCCACAGTATTTATATGGCTGGTCCATTTCAGTTTCTGGTCAAGATGTTGGGATTCAGTGATGGTAATGCCATTGAATGTCATGGGGCGTTGGTTAGATTCTCGCTGGTCGGAGATGGTCTATGCCTGGCACTTGTGTGGCGCCAATGTTACCGCCACTTATCAGCCCAAGCCTGAATGTTGTCCAGATCTTCCTGCATATAGACACGGACTGCTTCGGTATCTGAGGAGTTGCGAATGGTAATGAACATTGTGTAATCATCAGCGAACATCCCTGCTTCTGACCTTATGATGGAGGAAGAGTCATTGATGAAGCAGCTGAAGATGGTTGGGTCTAGGACATCATGCTGAGGAACTCCTGCAGTAATGTTCTGGGACTGAGATGATTGACCTCCAACAACCACAACCATCTTCCTTTGTGCTGAACAGTGGAGAGTTTTCCCCAATTGACAAATTTTTTTTTAGGGCTCCTTAATGCCACACTCAGTCAAATGTTGCCTTTATGTCAAGCGCAGTCACTCTCACATCACCTCTCGAGTTCAGCTCTCTTTATTTGGTTATTTTATATAAAGAATCCTCAAAACAGCTAAGGATCTAGTTGCCTGGGTATCCTTTGCAAACAGAGACCAAACTTGCCTGTTCTAATCCATTTGGACTTCGCCTGTATTTATTGACTCCCACAGTATAATGACCATAATTTTTAGCAGCCTCAGATATACACTGTCCCTGGAGATTTATTGATTTAGAGCTCATCGCGCATACCTGCACACACATTTCAACAGAGTCACTGTTTCGTGATCAGAAATAGGAACCCTAACCAATTTTTGCTTCTCCCAGTCTGGGAATATGGAGGCCAATTTCAGTGCCCCCACTGCCAGCATTTTAGCAGAGATCAACTAATGCTGCACAGATCAGAAATCAAACCTTCTTTGTCTATATGTGTCAGCATTCACACCAGATCTTTAGTTCTTACATTTAGTCAATAGGACAAACCTCATTTAAAATGCATAAGGAGAACATTTCAAACTCACTCTCAGATCCTGACTCCTCTTCATCTTCATCGTCGTCATTACTTTCCTCCTCACTTTCTTCTTCTTTAGCAATCTTCTGCCTTGCACTTTTGAATACAGATTGAAGAACGATGGAGTCTTCATAAATCTGTAAGACAATGTTTAAACAGAAGGAGTAATATTTCTTTACATATCAAACCAAAAAAAACTATTTCCATCTGTGCCCTTCCGCATTTCAGTCGGTCAGTATTTGGTCACAATTCATTTCTTTTAAAAAAGTTTCAAAACTAACAGATACTAATTAAAAGATGTGCATTAGATCTTGTACGACATTACATGATGATATATAAATATAACAATTATAAGCCTCAGACTAACAGGTAACTGTAAGGTGAATATGCAATTATATAGTAGTGCAGAGCTACTCGACCCAAATCTGACGGGACCCGACGACATGTGTCAGGTTCGGGTCAGGTTACTCTTCCGGGTCTGGCATTTGGGCTTGGGTCGGACACAGTGGCAGTGCTGCCTTTTGGTCAGGGAGGGAAAGGGAAGTAAGGGTAAGAGTAAGTGTCATTAATTTCCGGTAAGTCGAGTTGAGTCGGGCGCAGGAAAAAACCAAAAGACTCAGGCCCAGGTCAGGTTTAAATTGTATACTCGAGCAGACCTTTACAATATTAGGTCAGAGGGACCACAGAGACCAAGTCTGAATCTTACACTTTTCCGACCTCTTGGATTTAAAAATCCCCTCTGATAAAAAAAAAAATCAATCTATAAGGCTTTGGGCAACATAAATCTGTTGTAATACCACTGGAGACAAAAAAATTGATTTTTAATAGTACAGAGCTGAGAACTGGGATGTAACTTAGAAGTATATTGAACCTATAATTTTTCTACCTTTGTCAAAGTAGAAATGTCCAACACATTTATTTCCATAGTTTAATATAAACTCAAACTGTGATTTGAAAATGTTTTCTCACTTGTTGGCTGTAAATCAGAAATGTTGAATATTTTAAAGTAGAATGCTATATAATCAAATAGCAGACACCAGTCAATCTCTAAACAGAGTAACTAGATTGTATTATACAGCTTGAGAACTAGGAACCTGACCAAACAGACTTACAGAATCTGTCTCTAAGAAAGAACAAACTTACAAACTTATAATGTCTTTCATTACCTCAGAACATTCCAAAGCACTTAGTAGCCAAAGTAATTATGAAGTGTTGCCATAGTTAGAATGTAGGATATACACCAGCCAATTTACACAAGGCAAGATCCCAAAAAAGAGTAATTAAATAAATGACCCAGATCATCTGCTTATGGGTTGGTTGGGGAATAAATGTTGACAAGGACATTGGGGAACTCCCTTGCTCTTCCAGCAGTACCGTGGGATCTTTTACATCCACATTGGTTTGGGGGGGGGGGGGGGGAAGGGAGGATAGATGGCCTTGTTTAATTTCTGAATTAAGACCGCACCTCCAACAGCGCAACGCTCCCTCAGTATTGCACTGAAGTGCCAGCCTGATGATTATGGCCTGGAATTTCTCATATGGGCGTAACTGGGAAAATGTGTCAGGAACGTGCTGGACACAGCACCTTAGTTTTTCCAAGGTGTAGTTACACCCAAGTTTCCACTCAAACTAATTTATACAAGTTCAAATATAAAATCACCTATGAATTCGTGCAATCAAGCAGCATTATCAATTAATAATTGGAACAAGGTCAATGAGGTCTTAAGAATATTCACCTAAACTAAGTTAAACTGAAAATTTGTTTATACAATTGCTGCATCTGAAGAACCAGGGCAATCAGTGGTTTCAGTTAACAGCTGGTCACAGATCTTATGTACCAAGGGCAGTTAAAGTGATCTGCCTAAGGGCAGATCCTCTGCTCATTTCTCCGCACTTCATGATCTTGAGCTTTTCTCTTCAGTTGCTCTTAGAAGCCTCCCATTTTCAATTTTAAGTTGTCTAACATCATCATTCTCTTTCTCCCTCTTGGCCTACATCCCTCTAATCTTCCTTCAATCATTTCCTCACAGGTTCTCATGCATTATGATATGGCCAATCCAACCTTGTTGCCTTTTCTTGATGATCATAACAATCTATCCTCCTCCACCATCCTGAGAACTTCTTCATTGCTCGTGTTCTCTCCAAGTAACCCGCTCCATCCTTCTCCAGCACCACATTTCACAATTTTCTAGTGTTTGGATGTTTGCTTTGCTCAAGGTCCACGTTTCAGCCCCGTACAATAAGATACTCCAAATGAGTCTTGATAATTCTTTTCTTAAGATCTCTGATCATTGCTATACTGAGCAATTCTTTATGTTTGAAGAATGCAATCTTTGCCATTGCTATTCTAGCTCTGATTTCTTTATGGCAGTAGCCATCTACCAAGGACAGATCAACTGATTAAATTACTTTAAATTCAATTTAAATGACTACAAATTCAAAGTAATTGTCGCATCAGAATGAGAAACAGAACTGATTGAGGCTTCAATTGATTGCTGGTCACTGTAGCTGCAGGTCATTAACAATGGATTAAAGTAACCACAGGTGCCCAAAATTCTGGGTGCAATGTGTTGATGACTATCCCTAAATGGGCGCAATCAGTGGAAACTTGCCATGCTCATCTGAGGATGTAGTCAGATTTATGGGCATGGATTACATTCGGCAAATTGACTTTTGAACCACATAAAAGATCACGGAAACTTGAGCATAAGTGTATTAATATAAATGAGTTAGTAAAGTGTAGTCTCTTTACTTTTGTATGAGAAGTACATTAAGGTTCTGTAATCAAGTAAAATCAGCTTTATTGATCACTTACTACTGTTGACTTGTTCCCTTCAGCAAATCTAATTCGTAGTTTATAGCTTGAGTCACAATGTCTAATAGTGTTAATCCCTTTGCTATTTTAAATAATTGTGAACATGAGACTGTATCAATTCAGTAGGCAAATTACAATAACAAAGATTTCTTTTGTGATGAAATATAGGTATAATAGACTTAATTAGGCAGAATTTAGATATAGTTAATATATTATACCATTTAGAATTAAAGATTGAATAAATGGTCAGTTTTCAAGACTCACTGAAATTCCCCTTTAAGAAGGTAGAGTTAAAAATTTCAAGATTTTCCAAGGTCGATGTTACAATCCAATGTGACCCAGAAACACCTTTTAAGTTGGAAAATCCATTTCAGTGTCTCTGTTGTTAGGGAATTGGAGGATAAACATACATTGAAACATCCTGTGTGACATCAGTAAGAGGTAGCTATAAACTTAATTAGTTGATGGTGTTGGTAAAAGGTAGACAGATTGACTCAAAATGAGGTTCAAGGTCCCATAAAAACACAATTATAGATAATAAAATAATAAAATGGAATAGTACTTACAGGAACAGATGCCAAGTAAACCGAATTATAAACATTTTGACCAGATAAATGCTCACAACTTCAAGTGCAGCTAAATTCCAGCAAAAACATTATGTGGGAATGGTAGCTAATGTTATTACCATATATGGATCTTAAATGCAGGAAAAACACTCAGAAAGGTAACAGCTACATACTAAAAGGAGTATATACATGAGGGTTTTTTGAAGTAAAAAAAAGTATAGAATTCCTCATCAATGCTTCTCAACCTATGGCTTACTCAGGGAATTTAAGGTAAAAGTTAACTTTACATTTTGATGGATATTCTAAGATATTTTGTTGTAACAATACCAAGGTTGAACTTTTGGATTCTGTTTTAGAAATAAGATTGTGTTAAATCTCTTAGTAATATTTGATATTGTGATATACTTATCCACTTATGGTGTATTGCATGTTGAATTCTTTAATAAATATATAAAAATTAATAAATCGTCTCATGTAGCATTCTGTATACAACTACAAGAACTCCCTCTCTGTGTCTCTTTAAGTGGAGAGATACGTATTGAAGACAGTTTCCCAGACCCTTATTTCTGGGATATTTGTGACTTAGCCATAAATATTTTTAAAATATGCTATCCGAAAGATGGTAATATTCTCTGTTAGTTTTCTTTCTTTGAGGGAAGACTAGGTAAGTTCTTTGGACCCAAGTAAGTGTCTATAAGAATATGTCTGATTTGAACTTAATTAAAGGAGATTCATAGGGATGTACACTTGATTTGGTTTAGTCCCTATAAGGGGTTAAAGTCATAAATCACTTCACTTTGATTCTTGGACAACACAATCTGATATTGTATGTACTTTGGGTGGGGGTGGGGGGGGTGTGGTTGGTGTTTGCTTACAGGAGCGATCCTTGGTATTAAGCACAAGAGAAACATTGATAAAAATAAAATATTTTATGGTAACGGTAAACATACAAATTAAATGGGAGTTGCAACACTTTGCATTACATTCTGAAGTATTAAAAAGACACTGGCAATTATTCATATCATTAATCTCAAATACTTGAATCTGGAAAAATACATTTCTACAGGCTTCACTTAGAATTATTGACCATTAAGTCATATGGGGAAAAATATAAACATTATTTGCTGCACTGTTGTGACTCTTATCAATTTACAACAGGTTTTAAATACACTTTTATGTCTCCATCAACCAGTGCATTCCCTGCCGGGAGCGCAAATTACAGAATCACCACCATATTTACACCTTTACAGTAATATTTACTGGCACAAAAGGTTCAATAAACTCTAATATTAACCCAGTGAAACACTGACCTGTGATCCTTCCAGGTTGAATGTCTGAGCATTATGACATAACAACATTACATCCTTCTCTAGATCTCCCAGGCTCCGATACTTATGGTTTCGAATGCGGTCCTAGATAAATTTAATAGAATTGATATATTGTTAGAATAATAGAATGGTTACATAGAAACAAAGAAAATAGGAGCAGGAGTAGGCCATTCGAGCCTGCTCCACCATTCATTATGATCTTGGCTGATCATCCAACTCAGTAACCTGTTCCTACTTTCTCCCCATATCCTTTGATCCCTTTCGCCCCAAGAGCTATATCCTTCTTGAAAACATACAATGTTTTGGGCTCAACTGCTTTCTGTGGTTGCGAATTCCACAGGCTCACCACACTCTGGGTGAAGAAATTTCTCCTCATCTCAGTCCTGAAAGGTTTACCCCGTATCCTTAGACTATGACCCCTGGTTCTGGACTCCCCCACCATCGGAACATCCTTCCAGCATCTACCTATCAAGTCCTGTTAGAATTTTAGAGTTATAGAGTTTTATAGCACAGAAACAGGCCCTTCGGCCCAATGCGCCTGCGTCAACCATCAAGCACCCGTCCTAACTAATCCCATTTCCCCGCACTTGGCCCGTAGCCTTGTATGTTATGGTGTTTCAAGTACTCATCTAAATATTTCTTGAATGTCGTGAGTGTTCCTGCCTCTACCACCCCTTCAGGCAGTGTGTTCCAGATTCCAACCACTCGCTGGGTGAAAAAATTCCTCCTCAACTCCCCTCTAAATCTCCTGCCCCTTACCTTAAACATTATAGGTTTAAAATTTATAGGTTTCTATGAGATCCCCCTCATTCTTCTGAACTCCAGCAAATATAATCCTAACCGACTCAATCTCTCCTCATACATCAGTCCTGCCATCCCAGGAATCAGTCTTGTAAACCTTCACTGCACTCCCTCTACAGCAAGAGCATCCTTCCTCAGGTAAGGAGACCAAAACTGCACACAATATTCCAAGTGTGGCCTCACCAAGGCCCTGTATAATTGCAGCAAGACATCTCTGCTCCTGTACTCAAATCCTCTCACTATGAAGGCCAACATACCATTTGCCTTTTTTACCACCTGTTGGACTTGTATGCTTAGCTTCAGCGACTGGTATACGAGAACACCCAGGTCTCGTTGCATATTCCCCTCTCTCAATTTATAGCCGTTCAGATAATAATCTGCCTCCCTGTTTTTGCTACCAAAGTGGATAACCTCACATTTATCCACATTATACTGCATCTGCCATGCATTTGCCCACTCACTTAATTTGTCCAAATCACCCTGAAGCCTCTCTGCATCCACCTCACAACTCACCCTCCCACCCAGTTTTGTGTCATCTGCAAATTTGGAGATATTACATTTAGTTCCCTCATCTAAATCATTAATATATATTGTGAATAGCAGGGGTCCTAGCACCAATCCCTGCGGTACCCCACTAGTCACTGCCTGCCATTCGGAAAAAGACCCGTTTGTTCCTACTCTTTGCTTCCTGTCTGCCGACCAATTTTCTATCCATCGCAATACACTACCCCCAATCCCATGCGCTTTAATTTTACACGTTAATCTCTTATGTGGGACTTTGTCGAAAGCCTTCTGTAAGTCCAAATAAACCACATCCACTGGCTCCCCCTCATCAGCTCTACTAATTACATCTTCGAAGAAATCTAGAAGATTTGTCAAGCATGATTTCCCTTTCGTAAATCCATGCTGACTCTGTCGGATTCTACCACTGTTCTCCAAGTGTTCTGCTATAAAATCTTTGATAATGGACTCCAGAATTTTCCCCATTACCGATGTCAGGCTGATTGCTCTATAATTTCCTATTTTCTCTCTACCTCCCTTTTTAAATAGTGGGGTTACATTAGCTACCCTCCAATCTGTCGGAACTGTTCCAGAGTCTATAGAATCTTGGAAGATGTCCACCAATGCATCCACTATTTCTAGGACCACTTCCTTAAGTACTCTGGGATGTAGATTATCAGGCCCTGGGGATTTATCGGTCTTCAATCCCATCAATTTCCCCAACACCATTTCTCTACTAATACTGATTTTCTTCAGCTCCTCCTTCTCACCAAACCCTGTGTTCCCTTATTTTACTGCATAGTAGGCCGCCATTTGGCCCATCGGATCCATGCTGGCTCTCTGTAAGGGCAATCCAGCTAGTCCCACTCCCCCACCCTTTCCTTTTAGCCATGCAAATTTGTCTCCTTCAAAGTACTTATCTAACTTCCTTTTAAAAACCATGATTGAATCGGCTTCCAACATCCTTTCAGGCAGAGCATTGCAGATCATAAGCATTTAGAACCATAGAACAATTATGGCACAGAAGGAGGCCATTGAGCCCATTGTGTCTGCGCCAGCCAAAAAAACTAGCCGCCCAATCTAATCCCACCCTCCAGCGCCTGGCAGGTTACAACACTTCAGGTACATGTCCAGGTCCTTTTTTAAAGAATTGAGGGTTTCTGCTTCCACCACCATTCCTGGCAGTGGATTCCAGACTCCCACCACCCTCTGGGTGAAAAAGTTTTTCATATCCCCTCTAATCCTTCTACCAATCACCTTAAATCTGTATCCCCTGGTAACTGACCTCCTCTCCACTCTATCTTGGCCCCTCATAATTTTGTACACCTCAATTAAGTCACCCCTCAGCCTCGTCAGTTCCAGGCAAATCAACCCTAGCCTATCCAAACTTTCCTCATAGCTGAAACTTTCAAGCCCTGGCAACATTCTTGTAAATCTCCTCTGTACTCTCTCCAGAGCAATTATGTCCTTTCTGTAATGTGAGGACCAGAACAGCACGCAATACTCCAGCTGTGGCTTAACCAGCGTTTTATACCGTTCCAACATTACATCCCTGCTTTTGAATTCCATACCTCGGCCAAAAAAAGGAAAGCAATCCATATGCCTTCTTCACCACTCTATCTTCCTGTCCTGCCACCTTCAGGGACCTATGGATATGCACTCCAAGGTCTCTCACTTCTTCTACCCCTCTCAATATCCTCCCATTTATTGTGTATTCCCTCACTTTATTTGCCCTCCCCAAATACATTACCTCACATATCTCCGGATTGAATTCCATTTGCCTCTTTCCTGCCTCTGAACCAAACCATTGATATCATTCTGGAGTCTACGGCTATCCTCTTCACAATTAACTACACGGCCAATTTTTGTGTCATCAGCAAATTTCCCAATCATGCCTCCCACAGTTAAGTACAAATCATTAATATATACCACGAGCAGTAAGGGACCCAACACTGAGCCCTGTGGAATGTCACTGAAAACAGCTTTCCATTCGTAAGAACAACTGTTGACTACTACCCTTTGTTTCCTGTCCCTGAGCCAATTCTGGATCCACATCCACTGCACTACCCTCATCAATCCTCCCTGTCACTTCCTCAAAAAACTTGATTGAGTTAGTGAGACATGACGTTACCCTAACAAATCCATGCTGACTATCCCTGATTAATCCGTGCCTTTATAAGTGGCTGTTTATCCTGTCCCTCAGAATAGATTCTAACAATTTACCCACCACCAAGGTCAAACTGACTGGCCTATAATTATTTGGCTTATCCCTCGCACCCTTTTGAAATAATGGTACAATGTTTGCAGATCTCCAATCATCTGGTACCGCGCCTGTATCTAGAGAGGATTTGAAGATGATCCTCAGTGCATCTGCTATTTCCTCCCTGGCTTCCTTTAACAATCTGGGATGCAAAACATCCGGTCCTGGCGATTTATCCACTTTCAAGGATGTCAGATCCTCTAGTACTTCCTCTCTCATTATGCTCATCATATCTAATATTTTGCACTCCCCCTCTTTAATTACAATGTCTGCATCAACCGTCTCCTTTGTGAAGACAGAGACAAAAAACTCAATAAGAACCCTGCCTATATCTTCTGCATCCATGCATAAGTTCCCTTGTACATCTCTGATAGGCCCTACCCTTTACTTAGTTATCCTCTTGCTCTTAATGTACTGATGGATTTTCCTTGATTTTACTTGCCAATAATTTTTCATGTCCTCTCTTTGCTTTTCCAATTTCCTTTTTTATGTCACCCCTGCACTTTCTATGCTCCTCCAGGCTTTCTGAAGTATTAAGACATTTGTGATGGTCATAAGCTTTCTTTTTCTGCTTTAACTTACCCTGTAAGCTTCTAGATAACCAGGGAGCTCTAGATTTGGCACTACCACCCTTAATCTTTGTGGGGACATGCCTACACTGTGCCTGTAGTATCTCACTTTTGAATGCCTCCCACTGATTTTCCTTCAAGTAGCTGTATCCAGTCCACTTTCCCCAGGTCGCCTCTCAGTTTCGTAAAATTTGCCTTCCCCCAATTTAGAACCTTTGATCCTATTTTATCGTTGTCCTTTCCCATGATTATGCTTAAATTAATTATATTATGGTTACTATCTCCAAAAATGGTCACCCACTTGCCCAGCCTCATTACCAAAGACTAAATCTAGAATTGTGTCCCCTCTCGTTGGGCTTGTTATGTGCTGGCTAAAGAGGTTCTCTTGAAAGCAGTTCAAGAATTTCCTCCCCTCTGTTCCCTTCACACTGTTTGTATCCCAGTTGATATTGGGGTAGTTTTAGGGTAGAAATCCCCAACAATTATTGCCCTATAGTTTTTGCACTCAGAAATTTGCCTACATATTTGCTCTTCTATCTCCCTCCTACCATAAGGGGGTCTATAGGTTTTTTTTATTCATTCATGGGATTTGGGCGCTGCTGGCCAGGCCAGCATTTATTGCCCATCTCTAATTGCCCTTGAGAAGGTGGTGATGAGCTGCCTTCTTGAACCGCTGCAGTCCATTTGGGGTAGGTACACCCACAGTGCTGTTAGGAAGGGAGTTCCAGGATTTTGACCCAGTGACAGTGAAGGAACGGTGATATAGTTCCAAGTCAGGATGGTGTGTGACTTGGAGGGGAACTTGCAGGTGGCGGTGTTCCCATGCATTTGCTGCCCTTGTCCTTCTAGTTGGTAGAGGTCGCAGGTTTGGAAGGTGCTGTTTAAGGAGCCTTGGTGCATTGCTAGAGTGCATCTTGTAGATGGTACACACTGCTGCTACTGTGCGTTGGTGGTGCAGGGAGTGAATGTTTGTAGATGAGGTACCAATCAAGCGGACTGCTTTGTCCTGGATGGTGTCGAGCTTCGAGTGTTGTTGGAGCTGCACCCATCCAGGCAAGTGGAGAGTATTCCATAACACTCCTGACTTGTGCCTTGTAGATGGTGGACAGGCTTTGGACTACACTCCTAGTGAAGTGGCTGCCCCTTTTTTATTTCTGAGCTCCACCCATGTGGCCTTGTTTGATGATTCATTTAGCATATCATCCCTCCTCAAAGCTGTTATTGATTCCTTAACTAATAATGCTACATTCACTCCTTTTTTAAATTTCCCTCTCTATCCCGCCTGAAAACTCTATATCCAGGGATGTTGAGTTGCCATTCTTGCCCTTCTTTAAGCCAAGTTTCCGTTATTGCAACGATATTGTGTTGCCATGTGTCAAATCTGTACCCTCAACTCATCGGCTTTATTTACTATACTCATTGCATTTAAATTAATACCTTTTACATACTGCCAAATTCCTGTGCTGCATACTTTTTAAACCTTTGCTTCTTCTGTCTTTCAGTCACTTGCTAATTTTCTGCCTCCTGTTCCCTGTCCTAAAACTGTCCTATCTAAGACTGTGCTCAGGTTCCCATCCCCCTGCTAAACTAGTTTAAACCATCCCCAACAGCACAAGCAAACGTTCCTGCAAGGATATGTGTCCCAGTCCTGTTCAGGTGCAGACCATCCAGCTTGTACAGGTCCCACCTTTCCCAGAACCGGTCCCAATGCCCCAGAAATCTGAAGCCCTCCCTCCTGCACCATCTCTCCAGCCATGAAGTATTTTCCTATTTCTATACTCACCAGCACGTGGCCTTGGGAGTAATCCAGAGATTACTACCTTTGAGGTCCTACTTGCTAATCTCATTCCTTATTCCCTAAACTCAGCCTGCAGGACCTCTTCCCTCTTTCTTCCTACATCGTTGGTACCAATGTGGACCACGACCTCCAACTGTTCACCCTCGCCCTCTAGAATGCTCTGTATCCACTCAGTGTTATCCATGATCCTTGCACCAGGGAGGCAACATACCATCCCTGAACCACGTCTGCAACCACAGAAACACCTATCTGTTCCCCTAACTATAGAATCCCCTACCACTATTGCTCTCTTGTCCTTTCTCCTCCCTCTCTGCACAGCTGAGCCACCCATGGTGCTTTGGTTATGACTCTCACTGCATTCTCCAGAGGAACCCTCTTTCCCATCAGTACTCAGAACTGAATACCAGTTAGAAAGTGAGATACCCTCCGGGGTCTCCTGCACTACCTGCCTTGACCTTTTTGTCTGTCTGGCAGCCACCCAGTCCCTCTCTGCCTATGCTCTCTTAGGCTCCAGGGTGACTACCTCCTGAAACGTGCTATCCACATAGTTCTCTGCCTCACGGATGCACAACAGTGACTCCAGCCGCTGCTCGAGTTCCGAAACCTGGAGCTCAAGCTTCTGCAGCCGGTGACATGTCCTGCAGATGTGTTTGTCAAGGACACATGGTGCGTCCATGACTTCCCACATACCACAGGAGGCACATTCCACTTGGCCGAGCTGCCCTGCCATTACTTAGCTTTACAATCTAATTATTGCTAGTGTAATAAGTGGAATAACTTACCAGTTATTTGCCAATCAGCCTTTTCCCCTGTACCGTGGAGGCTGAAAAGGCAGAAAAGAAAGAGACCAAAGAGCACCTCTCTCCCCAGCCAGCGAGTAAAAAAAGTTTTTCCTCATGTCTCCTTGGGTTCTTTTGCCATTCATCTTAAATCTGTACCCTCTGGTTCTAGGCCCTTCTGCAAAATCTAAATAGAGAGGGTTTCTCTCTATCTGCTAGACAACTCAAGATTTTGAACATCCCTATCAAATCTCTCTCAACCTTCCTTGTTCTAAGGATACCAACATCAACGGTACAGTGGCGCAGTGGTTAGCACCGCAGCCTCACAGCTCCAGTGACCCGGGTTCGATTCTGGGTACTGCCTGTGCCAAGTTTGCAAGTTCTCCCTGTGACCGCGTGGGTTTTCTCCGGGTGCTCCGGTTTCCTCCCACAACCAAAGACTTGCAGGTTGACAGGTAAATTGCCCATTATAAATTGCCCCTAGTATAGGTAGGTGGTAGGGGAATTGAGGGAAGGTGGGGACGTGAGAGGGTAATGGGATTAATGTAGGATTAGTATAAATGGGTGGTTGATGGTCGGCACAGACTTGGTGGACTGAAGGGCCTGTTTCAGTGCTGTACCTCTAACTAAAAATAATCCATGTAGCTGAAGTCCCTCATTCCTGCAAACTATTCTTGTAAATCTTTTCTATCCCCTCTCTCAGGCCTTCATATCCTTCCTAAAGTGTGGTACCCAGCATTGTTAAAAGCCTTGTGTATTACTTTCTGTTTGTACTTGCTCTTGGGATATTGGAAAATACTGCGAAGGCAGAATTTATTGTCCATTCCAAGTTGACCTGACGACAATAAGTGAAAATCATATGGTATATACAGGAGTCACATGTAGGCTAAATCAAGTGGGTGCAAGTTCCTTGAAGGACACTAATGAATAAGTTTGTTCTTAAAAAAGTAGTAATCCGGTGGTTTCTTAGTCATGTTTCTGGTGCTAGGTACAAATTATCAGATTTATTCAATTTTGTAGCTTGTCACAATAGAATTTGAACTCTCAGCTTTTGGGTTGGTTCAATGCCATAACCATGACAATACCATATCCTTTAATTCTTTAATCAACGCTTACATCAGAATCTGCCTCTGGAACCATACATACCTCAAAGAATACAAAGGAATAAAAGTTACGTTAGTTATATAAAGCTCAATAAGAACCCATCTAGAGACCTATATTCAATTCTGGACACAGCACCTCAGGAAGAATATACTGGCCTTGGAAGGGGCGCAGTGCACACTCACACCAAGGCTAAATGTATTAAATTGTGTGGTCTGGTTGCATACAGTAGGCTTGTATTCCTTGGAATATGGAAGATTAAGGAGTGACCTAATTGAGGTGATTAAAAAGATATTGGGTAGATAGAGAGAAACTATTTCCTTTGGTGGGAGAGTTCAGAACAAGGGGGCAAAAACTTCAAATTAAAGCTAGGCTGTCAGGAATGATGTTAGGAAGCATTTCTTACACAAAGTATAAAGGAATTCTCGAACTCTCTCCCCAAACATTCTGAAGCAGTTAGGCCAATTGAAATTTCCAAAATTGAGATTGATCGTTTTTTGTTATGCAAGGGTATTAGCAGTTACGGAACGAAGACGGGTAGATGGGAATGAAGATATAAATCAGATATGATCTAACTGAATGGAGGAACCAGCTCAAGGGGCTGAATGGGCTGCTCCTACAACTCTTTTTGGCAACTTTGGTTCATACAATGCTTAGTCACAGTGTAAATGCAGTCTGAATTTGTACCAGCTTACACTGGAACCAGCATGGAGGAGGTAGAGCTAATCATATTAGCTTCAGAGTCAATTCAGGTCTTGGCATCTGATCTACATCTGAAGTTTAATAATGGTTTAATGTAATTTCAGCTTTGGAATATTGATAAACTTCTGGAATGTTAATGCATCTTAAAGGAAATGAACATTTTAGAAAGTGTAACACTGAATTTTATAATTAGTCTAATTTACACTTTCTATCTCCTGCATTGGTTCTGTTACAAATACAAAGCAAACTGACAACACATTTTAGTTTTCTCTAAATACATCAGTTGAATACTGTCAACAACTTAATTGAGCCAGCAATCAAAGCCAGGATTCTCAACAGCAAACTACCTTACAAGTGAACCAACCATTCATTTCAAGAATGCAGAATGATTACACCTTCTAGTCCTAATTATTTATTTTACATGGTATAATGTCCTGTCCTTACAGAACAGTGCATCCTCCAACTTAAATGATCAATCCCATTAGATTCACTGGTTTTTAAAAATGAAGCAAAACTCTGCATTTAATTGCACAATATAGAATGTGTTATAAACAATTCTAAAAGATCGCAACAATATCATACAAATGTGTTTATTTCATAGCAAAGTGATGGAAGGTGATGTTGACAGTGCTATCAAGCAACACTTACTCATGAATAACCTGCTCAGTGATGCTTAGTTTCAGTTCTGCCAGGGCCACTCGGCTGCAGACCTCTTTACAGCCTAAGTTTAAACATGGACCAAAGAGCTGAATTCCAGAGGTGAGGTGAGGGTGACTGCCCTTGACATAAAGGCACCATTTGACCAAGTGTAGCACCAAGGAGCTCTAGCAAAATTGAAGTCAATGGGAATTGGGAGAAAATCCACTGGTTGGAGTCATACCTAGCACAAAGATGGTGATATTTGCTGGAGGTGAATCATCTCAGCCCCAGGATATCGCTGCAGGAGTTCCTCAGGGTAGTATCCTAGGCCCAATCATCTTCAGCTGCTTCATCAATTATCTTCCCTCCAACACAAGGTCAGAACTGGAGATGTTCAATGATGATTGCAGTGTTTAGTACCATTCGCAACTTCTCAGATACTGAAGCAGTCCATGCCCACAGGCAACAACATCTGGACAACATTCAGGCTTGGGCCGATAAGTGGCAAGTAATAATCAAGCCACACTAGTACCAGGCAATGACCACCTCCAACAAGAGAGAATCTATTCCTTTTCCTCAACATTCAACGACACTACCATTGCTAAATTTCCCCCACCATCAATATCCTGGGGGTTACCATGACCAGAAACTTAACTAGACTATTGTTATGATCACCTGGTTCATGGTTTGTATTAATTTTCTAGAGGTAACCTTTAATTTGGGAATTGAATTTTTTTAATGTAAGACAAACAATATCACCTGGTTTGAGAAGCTAGCAAACAAGCCTAGGGTGTTTACAAATCAAAGGGTGGCCCATGTTTATTTAGTAAAATCATTTGGGAAGCATAAAGACCCTACACAATGGGACCCCCCCTCAACTTTTTGATGGAGACGGTATGTCTGCAACTACCTCAGTCAGGCGTTTAAATTATTCATATGATTTCCCAGAACAAAGAAGATTTAACGTTCAAAAATCTCTCCATGAGTTCTTTCAGAGTCAGAGTCAGAGGGGTGAAAACCATAAAACCACAGGTGGTCTCATTTAGTTGGGTAGCTGGAACCAGAAAGTCTAGGAGAGTTTGTTCTGTCATTGTTAGCAATATCAATGATTCATGTCGGTATCAAAAATCAAAAAAAAAGATTTGGAGTTGGAATTAATTAAATTGTTATCTGGGACATCAAACGTGTACCACTTGCTATGGAGATAGAAGCTGCAGGGGGCGCCAGTTAGGTTTTTGAACTGTGTGCTTGCCGACAGTCAGTCAGTTGGCTTTTGGAAATCTGTTGGCTTCAGACAAGCAGTTGGCTTTTGGAAGCCTGCTGGACTCAGGAGCAAAGAGGCCATCGAGAACCAGGGGGGTTTCTATTTTGAGTAAGGCCTGTGCTCAAGCTGGGAAGTCCAGATTCAGGAGATCTGATAGCTCAGAAGATAGCTAAGGAATTAAGGAAATCGAAGTGAATTCATAAGAGCTGTGATACATTTTGGGTGGGTCCCAGGAGAAGTGAACAAACGCTAAGATCCTGTAAAGTATAGGGAAATTCTTGGGGTGGAACAAACAGTCAAATAGAAATGTTCTGTTGAGATTTAGAGTTTGAAGTACAGATCTTCATGTTCTGTTAACATTTTGAGTTTAAAATAAGTGTTTCCAAATTGTAGTGTTAAGTTCGTAGTGTTTTGCTTTAATTTACTCTTGTACAGTAAAGTTTTTTGTTTACAATGCAAGATCTTGTGGTGTAATTCTTTTAGTAATAACTGGGAATTCGACTTTTTCTTTTTTTAAAGGTTAACGGGACCTGACGGGATCATAACAATATAAATAATGAGGCTACAAGAACAGGTCAGAGGCTGGGAATTCTGCAGCGAATAACTCACCTCCTGACTCCCCAAAGCCCTTCCACCATCTACAAGGTACAAGTGAGGAGTGTGATGTAATACACTCCACTTGCTTGGATGCGTGCAACTCTAGCAAAACTCAAGAAGCTCGACACTATCTGGGGCAAAGCAGCATGCTTGGTTGGCACCCCATCCACCACCTTAAATATTCACTCCCTCCGCCACTGGCACACAGTGGCTGCAGTGCATACCATTTACAAGATGCACTGCAGCAACTCCACAGGCTTACCTCAACAGCACCTTCCAAACCTGCGACCTCTACCACAATGAACAAGGGCAGTAGATGCATGGGAACACCACCAGCTGCAAGTTCCCCTCCAAGGTCACACACTATCCTGATTTGGAAACTATAACCGCCATTTCTTCACCGTTGCCGAGTCAAAATCCTGGAACTCTTTCCCTAATTGGGCGGCGCAGTGGTTAGCACCGCGGCATCACAGCTCCAGGGACCCGAGTTCAGTTCTGGGTACTGCCTGTGCGGAGTTTGCAAGTTCTCCCTGTGACCGTGTGGGTTTTTGCCGGGTGCTCCGGTTTCCTCCCACAGCCAAAGACTATCAGGTGATAGGTAAATTGGCCATTGTAAATTGCCCCTAGTGTAGGTAGGGAGGGAATATGGGATTACTGTGGGGTTAATATAAATGGGTGGTTGTTGGTCGGCACAGACTCGGTGGGCCGAAGGGCCTGTTTCAGTGCTGTATCAATAAATTGTGAAATTGTAATAGCACAGTGGGTGCACCTACACTACATGGACTGCTGTGGTTCAAGAGGCGGCTCAACACCACCTTAAGGGCAATTAGGGATGGGCAAAAAGGCCGCCCTTGCCAGCGACACTCAGATCCCATGAACGAATAAAAAAAAGCCAAAAATCTAAGGCAGCTCAGTTATTACTAATCTATCCAATTGTTAAGGTTTATGTGAGGAATGAATGGTATCTCTGAGACTTGTGTAAGCAAAAGGTTAATTATACTGTCCTAAAGTCTACTAATGTTATACTAATGTTTCTCTTTATACTGTAGTAATATTAACCTTTAAACTTTGCTTGTTAAGCAGGGAAGCACAAATAAAATTT
This sequence comes from Heterodontus francisci, assembly GCF_036365525.1. NCBI lineage: Eukaryota > Metazoa > Chordata > Chondrichthyes > Heterodontiformes > Heterodontidae > Heterodontus > Heterodontus francisci. Next base: position 136,659,785 of record NC_090374.1, on the reverse strand, counting down.
AAAAGTGTAACCACTGAACTGTTGAAGCAAGGCATAACAATGGTTAGTTTCAGGATGAAGTAATGAGGGACTTAAAGATGTGCCATTCTACACCGGTTCCCAAGTTTCAAGAATCTATAATTAGTGCTGGTAAATTTCAGAGAAAATAGTTAGTCCTACAAAAGGAAAACATCTGGGTATAGATTATCCATTTTAATTGTGGTGTCTAGGGCAACAGATGCTGGCCTTGGCAACGATGCCCGCATCCCATGAAATAAATAATAAAAAAAAACAAGAGATCGAGTCTGTATCACTCAGTCCCAGTCAAAGACAGACTTATAATTAAAGATTTCACTTGCTAGAACAGAAATTACATGCAAGAGGGAAACTATTGATAACACAAAAATTAAGCAAGTTATATTGATCTCAATAGCCCAACGGAAAAAGATTAAGTAAGGAAATCTGCTTACTGACTGAAACAACTGATTAGGGACAAACTGAAGTAAATTTTCCTTATATGGAGTTGCATTTTAATTTTTGTATAATCATATCGTGCAGAAATGGATGGATTGTCACGTAGTCAGGGCAAAATAATATTTTGAAAAAGTGAGTTTGCAACAAGTATTTGCAATTATAAAGGCCTAAGAGAGTTCAGATTTGACATGTTTAGATCCTCAACCAAACCATCTTTAGTAAGTACTCTGTTAAGCATATGTAAAGTGCTATTTCATGTACTGTATACTTAATAAATCGATGATGGATGACTTCAATGATCGAGAAAAGTATTGGTTTGGAGTGGATAGAACATCTAATCATAAATAAAACATCCTCAAACACTTGAGTCTGAATCTAGTGCAAGAGAAACTGAAAATAAAGACTGGTAGCTATCAGCAGCATTACATCAATATAATTTCAAAGTGATTCCTGACAACGCAGTTGACCACTGATGTCACCAGGCTGCGCCAAGGTGTGTACTTGCGCAGACGGGCTCCTGCTCTCTGCGTGTGCGCTGCATTCCGACTTGCCAGGACTGGTTAGCACATGTGCCGATGACGTCATCGTGTGACGCATGCATCTTTGGGCAACGCGCCTGGTCAGCCTCTGCACATGCGCTTTACACGTACAGCAATGCAACGCTAACGTATTCACCCATGTGTCAAGCATGGCTCCCCCCCTCGCTGCTCTCTCTGGCCGCTCTGCACCCCCCCCTCGCTGCTCTCTCCAGCCCCTCCGCTCCCCCCCATCCCCACCGGTACCGGCTCGGTCCACTGCCCTCCCACCACCCCCCCCCCCCCCCCCGCCCCCCATACCCGGCCCATTCCGCTCCCCTTCCCCCCATCCCGCTCACTCACTTTCTCCCTCCCTCTATTGTGTGCTGCCATGTGTTTCGGTCAGGTTGCCTTCCTGTGATTATTTGAGCAGCACCATCTTTAGTCCTGGCAGCGATGTGATTATGCAATCTCACTTGAGGAGAAAGTTGCTAGAATTGGAAAGATCATGCTAAAGTTTGGAGGAGGAGGACAGGGAAAGGAAGAAACAGACAAAATGTAGGGTTCTGAATACAGAGTAAGAAGGTTCATGTGATATCTCTTCACTGCTGACTGGGGGCCCCTAAAACTAAGAAATTCCTCATTCAGAACAGTACTGCATCTGAAAAAAAGCATGTTTCATTCTTGTTTCTACATTTATAGTGTGTAAACTTCTTTTCAACAAGGTCATTTACATAACCATTAGCACTTTTTAAAATACATCTTGAAATATTTAATTTTGAATGCAATGTCCTGCTCTACTTAACATTTCCCATGTTAACCTGGAAGATGAAAATTTGCTGCGGTTTCTCTTTTCAATTCAGCAGAACACAAGTGATTCAAGTCAGTTTAAAAATAAAATCTGATTATTTGCCCAGTAGTTTAAAAAAAAATCACTGACGCTAGAGAAGAAAAACAAAATTTTATATTATTGCTCTATTATACGATTAAATAACCTTGTTTATTATCTATCTCACCTTAATTTTTTTGAAATCCACAGGTTTTCGGATTAGCTCATAGTATTCAGGTAGCTCCTTCCGTGAAGGCAATTGGATAAAAACTTCACTCAGCTGTCGGCTCAAGCTATTTTGAAGACAAAAGTCAATAAAATAGATCAGTTCTACAAACACACATCACCAACACAGTACAACAATTTACATGAATTCAGTTCAAATTTCATCTGTACCCATTTGACATTCATAGAGTCATTACAGAAAAAAAGGACGCATTCAGGCCATTGAATCCATGCCTTTCATTTCAACTATAAAGTAATTACAGTATTTAGTGTCATAATAAAAGTAGCCCCACATTCCATTTACGATTGACAGGAAAATCCGCTCCCTCACCCAACCAACAGCTAGTAGTTGCAGGAAATGCTGGGCGGCACAGTGATTAGCACCGCAGCCTCACAGCTCCAGTGACCCGGGTTCAGTTCTGGGTACTGCCTGTGCGGAGTTTTCAAGTTCTCCCTGTGACCGTGTGGGTTTCTGCAGGGTGCTCCGGTTTCCTCCCACAGCCAAAGACTTGCAGGTTGATAGGTAAATTGGCCATGGTAAATTGCCCCTAGTGTAGATAGGTGGTAGGAGAATTGTGGGAAGGTGGGGATATGGTAGGGAATATGGGATTAATGTAGGATTAGCATAAATGGGTGGTTGTTGGTCAGCACAGACTCGGTGGGCCGAAGGGCCCGTTTCAGTGCTGTATCTCTAAATAAATAAAAATAAATAAATACTCAGCAGGTCAGGTAACATCGTAGAGAAATAGAGTTAACGTTTCCAGGTCAATGATCTTTACTCATAACACAGATCCTGCCTGACCTGCTAAGTATTTCCAGTATTTTCTGTTTTAATTTCAGATTTCCAGCATCCAAAGTATTTTGCTTCTGTACTGCTATTAGTCTATTGTAGGTGTTGCACTATTTCTTAAATGTCACAACGGTGCACCATACCTATTTTCTACAAATTTATTGTTTATTTAATCAGATTGAGGAAATATCTTATGAGCCTCCTTCAGTAATAAGTAATTATGTAGCTAGAGTCAAACACTCTTGGATTATCACTAACAAAGGAAGATCTATTCTACTGAGCTGCAGTCTGATGCACACACAGTGCATTATATATTAGTAAATCACTAATGTAGTAAATACCCAGAAAAAAATAAACACGATAGCCAAGTCACTTTATATGCCAGTCATATGATGGCTTCCACTGCTATGTTCAGACTGGCCAAGAGAGTGTGGGAAAATGGCGCACTGACACGGAACACAAAAGTCCGAGTGTATCAGGCCTGTGTCCTCAGTACCTTGCTCTACGGCAGCGAGGCCTGGACAACGTATGCCAGCCAAGAGCGACGTCTCAATTCATTCCATCTTCGCTGCCTTCGGAGAATACTTGGCATCAGGTGGCAGGACTATATCTCCAACACAGAAGTCCTTGAAGCGGCCAACATCCCCAGCTTATACACACTACTGAGTCAGCGGCGCTTGAGATGGCTTGGCCATGTGAGCCGCATGGAAGATGGCAGGATCCCCAAAGACACATTGTACAGCGAGCTCGCCACTGGTATCAGACCCACCGGCCGTCCATGTCTCCGTTATAAAGACGTCTGCAAACGCGACATGAAATCGTGTGACATTGATCACAAGTCGTGGGAGTCAGTTGCCAGCATTCGCCAGAGCTGGCGGGCAGCCATAAAGACAGGGCTAAATTGTGGCGAGTCGAAGAGACTTAGTAGTTGGCAGGAAAAAAGACAGAGGCGCAAGGGGAGAGCCAACTGTGCAACAGCCCCAACAAACAAATTTCTCTGCAGCACCTGTGGAAGAGCCTGTCACTCCAGAATTGGCCTTTATAGCCACTCCAGGCGCTGCTTCACAAACCACTGACCACCTCCAGGCGCGTATCCATTGTCTCTCGAGATAAGGAGGCCCAAAAGAAAGATGATGAGACACACAGGCTGAAACTGTACATACATCAATGCTATCCCAAGTCTGTAGAAACGGCTCGAAAGAATAGTATATATATTTGTTTTCAGATGCCTATGCGTTGCGCCAATTCTAGTATAAATTGCTGACATCCCAATATTGACTAACATCACAGGAAATGAAGTGTCCTTGTCAGATGTTTTATTTGACTCATGAAATAAAATGAGTGTAAAATAAACAACTGTATATAAAGTAAACTATAGTGCAGACAACTGATGAAGTGCATACTGGTAAAGACAGTATGTGGCACAATCAGTAAAGTAAAGTAACTGTGTATTGTCTTTAGAACATGACAATTTATACAGTTTTGACTTACATTTTGATTTTCCAAACCAGAATGCATCAAAATCTACTCAGTTTTAACTGAATCAAACTGCATTCATCATTTAGGGAACGGGTATTAAAATCGGACGTTTAGGAGCTTTGCAAGAGCTGTGCACAATTACATTTAAGAATTGCACTGGTGCTTAGTTTGAAGTAGAGTTTAGTTTCTGTACTGCTTGCTATTTTGCACACCTCTCATTTGTTTCCTTTCAAGGGTATGTAAATTCACTTATCCAGAATTCATGAAAGAAGCTAAGACTTGCAAGGACACTACAGGTATAACAGAGGTACTTTTTTTTGCTGCAGAGGGTAGATCTGCAGTGGAAGTGTGGTTTTAGCATTTGCATAGTGGACAATTGGTTGTAACCAATGGTTAAGTAAGATCAGAAACCTGTTGACTGACCATTGTTCATTATGGACCAGCATCTTGTATGTCCCAAAATTTCAACAAACTTGTGCATCCAATTACCAATGCAGTGCATTCTGTGAAAGTTTTCATTTTCACTACAGAAATCACATAACAATAGTGGTCGACTGAGTATAAATTCTACTAGTGCGTGACCTAGAAAGTAATTCACTGAAGTGCAATGCTGAAAACGGTAGAGCCCCAATTAATAAGTGGCCTGTTGCATGTGAACATTTACAATTCTACCATCCTTAGCAGGATTCTCTTAAAAATCTGTTATGTAATTCCCAGGACATCAATTCCTTCCAAAATTCAATTGCTTAATCTACAAAAAACTTCTTTCCACTCATGAAGCATGAGTACAACAGTTACCAATTCTACTCAGAATAAAATGTTTTATTGCAAAGAGAAGAGCTGAGACTAGTCCCTATTGCAGAGGACTGAGTTATGAAGAAAGATAGGAGAAACTTGGTTGTGTCCTTGAGAGGTGATGACAAGAGTAAGGATATAAAAAGATATAGGCAAATGGGATTAAATAGCACTACTTTATCAGCACCAACAAAGACACAATAAATGGTCTCCTACTCAGTTGTAAATTGTACAACTTTATAGAGACAGAATAGATGGCAAAAAAAAGAAACGGCAGTTTTAGAGACAGTGGGCTGCCTTTTGAAAGCCCGCTGCCAAAATAGGCGGCAGGCGAAAAACATGAAGGCCTGCGTGGCGTGGAGCTGCCGCAATTCCAAACACAGTGGCTCATTAGTGTGGCCAATGCGCCTGCCCTCCTGATGACGTGGAGGGGGCGGGCGAGTCATCCCCGATGTCCTGCGCCAATGCGCAACCGCCATTTGTAACGGGCTTACAGCGCTAAATGACCATTTAAATTTTTAAAAAGACAGTGAATGTAAACGTAATAAAAATGGAAGAAAAAATCTTTCAATGCCCTCTCCCACTGCACCCCCCCCTCCATGGCATTACACATCATTCCTGCCCTTCCCCCCCCACCCCTCCAGAATACCTACCGTAAATATATGACCTCACCCCCAACCCCTTCCCATCTCCTCCACAACCAATCCGAAGAGTCTGACCCTACTGTCCCCCTCTCGCACTGAGAAAAGTTCTTCCTCCCCTCCCTACAGGAGTCGCGCCTCATTTCCCCGAATGGGGATTCGAAGGCTCTGCAATGCTGGCCGCCAAAATGAAGATCGGTGCAGCAAATAAGGAGACGACGGGACCTTCATTAATTAATTCAGGTAGGTTACTTTATTTAAATATGAAAATCGTGGTCCTGTTGCCGAGTGGTATGGGAGCCGCCACGAGGCCTCTCCGCCTCTATTCAGATCGGGCCGGGCCCTGCCGGGGTCAGTGGCGGGCCTCATCCATGGCGATCTTCATGCCCCACCCCTGCCACTGTTCCCGGGGTCCCTTTAAAATCCAGCCCAATACTTCAAACGAGAATGACAAGGGCTCCAAATTCAAAATAGCAAAAGGTTCATTTAGAATTGATGTCCAGCATTGTTTTTCATAGAAGGAACTGAACAAAAATCCTAAAATCATTTAAGGAATAGTTGGATGCTGAGATGGAGCAGGAGGACTTAAAAGTCTTTTTGGGCAGTTGAGCTGTGTCAAAGTCTGTATAATAACGCTCCTGTGAAGCGCCTTATGCCATTTTACTATGTTACAGGTGCTATGCAAATGCAAGTTGCGGCTGTTGATGATGGAACATGATCCTTTCCCCCATTAATCTATCTTGGGATAGAATGAATACAGCACATTGCTACTTGTTAATTTGATTTAATTAATAATATTCCAGCCTCAGAGTGAGAAGATTGTGGGCTCAACTCCCACTGGTGACTTGGGTACATAGTCTAGGTTGGCATTTTAGTGCATTATCACGATGCTGTACTTCAGATATCAAAATTGATACCTCCTCTGCCTGCTCAGGTAGACATAAACGATCCTATGACAGTATTCCAAGAGCATGAGGTTTTCCTGGTGCCCTTGCTAATATTTTCTCTCCCATCGAGCAGCACCAAAAGCATATTAACTGATCACTTATTTGTTATTTGAGAGTTCTTAGCACTGCATTTGCCTACACGACAGCGAATGCACTTGAAAAGTAATTTATTGGTTGTAAATGTATTGAGTGTTACGACCAGGTTAGAAAGGTGTCTCGGGGTCTTTTATTGTCTTCACCTGGTCTTATTGTAACAGGGTTTAATTTTAAACACACTGTTTTGAGCTCCCCCTTGGTGAACCCTTGTTCACCACTTTCCAATTATAAGGCAAAGAAATGAATACAAGCAGGTTTTCTCAGGTTTAAAGAAGAAAAGTGAAATTTATTAAACCTTAAACTTAAACTCTAATTCGGTTAACATCTACGGATACACACCGCACCCCACCGCTAGCATGCATACGCGATACACACATGCAAATAGGGGCAGAAAAGAGAAGAAAAATAAAGTGGAGAGGTTTGAGAGAATATCAGAAGAGTTTCTTGTTACTGTGTTTCGAGCTCACTGTAGTCCTTTTGCTTTTCGTTGGGGCCCAGTATTCTTCTTAAACCTTGTTCACTGTAGGAGACTTTTCTCTCTTGGGGTTCATGTGTCTTCAATGGGTCTACAGTTCCGTGAGAAAGAGATGGGAGCAGACAGGAAAGGTGTCTTTTCCAGTCCAGGAGCAAACAGCTTTCTGAGTTTTAAAACTCTGTGGCAAGTTCAAATTCAAAAAACTCCAACCGCCAGTTAGTCATGTGAGAACTGATGAAGGGTCACTGACCTAAAACCTTAACTCTGCTTCTTTCTCCACAGATGCTGCCAGACTTGCTGAGTATTTCCAGCATTTCTAGTTATTATTTTAGATTTCCAGCATCTGCAGTATTTTGCTTTTAGTCAATCAATTCCTCTAGTTCTGTAATAAAATTGAAACTTTCCTACTTCCCATGAGACTAGATTTCAATCACAGTTGAAACAGCTGACTTCAAGTTTTAAGCATGAATTTTAAACACAGTGAGAGTTCTTGTCCCGTCAGTAATCAGGATCAGTAACACACCGAAAGTCACTTTCCCACAGCTAAACATACCAGGTCCTGGTCTGTGGACTGATTCAGTTTTGAAGGCCAATATGCAAGGCCGCATACGTTTTAAACAGTCTTAAAAAAATAACAAAGTAACAAAAAGCAGCGTCCATACTAAATTGCTCTGTCCACCAATGGACTATGCTCTTTTCAAAGTTTTCACCCCGTACCGATAATGCGAAAACTAATGGATGGGCCAAAGACATTTGGTTAGCATTAATAAACAATAGAGGTACTATTACACTACTGAGTGTATTCTATAGGACTCTAACTAGTGGGAAAGATAATTGGAGAAGGGACAATTTCAGTGGGGTGAGAATGGATCTGTCCCAGGTAAATTGGAATCAAAGATTGGCAGGCTGCAATGGAACAATGGGCTGTCTTTAAAGGGGAGATGATTCGGATACAGTCAAGGTACATTCCCACGAGGGAAAAAGGTAGGGCAACCAAAGCCAGAGTTCCCTGGATGATCAAAGAGATAGAAAGTAAGATGAAACAGAAAAAGGGGGTGTATGACAGATGTCAGGTTGATAAAACAGATGAGAACCAGGCTGAACATAAAAAGTTCAGTGAAATGAAAATGGAAATAAGAGAGCCAAACAGAAAGCATGAGAAGAGACTGGCAGTTAACATTAAAAGGAATCCAAAAGTTTTCCAGAGGCATATAAATAGTAAAAGGGTAGTAAGAGGAAGGTTGGGGCCAACTAGGGACCAAAAATGGAGATCTACGCATGGAAGCGGAGGGCATAGCTGAAATACTAAATAAGTACTTTGCATCTATCTTTAGCAAGGAAGATGATGATGCTGCCAAAGTCATAGTGAAAGAGGAGGTAGTTGAGATACTGGTTAGGCTAAAAATTGATAAAGATGAGTTATTAGAAAGACTGGCTGGATGTAAAGTTGTAAAGTCACCACGACCCGATGGATGCATCAGAAGATGCTGAGGGAAGTAAGGGTGGAAAATACGTAGGAACTGGTCGTAATCTTCCAATCCTCCTTAGATACGGGGGTGGTGCAAGAGGACTGGAGAATTGCAAATGTGTAAGGATAAACGCAGTAACTACAAACTAGTCAGTTTAACCTCGGTGTGTGAAAGCTTTTAGAACTGATAATCCTGGAGAAAATTAAACAGTCACTTGACAAGTGTGGATTGATTAAGGATAGCCAGCACTGATTCACTAAAAGCAAATCATGTTTAACTAGCTTGATTGAGAACTTTGATGAGGTAACAGAGATGGTTAATGAAGGTAATGCAGTTGATTTTTTTTATTCATTCATGGGATGTGGGCATCGCTGGCTAGGCCAGCATTTATTGCCCATCCCTAACTGCCCTTGAGAAGGTGGTGGTGAGCTGCCTTCTTGAACCGCTGCAGTCCTTGGGGTGTAGGCACACCAACAGTGCTGTTAAGAAGGGAATTCCAGGATTTTGACCCAGTAACAGTGAAGGAACGGCAATATAGTTCCAAGTGACTTGGAGAGGAACTTGCAGGTGGTGGTGTTCGCATGCATCCGCTGCCCTTGTCCTTGCAGGTGGTAGAGATTGTGGGTTTGGAAGGTGCTGTTTAAGAAGACTTGGTGAGTTACTGCAGTGCCTCTTACAGATGGTACACACTGCTGCCACTGTGCATCAGTGGTAAAGGGAGTGAATGTTGAAGGAAGTGGATGGGGTGCCAATCAAGTGGGCTGCTTTGTCCTGGATGGTGTCGAGCTTCTTGAGTGTTGTTGGAGCTGCACCCATCCAGGCAAGTGAAGAGGATTGCATCACATTCCTGACTTGGTTCAACAGTAGCCCCTAGGATGTTGATAGTGGGGGATTCAGCGATGGTAATGCCATTGAATGTCAAGGGAAGAATGGTTAGATTCTCTCTTGTTGGAGATGGTCATTTCCTGGCACTTGTGTGGTACGAATGTTACTTGCCATTTATCAGCCCAAGCCTGGATATTGTCCAGGTCTTGCTGCATTTCTACACGGACTGCTTCAGTATCTGAGGAGTCACGAATGGTGCTGAACATTGTGCAATCATCAGCGAACATCCCCACTTCTGACCTTATGATTGAAGGAAAGTCATTGATGAAGCAGCTGAAGATGGTTGGGCCTAGGAAACTACCTTGAGGAACTCCTGCAGTGTTGTCCCAGGACTGAGATGTTTGACCTCTTACAACTACAACCATCTTCCTTTGTGCTAGGTATGACTCCAACCGGCAGCGAGTTTTCCACCGATTCCCATTGACTCCAGTATTGCTCGGGCTCCTTGATGCCATACTCAGTAAAATGCTGCCTTGATGTCAAGCGCAGTCACTCTCACCTCACCTCTGGAGTTGAGCTCTTTTGTCCATGTTTGGACCAAGGCTGTGACGAGGTCAGGAGCTGAGTGGCCTTGCTGGAACCCAAATTTAGCGCCAGTGAGCAGGTTATTGCTCAGCAAGTGCCACTTGATAGCACTGTCAATGACCCCTTCCACCATTTTGCCGATGATCAAAAGTAGACTGATCGGGCGGTAATTGGCCGGGTTGGATTTGTCCTGCTTTTTATGGTTCACAAGGACTTCCAAAAGGCATTTGGTAAACTGCCACATAACAGGCTTGTCAACAAAGCTGAAGCCTATGGAATAAAAGGGACTGGGGCAGCACGGATACAAATTTGGCTGGAAACAGAGAGTAGTGGTAAACGGTTATTTTTCGGACTGGATGGTTACAATGGCATTCCCAGGGGTTGGTACTCGGACCACTGCTTTTCATCATATATATTAATGACCTAGACTTGGGTGTACAGGGCACAATTTGAAAATTTGCAGTTGACACAAAATCTGGAAGTACTGTAAACTGTGATGAGGCTATTGACAGAGTTCATAGGCTGGTGGAATAGGTGGAAACAAGACAGATGAAATCTAATGCAGAGAAGTGTGAAGTGACACATTTTGGGAGAAAGAACAAGGAGAGGCAATTAAAAATGAAGACTACAATTCTAAAGGTGGGGGGGGGGGGAATGGGTGGAAGGAATAGGGAGACCTGGGGGTACATGTGCACAAATTGGAGAAGGTGGCAAAGCAGGCACAGAAAGTGGTTAAAAAGGCATAACGGATCCTGGACTTTGTAAATCAAGATATAAAGTACAAAATCAAGGAAGTTAAGATAAACCTTTACAAAACACTCATTTGGCGTCAACTGTTCAATTTTGTGCACTGTACTTTAGGAAGGATATGAAGGTTTTAGAGACGGTGCAGCAAATATTTACAACAATGGCTCCAAGAATGAGGGACTTCCAGTTATGTGGATAGATTAAAGAAGCTGGGATTGTTTTCCTTCGAGAAGAGAGCTTGAGAGGAGGTTTGATGGAACTGCTCAAAATCATGTTCCCATTGGCAGAAGGATCGAAAACCTGAGCACATCAATTTCAGGGGATTGGCAAACGAACCAACAGCGACAAAGATCTTTTTTTTTTTACACACAGTGAGTGGTTAGGATCTGGAATGCACTGCATGAGTGTGTGGTGGAGGCAGATTCAACTGTGGTTTTCAAAAGGGAATTGGATAAGCACCAGAATAGAAAAAATTTGTAGGGCTACAGGGAATGGGGATTAACTGAGTTGCTCTTGCAGAGAGCTGGTACAGACTTTTTTTATTCATTCATGGGATGTGGGCGTCGCTGGCCAGGCCAGTATTTATTGCCCATCCCTAATTGCCCATGAGAAGGTGGTAGTGAGTTGCCTTCTTGAACCGCTGCAGTCCATGTGGGGTAGGTACACCCACAGTGCTGTTAGAAAGGGAGTTCCAGGATTTTGACCCAGCGACAGTGAAGGAACGGCAATATAGTTCCAAGTCAGGATGGTATGACTTGGAGGGGAACTTGCAGGTGGTGGTGTTCCCATGCATTTGCTGCCCTTGTCCTTCTGGTTGATAGTGGTTGCAGGTTTGGAAGGTGCTGTCTAAGGAGCCTTGGTGCATTGCTGCAGTGCATCTTGTAGATGGTACACACTGCTGCCACTGTGCGTCGGTGGTGGAGGGAGTGAATGTTTGTAGCTGGGGCGCCAATCAAGCGGGCTGCTTTGTTTTGGATACTGTCGAGCTTCTTGAGTGTTGTTGGAGCTGCACCCATCCAGGCAAGTGAAGAGTATTCCATCACACTCCTGACTTGGTCAACGGAGCCCCTAGGATGTTGATAGTGGGGGATTCAGCGATGGTAATGCCATTGAATGTCAAGGGGAGATGGTTAGATTCTCGCTTGTTGGAGATGGTCATTGCCTGGCACTTGTGTAGTGCGAATGTTACTTGCCACTCATCAGCCCAAGCCTGGATATTGTCCAAGTCTTGCTGCATTTCTACACGGACTGCTTCAGTATCTGAGGAGTCACGAATGGTGCTGAACATTGTACAATCATCAGCGAACATCCCCACTTCTGACCTTATGATTGAAGGAAGGTCACTGATGAAGCAGCTGAAGATGGTTGGGCCTAAGACACTACCCTGAGGAACTCCTGCAGTGACGTCCTGGAGCTCAGATGATTGACCTCCAACAACCACAACCATCTTCCTTTGCGCTAGGTATGACTCCAGCCAGCAGAGGGTTTTCCCCGATTCCCATTGACCTCAGTTTTGCTAGGGCTCCTTGATGCCATACTCGGTCAAATGACGTGACAGGATGAATAGCCTCATTCTGTGCTGTAACCATTCTATGACCTATTGGGCTGGATTTTAAGAAACCCTCGACGTCATGATCCGTGGCGGGTGGGGGACTGAAGATGGTCCCGGATGAGGCCTGCCATGTCCCGGCCCGATACCCCCAGTGGTGGCGAGGCTCCGTGGCGGCAGACCACAATTTGAATATTTAAATCAATAAAATTAATTAAAAATACTCACCCACGATCTTGAGGGCCCACTGCGATCTTTGGAGTGGCGGCTGGCACTCCCGCACCTTCAGATCCCTGTCCGGGGAAACAAGGCGCGACACTGGTGGGGAATGGGGGGTGGGGAGGAAAAATGGGGTCATATAAACATCATGGGTGTAGGGGATGGTAGCAAAGGTACTACTTTAGAGAGCGGAGGGGTCAGATGTTAAAGGCAAGTGTTTTGTGGGGGGTGGGGGGAAGAGGTCAAATAGTTAATGTCATTGTTATGGGGCGCAGTGGGAAAGGGGCATTGGAAATTCATTTATGTAATTTTGGGGGGATACCTCTTTAAAAATTTAAATATCCCGACAGCTCTCATTAAAAACAGGGAAGTCTTGTTACAACTGTACAGGAAGTTGGTAAGGCCGCACCTGGAGTGCTGTGTACCATTTTGGTCCCTGTATTTAAGAAAGGATATACTGCATTGGAGGCAGTTCAAAAGAAATTCACTAGGCTGATTCCTGGGCTGAAGGGGTTGACTTATCAAGAACGGCTAAACAGGTTAGGCCTTTATTCATTGGAGTTTAGAAGAATGAGGGGTGATCTTATTGAAACGTACAAGATTCTGAGGGGGCTTGACAGGGTAGATGTTGAGAAGATGTTTCCACTAGGGGGGGAATCTCGAACTAGTGGACTTAATTGCAGAATAAGGGGACAATCATTTAAAACTGAGATGCGAAGGAATTTCTTCTCTCAGAGGGTAGTGAATGTCTAGCCAGAGAGGCTAGATCACTGAAAGTATTTAAAGAGGGAGATAGATTTTTGAAATAAATATCGGGGAGTTGAGGGCTATGAGGAGCTGGCACAAAAGAGGAGCTGAGGTCTGGGGCAGATCAGCCATGATCGTGTTGAATGGTGGGGCAGGCTTGAGGGGCCGAATGGCCTACTCCTGCTCCTATTTCTTATGAAAGGGCTGACTGCCCTTTAAAATGGTGTCAGCGCCTGTGTACAGGCAGCTGACGCCATTGCCAGTGACGGACAGCCCGCACCCTCCACATGATTTGGGGAGTGGGGGGGCGCAGGCCACTTGTGCTATTTAAATTAGCCACTGTGCTTAGGATTGGCAGCGAGCTCATAGAATCCAGCCCACTATATTTGAAGACTGCTGCCCCAAGAACTGGCCTCTGAGGAGAGCTGCAAGATCACTTTAGAAGAAACTACCGTGCATTTTTCATTTATTTCTCATACGATGGTAAAGGCAATTGTTCTTTATATTTCGTTCAACATTGGAAACTTACGCCAGAGAGCTTAAGTACCAATTTATATGTTGCTGGGAAGTCAGATTTTTGGAGCAATTGAAATGCAAATGAGATATTTGGTTTCAAAAGGCAAGAATGTAAACATGGTATAATTTTACCTGTCTCTGTAGTTTATAACTGTATCAATGATTGCATTCATCTGTTTAGTGATCCTTGGTGGATTTGGAGACAGTTTTTCAGCTGGTGGTCTGCCTCTCTTTTTCTTCTTCTTTCCATCCTCCTTTGATGAATCTTTATCTACATTTCTTCTGCGTTTTCTAGCTTTCTTCTGACGTATTTCCTCTTCCATTTCTTCTAAATTACCATCTTCAATTGCCTAATTGAAAATGTTACAAGTTTTTCTTCCTGTTCAAAATTTTGGATTTAAATATCTTAAAAGATCTACTTCATAAAAGTAAGTTTACTCTACAGCTGATAGTTGACCCTTTAGTACCTAGGCCTAGAAGCTACACTTCGTGGCAATTTCACTTTTTAAATTACCACCTTCCTCCAATTATACAGTCTTATTTTTGCCACCATGTCCTTCAAACTAGGAGAAACAGCAAGAAGAAATGCAGATCCCACAAGACTCCAAACTATATTCCAGACTTGATACTGCTCTTCTCCACAAAAAAAACTTTGGAAGGTTACTTAACAAGGGATTCCTGATAATCTCAGTTCACAAGGCAAGGGACTAATTTATTTCTAACAGCTCTCTAACTAATTAATCGGTAAAAATTCTCATACCTTTACAATGGAAGATTGTACATCAGTACATCCCTACTTCATTTCAGAGAGTTCAGGGCTTCAGTTTTAAACCAAGCGTGTAGGAAAATCCTACAGCTCATTCAATTTTGGGTTTTTCCAAAGACAATACAGTCAATCATCCAAGATCAAAGATACTGCACAAATTAACTATTCCATGGGACGATAATGAGCAAATTGTCACACATTTTCCAGATTCCATACTTGCTAAGTAAACAGTAAATTTAGAATTTCTTTCAGGAAAATGGCCTAATCCGCCTAGTTTCTACATCAAACAATTTGTCCAGTTATCCCAAAGACAATCGGCAGCTGGTCTCCTTTTGAAATTTGGTAAAGGTAGGCAGGTTTAACTTTACAACAACTTGTCTTTAATGTTGTAAAACGACCCAAGGTGCTGCACAGGACTATTATCAAGCAAAGTTGACACCAAGCCACATAAGAACAGATGACCGAAAGTTTGGTCAAAGAGGTAGGTTCTCAGGAGCATCTTAAAAGGAGGAGAGAGATTTGGAGAGATTGAGAATTTTAGGGAGGGATTTCCAGACCTTAGGGCCTCAGCGTTGAAGGCATGGCCATCAAATGGTGGAGCAATTAAAATTGGGGATGCACAAGAGGCCAAGAATTGGAAAGATATAGCTATCTGAGAATTGTACAGCTGGAAGAGGTTACAGAGATAAGGAGGGGTGAGGCTACAGAGGGATTTGAAAACAAGGAGAAGAATTGTTTTTTTTTTTAAATCGATGCATTGCTTAATCTGTAGCCAATGAAGGTCAGCTAGCAAAGTGGTGATGGCTGAATGAGACTTGGAGTGAGTTTGGATACCCACAGCAGAGTTTTGGATGAGCTTAAGCGAATGCATGGTTGATCATAGGTGGCCGGGCACGAGTGCATTGCAATACAGGTCCTTCGGCACATGGTGTCCGCGCTGGCCATTAAGCACCTATCTATTCTAATCCCATTTTCCAGCACTTGGCCCGTAGCCTTGTATGCTATGGCGTTTCAAGTGTTCATCTAAATACTTCTTAAATGTTGTGAGGGTCCCTGCCTCTACCATCCCTTAAGGCAGTGTGTTCCAGATTCCAACAACCCTCTGGGTGAATTTTATTTTCCTCAAATCCCCTCTAAACCTCTTGCCCCTTACCTTAAATCTATGCCCCCCTGGTTATTGACACCTCTGCTAAGGGAAAAAAATTCTTCCTATCTACCCTATCTATGCACCTAATAATTTTGAATACCTCAATCAGGTTCCCCCCTCAGCCTTCTCTGCTCTAAGGAAAACAACCCTAGCCTATCCAGTCTCACTTCATAGCTAAAATACTGTGCTGTATAACTCTATGACTCAAGTCTAGAGTTAACAAAGGCATGGATGAGGGTTTCAGCAGCAGATGATCTGAGATAGGGCTAGAGCTGTGCAATGTTAAGTGGAGACAGGCAGTCTTATTGATGGCATGAATACCTGGTCGGCACTTTATCAGGGTCAACTATGCCACCGAGGTTACAAGCAGTCTGGTCCAGCCTCAGACAGTTGGCAGTGAGAGGGATGGAGTCAGTGGCTAGGGAATGGAGTTTGTGACGTGGGACTGAAGACAATGGATTCGGTCTTCTCAATACTTAGTTGAAGGAAATTTCTGTTCATCAGGTACTGGCTATTGGTCAAGCAGCATGCAAGCTGGAGTCGGTGGAGGGGTCAAGAGAAATGGCAGTGAGGTAGAGCTAGGCATCAGCATACATGCGAAAACTGACACTGGTTTTTCAGAGAATGTTGCCAAGGGGCAGCAGATAGATGTAAAATAGGAAAGTGCCAAGAACAGATCCTTGGGGACACCAGAGGTAACTGTGCGGCAGCAGGAATGGAAGCCATCGCAGGTGATTCTCTGGCCACTTGATCGATAAGAATGGAACCAGGTGAGTGGAGTGTCACCCAGTTGGATGGCAGAAGAGAGGCGTTTGAGGAGGATGGTGTGATCAACTGTGTTAAAGGACAAGTCAAGAAGGATGAGGAAGCATAATTTACCATGGTCATAGGCACATAGGATATCATTCGTGGTTTTGATAAGAGTATTTTCGATTTTGTGGCAGGATGGAAACCTGATTTATTTGGGGCGGGGGGGGGGGGAGAGCGGATTCAAACGTGGGAGTTCTGGGAAGATGGGCAAGGATTTGGGAGGCAAAAGCACATTCAAGGCCTTGACAGCAAAGGAAGATTAGAGATGGGGTGGAAAATAAGGAGGAAGCCTTCAACTCCTTGCTCTTCTCCAGTACTCAATTATTGCTCTTTGCCTTCAATGTTAACATTTACTCTCACTTTAATTCTTTCACATTCCTCTTTCTCCACAGCTACAAGGAAGCAACCGAATGAGACAAAACCTTGACGTCATGATCAGTGATTGGGTGAATTCCAAATGTATCTAACGGATTATACATTATTGTAAACATATCCAAATATGCCAGATCTTTAAAAATTTAACAATGGAAATTGCAAAATATACCAAATAATGCCAGATTAGCTAATTTTAGGATGAACAAAATTCTATTTCACAGGATTTGCCTTCATAAATCTTATTAAGGACAAAATTCAAATCAAGGTATGCTTTTTCAGAAATGAAAGAGCACAGGCAAATCAACATTCTAAACATTCAGCTTTCTGTTCATTACTTTTGTTAAAAAGCTCATAAATTCTTTGGACCAAGCATGCACTATCAGCAAGTCAAGCAGTAATTCTAGAAATATAGTTATATGTATCACCTACCCTTAGCCACTGCTTTTCTGTAAGAGCATCACTGTAGTCCACATCTCTGCGCATACGTGAACCTCGCCCAAACATCTTCTCCTCCTCCTCTTCACAAGTCAACCGTTCAACTTCTGCATCATCCTTGACAATCCATGATGGCAAGTCATCTTCTTCCATCAGCCGTGGTTTACGTTTTGGATTCCGTGCGTCTTCTCTTCGCCGCTCCAGATCCATGCGCTAAGATTGATGGCAGGCAGAATGTGGCAATTGTTAATTTTAAAACAACTTTACAATGCATTTCTTGTGATTAAATAAAACCAATATTTATACACTGTCGCTGTAATATAAAAACATTTTTTTTTTAGTAGCTGAGGCATATTAGAATCAGAATTTGTTACATGGGGTAGTTATTGGCAAACAAAATTATTTTGCTTTTTTGATCCTCCTTCCATAATGCCAACAATTTCACAAAATGTTAGAAGGTATTTTTAGTTAATTTTAAAAAAGCACAGAAATCAGAACCTGCAGTAAATTTGATGGCCAGAATGTAAACTGAAATAAAAATCATGTCTACTTTCTCTGTCCTGCCAAACAAATTGCACGGAATTTGCAGTTCAAGCTAGATCCATACATTTCCTATTATTTTTCTTCAATGTATGATTTATGCTGATCAGTAGTGAGCTATGAGCAGTGAGACCAACTCTGCCAGTCACCAGTATCAAAGGGCAGTCAAACCTCAAGAGGGTCAGATTCTCTGAATTAAAGTGGCTGTCTTTGTATAGAAGCATTTGGCTTTTTGCTCTGTTTTTTATTTGGAAATACGTGAAACTGGGTTCAAATGCATCATCATTAGCTCAGACTGTCATGATAAAATGACACGCAGGTCTGTACACCATCAGCCTGACAGTGGTTAAATTCCACTCTTCCCGAGAGTAGTGACTGACTGAGGCAGTTTCAGTGTACATACGCCACAACTGATCAGTATAAATCACATATACATACACTAGAAAAGCTGACTATTTGATCCAAAAGAAGTGGTTGGCAACTATGTCATTAGCAGTTGGTCATACATTTAGTTAAAATTTGGAACAGTTGACAATTTCTTTTCTCTTTCATGTGGAAGTACAACTTTGGAGGTCTGGCTTTCAACAGCATTGGGAAGATTAGTGCATTTTGAAGTTTGAAAATATAGCCAAGTGCCAGAGACTGCACCTATGGCTTAATTAAATAAAATACGAGGTTCTTCAGTATAATTTTGATACTTGTGAAATAAAAGTGATTATGCAAATGATACGCTTCCTCTCATACATTCTAAGGTTGTAGAGCTATAAACCAAAATCTGAGCTTTTAATTACTTCACATAATCTTATGCACTTACCATAAACAATTCAAATTCCTCTTCATGCCGAGCAATCATCTGATTCAGGGTCTCATCATCTGGAACTTCATCTTCTTCCTGTAAGTCAAGGAGTTAAGATGGCAATTAAATATTTTCTTAGCAGTTGTAAACCAACAGAACTAGATGCATTCTATTTACTGAAACAAAACTTTCTACTTGATGGAAACATCACCTCTGTTCTAAGCTCTCATTGTATTTAAAAACTTGTTTTTCAATTGTACTTTAAAAAACATTACAATTAGCTTAAGAGGCTAGGGCCACTCCACACTAATGAGTCCAGAAACAGGGACAGGGTACACAAAAATAGGATGCTACTGTTATCTTAAATCTCAGAATTTCCAGTAAGCGTTACATGTAGCACAGCGAATTAGATATCAGAATGCTAACACATTTGAATTCCATGATTTATGAAAGGTTAACATAGCGATGCCCATCAAATATAATGTGGTATATGAATCAATAGCAGCAACAAGCTGAATAAATCGGGAAGATTGAATAGTTTAGCTTGAAAACAATACTCTAATAAAAAAAGTTCTTCAGTTACAATACAATGACATGTAGTTTTCTTGGTATATAGAATACATGATTGCGTGTCACACTAAGGGCTGGATTTTACCAAGCCCTCGACGTCGGGCTCCATGGCGGGGAGGGGGGGCGTGAGGGGGAAGGAGGGGTGCTGAAAGATGGTGCCAGCAGCAGTCCGCCACAGAAGCCAATGCGGGGAGGGCCAGGCCCAATCCTCCCGTCAGGGGCGAGCCTCCGTGGCAGGCCCCTGCCGCTGGGCAATGGGACCTGGATTTCAATATTTAAATTAATGACATGCATAAACTTAAATGAACTTACCTTCAATTTTCCGGGCTCACCGCGATCTTTGCTGCGGCGGCCAGCACTCCCACGCCTTCAATTTCCCACCTGGGGAAAGCTGGCTTGACACTGGTGGGGAGGGGGGAGGAGTTAAGATTTTCAGTGCGTGGAGTGGGGGGGGGGGGGGGGGGGGGGGTGGGAAACAGGGTCAAATAAACGTAATGGGTGTAGGGGATAGTGGGAAGGGGTGAACTTCAAACTTTGTGCAGTCTGGGGGGGGGGGTGGCAGGGGATAGGGTGGTGTAGGTCAGATTTAAAAGGTAAGTGTTTTTGAGAAGGGAAAGGGAAAATAGTTAATATAATTGTTATTGACTGAGGGGGGAGGGGGTTGAGAAAGGGGCGTTAGAAATTTGTTTAATAAATTTTGGGGTGTGTATCTTTAAAAATTCAAATTGTCCGACAGGGCTGGCTACCCTTTGAAAATGGCGCCAGCGCCTGTGCACAGGCAGCTGATGCCATTGCCAGTGACACACAGCCCATCCCCTTCATGAAACTGGAGCGGCAGGCCGCCCCTGCTATTTAAATGAGCCGCCGTGCGTGAGATCACGACACCTCCTTGGCGTGCGGGCCGCTGATATCGACAGCGGGCTCTTAAAATCCAGCCCAAATGTGTCTTTTGAGTGACTAACTGATAAGGTACTCTTATATTTGAGTGCACACCTGTGACTCTGAAGTATCAATATATGAAGTTATGCTGCTACAGCTTTGTAATATAGGTACCACATGACACATCAAACCATCCAATTTGAACTGCCATTTGATCTATCGCTAGCAATAAGCCAAGTCCAGGGATCAGTTTCTGGAAAATTTCTCAATTCTGCTTTGTGGAATACACGCACACATCGAATCAGTGGGGATGGGATGCATTGCCAGGCTACAGCAGGAAGCCCAGAAACTTTCTTACATGGGTAGACAGCAAGCACTATAGGTAGGTCAAGATGACAGTGTGCTGGGCAAATTTAAAACAAAAAACAGCGCATTTGACAAGAGAGCTGAATTGCTGAACACATCCAGAAAATAGCAAGATTGTGCCTTCTCCTCCATAGCTTCCCCACTGTTAAGCCAAAACTCCAGAGTTTACCATTTGTGCAGATAGGAGAGAGTATGATATTTGCCTTTTAGTTTATTGAAGGTTGAGAGTTTATGTTGGGTATGGGTTACTTAAACACTATCACAGATTATTTCCCAAGCACCAGGAAAGAAAGATTGTACATCCCTGTGAACTAGTCAGACTTTATAGAAGGAGGAGAGGAATATTTCTAGTGCTGAGTGAGGTGCATTTATTTAAATGCAGTCTGAGTTTTTCACCATAATTGGAAAGACAAAGTAATTGTTTCAGTGAATACTTTTCCCCTCATGTTTTGAAATTTGTCAAGTGTGAAAAGGACTAGATTATTTCAGAAATTGAGCTAAGAGGGTAGGATTGCATGAACTTTATCACTAACATGGTAGCAATCTGCAATACATGGAAGTAAAACTAAAAATCAACAAAGTGGAAGGGAAATTCCTGGAGGCAACACAATTTTTCCAAAAGGATTCAAATGACATCATATTTAGTTGGGTCAAAATTTTGAGAGTACTGAAAATGCAACATGGTAGAAAAGTCCTGAATTTCACACCTAATTTTCAAAGCCAATGGATACAATAAAGCAATGCCTGTGTTTTTCAATTGATAAAATTCAAAGGTTTATCAAGTTATTCAAGAGGAAATGTAGAACATAGGCATACATTTTGATAGTCACCAGAATTAAATTAGACGGTTTCCCTAGCCTTTAGGATTATCAAAATCAGCTCAAGAGTGAAGTGACAACTATATCTCAGTTCCCTACTTCATTCTATCTTCATCTGTCTCCAGTGCAGAGAACTAAAACATGGCACAGTAGATGTTCATTAGAAACTATCAGTGTTAATGTCTGGAATGAATGAGTAGACAAATTTGTGTAGCACAATTAACAAAAATCATCATGCTTACAAGTCCACAAAGGACTTTAGCATCGGTGAAAGCACTAGCACACAGAGTACAAGATAAATAATCTACATTATTAAAAAAAATCTTTTTATATAGAAATCAACAGCACACAAAAAATTAAGATTTTCTTTCATCATCTATAGTTCAAATTTCTGACAATCCAACTTAATGCCACTTTCACTTAACTCTGCACAACTGGTGCTACAGTCCAAACATCAATATTCAGGCATTAGAAATAAGTATTTATAAAAAAAAAAATTCTTGATCCCAATGACGGATTTTCACACAAGACAATTTTGTACCACTTATAATATAGCTAAGACATGATGCAGAGGTTTTTCCTTTACACTTCTAAAAAACAAATCATGAAGTCTGACATGGCTGAGTAAATGCAGCATGATTCCATACAAACACATTATATATTCCTCTTCCCTGGCCCAGGACATATTTTGAAACTACCGCTTCCCTGATAGCTTAGTGGCTAAATACTACGTGGTGCAGCGCAAAGCTATACAGATCAGGAAGTTTCCAGGCTTAATCCTCGAGGCAGAAAATTGGCATGCTACAATTGACTTCACCCTGGGCTGGAGTCAAGACCAGGTTCCCACTCTCGATTGCTATCCTGCTGGAAAGCATGAATGTTGATTGGGGGTGAAATGGAATGGCATGGAGGAGAAAAACACATGACCGTGCTCAGACATTATTGCCTCCACATTCAAACAGCCTGTCGAAGGTGTCCAGATTTGCAAAAGAAAAGTGGCCACTTAAGCTAGATTCCAGAGGGCTGCCTGTGCAGACGGAACTATATGCAAGCAAGAGTCAGCATATTCAGAGAAAACAGGTAAGAGCACTGACTAAATTTAGAACAAAAGCTTTTAAATATCATTTTAAGCTAATAGGAGGGGGAAAAAAGAGGAAATGAAGCACATATCAAATCACACAAACACATAGTAATTAGGGCATCCTTGCAGAATATAACACAATTGCTATGTGTCAGAGGCTCTTTAGATTTATTTGTCCATTTCATTATTTACAGTGGCACCTCATTAGTGTGAGTGACCTATAAAAAGATCTTAAGTATAGATTTTCTGGACCATTACCATTTAAAAAATTTGAGCAGATCATGTTAATTTGAGTGAGCCAATTGCATTGGTCATTATTTGTAAGCATTAAGATTCATTGCTAAAACAAAAATTGTAATATATAAGTATCTGCCAAGTTTGGACTTAACTCTAGTACTATATTGCAACAAAAAGGCAAATTGCATGATTCAAATGCTTGCATGTTTTTATTTGTTCTAATTTAAACAATCTTGAAATTATCCCTAAGATGGCCTAAATATTCTGTGGAAATTTAGAAACCAGTCATCACAAAATGTCAATGTCGTTAAATAATTTTTATCTGATTTTTTTCCCCCCCCCCATACACTGACCTTTTGACTCCTCCTCATTACAATTTTATTTTACTAGCATCCTCACTGTAGATTTCTCACTTTCTATCGCTCCATCTGAACCTTTGACTTAAGCTCTTTGTTTCTCATTTACCCCAGTTTCTACAATTCGCCCTCTTCTGGCCTCACCATCAATCATTGGCTGGGAGGACAGCCACTAAATATTACAAATCCTTTCTATCCCCAAAAATTACATTATCTCTACAACCCAAATATAAGAACATAACATTGTTATTGTTGACCAATCACATTGCCAAATATGATATACGGCTCAAGCTTTTCAAAAAGCTTGGCTGTAACTAATGTTATAAAAGATAAACTAACAAGGATTTCATAGTAAACATACTATCTGGTTAACAACCATAGGATTAAGCTATTGTGTATCTTGTGCACAGCCATCCATTATTGAGAGTTGGGAGTTTTTCAGCATGTTTAATTAGATCTTGAGCTGTTCATCACTTTTGGTTATAAGATTGCATTGACAAAATGTAATTTTACTGAAAAACTCCAACCCTATTATGCTATTAAAACTAAATCAGCTGATTAAGTAGAAAATACAGCGTATAAATAAGACACTGTTTGTAGCATATACTCATTTTAAAGTTATTGAGCACAGCTACAGATCAAAAGCCGGCCAGTGATGTTATCCTACCCAGGTAGTACTGCAGGAAGGAGAAGCATTGGTGTCCCCCTGGTGGTGAAAGAATGCAATGTTACAAGATTGATTTCTCCAACAATACAGCAGAAGATGCTTCAGAACATTTGAGGATTGCACATGAGAGTAAACTATAATTTGCCATTTTATGGGGAAATAATTGGTCACGACTGTTTTGCTGAATCAGTCAACTTAAAAACTGGACAATAGGAATGGTCACTCCTCAAGTCATTTTAAAAATACAAGCTATATTAGCGGTCAGATTAATTTCGATCCTTTGCCTTTCAAGGAAGCATTTTAACTAAAATGCCACTCACTTCAATGAAAAATATTCTGATGTTTGCAAAGAGGATTACAGTCTCAGAGCAACTTACATGCATATTTGCAGCTATAAAATAACTAGAACATTGTTCTCTTAAAAAGGTGCAAGAAATGCAATGCTTTATTAAAATAAATTAACTAACTCAGATCAATATGGGATATTATTTTGATGCAAAAGAAATACTAATTTCAACTGCTACAGCCTTGACAATAGGTGAGTGCTGCTTACTGCACAATTATCTACAGAACATATAAATTAAGTGCATTATTGATGGCTTACTCAAAAAAAAACCCATAAGAACTTGATGACTTTCTGGCATAAAGAATTTTTCTAGCACGTTAAGAATTGACATTTACTAAAATAAAAATACATTTGTTTTATTACCAGAAAGATTACCATAACACCTAAATGCAGCACTTTGCTTATGGTTTCCATCCCCCCACAATAAGCTTCTACAATACAATTAAAGGGGAAAATACATTTATTCATTGGTTTTATGAATAGGGGCATTTTTTCATGAAAAATATGCAAACTGCTTTGAATTTAATTTAAAACATGTCTATTTGTTTTTGTTCATCAATATTAGCAACACAATAAAACAGGCTTCCAACTGCTGAGTTTGCAGATAAAGTGAATGCAAATTCACTAAAGTGAATATTTATTGTAGTAAGTAAAATTGAAAATAACTATAGAGAGACAACACTGTTTGACAAAAGAGATGCAGAACTCAAAACACAACCAGTCGCTGCTATGCAAAATAGTTTACTGCAGCAAGTTTTCAAATTTGAATCAATCATTGCTCTGCCATCCTTAAGTACTTGAAATTAGTAATCAAAATCTAAAAGCTGTGGCCTACACTTTAAACTCTGCACAGAAGTACTGATAATCGAGCCTAGCACAGAACCTGAGGTTAAAGATGTAACTGGATGGAAATGAAATAATCCACATTTCTGTCAGCAATTCATTTTAGCATACACTGCAAAATCCATGATAAAGGCATATTCTGCAAATTTGTAGGAGGCAGATATTTGTAACATTTTTGAAAATTTCATGTCAATATATGTGGTTTTGTGAGGCAAATCGATTGTTCTCAAAGATAGTTGTTTAATTTTGATGGCAACAAAACAAATCACAACTTTGTTCGCACACTGAACTATTTGGTGTACTGTAATTTATATATAGCATAATAACAAAGTCCTGCACTCACGTTGATAGCTTGGAAATATTTACCTTACACATTCAGTATAAACAAAGGACTGAACAACAAGAACCAAACTGATATTAAAAATGTGTTTTGTACTTTAACAGAAAAATTAATTTTTAAAAACACACATCTCAACATTGGTCACTGAATATGAATACATGTGGGTTTTATTCTGCAAAGCCTACATGTCTGCTGATATTTTCAGTTCTTTAACTTATAAAAGCTTTTCTCTCATTTCATAGACTAGTGAAGGGTTTCCTCTAGCCATATGAGTGACAACATCATCTGAGTGTACTGCAGAAATTCATATTGTGTTCTATCTAGGTCTTAGGATATACGCACATAGATAAACATAACATTTGCTATTGAAAATCTACTGATTACTCTTTAAACTATGATTTACTGTTGGAATGAAAAGCAGCTAACCTTATATATACAATCAGACCTTGTCAGTTTAGAAACAATGTGCACCAACAATAACGGGATACATTGTCACAAGTACACATGCAAAAATATTAGTTTGTTCTTTTTACTACTTGAATTTCCCCAAGGTAGCCTTTCAGTTTCAGATTCTGTTGATAATATATAAGAACTCCAGCCCAATCAAAGGCGATCCCCTGTCCTCACCTCAGAAGTGAGGAAGTTATGCAAATACAATCAAGACAAACTAATTGCACCTGACAAAAGCCACAAAGCATCTAATCCAAAGAGGCATGGATATATAGTTCTTCAGATAAAGGATGGTATACTTTATTGTAAAAATGGTTCAGTGGTTTACCATATTATCAAGTACTTAGTCTGCTTGATTTGCTGGTTTAAAATAAAATTAAAACTAACTTTAAAACAGCAATGCAATAGAATGCTGTCAATTTCCTGCCACCACATAGGATCTACGGGTATTCTATAATCACTGCTCTGTTGATCAGTTATCAAGGTAATGCAATGAAGGCTGCATATAGCTAGAGGAACATACCATGCTAAAATGAGGGTAAACACATCGGAACATTTCAGTAAGGAAAAGCTGAACGGTACAAAGGTGACCAGATAGACTTATCCTTCAAATGTTCGCCCAAACTTGGCTTGTAGCTACAACTGGATCATGCAGTGAACTTTCAACATGGTATACATGTTTTAATTGTGATGGCACTTCCTAGTTTGAGATAGTGTTGTAGCTTTTCACACTTAAACACCAATGATGCCTTAAACTGAATGTTAACTATTTAAATATTCTATTGTATACATTTTTAATATCTCTCTCTTTTTATAAGCATTAATCGTTGTACCCATTAGTGAGGTGATCTTTTTGCAAAAATAGATTAAACATTTCCTGGTGCAAATCCCTGCAGATGTACAGACTTTGCAGCAAACAGATCTCAAATTTTAATCATTGTAAAACGTTACACATACCTCATTCTGCTCCTCATGCTCCAGCAAAGCCTGCAGGAAAGCTCGACGCTCATGACTTGAAGATTTTTGATCAAACATACCAGCCTGGATAACTTTCTGGTCCACGTTAAGCTTGTATTTGGCAGCAGCAAGAATCTTCTCCTCCACACTGTTAACTGTGCAGAGGCGCAAGACACGGACTTCATTCTGCTGTCCAATACGATGAGCCCTATCTTGGGCTTGCAAATCCTTGGGTTGTGCAGAATGGATAATGGAAAAGAAAGAAAGAAGTTTCATCAAAATTTGAATCCAATGTTTTTATTATCTCTGATAAAAGCTAAGAAATGCTGGAACCACTCAGCAGGTCTGGCAGCATCTGTGGAAAGAGAAGCAGAGTTAACGTTTCGGGTCAGTGACCGAAAGTGTTCCGAAGAAGGGTCACTGACCCGAAACGTTAACTCTGCTTCTCTTTCCACAGATGCTGCCAGACCTGCTGAGTGGTTCCAGCATTTCTTGTTTTTATTTCAGATTTCCAGCATCCGCAGTATTTTGCTTTTATTTTAGCTTTAATCAGAGAATCTATAACTATTCTGCGGCTTAATATCTACAAGTGCTAATCTTAAGGTTTTCTGACTTTTCTCCATTTGGAGACCACCCATCTCAAAATGAAAGAATGGGATGATCTGTGTTTTTGATGCAGCACAGGAGGTGGCCAAGAGACAAGACCAAAGCTTTGCTACTGCATGGAATTGCAGAAGTCCACAGAGGATGCACAAAATGGACAGTTAAAATAGAGTTGTCACATGAATAGCTATAATTTGATTTCCTGGTGGTTTAGGATCCAGCTGGCTCGATAACAAGCAACAGAAAGGGTCCAAGCTATTAAAGAATTTAAACCTACAATGTGTCATTAACTGGTAGGATCTAGTCTGAAAATTCTGCAATGCTCTTATATACTGCCTGGCAAATAGCTAGACTTAAAGGCTCAGAAACAAGGTTGCTTTTCAACCTCTCAACTGAATCTTTAGTGCAGGGAGAAAAATACTTTTAACAACTTACACTTGTATAGTGCATTTAACATAGTGGAACGTCCCAAGTGAATATCTTGCTCGCAACAGGAGTGATATCAATAAAACCATTTTTGACACGAGCCGCAGAAAGAGAAATCAGGACAGATGCCTGAAAGCTTGAAAGCAGGCTTCAAGGAGAAACTTAAAAGAGGAGAGAAAAGGTACAAAGGCAGAGAGGTGCAGGGGGCATTCCAGAGCTTAGGGCCAAGGCAGCTGAAAGCACAGCCTCCAAAGGTGGAGCGATTAAAATTAGGGATATGCAAGAGACCAGAATTGGAGGAGTGCAGAGATCTCAAAAGCTTGTAGAGTTAGAGGAGGCTACATAGATAGGGAGAGGCGAGGCCATGGAGGGAACTGAAAACGCAGATGAGGATTTTAAAATTGAAGCATTGTTGGATGGGCAGCCAGTGCAGGTCAGCAAGCACAGGACGATGGGTGAATGAGAGTTGGAGCGAGTCAAGATATGAGCAGCAAAGTTGAGCACAAGTTTGTGTAGCACAGAAGATGGATTGCCAGCCAGCACAGCATTGAAGTAGTCAAGTCTAGAGGTAATAAAGCCATAGATGTGGGTTTCAGCAGATGGGTTCAGACAGGCTTGGAGTTGAGTGACGTTATAAAGGTAGAAGTACAGTCTTGGTGATAATATAATAAGTCTCAGAATAACTCTCCTGCAATTATATTTATGCTGTATAACCACAAGTTGGAAAATGACACAAAATTCATCTCCACAGGCATTACATGACGATTTTTTTTTTAAATGGGCAAACACATCATATTGACATGTTACATTAATAACCGCTGATAATTTTCAAAAAAAGTTTTTTTTAAAAAATACACATGAAGTTAAAACGACCATGCTGTTTGTGTTACAATAAGTGCCACACCTGGTGCGGATTCCAGTCACTGTCAAAGATGACAACAGTATCGGCAGCTTGAAGGTTCAAACCCAGACCACCAGCTCGGGTACTGAGCAAAAATATGAAGTATTTGGAGTTTTCTTCATTAAACATTTTCAGCAAAGCGCCACGGTCCTCTGCCTTAGTTGTTCCTGTGTGTATAGGATAGGTAGAGATTGAGAAATCAGGATAAAAGAAATAGAAATATCTCAGGAATGCCTACGTTACCATAAAAGCAAGACAATTCTCAGGTACACTCAGGATCAAGAAAATTTTTACTCTATTACGTTATACTTTGGCTGTACAAAAATGTGTGTCTGCAGTTTCTGGCATTAGTCAGCTATCAAATATGATCAGCCTACAATGCTCACTTTTGTGCCCTTTGCAAATGTCTGCTGCAGCTCAGCAAATATATCCACAAGCACCTAGATAACATGGCACAATGACAACACTGGTTGAGACATGTAAAAGTATAAAAAGCTTATTCAAGTGCAGTAACACTGAATTTGGAATTTAACATTTTAACTTGCTAATCATCAACAATATTAACTTTACTTATGAGAAAACAAAATTGCATGAGAAACATGATCTAAATTTCACTAACCATATATGCAGATTTCTAGAGACTGACTGTGACTTGTAGAGTACCTTACAAAAATAAGCCCAGAGGCAAAATATAAAATTGAAACATTTGGAACATCTTGAATTGTTACATTTGAAATATCTGGCATCTTCCAATCAGTATGACATCTAAACCCAGTTTGTACTAGATTAAAATTAGTATTAATAATATGCATCTAGGGAAAAACATTTCATGAATGGAATGAAATCCTAATGAAGCGATAACTGGCTTGCAAAGAAAGGATGCACTTAGAGTGGGACACTATATAAAATACAATCTCTTACATTTGAGCTGCTCGAGCACAAAAGACTATGACCCAGATTTTGCTGGAGCAGGGCATCTTGCAGCATGCCCTGTGAGTCAGATTTTTCCCTCACCCTTCAGCTCGTTTTTTTTTGTGCTGCAAATTGTAGGACGTTCAAGTTGATAATGATGCGATGAAGTCATCAAGGCATCTGGAACCTGGTTGAATGCTGGGACCATCAGCCTATTTTCTTAAGTAATGAAATTTTAGGATAGAGAAAGAAACAGAATAATAGAGAAGGAAATAGGGTGAATTCAAGTCAAATTAAATAGAGAAAAATTGAGAGGGATTGAAGGGCTGGCTAAAGAGAAAGAAAGAAAAAGAAAGAAAAAAATTGAACAATTAAAAATGATAAAACCTCAAGGAACAAATTACTACCTGCAGGAGTGAGACTCCAGTTTCAATTGTTCCTTTCTGGGACTTCAAGTTGAGTGGCAGTGCAAGAACATAAATTTTGCAATGTCATTAAATAGCAGCTCCAACTTTGTGCAGGGAGTTTAATTCATTTCAATAGAGCAAATCCAGCAAATTCACAAAACTCATGGGGAAACTGACAGCAAGCTATAGTTTTTGCTAGGCCAACAGGCAAAGTGTCACAAATTGTCCAGTAATTTGGGACAATTCACAACTCACAGTGTATAAATTCCTTATCACAAATTGCTGTGTTATGAATATAGGACTGAAATTTATGGGCCCTCCAGAGCGGAGGCACTTCGCCAAGCAATTTTTTCGGGGGCGGTATAGACTGAAGATGACCTTCCCATCCAGAGGCCAATAAGTGGCCTATTAATGACCACTTAAGGGCCTCTTCCTGACACCACTGGGATTTAACCAGTGGCAGCAGGGGGCGGGGGCCTCTGCCAAATGGGGAGGTCACCTTGTAAAACGAGGCGACGCCCATGTGGGCTTCGGGTTGGGGGCCTCCTCCATGGGCAATCTGTGGCCCGCAGAAAGCCCCCGCCAGGAATATATCCCATCTTCCTGAACCACCCTCCCCTGCACTGAATGCCCACCCCTCACCAGGAACTGCTGTACTGGCCCCAGCGACCTCACCTCTGATTGGCTGGCAGCTCTTGGAGGCAGGATCCCCGTCTTTAAAGGGATGGAATACTGTTGCAGGGCTGTTAATTGGCCTGGTGCCACAGAATCGCTCCAAGTGGGCTCCAGCTAGACGTGGTGGGAATCCCCCTGTCTTTTCGCTCCAGTGGCAGTAGCCCCGCCATAGGCACAAAATTCAGGAGTCAGGAAGAGGAGTAGGCTATTTCACCCCTCAACTTTATTCTGCCATTTAATGAGATCATGGCTGACTTGTGACCTAATTTCATAGACTTGCCTTTTCCCATACCCCTTAATGGCTTTGGTTAACAAAAATCTATCAATCCCAGATCAAAAATTAATAATTGATATAGCAGCAATTGGTGTGTGCAGACTACAGTTCCAAACTTCTACCACCCTTTGCATGTAGAAATGTGTCCTAATTTCACAGTTGAAGGGTCTCCTTCTGTGCAGTTATGACTCTATGGGCTGGATTTCCAAAGGGCCGTGGGATCGGGACTCGGTGCGGGCATCATTTGAAAATTGCGGTCCCAGAGGTCATGTCAGGAAATTTTCAATGTGTTGGAAATGGGGGAGAAACAAGGATCACGTATGCCGCCAAATAATGGCCCTTTAAGTCCCTTTAGGAGCTTGTTAAGGGGTCAGGGTGTTTGGGAAGGCAATTTTTAAATCTGATTTTAATGAACCTGATCAGTCTGGCGCACCTTAGTGCACAGCTGTCAGGGTCACTGCAAAGCAAAAGCAAGCTGGTTTCCATGTGTGTAGAGATGAAATTTTAGGGGCACCTAGTGCCAGGTTCAGTGTTGTACCTCTACTTGGCGTCCATGGCCACCTTCTGCCATCGTCATCACCCTAGCCCTTACATGAGCTGCCTGCTCTCCTCAGTAAGGCAGCAGTAGCCCCCAACATGGCTTTCACCTGCCTTTGCCGCTGGAATTAGGCAGGCAGCTCCTGCCTCCTGTAGGCGTGCTGTGCCTCTAACAGGCCGCTGAGCTTGCCTCCTACCCAACTGGGGCATTAATACAAAAAGATCGCAGCACAAGAGCAACACAGCATAGGGAGTCAGGTTCCCAACCTGCTTTGAAAATCCGGCCCTGTGACTCTATGAAAGGCCTGGGTCTATTTGTTAAACTATGTCCCCTTGTCCTCAACCCCCCAACCAGCAGAAATAACTTCTCTCTATCTACCCTATCCGTTCCCTGTAACATCTTGAAAACTTTGAACAAATCACTCCTTATGTGCTAAATTCCAGCAATACAACCCTAATTTTTGCGATCTCTCCTCGTAATTTAACCATTGGAGAACCGGTATTACTTTAGTAAATCCACGGTGCACTCCCTCAAAGGCCAATATATTCTTCTCAAGGCATGGTGCCCAGAACTGCTCACAATATTCCAGCTGTGATCTAACCAGGGCATTGTACAGCTGTAGTATAACTTCTACCCACTTCTATTCTAGACCTCTAGACATAATGGCTAGCA
Organism: Heterodontus francisci; assembly: GCF_036365525.1. Lineage (NCBI taxonomy): Eukaryota > Metazoa > Chordata > Chondrichthyes > Heterodontiformes > Heterodontidae > Heterodontus > Heterodontus francisci. Next base: position 136,627,696 of record NC_090374.1, on the reverse strand, counting down.
TTCCATTGATTACTTTCTGTATCTATGTACCTGGACCCCAATTTTTTTTTCTAGCTTGTTTAGAAAGTACACTTTTTTTTTTTAGGTCCAAAATGGATGACCTCACAATTGCCTACTTTGAAATTCATCTGCCACAATTTTGTCCATTCGCTTAGTCTATTAATCTCCCTTAGTAATTTTATGCTTCCATCTACACTGCTTACAATGTTGCCTATCTTTCGGTCATTGGCAAAGATTAGAAAGGTAGCTTTCTATTCCATCATCTAAGTTATTAATAAATACGGTGAATAGTTGAGGCCCCAACACAGATCCTTCCAGACCACTAGTCACATCCTGCTGATTAGAATGCCAAGTTCCACATAGTAACATAGCAGCAGAAGTAGGCCATTCAGCCCGTCGAGCCTGATCCATCATTCAATTAGATCACGCTGATCATCTACCTCAACACCACTTTCCCACACTATCCCCATATCCCTTGATGTCATTAATATCCAGATATCTATTGATTTCTGTCTTGAACATGCTCGGTAATTGAGCTTCCACAGCCCTCTGGGGTAGAGAATTCCAAAGATTCACCACCCACTGAATGAAGACACCACTCCAGAGACTTGAGCACAAAAGGAGGAGTACTGCACTGTCAGAAGTGCCATCTTTCGGATGAGACATTAAACCGAGGCCCCATTTGTCCTCTCAGGTAGATGTTAAAATCCCATGGCACCGGGGAGTTATCCCCGGTGTCCTAGTCAATATTTATCCCTCAATAAACATCACAAAAACAGATTATCTGGTCATTATCATATTGCTGTTTGAGAGCTTGTAGTGTGTAAATTAGCTGCTGTGTTTCCTGCATTACAACAGTGACTACACTTCAAAAGTACTTCATCGGTTATAAAGTATTTTGGGATGTCCTGAAAGGCACTATATAAACGCAAGTATGTCTTTCTTTTAACCTGCCCATTTATACCTACTCTTTATCTCCTGCAACTCAGCCAATTTCCTTATCAGGTCATTAAGTATTGTGGTATGTTTGCATTGTGGTATGTTTACAAAATCCTGGAACTCACTTCCTAACAGCACTTTGGGTGTACCTACCCAACATGGACTGCAGCAGTTCAAGAAGGCAGCTCACCACCACCTTCTCCAGGGCAATTAGGGATGGGCAATAAATGCTGGCCTGGCCAGCGACACCCACATCCCATGAATGAATAAAAAATGTTTACGTTTAAATGAAAATTCAAATGGATACCCTGTAGGTTGATCGTATAGAAAAGGATAATGTTCACCCAATAATGAAGTTGTAACTAGAAAGTTATGCTGGTCTCCTTGGTTTTTAGGTAACTACTGACAAGAATTTGGAAACACGGAGTAACTGACTTCTTGTCAAAAGAAAGTCTTGCTATTGAATGACCTTTAAGACAGTCTAGTGGTATTTACGAGGACATTAGTCCTCATGTTATTCATATATTTTGTTCCCACTTGTAACCAAAGCCCCAATTGTACTATTGTGTCTGCACCTTCACTTCCATTAGTTATCAGATAGATTTTATGTATGATTTGATTTGATTTAGATTTAGAGATACAGCACTGAAACAGGCCCTTCAGCCCACCGAGTCTGTGCCGACCATCAACCACCCATTTATACTAATCCTACACTAATCCCATATTCCTACCACATCCCCACCTGTCCCTATATTTCCCTACCACCTACCTATACTAGGGGCAATTTATAATGGCCAATTTACCTATCAACCTGCAAGTCTTTGGCATGTGGGAGGAAACCGGAGCACCCGGAGGAAACCCACGCAGACACAGGAAGAACTTGCAAACTCCACACAGGCAGTACCCAGAATTGAACCTGGGTCGCTGGAGCTGTGAGGCTGTGGTGCTAACCACTGCGCCACTGTGCTGCCCTCTGATGTATCTAATACATCAGTTTTCAGGACAGATTGGATTTGGATTTTGATGAAAATCTCTTCATTGTCACTAACCATGTGGATGCCAAAGCAATATTCTTTCATGATAGCCTATAGATTCTAAGGGGGTAGAGGGATTTGGTCCACATTCGAGGGATATTGTATGAACCTTCACTGTGCAATGTGCGTAGGTCCAGATCAACTTGGTATCAGTGACTTAAAGTTCACTCCAATTACAGCATGTTATCCCCTTTCTAGAGTGTCTATGTATACTGTATAGAACTGAAGTATACAGATCACCTTTAATATCCAGTTATGTATCAATTTCTATCTTGAACATGCTCAATGATTGAGCTTCCACAGCCCTCTGGGGGTAGAGAATTCCAAAGATTCACCACCCTCTAGGGGTAGTGCATAGTTCCTAGGTGAATCCCAGTAAAATAACTCCAGGCTTATTCACAGTCAAACCTACTTAATCTTCTAATGCTAAAATGTATAGTTCATACTGAAGCTTATGCCTAAAGTAGTGAAAAATATTAACGACTGCTCAGATATGAAGTGTAAACTAGTGTACTGAAGATGTGTTCAATTACCAAAATTGTGCTGAATCTCCCCCTCAGGTATTGTAATACAAAGCTATTAAGTTAGTAAAGATATCAGGAATGTTAGAAATTGGATAGGTTATGATAGAGAATGTGAACTTGATACCAGAATAAATATTAATGGGAAATGTAAGGTCCATAAATAATGAGAAATATATGAATTACAGCTCAAAATTAATAGCAAAACAAGAACTATTAGTTCACGGAATGCATACTTGTAGCTCTGTGGCACCATATCTATATTCTGCAATCTTTCTGTAATCTATATGTCAAACCTACACATACAAAGTATGATAAGTGTACTTTTTATTATCGGACATAATAGCTGCTAATCCACACCAAAGACTGATTTACCTAGACAGAAAAGTGTTTTTGCTGTTTCGGTGAAGCTCCGAAAATGGCCACGAGGAGATGCCCAAAAAGCCCAGGCTTATTAATATAGCAATTTCCTTCCCCATAGAAGTAGGCAGCTGAGGTGGAGAATCTAGTTGTATTCACAGTCACCTGTTTGGCACAATACACTGATGGCATGCATCATTTTCCACTGTAAAGGAATGGTTCCCAAATCAAGAGAATTTGGAACATGTTCTCACCCAGTTCCCTTTAAAACCCTGAGAAGGAAACCATCTGGTCCTGGGAATTTATCACTCTTTGGTGTCATTTTCTTCATTACTGTTATTTTGCTTATGTTAATTTTGCTGAGTCCCAATTCTCTGTTAGTTTCCTTGGGATGTCCTCTACTGTAAATACTTAAGCAAAGTAATTATTCAACATGTCCAACATTTTCTCATTTCCAATTACAATATCACCATTATCAATTTTCAAGGAAGAGATTGCCTTGGGTGCATGTAACTATGTAAATGTTGTTTAATTTGTAAAACAGCAAATTAGGATTTTTTTTTTTATATGCCTTGCCCTCTTCATTGTTGCATTGATTCCCCAATGGACAAAAGGCTTCACCAGAATGGCACACCCAGAGTGAAGAATGAGTAGACTGTGCACTTGCGATGGAGCAATTTATGACTGTGGGAATGTTTTGTGCAAGGGGCAGGGGTGAGCATAGCCTTCAGGGCTAGTTGTATATGGATTTAGGCTTATTCATTATTTGAACCATGCCTCTACGAGGCCAGTATAGACTTCTCTAGAAGCCAGATGTACAGCTGCAGCTAATCCTGCCCACATTATATTTCTCTTCCTCCAGCTCCTCTTCCTCCTTGTCAAATCACTCCTCCTCGTCAAATCACAATGAGTGGTCTGCAGCTTCCTCTCTCTCGCACAGCACCATGTTGCACAAGGCACAGTAGACCATCATCATTCTGGAGACCCGTGCTGGTGCATAGTGAAGGGCACCCCCCAAATCTGTCAAGGCATCTGAATCTAATTATCAGCAATCCAATGGCTTGCTCAATGATGTGGCTCCTGTTGTACCTCCCCTTGGCATTATTGGCAGTACTCCTGACAAGCGTCATCAAGCAGGTCCTCAGAGGGTAGCCCTTATTTCCATGAAGCCACCTGCTCAATCTGCAAATACTTGACTGGCGCAGGATGCAAAGTCACGGAAGCTTCCAGGAAATCTTATGCACACATGCATGATGAACTTAAGGCGATCACAAATGATCTACACATTGAGTGAGTGGAATCCCTTCTGGTTGTTGAACACTCCAGGGTTATCTGATGGTGCTTTGATTGCCACAAGGCTGCAGTCTATGATCCCCTGAACATGTGGAAATCCAGCCACTGCAGCAAAGGCAAGAGCTCTCTGTGTCTGACTGGCCTCATCAGTGTCAAGGTGCACATATTAGGCAGTTTTTGCAAACATGGCATCTGTTAATTGGGAAATGGACTTGTGGGCTGCAGATTGAGAGATTCTGATATCCCCAGTTTATGCCTGAAAAGGAGCCGGAGGCGAAGAGATTCAGGGCTGTGGTGACCTTGAAGGCCACTGACAGCACATGCTCACCTGGCCCTCTTGGAAGGAGGTCTTGTTCCAAGAGGCTGTAAAAGTCAGCAACAAGTTGCCACAAGAGCCTAAGCCTCCTGAGGCACTATTGCTCAATCACATCGAGGAAGCGGAGCCTCTGCCTGTACATTCTGTTTGGGGGAGGTATCACCTCCTTCAAGCTGCCGCTCTGCATCCTTCCTTTCTGTCCTGTGGAGCAGCATGTAGCCACAGAGAAGGCAGCTGCTGTTGGTGTCACTGGTCCTGCTGCTACTTGTGATGGCGTTGCTGGTCCTCCTGTTCCTCTTCAGAGGTCGATATAATGGCTGCATAAGCTGTTCCCATTCTGCAGCGAAGGCGGAGAGCAAATAAGTTTACATCAAATTAAGTAAGGCGTAAGACAAGTCAAATAACTTCCAAAAAGTTGTTTCAGTCCTGTAAATCAGGGAAATCACACTCTCAATACTCGTGCTTAGAGTACAAGCCTTTCCCATAGGCATGGCTGCAGTTGTTCAGTTTTTCTGTTTAAATGCTTTCTAGCATGCCAGTTTCAATGCTCAGTGACTTCCTGCTGTGCTCTCGCCTTGTACATCCTAGAGAGATCCATACAGCTCAGCAAATCCGTGTGCTGGCTGTTAAAGCCAGTATAGAGGGTTAATTTGTTATTTAATTAGTATTTAACATATGTAAATATCTGACACTTTTAAGGGAGTTCCCGCTCGCTTGCAAACGCAGCTCATTAAATGTGGGGTAGCGGGAACGTCGGGTACCCCACATGGCGTCCGTTTTCAGGGTTTTAACCCCCACAGTGCACACCCGAGTCTGCCCCCCGCCCCACCGCTGGCAGATAAAATTCCACCCATTATTGCAGAAAATTATCCCAGACACACTCAAGTAATTCACCTTTCTGACTAGTCTGCTTATCCCAATCTAAATTAAAGTTAACGCACCTCCCCATTAAAACCACTCTGCTTTTGCTACATGCTTGTCTAATCTCTGCATTTATACAATCTACCACTTGACAGCTCGTTTCAGGGAGCCTATACACCAACTCCCACTTGTCTTAAATCCTTTTCCATTTCTTAACTCTACCCAGAGTCTCCACTGCCTGCTTACCTCTCATTCTATCCTCTCTTGTCACTGAAGTGATTTCATCCTTAATCACTAAGACTACTCATCCCCTTCTCCCATTTTCCCATCTTTCCTGCAGACCTCATAACCTGATGTGTTTAGTTCCCTGTCCTGACCGTCTTGCAGCCATGTCGCAGTAACGGCTACCATGTCATACCCTCCAAGTTGAATTTGCACCTGTAATACATTCAATTTGTTGCTTATACTGTGTTGTTTTTTTAAAAAAAACACACTAATAACGACATGAACATTAAATACGCTGTTATTTTCCCAGCCACCTTTATATTCAACTGACTATGCTCAGTGCACCCATCAATGCACACACAAATAAAGAAAGCTATGCAGTGGCAGGGAGTGGGAAGTTTTATTGAAGTGCTAGATTTGGATTAGGAACAAATTTTCACCGGAGATAATTTAAATGGAAAATTATAGCCCATTTTGAGAATGCTTTGTACAACTGAACATTCTCAGTGTAATTAAATACCATATTAGTAGACCTAACTAACACAAAAAGGTACTGGCCCGATGAACACTGGAATCAGATAATCAGCTACACGAAAGTGGTTGTGGTTTAGTTTACACATTAGAACAAAGTACAATGCATTATAACTATACTTACACTAATCTCATCTCATTTATTTGAACTAGAAACATCTTTAGATTTATTTGACCCAATCCAGCAACAGGATGGAAACTGCTCATGAAATTTAGTGACATTTTTAAGTAATTCAACAGTTTTAAGCAAAGGGAATAAACAGCAAGTTCATTTTTTAAGCTTTGGAATATCGTTAAAAGATAATCATGCAAGTTTATAGGAAAATCACTAAGATTTTTTCTGCTCTGCTCCCTAATTAAAACGGAATCAATTTGCTCCTCTTCTATGGTTTCCTCAAACCAGCAAACTACTGGTTAGGCATCAAACTTGTTTTGTACCTCTGGTGATTTGTCCAACAATGGGGAGAAAAACTCATTATGTGGAAAATCATATGGGTAAACTGTGCCCTCTGTGGTTTTACAAAGTGATGTGCCAATGCATCACACTGGAAACATGCACTAATTGTATATCAATTGTTTAATTATATGCAGGTGGAGGGTGTTACTTGGGGTCTTACTTCAGTACTGTACGGAGACAGTGAAATTGGTGAAGGTTTAAGTGAGCAGCTACATGTTTGTAATCTTTATTCTTTGTAAAATAAACGCAAGACTGAGTAAAGATTGGCTCCAGCATAATCCTTCAATAAGAAGCTTTCTGGACTATAAAATGGTAGCAAAGGATGGTTGCCAAAAGCTGAAGGTTGGAAACCAAGAAAAAAATTCACATTGAAAACTAAAATCCGAGTGGCTATTGTGGAAAACGGCAGAAAGCAAGTGCAAATTGTCAGAGTATGATCACCCTCTGATGTTCTCCGAGTCTGAACCATATGACCAGTGGAAGAATGGAGTGGATATCTGGGCACGGGTTACGTCCCTACCAGAGAAGAAACAAGGTATGGCCTTGGCATCATCACTTCCTACCAAAAGTAAAATCAGAAGTGAAGTATTTTGTGAACTGGATGCTCGTCAGTCGGATACTGATGAAAGTTTGGATCTTCTGTTACAATTCTTGGGTGAGATTTACAAGAAAGCTAATCAATTAAATGCCTATGAGACATGGCCAGACTTTGATAGATTTCAGAATACAGATGGTTATTCAATGGAGGAATAGACCAAGGACTTTTAACAGACTGTACAGAAGACTGAGGAAATTTAATTTAGAGACCCCTGATTCATTGCAAGCATTTAAATTGCTAGATTGTGTTAGGGTGTCACATATGGACAGGCTCCTGGTTCTAACTGGGCTTCGGTTCTTGGAAACACTCCCTGTTGGATCAGATGTCTGCTGCATTAAAAAAAATTCTGGGGGAACAATCATTTCCTGCAGCCTTGGTAGAACAAATGGCATATTCTGCAGCAACAAAAAGAATGTGGCGTTAATGATTGCTGGATTTCGAAATGGACCAGATACTGGATGTAGGCACCAGTACAATGGAAAAGTTAAAGACAGAAGGAATGAGGATGAAAGCACCTTTAGCAGGTCTGGCTATTTATAACAGAAGACAGAATTGCAAGAGCAATAATAGGTGAATGAATCCCAGGAAGGCCCAAGGAACAATTAATAGGTGCTACTGGTGTGACTCAAAGTATCATTATGCAATGGACTGCCCAAAGCAGAGAGGCAGGGTCCTCAAAACAACACATGACACAAAGAATTCTGAGGAAAAAGAGCAAGATAATGATGAATCTGAATGAATTGTACTATTCACAATAAGTTTTAGTCTTGTGATGAATGTGTTTGTTGCAGATTCATTCAACTGTACTGTGTTAGATAGTGCTCGCACATTGACAGTAGGTGGAGCAGATTGGGGTTAAAATGTTGTTTGGATTCACTCAGTAATGAGGATTGCCGCAAGGTTAAGGAGTATAAAAGTACTACTTGCTTTAGGTTTGGTGATGACAACACACTGAAGTCATTAAAGTGAGTTGTAATTTCATGTAAAGTAGCTGGAGTAAGCCACTTTATCAGTATGATGTAGTCTCTGGTGAGATACTTTTACTGTTGAGTAAAATTGTGAAAAAGGCACAAATGAAACTTGATGTGGAGCACAATAAGGCAATTGTTTTTGGAAAGTCAGTGAATTTGCAGTTTAGCCAGTCAGGGCATTATTGTATCCCCTTAACAAAACCTGATGTTTCTAGTCAGAGTGTTAGAGAAGTATTAATGGCATCAGGTGGTAAGAATCAGACAGAAAAAAAGCAAATTGACCTAAAGTTACACAGCCAATTTGCTCACCCTTCTTCTCAAAAGATTAAAAACACTGCTGAAGGATGCAGGTGTGACTGAAGAAGAGTATACGGGGATAATAGCAGAGATTCGTAAAAAGTGTGAAATTTGTAAAAAGCATCGCAGGACGCCGTCATGTCCTATTGCAAGCCTTCCATTGGCACATGACTTTAACAAGGTAGTTGCCATGGATTTAAAGGTATGGGACAAAGACAGAAATATTTTCATTCTACATTTTATAGAACTGGCAACCAGATTCAGTCTTTCTACAATACATAGCAAGGATAAAAAGGTGATTATTGATAAAATCACAGAAATAGATAAGGACAGGACTTGGGCCACCCACTCAAGTTTCTGACTAATAATGGAGGGGAATTTGCCAATGACTAGTTCAGAGATATGTGTGAAAATATGAACTTATGGTCATGAATACTACAGCTGAAAGTCCTTTCAGCAATGGGCTCTGTGAAAGGAATCACACAGTTATTGATGAAAGGCTGCATAAAATCTTAGCTGACCAACCAGAGTGCAAGTTGACAACTGCCCTGGCATGGACAGTACATGCAATGAATTCACTTCAGATGGTTGGAGGGTATAGTTCCTATCAATTGGTCTATGGGTGAAATCCCAAACTGCCTTCAGTGTCCAACTAGATAAAAAAATTGACTTATGGACAGAAAACAGCAAGTCTTGGTAAATGGTTGCTTTTCAGACTGGAGGATGGTAGACAGTGATGTTCGCCAAGGGTCAGTGCTGGGACCACTGCTTTTTTTGACATACATAAATGACTTGGATCTTGGAATGCAGAGTAAAAATTTGCTGATGACACCAAATTTGGAGGTGTGGCAAACAGCAAGGATATGAACCGCCTGCAACAGAACATAGATAGGCTAGCGGAGTGGGCGGACAGGTGGCAGATAGAATTTAATTCTGTACGAGGGGCATACTGAAGATAGGATATCCATTGAATGTTATGTAGATAATCGTTATTAATAATACTAGATATTAAAGATATCAAGGGAAATGGGGATAGTGTGAGAATATGGCATTGAGGTAGAAGATCAGCCATGATCTGGTTGAATGGCGGAGCAGGCTCGAGGGGCCGAATGGCCTACTCTGACTCCTATTTCGTATGCTCCTAGTGGGATAATGTACACTCTACAAAAATCGTGACTGAGAAAAGACTACGAATTGACCTTGCTGCATTGAAACAAATGGTGGAAAGAAAGGAAATCTCCAAACTTAAATGGGTAGATCATCAGCTATCTGACTGTTTTTCAAACAGAAAAGCTCTCTCTTACAAAAAGAAAAGCTAGTACAAAGAAATTATTAGGGGTCCTAGAGGAAGAGCAACTCGCAATGTAATGCTTTGCACAGAATATGGAATTTATTTTGAAATGTTGTTTGTGCATGTTAAACTCTAAATTAAAGTCTAAGTGAAAGAAGGGAATCTGTTAATTGTATATCAATTGTTTAATAATATGTAGGTGGAGGATGTTAATTAGGCTCTTACTTGAGCACATATTAGGAGAAGATTACTGAGACTGCTGAAGGTTTGAATGAGGAGCTACATGTTTGTAAGTCTGGATTTTGTGTAGGAGGCGGGGCTCCCAGCACCAGGCCGAAAATGGCGGGGGGGATCCCGTGTCCGCCTTTTCGCACCCCCTCTCCCCTCCCCGGAGCGATCCTCCTGTCTTTTTAAATCAAAGAATCATGAGCCGGGATCCCTGTCCCTTTAAAGACAGGGATCCTGCCTCCATGAGCTGCCAGCCAAATCAGAGGGCTGGCAACTCAGCAATGCCAACTGGAGCTATGGGCACTACCAGTACTGCAGAGGCCTCGGACCCAGGCCCAGCATTGGAACACCGGAGAAGAGGTAGGTGAGGTGGGGTCATCGGGGTCAGTCTGGAAGGCCCCAGCGAAGGGGTGGTTGTGAATCCCGGGGGGGGGGGACCCCCATCCCTTGTTACAAGGCGACCTCCCCGCATGGCAGAGGCCCCCCCCCCGTTAAGATCCTAGCAGCAGTGGGAAGAGGCCTTTAATTGATTGTTAATAGGCCACCTACGGGCCTCAATTGGCCTCTGGGCGGGAAGGCAGTCATTGGCCTATGCCCGGGAAGATCATTTGGCGATGGGCCCTCCGCCATCCTCCAGCCACCCGTCACAATACTGTGTCCCCCCACACCCCGCCTCAGGTTGGTGGGGGATGGGGGGGGGGGGAGCATAAAATCCCATCTATAATCATTTTACTTTGTAAAATAAAATGCAAGACTGAGTAAAGATTGGCTCCAGCATAATCTTTCAACAACAAAGCTTTCTGAAGTATAACAACATGAATGTCCAAATGAATACGTAAGGTCAGTAGGTAATCAATTTATAACCAATAGTGAGTTTGTCCTGTGGATTCTGGCTCAAGAACTAGTTGGAGAACATTCAACACACACTGAAATATTGAATTAGTTTTCCAGTATGTATTTCTATTGGACAACCAGAATTTTGAAAGAATGCCTCATCATTTGATCAAAAATATGAAACAGATGATCAGTCAGTACAATTTCTACAGGCATCCCAGTTTAGGAAATACTTTACACTTGGTGAAAAATGTTAGATTAAAAACCATCATTCATTAACGAATGAAAACGCAGCCCAACAATGAACTCAGAGTTCTAGCAGCATATGGGAAAATTTGGTTTTAAATTAACATAGAAAATAGGAGCAGGAGTAGGCCACTTGGCCCTTTGGGCCTGCTCCGCCATTCAAAAAAGATGACGGATCGTCTTAATTCCCGCTAATTCCCCTGTTCCCGCTTTCTCCCCATATCCCTCGATCCCTTTGGCATTAATATATCTATCTCCTTCTTGAATATATTTTATGATTTGGACTCCACTGCCTTCTGCGGTAGAGAATTCCACAGGTTCACCACCCTCTGAGTGAAGAAATTTCTCCTCATCTCAGTTCTGAATGACATACCCCATATCCTGAGACTGTGACTCCTGATTCTGGACTCCCCTGCCATCGGGAACATCCTCCCTGCATCTAGCCTGTCTAGTCCTGTTAGAATTTTATAGGTTTAAAAATAATGATGCCCAATTTATAAATCTGATGCCACCAAGCACTAAATGTGTAATTTCACCCAGCTACAAAATTAATAATTTTCATTAAATGCAAACTGAACTGCATCATACCCATTGTCTACCAGTTCCTACTGGATTTGCTCTCCGTACACTTGCACATAAATCAGCTCATAATGGCTTTAATTGTAATAGCAAGGCTCTATTAGTGTAATTGAGATTGCAGCCAAGTTCCTGTATGATTGGAACATACCATCAAGTCGCAAGTATGGAAAACTTCTGAATGCAAAATAGTCTTCCATAATGGTCATCAGTGAGGTCATCTGGCAGAACAGCAGTACTCGGTGATTAGAAACTTTTAATTTTGGCAAAATACGGTCCAATAATTCAAATTTTCCTGAAGCTCGATATAGATCAGGACTAAATGGAAATAATGGAAGCATCAGCATATTAAAATGTTGCATGGTTAAACAAATGCTATTGCTTCAAACATTTATTTATCCAACATTTAATCAGAATTAAGACATATTATGTCAAACAGGATGGGCAGCGGTACCAAATTTTGTTATGACGTAAAACAATGAGCTATAATAAATAGGATAATAAATCTCAAACCATTTTTCTCAATTATTGCAACATATTCTACTGAACATATTTCAAGAAAATGACATCAACTATAAGTTACCATAGACACTGGACTCTCCCCTTGACATTCAATGGCATTACCATTGCTGAATCCCCCACTAACAAAATCCTAGGGGCTACCATTGACCAGAAACTGAACTGGAGTAGCCATATAAATACCGTGGCTACAAGAGCAAGTGAGAGGCTAGGAATCCTGAGGCGAGTAACTCATCTCCTGACTCCCCAAAGCCTGTCCACCATCTACAAGGCACAAGTCAGGAGTGTGATGGAATACTCTCCACTTGCCTGGATGGGTGCAGCTCAAGTAGCTCGACACCATCCAGGACAAAGTAGCCCGCTTGATTGGCACCCCATCCACAAACATTCACTCCCTTCACAACCGACACACAGTGGCAGCAGTGTGTACCATCTACAACATGCAGTGCAGCAACGCACCAAGGCTCCTTAGACAGCACCTTCCAAACCTGTGACCTCTACCAACTAGAAGGACAAGAGCAGGAAATGCATGGGAACACCACCATCTGCAAGTTCCCCTCCAAGTCACACACCATCCTGACTTGGAACTATATCGCCATTCCTTCACTGTCGCTGGGTCAAAATCCTGGAACTCCCTTCCTAACAGCACTGTGGGTATACCTACCCCACATGGACTGCAGCGGTTCAAGAAGGCAGCTCACCACCACCTTCTCAAGGGCAATTAGGGATTGGTAATAAATGCTGCCTGGCCAGCGATGCCCACATCCCATGAATGAAAAAAAAAACACTGGTGATTCATCTTGCTTTTACTGCAAAATGACAAGGCATAATACTATACAATTAAGGAAATTTTAATATTGAAACCAGTCTTCCCTAATTATTACATGATGCAATAAAAGGTGCAAAGTCAAATTCTGATATAAGCAAATGCATTACTCCCAACTTTACCTAAAAGTGATCCACTCCCTTACTTCAAACAAAAGATTATGGGATTTGATGGTCATCCACACAATTAAAAAATGAATAGTTAAAATTTTTAGAAAAACAGGTGCTGAGAAAACTTTTCACGGAATCGTTACAGTGCAGAAGGAGGCCATTTGGCCCATCGTGTCCACACTGGCTCTCCAAAAGAGCAATCCCTTCAATTCCATTCCCCTGCCTTCTCCCCAAAACCCTGCACATTCTTCCTTTTCATATAACTGTAATTCCCTTTTGAATGCTTCAATTGAATTGTTAAAATGCTGTTTCCTTTTAAGTATTCTTAGTTTTCCTCCACCACCCATAGAAAAAAAGGAACACAGTAAAAATGAGCAGCCTTGTACTTTTTCTCTCCCCATCAAATGATATAATGATAGTAATATGGATGATGAAGGAGAAGATATTCGCCACATACTTTTTAGCTCAATGGTAAAATTCATTGAAGTTTGTACATGCAGTACAAACAACCCAAAACTGGCCCACCTGTTATACACAAAAGCATCAATGCCACCTTGAATTTAACTCAAAATTTGGAGTTAACTCACAGCTTTCAAAATCTGTAAAAGGAAGGCAAGTTGTACCACTTACCCAGTGATTAGCCCTCCATTATAACCCAAGTGTTCAGCAAAAGATTCCTGTAAAAGGAAGGCAAAATTGTCACTGCAGTTATGTGCAATGATTAAGGACTTTTTTTTAAATAGATGAAGAACATTAAACCTAAAAATAATTACAAAATATTCAATCACTTAGAAAGGAGTGAAAGAAATTATTAGGACAAAAGGAAGCAGCATATAAGTGTTATACAATATTAGGGGGAGCTGGCGGGGTGGGGGTGGGGGGTGGCATTGTTCTTTCATTAGTCTGGCACATCAAAACATTTCCAAAAAGCACCACCAAGGTCTTTGGCTGCACTCTCCACGCTTCCCCCACCCCCGCTCTCTCCCTGTTCCCCCCAGCCCCTCCCCACGTTATGTGATAACGTCATCTGTGCATGCACCAACCAGTCCTGGCAAAGCCGAATGCAGCGCATGCGCAGAGAGTAGGAGCCAATCTGCGCATGCGCGCTGATTGGCGCAGTCTGATGACGTCAGCGGCTGGTTGCGTTGTCAATAATCACTTTGTAAAAACAAATGCACTTTACTGTTTAACTGATGACAGGAAGGGACATGCACAAAGTTAGTGAAATAAATAAACAGCTTGTCTAAATACAATACATGTTGTTTTCAAGCCTTGCTCTATACACAGAATAGACTTGGATGGCCTATTTAAGATCTTGGAAAGATCACTGAAAGAAAACTTAACGCTGCTAATGCTAAGTTGATCTATGATCTGTTCTGAAAATAAACTCAATATAAAATAGTAATGTGTTACAATTAAGGTTTACAAAGATAAATCGTCATGAATAGTTTTGATAGAATAACTAAGGAGAAATTACCAGTGGAAGAAGGGCTGGTGGTAGCCAGAGGACATAGATTTAAGGTTATTGGCAAAAGAATCAGAGGTAACATGAGGAAACCTTTTATTTTTTACATAGTGAGTTGTTGTGTTCTGAAATGTACTGCCTGAAAGGGTGGTGGAAGCAGATTCAATAGTTATATTCAAGAGAATTCAATTAGTACATGAAGGGAAAAAATACAGGGTTATGGGGAATAAGCAGGAGTCTGGGACTAATTGGATACCTCTACCAAAGAGGAAGCATAGGCATAATAGGCCGAATGGCATCTTTCTGTGCTGTATCATTCTATGATTCTATAACAGCCTCCAAATCTTCCAAGTCAATTGAGTCTAAGCTACATTTATCTTTTCTGCCATCTACTGTGGGTTCCAGCAATAATATTTAAGCCCAACTTATTGGAAGCTTTAGTGTTAGTTTGTAGAAAATGAATAACTTTGTATTTCTGGTTAGGTGGTATTGGGAACTTACCTCTATGTGCTGAAACATAAAAGGATGGTTGCAAATTTTTCTGAGCTGCATTATGGTATTCATGAGGGTTTTAGCGCCACCTTTACCCTGGAGAGAAACAGAAGGAATTTTAAACATAAACAAGATGACATATAGGGATCACTCCCACATGACCAATGAACATACATGAGTATTAAAAGATTACAGTATTTGATTTGTGTAAGGATCAACTCTCAGCCCTGAGTTTGAAAAGTGGCTACATGACCTTGTCCCTGCAGGAGGAGTTAGTGCATTGTGGGACAACCCTCAATAGTGCACTAGAGGTACACGGAGAGCATCACAGCAAATATACATGTAAAGAAACTAACAAGTTATCAGGTTTGCTACTTTAACCACATAGTAGAAGAGTGTGAACCAATTTGCAATATTAACTCAGCTGATCAAGTGACTATTCACACATTTTAATTGCTTTGTCCAAATATTTATGTTAGAAGAAATGTGGAAATTGAAGCATATGGATTGAAACAGAATCCATCCATCTCTCATACTAATGGCAGCTAAATTCGATAGCCCCCAAAAATGGGCACAGGAATTGCAATGCAAGGTTAACCTAAGCCCCCTGCTTCCGATGCAGGCAGCATTCAACTTCATGCTGCCTGCTAAGTAAGGCGATTGCAGCATGCACCCAGCGCTAACCACTCTATTGAGCAGCTACACATTTCAGCAAGAGGCTCAAAATCGAGAGAGGCTAGCACTACTTAAAGTCAGCCTGCATCCCTTAAGGGAGAGGTGCGCTGTGACTGCAGCAGGTGCTGGAAATCATTTTGCAACTAATTCTGACGTGGGAAACACTCCATAATGGCACAACGTGGGAGAGAGCAGATCCAATGATTTTCCAATACTGCACTGGAGTCCTTGATTGAGGAGAGCGATATGTTCTATCCACTGGGGGCGATAAGGCCCTCCAGACAAACTCTCAGAAGACAGTGGGAGCAAACAGCCGTTGCTGCCAATGCCAACAGTCAAGCCCTGAGAGCCTAGATGCAGTGCCGCAAGAAGTTCAATGACCTCACACGTGTGGTCAAGGTCAGTGAATGCATCTTCAAATGCCATATCTCACCAACTGCACCACTAGTCTCAGACACTGCTCAACGTAGCACGCCTTCACTCAACTACCAACAATCTCTATCAATCAAGACTCAGACATAACATTCATAGCTTTACCTTACCCTCACACACTTAGCACTGCTGCAACCTCCACACTCATAACTTACATACATTGTCAGCTATTCAACCATGACCGCAGCATTACTCAAACACATTGCACCACACTCACTGGCACACTTCCCTCTTGTTTGCAGGAAAAGGCAGCGGACAACCGGAGGCAGCAGGTGCTAGCTGGCTGGGGGCAGGCACACCTGCATGTCCTTACCCCGAAGAAGACGACAGTGTCTAACATCACTGGAGTGTCCACTGCCGAGGCCATGGTCAGCAATGGAGCTGAAATCATACAAGATGGCGACATTCTCATAACTAATTCTCCAGCTCACATCCCATTTCCCCATATCCCATAATCTCTTCTGATTTTCGAGCTGCAGATGGTATGAGTATGGACCTCTTACTTTCCGTCCCGTCCCCTCACCATAACCTACCCTTGTGCCCTTTTCTTTTCCGATACCCAGAGCTGCCACCTGGTTAGGCAGTGGTGAAAGAGCAACAGGAAGAGCTAGACAGTGACGATGAAGAAACACCATCACTTGATCTTACGCCCACAGCCACCAGCTCAGATTCTGACTGTGCATGCAAATTAGAGGAGAGCTTAGAGGTGGGATCTGCATGTGGTTGTCAAGAGGCATAAGTGGCGTGCAGCCAGGGAAGGGGACAAGGGAAGTGCAGGTGCCAGCTTGTCAAATGACGAGGTCATACAGGAGTCCTACTGCAGAGGACTCAGATGAGCACTACTACGGGGCAGGCTACTGAAGGTGGCTGACGGGTACGTACAATGAAATGTTTGGCGCATTAATAGGACTGCCAGACACTTGAGTGCATGTCAAGGAGCATGGAGGAGTCTGGCACCAACTTTTCACAAGGCCTTGTGCAGAGTTTGGAGCCCATCTTTTCCAGTTTGGAAGTGTTGGCCAACTCCATCTGATGGCCAATGTCTCAGCTTCCATTGCAACATAAGTAGAAGCAACCCAATATCTGGGTGCTGCAGTGGAAGCTCAGACTGCTGTCATGCAAGTACACACAGTACCATATAGGTACAGGACCACAGTGGTTATGTTACTGGACTAATAATCCAGAGGCCTGGACTAATGATCCAGAAACAGGGGTTCAAATCCCACCCAAGCAGCTGGTTCTACTTTTAACTGCCCTCTGAAATGGTCTGGCAAGCCACTTAGTTGTATTAAATCACTATGAAAAGGTTGAATGAAAATAAAACCAGATGGACCATCCGATATCCACTTAGGCACCAGACATGACAAAGATACATCCAGCCAGCTGACCCTGCAAAGTCCTCCTGGCTAACATCTGGGAACTTGCGCCAAAATTGGGAGATGTCACACAGACTAGTCAAGCAACAACCTCACAATTATATTCACAGAATCATAACCTTTCAGCCAAGGTCCCAGACTCCTCCATCACCATCGCTGGATATATCCTGTTCCACTGGCAGACTCACCAGAGGTGGCGGCACAGTAGTATACAGTCAGGAAAGAGTGGCCCTGGGGAGTCCTCAACATTACTTCCCGACCCCATGAAATCTCATGGCATCAAGTCAAACATAGGCAAACAAACCTCCTGCTCATTACCATCCATCGCCATCGCTCATCTGATGAATTAGTACTCTTTCATGCTTGGAAGGAAGCATGAGAGCAAGGGCACAGAATGTACTCTGGCTGGAGGACTTCAACGTCCATTGGTAGCATCACTACAGACAGAGCTGATGAAGTTCTGACAGACATATCTCCCAGACTGGGCCTGCGGTAGGTGATAAGAACGAATCCGAAGGAAAACCCTATTTGACTTTGTCCTCACCAATGTAGCTACTGCAGATGTATCTATCCATGACTGTCTTGTAAGAGTGACTACTGCACAGTCCTTGTGGTGACGAAATTCCATCTTCACATTGAGGACACCCTCCATCATATTGGGTGGTACTACCACTGTGCTAAATAGGGGAAGATTCAGAACAGAACCAGCAGCTGAAAACTGGGCACTGTGGGCCAGCAGCAGAATTGTATTCCATCACAATCTGTACCCTCATGGCCTGGCATATTAGGTTTACTGTGCATTCATAGGAGTGTGGCTGCAGGCGCAGATAGCCATGTGAAAATGATACCGTGGTGATAACGGAGACCTGGCTCAAAAAAGGGCAGGATTGGGTACTAAATATTCCTGGATACAAGGAGTTCGGGAAAGATAGGGAAAGAAAGAAAGGAGGAGAGGTAGCTGTATTGATTAAGGTGAACATTACAGTGCTGGAGAGAGAGGATGCCCTAGCGGGGTCAAGGACAGAATCTATTTGGTTAGAGATAAGTAACAACATTGCTGGGGGTATTCTATAGGCCACCAACTAGTGGGAAGGATATAGGGGGACAAATTTACAAGGAAATTACAGAGACGTGCAAGAACTATAGAGTAATTATAATGTGGGACTTTAATTATCCTAATAGAGACTTGGATCGTAATAGTGTAAAAGGCAGAGAGGGGCAAGAATTTCTAGAGTGTGTTCAGGAAAATTTTCTACATCTGTATATTTCCAGTACAACGATGAAGGAGACATTGCTGGATCTGGTTCTGGGGAATGAGGTGGGTCAAGTGAATCAAGTGACAGTAGGGGAACAGTTAGGGGACAGTGTCCATAGCATCATAAAGTTTAGGTTAGATATGGAAAAGGACAAGGAACAATCCACAGTTAAAATAATCAATTGGGGGAGATCCAACTTCAATGGAGTGAGAACAGATCCGGCCCAAGTAAATTGGAATCAAAGATTGGAAGGCAAAACTGTAATAGAACAATGGGCTGCTTTTAAAGAGAAGATAGCTCGGGTACCGTTAAGGTACATTCACACAAGAGGGAAAAGGTGGGGCAAACAGATCCAGAGCTCCCTGGATGACGAAAAAGATAGAGCATAAGATGAAGCAAAAGGGTGCATAAGACAGATGGCAGGTGGATAATATAATTGAGAACCAGGCTGAATATAGAAGGTTCAGAAGGGAAGTGAAGAAACAAATGAAAAGCAAAGAGAGAGTATGAGAAGAGACTCACAGCTAAGAGAGAGAGAGAGAGAGAGAGAGAGAGAGAGAGAGAGAGAGATAGAGATCGAGATCACAGGGAAGCAGAAGATGATTGGCTGATGAGTATTTCCTAGTTATCTTATCTAAAATAGGAAATAAATTGGTGTTCCTTGTCTTTTAAGGCAAGGTTTATTATTGCTGATACGATGTATAAAGTATTAGTAGGGTTTATTAATTGTAGTAAGATTTATTAGTATTGGTAAGGGTTTATTAGCAGTAACATGGTTATTAACCAATAAATAAAGGAATGGCAGGGCTGCTTCAACCTCTAGACTGCACGTTCTGTGCTAGGTGAGAACTCCAGGATGCTTCTCGTATCCTAGATAACCATATATACAGGAAGTGTCGTCAGTTGTAGAAGCTTCGGATTGGGAACTTGAGCAGCAGCTAGCGTCACTGCGGTGCATCCTTGAGGATAACTGCTTCGTGGATAGCATGTTCGTATATCTGCTCACCCAGTAGCTTAAGAGTGCCAGGAGAGAGGGATTGGGTGACTGCCAGACAGTCAAGAAGAAACAGGAAGGTAGCGTAGGACACCCTTAATTGCGTCTCACTCTCCAACCAGTATTCAATTTTGAATACTGAAGAAAGTGATGGTTCATCTGGGGAGTGCAGCCAGATCCAGGGCCATGGCACTACAGCTGGCTCAGTTGCACAGGGGGACACAAAGAATACTGGAAGAGCAATAGTGATAAGATTCAACAGTCAGGGGAACAGACAGGCATTTCTGTGGCCACAGACCTGAATCCAGGATGGTGTACTGCCTCCCTGGTGCCAGGGTCAAGGATGCTACTGAACGGCTGCAGAGCCCCCGCACGTCCCCTGGGGGAGGGGGGGGGGGGGGGGGGGGGGGGGGAGAGAAACAGTGAACAGCCAGCAGTCATGATCCACATTGGTACCAAAGATGTAGGTAGGAAGAGGGATGTGGTCCTGTAGCAAGAGTTTAGTGAGCTAGGTAAGAAATTAGCAGGCAGGACCTCAAAAGTAGTAATCTCCAGATTACTCCCAGTACCACACACAAGTGTGTATAGAAATAGGAGGATAGTGCAGATGAATGTGTGACTGGAAAGATGGTACAGGAGGGAAGGCTTTAGATTCCTGGGACACTGCGACCAGTTCATGAGAAGGTGGGACCTATACAGGCAAATGGGTTGCACCTGAACAGAGCTGTGACAAATTTCCTTGCGGTGCAGTTTGTTAGTGCTATTGGGGAGGATTTAAACTAACTTGGCAGGGGTGTGGGAACAAGAAGGAAATATCAGACAGGAATACCAAGGTGCACAGAATACTGGCAGAGATAGATAGCACTAGAGTAGAGACAGTAGAGAATAAGAAGTTATTAGGTGGGGTTAGAGTAAAAGGAGAAATTAATAAAGTCTAAATCAGGGTTAATGTGCATGTATGTGAATGCAGAGTGCTGTTTATATATGAATGCATGGAGTGTTAATAAGATTGGTGAGTTACAGGTGCAGATTGACATGCAGAAATATGATGTGACTATAACAGAGACCTGGCTCAAAGAAGGGCAAGACCGGGTATTAAATATTCCTGGATACAAGTTGTTCAGGAAAGATAGGAAAAGAAAAAGAGCGGGAGGGGTGGCGTTATTGATTAAGGACAGCATTGCAGTGCTGGAGAAAAAGGATGACCCAGACGGGACGAGGACAGAATTTATTTGGCTAGAGCTAAGGAACAAAAAAGGTGCGGTTACATTGCTTGATGTTGTCTCTAGGCCACCAACTAGTGGGAAGGATGCAGAGGAACAAATTTGCAAGGAAATTACAAAGAGGTAAAAAATTAATAGGATAGTTATAATGGGGGATTTTAATTATCTTAATATAGACTGGGATAGTATAGTGTAAAGGTCAGTGAGGGGCAAGAGCTCCTACAGTGTGTTCAGGAAAATTTTCTACGGTAGTATGTTTCTAGTCCAACAAGAAAGGAGGCACTGTTAGACCTGGTTCTTGGGAATGAGGTGGGCCAAGTGGATCAAGTGTCAATTGGAGAACATTTAGGGGACAGTGATCATTGTATCATAAGGTTTAAATTGACTATGGAAAAGGACAAAGAACAATCCAGAGTAAGAATAATTAACTGAGGGAAAGCCAACTTCAGTGGTCTAAGAATGGATCTGGGATGAATAAATTGGAGTCAAAGGTTGGCAGGAAAAAGAGTAGCTGAGCAATGGGCTACCTTCAAAGAGGAGATAGTTTGGGCATAGTCAAGGTATGCTCCCTCGAAGGCGAAAGGTAGGGTAAACAAATCCAGAGTTCCCTGGATGACAAAAGAGATAGAGATTAAGATAAAGAAGAAAAAATGTGCTTATGACAGATGGCAGTAGATGCTAGTATATACCACTATTGAGAACCAGGCTGAATATAGAAGATTCAGAGGGGAAGTGAAAAAACAAATAAGAGAAGCAAAGAGAGAGTATGAACAGAGACTGGCAGCTTACATAAAAGGGAATCCCAAAGTTTTCTATAGACATATAAATAGTAAAAGGATGGCAAAAAGGAGGAGTGGGGCCGATTAGGAACAAACAAGGGGATTTGCGCATGGAGGCAGAGGGCATAGCTGAGATATTAACTGAATGCTTCGCATCGGTTTTTACCAAACAAGAAAGTGCAACCCAGGCAATGGCGAAAAAGGCGGCAATTCAGACACTAGAAAGGTTTAAAATTGATAAAGGAGGTGTTGGATAGGCTGTCTGTATTTAAAGTAGATAAGGCACCAGGACCGGATGAGATGCATCCAAGGATGCAGAGGGAACTGAGACTGGAGAATTGCAAACTGTTACACCCTTGACCAAAAAAAGTGTGTAAAGATAAGTCCAACAAATACAGGCCAATCAGTTTAACTGCGGTAGTGGGAAACTTCTAGAAAGATTAATTCGGGGAAAAATTGTCACATGGACAAATGCGGGCTAATTAAAGAAAGCCAGCATGGATTTAAAGGAAAATTATGTTTAACTAACTTGCCGGAGTTTTTTTTGAAGAGGTAACAGAGAGGGTTGATGAGGGCAATGCTGTTGATGTGGTGTTCATGGAATTTCAAAAGGCATCTGATACAGTGCTACACAACAGACTTGTGAGTAAAGTTATTGCTCAAGGAATAAACGGGACAGTAGCAACATGGATATGAAATTGGCTGACTGACAGAAAACAAAGTAGTGGTTAATGGACTTTTTCAGGCTGGAGGAATGTTTGTTGTGGAGTTTCCCAGGGGTCAGTGTTGGGACCCTTGCTTTTCCTGATATAATATTAATGACCTCGACCTTGGTGTACAGGGCACAGTTTCAAAGTTTGCGGATGATATGGAACTTGGAAGCATTGTGAACTGTGACGAGGATAGTGTTGAACTTCAAAAAGGATATAGACAAGTTGGTGGAATGGGTGGAGAGATGGCAGATGAAGTTCAATGTAGAGAAATGTGAAGGGATACATTTTAGTAGGAAGAACATGGAGAGACAATATAAAATAAAGGGTACAATTCTAAAGTGGGTGCAGGAGCAGAAGGACCTGGCTGTATACGTGCATAAGTCAGTGATGGTGGCAAAACAGGTTGAGAGAGCAGTTAATAAAGCATACAGTATCCTGGGCTTTATTAAGAGGGGCATAGAGTACAAGAGCAAGGAGGTTATACTGAACTTGTATAAGACACTAGTTCGGCCTCAGCTGGAGTATTGCGCCCATTTCTGTGTGCTGCACTTTAGAAAGATTGCGAAGGCGTTAGAGAGTTGCAGAAAAGACTCATGTGAATGGTTCCAGGGATTAGGAAATTCAGTTATGAAATAGACTGGAGAAGTTAGGACTGTTTTCCTTGGAGAAGAGAAGGCGGAGAGGAGATTTGGTAGAGGTATTTAAAATCATGAGGGGGTCTGGACAGAGTAGATAAAGAGAAATTGTTCCCACTCGTGGAAGGATCGAAAACGAGAGGGCACAGAAAAAGAAACAAAAGCGTCATGAGGAAGAACTTTTCCACGCAGCGAGTGGTTAAGGTCTGGAATGCACTGCCTGAGAGTGTGGTGGAGGCAGGTTCCATTGAAGCATTCAAAAGGGAATTAGACTTATACGAAAAGGAAGAATGTGCAGGGTTATGGGGAAGAAGGCAGGGGAGTGGCTCTAGGTGAATTGCTCATTCGAAGAGCCAGTGCAGAGACGATGGCCAGAATGGCCGCCTTCTGCGCTGCAACAACTCTGTGACTCTGTGAAATAGTAAAAGCATGGTAAAAGGAGGAATAGGGCTGATTAAGGACTTAAAAGGGGATTGAAGCATTGAGGGAGAGGACATAGCTGAGGTACTAAATGAGTACTTTGCATCTGTCTTTACCAAGGAAGATGCTGCTTTAGTCATGGTGAAAGGGGAGGTAGTTAAGGCAATGGATGTGCTAAAAAAAATTGATAAGCAGGGGGTATTAGATAGGCTAGTTGTACTTAAAAGGTGATAAGTCACCAGGACCAGGAAGGATGCATCCAAGGATATTTAGGGAAGTAAGGGTAGAAACTGCAAAGCTACTGGCTATAATCTTCCAATCCTCCTTAGATACAGCTGTGGTGCCAGAGGATCAGAGAACTGCTCAAAAAAGAGCAAGGACAATCCCAGCAACTACAGACCAGTCAGTTTAACCTTGATGGTGGGAAAGCTTTGAGATGATAATTCGGGACAAAATAAATAAATAGTCACTTGGAGAAATGTGGATCAATTCAGGAAAGCCAGCACGGATTTGTTAAGGGCAAATTGTGTTTAACTAACTTGCGTGAGTTTTTTTTTGTTGATGGTTGATGAGAGTAATGCAGTTGATGTGGTGTACATGGACTTCCAAAAGGCATTTGATAAAGTGCCACATAAACAGGCTTGTCAGCAAAGTTAGAGCCCATGAAATAAACGGGACATTAGCAGCATGGATAAGAAGTTGGCTGAGTGACAGGAAACAGTGTAGTTGTGAACGGTTGGTTTTTTTTGGACTTTAGGAAGGTATATAGTGGGGTTCCCCAGGGATCAGTGTTGGGACCACTGCTTTTCTTGATATATATTAAATGATCTAGACTTGGGTGTACAGGGCACAACTTCAAAATTTGAAGATGATACAAAACTTTGAAGTATTGTGAACTGTAATGGAGGATAGTGATAACTTCAAGAGGACATAGGCTGGTGGAATATGCGGACACGTAGCAGATGAAATCTAATGCAGCAAAGAGATTCATTTTGGTCGTAAGAATGAGGAGAAGCAACATAAATTCAAGGGTACAAGTGGGTGTAGGAGCAGAGGGAACTCGGAGTATATGTGCACGAATCACTGAAGGTTTCAGGGCAGGTTGAGAAAGCAGTTAATAAAGCAAAAGCAAAATACTGCAGATGCTGGAAATCTGAAATGTTTTTTCAGTTAATAAAGCATATGGGATCCTGGGCTTTATAAATAGGGGAACAGAATACAAAAACAACAAAGTTATGATAAACCTGTATAAAACACTGGTTTGGCCTCAATTAGAGTATTGTCTCCAATTCTGGGCACCACACTTTCAGAATATTGTTAAGTCATTAGAGAGGGTACAGAAAAAATTCACAAGAGTGGTTCCAGGGATGAGGAACTTCAGTTACATGGGTAGATTGGAGAAACTGGGGATGTTCTCCTTGAAGAGAAGATTAAGAGGAGGTTTGATTGAAGTGTTCAAAATCATGAGGGGTCTGGAGACAGTAGATAGGGAGAAACAGTTCCCATTAGCGGAAGGATCCAGAACCAGAGGATACTGATTTAAGGTGATTGGCAAAAGAAGCAACAGCAAAAAGAGGAAAAACTTCTTTTAGACAGAGAGTGGTTTGTATCTGGAATGAACTACCCGAGTGTGTGGTGGAAGCAGATTCAATCATGGCCTTCAAAAGAGAACTGGATAATAATTTGAACAAAAAACATTTTCAGGGCTACTACGGGGAAAATACAGGGGACTGGGACTAGGCAGTTGTTGTAACCATTCTATGATTTCCCTCACTCTACCATTACCATCAAGCCAGGGGATCAACCTTGGTTCACTGAGGAGTAAAGAAGAACGTGCCAGGAACAGCAGCAGGGGTACCTAAAAAGAGGTGCCAACCTGTTGAAGCTCCAACACATAATTACATGCATGCTAAAACAGAAGAAAGAGCTAAGATTAAAGCTCTGCAGTCCTGCCACATCCAGTCTTGAATGGTGACGGACAATTAAACAACTAACAGAAAGAGGAGGTTCCATGAATATCCCCATTTTTAGTGATGGTAGAGCCCAGCACCTGAGTGCAAAAGACAAGACTGAAGCATTTGCAAACATCTTCAATGAGAAGTGCCAATGGATGATCCATTTCAGCTTCCTCCTGAGGCCTCTGCCATCCTCAGCTAATTCGATAACGTCCATGAAACATCCCAGCTGTAGTACTGAAGGTCTGTTCTCAAGAACGAGCCTTGCCCCTAGCAGTGACATTTACTCTCAATGAAAAAGTGCCCAGGTATGTCCTGTCCATAAAAAGCAGGATCAATCCAGCCTGGCCAATTACAGCCCCATTAGTCTACTCTCAATCATCAAGAAAGTGATGGAAGGTGTAATCAACAGTGCTATCAAGAGGCACTTACTCAGCAACAACCTCACCGATGCTGTTTGGTTCCTGCAAGGACCACGTGGTTCTAGACCTCAGTACAGCCTTGGACCACACATGGAAAAAAAGCTCCATAATTCCAGAGGTGAGGTGAAAGTGACTGCCTTCGACATCAAGGTAGAATTTGACCAAGTGTGGCATCAAGGAGCCTTTGTAAAATTGGGTCAATGGGATTCGGGGCAAAACTCTCCACTGGTTGGAGTCATACCTAGCACAAAAGAAGATGGTTGTGGTTGTTGGAGACCAATTATCTCAGTCCTGGGTCATGGCTGCAGGAGTTCCTCAGGGCAGTATCCCAACAGCTTCATCAATGATCTTCCCTCCTTCACTGATAACCGCACAATGTTCAATAATGTTAGCAACTCCTCAGATGCTGAAGCAGTCTGTGCATGCATGCAGCAAGACCTGGACAACATTTAGGCTTAGGCTGACAAGTGGCAAGTAACATTTGCATCACGTAAGTTCCAGGTAATGGCTATCTCCAACAAGAGTGTGTCTAACCACCTCCCTCGACATTCCAATGGTATTAGCATCGCTGAATCCCCCACCATCAATATTCTGGGAGTCACCACTGACCAGAAACTCAACAGAACTAGCCCCATAAATATTGTAGCTAAAAGAGGAGGTCAGAGGCTGGGTAGTCTCCCGACTCTCCAAACCAAAGCCTTTCTACCATTTACACAGCACAAGTCAGGAGCGTGATGGAATACTCTCCATTTGCCTGGATGAGTGCAGCTCCAAAAACACTTAAGAAGCTCGACACCATACAGGACAAAGCAGCCTGCTTGATTGGCACCCCATTTACCACTTAAAACATTCACCCTTCCACTACTACACACTGTGGCTGCAGTGTGTGCTATCTATAAGATGCACTTCAGCATCTGCCAAGACCTCTTTGACGGCATCTTCCAAATCTGTGACTTCTACCACTTGGAAGAGCAAGGGCAGCAGGCACATGGGAACACCGCCTAAAAGTTCCCCTACAAGTCACACGCCATCCTTAACTGGAAATATATCGTCATTCATTCATCATTGAGGGCTGAAAATCCTGGAACTCCCTACTAAGCAGCATGGTGGCTTTACCTACACTACATGGACTGCAGCGGTTCAAGAAGATGGCTCACCACCACCTTAAGGGTAATTAGGGGTGAGCAATTAATGCTAGCCTTGCCAGTGACACTCATACCCCATTTCTATGACTGCCTATTCCCACCTCTAACATTGATGGTCATCTGCTACTGAAACCCTCATCCATGCCTTTGTTACCTCTAGACTTGACTGTTCTTATGCACTCCTGGCCAGTTTCCCATGTTCTGTAAACATGAGGTCATCCAAAACTCTGTTGCCCAAGTCCCAACTTGCACCAAAAGTCCTGTTCACTAATCACCCTTGTGCTCACTGCCAGTTAAGCAACGCCTCGATTTTAAACTTCTCATCCTCGTTTTCAAAGCTCTTTATGTCCTTGCCCTTACCAAGCTCTGTAATCTCCTCCAGCCCTGCAACCCTCTGAGATACCCACACTCGAGTCTCCCCAGTTTTAAATACTCCACTATTGGCAGCCATGCCTCAACTGCCTGGGCGTTAATGTCTGGAATTCCCTCCTGAAACCTCTCCGCCTCCCTTTCTTCCTTGAAGACCTTAAAACCTACCTCTTTGGCCAAACATTTGGCCATGGCCCCAATATGTCCTTTTGTGGCTTGATACCAAATTTTGCTTGATAAGGCTCCTGCACAGCGCTTTGGGAGGTTTTTCTGTGTTGAAATCACTATATAAATACAAGTTGTTGTTGTTCTAGAATGCACTACCTGAAGCTTCCAAGATGATGGAAGTAAAATCAATAATAAATTTCAAAAACAAGTTGAATAAATATTTGAAAAAGAAACATTTACACGGCTATGGGGAAAGAGCAGTAGAGTGGGACTAACTGGATAGCTCTTTCAAACAGCTGGCACGGGCATAATATGTAAGATATATATGTCTTTGCATTATATACAACTTTAAATGTCTCAGAAGTGTAAGTTTAAACATGATACTGAACATAATCCAAGACGTAAACGATGACCTGCTAAAAACATTAAGTCCCTACCTTTTTGTCTTTCTCAGAACCATCTGTTAGAAGAATTCCCTTAGCTTGCATGTGACGGTATAGAACCTTCTGTAGTGAAGACATGTCACATTTGATGACGTACTCAACCTGAAAATCAAAATTTAATTTGTCGTTACATGAAAACAATATGAAACAAAAAAGGTCTACAACAGCTGAAAAATACTCATAATAAATGCACAGAGCTTTCATTTAACGAGAAACATTGGAGCTAGCAGGTGAGAGGTAAATCTAAACTCTAGTTAGACCATTTTTATGAATTAAGTCTCTGGGGGAGAAATTCGTTCACATAGCACCACTTCTTGCAATGCTACGTAGACTCCCTGGGGGCCATGCAGGTAGCAGCCTGTGCAACATTCTTCAATAATGTCAACGAAGAAAGCCGGGCAGGCCGTGCATGTAGAGGACCGTGGCGCTGCCTGCCCCCGGATAATCAACTAGAAGCAGCGCTGTGCGAAAGAACTGCTCCTCCTCTATTCCTCCTACAAGCTAAGGGATTGTACATCTTTGTAATGCATGAAGTGTTTAAAAAAACTGGAATGCTGGTCCATATTTCAGTTGTTTGTAATTAAGGCAAGTGAATAGACATGACAAAAACAAAAAAAAATCCAGAAAAATCAGAGCAGCTGGTGCAGATGTGAACATTTAAACACAATATCCAATACTCCGTAGCTGGTTAATAACATAGTGAATGACAGCAGTTAATATTTAAACTTGATCTAGTTAGGCTTCACTGGCCAGGTATTGGACAGACTAATGCCGAGTTTCCTTCTTGGGAACAGGAGTGTCAGTAATATGGTGGTCAATCAGAAACCAGTTGATTCGTTGGGATGGCGGTAATGGGTGCAAAAATTTAAAAATGACAAATCATTTTCCTGAGTTATGTTCCAGATGTTATTGCATTAAACACAGCATTCGAGATTTAACAAGCAAGAATGTGGTATAGGAATGCATATTTCTGGTGTTAAGAGCAATCTGTCCACAATTTCTGCATTTCAGTTTAAATCTACTTTTTATTCTATGAATGCAATACCCTACTCAGAACACAGTGCAGCAGAAGGAGCAAAAACCAAAGGATCTAAAACACCATGAGGAACATTTTTATTACAGTTAAATCGGCACTCCAGGAACTTTGTTGAGTCGTCAGTGGTTTCTACGATAATGCTTTCTAAAACTTCCTCTCTTTAAAGAAAGTATCACAAAGACTATGGGCTGGATTTAATTTTTCTCCAGGCGTCTGTGCCCTTGGTGGTGGGGGTGGAGCAGGGCTGAAGATGCCTCCGAGACAGAGCTGCCAGGCACCCTGATACTGGGAGGGCCCAGCCTGATATTACTAGGCGCGACGGGGCCTTGTGGCGACCCCCTCCGCCGCTCGACGGCGAGACCCCCATTTGAATATTTAAATAAATTAAAATCAATGCATTAATGATACGTTGCTGCCTGAGTTCCCACTCTGATCTTCGGCCTGCTAGCCGACACTCCAGAACCTTCAGATCCCCGTTCAGGGAAACGAGGCGCCACACTGATGGGGACAGGGGAGGAGGTAAGTTTCTCAATGCAGGGGGTCAAAGTGACATCATTGGTGTAGGGAATGGTGGGTAGGGTTATAGTTTAAAGTTCATGCCGTTTTGCAGGGTTGGGGGGGAGGGGGGGGGAAATCAGGTGGACAAGTTAAGTGTTTTGGTGGGGGAGGGAGAAAGAGGGCAAATAATTAATTAAATTGTTCTGGGGGAGTGGGAGAGGGGCACAAGAAATGTCTGTCTTTATCTTTATTTACTTGTGCTTTAAATACTTATATTTACCATTAGGGCTCAAAGCCAGGGATGGACAGCCAGCCCTCTCCATGTGATCGGGGGGGTTTGGGGGGGGGGGGGGGGGCAGCTATTTAAATGAGCTGCCGCACGGAAGATTGCGGCAGCTCTGCGATGTGCCACCGTTCTCTTCGCCCGCTGCCCGAACAGAAGATTCAGCCTTGTGCAGATTACTTTCACATCCTGAATGGAACAGCATCTCAGATTCCATGTGGTACAAATCCCATTTGGCACTTTTTTGGCGATGCAAAGTGCTTTTAGGTGTAGCAGTATAATTCGGAAGTCAATAACAACTCACACTTACACAGGATGTTTAACATAGGAAAAAAGTCACAAGGTGCTTCACAGAGGTGTAATAGAGAGATACAGCACTGAAACAGGCCCTTCGGCCCACCGAGTCTGTGCCGACCAACAACCACCCATTTATGCTAATCCTACATTAATCCCATATTCCCCACCACATCCCCACAATCCTCCTACCACCTACCTACACTAGGGGCAATTTACAATGGCCAATTTACCTATCAACCTGCAAGTCTTTGGCTGTGGGAGGAAACCGGAGCACCCGGTGGAAACCCACGCGGTCACAGGGAGAACATGCAAACTCCGCGCAGGCAGTACCCAGAACTGAACTCAGGTCGCTGGAGCTGTGAGGCTGCGGTGCTAACCACTGCACCACCTTCTTACAGTGCAGCACTCCCTTAGTACTCCACCGACATGTTGGCCTAGATTTTGCGCTCGTCTCTGGAATCAGACTCAAATAATCAGACAAAAAACGATGCTGAGCGAAAAGAGATATTAGGCATAGTGAAAAAAACTTGGTCAAAGTAGTGGGTTTTAAGGAGTCTTAAAATGCTTTGATAGGCAAAATGTGTGAGAAAATAACAGAGCACAGGGCCTAAACAGTGAAATCACAATTGCTAATGGGGGATGCACAATAGGGTGGCAAATGTAACCCCACTATTTAAAAAAGGAGGGAGGAAAAAAACAGGGAACTGCAGACCAGTTAGCCTTACATCGGTAGTGGGGAAAATGATAGAGTCTATTATAAAGGATGTGATAGCAGAACACCTGGAAAGCATAAGTGGGACTGGAAAAAGTCAGCATGGGTTTATGAAAGAAAAATCATACTTAACAAATCTACTGGAGTTTTTTGAGGATGTAACTAGTAGAACAGATAAGGGAGAACCATTTGGATTTTCAGAAGGCTTTTGATAAGGTCCCACATAAGAGGTTAGTGTGCAAAATTAAAGCACATGGGATTGGGGGTAATATACTGGCATGGATTGAGAATTGGTTGACAAACAGAAAACAGTAGGAGTAAACGGGTCTTTTTCTGGGTGGCTGGCAGTGACTAGTGGGGTACCGCAGGGATCAGTCTTGGGCCCCAGCTATTCACAATATATATTAATGATTGGATGAGGGAACTAAATGCAACATTTCCAAGTTTGCAGATGACACAAAGCTGGGGGGGAATGCGAGCTGTGGGGAGGATGCAAAGAGGCTCCAATGTGATTTGGACAAGTTGGGTGAGTGGGCAAATGCATGGCAGATGAACAACAACGTGGATAAATGTGAGGTTATCCACTTTGGTTGTAAAAACAGAAAGGCATATTATCAACTGAATGGTGATAGATGGGAAAGGGGGAGGTGCAACGAGACCTGGATGTCCTTGTACACCAGTCGCTGACAGCGAGCATTCAGATGCAGCAAGCAATTAGGAAGGCGAAAAGTATGTTGGCCTTCATTGCAAGAGGATTTGAGTACAGGAGCAAGGATGTCTTCCAGGGCCTTGGTGAGACCACATCTGGAGTATTGTGTGCAGTTTTGGTCTCCTTATCTGAGGAAGGATGTTCTTGCCATGGAGGGAGTGCAAAGATTTACTTGGCTGATTCCTGGGATGGCAGGATTGACGCGTCAGGAGAGATTGGGTCGACTAGGCCTAGATTCACTCGAGTTTAGAAGAATGAGAGGGGATCTCAAAGAAACCTATAAAATTCTAACAGGTCTAGACAAGCTAGATGCAGGGAGGTTGTTCCCAATGGCTGGGGAGTCCAGAACCAGGGGTCACAGTCTCAGGAAACGGCGTATGCCATTTAGAACCGAGATGAGGAGAATTTTCTTCACTCAGAGGGTGGTGAACCTGTGGAATTCTCTACCGCAGAAGGCAGTGGAGGCCAAATCATTAAATATATTCATGAAGGAGATAAGATACATTTCTTAATGCCAAAGGGATCACGGGATTTGGGGAAAAAGCGAGAACAGGGTACTGAATTAGACGATCAGCCATGATCTTTTTGAATGGCGGAGCAGACCCAAAGGGCCGAATAGCCTACTCCTGCTCCTATTTTCTATGTTTCTAATAGATCAGAGTTGGAGGAACGTAGTGTTTTCAGAGGGTTGTAAGTCTAGAGGAGGTTGCAGATCATGGGGTGGTGCCATGAAGGGATTTAAATGAAAGCATGCGTTTTAAGTTTGACGCAATAGGGAAACATGAGACAATGTTAGTTATTAAGAACAGGGGTAACAGATGAGCGAGGCTTGTAGAGGGAATGGATACAGGCTGCATAGATTTGAATGAGTTGAAGTTTTTTTTGTCGGGGTGGGGGAGGTTCGGTGTGGCAGAGGATGGGAGGCTAGCAAGAAGAGCACTTGAACAAGTAAGCCTGGAGATGACAAAGATTAGAGTTTCGGCAGCAGAGAGAGGGGGCAGAGATGGGCAACGTGAGGAGGTGCAAATAGGCAGTCTTCATAATAGAGAGGAAATGGGGTCAGAAGCACAGCACAAGGTCAAATAGGACATCGAAGCTGCAAAGAGTCTGGTTCAACCAGAGGCACGGGGAGGAACATGCAATCAGTGGCGAGGATAGGTAATTCATGGGGGAGGCAGGGATTGTTGGGTTTGGTCCTTCCAACATTTAACTGTGTATGTGTGGGTTTCCTCCGGGTGCTCCGGTTTCCTCCCACATGCCAAAGACTTGCAGGTTGATAGGTTAATTGGCCATTATAAATTGCCCCTAGTATAGGTAGGTGGTAGGGAAATATAGGGACAGGTGGGGATGTGGTAGGAATATGGGATTAATGTAGGATTAGTATAAATGGGTGGTTGATGGTCGGCACAGACTCGGTGGGCCGAAGGGCCTGTTTCAGTGCTGTATCTCTAAACTAAACTAAACTGGCTCATCCATGACTGGATATCGGAGAAATAGTCTGGTCTAACAATAGAGGCAGCAGGGAGGTGCAGCTGAGTGCTGTCAGCGTATGTGGGCAACTTGACCCAATGTCTTTGGATATTGTTGCCAAGGTGCAGAATTAGATAAGGAAGAAGGAGGGAGTCAAAATAAATCCTCCTGGGACTCCAGAGATAATGGTATGGGGTGGAAAGAGAAACCATTGCTGGAGATGCTCTGACTACAATTGGATAAAGAACAGAACCAAGCAAGGACAGTCCCACTGAGCTTGACAATGGAACAGAGGCATTGGACAAGGATGGTGTGGCCAACCATGTGAAAGGCTGGAAAAAGTTTTAGGAAGAGGGACAACGTATGATTCACAGGAGGATGCCATTTGTGAATTTGATGAGGCCTGTTTCAGTGCTGTGGCAGGGAGGGCTGCAATACAAAAGGGTGGAAATTATATTACAACTCAACAGAGCTCTAGTTGGATGCCATCTGGAGTACTGCATTCAGATTTGGGTACCACTCTCAGAAAGGATAGACTAGCCTTCGAAGGGGTACAGAGCAGACTTACTAAAATGATGCCAGGACAAAAAGGCTAAAATTATGAGGACAGGTTACACAGATTAAACTTGAGGTTGTTAAGATGATTAAAAGATTTGACAGGGCAGATGGAGAGAAACTATTTCCTTTGGTGGGGAGTCAAGAACAAGGGGGCATAACCTTAAAATCAGAACTTGGCCATTCAGGGATGATGTTAGAAAGTACTTCTTCACTAAAAAGGTAATGGAAGTCTGGAACTCTCTTGCCCAAAAAGCTTTTGTGGCTAAGCAAATTGAAAATTTCCAAAGAGAGATTGATAAGATTTTTGGTAGGCAAGGGCATTAAGAGTTAAGGAACCAAGATGGGTAGATGGAGTTGCAATACAGATCAGCCATGATCTAATGGAATAGGTTCAAGGACTGAATGGCCTACTCCTGTTCCTGTGTTCAAATGTGGAGTTGCGAGAAAGATTAGCAGTATTTGGGAAGGGACATGGTTAACTTTGGAAGAAAAGGAGATTGAAGATGGGGCAGCAGTCTGCAAGGACAAATTAACATGACTGTGGTAAAAACAAAACTCATGTCAGCAACATTGTAGAAGCTTCATCATAAAAGCTTTCTTTCCGGGTTAAATCCAGATGTGAAAGGTTTACTTATAAATGACCAAGTCTGGATTTCTCCAATCTTTTACAGAAAACGTTATAACCTTTTCTGGTAACTGGGATTCCACTTCTTTTTTCAGCCTTCTCAGAAGGAAGGGACGCAGCACTTTGTGAAGACGGCGAATGATCAGGATTGTTTCCTCCTCATTTAGGTCTACCTGTAAAATAATCAATCAAGGAGACAGATTTGGGTTACTTGTCCTCCTTACAGAGAATAGTTAAGTTTAATTTAAAACAAAGTTTTAAAAAGCACACGTTAGCTTATTCCATCTGGGAATAAAAAGTTAAAAAATATACACATCACCCAGTTGAATGGGCACCATAAAATTAAGTACTCTGTTGCATTAAATTATAAAAAAAAATTCAGAGTGGGAGGGAAGAAAGAAACAATTGCCTAGATTCCCAAGTTTCTTATTTTTGTAAACAGAAGTTTTTTTACTATTAATAGAGCATTCCCTTCATGAAGAAAATGTATGTGTGCGTGAAAGTTATCAAAATATATCTTGCACTCATACTTGAATTTTAGTTTGGATAAATACACTTCAAAGTGCATTAAGAACACAGACCAGAAGGTTTCAAGTTTGATCCCTGGTCTTTGCTCATTTAGCTGATCTTAGCTGGGATATTACAATTAGTATTAGCACCCTAGCCTTGGGTGCAGAAAGAGCAAGTACATAACTTAAAAAAAAGTTTCCTATGTTCAATGGTTATCCCCACTGTAGATACTGGATGAAACAGGATCAGATTTAGCTTTGTTTCCCCAGTCAAATACCCCAACGCTAACTGGACTCTTAAATGGCTAGTTGAGTGAGGTACCAGAAGGCTGCCAACATCTGTAGAAATCATATTCAACCAAGATTCAGCACTTTTAGAGAAAGCAAGAAAAGAAAGTGTTTGTTAAAAGACCTGACAAATTCTGACTGTATCCATCCACTGCTTGAAAGAACTTCACGACTCAGATCATTCTGGTGGAGAGTTCCCTATTTTTTCCACAATAAAATTACTGCCTTTTTTGTGATTTTATTAAAATTCTTCATTTATAATCCCACAACCATGGCAGTCATGTACTTATTCAAATAGTTGATTAAACTGAAGACAGTGTGAAGAGCACTTGAGTAAGTTCATTAGGCCAATCTTTACTGTACCCCACCCCCTCTGCTACTTTTCACTTCAGAAATTGAAGTAGAGTAGAAGTGTTATCACTGTAGTGATTGACTTCAAAACAGCAAAAAATGGTTCTAGAATAAAAGCAAAATACTGCAGATGCTGGAAATCTGAAATAAAAACAAGAAATGCTAGAAATACTCAACAGGTCTGGCCGCATCTGTGGAGAGAGCAGAGTTAACGTTTCAGGTCTGTGACCTTTCATCAGAACTGGCAAATATAAAATATACATATAAAAATGGCTCTATATACCTCTAGAATTATACAGCAATATTCCAATGCAAAGCAAAATCACACCACTTCACAGTTGTGCTTTTTTTTCAGAATTTGTAAATATAGATTATATGCATGCAATATAATTCAACTGAATCTTTTTGGATGTTTATGTTTCTTAAAGCTATATTTTAAAACTTTAAGTGCAACTACAAAACACTAGTGGCTTGATCGTTACCCTTTCTCCAGTCATGGCAAATGGAGCATTAAACCACTGTTCAAATGTGCTGCAGCTTTTGAAGATAGTAGGCAAAAGAAAGTTGAGAAGAGCCCAAAGTTCAGGAAGTTTGTTCTGCAGTGGAGTTCCAGTCAAAAGGACCCGACGAGGTGCTACATAGTGAGTGTTCAACACCTGGGTCAGTTTACAATGGTGATTCTTCATACGATGACCTTCATCTACAATCATATATTTCCATCGAAGCTGAAAAATAGAGGGAATGTGTCACATAAATTCTACAAAAGGGTGAATTATGCTACCGAGAACACACTAGAAAAGAACTAGAAACAGTAGAACAAATTAATGCACTTTCAGCACTCACAGGGAAATTTTTAATCTAGTTATTTTTCTGCTTACAGACAAATCATCAAATAATTAAACAAAGTTATAAATTTTGTTAGGAATCCTTATTCTTCATTTTTAATTGAATTTCCCAGTCATTGATGCATACAATTCTATAAAGTTGATAAAAATTTAGAATTAAGGTTAATTTCCCATAATCTGGCAATCACTACCATACTGACCCAAAGAGAGCTCAAGATACCCTACCATTTGTCTACTGGTGATAAAGTTTGTCAAATATGTAGAAATTGGTCTTACCTTAGCAAGCACATGCTTGTCCTTAATAATATATTCGTATGTGGTTAAAAGAACATTGAATTTTCCACTGCGCAGCTGCGGAATAAATGACCGGCGGAGAGCTGGTGTACCCTTAGACACAATGAGAGTTATATTACCATAACACACAAACAGGTATTTACCAGTTTTTTCTACCATCAAATATCAAATGTATATCATACAGAAGCTGCGCAGTTAGTGCAAAAATACAAAATATATTTCCAGCTGCAGGAATACCAAGTTACCTTGCACTAATTGGTTTCTTTAGAAAAAAAAACTATGTTTATAAAAGTTTTAGATAAAACTTTTCAGTTATACTGTTCCTTTACATTTACTCATTGTAGTGCAGTCCACATTTATCAGTAGGGTTTCTTCCCAGTGCCATGCCAGTGCTCAACCTGTTCACTGCAAAATGTAAAAAAACTAACGCATAATAATTAGTTTTAAATATGCCAGTACTCAAATGATTGCATTGCTCAACAAATGTGAATTCGAGCTAAGATTTTAATTAAAATTAAATAAAAATCTTGACAAATAGGACTGCCCAATAATTGAAAAGTTCTAAGAGAAATGTGAAGTGCAAAAAATAATTTACAAGCAGCTGCAGTTGTAAAGGTAGCCGAATAGAATTAGCTAATATGTAGCACTATATGCAAGGAGCGTTCATGCATAGTTTCTCTTTCATTCTTCATACTATTTACTTCTATTCTAAAGC
Organism: Heterodontus francisci; assembly: GCF_036365525.1. NCBI lineage: Eukaryota > Metazoa > Chordata > Chondrichthyes > Heterodontiformes > Heterodontidae > Heterodontus > Heterodontus francisci. The sequence goes on along the minus strand of NC_090374.1, from coordinate 136,590,511 downwards.
CTGTGGTTTGTCTAAACAAAGACACTTTTTTCTCTTTAAAAAGGAATGCGAAAATGCCAAAAATTATGCAATGTATATACTATGACTGAATGCCAAATTAGCGATAAATACGCAAGTTAATTTAGTGAAAAAATACTTGTTACCAATCACAGAAACAATACTTTACATATTACTTTTAACACAAATCATATGGTATACCTAGCCCAATCATATGCAAGCAAGAGTCATTCATTCACTGTTGCCTAAAATGACATCCCATCCTTGTGTTATTGCAGACTGATTGATAACTTGAAACAATACTAGTGTTCAAAATTCATGCTCTTAAAATCAAAATAAATTGCGCATTGCCATGCAGCTCTTCATTTTTCTTTTTCTTCTCTCCAATTAGCTCATTTTTATTTGGGTCTGGAAAGGAGCATTTAATAGTCATCTGAAAATGCAAAACATCTTACTACAGAACTAATTACTTAGAAGAAAATGAATACTATAAAACTCAAATAGTGAACTGCAAGCAACAGGAAAATCACAGTACTTTTTCTATACCAAAGACAAACAATACTAACCTTGTAAGAAATCTTCACAACAGATGGGGCCCACTTATCAAATTCATATACCCAGTTGGATAAAGTTCTAAAAGGGAGGGGAAAATGTCGAACTCATTACAACTTCCTAAACAGTGTTATTCAATTTCTAAATATTACAGAAAGTTCAAATTAGTAACAAGCTTTAAATCACATCTCATCAGAAAAGTCATACCGTCAATGGATTTGCCGTTCTTCTAGCACTTCAAGGATTTAGATGTTGCAAAGTAACATGGACAACACCATTTGATTGTGTATTCAGTTCCTAATGTGATTAGGAACATCACCAAATTGTGAACCAGACATTAAGTGCAACAGTCAGGTTTGACTTACGAGCGTAAAAACGGGAAGTTGGACTGATAAAATGTAAGAGACTTCAGCTTTATGCTGAGCAATTAGTTTGAATTGGCTCGTAACCTTTATGTTTTAAACTGACCAGTTTCCAATGAAAACTGTTTGCAAAATATTCAAGATCTTTTTGTTAAGTGGCAAGCGAGCATACATATGTATAATGAAATCCAAGTTGAAAACACAGCTGTGTGCTTAATAATACAAGACAGCTGCAAGTCAAAAAAGCAATAAGCTAAATACGTCTGCTAATAGCAATACTTTAGGGACAAGTCAACAAGGCTATACATCAAATTGTTAGGTACAGCATGCAAGGCATGTTTCATGTATCAATTTTGGGAAAAGAACTGTGCAACTATGAGCCAAGAAAGTGGGGTGCACCTTCATAGAGATAGGGCTCTAGAGTTCTTATTATAAAACGTATCTATTCAAGATTTTTTTTAAAAAGCTTCCCAAGATTTGTTTTGAAGATTTATTTGCACATGGGTCAGAAACAGCATCCTTAAATTGTTTTTAAAGAAATTATTTCAAAATATACAGCTTCTACCATTTAAGAAATTAGTAGAATGTTTGTCATTAAATTAGACATTTCTACGAATGAGCAGTAGGAACTATTCAGCTTTAAATTTCAAATAATTTGCTGTATCTCCATTCTTCGTGTAATCCATGGCATGACTATTTTCAAAGTATTCAGAAACAGTAATTTTACATCAAAATCTAGAGTTAGTTTTCAGGGTGACAATTTTTGACGTAATTTTATGTAAAATAGTCTAATATCCTTTATTTAAAGTGCAATATATGGAAGGAGTCTACTTGTACACTAGGTCAGATGGCAAGCTCTACAGTCTATTAAGGCTGAAAGCAAAGACAAAAACGCATCACATCCTGATCAGAGAACTCATCTACATTGATGATGCTGTGCTAGTTGCTCACAAGGAAACTTAGCTACAATGACTCATGGACTGTCCCTCCCGTGCCTGTAACTTGTTCTCCTTGACTATAAGCATCAAGAAAACAGTGGTCATGGGACAAGGTGTTGCATCTCTGCCCCTGCTTACACTAAATAATAACCCATTGGAAGTGGTTAGCAAACTCTGCTACCTTGGATCCACAGTGACAATCTGTCCCTTGCTACATAGAGAAAGCAGCTATCACCCCTGGCCGACTTGCAAAACGCGCATGGGAAAACACTAAGCTGACCTTTAGGAACAAGCTGATGCTTCATAAGGCCTGTGTTCTCAGCTCCTTACTGTATGGTTGTGAAACATGGTGACTTACAGCTACCAAGAAAAGATGCTCAATAATTTTTTTTTTAATTTGCTCATGGGATTTGGGCATTGCTGACTAGGCCAGCATTTATTGCCCATCCATAATTGCACTTGAGAAGGTGGTGCTGAGCTGCTTTCTTGAACTGCTGCAATCCTTAGGATGTAGGTACACCCACAGTGCTGTTAGGAAGGGAGTTACAAGATTTTGACAGTGACAGTGAAGGAACGGCAATATAGTTGCAAGTCAGGGTGGTGTGTGGCTTGGAGGGGAACTTGCAGCTGGTGGTGTTCCCATGTATCTGCTGCCCTTGTCCCTCTAGGTAGTGGAGGTCACAGGTTTGGAAGGTGCTGTCGAAGGAGATGTTGCAGTGCATCGGTCGTGAATGGTGAAGGGAGTGGATGTTGAAGGTGGTGGATGGGGTGGCAATCAAGCAGGCTGCTTTATCCTGGATGGTATCGAGCTTCTCGAATATTTCTGGAGCTGCACCCATCTAGGCTAGTGGACAGTATTCCACAACAATACTGACTTGTGCCTTGTAGATGGTGGACAGGCATTGGGGAGACTGCAGGTGAGTTACTCGCTGCAGGATTCCTAGCCTCTGACCTGCTCTTGTAGCCACAGTATTTATGTGGCTGGTCCAGTTCAGTTTCTGATCAGTGGCAACCCCAAGGGTGTTGACAGTTAGGGATTGTGCGATGGTAATGCCATTGAGCATCGAGGAATGATGGTTTGATTCTCCCTTGTTTGAGATGGTCACTGCCTGGCACTTGTGTGGCGTAAATGTTACTTGCCACTTATCAGTCCAAGCCTTGCTGCACTTGGACACGGGCTGCTTCAGTATGGAGGAGTTGCGAATGGTGCTGAACATTGTGCAAGCATCAGTGGACATCCCCCAATTCTGACCTTATGATGGAGGGAATGTCATTGATGAAGCAGCTGAAGATGGTTCGGCCTAGGACACTACCCTGAGGAACTCTTGCAGTGATGTCTTGGGACTGAGATGATTGTCCTCCAACAACCACAACCATCTTCCTTTGTGCGAGGCATGACTCCAACCAGTAGTGAGTTTTCCTCCCCGATTCCCATTGTCTTCAGTTTTGCTAGGGCTCCTTGATGCCATACTCGGTCAAATGCTGCTCTGATGTCAAGGGCACTTCATGGATGCCCGGTTTTGTGTTGCTAGATCTGTTCAAAATCTATCCCATTTAGCACAGTGGTAGTGCCACACACAACACGATCGTGGATACCCTCAATGTGAAGACGGGACTTTGCCTCCGCAAGGACTGTGCAGTGGTCACTCCTACCAATACTGTCATGGACAGATGCACCTGCAGCAGGTAGATTGGTGAGGACGAGGTCAAATAGATTTTTCCCTCTTGTTGGTTCCCTCACGACCTGCCACAGACCCAGTCTAGCAGCTATGTCCTTTACGACTCGTCCAGTTCAGTCAGTAGCGGTGCTACCTAGTCACTCTTGGTGATGGACTTTGAAGTTCCCACCCAGAGTACATTCTGTGCCCTTGAAACCCTTTGTGCGTCTTCCAATTGGTATTCAACATGAAGAAGCACTGATTCATTAGCGGAGGGGGTAGGTGGTAATTAGCAGGAGATTTTCTTGCCCACGTTTGACCTGATGCCATAAGACTTCATGAGGTCCAGAGTCAATGTTGTGGGCTCCCAGGGCAACTCCCTCCCGACTGTATACCACTGTGCTGCCATCTCTGGTGGGTCTGTCCTGCCAGTGGGATAGGACATACCCAGGGATATCTGTAAGGTATGATTCCATAAGTGTGACTATGTCAGGCTGTTGCTTGACTAGTCTATAGAACAGCTCTCCCAATTTTGGCACAAGCCCCCAGATGTTAAATAAAAACTGAAAGTGCTGGAAATACTCAGCAGGTCAAGCAGCATCTGTGGAGAGAGAAGCAGAGTTAACGTTTCAGGTCTGTGACTTTTCATCAGAACTGGCAAAGGTTAGAAAAGAATTAGGTTTTATGCAAGTGAAGGGGGGTGCAGTTTGGTGGGGAAAGAGAACAAAAAGGGAAGGTGTGATAGGGCAGAGGGCAGGAGAGATTCAATAACAAAGCTGTCATGGGACAAAGGCAAAGAGCATGTTAATGCTTGTGGTGAAAGACAAAGCATCAGTCCAGAAAGTGTTAATGGCAGAGTAATGAGCGACTCTGTCCACATTTAAAAAAAGGCACATGGTGAAAAAAATAATTTAAAAAAATCATAAAATATAAAAAAAGGCCGGTCGTACTCTGAAATTGTTGAACTCAATGTTGAGTCCACGAGGCAGTAGAGTGCCTAATCAAAAGATCAGGTGCTGCTCCTCGAGCTTGCATTGATGTTCACTGGAACACTGCAGCAGGCAGATGTTAGCAAGGAGGACTTTGCAGGGTCGACAGGACTGTGTTTGCCATTATCATTTCCAGCGCCTAGATCGATGCCAGGTGGTCTGTCTGGTTTAATTCATTTTATTGGACTTTGTAGCGGTTTGATACAATTGAGGTCATTTCAGAGGGCATTTAAGAGTCAACCACATTGCTGTGGATCTGGAGTCGCAAGTAGGCCAGACCAGTTAAGGACAGCAGATTTCCTTCCCTAAAGGACATTAGTGAACCGGATGGGTTTTTACAACAATCGACAATGGTTTCATGGTCACCATAAGACTAGCTTTTTAATTTCAGATTTATTAATTGAATTCAAATTTCACCATCTGCCATGGTGGGATTCGAATCCATGTCCCCAGAGCATTAGACAAGGCCTCTGGTTACTAGTCCAGTGACATTACTACTACGCCCCTGCCTCCCCAATAATGTCTGTCTTCGCTGTATGCAGCGCATTACGGGTTCATCCTGACAGGACAAAAATCACAAATGTGGCAGTCCTCTCAGAGCTCGCAAGTGTGTTGGCACTAATCAAACAGAGAAGGCTTCGGTGGATCAGACACATCCACAGGATGTAAGTCATTGCATAACCAAGGACCTTTTGTATGGTGAGGTAGCCGGGGTACACGACCAGTGGGGCACCCAAAGCTCTGCTTCAAGGATGCTTGCAAGCATGACATGAAAGCCCTAAATGTCAACTATCATACCTGGGAGTCACTAGCTGGCGAAAGAGGGAAATGGCAACACATCCTGGAGACTGCAGTGCACTACCATGATGACCAGTTGCTACTGCAGCTTGGCAACAGATGCCAATGTCTAAAACAACTCACAGTGTCACTTGGCAGCTTCATGTGCAGCACTTGTGGCAGAACCTGCCTCTCAAGGATTGGCCTTCACAGCCATCAACAAAGAGGCACCAAAAGAAGACACCCAACCTAAATGGACTGTTTGCTGTGCGTCAGTCATCTTTTGTAGATGAAAGGATGCCAACTCCTATACATTCTGAATCTGCTCTTGCAGCAAGTGTCAATAAGAGTGGTCCATTTCAGTTAATGTGACCCCCCCCCCCCCGAGATGTTCCGTGGCAGATTGGTGGTGGCTAAAGGTCATGGGGAGATGGCTGGGCTTTTTCTGGTTTGAGATGGACATTACCTGATGCCTTTGTGGCAAAAATGTTCCCTGTCATTTGTCAGTCCAAGCCTAAATATTATGCTTGGATGTAGGCTGGCATGAACTGCTTAATTACCAGAGGAATAGTGAATGAAGCTGAACAGGGCAGAATTATGAGTAAACAACCCCACCTCTCACCTGATCAGAGGGAAGGTCCAGGCATCATGTTTGGATCAAAGTTACGATAAGAGTGGTTCTGATCGAACCAAACTGAGCACAAAGAGAGATTACTCGTGGATAGACATTGCCTCATGGCAGTACTGATGACTCCATCCACCACTTTAATGATGATTGGAAGGAGGTTGACAGGGCAGTAATTGTCCCCATTAGATTGATCCTGGATTTTGTGGCTAGGACATATCTGAGCAATGTTCTGCATTTTTGGGTACATACCAGTGCGTTGGCTGTAGTGAAACAGCCTGATTAGAGAAGCAACTAGCTCTGGCAAATAGATATTCATTGAGGTTAGTTCCACCTGTCAATATGCACCAAAGCCATTCACATCCAAGTAATTATTTCCTGGCATGCAACCAGGTATGTAGATAAACACAGCCACAAATTTGCACATGACTGTGGTTGCACTAATGCAAATAAAATGAAGGCCAATTAATCTGTTTTCTGGTCACATTTGGTGGGGATGAATGTTGGCCAGGACACCACAAGAATGGTGCTCTTGTCTTGAAAAAGTGCCATGAGGTCTTTCATTACAAAAGTGACAACATTTCAAAGTATTTCACTGGCTGTAAAACACTTTTGGATGCTCAGTAGACATGAAAGGCACTACATTATGCAACTTAAAAAAAAAATTCAAACCATCAAAACAGGCAGACTGGTCCCCAAGTTTTATGTTGCATCAAAAAAAATAACACCACAAACACTCCAAGTACAGTACAATTTTGACCCAGTGACAATGAAGAAGTGGCAATATATTTCCAAGTAAGGATGGTGTGTGACTTGGAGGAGAACTTGGAGGTAGGGGTGTTCCCATGCATTTGCTGCACTTGTTCATGGTGGTCGAGGTCACGGGTTTGGAAGGTGCTATCGAAGGAGCCATGGCGATTGCTGCAGGGCATCTTGTATATGGTACACACTGCCGCCACTCTGCACCAGTGGTGTAGGGAATGTTCAAGGTGGGAGATAGGGTGTCCTGGATGGTGTTGAACTGCACCCGTCCAGGCACGTGCAGAGCATTCCATCACACTACTGACTTGTGCCTTGTACATGGTGGACAGGTTCTGGCGAGTCAGGTGATGAGTTGCTTGTTGCAGAATTCCCAGCCTCTGACCTGTACTTGTAGCCACTGTACCCCTTATATGGCTGGTCCAGTTCAGTTTCTGGTCAATGGTAACCCCCAGGATGCTGATAGTGGGGGATTCAGCAAAGGTAATGCCATTGAATGTCAAGGGGAGATGCTTAGATTCTTTCTTTTTGGAGATAGTCATTGCCTGGCACGACTGATACTTGCCATTTACCAGCCCAAGCTTGAAAGTCATCTAGGACTTGCTGCATGCGGACACAGACTGCTTCAGTATCTGAGGAATTGTGATCAACAGCGAACATCCCCACTTCTGGTCTTATGTTGGAGGGAAGGTCATTGATGAAGCAACTGAAGATGGTTGGGCTTCGGACACTACCCTGAGGAACTCCTGCAGTGATATCCTGGGGCTGAGATAATTGGCCTCTTAACCACAGCCATCTTTCTTTGTGCTAGATATGACACCAACCAGTGGAGAGTTTTCCTCCTGATTCCCATTGACTTTAATTTTACTAAGGCTCCTTGATGCCATACTCAGTCAAATACTGAATGGATGTCAAGGGTAGTCACACTCACTTCACCTCTGGAATTCAGCTCTTTTGTCCATGTTTGGACCAAGGCTGTGAGGAGGTTTAGAGAGGAGTGGCCCTGGCAAGTCTCAAACAGAACATCGGTGATCAGGTTAAAGTTGAGTGAGTGCCACTTGATAGCACTGTTGAATATATCTATCACTTTGCTGATTGAGAGTTGACTGATGAGGCAGTAATTGGTCAGACTGAATTTAACCTGACTTTTATGGACAGGGCACACACGGGCAATTTTCCACATTGTCGGGTCGATGCTGGTGTTGTCGCTATGTTGGAACAGCTTGTCTAGTGGCGTGGCCAGTTCTGGAGCACACTTCAGCACTATAGTCGGAATGCTGTCAGGCTCCATAGCCTTTGTTGTAATATTAAAAAATGCATAAAAACAGCACATGGATGGCATGAGAGGTTCTTTGTGGGCCTTAACAACCAACATGACTGCAAAACTGCAGTTTGCTTCTCAGATATCGAGAATTTAATTTGTTTTGAAGCAAATTTAAAAGGTGGATGAAATGGGATGAAGTTTCCTTTACCCACCACCCTGTCCCCACCACAAACTGACTTAAAAACAATAACACTTTTGAGCTTTTCTCCCTGCAAAGCCCTGGGGGCTGCAGTCTGTCGCCTCTTTCAATATACATGCAATATAAAATGATAAAAAAGCCAAATCACATTTTGGCTATTATAACCCAGGACAATAAGTAAAGAGATGATAACTTGGTAAAGGGCAATGGTTTTGTCACAGTTAGGGTACTATGCATTGTTCTGGTGACCCATTTTTCCCAGGCAGGAGAAAGTCTGCAGTTTCACTGGAAAGAGGAAAAGTAGCTGAAAAGTAGGTCATTTCCCATAATACTCAAGCATACTCCTGACAAATTGATCAAAAGTAGTAATCATCTCACACCTGCACCAAAATAAAAGGTCTGGAGCACAAAGATTTTAACAGACTTACGAGAGGGGTACAATAATGAGGTAGGGTCCGTTGAGTCTCTTGTGTTCCATCAGGTAAGTAATGAGTCCAATAGTCTGGATCGTCTTTCCAAGTCCCATCTCGTCAGCCAGAATTCCATTCAGATTGTTATTGTAAAGAGAAACCAGCCACTCTAGCCCTTGAAGCTATAGGTTGCAGTAAAAGAAAGCTTATTTACTACATAGCTCTTGGGGTACAACCAGATTTTCTTTTTGGAAAAATTATAAGTTAACATTTAAGCAGATACATTATACTTCAACACATGTCTGTAACTGTTTAAAAGTGTCTTGTGATGAACAGTGCATGGATCTTGCCCAAGCATATATAGATTGGTATGAGAGATTTACAACTACCAGATTCTTTTTTTTGCAAAACTGCACGTTGCTTCTCCAGCATCAGTAATTTGAGAATTTATTTTAAAACAAATTTTAAAAAAGCAGATGAAATGGGATGAAGTTTCCTTTACCATACCTAACCCTATCCCCACCAACTGACTGAAGTGCAAACAATTAACTCTTTGGAGCTTTTCTCCCTCCAAACCCCTGGGGGTTGCAGTCCATCGCCTCTTTCAACAAATATCTGCATGACATTTCAGAGCTGTAGACTTTTGGGACCATTGCAAAGTCAATCCATAATAAGCTGAATCAAGATATAAAGACAATAGGTACTGCAATTCCACTTTCACTTGAATAAGGGACAGACGTTAAGTTTAGCATGGGCAAATCTAGTCAAAATGGATGGGTTTTACATTCTTAACCATTATGCTATAAATGTTCAAAACATTATTTCAGAATTTGTATTCCAAAAACTTTAATTGGATCCAGAAATCTATGAAATCACTTCAAGTTGGTTAATTAGAATACTGCTTTGTAGCTTTGTAGATCTTGTTTATTTACTGGAAGCAAAAAAGGAGATGTGCACATTACTGGAGTAAATAGTACCACTGTACTGCTGATGGCGCGTCCTCAATTTTCACCTTCCTGACAATGCTGACATCTAGAGTCATAGAGCTATTTACAGCATAGCAAGAGGCTATTCATCCCATCAAGTCCATGCTGGCTCTTCAAGGATCAATCCAGCTAGTCCCACACCCTCATTTGATGTCCATAGCCCTGCAAGTTTATTTCCTTCAAGTGCCCATCCAATTTCCTTTAGAAATCATTGATTGTCTCTGTCTCCACTACCCTCATGGGCTCCATCTCTCATTATCTCTCACTGCGTAAAAAAAGTTCTTGCTCATACATAGAAACTTCGAAAAATAGGACCATTCGGCCCTTCGAGCCTGCTCCACCATTCAATATGATCATGGCTGATCATCCAAACTCAGTAACCTGTTCCTGCTTTCTCCCCATATCCCTTGATCCCATTGGCCCCAAGAACTGTATCTAACTCTTTCTTGAATATATTTAATGATTTGGCCTCAACAGCTTTCCGTGGTAGAGAATTCCACAGGTTCACCACTCTCTGGGTGAAGAAATCCCTCCTCATCTCAGTCCTAAATGGCTTACCCCTTATCCTTAGATTGTGACCCCTGGTCCTGGACTCCCCTGCCATCGGGAACATCCTTCCTGCATATAGTCTGCCCAGTCCTGTTAGAATTTTGTAGGTTTCTACGAGATCCCCTCTCATTCTTCTAAACTCTAGCAAATACAAGTCTAATCGACCCAATCTCTCCTCATACGTCAGTCCTGCCATCCCAGGAATCAGTCTGGTGAACCTTCGCTGCACTCCCTCCATAGCAAGAACATCCTCCCTCAGATAAGGAGACCAAAACTGCACATAATACTTCAGATGTGGTCTCACCAAGGCCTTGTATAACTGCAGCAAGACATCCTTGCTCCTGTACTTGGATCCTCTCGCTATGAAGGCCAACATACCATTTGCCTTCTTAACTGCCTGCTACACCTGCATGCTTACTTTCAGTGACTGGTGCACAAGGACACCTAGGTCTCGTTGCACCTTCCCTTTTCCCAATCTATCGCCGATAATAATCTGCCTTTCTGCTTTTGCCACCAAAGTGGATAACCTCACATTTATCCACATTATACTGCATCTGCCATGTATTTGCCCACTCACTCAACCTGTCCAAATCACACTGGAGCTTCTCTGCATCCTCCTCACAGCTCACACTCCCATCCAACTTTGTCTCATCTGCAAACTTGAATATATTACATTTAATTCCCTCATCTATATCATTAATATATATTGTGAATAGCTGGGGTCCTAGCACTGATCCCTGCGGTACCCCACTAGTTACTGCCTGGATCTCGGGAAAAGACCCGTTTATTCCTACTCTTTGTTTCCTGTCTGCCAACCAGTTCTCTATCCGTGTCAGTACCTTACCCCCAATCCCATGTGCTTTAATTTTGCACGCTAATCTCTTATGTGGGACCTTACCGAAAGCCTTCTGAAAGTCCAAATACACCACATCCACTGGTTCTCCCTTATCTATTCTACTAGTTACACCCTCAAAAAATTCCAGTAGAATTGTCAAGCATGATTTCCCTTTCGTAAATCCATGTTGACTTTGTCCGATCCTGTCACTGTTTTCCAAGTGCTCTGCTATTACATCTTTTATAATGAACTCTAGCATTTTCCTCACTACTGATGTCAGGCTAACTGTCTATAATTCCCTGTTTTCTCTCGACCTCCTTTTTTAAATAGTGGGGTTACATTAGCTACCCTCCAATCTGTTGGAACTGTTCCAGAGTCTATAGAAGTTTGAAAAATGACCAGCATTGCATCTACTATTTCTGGGGCCACTTCCTTAAGTACTCTGGGATGGAGATTATCAGGCTCTGGGGATTTATCGGCCTTCACTCCTATCAATTTCCCTAACACCATTTCTCTACTAATACTGATTTCATACAGTTCCTCCTTCTCACCAGACCCTGTGTTCCCCAACATGTCTGGGAGGTAATTTGTGAGCTCCTTTGTGAAGACAGACCAAAGTATGTATTTATTTGGCCTGCCATTTCTTTGTTCCCCATTATAAATTCCCCCGTTTCTGACTGTAAGGGACCCACATTTGTCTTCACTAATCTTTTTCTCTTCACATATCTATAGAAGCTTTTACAGTCAGTTTTTATGTTTTCTGCCAGCTTACTCTCATACTCTATTTTCCCCTTCTTAAACAATCCCTTTGTCCTCCTTTGCTGAATTCTAAACTGCTCCCAATTCTCAGGTTTGCTGCTTGTCTGGCCATTTTATATTTCTCCTCCTTGGAGCTAATATTATCCCTAATTTCTTTTGTAAGCCGCGATTGAGCCACCCTTTCTGTGTTATTTTTGCACCAGACAGGAATGAACAACTGTAATTCACCCATGCGCTCTTTAAATGCTAACCATTGCCTACCCACTGTCAACCCTTTAAGTAACGTTCCCCAATTGATCATAGCCAACTCGCGCCTCATACCTTCATAGTTTCCTTTATTTAAAATCAGGACCCTAGTCTCGGAATCAACTCTCACACTCTCCACCTTAATGAAGAATTCTAGCATGTTATAGTCGCTCTTTCCCAAGGGACCCAGCACAAGATTGTTAACTAATCCTTTCTCATCACACAATACCCAGTCTACGATGTCCTGTTCTCTAGTTGGTTCCTCAACGTATTGGTCAAAAAAAACCATCACGTACGCACTCCAGGAATTCCTCCTCTACAGTATTATTGCTAATTTGATTTGCCTAATCTATATGTAGATTAATGTCACCCATAATTACAGTTGCACCTTTACTGTATGCGTCTCTAAGTTCCTGTTTGATGCCATCCTCTACATCACCACTGCTGTTTGGGGTCTATATACAACCCCCACCAATGTTTTCTGCCCCTTGGTGTTTCTTAGCTCCACCCATACAGATTCCCCATCAGGATTCTCTGAGCTAATATCCTTCCTCATTATTGTATTGATTTCTTCTTTTATTAACAATGCTACTCCACCTCCTTTCCCTTTTTGCCTGTCCTTCCTAAATATTGAATACCCTTGGATGTTCAGTTCCCATCCTTGGTCACCCTGCAGCCATGTCTCCGTAATCGCAATTATATCACATCCATTTACATCTATTTGCGCAGTTAATTCACCTACCTTATTGCGAATACCCTGCACAATGAGACACAATGCCTTTAGGCTTGTCTTTTTAACATTCTTAGTCATCTTAGCATTATTTCGCATTATGGCCTTATTTGTTTCTTGCCCTTGATTTCTATGCCTTCCACTTTTGCCTTTTTGTTTCCTGTCTTTCGTTTCTATCTTTGTTTCCTCTTCCTCAGTCTCCTTGCTCAGGTTCCCATCCTAGTTTAAATCCTCCCCAACAGTACTAGCAAATGCCCCTGCGAGGACATCGGTTCTGTTGCTGCCTGGGTCCAACCAGTCCTGCTTATACAGGTCCCACCTTCCCCAGAACCGGTCCCGATATCCCAGGAATCTAAATCCCTCCCTCCTGCACCATTTCTCTAGCCGCACATTCATCTGGTCTATTCTCCTGTTCCTATACTCATCAACACGTGGCACAAGAAGTAATCCCGAGATTACTACCTTTGTGGTCCTGTTTTTTAATTTTGCTCCCAACTCCTTAAATTCATCTTGCAGGGCCTAACCCCTTTTCTACCTATGTTGTTCGTACCGAGATGTACCACGACCACTGGCTGTTCACCCTCCCCCTTCAGAATGCCCTGCAGCTGTTCCGAGACATCCTTGACCCTAACACCAGGGAGGCAACATACCATCCTGGAGTCTTGTTTGCGGCCACAGAAACGCCTGTCTGTTCCCCTTACAATTGAATCTTCTATCACTACGGCTCTCCCAGTCTTTATCCTCCCCTTCTGTGCAGCAGTGCCATCCGTGGTGCCACGAACTTGGCTGTTGCTGCTTTCCCCTGGGAGGCCATTCCCCCGAACAGTATCCAAAGCGGTATATCTGTTAGAGAGGGAGATGGCCACAGGGGACTCCTGCACTACTCCACCTGGTGGACACCCATCCCTTTTCTGCCTGTGCAGATATTACCTGCAGTGTGACCACCTCGCTAAACGTGTTATCCACGACGTCCTCAGCATTGCGGATGCTCCACAGTGAATCCACCCGCAGCTCCAGCTCCATAATGCAGGTAGCCAGTAGCTGCAGATGGATACGCTTCCTGTATCCTCCCTCTGTATACACTCCCCCGTATTTATTGCCCAAAACCTTAAATCTGTGTCCCCTAGTCCTTGTATCATCAGTTAATGGGAACAGTTTTTCTTTGTCGAACTTATCTAAGCCCGTCATATTCTTGTACATTTCACTTATGTATTGCTCAAATGGTTATTGTTGGCATGTTGGCCTAAACAATGAGTGCTGACAGGTTATTCAAGCATGAGGGGGGGGGGGGGGGGCATCATTCCCTTACTCAAATCATCAATTTCTAGTGAATAACAGAATATTTGCTGCTGAGCTCCATCCTTTTTATTTAGCTGGCTTCATTTACCAAGGTAATGCACATTTAATTTTGGTGAAAAAAAAAGATTCATTGAGATTGGGAGATCAAAAACCTCCACCACAATTACATGCTGGAATTATTCATACATAATGAGTACTTTCATCTGTGTTTACCTGGTACTGCTTTAGTGATCCATTGATCAGCAAAGTTGATTGTTTCTCTACCCTCTCTGTGACGGCATGTGCCACAGCATAATATGACTGGGAACCTTTCATTCCTGCTCGCATGCTGTATTCATCATCAACATCTTGTCTAGCACATCTAAAATTAATATGAAGAAGGGACAGTGATAACAATCATTCCTGACCATTAAAGCAAAAAAAAATCCTTAACAAGACAGATTATCCTATTAATGGGGAAATCCAGAACCAGTGTTCTTCCACAAGTGAAATAGAGCAAATGCCACATTTACATAATCCTGATCAGAGCAAAATATAATTATACATTTTTGTTGGTGGTTCCAATTGTATTTTATTCCCATGTCATTTTCTTACTACCCATTAAAAGAAACAGTCTCCAAAAAGCTGCAGCAGTTGACTCATCGCCTGCCTTTACACTGGTAGAACCAAGGAAATGCAGCAGCTCAGTAATGGGGGGTGGGGGTGGGTATCCCTGCCAGTTGTCACAAATGATAGCTGCCGGTTGAGACTTCCTCAGCCAGCAGTTCCTGCTACTGAGCCTGTACTGACCTCTCTCAACACCTACTCTAGGGGTATCCTTTCAAAGTATATCAAATTGTGCAAAAATTAGTAGTGGAGCTACAGAATAAGATCTTGCATTTATAAAGCAGTTAACATTGAAAAACATTCTAAAATGTTTCATGGGACCGAATGTGACAAAATGGATGTCAAGCCAAAGGAAGAAATACAAGGAGGGGAGACCAAAAACTTGGTTAAAGAAATAGGTTTTAAGGTGGATCTTAGGGGAGGAGAAGTTTGAGGTGCAGAGGTGTACAGGAAAGGTATTCCAGTGCAAGAGGCCCTGGTGATTGAGGACATGGCCACCAGAGGTTCACCCAAGGGAGGGATCTAAGGTACCTATGGCCATAGTCAAAGAAAAGTTTAAGAGGGGCCATGCAGGAATTTAAACACAAGATTGAGAACTTTCAATTGTAGTTTTTGGGGAACTGGGAACCAATATGGGTCTGCAAAGACAGGAGTGACAGATGAGTAGAACCTGATACAAGATAATATATGTGCAGCAGAGTTCTTGATGAGATGAGTTTACACAGGGTGGTGGATGAGAGGTGAGCAGGAAAGTATTTGAATAGTTAAGTCTGGCGGTGACAAATGCATGGATAAAGGTGTGCGTGGCAAAAGCGCTGAGACAAGGGAAGAGGCAGTCTTTGTGATAAAGAGATGGGGTCAGAAACTCAGCCTGGGATCAGAAAGAATAGTAAGATTACGAATAGTCTGCGTCAGCCTGACAGTGGTTGAGAGGGGATGGAATCAATGGCAAGGCTATGGAGTTTGTGCCAGGAACCAAAAATGATGTCATTGGTCTGATCAATGTTTAACTGATGGAAATGGCAGCTCACCCACAACTGAATACTGCACAAGTCTAACAGAGATATGGTGGAACAGTTGAAAAAAATAGTGAGAAGGAGCTGGGTGTCATCAGCAAACATGATGATACCAAGAGAAGGAAGGTAAATGGAAGAAGAGTAAGAATAGATCGTTAGGAGATTCGAGGTAACAGTGGCGGTGGGAACAGAAGCCATTGCTGCTCATATTCTGGCTATGATTGGATAGGTGAGTGGAACCAAGTAAGGGTAATCCCAGGTGGAGAATGGAGGATGGTGTGATCGAAAGTTTCAACAGCTGAAGAAAGGTCGAGGAAGGATAATGCACTGTTAGAGGATGTAATTTCTGACTTTTGTTAGGACTATTCTGGTGCTGTGGCAGGGGCAGAAACCTAGTAAGTTACTAATTTATTATGAATTTGTCCCAATTTATACATTTCTGGATCAATCTGGTCCTACTAGCCTTGAATGCTCAAGTTTCCTAACAAAACAACTCCCCAACAACAATCATAAAAGAGGATTTTAAAATGTGGCTTTTATTTAGCTTCAGACCTTTGAGTATTCCTTTTTAAGATGGGGTAAAAAGGCAGAATTAACTTCTACTGGCAGTACACATCCATATAATTATTCTCCTTTTTCAGTATTGCCATATAAATCACTTTGCATATATACTGTGTCTGGTTGTATGATAATTAAGTGAGCAAGTGCTGTTGACTGAATATTATTTTGGATGTCTTGATAAATTGATTCTAACCAACAAGAGCATCTTGTACTCCCCTCCAGTGAATCAGCAAAATAATACCCTATATATTATATACAAACAGTGAATGCTAGAAATGCTTAAAAAAAAGGCAGATGCTGAAAATACACAGCTCTTCATGCATCTCAGAAAGAGAATACATATAGCTCTTGGAGCAGAGACCAAAATAATCTGACAAAGGGTCTCATCTTGAAAAATTTAACTCTTTCAAATGCTGAGGGACTTACGCGCACAAAGTTAGGACAAAACAAATTTTCCTTCGTGTATCACAGATGTTGCAGGAGGTATTTTTATTTGGCATCGCTACTCTTAGTCACACTTGCAGCTTCTCACTTCTACCACTTGATGGTGCTTACAGTTTACACAGATTGTCTTCTGTAGATGAAAAGCATATTTGAAGAATGGCTCTCTTACCAATTTTGGAGTTATTAACTGTCTATCTTGGATCTGTAGTTTTTTTTAAATTTGCGATTGGCAATTTTCACTCCTGGTGAGTGCTTGCTATTTTAAATGTTTTCTTCTACTTCAGTTCTTCTATCGTGGCATAAACTTTCTATAATTCAGTTGTAATCATATCAAATTTGAGCTAATGGTTGTAAGTGTGATGGAAAATCTATTTAGGATCTTATTTGTAAGAAAATGCGACACGATGGACAGGAAATGCAGTTGAATTTTTTTGAATGAATAATATGTCTGACTTTGCTGACTGTTTGAACACTGCATGAAATGCAAGTCTCCCTCTAGCAATTCATTATAAATTAAGGTTGTAAACCAGGAACAAGTTTGAATACATACTCAATTATCTGTTTGGCAAAAAAGTCAGATACATCTTCGATGTTAGGAACAATAATCTTCTTTTCTTCACTATCAGGTGCAACTGGAGCATCTTCATCTTCCTCCTGAAAACAAAAACCCAACAAACCTTATATTCAGACCATAGAATACATGGAGACATAGCAAATAGAACTTCTATAATTGTTTTGCTTCAGTGCACAAGCACTGGGATGAAACAAATAATAAGAACATGTGCATTGAGTTTGAGGAGAAACTCAAATAAAACTTCATAAAACCAGCACTATTCTGGGCAACCGGATTTCTGATTGCGCCCAAGGTGAGAAACCATAGATATGAGCCACCAAATGGTCACCTGGAAGCCTTTATGTGTCTTTGACAATAAACTCAAACACAAACGAGCAGGGCATACCTAATTTAATAGCTTGTTCAATTTTACTAAAAGGAAGCACAGTGGAGCTCCAATGCAATATGACATGATACGATAGATGTTCACACCCACAAAGTCCTATCCAGAAATTCCTGATCTCATGCAAGCCATTCTGGGGAACTATGAAAAATGCCAATCAATCCAGACTGTTCTTCCATACAGCACACCACAGGCTCATGTTTTACCAGCAACAGACCATTCAGCCCTTAGGCCCGTTCACCATTCAATGAAATTATGGCTTATCTATATTACAACCCCATTTACCTGGCTTTGCTCCATATCCCTTGATACCCTTATCAACCAAAAATCTATCAATCCTAACTCTTGAAAGTTTCAATTAACTAAGGATCCACAACCATTTGGGATAAGAGTTTCAGATTTCTACTTCCCTTTAATGTAAAGGACTGCTTCCTTTTTGAATACATAGTGTTGATCTGTTTTCTGTACCATTAGTGGAGATTCAAATAGTTATTAATGCAATATTCCTCATCAATATCTTTGCAAAATTCCAAATGTGATTGTTAACCATGAAGGGGAATGAGGGGGGGAAAAAATTTAACATGCCTTTTAGGTGCTGAGATTTTGTAAAGTCTGGAAAAACTGGCAATGAACCAAGACAGATCAATCTAGACCAATGCAAGTTGCCACAGGTTTCCAAAAACTCACTCCCCAAACTTTTATCCAATAGAGATCGGTTTGAATTGACGTGAACAAGCACAACAATTCAAGATAATAAATTTAATGAAGAGTTTTCAGAAGAAAATAGGAAGGGCATATTGAAGAGTCACATCCCATTGATATGAGTCACCAAATGGTTAGCTGGAAGCCTTTATGTGTCTTTGACAATAAACTCTTGAACACAAAGGAGCAGGGCATATCTAATAGCTTGTGCGATTTTATAAAAAGGAAGCACAGTAGAGCTCCAATGGAATATGACGTGACACGATAGATGTTCATACCCACAATGCCCTATCCAGAAATTCCTGCTCTCACCTTGGGCACAATGAGCAATCTGGTTGCCCAAAATAGTGCTTATTTTATGAAGTTTTATTTGAGTTTCTCCTCAAACTCAATGTACAACAAACACAAATTCTGCCATGAGCTAGTGTAATTGGGCACATTTTAAAACATATTTGTTTATTTTTAGATGTTGCTTTAAAAAAAATATTCCTAGTTTTATTTAAGAGTGGTAACTTAGTATAGTTTGATTAAAACAGGTGAAAAAGGGTTTAAAACAAAATAACCAATTTTAATCAGTGTCAATCCACCACCGGTACGTAACCTGACTTTATTTTTTACAGCTTCCTCAAAGTCCAGCAAATGAGTGCAATTAGCAGAAACGCGCAATGGTGATTATTTCTTCCAGGGCGAGTGACCAGTTTTATGGGTGAAGCCAGCATTTAGCACAATTTTTTTAAAACTAGCTCAAAAGATAACAGAAACTCGATTTGTACTGGACATAATTAGTGCTAAAATTTTTGCAATCCTTTACATTGGTTACTCCAATTTCAGGTGAATTGTGCCAAAGAAACCAGCAAAACTCTGGGCCAGTAAATAAAAATATTAGAAAGGAAAGCTCACAGCAGTGTTTTTTCATCCAGTAAAGTCCTATGTACAGTCAGCTTTAACATACAAGTCAGAGTAACTGCTGCTCAATTTAAATTGCATTGAAAACCTTGAGGTGATTATTTCAAAGTTCTTCAATAAAATCACTGTCTTGAACCATCTTCAACCCACACAGTTACTTCCAGCATGCTCAATCTCAATAAAGTTGGCAAACAGTCAGAAAATAAATCCTTGGTAATAGGCATCATCAGCTGCGAACTTTCTCAAGAGGCCTTGGAGAAGTACTAAGCGGGCTTTCTATGGCGTGCTGTTACTATTTTTTTTGAAAAGAATGAACAGATTTTGGATTTTTTTTTAAATGAAACAATTGCATTAACATCCAGAATAGAACTTTTAAACACACAATTGAACACGCTGACCAATGCAAACCATTGGCTTTTTTTAACTTCATTGATAAGATGTGAGCATTGCTGGCAAGGCCAGCATTTATTGCCTATCCCTAATTGCCCTGAGAAAGTGATGGTGAGCCACCTTCTTGAACCACATAGAACATAACAGCGCAGTACAGGCCCTTCAGCCCTCGATGTTGCGCCGACCTGTGAAACCATCTGACCTACACTATTCCATTTTCATCCATATGTCTATCCAATGACCACTTAAATGCCCTTAAAGTTGGCGAGTCTACTACTGTTGCAGGCAGGGCGTTCCACGCCCCTACTACTCTCTGTGTAAAGAAACTACCTCTGACATCTGTCCTATATCTATCACCCCTCAACTTAAAGCTATGTCCCCTCGTGTTTGCCATCACCATCCGAGGAAAAAGGCTCTCACTATCCACCCTGTCCAACCCTCTGATTATCTTATATGTCTCTATTAAGTCACCTCTTCTCCCTAACGAAAACAACCTCAAGTCCCTCAGCCTTTCCTCGTAAGACCTTCCCTCCATACCAGGCAACATCCTAGTAGATCTCCTCTGCACCTTTTCCAAAGCTTCCACATCCTTCCTATAATGCGGTGACCAGAACTGCACGCAATACTCCAGGTGCGGCCACACCAGAGTTCTGTACAGCTGCAGCATGACCTCGTGGCTCCTAAACTCGATCCCCCTACAAATAAAAGCTAACACACCATATGCCTTCTTAACAGCTCTATTAACCTGGGTGGCAACTTTCAGGGATTTATGTACCTGGACACCAAGATCTCTCTGCTCATCTACACTACCAAGAATCTTCCCATTAGCTCAGTATTCTGCAATCCTGTTACTCCTTCTAAAGTGAATCACCTCACACTTTTCCGCATTAAACTCCATTTGCCATCTCTCAGCCCAGCTCTGCAGCCTATCTATGTCCCTCTGTAACCTACAACATCCTTCGGCACTATCCACAACTCCACCGACCTTCGTGTCATCCGCAAATTTACTAACCCACCCTTCTACACCCTCATCCAGGTCATTTATAAAAATGACAAACAGCAGTGGCCCCAAAACAGATCCTTGCGGTACACCACTAGTAACTATACTCCAGGATGAACATTTACCATCAACCACCACCCTCTGTCTTCTTTCAGCTAGCCAATTTCTGATCCAAAGCACTAATTCACCTTCAATCCCATACTTCTGTATTTTCTGCAATAGCCTACCGTGGGGAACTTTATCAAACGCCTTACTGAAATCCATATAGACCACATCCACGGCTTTACCCTCATCCACCTGTTTGGTCACCTTGTCAAAAAACTCAATAAGGTTTGTGAGGCACGACCTACCCTTCACAAAACCGTGCTGACTATCTCTAATGAACTTATTCTTTTCAAGATGATTATAAATCCTATCTCTTATAACCTTTTCCAACATTTTACCCACAACCGAAGGAAGGCTCACAGGTCTATAATTACCAGGGCTGTCTCTACTCCCCTTCTTGAACAAGGGGACAACATTTGCTATCCTCCAGTCTTCCGGCACTATTCCTGTCGACAATGACGACATAAAAATCAAGGACAAAGGCTCTGCAATCTCCTCCCTGGCTTCCCAGAGAATCCTAGGATAAATCCCATCTGGCCCAGGGGACTTATCTATTTTCACACTTTCCAAAATTGCTAACACCTCCTCCTTGTGAACCTCAATCCCATCTAGCCTAGTAGTCTGTATCTCAGTATTCTCCTCGACAACATTTTCTTTCTCCACTGTAAATACTGACGAAAAATATTCATTTAACACTTCCCCTATCTCCTCCGATTCCACACACAACTTCCCACTACTATCCTTGATTGGCCCTAACCTATCTCTAGTCATTCTTTTATTCCTGATATACCTATAGAAAGCCTTAGGGTTTTCTTTGATCCTATCCGCCAATGACTTCTCGTGTCCTCTCCTTGCTCTTCTTATCTCTCCCTTTAGATCCTTCCTGGCTAGCTTGTAACTCTCAAGCGCCCTAACTGAGCCTTCACGTCTCATCCTAACATAAGCCTTCTTCTTCCTCTTGACAAGCGCTTCAACTTCTTTAGTAAACCACAGCTCCCTCGCTCGACAACTTCCTCCCTGCCTGACAGGTACATACTTATCAAGGACACGCAGTAGCTGCTCCTTGAATAAGCTCCACATTTCGATTGTGCCCATCCCCTGCAGTTTCCTTCCCCATCCTACGCATCCTAAATCTTGCCTAATCGCATCATAAATCTTGCCTAATCGCATCATAATTTCCTTTCCCCCAGCTATAATTCTTGCCCTGCTGTATATGCCTGTCCCTGCCCATCGCTAAGGTAAACCTAACCGAATTGTGATCACCATCACCAAAGTGCTCACCAACTTCTAAATCTAACACCTGGCCGGGTTCATTACCCAGTACCAAATCCAATGTGGCATCGCCCCTGGTTGGCCTGTCTACATACTGTGTCAGAAAACCCTCCTGCACACACTGGACAAAAACAGACCCATCTAAAGTACTCGAACTATAGTATTTCCAGTCAATATTTGGAAAGTTAAAGTCCCCCATAACCACCATCCTGTTACTCTCGCTCCTGTCAAGAATCATCATTGCTATCCTTTCCTCTACATCTCTGGAATTATTTGGAGGTCTATAGAAAACTCCCAACAGGGTGACCTCTCCTCTCCTGTTTCTAACCTCGGCCCAGACTACCTCAGTAGACGAGTCCTCAAACGTCCTTTCTGCCGCTGTAATACTTTCCTTGATTAACAATGCCACACCCCCCCCCTCTTTTACCATCTTCTCTGTTCTTAGTGAAACATCTAAATCCCGGAACCCGCAACATCCATTCCTGTCCCTGCTCTACCCATGTCTCTGAAATGGCCACAACATCGAGATCCCAGGTACCAACCCATGCTGCAAGCTCACCCACCTTATTCCGGATGCTCCTGGCGTTGAAGTAGACACATTTTAAACCAAGTTCTTGCTGGCCAGTGCCCTCTTGTGTCCTTATAACCTTATCCCTGACCTCACTACTCTCAACATCCTGCACACTGGAACTACAATTTAGGTTCCCATCCCCCTGCTGAATTAGTTTAAACCCCCCTGAAGAGCACTAGCAAATCTCCCCCCCAGGATATTGGTACCCCTCTGGTTCAGGTGAAGACCATCCTGTTTGTCGAGGTCCCACCTACCCCAGAAAGAGCCCCAATTATCCAGGAAACCAAAACCCTCCCTCCTACACCATCCCTGCAGGCACGTGTTCAACTCCTCTCTCTCCCTATTCCTCACTTCGCTAGCACGTGGCACGGGCAACAACCCAGAGATAACAACTCTGTTCGTTCTCACTCTAAGCTTCCACCCTAGCTCCCTGAATTTCTGCCTTAAATCCCCATCTGTCTTCCTACCTATGTCGTTGGTGCCTATGTGTACCACGACTTGGGGCTGCTCCCCCTCCCCCTTGAGGATCCCAAAAACACGATCCGAGACATCACGTACCCTGGCACCTGGGAGGCAACACACCAACCGTGAGTCTCTCTCGTTCCCACAAAACCTCCTATCTGTTCCCCTAACTATGGAGTCCCCAATGACTAATGCTCTGCTCCTCTTACCCCTTCCCTTCTGAGCAACAGGGACAGACTCTGCGCCAGAGACCTGATTCCCACTGCCTACCCCTGGTAAGTCGTCTCCCCCAACAGTATCCAAAACGGTATACCTGTTGTTGAGGGAAACGGCCACAGGGGGTCCATGCACAGTGCTGTTACGGACGGAGTTCCAGGATTTTGACCCAGCAACAGTGAAGGGTGAAGCATGGGGAATTCCAAAGGCATCAAGAAACAAATACACATTATGAGTCTATCTCCACAGGTGATGGTCGAAACAAATAAAAACAAACCAGATAAACAGTGTATTGTCAAAAACCTTATCAAATTAGTTTGCATCCAATTTGCAAAGCTTAAAACTATAATCTGAACAACTGCAAAAATAACACTAGCAGGTCCCACCAACAAAGGGCTTACAATAAAAAGCTGAGCCCAGCCCATTGAGTAAGCTGATGTCAGACAAGGCAGCAGTCCTGACTAGGAGGGGAAAGGATTCCCATTCTTGACCACTGCATAGTGACCCCCGCTGTCCGTTCATGCTTGCAGATGTCATTTGAGGACAGATCAGGCTTAGTCACGTCCTCCTAGGTCAAATGGTCTATTGACACTGACTACCGAGACTCTCAAAGGGATAATGGTCATTTGAAAGAAATACTGGAAAGCAACGGTGCATCAGGAAGTTTATGCCATTCACAGAGAAGGGCAAGAACTGCCAAATAGAAGTAAAAAGCTCTAACATACCACAAAATTGAAAGAAAGTACATACCTCCTCTTCATACTCTGATCCACTCTCCTCACTGTCTGATCGTGGAGCTACTTCATACCTAAAAGGAGGTTTTAAAAAAGCCAGGAGGTTAATATTATCACAATTAAAAGATTTAAAAATGATACATCTTTTGCAAAATCATTAATAAGCTTATAAAAATGATGAATTATGGATAATCTGAACAAACATATTTTGGTTCTCATTGCAAAGCAAGAAAATTGCTTTTCATTGGTTTTATTTTTATAATTGAAAGGAGGGAGCTGCCACGTTTGCTAAATTAAATGCAATTTCTTTTCCAGAATAGACTTCAATAAATTAGCAAACCTGTAGCATAAACACTATAAGCATCTATTTAGGTTTCTATTATGAGTTATTGTCATTTTTGTAGTTCTTGTGATTCATAGCATCAGATAAACAGTTCAAACAATTTATCTGACTTGCATTTCTGTTTACTCAATGAATTTGGAAATTTACGAACTAGCAGATCTCCTGGGTAATGCTGGGTTTCAGCATAGTGCTTTGCTCAGCTGCTGACTTGGCCTGATCTACCCATATGAAGCCACTGTTCAAGTATCCCCTTTAGAGCAGTAATCTGAAAGAGTCAAACCTAGGTAATTGCAGCTGTATGTAAAAGAGTTCAGAAGGCAATCGTAACTGCTTGCAAATTTCTGGCTGCTGATCAGAGGAACCTTTTGTAAAACACTCAAAATTTTAGGGGAAAAAATTTGTTCTGCATTTCTATCAAAGTGCAACAGCTATGTGCTAGATGCAAATCTTATCAATAACTAGTTGTCCTACAGCATTGCTTGTGGTAAATTCGAGGATTTATAAATTTTGCCACCTGTATCTTGGCCTACTTTAAGCCCCACTTGCTGACTTGCATTGGCACCCCATCCCCTATGGGCTGAATTTAAATCCTCAAAGCTCTCCAAGGTCTCATCCACCCAATCGCTGCAACCACCTCTGCTTTAAACCAGCTCCTGCATCCTTCCTGTTGATTTGTCCTCATCTCACTCCATTTTAAATAGCAGAGCTTAGCTGCCTTGGCATCATTCTTAACTCCACAGCCAAACTCTCATATCACTCCCATCATCCTGCCCAGCCTTGAATGCCTTTCTAAAAAGATATTTGATGAAGCTCATGGTCACTTCTCCTAACCTTCCTATAATGTCTTGGCACCTGTTCCTTTCTTTTTTTGCCTTTTTAAAGTGCCATAGAAAGTTTTTCTATGTTAAAACTGCTTTACAAATGAAAGTTAAGTAAAGTGCAAATATAGTAATAAGGCCACGGATTTGTAGAGGTTGAATATGTGAAAGTGTTTTTATTAGATTGTGAGAGCTTTCACACTCCGATTTCAAGATTATGTGCATATTTGCATTTAAACTGTAAATAAGCACCTTTGATCATTATTAATAGGCAGCTTAACTATGCAATTATTGCTATCTCAACAATATCTTTTTTTAAAAAGGAAGCAAATTACATATTATGCCCGCATACGCGAGTCCAAATTATTTATATATAAAAAGGAATCATCCTTGCTCTAACCTTGGAGGACACCACTATTTAAAAACTTAAAAAAACATTAGCCAGTTTACTGTTGCCAGTCATTTAACCAACTTTATACCCACCCTACAATGTCCCCGTTAATACTCTCTCCCTTAAACTCCATCAAACCTCTTTTGCAGCATCTTATCAAATGCCACTTATAAATCCAGAAACACCGCCACTACTGTTTTTCCTTCATCAATACACTTCACTATCAGAAAGATTTTAAATTTGTAACGGATGATAAGTCTTTCACATATCCATGCTAGCTGTCTTAAATTAACTCATTCTGTCCTAAGTGAGTACTAATTTCATCCTCTATTATTTCTTTTAGAAGCTTACCCCATATCAATGTTAGGCTGAATAGGCCATAGTTAGCCATTTTATACCTTCTTAAATAGGGATAGTATATTAGCAATCTTCCAGTCCTCTAGCCCAACTTTCATATCCAAGGATAATAAAAAAAGATTGTGGTCAAAACATCTGCTATTTTCTCCCTGACATTTTGCAGCATTGTAGGATGCTTGGGATCAGGGTCTTTTCCAGAGTTCCGACAACTTCTTCAGTGCTAATTCTTCATCTATAGTTAGCTAATTGTTTTGTCTCCTCTTTTTGCACTCTCTGGTTCCTACCTTTCTGTGACAACAGAGGCAAAGCACTCACTGAGCACCTCCATGAGATTTTTTTTTTAAATCTCAAAACCGGCTCACTTTTTTTTTTAAACAAACTAATCTTTCATATAGGATTTTATAAATATTAACTGCCTTTTACATTCCTGTTATGGGCTGTGGGGAAATTCAATGGTCAGAGAGAACCAGAAAGGCGTGGGGCATTTCTGATGGTTAGACACATTTAAAAGGAGGCACCTGAATCTGACGGAAAGGCTACCAGGGCCTTGTAGAAATAAGATAGGGGCATATTTGTAATGGCAGCACAAAAGAGGATGGGAATATATGTAAGAGAGCTTGAACTTTGGGATAAGGTACACAGACTATGCTCACTGGAAGAGAACAGTGCTTTTGGCAGAAGTGGCGCGGCACAGTGGCGCAGTGGTTAGCACCGCAGCCTCACAGCTCCAGGGACCCGGATTCGATTCTGGGGACTGCCTGTGCGGAGTTTGCAAGTTCTCCGTGTCTGCGTGGGTTTTCGCCGGGTGCTCCGGTTTCCTCCCACATCCAAAGACTTGCAGGTGATAGGTAAATTGGCTGTTGTAAATTGCCCCTCGTGTAGGGAGGTGATGGGAATATGGGATTACTGTAGGGTTAGTATAAATGGGTGGTTGTTGGTCGGCACAGACTCGGTGGGCCGAAGGGCCTGTTTCAGTGCTGTATCTCTAATTAAAATAAAATAAAAATAAATAAAAAGTGGAGAGGCAGACATTGGGTGTGGCAGCATAGCAATGGCAGTGAAAGATATGGGTCCATGAGGGGTGCATTGTTGGGTGTGAAAGGACTAGCAGAATCAAAGGTGTTCCAAGAAAAAAATACCATTGATGGGGATTATCAGAATGGAGAGAGCACAGAATGGTGATAGGTTCAGGGAAGGGAAGGTTCCAAATAGGTGTCCCAGTGATTATTTGAAAAAAGATGGGTATATCTTCTTCCTTTATTCTCTCTCCCACCCCTTTAGCCTACTGCTGGTGCAGAGTCTCAGCAAGTTTCTAGGTTGCAAGAAGTGCCAGCAGCAGGGAGGAGTCACACAGCTTCAGAACGATGGATTCTGGAGTTTCAAGGCAAATGCTACTGTGAACAGCATAGCACTACCCACCTTGGTGACAGAGCTAGATCTTAGTAGTGAATAAGCAATGGTGTCTTAGCAGACCAAGCTTGGAGGACTTGAATTTACCTATTCACTTTTATTTCCAACTTTGTCAGAATAGCATGTCAGACAGGAATATACATAACTCTCAAATCACAGGACTACCTTTTACTACTGGTACACCAAATGCAAACATGATTTACTTACCCAGGATTCATTTCTAACCATGTATCCAGTTGGACAGCTTTTGGTGCATCAGGTCCCTGAAGAACTTTCCCAGTTTCAACATGAATAACTTTGACTGGCAAATCACTCATCTGGCTGCTTTCATCCAAAAGCTTAAACAAACATAAAAGTTTTCCTTTGTAAATACAAATTTACAGCTTAGATAAAAAGACCACACTAGTTGAAGACATTATCAATAGAAATAATTTTCAATAAATTTCTGGCCATTTCTTTAGGGAGAGTGGTGGGAAAGCTAAAATGTATGTATGGATTAAGTGTACAACACCCTGTCTGGTCAAAGAAATGCATAACATTTCACACAATAAATTAATACTTAAAAACAAATGAAACTTTAAAAAAATCTGCAAAGCAGTCTTTCCCAGGTTCAAATCCAACCCAAGTTGGTGCAATGGAAGTATCCTGCTCAGTGTGCTGACTGTGAAGTCCTATAGGAAATGATTTTGGGCGGTGGAACAGCACAAATGTCAAAAATTGGCAATTTCATTAATAGAATAGCTGCCATAGAACATCTTTTAAATGGTGCAGTAAGAAAAGCTCTTCTGAGGTTGGACTATAATGCATCTTCCTATGGTATAGTACAGGGAATGTAAATGTGCATCTAACCTGATCTCAATGTGCTCAAAACTGACATTGGGGTCCCAATTTTCCTCTCTCCTCTTTACCTAGCACAGGTTAGGTCATTACCCCATTTATGATAATTGAACCAGTATTTCTGGCTTTAGTAATTTTAAATATGCTGTGCAGGCAGTAGGTTGGGCAATTGTTTTAAAATCACCTCTTGCTCCAAAATCAAGGGAGGATATTGGATGCTACTACAGGTCTTTCACAGCACAAATCCCGCAATTTGTTTGGCCTATTGGCTGCTGTCAGTAATAGCAGCCAAATAGCCTCCATCCCTGTATGCAAAAGCTAAGAAAAAATTGACTATGATGTTGAAGAAAGTTGCTGGCTATTTTTTGACAGATCCTCCAAACAAAAGAGATTGCCATATTGGGGGGAGGAGACTAGCAAACATCTGCTTTGTGGATCCCCCCAAAAATGACATGGAGTGATATCATAATGCATTTCGTTATGTGAATTCATTTTAAAATGCTCTTGCATATTTCAGCCAGGAGCTTCTCGCTCATGCCAGCTCTGATCTAGGAAACTCTCGTTGATGGTAAGTAGCCAATGGCATGGGTAACCACTTGCATTTCCTCTCAAGTCATGAACTGGCATTGGCAGTCAAAAATAAAAATTGACCCATGCTTTTAACAATAAACTCCATAGCCATATTAATATCCCTTACATTGTAGGACACAAAATCTGATTCTCAAAAAAAGTCTGCAAGCAGTGACTGAAAACAACTTACCTCTCCATCAGGAGCAAGGCTAGAACTTGCTCCTTCTACAGGTTCCTCAGTTTTCTGTTGGTTTTGAAAAGGATAAAAATTATTATTCAGGATAAAAATGTTATTAAGAGAGGCAGCTTTTTAAACTATAATTTTAACAAGGACACCATAACATTTAACTCAATGGAAACAGATGGGAACCAAGCCAAACATGATTATTATAATATTTTCTGCAAGTCAATTAGTACACCAAATTGGAAATGTATGATTAACAAGTTACTTGCTGTCATCCGTTACCAAATTCTAAGTATGACAGTAAAATAAAAGCCACAGCCCAACTTATGAAGTATGGAGAATGAGTGTACTTTTGTGTAGTATTTGAAACTGTTTGGTAAAGTTATAGTTAGTGGAGGTGGTGTCAAGAGAAAGAGCAACAGTGAGATAACACAAAAACAATTTTGAAAAGACAGAATAGAGACAGAAAGGACAGAGAAAGAACTTGCAGTTATAATGACGTGTGAACGCCCAAAGCACTTTACAGCTAATGAAGTACTTTTGAAGTGTAGCCACTGTTGTATTGTAGGAAATGTGGCTGCCAAATTGCGTACAGTGAGCTACCACAGCAATTAATGACCAGATAATCTGTTTTATTGATATTGGTTAAGCAATAAATATTGGTCACACCAAGGAGAACTCCCCTGCTCTTCTTGAAATAGTGCCATGGGATCTTTTACATGCACTTGAGAGGACTGACGAGGCCATGATTTAACAACTTATCCTAAAGACAGCATTTCTTCAGTGGAGTGCCAGCCTAGAGTGCTACTACTAAGTCATGGTTGTTCTTACATGGAGGACCAGGTCAGAGATAAAAACACAAATATACTTGTCCTTGAAAGACCCGAGGAATGGGCCTAGCTGCAGTAGTATATTATTCCTCCATCACACCAGTCAAATCGGCTACCAACACATGCTGTCTGAGCTTGCATGAAGAATGTATCTTGTTGGTAAGGTATTAGAAGGCTAACAACTCCCTGTGAAATTAATTTCATTGAGTGTTTGCCTTCAGGTAAGCAGAGAGAGGAAAGGGAGAAAACAGACTGAAAGGTGAAATAATTCAGAACCAGAGATTGTAAGGAAAGAGTGAAAATGGAAATGGAAAATAAGGAATATTGATCATTACAGAAAAAAATTCAAACTGCAGTAGATACACTTTCCAGATACCTAGAGAATCATTTTCTAGCCATTTCTGCCCAAAACCAGAGATAAAAACAGGGACTAGATCAATTTTATACCTTAGTTTAGATGACTGAGTAGAACAGGCCAGAACAAAATTGTCCCTGGACACTGCATATGTGTATTAATGTTAAATAGGAAATACAAACCTTCTTTTTCTTCTTCTTTTTCTTCTTTTCTTTAGCAGCCTGAGCAGCTTTATGCTCATAGACCAGTTTAGTAAGACTTGCAACATATTCATCCGTTTGCTGAAGCAGGTATGCCAGACGTTTATCCTTTTTCTGATCAATTAATTTACGATAGCCTTCTTCATCTTCTGCCTGCTCTCAGAAAGTTAAAATCAAGATATTCACTTACAAAGTTCACATGGTATGTACAGCACAGAAAAAGGACATTCAGTTCAACAGGTCCATAAAAATGTTTATGCTCCAAACAAACCTCCTCCCACCCTTCTTCATCTAACCCCATCAACATATCCTTCCTTTCGTTTCATCCTCATGTACTATCTTGCTTCCCTTTAAATGCATCTATACTAAATGCCTCAACTACTCGGAGTTCCACATTCTAACCACCCTCAGGGTAAAGAAGTGTCTCCTGAATAACCTACTGAATCTCTTGGTGAATATCTTATACTTATGGCCCTTAGCTTTGGTCTCTCCCTGCCAGTGGAAATATCTTCTCTATTGCTACCCTATCAAACCCACTCATAGGGCTGAATTTTACTGGCCCCTTGATGCTGCGGGTCGCAGTGTGGGGGCTGGTAAAATGCTGCGGGGGGAGGCCCGCCTCGACCCGCGACGTCGAGAAAGGCCCGCCACATATTACTGGCGGTGGCGGGATCTTGGTGCGGCCCCCCCTCCCCCTCTGCCAGGCAGACGGCCCTTCATCTCCGTTTTAAAATAAGGCCTAATGAAACACCAAATCATCTACCTGCAGGCGGCGGCCGTCCTACTCCGATATTACGGCTGCCGTTCGTGCTCCATACAGGCGAGAACCTGATGGGAGGGGGAGTAATGAAATTGTCAGGGTGGGAGGGGTGGAGAAGCAGGGAAAACACTTTTTATTGGATGTGGGGATGTTGGGAAGGGGTTAGAAGCCAAATGTTCAAAGGTTTGGGGAGAAAATTTGGGAAGGGAACTAATTATTTTTTTGAGAAGAAGTGCCACTTAAATGACCATTGTGGGGGGGTTGGGGAAGGATCTCAACATCTTTATTCATTGCTAATAGGACTTCCCAATGACTGCACCTTTAAAAATTAAAACTACATTGTAAGGGCCTACATGTGACTCCAGACCCACAGCAATGTGGTGGACTCTTAACTGCCTGCTGAAATAGCCTAGAAAGCCACTCAGTTGTCAAGGGCAATTAGAGATGGGCAGCAAATGCTGGCCTTGCCAGCGACACCCACATCCCATGAAAAGAATTTAAAAAAATTTTTTAACCTTTGCCTGTGCCTCTATATCCTTTTTACTAATTATGGAGACCAGAACTGCTCAGAGTACTCTAACCAAGGTCATAAATTCACTGCTTTTCAATTCTATCCCTCTGGAAATGAACTCCAGTGCTTTGTTTACTTTTTTAAAGTCTTGTTAACATGCGTCGATCCTATGAGATTTGTGTATCTCTGCCTCCAGATGCCGCTGCTCCCCCATTTAGACACTTACTTTCCAAAGTGTGTGTGGACTCCTTATTCTTCTTACCAAAATGTATCATCTCACCCTAATCTGTATTGATGTTTATTTGACATTTAAAAACCCATTCTGCAAGTTTGTTAAAGTCTTCCTGTATTTTGTCGCAGTCTTTCTCTGTATTAACTTGGTTAATTTGGTGTCACCTGCAAATTTTGAAATTCCAATTCCAAAGTCCAAATCATTGACATAAATTGCAAATGGTGGTCCCAGCATCGATCTTTGTGAACACCACTTCCCATCTTTTGGCAGTCTGAGTACCTACCTATAATCCCTACACTGTTTTGTAGTCAGCTCACTATCCAAGGTTGGTTGTCATCCTTCCATCTACGAAAGATGATGGACATTCAGCAAACAATCCAATTAGGTGGAGTGTCTTTTCGTGGTGCACTTTTCTTGATGGATGTGAAGGCCAATCCTTGAGAGGCAGGTTCTGCCACAAGTGCTGCACGTGAAGCTGCCAAGTGACACAGAGAGTTGTTGTTGGCACCTATTGCCAAGCTGCTGTAGCAACTGGCTGTCGTGGTAGTGTACTCCAGTCCACAGGAAGTGTCATTATTTCTCTTTTTCATCAGATAGTGACGCCCAGCTGTGATAGTTGACATTTAGGGCCTTCATGTCACGCTTGTAAGCATCCCTGAAGCGGAGCTTTGGGCGCCCCACTGGTCACCTGGCCCCGCCTACCTCACCATACAAAAGGTCCTTGGGTATGCGACCATCTTCCATCCTACGGACGTGTCCGATCCATCAAAGCTGCCTCTGTTTGATTAGTGCCAACACACTTGGGGGCTCTGCCTTTGAGAGGACTGCCGTATTTGTAATAGCTTGCTATCCATTCTGCTACTTACCTCCTGATGCCACATGTTCTGACCTGTCATTAGTCTACTATGTGGTTCCTTATCGAAGGCCTTGAGAAAATTACCAACACATTACGTATACTGCATTATCCTTGTCTACGCTGTTACTTTTGCAGAAATGAATAGAAAACTAGGTAGCTTCGAGCGTAATCACATTCATAAGTGAGGTTGCATTACACTTCTTCCTAAAAAAACTTTTCCTCATTTTTCTGAAGATAAATAAAATTTGATTAGAAACTATTTCAGTCCATACCATTTCAAGTTCTTACAATCCAGGAATATGATCTATGCACTAATGAGGGCTTGCTTTTGCTGCTTTTTAAATAGAAATTATAAAATACAAAAATCAGTAAGGGCTTGTATTAATTATACCTAAATACTTTTTGCACACAATCAAATGACCAAAGAAACTGAACCAGTATGTTAAAGATTTGATATACAGAAAGAAAAAAGTTATCAGCAATATGAGATGATTGCAAGGGGGTAAAAAAAAAATCCAGGAGTAAATCTGTGGTTCACGATTGCAACTTTGTTTACAACTTACATTAGAAATTGAAGTGTAAACGTTGCAAGCCCAGAAGATGTCAATTATAGCTACTGAATGCCATTACAGGGTAGTAATGAAAGTATCTACAAATCAGTTACAAAGCAGGCATTGCCCAGTTACCCATCATTTTATATAAACCAGGTACTACAAGTACAATATTTTAAATTGCAGCCATGGATGCTTTTTAAATTTTGACTCCAGAGCTGAGAGAGAGAGAGCTGGCTCTTGTAACAGGCATTAAATCCAACTCCCATAACTGATGGCAGAACCATAGACCAAACAAAATGAAAAAAAGAACCTGGATTTAAGAATCTACAATGGGACAAGAAAACCAAATTAAGCAGCATAAAGACAGCAAGTTAGTTCACAGACACTGATCTCCAAGGATCCAAACTAAATAAATATACAATTGCCTGTAAGTGCACATCTTACAGGCACAAGTTTTAGTTAGTAGTTCAATTCTCTACTTTTACAAAGGTCATGAGAAGACTGGTAAATGACCACTTCAAAAAAAATGCATCAAAGAATTGTTGCCCATCCATTGTAATAAGCACATTATTTAACCAATAGTACCCCTTTTGAAAACTACTGTGTCCATAACCTAATAACTCTTACATGGACAGATCTGTTAACAATTGGAAGTGTACTAATATGTGTTAAGCATTGCATTCTTAGAGCTAAATAATAAGTAAAAAAAAAAGCAGATAACAGTTTTCATTAGTGACTGCAAACCGATGTACTTTGGGATTAGCCTTTTGTATGTTTGAGAAGTCAGCATGTAACAGGATTTTGACTGTTTATAGCGCAAAGCAAACACTCGTTAGGAAATAAGCTTTTTCAATTTCCAAATACTGTTAGTTCAGAAATGTAGCACCACACAAACCAACTGCAATCTACAAAATAGTGGTTCCTTTGGTAACTTTGGAGTTGGTACTACCAGGACATTTTCAACATGAAGCATGCTCATTTCACACAAGACTTCTACTCCCTTAGATGTAATTTATTAGATAGAACCCTCTACAACAGAATAATACAAGAACAACCAAAACAATGACATTACCATTAGCCTCCTCATTCTTTCTTTCTCAATCCTCTCAGTTTCTTTCTTCTGCTCACGCTCCGTGTTGGCATGCCACGTACCAATTGCTCTGGAAAGCTTCTGAATTTTTCCAGTAACTGAACGGTGATACTCCTTGAAGTCTTTCGCATGCTGCAGTATGCTGTTGAGATATTCCTAAAACACATATATATCATGTGAAGAAAGAGTATTGCGTCTTTAAAGAGCATTGAAGCATCGTGTCTCCATATCCTCCAATATAAATTACTTTTGAAGTGCAGTCACTTTGTTAAAGAGGCAAATAGCTAGGTCCTACCAGCAGCAAATGAGAAGAATGACCTCCATTGTTTTATGGTGTTGGACAATGTTCCTCTAAGGTGTGCAGGTGTACAGCTGCGCAGTAATCTGGGATGTACTGCACATTGAAACAAACAGGCTGCTCACAACAGCTAGCTCGAGCGGTGGGGACTGGGCTGATCATCAAACCCCAACTACAAAAGTGCAAGTAGCTGAAGAGAATGGGGGAAAAGTGCAGCTGTGGTTGGAGGAGATGACAGTGTAGGAAAGAATGAATCTGTGATTGGAGGATCAGGAAGTTTGAGTTGGAGGGGCGGGGGTGGGGAGGAAGAGTGTCCAGAAGTGAGCAGCAAGCAGGGAGAAGGGTAGGTGGCGAGGAGTCCTGGAACAGACTGAGCTTTAGAAGGCTCCAGATTTATCAGTCAATGGTTGTGGGAGTGGGAGAGGCGCCAAGAAATTCTCCAGTAGCTGGTCAGCCTGTGAGGGGAGGGGCTAAGTCAGATGAAAGTGATGGGCCCGTAGCACATCTGGTTGCCAGCACTGGATTAGAATGAAACTCAGAAGTGCTCCCCATTCAGCAGCTCTCAATGCCCCAGGATATGGTGTGGAGCTGAACTGCCCAGAATGGCCCAAGGCAACTACAGGTCACAAGCCCCCCAATGGGCAGATAAACACACAATCTGAGATGAAGTTGATCAAAGGATTTAGTCTTAATGATCACCTAATACTTTCTGACAGGCAATTTTATGATGCAGATTAGGTTTTTGATCATCATGTATATGGAGCATGGCCAATGAATAGCTACTTTGAGCACTGACTGAGCCACATATACCAGCCTGGAAACTGCAGATTAATTGAAGCTGTCTGGGTTAATGGATAATGGCTGAGAGAACAGATTATGTGAGTATACTTTACTGTTTGGCGAGATGAATGGCTGTTTATGATCCAAGCCCAGACTTTTAAACTGTGTGCACCCTTCCTGCTCCTTTTGCATTTCACCTAATTTCCCGAAAGCGTGAGCTCCAGTGTCAAGAAAGAAGAGCTAACAGTTTAGGTGTGGAACGCGAAAGAGGGGGTGGGAAAAGGGGGCTGCGAGAGGAGAGGAGGCAAAACAAAAACCATATGAAGAGCGAGAGAATGGGACCAGTGAGAACAGATGGGGAATGGGGCATGTGTGAGTAGAAGTATAATGTGACCTGTTAGAGGAGAGGTTGGTTGTGACCAGCGAGAGGTGAAGCTTGTATGGCACTTTAAAGGAGAGGGAGAATGGGAGAAGTGGAAGGAGACAGCAATGTTCCCTCTAAGGTGCGTGGCCAAGTAGCAATTTGGACTGGACCACACACTGAAATTAAATAGGCGGCTCTCAGCTTCATGAAAGTTCAGTGACTTCTAAAGTGTTAAGCTGTCCAAGAACAACTCAATTGAAAGAAAATCCAGAGGGAACATTGGTGTTGGATGAGAAAAGAATATTAGTTAGAACTCCCCCGCTCTTCCAATCGTTCCAAGGGATGCTTAATGTCCACCTTAACAGGAAGGCAAAATCTGATTTTAATGTCATATTCGAAAGACACGATGTATAGTGCCCCAGTATTTAAGTAAAGTGTCAGCCTACAAGTCCAGAAGTGAAACTGAACCCACATCCTTCTGACTCAGAGGTAAGAATGCTACCACTGATCAAACCCAACAATTATGCTATAGCACAAGTTCTCAATTATACAAATCAAATTTTTTCCCCAATTTCTATAGGTAATTTAAGGCTGCCATAGTTTAAGAATTTCTTTGTACGAATCTTCTACATACATTCCTACAAATTTCATAGGTATTTTAACACTTTTTGATTTGGTAACCCAGCTGTTATAAAACATTTACTTCATTCTGTGAGTTACTTCATTTCTGCCCTGTAATCATTTTCAATTAGCAAGTGTAAAAAAATCTGTCGCGATTAGTGAAGATTGCTGCAAAAAAAAAACAACTAGCATTAAGAGGGAAAAAAAGTACTATTTCATTTGTGCTGCAAGAACATTCAGCAGTAAAATGGAGAATTTATTCCAGTGAACTGCAGAAGGTAAGTTATGCATTTATGCGATTATTTTAAGGTGGAGGTATTAAAGATATGTTTTGACATTTTTTGATGTACAATGTACACATCGTACAACTGCATTTAACTTGGCCCCAGTTATCTGAATTCTATCAATCTGTAAATACCCAAAGTATAAATATGTCCCAAAGCAGGCACATATTAAGTAGTACTACTATAATCTTTGTCGTACACTCAGTTTGTCGGCCAGTGCCATAATGAGCCAGAGATATCAGTTCAATTTTCACTTTTTTATAAACTACAGCAGCTAGGACTAGCATGATTGCATTTTTTTTTAAATTGCAAGTCTGGTGCTACAGATCACAGAGGAGAGATATTCAGCAGCTTTTGTGTTTTTACAAAAATGTATCTGAATAGCAGACTGAGACTATTTTTCCTCTACTTATCCCTTACAGTTGGCTCAATAATAACTTCAAGAAAGGCTACAAGCATACCTGATGTTTCTGCCTGCGCTTACGCTCTTGTTCGATCTTCTGTTGCTTTTCTAGTTTTTCTGTGATGCGAGCCTCTCTCAACGACTGCCGTTTACTACGTTTGTAGGCCTTCACATTGAGTGCCGTCTCCAGAGTTGTATCACGGCGCATACAGGCAACCACCTCTTGCCTCAGCTATTGTGGTATTTTAGAAAAATCAATTATTATTTCAACTTTTTTTTTAATACAGTGTGTTACAAAAATAAGAGATTACTTGAGTGGGCTGGTGGCAGGGGAAGTGGGGGGAGGGCGTAAAATTGAGTGGGAGGTGGGGCGGGCGGGGGAGAGCCGTTCCTGACCCCCCTCCTGTCCCCGCTACAATTTTACATGAGGCGGGACGCCGAGAAATGGCCCACCTGCCCCAGGTCAATCAAGGCCCTTAAGTGGCCAATTAATTGGCCACTTAAGGGCCTCCTCCCACCGCCATGGATATTTTACCCTTTGCTGGCAGGCAGCTAAGCCTCAAAAAGCCCGCCTGGTAAAACCAGGCAGCCTTCTTGCGGGCTGGGGAGTTGGGGGCCTCCAGATCAGGCACCCTGTGCCCCACGGAGGGCCGCCCCCGAAGCCCCAATGCACAACACTCTCCCTGCCCGCCTAACCGACCCCCCCTTGCCTCACTGGTGCCCGACCAATTGTCCCTGGCGAGGCCCTAAAAACCTACCTTAATTCTGGGGCCATCCTTCATCTTCATTGCAATAGTTGGGTGCATCCCAGCAGTGGCCACCGCTCCCGGTGGCGCTGCTGGGACTAAGATCTGCCGGCCCGCTGATTGGCCAGCGGCTCCATTAGGCGGGACCTCCTGCATCAAGGAGGTGGAAGTCCTGCCCAAGTCCAATTTAGGGCCTGGGGAACATAAAATCCCATCTGGATCCCCAGGCCCAGCGAGGCGGGCTTGCCTGCCCATCGAAGAATTCTGGCCCTAGTTAGTTTTACAACTTCCGCGGTTCTAGCTGGATGTTAGCTAGGACATATAAAATGACAGTTTTATACATTTGCAGATTATAATAAGGAAAAAAGGCTTGCATTCGTATAGCGCTTTTCACGACTGCTGGATTTCTCAAAGTACTTTAGAGCCAATAAAGTACTTTTGAAGTGTTGTCACCGTTGCAATATAGGAAACACAACAGCCAATTTGCACACAGCAAACTCCCACAAACAGCAATGTGACAATGATCAGGTAATCTGTTCTTTTGTGATGTTGATTGAGGGATAAATATTGACCAGGACACCAGGGATGGCTCCCCTGCTCTTCAAGATAGTGTCATGGGATCTTTTACATCCACCCAAGCAGGCGGATGGGGCTTCAGTTTAATGTCTCATCTCAAAGATGGCACCTCTGACAGTGCCGCACTCTCTCAGTACTTCACTGGAGCTTCGGCCTTAATTTTTGTGTTCAAGCCCTGGAGTGAGACCTGAACCTCAGAGGAAAGAGTGCTACCAACTAAACCACAGCTGACACTCTAATGAACAAGTATGCAAATTATATAGGGCGGCGCAGTGGTTAGCACCGCAGCCTCACAGCTCCAGGGACCCGGGTTCGATTCTGGGTACTGCCTGTGCGGAGTTTGCAAGTTCTCCCTGTGTCTGCGTGGGTTTCCTCCGGGTGCTCCGGTTTCCTCCCACACGCCAAAGACTTGCAGGTTGATAGGTTAATTGGCCATTATAAATTGCCCCTAGTATAGGTAGGTGGTAGGGAAATATATAGGAACAGGTGGGGATGTGGTAGAAATATGGGATTAGTGTAGGATTAGTATAAATGGGTGGTTGATGGTCGGCACAGACTCGGTGGGCCGAAGGGCCTGTTTCAGTGCTGTATCTCTAAAACTAAAACTAAAACATACTACCATTGTACAACCATGGAAGCCTATGGGTTTCAAACTATAAATGGGGTTGAAAATTAAATGGTTCAGCATTTGGAAGTTACAGAAAAAAATGTATGTCCTATTTAACCAGGCCTGCAACATAGCTGTACAGTTGAGGCTTATGACATGCTTAATCTGTATTGGAAATTAAAGTTATTGGTGTATCTGAGTCGTACTGCAGCAGTTTTGCAAGGTCTGAGGCATGCTAACCCAGTTTAGTAGTGTCCCTGAGGTATGCTGGCATTGTACTGTAAAAGTTCACAATGAGTAGACTGTGCTGCAATAGTTCAGTAGAAGTTAGCCGAATGCTAACTTATAGTAAATCACTTACAGCAAATCTTATAGCTAATAAAAGACTTGTGAAATCAAGACGAATGTCCTATTTCTCAATAAAATAATTTATTGCTACAATTTTAGCAAGTGTGCAGGAAGACACACCTCTGGGGTATATGCACACAAATCTTGAAGGCGGTACAAGTTGAGAAGGCTGTCAAAAATGGCTTTACAAACAGCAGCATAGAGTACAAAAGCAAGGAAACATTTATAAATCACTGATTAGGCCTTAGCTCTAGTATTGCGTCCAGTTCTGGGCACTACATATCAGGAAGGATGCCAAGGCCTTGGAGAGGGTGAAGAGATTTTAGAATGGTAACACAGATGCAATAGTTCAGTTTTGTGGAAAAACTAAAGAATCTGCAGTTGATCCCCTTCCAGCAGAGAGGCTAAGGGAAGATTTAATAAAGGCGTTCAAAATCATGACAGGGTTTGTTAAGAATGAACACGAAGAAACAGTTTCCAGTGGCAGAATGGTCAGTAACTAGAGGACATAGATTTAATTGGTTAAAAAGAGGGAAAATAGGGAGTTTTTTTTTAATGCAGCAAGTTATGATGATCTGGAATGCACTGCCTGAAAGGTTGGTGGAAGTAGATTCAATAGTACCTTTCAAAAAGGAACTAGATAAACAGTTGAAGGAGAAAAATTTGCAGGGCTATGGAGGAAGGGCAGGGAAATGGGACAAATTGTATAGCTCTTTCAAACAGCAAGAACAGGCATGATTGGGCAAACAGTCTCCTGTGTTGCATCAATCATTCCATGATTCTATGAATACAAACCTGTCGTTGGAAGTTGAGTAGTCGAAGAGCTTTTAACTCAACAGTAGCTTTATTGCGCAAATCCGGTGGCAAAGAACCAGGCAAGTTTTCAAGCTCTTGAATACGATGAGCAATTCGAGCTTGAAGTCTTTGTGAAAAGAAAATTAAGATTAATTGTACAAATAAGCTAGCAGCAGAGATTCGGGTTCAAGCAGTATATAGCTTAATGATAATTGGATGTTTCAAAAAGTATATTCACAAATATGATGCATGTGATTTCTATATCATTTTATTTATCTAAATCAATTAGATAGACTATGCAGCACATAAACAGGTCACTCAACCCAATAAGGTGTGTTGGTGTTTATCCTCCACATGAGTCTCCAACTCCATCTACCTTATCTCAACCTTTCAATTCCCTTTTCCCTCATTACTTGTCTAGTTTACATCTGAAAGCATCTAAGCTATTTGCCTCAACTACTTTCTGTGGTAGTGAGTTCCGCATTCTAACTACTCCCTGAATAAAGAAATGTCTCCTGTTGATTTTATTATTATTTTGTGTTTATGGCCCATAGTTTTGGATTCTCCCACAAGCAAAAATATTCTCTCCACTTCTATGCTGTCCAACACATCCATAATTTTCAAGATCTCTATCAGGTCACCTCTAAATCTCTTTTCTAAAGAAAAAAAAAGTTCAACCTTCAATCCTTCCCAAAAGCTGTAATCTCTCAGCTCTGGTACCAGTCTTGTAAACCTTTACCTTAGCATGGATGTGCCACAATTAATTAACACTTCTTAAAAATTGCTGAATTTTGACTTTTGAAATTTGTTTTAGCCATGACTGGCAAGAACAGTTTAAGAGAAACTGACTTAGGAAGCATTAAAGAAATCAACATTATGAAAGCTGAATAATCAATAGAGCTATTCATGCAACCCAAAATGTTTTGGAAATCTGGTTATTTCAACAGTGTGTATTAACCTCATTTAGCTTCTTCACACTGATGAATTTCTTCAAACTAGTATGTCACGGGAGGTCAGTGGCATTCAACTTAAAAAAAAAAGCAAATACAAAACTGCTAATGAAGGGCACTGAACAGTTAGAAAAACTAAATCTCAAAGTCTATTCAAAGTAAATAAAAAGAGTAAAAAGTCTGCAAAAGAGCTGATTCATGTACCTAAACCAGATAATCTTAGAACAGATTGCTGTTCACCAGGCATCACAGCTCAGTGATCCTAGTATTAATAATTCAACTCACCTGTACTCACGCTCTTGAAGAATTTCAACAGGATCCAACCCCTGTGGTTTCTGGATGGGTGTTATACGGTTTTGTTTCTGATGGAGTTGAATGGTAGGTGAAGGCTGGACAGCAGGCTGTTGCGACAGTGAGGCCCCAGGGCCAGATGGAGTCGTTTGAACAGCTGGTGCAGGAGAAGGTCTTCCACAAGTAGCTTGTGTAGGCATTTTTTGAGGGGTATTAGGAATGCCCATTTCATTAACTTGACCTGAAAAAGTAAAGGTAAATGAAAAAAGGTTTATTAGATTATCCTACTTAAAATACAATGTGATAGTAAAATCAAATATCCATATTAACTACAACGAATTGTTGGCTTTATATTAAAATTGTACAGCTTAAAAAAAGACATGTAAACTTTGTCTCAACTGGTTCTTCTGGTAGAGGCGCAAAGAAAATAGACGGTGGCATGGACAAAGAATTAGGAGAAAGTTCCTTCTTATATTACTTAATGCTTTATACTACTGGAAGTAGGAATGATCAGTGGACTAAAATATCAAATTATCCCAACCTAGGCCAGCATTAATGTAAAGTGATATCAGGGACAGCAAGAAACTCAGTATCACAGGCTTCCACTTTTCTTCATTGCATTTTACAATATACCATGATTGATTTGCTTTCAGTAAATTGAGCAATTTTATCAGATCAATTTTGTTCATATAAGGTGCACATCATGGCTAATGGAGAGGGGTAAGAAGGGAGCAGAAGCAGTTGGATGCATCTTGGTTTGGCATGACTAAATCAATGCATATTATGAAAGTGCTTCCATTTTTTATTAATTTTTTTGAGGTCTCATACTTAAAGTGAAAATGGATTCGATTTTAGAAGGCTGAAGATTTCATAGATGCTGGACTTTGTTTTGTTGTTGACAGTTCATTGAAAGGACACTATGAGATGTTGTGTTTGAAAACAACCTTTACTGGATGTCACATGCCTTATGATAAATAAACAGAACCCTTTGGTGACCTGGGGAAAATGTTTACAGAAAAGTGACATGCTAGGATTTATAGTGGTCAGGAGGTTCTGACCTGCTATATGGGGTTTCGCTTCAGAGATTTTGGTTCACTTGGAGTGTGGACAGTGTTTGAAAAGCAGCTGAAAATCAGCCTGCCAAGGAAAAAAAACACCCAGCTTATCTTTCCTGCACCTCTCTAAGAGACCCTGAAAGGTCCAGTGTGTCAGCTCCTCTTTCCTCCTGTCTTTGAAAAACCCTGCAAAACCAAAGTGTGATAGTGGAAGCCCATGATGCCCATTTCTCCTGCAAAGCCTACTAGAGTATTTCTCGACATCTCTAGAACTAACTGCTTCTGAAAAGATCCCAGTGACCCATCAGCGTATACCTGGACATCAGGCCAAAAGGGACAACTGACATCCTTCCATATCTTCTCTTTTTTCTTCAATAATTAGCAAGTATTTGGCCAAAGTATTCTTTTTTGTCTTTTTTTGTAACAGAACTCTGCTGAGAGAATTTCTTTATATTTTTCAGTGTGTGTTTGAGTTTGTGTGTGGGGTATTATAAAAGGGAACATTCATATTTCAATCTGTGTGGTAACGCTTTGCTTTGTTACTGGATAAGTCTTGTTTTATAATATACTGATAATTATGTTGTTTATTCAAAAAAACCTGGTTAGTGTATTTTATTCTGGGATAAAGAGTAGAGTCTATGATTGACTGAATTGGTAACTGGGTAAACATTTAAAAAAAAAAATAAAAAAAATATATATATAGTGACCTGTGGAGAAGTGGGATTAGAAAAGACAGTGCAATCCTCCCACCTCGGTCATAACAATATGAAATGTATTATGATCTATTCTAATCTATGAAACAGGTACAAGCCAGAATTTCTTTAGTTATTTCAATACAATTAAAATAAAATTAAAACTTATTTTCAGCTAAAATATAGCATACAACCAATCACATGCATTTATTTAGTATGGATATCCATAAGCATTGTACTTTGATTGCATCTTAATGACATGACAGTTTCTTTCCAATAGCAATTTATTGCTAAAGCCAATAATTGCAGAGATGCATGGGACACCAACCAACAGATAAGTTTAAGAAATAATGGTTAATTTTTAATAGTTAAATATATCAATATAGCAGTCTTCCTAAAGATATGTATTATGAAAATATTAATTAGTCTGGCAGATTTACTTACCTTCTGTCCAAGGCTTGGGAACATTAGGAACATGTCCTGACATTATTT
Organism: Heterodontus francisci; assembly: GCF_036365525.1. Lineage (NCBI taxonomy): Eukaryota > Metazoa > Chordata > Chondrichthyes > Heterodontiformes > Heterodontidae > Heterodontus > Heterodontus francisci. Next base: position 136,547,036 of record NC_090374.1, on the reverse strand, counting down.
GTGAAGGTCCTACAGCCTGGCCAGCCATTGAATGCATACCCATACCTAAAAATTAAGAAATGTATATTGAACAAGTCTTATTCCATTACTGGAGGAGTAAAATATGAAGTAAACACATTTTAAAACATAACCATTTCCATGGCAATTAAAACAGAAGTTTCACTGTCAATATTCATAAAAATATTGCTGTTGGATAAATTGCTAAATTTTAGATTACCCATCATAGGTATGTCCTTTCTTCATAAGCCGATTAGTGTTAGGGCAGGTGAGGGGGGAGGGAGTCACTCCAGCAATTAAAAGTATCATTGTGCTTTTAAGAATTTCATATTTACTGCAGTCATTTTGATCAGATGATGTTTTACTACCTGCCCTGTTTCACCATATAGAAGGCCCCTTAGTTCATTAACCAGCAACTTGAGATTAAAACAAAAAATTTGCATTTATATAGCAGCCTTCATGACCAACATTCCAAAGCAGCTTACTGCCAACGAAATGAAGCATAATGACTACTGATTTTTAAATCAAAATGCAGCACCCAATTTGCACACAGCTAGATCCCACAAAAAACATTAAGATAAACAGTTAATCTTTTTTATTTGGTGATGTTCGTTGAGGGGTAAATGTTGATCAGGATACCAGAAGAACTGCCCTACTCTTTGAGTGTGACATTCTAATGTTTTTTTTACATTCAACAGGAAGGGGAGAGCTTCAATTTAACATCTTATGTGAAAGACAACACCTTTGACAATTCAATACTCCATCAGTACTGCACAGCATTCAGCCTAGATTATGTGCTCAAATTCTAGAGTAGAGTTCAGAACGGGAAACATTTAACTCGGAGGCTTGTGAGCCAAGGCTGACACCTCAATGCAAAAATAATCCTAATAGTTCCAAGAGGCTCTGTTAAGAGAGAATGAAAGAGTAGTTTGGTTGGTAGCTTTACAGTGGACTGTTAACTTCTTCCAATGAACAAAGTTCATGACTATGGTAGATGAATAGTATATGTCCTTATTCATTCACCTTGCATATAAACCAACAGCTGTATACCAAGTTAGCCTGAAACTGGTTTGGAACAATGACAAGATTAGTGTTCAGGCTAACTTGAGCTTCAAGATCTCATTAAGTGCTTATGAGTGCTATCTTGCAGATGGCATCAAGAGAAACCCTTCAACTATTGGCCAGTAACACAAGTACAAGTTCCAACTTTTCTCATCATTCTTCCGTTGCCAAGAAATTATAGACACATTCTACCACCATTCAGCATCTCTGCTTCATGATTGGTTAACCAAAGGTTTTGTTTCTCAAGAAAGTTACCCAATCTTACTTCTAAACAGAAAGCTTTTTTTTTTTGCCTAAAGAGCTAATAGTTCCATTCAATAAAACATTGAGTCACAGATAAATTACCTCTGTGCATTATAGAACTGCCAACAACAGAGCAACTTTGGCAAAAGTTCTATTAAAAAAACCTGTAGATCTTTCTCACTGTATCTTGTTTAGCATGTAGGTAAGCTAAGGATTAACACCAGTATGTACAGGTTTATGCTGTACTGCAACAACTCAAGGCCCAGTACAATAATAATTTTATGATAGTTTATGTAAGAAGGCTCTTGGGTTAAAATAGTTTGATATTTTATCAGAACAATTTCAAATCCTAGGTACAATTTAATTGTCAAATGAAGAACTTAAATTTCCCAGGCTCCTTTCACAAATCACCCACACCAAAACCAGGCAATAAAAGCAGAGGCAATATGAACCCTAACAAGAATATGCTTGGTCTAACATTGGTAACAAATTGCTGGAAACATTAAATGACCATAAGCTGTAGTTATGGTCATAGAATCAACAGAGCAATCTCTCATTTACCATTACATAACTTCATGGTTGAGGCTTTCCACTTTAATGCAAGGTGCATTATAATTACAAAGCATTAAAAACCCTTCCTTGATGCAATAATTATGTAGAATAAAAAGCTTTTCAAGTTACATGCCTAAGTTAATTACAAGTTACAAACCTAAAAAGGTTTGGTGCAAAGGTCACAAAACTTATGCTTGAGAATTAAGCATGCTTTACACTTGTGGACATTTCCTATACGTTAATGTTTAATTATGTTGTTTAAGGTAAATGGTTAATTATGTTAAAAGTAAACAGTTGAAGGGCATTGTTCAATTAAGGATATGAAGTGAATATAAAAAGAGAGCCTGTTGGACACAAAGGCTGAGTGAACAGAAGGCAGAGATGTGTAATGCTGCACTCAGAATAAACTGAAGAAGAAGAAAATGCTCTGCGTCTAGTTTCATTCGTCACTGATTGGCCTGGATCCATATAACCCCTTAGACATATCTGGCCTTCCTTATGATCAGTAGTAAGTGGAGGGACAGCTAGTGAAAAGATATATGGACCTGGAGTTTCCACTAGTTTGCGCTGTTTTTTTTTTAGGGCAATTCACCCAGAATTGGCACAAAAAACAAAGATATTTTAAGTGCAAGTTAAGTTTGTTTTTTTAAGCTAGTGCAAAAGTTAAGAACCTGTCCCTGCTCACTGACTGAATTAATCACCATCACAAGTTTTTACTAACTGTGCCTTTTTTGGCACAAGGATATCAATATGCACCTTTTAAAAGCCTTAATTTTTAATTACTCAAACTGACAATTGTACAATGTAACTAATAAATGTTTCTGTATAGTTTTTTTTATATCAATTCCCAATTATTTAAAATCTGGTTACTCATAGGTGCTAGACTAGACACTGATTAAAAATGCTTACTTTTTGTGACAAGCCCATTTTCAGCTGTATTAATAAAACTGCAAATATATCAAAGAATTTTTTGATGTAACTTTTTTTAAATTGCGCTCTAAAGCACTGAGATTGCACTGGTTCATAGAAGATTGTACATTCAGCAATAGCAAATGAGTTTGAGTGGAAACTTAAGCAAAACCAAAAGGGACAACAGACAAGTGTGAATTGAGTTCAGTCACAAACCTAGGACCAAATGATTTAGGGTAAAACACTAACTCCAAAGAATTACAAAAAGGTGGAAGAAAATAGAACATGTAAAACATATGTCTATGGAACAGTAAACACATGGAAAGCATTCACAACTGTAAAGCATATCTAATTTTCAAATGATTCAAGCACAAGTTTTATGGCCTTTGCATCAAGTATTAATATTTCTTATTCAGCATGTAACTTGGCAAGTTTCTTTTGACTCTACAGAATTTAAAAACATTTTTGTCATAGTTTTGCTTTTAAACATAATAATGTCAAGCCATAATCCATTTCTATGCTTGAAATTTCCATACCTAATTCACATTGGTGCTCACTTAAAGGTTTAAGTTAAACATAACTATGTAGGTATATTACATGCTTTCAATGGAGACGTGAAAGTGATAATTATGTCTAGATAAATCTCATGTTCATAATTCTAAAAAGCTAAATCAAAAATATTTGATCTTAGCTTAAATATGCATGTTTAAACACATCTAATTAAACACATCAATATTTGTCATCACTGCTATATAGTCATCACTAACTGTAGCACTCAAATCAAAAGCATACTTGCTGGCAGATAAGATTATATTTAAATGTATTTTTATGTCATTTTTAATTGCACATATCCATATTCAGAAAGGCATGTACACACTTTGGTAAAATGGATGTAAAGGAAAAATTAAGGCAGCAAATTCAATTTTCAAATGTGCATACAATATTAATAAAGTACACATGAAAATAAAGGCCGCTACTCGACCCGAACCAGACAGGCTGCGTCACTCTTCCGGGTCCGGCTTTCGGGCTCGGGTCTGCTGGCAAGTTGAGTTTAATAAGTGTCAAAAGTTGAAATGTCTACCTGAGCTAGGAGTCCGAGAGGTCAAGGAGTGAAACTTGAGTCTGCGCAGTGAGCAGGTGAACGTCTCTATGACGCCATCACGCTGCAGCTTCTTGCAGATTCGGAGTCGGAAGGTAGGTAAAGTGAACATTCTGGTGACCGGTCAGGTTCGGGAAAAAAATGGAGGGACTCGGGCCGGGTCGGGCTCAGGTTCAATGTGGTTCTGTCGGGTTCGGGTTGGGTTTTTTTTTCCTGACCTGAGCAGGCCTTTACATGAAAATGCTGCTTACTGCCATACAGCTCTTTGAGGACGACATTTTAGGTTTCTGATTAAGCCACTAGAATACTGTGAAATCCGGATTTAGAATTTGGATCGATATCTGATATGAAAAGGTAGAAACTTTATTTCATCTAAAAATAATGGTTATTAGCACTTTCAAATAAAAAAAACACAACACTTAATGAAAGTGCTGGCAAGTAGCCAAAAACACACACACACAAAGAGACACAGCAGGTTGCCTCAGGGAAACATACATCCAAGGTTCAGCTAAGATTCAATAACCTTAGTTAATTTAGACAATTAGGATTTGACTCACCTGAAACATGTGCACCATATGCTTTTAATTACATAGTAGTAGACTGATGTTTACAAGACAAATCCAGTGTACATGGAGTGCAGCTTCAGAATATTATATATGATGCAGTGTTTTGTAATGTGGAGCTGCTAAGTCCCATCAGCAACCATTCATGCTACCTCCTGCAGTGCCAGAGATGTGCCTCCCTTGCATTGGGCTTCTCTTTGCTTTCCTAGAGTGAGTGTGAGTGAGCGAGTCAGTCTTTCTTTTCTCACTACACTGCCCCATTTAAGCTATCACCATCTGAACGTGGTCCACTTCCAAACATATCCTAAACTCTAACCAGGATTTCTATTCCTCTTTTCTCACCCCTGCTCAAAAAGGAACATTCTCTTCTATATATCCCTTCCCAACAGATCATGTCAGTACTTCATTTCCCAAATGAGTTTATCTGCCCTTCTCCACTCCATCTCCTCAACGCAAGATTGTCTGTCCCTGTCCCTTCTTTTGATGTTCCCTGGTTGCCGCACTGCCAAAATTAAAGGCAGAAGTTTGGTCGTTCCACACCAATTCCTCCGCCTACTACTTCTCCCATCATCTCTTCCTTTGTTTCACTCCTACAAGTTTTTGCAAAATTCACATCACCCAAAAAGACATTTCCTGTGGCATTTACATGTTGCTGGAGAAAATAGCCTACAAAAAAAAAAGTGGGAGTTAGGTCGACAGTAGCTTTGTGGCAGATATTCATGGGGATTATAGTCATAAAATCCTGCCTATGCAGACAGCAGATGATCAGCATATGGTCCCTCCTGGGAGCTCCCTGTTAAAATGGTACACTAACGAACTTTAGTACACAAATTTTTAGGGATATATGGTGAAGGAAAGAGGAAAAAATAGCTACAAAGTGGGTCCTTGGAATTCTTCTGCTTAAAAAAAAACCTTCAGAGCTCAAGAATTGTAAATAAATATTAATCAGTTATTTGCCAGGAAATGTATCTGGAGTTGGGATGTTCAGAGATCTGACAGGGTTCACATTGCTTAAGAATGGAAGGTGTTGGAGCCAAGGTTGGATTATGAATTTTTGTGTTGTGTTTTTTTTTGCAAGTTGGTACTGATTTGCGTGACGGATTGCCGTGGTGTCTGCATTTTGTAGAATGCATGCAGATATTTTTCTTGGTGGAATGCAATTGTTAAAAAAATTAAAATTGGAGAAAAAGGTCATGTGTAGTATATTGATGAACAAAAGTAGAAAATAAATTAAGAAAAGTCAATTAATGTGTGTTGCTGGATAAATTGCTCACAAATTCAGATCAAATTTATTGTGGAACTGGTACCTTAATTACTTAGTTTGATTTTATCTAAGGCATGGAGGAAAAAGAGTCAGAAATTTATCCTTAAAATTACCTGCAATTGTTCATCCATCTCAGGAAATTTACTTTCACAGGGTCCACAATGGTGCAAAGATTCTTGGCAATATCTTCAAATGTATAGTTTACCAGTATCTGTGGGCCTTCTTATAGTAAGTACTTCTATCAGTATCCAAGATTAAATAAACTGAATTTAGTTTCTATCTTGTTATTAGTGTTTGCAGGTTTGCAACATTTTGGTGTCCCTTCCCAAGAAATCATGGCTGTAAGCAATTGCAGAAACAAAAATACTTTAAACAGCTGCAAGAATTGGTGCTATCCACTTTGAATGTTGAATGCATCAAGACCCCAATTCTATAAAAGCTAAAATGCTTTTTCAAAAACACGCTAATCGAGTAATACTTTACTGAATAGTTCCACCATATAACATGAAATAGACCCTTACAATGCATTATAGCCATAGCACAACTGCCCTTAACCACAAAGTTTTAGTCCAGAAAACTGAATGGAGACAATGCTTGAAAACAAAGGAAAGGGAGCCTGTGAATAGATTAACCATCTTTTAGTGCTGACTGATAACCACACTCAATACAATATACCTAAGTTATCCAAACATCAAACTATTCAAATAGTTTGTAAAAACAAGAAATGCTGGAAATACTCAGCAGGTCTGGCAGCATCTGTGGAGAGAAAAGCAGAGTTAACGTTTCAGGTCAGTGGCCCTTCACCAGAACTCTGCTTTTGCTTTTTGCTTTTATTGAAATAGTTTGATTAGCCAACTCAGTTTAACTCCTGCATTTTAAGGCAAGTAAGTGATATAAAATACTGGTTGCTAATGCCATGTTGTCCCTGCTAAGTTCTAGAAGTGCCATAATCTGGATCAGATGCAAGAGGAAAGCTGCAGCTATTTTTGAATTTATTTTAGATGCTAAAGATTTCAATATTCACTGCAAACAATGAAAATTAAACAATTCAATTTTAACAATATTGCCACAGCAAAAATCAATCGAGACATACTTGTATGCTTGAATATAAAAAGTGAAAATACTCTTCGTCCCAATCTCCTCAGATACTGAAGCAGCCCATGTCCAGATGCAGCAAGATCTGGACTCGAGCATGGCTACCCGACCCGAACCAGACGACATGTGTCGGGGTTGGGTCGGGGGTCTCCCAGTTCCAAAATTGGGGCTCGGATCGGGTCGGACGTGGACAGAGATCAGGACAAACAGAAATCAGAGTTGAGAAGAGTGGGGGGCAAAGGAGGGGAAAGAAACAGCTACAAGTTCCAACATAAAGCCCCGAATGAAATTAACCCAACCCCTTACACTCTGAATTCTATCAAGTCCAGGAGAAACTGTAAAGCCAGGGGAAGATACCAGATACTGCAGTTAAGTACAGAAACATCAACTGAGCTCTTGCTTTAATCTATACTTGGCCCAAGGATTTAAAATTGTCTGGAAATAGGGAGATTAAACTTCCCACCTGAGTTCTCCGCGGAGATTTTCTTTTGTTAATAACATCGGAACTTGATACAGTTCAGCAGCTTGTTTATTACATTGCTGATTTCCTGAAGTGGATACTTTTTTTCCCTGCGAGTACACAGGGTTGCAGCGCCTTCGCCTGTTTGAAATCAGTGTTTGTTGTTTTTTTTTTAAAGCTTTATGATGTTAATTGAACACAGGTACAACAACTGGCATCTGTACATGTGTCGGGTTTGGGCATTTAAAAAAATTAAAGGAATCAGGCTTGGGTTGGCTGTTGTCGGGTCAGGCCCCGGTCGGGTTTTAAATTTTATACCCGAACCAGGCTTTAATCTGATCACCATCCAGGCTTGGGCTGATAAGTGGTGAGTAACATTTGTGCCACAGAAGTGCCAGGCAATGAACATCTCAAACAAGAGAGAATCTAACCATCACGCCTTGATGTTCAATGGCATTACCACCGCCGAATCCACTGTCAACATCCGGGGGGTTACCATTGACCAGAAAATTAACTGGACCAGCCACGTAAATATCATAGCTACAATAGCAGGTCAGAGGCTAGGATTCCTGAGGCGAGTAACTCACCTGCTATCTCCCCAGTGCCTGTCCGCCATCTACAAGGCACAAGTCAGGAGAGTGATGGAATACTCTCCACTTGCCTGGATGGGTGCAGCTCCAACAACACTCAAGAAGCTCGACACCATCCAGGACAAAGCAGCCCGCTTGATTGGCACCCCATTCATCACCTTCAACATTCATTCCCTCCACCACCAACGCACAGTGGCAGCAGTGTGAACCATCTACAAGATGCACTGCAGCAACTCACCAAGGCCCCTTTGACAGCACCTTCCAAACCTGCAACCTTTACCATCTAGAAGAACAAGTGCAGCAGATGCATGGGAACACCACCACCTGCAAGTTCCCCTCCAAGCCACACACCATCCTGACTTGGAACTATATTGCCATTCCTTCACTGTCGCTGGGTCAATATTCTGGAACTCCCTTCCTAACAGCACTGTTGGTGTACCTACACCCCAAGGGCTGCAACAGTTCAAGAAGGCATCTCACCACCACCTTCTCAAGGGCAATTAGGGATGGGCAATAAATGCTGGCTTAGCCAGCGACACCCACATCCCATGAGCAAATTTTTAAAAATATCAATTTCAGATAATTGGTACTTGTAGTATTTCATATGCAATTAGTAAGAAATAAACCACACATAATATGAACATTTTATAGGAGGCCAATATTTGCAGCAAAAGGGCAGTCATTCTACATGTAATAGAATGACATCCAAGTTTCTGAACTCTTTGACCTTGACAGCTTTGAGCTACTTAGTGTATTACAATGTGTTAGATCCATCAAACTTTGATAAAAAGCAAAGTTTTTTTTCCCTTGGACAAATTCAGTTCTGCGGAATTAAGAACTAAATTAGGTGAATTCAATCAAGCTCTCTAACTCTTCATTTAAATGAAATGTGCACAATTTGCAGCATTGCGGGCCTTAATCTTCCAAGATGGATGAACAAAAGGTTACACTTTAGATTAGATTAGATTAGAGATACAGCACTGAAACAGGCCCTTCAGCCCACCGAGTCTGTGCCGAACATCAACCACCCATTTACACTAATCCTACACTAATCCCACATTCCCACCAGTCCCTATATTTCACTACCACCTACCTACACTAGTGACAATTTATAATGGTCAATTTACCTATCAACCTGCAAGTCTTTTGGCTTGTGGGAGGAAACCGGAGCACCCGGAGAAAACCCACGCAGACACAGGGAGAACTTGCAAACTCCACACAGGCAGTACCCAGAATTGAACCCGGGTCGCTGGAGCTGTGAGGCTGCGGTGCTAACCACTGCACCACTGTGCCGCCCTTAAAACTCTAAAATGTTCCAACGGTTTAAGCAATATCAAAAAAAGATAGCAATTTAACACTATTTAACCTAATCAGGTACATTTTGCATGTGACCCTTCCATAGCCACAGCAATACAGAAACAACAGTCTTCCAAGCTGCATCTGTTTTACATTTTAGAATTCAGAGTGGTCTCATAATTCCAATGGTTTTACACCAGTACGTGGATGGTTCATTACATGACAAATTGAAAAGTGGAACTTAATCAAATGTTAAGTAGCAGCCCGAAATGGAATCTTGAGTAATCCATATGTTGATTCTGACTTATATCCATTAAATAGAGCAGAAGATAGTGCAATCAATAATTGTTTTGAATTAGGTAGTGGTTTTTGTAAAATAAAGTTGAAATTAAGTATACAGGTTTTGAGTGAATTACATTAAACAGTCTTTGAAAATCCAGCACACACTGAAGTAGCAACTTGAAACTGAAAAATGCAAACAGGAAATGTAAGTAGCAATGAGATTGAAGCTGAACGGAACCTGAGACCATGTGATATTCTGTGAAATCCAACAAATGGAAGCCACATATCCCCCACTGATATCCAGCTAACACCACCTCCCCTGTACTGCACCTCTCCCCCCCACCCACCCCCGGCACCTTACTGCTGCCAAGAGCAGACATCTGCCATTGGAGAGCTAATACTGCTCATTCCCCATCGCTTCAACAGAATGTCCAGGATCGCATTGAATTAGAAATCATTTTGAATTCTCAGAACAAATATTACTTCCTGCAGCTGTCATTGGAATTAGAATTTGCTGGAAGTTCCTTCAAAGCAACTCTGGGGTCTAGTGAAGGAAAAGGTATTTGTCGGTGCACTGCCCAGCAGCAACCCCCACCCTCCTCGTAGCCATCCACAAAAACAAATGGGTGGCAAGTATATGTAAGGAGAACCTCTTGCAATCCTCCTTCCACACCAAGCAAATGTGAGTTCTGGTGGAGGAAAAGGGCTTTCTTTCCCTGCAGAGAAGGAAGTCTAAGACTGGTCAAGTGAAGGGCAGGAAACCTGACCCAATTTTTAAGCTATACCTTGTGAGCGAATCCTGCTCAGATGAAAGGGAAGGCAACATAGCTCCCTACAAGTTAAGTATTGAAACTCAACCCTGCTGTGAGTTTGTGAGCCTCCGCCACCATCCCCCCCCCCCAACTTTCTCCTTATTTTCACTTGTTTCTCCGTTCGCCATCTTATTTTACCTTTTGCCTTTCTTTCTCTCTCTCCCCCTCTTTCTTCTGAGCTATTTTAATAAAAACGTTACCTGCACCTATCCCTATTATGAGAGCTGAAACTAATAAGAACATAGGGATTGTTAGACAAGAAAAGCCCAAGGCCCATCTGGTTCGTATTCAACCATCTTGATTGCATAATACAATGACATGACACAATAAAATCTCCAGTGGTGGCGAACTTTAGGAATCATAGACCCAAACTCAGCTTTTTCCTGCCATGCATGCAACACTTGCATCATGTCTCAAATTTTTCATATACTGCATCCCAAAATTTTTATTTTTGTACGAAATCTATCCGATTTGCATTTGAATGAATCAATACTAACTGCTTCCAACAGCTCCCTTGGTAATGATGTAGCTATCCAAACATCAAATGCCTGAATAACTCAATTACATCGGAACTCAAAATTTCAACTTTTACATTTTAAGGCAGATAAGTGCAAAATGTTTCCCTAATGCTAGCAAACAGCACTCAATTCATAAACAATTTTACTGCTTGAATGCTGAAATTAAACTAATTCAAAACTGCTTTAGCTCTCAATAATCTGATAATACATTTAGAATCAAGCATTTTTCCCCATATGAAAGCAATAACAAAATGCATACTTACTGGGTGGTCTGTTGTAGGCAATGGGGGCTACTTGCTGTTGCATACTGGGTAGTGACCGCTTTCCCTGAACAGCAAGCTGCAGGTTATCTGGTAACGGTTGTCCTCTAGCAAGCATTTTATAAGCCAGAATTTGCGCCCTTAACTGGTGAAGCTGAACTGGATTGAAAGGTGAAGGACCTCTGTTCTGCTGACCCATGACCTGAGGATCTCCTTGCAACATTGGTGCAACCTGGGCTGGTGGAATCTGAGGAGGAGTAGGGCCACCTGCTGACATTGGACTGGGAACGTGCTCTGGGACACTCATTGGAGATGGATGAGGGGACAGATAACCTGCATAGACAAAATATAATTTGTAATCAGATTCTAAATGCAAAGATGGAGACAAAATTATTGAACTATTATCTTCAGGTTACACTAGAAGCATATTGTTCAAGGGTAGCAAGGCTTGGAGTGTACTGTTCTGCATGCATTCCATAATAACTGAAATCACCAGTTTCTGATCAAGATCTTGTAGTTATCTCAAAGGATTCAATTACTCACCAGAGATTAGAGCATAAGAGGTGGACTTTGGGAAAGCCAAGATCTAACTCTTTCTACTTGTAAACCATTTTGTAATTTTTGGACAGAATATTTAGGAACCAGTCTTGCAGGCCTTGTCAAGAGGATTTTGAGGCACCTAGAACTGTGTTGTTGTCTCCTTTTGTGTTTTTCTTTGCATTTCTCCATTACAATCTAATTGTGTCTTTAACTTTCCTGTTAATCTGCTCCTACGTCTGGGTTACTCTTTCCACCTGTTTTTATCAGATTTCCTCTTCCCTATTTAATTGCTTGCTGCCACTTGCTTCTGGTATTTCTGTGATTACAGCAGTCAGTTGGCAGCTCAGTGGCGCAGTGGTTAGCACCGCAGCCTCACAGCTCCAGCGACCCGGGTTCAATTCTGGGTACTGCCTGTGTGGAGTTTGCAAGTTCTCCCTGTGTCTGCGTGGGCTTTCTCCGGGTGCTCCGGTTTCCTCCCACAGCCAAAAAAGACTTGCAGGTTGGTAGGTAAATTGGCCATTATAAATTGCCCCTAGTATAGGTAGGTGGTAGGGAAATATAGGGACAGGTGGGGATGTGGTAGGAATATGGGATTAGTGTAGGATTAGTATAAATGGGTGGTTGATGGTCGGCACAGACTCGGTGGGCCGAAGGGCCTGTTTCAGTGCTGTATCTCTAAAACTAAAGTTATGTCAGTTTCTTCAAACAATCCTCATAAATGGGACCAGAACTGTGGGCATCAGAATCAAAATTACAAAGCTGAAGTAGTAAGGGAGCAAGTAACAGTGGAGTGGGCACCAAGGGGAGAGCTGTGGAATTGAAGCCTTGGGAGACTGCAGAGAGGCTGGAAGCCCCTTTGGGTGGGGTGGTGGGGGCGGGCGGGGGGAAATGGGGAGATGGAATTAGGAGAGAATGAATGGTCAGCACATTTGCCTTTAGTCTGCTCAACATCCATTTTCACAATGAGCCTTAAGGTTTCAAGTTCAAATTTAGCTGGGCCCTGGAGAACAAGAGCAGAAATGGTGCTGTCCATAATGTGGCCAAGGCTGCTGATTTTGGAGAGAGCTGGGGTAAGGGAGTAGAAAGGAAGAGTAAGTGGAGAAGTTAAATGAGCATGTCTGAGGGTTTTTATGGTATATTACTGAATTGTGTTAAGTGCACGCTTTTAGGGATACATTATGGAATGGATAAGGAATCACGTTGGCAGCTGTATCAAATTTGTTACATTGAAGATGAGCTGACAAGACCGTCCCAAGTTAGCCCTCAAATAACTGAACCTATCTCAGATGGTCAGACAGTTAAAGTACATCATGTAGAACAACAAAAAAAATGTTCCAGTGAGGGACAAGAGGGTATGACCTTGAGTGAGGCAGGTAAATGGACCAAGCAGACAGTAGTGGATGAGCCTATGCCTTTGCAACTGTCCAACAAGTCTCAGGTGCTTGCAACCTGTGTGGACGAAAGCGAGGTCTGCAGGGTGGATGAGCAGACTGACCATGATACAGGAAGCCTTTCAAGTGGGGGGAGCAAAAAGGAAAAGTAGTGGTAGTTGGGAAAGTATAGTTAGGGGGATTGACACTGTTCTCTGCAGCAAAGAGTGAGAGTCCAGACAGCTGGGTTTCCTGCCCGGTGCCAGGATTCAGGACATCTGCTCAGGACTGGAGAGGAACTTACAGTCGTCATGGTATGTAGGTACCAAGGTCATAGGCAGGACAAGGAAGGGGGTTCTGCATAGTCTGTATGAGGAGCTAGGCACCAAATTAATAAGCAGAACTTCAAAAGGTAATAATCTCTGGATTATTACCTGAGCCACGTGCAAATTAGCATAGGACAAATAAGATTAGGAAAATCAATGCGTGGCTCAAAGATTGGTGTGGTAGAAGTGGGTTCCAGTTCGTGGGGCACTGGCACCAGCACTGGGGAAAGTGGGGCCTGTACCATTGGGACGGTCTTCACTTGATTCGTGCTGGGACCAGTGTTCTAGTTAACTGTGTAACTGGGAAAGTAGAGAGGGTTTTAAACTAAATAGTGGGGGCAAGGGATCAAATTTGGGAAGATGTGGTAAGTCAAAGAGTAGAGACAAGGCAAGAGACAAAGGTATTAATATGGGAAATCCTAAACAGACCATGACAGGAAGGGTCAAGAGTAAATCAGCAGAGGTTACAAAAATAATAAAACGACAAAATTAAAAGCATTGTATCTGAATGCAGGCAGCATTCGAAACAAAATAGATGAACTGATAGCGCAAATAGAAATAAATAAGTACAATCTGATAGCCATTACAGAGACATGGCTGCAGGATGACAGACTGGGACCTGAATATTGAAGGGTACATGACATTTAGGAAGGACAGGAATCTAGAAAAAGGTGGAGGGGTGGCTCTGTTAATGAATGATGGTGTTAGCACATTAGAGAGGAATGACCTTAGTTCAAGAAACCAGTATGTAGAAGAGGTTTGTGTAGAAATGAGAAATGATAAAAGCAAGAAGTCACTTGTGGTAGTGGTGTACAGGTCCCCTAACAGTAGCCACACGGTAGGTTGGGGTATAAAGGAAAAAAATAATGGAAGCTTGTTAGAAAGGTACGGCGATAATCATGGGGGATTTCAATCTACATATAGACTGGAAAAATCAGATGGGGAAGGTAGCCTAGATGAGGAGTTCATAGAATGTTTTTGGGATCGTTTCTTAGAACAGCATGTTCTGGAGCCAGAGAGCAGGCTATACTAGACCTGGTATTGTGCAACGAGACAGGATTAATTAGTGACCTCATAGTGAAGTCGCCCCTAGGTAGCAGCGATCATGAGTGAATTTTACATTCAGTTTGAGGGAGAGAAGAGTGGGTCTAAGACTAGTATTTTAAACTTAAATAAGGGCAATTATGATGGCATAAAAGCACAGCTAGTTAAAGCTAAAGGCACGATGGGATGACTGGACTCTTGATGTGCTGTAATTTTTCTATGGTGAGCTGGCAAAGTAGGTTAAGGGATAGGTCAATAGAGATGTAGTGGCAGACATTTAAGGGAATATTTCAGAGAACACAGAATAGATACATTCCAATGTGAAATAAAAATTCCAAAGGGAGGACTCACCATCCATTGTTAACTAAAAAAGTTAAAGATCCTATAAAACTTAAAGAAAAAGCATATAATTGCGCAAAGATGGGTGGAAGGTCAGAAGATTGGACAGAATATTTAAAAAAAGCAAAGAATGACTAAAAGAGTGATAAGGAGGGAAAAATTAGAGTATGAGAGCAGGCTAGCTAGAAATATAAAAACAGATTGTAAGAATTTTAATAGATATTTTAAAAACAGTTAACAAAGTGAGCATGGGTCCTATAGAAAGTGAGTCTGGGGAATTAATAAGGGAAAATAAGGAGATGGCAGAGGAATTGAACAGATATTTTGCATCGGTCTTCACTATAGAGGATACAAGTAACATCCCAGAAATAGCTGGAAATCAGGAAATGGAAGGGAGGGAGGAAGTCAGGAAAATTACAATCATCAGGGAAGTGGTACTGAGCAAATTGTTGGGAGCCGTGTGCTGAATAAGTTCCCAGGTCCTGATGGACTTCATCCTAGGGTCCTAAAAGAAGTGGCGAGTGAGATAGTTGATTCATTGGTTTTAATTTTCCAAAATTCCCTAGATTCAGGGAAGGTTCTACTAAATTGGAAAATAGCCAATGTAACTCCTTTATTCAAAAAGGGAGGGAGACAGAAAGCAGGAAACTACAAGCCAGTTAGCTTAACATCTGTCTTAACGGAAAATGTTAGAAGCTGTAATTAAAGACGTTATAGCTGTGCAGTTAGAAAAATTCAAGGTAATCAGGCAGATTCAACATGCTTATGTGAAAGGGAAATCATGTTTAACCAATTTATTGGAGTTCTCTGAAGAAGTAACATGTGCTGTGGATAAAGGGGAACCGGTGGATGTACTGTACTTAGATTTCCAGAAGGCATTTGATAAGGTGCTACATCAAAGGTTATTGTGGAAAATAAAAGCTCATGGTGTAGGGGAGTAACATATTGGCATTGACAGAAGATTGGCTAACAAGAAACAGAGAGTAGGCATAAATGGGTCATTTTCTGGGTGGCAAGATGCAACAAGTGGTGTGCCGCAGGGATCAGTGCTGGGGCCTGAACTTTCTACAATTTATATAAACGACTTGGATGAAGGGACTGAATTTACTGATGACACAAAGATGGGTAGGAAAATAAGTTGTGAAGAGGACATAAGGAGACTCCAAAGGGATATAGATAGGTTAAGTGAGTAGGCAAAAATCTGGCAAATGGAGCATCATGTGGGAAAATGTGAAACTGTCCATTTTGGCAAGAATAAAAAAGCACATTATCTAAATGGTTGAGAGATTGCAGTGATCTAAGATGCAGAAGGATCTGGGTGTCCTAGTACATGAATTGCAGAAAATTTGTATGCAGATACAGCGCGTAATTAGGAAAGCTAATAGAACGTTAGCATTTATTGCAAGGGGAACGGAATATAAAAGTAGGGAGGTTATGCTTCGGTTATACAGGGCATTGGTGAGACCACATCTGGAATACTATGTACAGTATTGGTCTCCTTATTTAAGGAAGGATGAAAATGCATTGGAAGCAGCCTAGAGAAGGTTTACTAGACAAATACCTGGAATGGGTGGGTTGCCTTATGAAGAAAGGTTGGACAGGCTAGGCTTGTTTCCGTTAGAGTTTAGACGAATAAGAGGCGACTTGATTGAAACATACAAGATCCTGAGGGATCCTGACAGGGTGAATGTGGAAAGTATGTTTCCTCTTGTGGGAGAATCTAGAACTAGGGGTCATTATATAAAAATAAGGGGTCGCCCATTTAAGACTGAGATGAGGAGAATTTATTTCTCTCAGAGGGTCATGAGTCTTTGGAACTCTTCCTCAAAAGGCAGTGGAAGCACAGCCTTTGAATATTTTTAAGACAGAGGTAGATAGATTCTTGAAAAGCAAGAGCATGAAAGGTTATCGGGGGTAGGTGGGATTGTGGACTTGAGGTTACAATCAGATCAGCCATGATCTTATTGAATGGCAGAGCAGGCTCGAGGGGCTGATTGGCCTACTCCTGCTCCTAATTCGTATGTTTTCTACATCAGGCGTCCAACTTAAATGCACTCAGTCCGTCAAGCACGTTAAATTAAAATTAGGGTTCGAGTTAAGTTCTGGGAGGGGCTGCAAGTACATTATGGAATCATACTATTCCTCCTTTATTAATAGTCTTTTGGGGGATTATTTTTTTATCTGGCACATAGCCACAATAATTATACACCTTATTTTGACAAAAATATATTTAGAATTTCTTTTACCAACACTTCTTTTTAAATCACAGCTTATATTTTGTTAATTAATTCTAATCAATACAATTTTACAATTTAAATTACATCCATAGCTAAGGAAAAAGAACTGCATTTATTCGGCACCTCATCACAGTTCTCAGAAATATCTCTAAGCAGTTATCAAATGAGAACTTAAAGGCAGTTTAAACAAACACTATACATCCCAATTTTAAAAAAAGATTTCACCAATGGGATAAAGTAAAAATGGAGTAGGGGGAAAAGAGAGAAAAGTAGAATTTCAATCTACAGTTGCAAGGCAGGATGGTGGGGGGGGGCGGGGGGAGAGCAGGACTGGAAATTACACATTATAGCAGATTGTGCAAAATCACAGGATACATCATTGAAGATCACACCATAACAAATTACTAGTCCTACTTATTATGCATGGCAGGTCACAGCCTCTCACCGTGGCTGCCTAAAATCAGTGGGGAAAGAAAACTAGTTTAAAAATAATTTAAAAGATTTTCTGACTCCAACCAGTCACTGTGTAAAACAAAAAGATATCCAAGAGAATGGTTTACAGAAAATAAGCCACGGCTGGCATTATTAGTTTATAAACACCACTGAGGAATCTATAGATCTGTAAATATCCTGCCTTCAATTTGTGCCTGACACACACCTAACCCTCACATAGTCTTCTTGCCCTCACTGAAGAAAAGACGACACTGGGCGGGGAGGGGGGGATGTGGTATCCTAGCTTTAGAAGACGAAATCACTGCAAATTCTGATACCAACCTCATTCCTTTGTTTGGCAGTGGGGAGAGGAGGAAAGGAAAAGTGAGAAACAGAAAACCAAGAGCGCAGAACCATTTTATCCAGAAATATAATTGGGATGGATCTTACACCATATTGTAAACAGGCCCAAAAAAAAATAGGTGGCTGTTGACAGTGACAATTAGAATAAGATACTTTAATTACAATTTGAAAACAAATTAACCCAAGTTAAGGCTAGAACAGCAGATCTCCAAAAGGCACTTCTCACAGCAAATTGGTGGATATGCAGTTTTGCAATAATTGGGGTATTTATGCCATTTGCAGCATAATATTAAGACCAAGTTATGGTGACTGAATTAATCAAGTTTCAGTATATGGTTTTCTGGGATTTTTTTGTCATAGCTTTAGGGATTGAATTCTGCAATTTTGTCCATTATTCAGTGAAAACTCAATGAGTGACATATTTCTTTACCGCTGCATATTTAATTTTTAAAGCTGAGGATCCACAGAAAGATGGTTATGCAAGATGTACCAGCTGGAAGTAGCTAGCCATACTTGGGCAATTTTGGGATTTGACAGAACTGAGGCTGGGACAGGGAGTCTGGCATCATTGTTAAGGAGGAAAACCAAGCATTTGGCAGAATTATGGAGCACAGAATGTGCACTTTGGCTCATTTCAGTCTATCTCATCTTTCTCTCACACACAACTGTCATTAATTAGAATGCTTAACAGTTCCTAACTACCAATAGAACACAGCTGAGTATAATCAGAGGCTGTGTGCTCGAGAAGATCGCAAAATTCAATTCATTTCTTAGAAGATAATTCAAATTAGAATGATGAGGAAATTATGGCATCTGGCAGCTTGGGGCCTTGACAGAAGTAAAAACATTGATAGCTTTTATTTAAATTTAATTGAAAACTTACTCAAATTCATCAGTTTGCATTCAAATCCTTTTCAAAAAACATTCAAACTAAAATATTATGGACATACACAATTTGACTGAGAAAAATGAACTGTTTATAATACAAACGTAAAAAGGTGCTGTGTGTAATAAACCAGTCATATATTAAGTGAGGCTTTGCCTTTACACAATATAAATTTTACTTGAATAAAGCTTTTGAAATATATCCTCCAAATCTTCTTCAAATAATTTCATTAAACACTACTAATGAATCCTACAAACTTGTACACACATACAGACCAGAGTCTGGAGTCAGTTTAAAAAATGCAAGGCAAAAATATCACGTCCAGGATTCTGGGCAATGCTGAAGCCTTCAACTAAAAACTCTAACGAAGGACATAACAAATATAAAAGACAATTCAGTGGGTAAATTTCAGTTATTGAGAGTTTTTAAAATATTTTTTATTCTATGCAAAACCTAATGTCAGTTACTAGAGGGGTAAAATGGCAGACAAAAATATATTTGAAATTTTGGATGATTAGTTTGGGTAACTGGTACATTCGCCTGAATGCTCATTTAGGACTGGTTGGTTGAATTTGTCCTTTGTTGTTTCTCAGTTGCAGCTACCTAGCTGCTTGCCTTGCTTTTGATTCACACGGCTCCTACCGCATCAGCTCTAATTTGCTGCCATCCTATTCTGAGCCAATCAACAAAGTGTGACAGCAAAAAATATTATAATACTACTAGTAAGCTGCCAGGAAGTGTGTCCCGAATACACAACTTTATTATAGATTGGTTAAGGAACCAAACATCAATTGCCAATAGTTATCCATTGCAGCATTAAAGCAAGTAACAATTGTCAATTAGAAAAAAGAACTGAAAATGAAAGGTTAGTAAAAGAAACTGAAAATATTGAAAGGAAAAACAACTTCAGATTAACACAAACATGTATCAAGCATACCTTGAGAATGCTGATCCATAGGACTCTGTGGTGGCCCCATTCCAGCATGAGCAGCCCTCATTCCCATACTTTTCATCTGACCATAATGCATTTCGTCAGCCATCCCCTTGTCATGCATTGCATCTATAGGCTGAGGAAGAAAATAAACAAAATGAATACACATTTAGCATTTGCTTGAGAAATAACTTTTACCATTAAGCTGTGGGAATTCTTTTGAGCAGCACAGTTTCAAGAAAAAACATGGATTTTCAACATTCAACAATATTTCAACAACATGCTCTGTAAATGATTTAGATTCTTCAAATTACAGATAATTGTACAAATGGTAGTTTTCCAGAAATGCAAGGGCCACACTTGGGTACTGTTCATAAACTATTAAGAAAGCATTTGATAAAGTACTACAACAAAATTGAGGCTCATGGGACAGAAGGGTCAGGGTCCAATCGGAGAAAAAATTGGCTTAAGGATGCCTAGGAGAAAGGTTGAGCATGGTGGGCCTATACTCATTGGAGTTTAGAAGAATGAGAGGTGATCTTATTGAAACATAGAAGATTCTGAGGGGGCTTGATAGGGTAATTGCTGAGAGAATGTTTTCCCTTTTGGAGGAATCTAGAACTAGTTTCAGAATAAGGGTTCTCCCATTTAAGATGAAAAGAGGAGGAATTTCTTCTCTGAGGGTCGTTAATCTTTGGAAATCTCTTCCCCAGAGAGCAGTGGAGGCTGGGTCATTGAATATATTCAAGGCTGAGTTAGACAGATTTTTGATCTACAAGGGAGTTAAGGGTATGGGGAAAGGCAGGAAAGTTTTGTTGTCATTAGTACTGTAAAATCCAGGCCAAAAAATCAATTTTTTAAGAAATAAAGTAAAGAAAACACGGGCATTTATTTCTAGAGGGATAGAATTGAATAGCAGAGAAGTTAGTTAAATTTGTATAGAGTCTTGTGCTGTAACAGTTCTGGTTTCCATACTATTAAAATGATATAGCTGGAGTACTGTGGACTGTTTTGGTCACCACACTAGGAAGGATGTGATTGCGCTGGAGAGGGTGCAGAGGAGATTCACCAGGATGTTATGAAGGCAAGAAATGCTGGAGGTGCTCGGCAGGTCTGGCGGCGTCTGTGGAGTGAGAGGTAGAGTTGACGTTTCGGGTCAGTGACCCTTCTTCACTGATCTGAAGGTTGGCTCTGCATCTCTCTCCACGGATGCTGCCAGACCTGCTGAGTATTTCCAGCATTTCTTGTTTTTATTTCAGATTTCCAGCATCCGCAGTATTTTGCTTTTATTCACCAGGATGTTGCCTGGGCTGGAGCATTTCAGCTATGAAGAGACTGGATAGGCTAGGGTTGCTTTCCTTAGAGCAGAGATGGCTGAGGGGGGACATGATTGAGGTATACAAAATTATGAGGGGCATTGATAGGTTAGATAGGAAGAAACTTAACCAGGCGGCATAGATTTAAGGTAAGGGGCAGGAGGTTTAGAGGGGATTTGAGGAAAAAAATTTTCACCCAGAGGGTGGTTGGAATCTGGAACACACTATCTGAAGGGGTGGTAGAGGCAGGAACCCTCACCACATTTAAGAAGTATTTAGATGTGCACTTGAAACGCCATCGCTTACAAGGCTGCGGGCCAAGTGCTGGAAAATGGCATTGGAATAGATAGGTGCTTGATGGCCGGCACAGACACGAGGGGCCGAAGGGCCTGTTTCTGTGCTGTATAACCCTATGACTCTATGAAAACAGCAAGGCGCGATAGATGATTGTTTTTCAGACTGGAGGACGGCAGACAGTGGTGTTCCCCAATAGTCAGTGCTCGGACCACTGATTTTTTTTGATTATATATATATATATATATATATATATATATATATATAAAAATGACCTGGATCTTAGAATACAGAGTAGAATTTCAAGATTTGACAATGATACCAAACTTGAAGCAATGGCAAACAGTGAGGATGATATCAGCCGCCTGCAACAGGACATAGATAGGTTAGCAGAATGGTTAGACAAATGGCAGATGGAATTTAATACAGACAAGTGTGAGGTGATGTATTCTGAAGAAAGGATAGGGTGAGGTAATAGACTAATGGCACAGTTCTAAAGAGTGTGCGGGACCAAAGGGACCTGGGGGTGCATGTGCATCGATCTTTGAAGGTGGCAGGAGATATTGAGAGAGTGGTTAGCAAATCTATGGGATTTTGGGCTTCATAAATAGAGGCATAGATTACAAAAGCAGGGAAGCTATGCTAAACCTTTATAAAGCTCTGGTTAGGCCCCAACTAGAGTATTGCGTCCAGTTCCGGTCACCACACTTTAGGAAATACGCGAGAGTCCTTGAGAGGGTGCAGAAGAAATTTACCAGAATGGTTCCAAGGAGGGGAGATTTCAGTTGCAAGATTAGGTTGAAAAAGTTGGGGTTGTTCTCCCTGGAGCAAAGGTGATTGAGGAGAGATTTGATAGAAGTATACAAGATTACGTCAGGTTTAGATAAGTTGGACAAGGAAAAACTATTCCCATTAACTGATGGTACAAGGACTAGGGGACACAGATTAAAGGTTTTGAGCAAGAGATACAGGGGGATGTGAGGAACAGCTTTTTTTTTTTACACAGCGAGTGGTAATGACCTTGGCCACCAGGGTGGTGGAAACAAATAATTTCAAAAAGAAATTGGGCAGGCACTTGAAGAAAATAAACTTGCAGGGGTATGGGGATCGAGTGGGAGAATGGGACTGACTGGATTGCTCCACAGAGAGCTGGCATAGACTAAATGGGCTAAATGGTCTCCTTCCATGCCATTAATGACTCTATGTGTCTATGACCTTTGAGTGCCAGCTTTGTCTGACTAACATCTCCAAGTCAAAAGTTGTAGGTTCCAGCCCCATTCCTGGGACTAAAGCACCTAATCCACATTTGATACTTAAGTGCAGTACTGAAGGAGTACTTCATTGTTGGAGGTGCCATTTTTCAAATAAGATGTTAAACCCATGGCCTATCCATGCAAAAGATTCCATGGCACTATTTGAACAAGAGCAAAAGGAGTTCTCTCGATGCCCTGGCCAACATTTATTCTTCAATCAAAACCATGAAAATAGATTAACTTGTCTTCTTCTCACTGATGTTTATGACAACACAGACTACACTTCAAACAAAGTCATTGGTTTTGAAGTGCTTTGGGATCTTCAGAGTGTGTTAAAGGCATTACAAAATGTAGAAACTGATATTGGTAGAGCTAGAAATAGTGTTCTGCTGAGAGGGATTGAGGAGTTAGGGTCCAAATTAAAAATACAGAACCTCAAAAATGTAATAAATCTCTAGATTGTAACTTATCCATGCACCAACTGGCACAGGGGCAAGCAGATTAGAGAATTAAACACCTGGCTCAAAAACTGGTGTGGGAAGAATGGGTTTCAATTTATGGAGCACTGGGGAAAGAGGGTGCTCTCCCATTGGGATGGGATCCACTTAAACCAGGCTGGGTTCAGTGTCCTGGTGAATCGTATAACTAGGGCTGTGGATAGGGCTTTAAACTAAGGGGTGGGGAGTGGGTCGTTCAAGCGAAGGGAGATTTAGAAATCGGAGGACAAAAAAAAGTCAAGGCAATACAGCAGGGTAGCAATTTGAGTAAAGACAAGCAGAGGGGGACAGAAAGTTTAATGGTAATAGTGCATCAGCAAATAAAGTCCATGCAAACAATAGTAGCAAAAAAATAAAATTTAGGGCTCTTTATCAGAGTATGCAAAGCAGTCACAATAAGACAGATGAACTAGCAGCACAAATAGAGATAAATGGTTTAGATCTAATTGTCATCAGACAGACATGGTTACAAGGTGACCAAGTTTGGGAAATAAATATTCTAGGGTACTCAACATATTGAAAAGACAGGCAGAATGGAAAAGGAGGAGGAGCAGCTGTCATAGTAAAGGATAGCATAAAGACAGTAGTGAGAAAGCATCTTGGCTCAGAGGTTCAGGAAGTGGTATCAGTATGGAAGCAGATTAGGAATAAAAAGTCAGAAACGCTGGTGAGGGTAGTTTATAGGCCGCCCCAACGGTAGTTACACCATTGGACAAAGCATTAAGACTTAACTGGAACTTGCAACAAAGGCAACTTAATAATTGTGGGGGAATTAAAGCTTCATATAGATTAGACAAATCAAACTGACAAAGGTAGTCTGGAAGATGAATTTATAGAATGCTTTTGTGATACTTAGGGAACCAACTAGGGATAAAGCTATTTTAGATCTAGTATTGTGCGATGAAGTTGGTTAATTATAAATCTCAGATCCGCTGGGTAAAAAAGTGATAATACAATTGAATTCCATATTAAGTTTGAAAGCAACATACGCCAGTCCCAAAAGAGAATCTTGAACTTAAACAAAGTCAAGTACATAGGTATGATGGGAGAGTTGGCCAAGGTTTATTGGGTAAATAGACTCAAAGGTATGGTGGCAAATAAAATAGTGGGAAATAAAGAAACAAACAATTCAAAATGTTCACCAAAAATACATTCCATTTAAAAAACAAAAACTCAGCAAGACCCTTGTGACTTACTAGGAAACTTAATGATAGAATTGGATTTAATGTTGCAAAAAATAGTAGTAAGCCTGAGGATTGGGAGTGTTTTAGAAAACAGCAAAGGGCCACCAAAAAGTTGATAAAAAGGGAATAAAATAGAATGAGAGTGAGCTAGCCAGGAATACAAAAACAAAGTCTAAGAGCATTTACAAATATATAAAAAGGAAGAGAGTAGCTAAAATAAACGTTGGTCCCTTACAGGCAGAGACAGGAGAAATTATCATAGGCTGGAGGAAGGTTTGTAGTGGAGTTCCCCAGCGATCAGTGTTGGGACCCTTGCTTTTCCTGATATATATTAATGACCTTGGTATACAGGGCACAATTTCAAAGTTTACAGAGGATACAAAACTTGGAAGCATTGTGAACTGTGAGGAGGATAGTGTAGAACTTCAAAAGGAATAGACAAGTTGGTGGAATGGGCAGACAGGTGGAAGATGAAGTTCAATGCAGAGAAATGTGAAGTGATTCATTTTGGTAGGAAGAACATGAAGAGACAATATAGAATAAAGGGTACAATTCTAAAGGGGATGCAGGAGCAGAGGGACCTGGGTGTATATGTGCATAAGTCATTGAAGGTGGCAGGACAGGTTGAGAGAGCAGTCAATAAAGCATAGAGTGTCCTGGGCTTTTTTTAATAGGGGCATAGAGTACAGGAGCAAGGAAGTTATGTTGAACTTGTATAAGACATTAGTTCGGCCTCAGCTGGAGTATTGTGTCCAGTTCTAGGCGCCGCACTTTAGGAAAGACATGACGGCATTGGAGACAGTACATAAAAGATTCACGAGAATGGTTCCAGGGCTGAGGAATTTCAGTTATGAAGATAAATTGGAGAAGTAAGGACTGTTTTCCTTGGAGACGAGAAGGCCGAGAGGTGATTTGATAGAGGTATTCAAAATCATGGGGGCCTGGACAGAGTAGATGGAGAGAAACTATTCCCACTTGTGAAAGGATGGAAAAGGAGAGGGCACAGATTTAAAGTATTTGGTAACAGAAGCAAGAGTGACAGGAGTAAAAACATTTTCACACAAGTGGTTAAGACCTGGAATGCAGCCTGAGAACGTGCTGGAGGCAGGTTCAATTGAAGCATTCAAAAGGGAATCAGACAGTTATATGAAAAGGAAGAATGTGCAGGGTTACGCGGAAAAGGCAGGGGAGTGGAACTGAGGGAATTTCTCTTTCAGAGAGCTAGTGCGGACATGATAGGCCGAATGGCCTCCTTCTGCACTGTAACAATTCTATGATTCTGGAACAAGGAAATGGCAGAGACGTTGAACAAATATTTTGTGTCTGTCTTCACAGCAGCAGACACAAGTTACACAACAGAAATAGAGGGTAACCAAGGGGCTAATAAGAGTGAGGAACTTAAGGTAACATCAGCAGGGAAAACTTATTGGACAAATTTAGGGGACGAAAAGCAAACAAATCCCCAGAATTTGATGGCCTATGTCCTAAGGTTCTAAAAGAGGTAGCTGCAGGATAGTAGATGCACTGGTTATGATTTTCCAAAATTCCCTAGATTCTAAACAGCAAGATTGAAAGTTAGCAAATTTAAAAGCACTATTCAACAAAGAAAGGAGAGAGAAAACAGGGATCTACAGGCCAGTTAGCATGACATCAGTAGTCAGGAAAATGCTGGAATCTATTAACAAATCTTAGCAAAGTGCTTAGAAAATCATAGTATGATCAGACATAGTCAATATTGTTACAACCAAGGCAGGAGGAGTGCACTGTTTTTTTTCTAACTCCACTTCTCCACAGGTCACAACATATAAGAAGAACAAAGAACAGTACAGCACAGGAACAGGCCATTCGGCCCTCCAAGCCTGCGCCGATCTTGATGCCTGCCTAAACTAAAACCTTCTGCACTTCCGGGGACCATATCCCTCTATTCGCATCCTATTCATGTATTTGTCAAGATGCCTCTTAAACGTCATTATCGTACCTGCTTCCACCACCTCCCCCAGCAGCAAGTTCCAGGCACTCACCACCCTCTGTGTAAAGAACGTGCCTCGCACATCCCCTCTAAACTTTGCCCCTCTCACCTTAAATCTATGTCCCCTAGTAACTGACTCTTCCACCCTGGGAAAAAGCTTCTGACTATCTACTCTGTCCATGTCGCTCATAACTTTGTAAAACTCTATCATGCCACCCCTCCACCTCCGTCGTTCCAGTGAAAACAATCCGTGTTTATCCAACCTCTCCTCATAGCTAATTCCCTCCAGACCAGGCAACATCCTGGTAAACCTCTTCTGTACCCTCTCCAAAGCCTCCACGTCCTTCTGGTAGTGTGGCGACCAGAATAGCACGCAATATTCTAAGTGTGGCCTAACTAAAGTTCTGTACAGCTGCAGCAAGACTTGCCAATTTTTATACTCTATGCCCCGACCAATGAAGGCAAGCATGCCATATGCCTTCTTGACTACCTTATCCACCTGCGTTGCCACTTTCAGTGACCTGTGGACCTGTACGCCCAGATCTCTCTGCCTGTCAATACTCCTAAGGGTTCTGCCATTTACTGTATACTTCCCACCTGCATTAGACCTTCCAAAATGCATTACCTCACATTTGTCCGGATTAAACTCCATCTGCCATTTCTCCGCCCAAGTCTCCAACCGATCTATATCCTGCTGTATCCTCTGACAATCCTCACCACTATCCGCAACTCTACCAACCTTTGTGTCGTCCGCAAACTTACTAATCAGACCAGCTACATTTTCCTCCAAATCATTTATATACGCTACAAAGAGCAAAGGTCCCAGTGCTGATCCCTGTGGAACACTACTAGTCACATCCCTCCATTCAGAAAAGCACCCTTCCACTGCTACCCTCTGTCTTCTATGACCGAGCCAGTTCTGTATCCATCTTGCCAGCTCACCTCTGATCCCGTGTGACTTCACCTTTTGTACCAGTCTGCCATGAGGGACCTTGTCAAAGGCTTTACTGAAGTCCATATGGATAACATCCACTGCCCTTCCTTCATCAATCATCTTTGTCACTTCCTCAAAAAACTCAAATATATTTAAAAGTTTGTCCAGTTACCGATATGGTCAATCATAGACTCTTCTCTTTATCCCAGAATAAAATACACCAATAAACAGCAAAATTATCAGTTTATTATAAAACAAGACTTATCCAGTAAAGAAGCAAAGCATCATCACAAATTGAAATATGAAATTCCCTTGTTAAATAACACCCCTCCCACCCACACACAAACCCAATGGTTAAAGAAAAATAAAGAAAGTGCACAAAGATGAGTGGCAGGTCAGATGATTGGTCAGAATATAAAGAGCAGTAGAGAATAACTAGAAGGTTAATCAGGAAAAAGAAATTAGAGTGAGAGGAAGCTAGCTAGAAATGTAAAAAAAACTGATAGCAAGAGTTTCTACTGGTATTTAAAAAGGAAAAGAGTAAGTAAAGTGAGTCCTAAAGTCCTCTACAGTGAGAATGGGGAGTTAATAGTAGACAATAAGGAAATGGTGGATGAAACAAACAAATATTTTGCTTCTGTATTCACTATAAAGGGATACAAAAAACCTTCCAGTAATAGCTGTAAATCAGGAGGTGGAAGGAAGAGAGGAACTTGGTGATATTACAAATCACCAGGAAAACGGTACTGAGCAAACTGATGGAAGTGCAGACTGAAAAGCCCTTGGGTCCTGATGGGCTTCATCCCAGGGTCTTAAAAGAGGTGGCTAATGAGGCAACAGATGCATTGGTGTTAATTTTTCAAAGTTCGCTGGATTCTGGAAAGGTTCCATCAAACCTCAAAGTAGCAAATATAACCCCTCTATTCAAGAAGGCGGGGGGGCAGAGTAAAAAGAGAAAACAGGTAACGAAAGGCCAGTTAGCTTGACGTCTGTCGTGGGGAAGGTGTTCGAATCGATCATTAAAGGGGGCGATAGCAGGGCACTTAGAAAAACTCAAGGTAATCAGGAATAGTCAGCATGGTTTTGTGAAAGGGAAATCGTGTTTAACCAATTTAGTGGAGCTCTTTGAAGGAGTAACATGCGCTATGGATAAAGGGGAGCCCGTTGACGTACTGTATTTGGATTTCCAGAAGGCATCTGACAAGGTGCCACATAAAAAGGTTATTGCGCAAAGTAGGAGCTCACGGTGTAGGGGGTAACATATTAGCATGGATAGAAGATTGGCTGGCTGGCAGAAAACAGAGAGGATGCATAAATGGGTCCTTTTCTGATTGGCAGGATGCGACGAGTGGAGTCCCGCAGGGGTCAGCGCTGGGGCCTCAACTTTTTACAATTTATATCAATTACTTAGATGTGGGGAGCGATGGCATGGTAGCTAAATTTTCAGATGACACAAAGACAGGTAGGAAAGTATGTTGTGAAGAGCACATAAGGAGGTTGCAGACAGATATAGATAAGTTGAGTGAGAGGGCAAAAATCTGGCAGATGGAGTATAATCTGGGAAAATGTGAAGTTGTTCACTTTGGCAGGAAGAAAAGCAGAGTAATACTTAAAACGGAGAACGACTGCAGAAGTCAGAGATGCAGAGGGATCTAGGTGTTCTAGTGCATGAGTCATAAAAAGTTAATATGCAGGTACAACAAGTAATAAAGAAGGCTAATGGAATGCTATCTATTATTACGAGACGAACTGAAAACAAAAGTAAGGGTTTTATGCTTCACTTATACAGGGCATTGGTGAGACCACATCTCGAATACTATGTGCAGTTTTAGTCTCCTTATTTAAAAGGAGGATATAAATGCGTTGGAGGCGGTTCAGAGGAGGTTTACTAGATTGATACCTGGAATGAGTGGGTTGTCTTATAAGGAAAGGTTGGACAGACTGGGCTCGTTTTCACTGGAGTTTAGAAGAGTGAGGGGAGACTTTATTGAAGAATATAAGATCCTGAACGGTCTTAACAAGGTAAATGTGGAAAGGATGTTGCCTCTTGTGGGTGAGTCCAGAACTAGGTTGCGCGGTTTTAAAATTAGAGGTTGCCCTTCTAGGACAGAGATGAGGAGAATTTTTTCTGAGGGTTGTGCAACTTTAAAATTCTTTGCTTCAGAAGCTAAGTAGAAGCTCTTTCAAGAATACTCGAGAATTATTATTCAGAAAGCATGGTACGTCTTCCACAAAAAAAAACAATTTTGCAGCTTTCAATTGACCCAAGATATAAGCTGAATTGATATAGAAATAAATGTAGCCAGACCACCCATTTCATCTTTAAAAAGGTGGGAAAATAGCCGTATGCTTGTCAGAAGGATCATCAATACTAGTTTTTAATGCAATACAATGGTTGTGCTGTCAGGGCAATTGTGTAACTAAGAAAAAGAACAAAAAAATTGCTCGTCATATCAAAAGAAATATGAAATCCAACTCCTTGCTCACAGTTTAAAATTCATACACAATATTAATTTTCAAGTTCACTTCCATACCATCATTGCTCCTCAACTTTATTCTATTTTGAAAGACAAATGTATCTAAATCTATAATGCAGCTTTAAGAAAATGCACTTTGAAAGAAGGACCTTAAAAACAAATGCTATTATATGGTCCATCTCAAATGAAGCACAGTAACTGAAGAATTTTCACAAGTTTTCCAAAAACTGAGCAAATGCAGAACATCTTATGGTTGAAGTAGAATTGCATATTTCAATAAACTGACAACACCAAAATCTTCCAGTTAACCCTTTCCTTTAGGCACGGCCAGCCTAAACTGATCAAAGGTGTAATTTAACGCTCGAGATCAAATTTAAAATATTTTCTGTTGTGGAGGACAAAAGGAGGTAATTGCCTGAAAGGTGTTCATTAAATTCAATTTGTGGCGAACCAAACAATTTAATGGTTATGTTATTGAACTAGTAACCCAGAAGCCTGAATGAATGATTTAGGGATAAAAACAACAAATACTGCAAATGCTCAGCAGGTCATGCAGCATCTATGGAGAGAGATAAACAGAGTTAACGTTTCAGATTGATGACCTTTAACCAGCATCTGCAGTATTTTGCTGCTGTAATGAGTTAGACACAAGTTCAAATCCCACCACAGCAGCTGGTGACCATGAAACTACCAGACTATCATAAAAACCAATCTGATGCACTGATGCCCTTTAGGGAATGACATCTGCCGTCCTTTTTCAGTCTGGCCTATACGTGACTCCAGACCTACACCTATGTGGTTGACTCTTAACTGCTCTCTGAAATGGTCTGGCAAGTCACTCAATTGTATCAAACTGCTAAGAAAAAGCTGAAGAATAAAATCAACCAAGGCACCAAACAAAACAAAGGCACACCCAGCCCAAATTGGGAGAGCTGTTGCAGACTAGCCAAGCAACATCCCGACATAGTTGTACTCAGATTCATACATTTCAGCCAATATCCCAGACTCCTCTAGCACCACCCCACCAGCAGAAAAGACCCACAGAGGTTGTGAAACAGTTGCATACAATGGGAGCGTGTGGCCCTGCGAGTTCTCAACATTTGACTCTGGACCCCAATGTACTCTCAGCTAATGAATCAGCATTCCTCCATGTTGAATACCACTTGGAAGAAGCACTGAGGGGATCAAGGGCACAGAATGTACTCTGGGTGGGGGACTTCAACATCTATCGCCAAGAGAGGCTCAGTAGTGCCATTAAGCCCTGAAGGGCACAACTGCCAGACTGGGCCTGCAGCAGGTGGGGAGAGAACTAACACAAGGGGAAAAACCTACTTGATCTCATTCTCACAAATCTACCTGTTGACGATGTACCTATGCATGATATTATTGGCAGGAGTGACCGCCGCATAGCTCTTTTGGAAACAAAGTCCTGTCTTTACACTGAGGACACTCTCCATTGTGCTGTGCGGCACTACTACCATACTAAATGAGATAGATTCAGAACAGATCTAGCAGCTCAAAACTGGCATCCATGAGGCACTGTGCCATCAGCAGAACTGTATTCCACCCACAGTCTATAACCTCATGGCCCAGCATATCTCTTACTCTACCATTACCAAAGGGAAAGCAGCCCACTTGATTGGCACCCCATCCATTAAATATTCACTCTCCCCAGCAGTGGCACACTATGGCTGCAGTGTGTACCACCTACAAGTTGCAGTGCAGCAACTCACTAAGGTATCTTCAACAGCCCTTCCCAAACATGCAACCTATATCACCTTCTTCTAGAAGAAGGGCAGCAGGCACGTGGGAACACCATCACCTGTAAGTTCCCCTCCAAGTCGCACATCATGCGGACTTGGAAATATAATCACTGTTCTTTCATCGGAATTCCCTACCCAATATGGACTGTAGCAGTTGAAGAAGGCAGGTCACCGCTACCTTGATAAGGGCAATTTAGGATGGACAATAAATGCTGGCCTTACCGGCAATACCCACATCTCATGAATGAATTTTTAAAAACCTGAGTATATGAAAACACAAAATGTATGGGATAAATCAAGAACTGATCCTTGCTACAGTCAGAGACAAAGCCCCAATTTGGCCAAAATACAGGAACTGTTTAGTGTTTATTGTAGGAGTATTGAGGTTAACTGTTTTCCTGCTCTTTAGAGGGATATGCCTCTTCTAGCTCTGATGAAAGATCAGAGACCTGAAACGTTAACTCTGCTTCTCTCTCCACAGATGCTGCATGACCTGCTGAGTGTTTTCAGCACTTTGTTTTTATTTATGCCTCTTCTAGAGTTTGAGATCTCTTCATGGATCATTAGTTTCATTGAGTGGAGCAATCTAGAGAAACTGTGACAAGAAGTTACTGATATCGGTCCCGCAATTGGTGTCAAGGAAATGGCTTTTGCATTGCAACCTTCACAAAACCCACATTATGTTGAGACATATTACCTAGCTTATCAAACAGACTTAAATCCATATAAGTATGTTCTGTGGAAAACGCACTTAGATGATTTATCTCCACATTTATGCAACTTTTATTTAACAATATAGTTTGCTCAGCAAAGCCAATTCCTGTTGATTCTGTTCATGGCAAGAGTTGCATAAACTGCACTACAGAATTGTAGAATCAGCATGCTGGCGGTTATATCGCCCCCAACTCTAAATGGCACAAAAATCAACGCCTGTATCATCATTGGGAACACTGATAACTCAGGTCACTTTCTTTTCTAGTTAGGGTCAGGGGCATGCAAATGTTCAGAACACAAGAAACAGGAGCAGAAGTAGACCATATGGCCCATCGAGCCTGCTCCATCATTCAATATGATTGTGGCTGATCTTAAGCTTCAGTTCTACTTTCCCACCCACTTGCCATATCCTTTGATTCCAAGACACCAAAAATCTGTCTATCCCAGCCTTAAATGTATTCAATGGTGAACATCCACAACCCTCTGGGGTAGAGAATTCCAAAGATTCACAATCCTTTGAGTGAATTAATTTCTCTCACCTCAGTCCTAAATGATTGGCCCCTTATCCTGAGACTGCGCCCCCGTGTTTTAGTTTTCCCAACCAGCAGAAATAATCTCTCAACGTCTACCCTATTCAGCCCCTTCAGAATCTTGTATCTTGTTTCAATGAGATCGCCTCTCATTCTTTTAAACTCCAGAGAATATAGGCCCAATTTACTCAGCCTCTCATCATAGACAAATCCCTCATTCCAGGGAGCAATTTAGTGAACCTTCGCTGTACTGCCTCCAATGCAAGTAGATCCTTTCTTAAACATGGAGACCAAAGTTGAATGCAGTATTCCAGATGAGGCCTCACCAAAACTTTGTACAACTGTAGCAAGACGACTTTATTCCTATACTCCAATCTCCTTGCAATAAAAGGGCAACATGCTATTTGCCTCCCTAATTGTTTACTGTACCTGCATGCTAACTTTCTGCATTCCTTGTACAAGCACACCCAAGTCTCTCTGAACATCAATACTTACAAGTTTCACACCTTTTAAAAAATGTTTTTCTATTCTTACGGCCAACGTAAATAACTTCACACTTTCCTACATTATACTCCATTTGCCATCTTGTCGCCCACTCACTTAACCTGTCTATATCTCTTTGCAGCCTGTGTCCTCCCCGCAGCTTACCTTTCCACCTGCCTTTGTATCATCAGCATTACTCTCTGTCTCTTCATCCAAGTCATTGATATAGATTGTAAATAGCAGAGACCCCAGCATTGATCTTTGCAGCACTCCACTATTCACTGCTTGCCAACTTGAAAATGCCCCGTTTATGCCGACCCGTTGCTTCCTGCCCGCTAACCACTCCTCTATCCATGCTAATATGACTCAATGAGCCCTTATCTTTCCTATTAACCTTTTGTGTGGCACGTTATCAAATGCCTTTTCCACATCCAAGCATACTACATCTACTGGTTCCCCTTTATCTACCCTACTAGTTACATCCTCAAAAAACTCTAATAAATTTGTTAAACAGGATTTCCCTTTAGTAAAAGCATGTTGACTTGCTCTAATCCTACTGTACTTTTCTAAGTGCATTGTTAAGGCTTCCTTAATAATAGATTCCAGCATTTTTCCAATGACTGATGTTAGGCTAACTGGCCGGTAGTTTTCTCTCTCCCTCCTTTCTTGAAAACCAATGGTGTAACATTTGCCAACTTCCAATGTGATGGGACTGTTCCCGATTCCAAGGAATTTTGGAAAATCATAGCTAGCGCATTCAGTATCTCTGCAACTATCTCTTTTAGAAACCTAGGGTATAGGCCATCAGGTCCCAGGTTTTAGTCCCTTAAGTTTCTCCAATAACTTTTCTCCTGATATTAATTTCCTCACTCTTTTGAGCCCCTAGGTTACAGTCTATTTCTGGTATGAAACTTGCGACTTCTACTCTGAAGACAGACATAAAATATTTGTTCAATGCCTCTGCCATTTGCTCATTCCCCATGATAATTTCTCCTGTCTCTGCTTCTAAAGGACCAATGTTTACTTTAGCTACTCTCTTCCTTGTTATATACCTTCTTATAGTTTAGTTTACTCTCCTTTTATTCCGTTTATTAATCCACTCTTTGGTGGCCCTTTGCTGGTTTCTAAAACACTCCCAACTCTCACATTTGCTTTTTTTTTTGCAACTTGTAAGCCTCTTAATCTAAAACTATCCTTAACTTCCTCAGCGAGTCACGGATGGGTATTTCTCGCTGAGATTTTGTCTTGCAATGGAATGTATTTTTGTCGAACATTGTGAATTCCTCCTTTAAAGGTTTCCCACTGTTCATTTACTGCCATATCTTTTAATCTATTTACCTAGCCAGTTCTCCCCTCATACCTACACAATTGGCTTTAAGATTTCTGTTCGTGATTTTAGCATGTCACTTTCAAACTTAACATGGAATTCAATGGCATTCCGATTATTATTTCGCAGTGGATCTTAAGACTATGACATTACTAATTAACTCTGCTTCAGTAACAATACTAGATCTAAGATAGCTTTAACCTTAGTCAATTCCACATGTACTGCTCCAAGAAACTGTCCCGAAAACATTCAACGAACTTATCTTCTAGACCACTCTTGCCAATTTTATTGTCCCAGTCTATAAGATGATTAAAGGCCCCACAGTTATTACATTGCCTTTGTTACAAGTTCCAATAATTGCTTGTTTAATGTTCGTTCCAATTGTATAAGTACTGCTTGGGGGGCCTATAAACTACTCCCACCAGTGTATACTGTTTCTTGCTATTCCTAATTTGACCCATTCTGATCCTACTTCTTGATCTTCTGAGGCCAGATCCTTTCTCACTAATGTCCTTATGTCATCCTTTACTGTCAGGGCTCCCCCTCCTCCTTTGCCATTCTGTCTGTCTTTCCAAAATATTGTGTACTCTTTCTGAAATCTTGTGTAGTGTCCCCATGTGAGCAATCCAGTGACTGGAGCTGATGAAGGTTTTGCATGCCCTGTAAAAAAAAAAATCATTCCTTACACACTGCTCTTTCTACCTGAAGTGGAATACCTTTATAAATAAAGGTAGAGTCATGCTTAAAAGAGCTACTAATTATTGTATCTGATCATTTCCCAAAGCAATACACAACAAATGAAATACTCTTTAATGTGCAATCACTTGTTACATAGGCAAACGTGGGAGTCAATTTCTGCAAAACAGGGAATAAATCAATGGTCAGTTGAAGCAAGACTGGTAACCAGGGCACCCAAGAGAAGTCCCATACTGCTCTTCAACTGGCATCATGGAATCTTTTATGCTCACTTGAGTACGCACTTTTAGCAATTCATCCAAAAGATTGAACCTTCCATCAATGCAGCACTCCATAGTATTTCATTGCAGTAACAGCCTAGATTAAATAAAGTCCATCGTAGTGCTTGAAATCACAACCTTGTGACTCAGAGGCAAAAGTGCAACCAACCGAGCTGAGCCAAGCCAACATGAGAGAATAACCTTTGAGGACTTTCCATTTAGGAAAACCATCTTTGTTTGAGAACTCAAGAAAGCACATGGACTTATATAGCACTTTTATGTTCTGAGAGCATTCCGAAGGACTTTACAACCAATTAATTTTTTTTTTACATGAATTCACTATTCTGTAGGCAAACACAGCAGCCAATTTACACATAGCAAACTACCACAAACAGGAATGACATAGATGGCCATTTAATCTCTTTTGGTGGAGTTGGCTGAGGGATAAATATTGACCAGGAAAGCTCTCCTTCATATAGTTCCACGGGATCTTTTACATCCAACTAAAACAGGCAGATGGAGACATGGTTTAGCATCGCATCCGAAAGACGTAATCTCTGACAATGAAGGACTTCCTAAATACTACACCGGAGTGTAATCCTAGGTAATTATCCCAAGCTCTTCAGTGAGCACATGACCATCTGATCAAAAAGAGAAAGTGCTACCGCTGAGCCAAAAAGACAGAGGATTTGATTGCCATAAATGGGTATTTTGGAGAACCTGGAACAGCCTTTAGACTTCACTTTCATTAAGCAATGAAATAATATTCAGGAGGTATTATCATCAATTGGCTAAAGTTGATTCAAGCAAAAAAAAAACTAGACTGAGTTGCAGCATTGATAAATTTTCTGCAAAGCAAATACAATTTAGTTTTTAAAAAAAACTGGAAAACAATACCCCCAACCCACAAGAGGCCAGATTCTCACAGGGATACAAATTCAATTGTACTAAAAACTATCCAGTTTTACCCCAAAGTCACTATTCTTCATAAATACTTGACAGTGACTATGAGGTGGTTTTTGGAGGGCATGAAAGCTAAGCTCAACATTTCTCCCCCTGCAAATTAAACACATACACCTTCCAGCAGTGGTCACTAGATGATCAATAATGAGGACACTGCCAGATTTGCTGCTTCCATAACCCAGGTGCTAATTGCAGCACAACAGCTGCCCAGATTGAAATCAGGGACCTTAACACAAACCTTCTGATGTGTATGCCTAACTGCTGCACTGGCTTTTACCCAGTAGGCTACTGCTGAGAACCACTGCAGAACTTCTCTAAAGTAAAAACCAGACTATAAAAATTAGAGTATATAGAAGCGCGTATGTAAAAGAAACTTAACCAAAAAAACCCTCAAATGTTTCCTTGTACACAATGCCTCCTGTTTGTGACTGGAACAAAAAAATAGCGTGGTTCAGAACAAGGTCTTGTATAAAATGGCAAAAGTACTGGCTCAAGCTGCTGCATTACCCACTTTCTACATCCTCCCTTAGATCATTTTCATTGCACTAGTACCGCTCACAACTGCCTCCCCCACGTATTTCTACAGACAATGAGGTAGAGTTCCTGCTTTTGGCACAATCAGAAATCCAGGTGCAAAATTGCGCTAGTTTTCAAGTAATTTTCCACTCAAACTTATTTGCATATCACCAAATATTAAACCTGCCAATGAACCAGCGCATATAAGGCAGTGTTTTAGAAGGCAATTTTTTTTGCATTAAACAATATTCCTTGATATATTTAACAGTAACCTGGTGCAATTTTATTAAGACAGCTGGAAGTGGGTTTAAAAATCACCAAAAAAAAGCATTATTAACCAGGATGTCTAGTTCACCTTCTGTAATCAAGCTGATTTTAAGCAACTGAAAATGATTTTTAAGAACACTTGACAGAATGTTACAACCTCAGATATCATTAATGTGGAAAATGAGATGTGAGCCCTCAGATCAATTTCACGAATTACACAAGATTTCACGTTTTAATTTATTTATTATAACCAAAAGAAATCCCCAATTAACTAAAATACTTTGTAAGTAGCTGATATTCCAAATTACAAACAAAGGGATTTTCTTTATTTGTTCAACACTTGCCAAGATCTCACAACACACTTGTATGTTACAGTTCTTATTGATGACGAAACCCTTTGTGGTTAAAAGTCCCAAACCCCTCCCAGTTGCAATGGGTTGGATCTCCCAGACCTTTCAAAAAATCAATATTTTCTTCGCTTCCTTCTCCGAGCACTTCCAACCTGGACATCCGTGGATAATGTGATTTCAGTGATCCTGTGGGCCCGTTACTCCTCTGCAAGCTTCAACTCTCAAAACAGGTTCAAATCCCCACAACCTTTCGCTGTATACCTTCAGAGAGCAGGCGTTCACTCTCTTTCCCTCTCCAGCTGCCACTGCATGTGTGTCTTCTCTCACAGCTTGCCCTGAGGCCACACCCCAATGGATTCTCTTCTTACAGCCGGTTTGAGGCCACAACCTGATGGTTCCTTCCTTACAGCCTATTCTTCTCCAGAAAGTTCATTAAATTTATATGGACTTAGAATTCACAGTTTATTGTTTTGCTCCAAAATGGAGAGACCAGTAGTCTGAGTTTCACAAAGCTACTCAGCCTTTCCATTGTCCCCAGATGTTAACACCTGCCTGGTTGGTTTGCATGCCCTCAATGCAGACTCCTTGTTTTATGATCCAAAAGTCTGGGAAGGTGAAACTCATTGTTTTTCAGGTGTTAGTGCTGTAGTCTCTGTTCTTCAGAAGAGTCTTTGATCTGTTCTCTCTGTTGTCCTAGTAACCTTTCACAGATTGGAGGTGAGGTCAGCCGACCTTCTGGACTCCATCTTAAACTTTTAAAAATCACAATCTTTAAGACATAATCATGTTACGAGGTCTAGCCTTCATAACAAGAAACATTTACAAGTTTCATTAGTGAACAGTAGTCTGTCTCTTAATAAAGGTTTTTAAAAAGGTGCCTCGTAATGTTCTTGCACCTAAAAATAATTTTAAGAGCCTCCTCAAAAGGTTGCAAATGGGCGCAATTAGCGAATTACACGACAGTTATTAATTGGATCTGGGGGAATGGCCAGTTTTGTGGTCAGACCAGCTTCCAGTGCAATTACATAGTATTTACAGCATAGAAACAGGATATTTGGCCCAACAAGTTTATGCCAGTGTTTATGATCCACACAACAGCCCTCCTACCTTCTTCATTTAACCCATCAACTTATCTTTCTCCCTCATGTGCTCATCTAGCTTCCCTTAAATGCATCTATGCTAGTCGTCTCAACTAGTCCTTGTGGTAGGGAATTCCACATTCTCATCATTCTCTGGGTAAATAAGTTTCTCCTGAATTCCAGGTTGGATTTTTTAGTGACTTATATTTATGGTCCCTCGTAGTGGAAACATCATCTCTACATCTACCTATCAAATCTTTATCTCTAACTGGTCACCCCTCAGTCTTCTCTCCTCTGGAGAAGAGACCCAGACCTGTTCAATCATTCCTCAAAGATATAGCCCCTTAGCTGTGGTATCATTCTAGTAAATCTTTGTTCTACTTTACCAGTGCCTCTATACAGAGTCATAGAGTTATACAGCACAGAAACAGGCCCTTTGGCCCCTCGTGTCTGTGCTGGCCATCAAGCACCTATCTATTCTAATGCCATTTTCCAGCACTTGGCCCGTAGCCTTGTATGCTATGGCGTTTCAAGTGCACATCTAAATACTTCTTAAATGTGGTGAGGGTTCCTGCCTCTACCACCCCTTCAGATAGTGTGTTCCAGATTCCAACCACCCTCTGGGTGAAAATTTTTTTCCTCAAATCCCCTCTAAACCTCCTGCCCCTTACCTTAAATCTATGCCGCCTGGTTAAGTTTCTTCCTATCTAACCTATCAATGCCCCTCATAATTTTGTATACCTCAATCATGTCCCCCCTCAGCCATCTCTGCTCTAAGGAAAGCAACCCTAGCCTATCCAGTCTCTTCATAGCTGAAATGCTCCAGCCCAGGCAACATCCTGGTGAATAAAAGCAAAATACTGCGGATGCTGGAAATCTGAAATAAAAACAAGAAATGCTGGAAATACTCAGCAGGTCTGGCAGCATCCGTGGAGAGAGATGCAGAGTTAACTTTCAGATCAGTGACCCTTCTTCAGTTCTGAAGAAGGGTCACTGACCTGAAACGTTAACTCTACTTCTCACTCCACAGATGCTGCCAGACCTGCTGAGTATTTCCAGCATTTCTTGCCTTCATAACATCCTGGTGAATCTCCTCTGCACCCTCTCCAGCGCAATCACATCCTTCCTAGTGTGGTGACCAAAACAGTCCACAGTACTCCAGCTATATCATTTTAATAGTATGGAAACCAGAACTGTTACAGCACAAGACTCTATACAAATTTAACTAACTTCTCTGCTATTCAATTCTATCCCTCTAGAAATAAATGCCCGTGTTTTCTTTACTTTATTTCTTAAAAAATTGATTTTTTGGCCTGGATTTTACAGTACTAATGACAACAAAACTTTCCTGCCTTTCCCCATACCCTTAACTCCCTTGTAGATCAAAAATCTGTCTAACTCAGCCTTGAATATATTCAATGACCCAGCCTCCACTGCTCTCTGGGGAAGAGATTTCCAAAGATTAACGACCCTCAGAGAAGAAATTCCTCCTCTTTTCATCTTAAATGGGAGAACCCTTATTCTGAAACTAGTTCTAGATTCCTCCAAAAGGGAAAACATTCTCTCAGCAATTACCCTATCAAGCCCCCTCAGAATCTTCTATGTTTCAATAAGATCACCTCTCATTCTTCTAAACTCCAATGAGTATAGGCCCACCATGCTCAACCTTTCCTCCAAAGGCAAGCCCTTCATCCTAGGAATCAGCCTACTGCACCTTCTCTGAACTGCCTCCAATGCAAGTACATCCCTCCATAAATAAGGAGACCAAAACTGTACGCATTCCAGGTGTAGTCTCACCAACGCCCTGTACATTTGTAGCAAGACTTCCCTACTTCTATAAAAGCAAAAAATGTATTCCCTACTTTTATACTTCATCCCTTTTGCAATAAATGCCAACATTCCATTTGCCTTCTTAATTACTTCCTGTACCTGCATGCTAACCTTTTGTAATTCATGTACAAGGACACCCAGATCCCTCTATACCACAGCATTCTGCAGTTCTCTCCATTTAAATAATATTCTGCTTTTCTATTCTTCCTAACAAAGTAGATAACCTCACATTTTCTCACGTTATACTCAATCTGCTAAATTTTTGTCCACTCACTTAACCTATCTATATCCCTTCACAGACTGTGTCCTACTTACAACTTACCTGCCTACCTATCTTTGCATCATCAGAAAATTTGACTACAATACACTCTGTCCCTTGATCCAAGTCATTAATATAGATTGTAAATAGTTGAAGTCCCAGGAATGATCCCTGTGGCACCTCACTAGTTACGGTTCGCCAACCTGAAAATGACCCATTTATCCTGACTCTGTTTTCTGTTCGATAGCCAATCCTCTATCCATACGAATATATTACCGCCAACACCATTATCTCTTACCTTGTGCAGTAACCTTTTATGTGGCATCTTAGCGAATGCCTTTTGGAAATCCAAAACACTTCATCTACTGGTTCCCCTTTATCCACCCTGCTTGTAACATCCTCAAAGGACTCTAATAAATTTGTCAAACACCATTTCCCTTTCATAAAACCATGCTGACTCTGCTTGATTGCATCATGATTTTCTAAATGTCCTACTACTTCTTTAATAATGGATTCCAGTATTTTCTCAATGAGACACGCAAGGGTAACTGGCCTATTGTAATGAACGCTGGACTTCATAACATGATTATGTTTTAAAAAATTGATTTTTAAACAATTTAAGATGGAGTCCTGGCTCCATCCAGAACTCCAGGATAGTAATGATTTTTCTATCTTTAGCGCGAAGGTATTATGAACACTGGGCTTTGGAACGCAATGTTTTTAAATCTGTGATTTTTAAAAGTTTAAGATGGGAGGTAGACAAAAGACAGGGAATTATAGACCAGTTAGCTTAACCTCTGTAGTGGGGAAGATGCTTGAGTCTATTATCAAGGAAGAAATAGCAGGGCATCTCGATAGAAATTGTCCCGTTGGGCAGACGCAGCATGGGTTCATGAAGGGCAGGTCATGCTTGACAAATCTTTTGGAATTCTATGATGACATTATGAGCAAGGTGGACAATGGGGACCCAGTGGATGTGGTGTACCTGGATTTCCAAAAGGCCTTCGACAAGGTGCCGCACAAGAGGCTGCTGCATAAGATAAGGATGCATGGCGTTAGGGGTAAAGTATTAGCATGGATAGAGGATTGGTTGACTAACAGGAAGCAGAGAATGGGGATAAATGAGTGCTATTCTGGTTGGCAATCAGTCACTAGTGTGTGCCTCAGGGATCGGTGTTGGGACCGCAATTATTTACAATTTATATAGATGATTTGGAGTTGGGGACCACGTGTAGGGTGTCAAAGTTTGCAGATGACACTAAGATGAGTGGCAGAGCAAAGTGTGCAGATGACTGTGAAACTTTGCAGAGGAACATAGATACATTGAGTGAATGGGCAAAGGTCTGGCAGATGGAATACAATGTTAATAAATGTGAAGTCATTCATTTCGGTAGGAGTAACAGGAAAA
The DNA here is from genome assembly GCF_036365525.1 of Heterodontus francisci. Classification (NCBI taxonomy): domain Eukaryota; kingdom Metazoa; phylum Chordata; class Chondrichthyes; order Heterodontiformes; family Heterodontidae; genus Heterodontus; species Heterodontus francisci. The sequence continues at coordinate 136,505,197 of NC_090374.1, read as the reverse complement.
AGGATTATTACTTGAATGGTAAAAAGTTGCAGCATGCTGCTATGCAGAGGGACCTGGGTGTCCTTGTGCATGAATCGCAGAAGGTTGGTCTGCAGGTACAGCAAGTAATTAGGAAGGCAAATGGAATTTTGTCCTTCATTGCTGAAGGGATTGACTTTAAAAGCAGAGAGGTTATGTTGCAGCTGTATAAGGTACTGGTGAGGCCGCACCTGGAGTACTGTGTGCAGTTTTGGTCTCCTTACTTGAGAAAGGATGTACTGGCACTGGAGGGGGTGCAGAGGAGGTTCACTAGGTTGATTTCGGAGTTGAGGGGGTTGGCTTATGAGGAGAGACTGAGTAGATTGGGATTATATTCATTGGAGTTCAGAAGAATGAGGGGGGATCTTATAGAAACATATAAAATCATGAAGGGAATAGATAAGATACAAGTAGAGAGGATGTTTCCACTGGCAGGTGAAGCTAGGACAAGAGGGCATAGCCTCAAGATTAGAGGGAGCAGATTTAGGACTGAATTAAGAAGGAACTTCTTCACCCAGAGGGTTGTTAATCTATGGAATTCCTTGCCCAGTGAAGTAGTTGACGCTTCTTCAGTAAACGTTTTTAAAGCCAAGGTAGATATCTTTTTGAACAATAAAGGAATTAAGGGATACTGTGGGAGCGCGGGTAAGTGGATCTGAATCCACGAAAAGATCAGCCATGATCTTATTGAATGGCGGAGCAGGCTCGAGGGGCCGGACGGCCTACTCCTGCTCCTAGTTCTTATGATCTTATGGGGAGTCAGAAAAGTCAGATGACCTCATATACATTCTGCTTAAAAACAAAACAGAAATCTTTGTTACCAGGACAACAGAAAACACAGATGAAAGACTTTTGAGAAACAGCAACTGCAGGGATATAACATCTGAAGAACAATGGGTTTCACCCTATAATAAAAACAAGAAATGCTGGAACCACTCAGCAGGTTTGGCAGCATCTGTGAAAAGAGAAGCAGAGTTAACGTTTCGGGTCAGTGACCCTTCTTCGGACCCAAAGAAGGGTCACTGACCCGAAACGTTAACTCTGCTTCTCTTTTCACAGATGCTGCCAAACCTGCTGAGTGGTTCCAGCATTTCTTGTTTTTATTTCAGATTTCCAGCATCCGCAGTATTTTGCTTTTATTTTAATGGGTTTCACCCTTCCGGACTTTTGCATTGTAAACAAGCAATCAGCAATTCTGAGGAAGACAACCAGCCTCATTGGGGGGAGGGGGGTGGGAGGGAGAGCGAGAGAGCGCGAAAGAGAGGGGTGGAACACCTGCTCTCAAGAAAAGCTAATACAGCGAAAGGCTGCGAAGACTTGAACCCGTTTTGAAAGTTAAAGTTTGCAGAGAAGTAAAAGATCAACAGGATCACTGGGGATTGTCTTATTCACAGACGTCCAGGTCAAAAGTGCTCAGAGAAGTGAGCAAAGAAGACACTGACTTGGAGAAAGGTTTGGGAAATCCAACCCATTGCAACTGGGAGGAGTTTGGACTTTTTAACCACAAAGATTTCACCAAAGAAGACTGTAATGTATAAGTGTGGTGTAAGGATTTAAGTCTTTAAAGAAAATACCTTTCTATATAATTTTGGGTATCAGCTACTTACAAAGTACTATTTAGTTAATGGGGATTTCTTTCAGTTTAGTTGTAATAAAGGTCTTAAAATGTGAAATCTTGTCACGTAACTCTTTAAATTGGTCTGGGGGTTCATATCTGGTATTTTAACACCAACAGTCTCACTGAGATCGTAACACTATAGTTTTTTGCTTTCTGCCTCCCTTCCATTTTAGAATAGGGACGTTACATTTGTGGTTTTCCAATCTGCAGGGACCTTTCCTGAATCTAGGGAATTTTGGAGGATTCACTATCTCTGCAGTCACTTCTTTTAAGACCCTTGGAGGCAGGCCATCAGGTCAAGGGGACTTGTCAACCTTCAGTTCCATTAGTTTTCCTGGTACGTTTCCTATAGTGATAGTTCCTCCCTCCCTTTTCACCCTTGATTTTCAACTATTCTTGGGATGCCTTTTGTATCTTTTTCTGTGAAGACAGACACAAAATACTTGTTCAAAGTCTCTGCCATCTCCTTGTTTCCCATTATTAATTCCCTAGTCTCATCCTCCAAGAGACCAACATTTATTTTAGCTACTCTTTTCCTTTTTATATATTTGTAGAAGCTCTTTGTTTTTATATTTCTTGCTAGTTTAATCTAATATTCTAATTTCTTCCTTTTTTATTAAGTCATCCTTTGCTGGTTTCTAAAATTTTCCCAATCTTCTGGCTTACCGCTAATCTTCGCAGCATTGTAAACCTTTTCTTTCAATTTGATACATCCTTAACTTCCTTAGTTACTCACAGATGGTTCCTCCTTGTAAAGATTTTCTTTCTCAATGGAATACATCTTTGTTGAGAGTTATGAAATACATGGTGATTATGTTTTCAGTTTCTGGATATTTTTCTATTACATCTTTGAGTATTATCTTTTCTACCACCAAAATTAAGGTAATTGGTCAATTAGTTCTCTAAACTTGTTCTATCTCTCTTCTTAAATGGAGAAATGACATTTGTTGTCCACCAGTCCTCTGGCACTATTCCTTTTCCAAATGAATTGTTATATATGTGTGATAGTGCTTTAATCACCTCTTCCCTAATGTATTTTTAAAAGCGTGAATGCAATCAATCCGACCAGGAGTTTTATCCCCTCTCAAGTTTGATTAGTTCATCAATTGTCTCCCTCCTTTCTAACTTAAATATCTTTATATAATTTTTTTGATCGCTTCTTCCAATGTTATGTCCACCATGTTAGTCTTCCTAGTAAATACAGAGGATAAATAAGTTAATATTTTTGCATTTTGCTGTCATTATCTGAGAGTTTATCGTGGCAAACTTCCCTATACCGATTTTCCTTCCATAATTTAGGCGTCCGTATAGTTTTTTTTTAAACTAGAGCAATAGTTCACAGAAACTTGATTTGTGTTCAATCAAATTTCAAATACAAATTAACGTTGTTTGTTGTGGTTTGACTGATTTCAGGTGAATTGCACTGAAAAAACTAGCCCAACCTAGTAGAAGCTCCAGGCCCTTACATGAAAGATAATTTATTTTACTTCAAGTGTACTCACAGAATACTAACACAGTATGTAACAGTATACCCTGCCTTGCTGTGTTCTGGTCTGCCCAGACAACCACAACAAAATTCAAACCTAAAAAGATGAAAACAAGCAGCAAATGCTGGAAATCAGAAATAAGAACACAGAATTCTGGAAATACACAGGTCTGTGAGTCGATAAAAAGAAAAGCTAGGTTTACATATCAGGTACAATCCCTCATCAGAATTGCATTGCCTATTCATGTACTATGTGCTTTAGTACATATTTCATTAAGTAATATTTTCAATTTTCTTCATACATCATTACCTTGTGCATCTGATGCATGCTATCCTGCTGGTACTCACTCGGACCCTGGGGTGCTATCGAATGGGTTACGTTTGATGGTCCTGGACTGGGACCCATCATACTATGTACTGAACCTGGTGAAGGTCCTGGTCCTGGGCTCGGGCCTAGAATAGGTCCAGGAGATGGACCTGGTCCTGGAGATGGTCCAGGGTGAGGCATCCCACCAGAGGGATCTGTAGGAGTCGACATCTATGCCAGTTTTGCTCGTTATCTTGAAGAAATTCTATCAAAAAGAACAAACATTGGAACATAAACTCAAAGTAAGAAGAAATGTATTTAACTGAACAATGTTCTTCTGTCCCTAAACTCATAACAGCAAACAATATTTTGAAAGAAGACATTTCATTGCATCTTCCCAATTAAGAGGAAATATGCTCACACACTTGCATGCAAAAGAACAGGAAGGTAGTGAAATAATTTGCTAGGTTAGTCAGAAAAAATCATAATGTGAAAATAGATGGTGACAAAAGCAATGTTACACCTGCTACTTTGCAGCAACACTATTAGATTACGTTAGCCTAATGTGCCCATTTTCTTACATGGTGTAATATTCAATTATGACTTTTTCTCCCCTTGTGCTGTTATTTTTAGTCATTGAGATTTTCATAAATTCGCACACAAACTGCAGAGTATAGAAGACAACACAGCAGTTTACATACATTATGCAATTATGCATACCAACATCTGTGCTTTCATGCTAGACTGCCCATAATTTCAGATTTCTGAAAAACAAAATAAGACACCGACACTGGCAAAACACTATATACATAAGACATCGGGGCTGTCATTTTAGAAACTGCTTTTCTATGGCAAGCTCTGAAGCAGATCCAGAAAATATCTTTATCTACTGTATTCCTGATTACTGCCAGAGCCCCAAGGCCCTTACTTATTGATGCTACACAAAAAAATTGCTGTACTGTAAATTTGATTAACTGTGTTCCACAGAAAGAGGACAACCAATAAACAAAAAGAAAAGGAATCAGCAGAATGAAGGCAAGGACTGATGCAGTTTTTAACATTCTTTACAGTACTACAGTACGTAATATTGTCTATAATATGAATATGGAATCAAAACAACATCTTCATTACAGCAGCCTGACAACTGGATTGTTAGAGAGAGGTTGCATCATTTTTGATGGCTCCAGTCTGCAGATAACAGTTAATAAGTGTCAATTATTTCGCAAAATCTCTATTAAACCGAACAGAGAAAATGCACCCTGGAAGTATCTGGTGGTTTCTATTCAGTCATTTTATTCAAGGCCTGAAACTAACAGCTGCCAATCAGCAAATGTCTTGACTTTCAGTTGAATTCCTGACCTTCAAGAAGGAGGGGGACAGAGGCAAGAGAGAAAAATAGAGGGAAAAAAAAACAGTAGCAGGCCTCCAGTGCAAACTTTAACAATTCACAGTCTAATTTCACACTCATCAAAAACCATGACAAGAGGAATGAAGCATTCTTTTCCATGACATAAAGGACTATTAAAGAAAATAGCTTAGGCATTCCTAATTAACTTCGATAAACATGAACTGACAAATCAACATGCACAGTTGCCTAGTTCTCAAGGTTTAGGTATATCATCTATAAACCTTATGAGATCAACTTGCGCTGAGCATGACCCAGGTTATTTGCTGTTGTCACCAAACGTCAAGTTTAAAATGGCTCAATTTGACATTGCGTTCTTTTTTACTCATCAGCCACTCTTACTCTTCCAAAGAAGAGCAAACAGAATGTAAGAAATTAAAGTAAACCTAAGAAGCACCAGGTGCATCAAGGTGCAGGTAAAACAAATTGCTTGAATCTTCTAATTCACTGTTTCTCCACTGACTTCCTGCAGTGCAAGAAACTGATGTGCTAGTTTACTTTTCTCCCTCAGGGTTCCCTAACCCCCACCCCACCAACTCCCTGCACTACCAGCTGCTCCATTGAGAAATTGTGCATGTACAGTAGTTTCTGGGTTTGAGTGACAGTCACTGGTGTGCCCCAAACCCATAGCCACAACTGTTCAAAGCAACTGTCATTACTACCTATCTTAGGATATTCCAGGCAATGTAGATTCAGGCACATCAGAATTCATCAGCGATTTATCGAAGAAAAATACTTCATTAGGTTTTTGCTAATGAAGGAAGCCTTTAATTTCCACTTTCTTAAAAATTGGGCTTTCACAAACTTCCACTTCATTTTCTACTTTTGATGCAGAATAAAGAACATGGCATTTATAGAGTGCCTTCCACATCCTAAAATAATTCCATAGTGCTTTACTGCCTATGAATTTCACTGATTTGTAAACACAGTTTGTTTCATTGATAAATACAACCAATTTGCATCCAAAGCCTGAACGGGTGAAACGAATGATCAACTAATCTGTTTTTGGTAGTGTTGGTTGAGGGATAAATGTTGGCCAGGACATTGGGAGAACCCTCTTGCTCTAGTACCACTGCAATTCATCTGAGCAGGTAGACAGGGCATCAGTTTAACATCTCATCCATAAAATGCCAGCATTGCATTCCCTCAGTACTGCACTAAAATGCCAAGCTAGATTATGTGTTCAAATCCTGAATGGGGTTTGAACCCATGATCTTCTGACTGAAGCAAATGTACTACCACAAAGCCAATATTAACACTCAAGAGTAAGTGCTTCAAATGCTGCACATCTTGAATATACTAGTAACAAGCAAACTTTTGGTAGTAAGTACTACATTATTGTGAACATTAACACTGCAGTGCAAAACAACTGCAAGAATTTACATTTATGCAGGATCTTTAATTTAGGAAAAGTTCCACAGAGGCATGCAGAAAACTGTGCCATGCCAAAAGAAAGATAAGCAGAAGTGACAAAAACTTGGTTGAAAAAGTAGATTTTCAGAAGGGTCTTAAAAGAGGGAGAGGTAGAAGGGGAGAATTCCAGAGAGCAGGATCTACACAGCTAGCGGACTTTGTGACAATAGGTACGAGTGTCAATGAACACACGGACAAGCCTTTCACATTTGAATCATTGAGACCTGAGCCAACATAGGTCAGCAAGGCTCAGTGAAGGGAAAGCCGGATAGGATACATGCAACAGAGCTTTTAAAGAACTTGAGTTTATGGAGCGTGTGGATTGGGAGACCTGCAAGGAGAACACTGGAGTAATCAATACTGGAGCTGACAAAGACATGTAGGAAGGCTTCAGTGGCAGGTGAGCTAAGGTAGGGACAAAGGCAGGCAATGTTAAGAGACCAACGTTGGCAATCTCTGTGATAGAACTGGCATGGGGTTGAACAGGAAGCAGAGGCAGTCTGGCTCAATGCGAGACAGTGGTAAAAAAGGGGAATGAAGTGGTGAGGAAGCAGAAGGCACTGTCTTTATTTTTCCCCACTGTTCCAGTTGGAAGGAATGAAGACTCACCCAAAACTAGACATTAGACAAGCAACCTAACACAGGTAGTTGAAAGGACTGTTAAAGTTGGTGGTGAGGTCATAAATGTACATGTGGAAGCTGACCTTTTAGCTATAGATAATTTTCAAGAGAACACATATAAAAAGAGAGGATCAAGGATGAATCCTGGGAGCACTTTAGAGGTAGCTACACAGGTGTGGAAAGAGAAGCCATTGCAATAGACCTTCCAACTAAGATCAGATAGGCAAGAGTGGAACCAAGTGTGGGCACTCCCATAGAGCTGAGCAATGGAGCAAAGGCATTTGTGCCCTTGGTTAGGAGGGTCAGTAGGATGCCAAGGACCCAGCCAGGCATTAGTAACAAGAGAAGGAAGCCAGGTTTCACATCTGCTCCATTGCTAGTATAAAGCAATTAGTGTAAATTATATTAATGTTATTGCTAGCACAGACAACAGTTTTCCAGATTTCCTCAGCAAGGAATGTTAGCAAAGCCTAGATGCAGGCCCCAGCTAGCCCAAGCATATGTGTGCAGAGTAAATCAGAGTTAGAATATGAATACGTTGTGTGATTTTTTTTTTTTTTAAATTGAAGCTAAATTTGGAATTACAATATACATATTACTGGAGCTTTTAGACTCTTCATATTGAGCACTAGAATGCAGCCATCAGATAGCAAATTACCATAGAAATTCCAAAGGATTTGAAGAAAAACCCCACACACACATGAGCACTGTTCAACTGCCTTTATGTTTGGTTTTCTGGATACAGCATTTAATTATTTGCCACCTAGATTAAAAAGCTGCTATAGCTGATTGTTTTAATTGTCCTCAACAGCAGGATATGTTAACTACAATAACCCAAGTTTGAACCACTTTTTACCACGGTCTTAAGTATTTTGGTTATTCCCAAACTTTTGACATAACTGGAACAGAAAATCCCAGAACAGACTCCAGCTTGTATTTGTGCTATTATTTCAATCAAATCGCTTTTAAAATGTGAAGATAATATTGCATTGTTATGGCTACAATAAAACTTGTTAGACCAATCGGCAAACAGTAATGCACATTATAGATCCCTTTGTGAGTACAGCAAGCTTCTTGCACTTGTTTTATATAAGTTTCCAACAAGACATCAAAGCACAAGAGTTAAAAAAAATCTTAAAGGCACCATTGAGTTCTGCCAGTTAGCCCATAGATTTGTCACCTAGTTTCTGCACTGCATATGCTGCACAACTTTATGTATGGAAGACTTTCTCTACAACATGCTTTTCAGGAATAATAACCATTTTATGACAAGGGGTGTGGCATAATTTCACACGAGTCCCACTCTCCATTAATAACAGTTACTGAAAATGAAGGTTACAGCCACATACTAATAATGGCAGATCAGACCCAATTGCAAAAACCTGCCAGCTGAGATATACCAGATTCAACCCTCAGTACTGAACAGCAGACTCTGCACATAATAAAACTAACATTTTTTAATCAAATGGTACAGTACCTCCGGTTCCTAAGCCTAACATTCTGGCCGATAAAGCCCATGCTCAATTGAATAAGTATTTAAATTACCAAAATTCTGGTTTTTGCCATTTTTATTTTGTGGGACTGGAAGTTTTGAAAATGCTATTCTTAACAATGTTGCCTTGCTGGCAGCAACGTCCTAAATCAGAAGGGCAAGATCTGTTTGCATCAGCAATTTGACATTTTTAGAGATACAGCACTGAAACAGGCCCTTTGGCCCACCGAGTCTGCGCCGACCATCAACCACCCATTTATACTAATCCGACACTAATCCCATATTCCTACCACATTCCCATCTGTCCCTATATTTCCCTACCACCTACCTATACTAGGGGCAATTTATAATGGCCAATTTACCTACTAACCTGCAAGTCTTTTGGCTTGTGGGAGGAAACCAGAGCACCCGGAGAAAACCCACGCAGACACAGGGAGAACTTGCAAACTCCACACAGGCAGTACCCAGAATTGAACCCGGGTCACTGGAGCTGTGAGGCTGCAGTGCTAACCACTGCACTACTGTGCCGCCATATATGCAAATTAATGGGAACGTGGAACCAAACTTTATATTCAGTCCCTGTGACTCCCTGGCATACACATAAGTGGCCCACCAGGACAAAAAGCATCAACACTCCTGCCCGACAGGAAAGCAAGCCAAATAACAATAAAAATCCGGAGAAAAATTAATGCTAGGTTAAGTTACTAAGCTAGAGCACTGCAGAATATTTCATTCGAAAAAATTGATTCCAATTAAGTGTTAAGAAACTAACACGAAAAAAAACCCAATCAAGTACATATCTGTATTATTTAACAGATGGGATTACTGTTCTTTTTCACCACTGATCAGTAGAATAGAAAACTGTAACCAAACACAACCAGTAAGAGGTATAAGCCACGAAAATAGAGTCCAGTAATTTATGACTAAGCTGACTGTCAGATTTTTATTGTATATAGCATTGATATTAGTGTCAATATAAATACATTTTTGAAACCCATTTTAACACAAATATGGAGTAAGCATATGTAACTGTAAAAAGGAGGGCAGTGCAGCTGAAGTGGTAATAAAATGAGCGATGCAAGGTGAAGTTATTCAACGCAATTCCTGCTACATCCCCACATTGCATTTAGTCTATCTTGCAGCAAAATGTTATACGACATACTGCAACATGTTCCACAGAACTTTACAACGACTTTCCCCCAGATTCAATTTTTCGTACGCAAAAGATAGATCGCCACCGCCAGAAATAATGCTACTGATCTCTTGTAGGAGGTTTATAAGCCTTTTAGAATCAGAATCAAAGTTCCCTTCAAAGCAAACCAATAAAAAATAAATAAATGAACACAAACAAATAATCTCCAAAAGGAGGAGGGATTGGGGGAATGGGACAAAAGCTGCATTAATGACCCAGACAGTCACCAAGAGCAGCCCTGATCCAGGGAGGGTGCTCCCGACACCCGGCCTAGTTCAAACTCCTGACTCGGGGGCAAAGTCACCCACATCCAGGCCTCAAATAGCAGCAACAAAAGGCGGCGGGATCGCGGAGACCGGACCAGGTTAATAATATTAAATCCAATACAATCCGCGCTGCTGAGGAGCGACTGGGCCTAGAGCTCGGGCCGGGCCTCCTCTCAGACACTGAGGAGGGTGAACAGCGGCCGAGCCGGCGGCAGAGGAGCCGCCGCGGGAACATTTCCTCACGGGGTTTGGGCGCCTAAAGACGGAGCCGCCCGCAGAGGAAAAAAAATATCTCAGCGAGTGCCCTCCGGCTAAAGATTAATAAACACCCCGGACTAGGGCCTAGGACCGGCTCAACAAACCTGCGGCATTAATCAATCCGAGCTACGGCTCGGGCGGGAGGCCGAGGACCGGGAACCCGACCACGCGTCAGGAGGCGGAAATAAATCCGAGAGAAGCGACTGAGTGGGGCGGAGCGGGTAGCGGCAGAAACCGGGAACTCAGTAAACCCAGGCCTCGTTCAAGCCACGGGGCCGCCTCTCGCTCGTTCCCTCCCGGGCCAAATCCGAGCTCCGAGCCGCGGCCCCAACCCCGAGCTCCGGCTCCGAGCCGCGGCCCCAGTCCCGAGCTCCGGCTCCGAGCCGCGGCCCCAGTCCCGAGCTCCGGCTCCGAGCCGCGGCCCCAGTCCCGAGCTCCGGCTCCGAGCCGCGGCCCCAACCCCGAGCTCCGGCTCCGAGCCGCGGCCCCAGTCCCGAGCTCCGGCTCCGAGCCGCGGCCCCAACCCCGAGCTCCGGCTCCGAGCCGCGGCCCCTTTTGCAGAGCTGAGCCGCCAAGTTAATAACTCCCCAGCTTCATAAACCACTATCCACCCCACCAAAAAAAACTTGTCCACCCCGAAAGTGCATAAAGGTTAAAACTACAACAGTTTCAGCTTAAAAAACTACAGCAACAAAATTAAACTATATCTAACATGGAAATCTTACCCTTCAATATCGCAATCACTGACTTACTCCAGGGCATCGGAATTTGTGAAAACAGTTGGGGGCGCTTTTACTTATATCTTTATTATTTTTATATATATTGTAACCTTTTTGAGGAGTTTTTTTTAATTGAGTGGCAAAGAGTTGTTCTCATTGGTGAAGTGACAGGCATCAACTTCCCCTTTCCTTCAATCCTCTTCCGACTTTAATTTCGCTATTTTCTCCAACTCGCCAACAACTAGCTTGGCAGGAAATCCCGCCTCTATACTCCAAGTTCATTGGATACTGTACTTACAACACCCATCATTTTATCAAACCCCACAAATCCTGTATTTGTTTAGAAAATACCACAAGTTTTGTATGTAAAATAAATCATATATTAAAAAGATCTATTTTCTCCTGTACCCTCTTCTTCAGCCCTGTTATTTTTCTCCTTGCTTCCAACTTAATGTTTTGCATTTCTACCTCTGCAATATGAGGAATAGTGTATTAAATAACTACATAGAGATTGTGCACTGTTCAAAATGGTTGGGGGACTGGGGTGAGTTGCAAATGCAGAGGGAAGCTGGCTTCTATCTTAATGGATCGAAATCAGTTACAGCACAGAAGGAGACCATGCGTCCATCGTGTCTGTGCCAGCTGTCTGCAAGATCTACGCACCTAGTCCCACTCCCTCACCTTTACCCCGTAGACCTGCAAAGTTTTTCTATTCAGATAATTATCCAATACCCTTTTGAAAGCCATGATTGAATCTGCGTCCACCACACTCTTAGGCAATGCATTCAGATCCTAACCATTCTCTGCGGGAAAAAAAGTTTTCCCTCATGTTGCCTTTGGTTCTTTTGCCATTCACCTTAAATTGTCATCTTCTGGTTCTCAATACTAATGCCAATGGGAACAGTTTCTCCCTATATACTCTATCCAGACCCCTCATGATCTTGAACACCTCTACGAAATCTCCACTCGACCTTTTCTCTAAGGAGAACAACCCCAGCTTCTCCCTTCTCTACATGCAGCTGAAGTCCTTCATCCCTGGAACCATTCTTGTAAATCTTTTCTGCACCCTCTTTAATGCCTTCGCATCCTTCCTAAAGTGCTGTGCCCAGAATTGGACACAACAGAGGAGATTTACTAGGATGTTGCCTGGTATGGAGGGAAGGTCTTACGAGGAAAGGCTGAGGGACTTGAGGTTGTTTTCGTTAGAGAGAAGGAGGAGGAGAGGTGACTTAATAGAGACATATAAGATAATCAGAGGGTTAGATAGGGTGGATAGTGAGAGTCTTTTTCCTCGGATGGTGATGGCAAACACGAGGGGACATAGCTTTAAGTTGAGGGGTGATAGATATAGGACAGATGTCAGAGTTAGTTTCTTTACTCAGAGAATAGTCGGGGCGTGGAACGCCCTGCCTGCAACAGTAGTAGACTCGCCAACTTTAAGGGCATTTAAGTGGTCATTGGATAGACATATGGATGAAAATGGAATAGTGTAGGTCAGATGGTTTCACAGGTCGGCGCAACATCGAGGGCCGAAGGGCCTGTACTGCGCTGTAATGTTCTATGTTCTATGCAATACTCCAGTTGAGGCCAGACCAGTGTTTTAGAAAGGTTTGCCATAACTTCCTTGCTTTTGTATTCTATGCCTCTATTTATAAAGCCCAGGATCCCATATCCCTTATTAATCACTTTCTCAACTTGCACTGCCACCTTCAACGATTTGCGCGTATATACTCCCAGGTCCCTCTATACCTGCACCTTCTTTAGAATTGTATCCTTTATCTTGTATTGCTCTGGATAACTTCCTTGCTTTTGTATTCTATGCCTCTATTTATAAAGCCCAGGATCTGATATCCCTTATTAACCGCTGTCTCAACTTGCTCTGCCACCTTCAACGATTTGCGCATATAAACTCCCAGGTCCCTCTGTACCTGCACCTTCTTTAGTATTGTATCCTTTATCTTGTATTGCTTTCCTCGTTCTTTCTCCCAAAATGTATCACTTCACACTTCTCTGCATTAAATTTTATCTGCCACTTGGGGAGGTGGTCGCGTAGTGGTATTGTCACTGGACTAGTAACCCAGAGACCCAGGGGATTGCTCTGGAGACATGGGTTTGAATCCCACCACAGCAGAAGGTGGAATTTGAATTCAATTAATAAAATCTGGAATTAAAAATTAATCTAATGATGGCCATGAAACCATTGTCGATTGTTGTAAAAACCCATCTGGTTCACTAATGTCCTTTAGGGAAGGAAATCTGCTGTCCTTACCTGGTCTGGCCTACGGTTGACTCTTAAATGCCCTCTGAAATGGCCTAGCAAGCCACTCAGTTGTATCTAACCGCTACCGTCAATGAAGAATGAAACCGGACGGACCACCCGGCATCGACCTTGGCACCGGAAGCGACAACGGCAAACCCAGCCCTGTCAACCCTGCAAAGTCCTCCTCACTAACATCTGGGGGCTTGTGCCAAAGTTAGCAGAGCTGTGCCACAGATTGGTCAAGAAGCAGTGTGACATAGTCATACTCACGGAATCATACCTTACAAACAATGTCCCAGACAGCGCCATCCCAATCCCCGGGTATGTCCTGTCCCACCGGCAGGATAGACCCAATAGACATGACAGCACAGTGGTATACAGTCAGGAGGAAGTTGCACTGGGAGTCCTCAACATCGACTCCAGACTCCATGAAGTTTCATGGCATCAGGTCAAACGTGGGCAAGGAAACCTCCTGCTGATTACCACCTACCGCCCTCCCTCAGCTGATGAATCAGTACTCCTCCATGTTGAACATCACTTGGACGAAGCAATGAGGGTGGCAAGGGCGCAGAATGTCCATCACCAAGAGTGGCTCAGTAGCACCACAGCTGGCCGAGTCCTAAAGGACATAGCTGCTAGTCTGGGTCTGCAATAGGTATTGAGGGAACCAACAAGAGTGAAAAACATACTTGACCTCGCCCTCACCAATCTGCCTGCCGCAGTTGCATCTGTCCATGACAGTATTGGTAGGAGTGACCACCGCACAGTCCTTGTGGAGACGAAGTCCCACCTTCATATTGAGGATACCCTCCATCGTGTTGTGTGGCACTATCACCGTGCTAAATGGGATAGATTTCGAACAAATCTAGCAATGCAAAACTGGGCATCCATGAGGCGCTGTGGACCATCAACAACAGCAGAATTTGACTCATTCACAATCTGTAACCTCATGGCCCGGCATATCCCCCACTCTGCCATTACCATCAAGCCGGGAGACCAACCCTGGTTCAATGAAGAGTGCAGGAGGGCATGCCAGGAGCAGCACCAGGCATATCTCAAAATGAGGTGTCAACCTGGTGAAGCTACAACACAGGACTATCTGCGTGTCAAACTGCATAAGCAGCATGCGATAGACAGAGCTAAGCGATCCCATAACCAATGGATCAGATCTAAGCTCTGCAGTTCTGCCACATCCAGCCGTGAATGGTGGTGGACAATTAAACACCTAACTGGAGGAGGTGGCTCCACAAATATCCCCATCCTCAATGATGGGGGAGCCCAGCACATCAGTGCGAAAGATAAGGTTGAGGCATTTGCAACAGCCTTCAGCCAGAAGTGCCGAGTTGATGATCCATCTCGGCCTCCTCCTGAAGTCCCCAGCATCACAGATGCCAAACTTCAGCCAATTCAATTCACTCCGCGTGATATCAAGAAACGACTGAAGGCACTGGATACTGCAAAAGCTATGGGCCCTGACGATATTCCGACAATAGTACTGAAGGCCTGTGCTCCAGAACTTGCCGCGCCCCTAGTCAAGCTGTTCCAGTACAGCTACAACACTGGCATCTACCCTGCAATGTGGAAAATTGCCCAGGTATGGCCTGTACACAAAAAGCAGGACAAGTCCAACCCGGCCAATTACCGCCCCATCAGCCTACTCTCAATCATCAGTAAAGTGATGGAAGGTGTCATCAACAGTGCCATCAAGCGGCACTTGCTTAGCAATAACCTGCTCAGTGACGCTCAGTTTGGGTTCCGCCAGGGCCACTCAGCTGCTGACCTCATTACAGCCTTGGTTCAAACATGCACAAAAGAGCTGAACTCAAGAGGTGAGGTGAGAGTGACTGCCCTTGACATCATGGCAGCATTTGACCGAGTGTGGCATCAAGGAGCCCTAGCAAAACTGAGGTCAATGGGAATCAGGGGGAAAACCCTCCGCTGGCTGGAGTCATACCTAGCGCAAAGGAAGATGGTTGTGGTTGTTGGAGGTCAATCATCTGAGCTCCAGGACATCACTGCAGGAGTTCCTCAGGGTAGTGTCCTAGGCCCAACCATCTTCAGCTGCTTCATCAATGACCTTCCTTCAATCATAAGGTCAGAAGTGGGGATGTTCGCTGATGATTGCACAATGTTCAGCACCATTCGTGACTCCTCAGATAATGAAGCGGTCCGTGTAGAAATGCAGCAAGACCTGGACAATATCCAGGCTTGGGCTGATAAGTGTCAAGTAACATTCGCGCCACACAAGTGCCAGGTAATGACCATCTCCGACAAGAGAGAATCTAACCATCTCCCCTTGACATTCAATGGCATTACCATCGCTGAATCCCCCACTATCAACATCCTAGGGGCAACCACTGACCAGAAACTGAACTGGAGTAGCCATATAAATACCGTGGCTACAAGAGCAGGTCAGAGGCTAGGAATCCTGAGGCAGGTAACTCACCTCCTGACTCCCCAAAGCCTGTCCACCATCTACAAGGCACAAGTCTGGAGTGTGATGGAATACTCTCCACTTGCCTGGATGGGTGCAGCTCCCACAACACTCAAGAAGCTCGACACCATCCAGGATAAAGGATCCCGCTTGATTGGCACCCCATCTACAAATATTCACTCCCTCCACCACCGACGCACAGTGGCAGCAGTGTGTACCATCTACAAGATGCACTGCAGCAACGCACCAAGGCTCCTTAGACAGCACCTTCCAAACCCGCGACCTCTACCAACTAGAAGGACAAGGGCAGCAAATGCATGGGAACACCACCATCTGCAAGTTCCCCTCCAAGTCACACACCATCCTAGCTTGGAACTATATCGCCGTTCCTTCACTGTTACTGGGTCAAAATCCTGGAACTCCCTTCCTAACAGCACTGTGGGTATACCTACCTCAAATGGACTGCAGCGGTTCAAGAAGGCAGCTCACCACCACCTTCTCAACGGCAATTAGGGATGGGCAATAAATGCTGGCCTGGCCAGCGATGCCCACATCCCATGAATGAATTTTTTAAAAATCATCCGCAAATTTTGAAATTGTGCCCTGCACACCCAAGTCTATGTCATTAATATAGGTAAAGAAAAGCAGGGGTCCCAAAACTGATCCCTGGGGACCCCGCTATATACCTTCTTCCATTCCAAAAAACAACCGTTCACCATCCTCTCTATTTCCTGTCACTCAGCCAACTTTGTATTCATGCTACCACTATACCTTTTATTCCATGGCCTTTAGCTTTACTGACACCCCTTTTTTGTGAAACTTTATCAAATGCCATTTGGAAGTCCATGTACACCACATCAAACACATTACCCTCATCAACCCTCTCTTAACTCATCAAAAATGCTCTATCAAGTTGGTTAATCCCAACTTGGTCTTAACAAATCCACACTGGCGTTCCTTAATGAATCCAGATTTATCCAAATGACTGTTAATTTTGCATCCAGCAGACCAGCACTTATCTTGACAGCCGCTATGCCGAGAACTTCACCAGGTTTCTAATTGTGAGCATAGGAGCAGATCAAGAGATGGCTGTCTTTGGGTCATGAAGTTTCAGATAATGATTTTGCCTGGGTCAATATTTGGACTCAAGCCAATGACACTAAAAATATGGAGGGAAGCTGTCTAAGATTCAGCTGTGTGGTGGATTAAGGTATCCAATACTCCAGGATTGTCCTGGAGTCTCCAAACATTGGAGATTAATCTCCAGGACACTGCTGCGAGCAATCCTGGCGAAAAATCATGGGGGCATTATCTATGAATACTTAGTAATAAAAATATTGAAGATTGGCTGATTCTTAACTATTAGTCAAACAATCAGGTGATGAAGGTAAGGGTATTATGGGTTACGAAACCAAGTCGAGTTCGATGGAGTTAAAATATAGAATGGCAGAACAGGCCTACACCTATGCCTATGTTCATCCTATGAATAGTCTGTTTGTAAAGACTGTTGGCTTTACAATTGGGGTAGGACAGTGGCATGCCACAATGAAGATGTATTAGGAGACCAATGGTGGGATTGAGGGGTGGAGTTTTTTAAGGTGGGAGGTTATGTGATGAAAACTCCAGGAAGACAGCCAACCAGAGTTGGCAAGCCTGAGATGCATTAGTATTTTAAATTTCACTTGATGCCTTTTGGGAATCAGAGAATATTTATATCGAGCTTTAGGAGACTAAATAGGACAAAATCCACAATGCAGTGCCCGAAAGCAGGTTCAATATTAAAGGGTCTATGGGGAAAGAGCAGGGGTTGGGACTAATTGGTAGTTCTTTCAAAGCGTTGGCACAGTCATAATGAGCTGAATGGCCTCCTTCTGTGCTGTATGAAGCTAGGCTTCTATGAATAGGGTAGAAGGTATATGGTCTGCAGAAGGAATTGGCTTGATGAAATTAGGGTTGCCCACTCTGGTTTGACACCATCAACAATAATTTGCATTTAATACTGCTGGAGGTTTTATCTTTTGTTACTCAGTCATGGGACGTGGCCATCACTGGAAAGGCCAGAGTTTATTGCCCATCCCTAACTGCCCTTGAGAAAGTAGTGGTGAGCTGTCTTCTTGAACCGCTGCAGTACATGTGCTGATAGTACATCCACAGTGCTATCAGGGAGGTAGTTCCAGAATTTTGACCCAGCGACAATGAAGGAACAGTGATCTATTTCCAAGTCAGAATAGTATGTGACTTGGAGGGAACTCGCAGGTGGTGGTGTTTCCAAAGGTTTGCTGTCCTTGACCTTCTGGGTGGTAGAGGTTGCCGATTTGGAAGGTGCTGTTGAAGGAGTCTCAGCAAGTTGCTGCAGTGCATCTTGTAGATGGTACTGCAGCCCCTCTGAACCGGTGCTGGAGAGAGTGAATGTTTAGTGTGGTGGATGGGATACCAATCAAGCAGCCTGTGGACTAAAGGAGGGTAGGAAGGAGGAGACCAGCCAGGGGTGCATTAGAATAGGCAAGACTGGAAGTAACAAAGACATGGATGAGGATTTCAGCAGTGGAAAAGCTGAGGCAGGGGTGGAAACGGGCTATGTTACAGGGGTGGAAATAGGCAGTCTTAGTGATGACACGGATATGTGGTTGATAGCTCACCTTGGGGTCGAATCTGACACTGAGGTGGTGAACAGTCTGGTTCAGCCTCAGACAGTTGCCAGGGAGACGGATGGAATCGGTGTCAAGGGAATGGAGTTTGTGGTGGGAACAATGGCTTCAGTCTTTCCAGTATTTAACTGGATGAAATTTCTGCTCATATAGTACTGGAGTTGGATAAACAGTCTGACAATTTATTGACCGTGGATTGGTTGAGCAAGGTGGTGGTGAGGTAGAGCTGGGTGTTATCAGTGTACATTTGGAAACTGATGTGTTTTCAGGTGATGTGGCTGAGGGGCAGCATTTAGATGAGAAAAAGGAGGGGTCCAAGAATAAAGGACAATCCTAGCAGGCTGGCAACCATAGATAAGATGCATGATATTAAGTTCTAAATAAAGAGCATTCCACCAATGCTGACGAAGAGTTAAATCGCTCTTTGCTGAGTTTCCCTGTGCCACACGCTGCTAATAAGTTTTTTTAAAGCAAGGGGAAGGCTCGAGCAAAAAAAAAAGTGTGGCTCAGTAATGGGAAAACAGGCATGCCAACTTCCTCAAATTCAATAAAGAAAATGTTTATTTATAATAAAACAAAGTAAAATACCGCAGTTCTGAAAATCTATTGTTCATATTATGGAAAAAGATATGGCATTGGTGAAGGTCAAAAAAAGATTCACACAGATGATACTAGAACTGAGAGGATATACTCATCAGAAAAGACTGAACAGCTTGGAGCCCTTTTCTCTAAAAAAAAGAGAAGGCTGTGGGGTGACCTGATCAAAGTTTGTTAGGGTAGAAGTGGACTACATTTTTCCACTTATGAGGGAGCAATTTTATGCTGTCTACCGCAGTGGATTTGGGGATGGGCAAGCTGATATAATTAGACGGGAGGTGTTTTTTCAGATTCCCAATGGCAGGATATTTTAAAGGAATTAAGTCGTCGGCGGGTTTGTGGCATTCTGGGATAGCCCCAGAAGGTGGCAGATTGCAAGTTTGCTTTCATTTAAATAACATGAATACTCCTTACCCTCTGCATAGTTACAATTTAGTCCTACCTGCCAGATTAAGTGAACAGTGAGTGATATTCCCATGCCACCCGGTTCATGAATATTTCGATGTGGCGCGCAACAGTCGGATTTGTGCAGTTGAGTCTCAGGACTGTGCTCTTCTCACTTTAACTCAGCCACTAAACTAATGCCAGCATTGCAATGGATGTTTACCTCCACGCCAGCATTGGAATGGATGTTTGCCTCTAGGCTCGGCACCAGCAGAGGTGAATCATCTCATGGGATGGCGGCAACTGCATGGGCAGGGGCTACAGGGAGGAGCAGGGGAGGGTAGTTGGGGAAGGAAGGGTAGGGATGATCAGGTGTATGGAGGAGCAGGGGAGGGTGGAGTTCTTTTTTTATTCATGGGGGATGTGAGCATCGCTGGCTAGGCCAGCATTTATTGCCCATCCCTAATTGCCTTTGGGAAGGTGGTGGTGAGCTGCTTTCTTGAACCGCTGCAGTCCTCAGGGTGTAGATACACCCAGTGTCTGTTAGAAAGGGAGTTCCAGGATTTTGACCCAGCGACAGTTAAGGAATGGCGATATTGTTTCAAGTCAGGATGTGTGGCTTGGAGGGGAACTTGCAGGTGGTGGTGTTCCCATGCATCTGCTGCCGATGTCCTTCTTGGCGGTAGAGGTCGTGGATTTGGAAGGTGCTGTCGAAGGAGCCTTGGTGCATTGCTGCAGTGCATTTTGTAGATGGAAAACACTGCTGCCACTGTGCGTCGGTGGTGGAGGGAGTGAATGTTGAAGGTGGTGGATGGGGTGCCAATCAAGCGGGCTGCTTTGTCCTGGATGGTGTCAAGCTTCTTGAGTGTTGTTGGAGTTGCACACATCCAGGCAAGTGGAGAGTATTCCATCACACACCTGACTTGTGCCTTGTAGATGGTGGACAGGCTTTGGGGAGATAGCAGGTGAGTTACTCGCTGCAGAATTCCCAGCCTCTGACCTGCTCTTTTAGCCATGGTATTTATGTGGCTGGTCCAGTTCAGTTTCTGGTCAATGGTGACCCCCAGGATGTTGATAGTGGGGGATTCAGCGATGGTAATGCTGTTGAATGTCAAGGGGAGATGGTTAGATTCTCTCTTGTTGGAGATGGTCATTGCCCAGCGCTTGTGTGGCGCGAATGTTACTGTGTTCAGGTTGTTGAATGGTTGATGTTGATGGTGAAGATGCATTACGTCGGCTGCGGGGGTGGTGGATGGATTGGATCAATACTGTGTGAAGATATTTGGCAAGGGCCTAAAGGGAGGAATGAGTGCTGTCGAAGTCAGGGATCTGAGGGGCAAATGAGGGTACTGGCTAACAGAGGGAATGATCACAGTCAAATGGGGGCAAATGAATTCTGTAGGGGCGAAGGTCAAGACTAATGGATAGGTGTTCAACAGCTTCATATGGAGGAGAATGGGACTCGGCAACAATGGTCAGTTCGATGCGAGGAGGTTCAAGGATAAGAGTCGGCATGTCGATAGTAACGGGAGTTGGAATGGGAGGAGGGATGGCATGAATGCATTGATGATTACACTGTGTACAGTAATGGGGGGAAGCTCAGTGGTAACAGAGGGAAGGGTAATGGTAACATTAGGTGGGTCAAGGGTGATGGGTTCAAGCTGGAAGGTTGAAAGAGGAGGTTGGAAGGTGGGAAGACTTGCCCTGAATTTCATGCGTACCATTTTCTCCAACGATAATGGTAACCATGTGGACACCCAAGGATTGTAAGGAGAGTGGGAGGAGGCAAAAAATCATGGGTGTGTCTTCCACCTGGTTGCAATTTGAAGGCAAATATAAGGGAGCTGTTCATTGCCTCAATGTTTCAGTTCACTAGCAACAGAAGGCTGAATCGCCACACTCTGCTTATTTATTGTTTAGAAAAGCCATAGCGACATGGGTCTCATACACCCAATTTATCCAGTACCATGGGAAAAAGAACAAAGGAGAGACTAAGGAAGGCACTTTTCCCTCAACTCATCATGCCTGAGCGCCAGCAACAGGCAAAACAGGAAGGTGAAGATGCTCCAAATGATAACATCGAGGAATGGCCTTATTGAAGACGGGCACTGGCATGTCATCACATCCTCAGGACAAGGAGAAATTACCTGTAGATGTCAGAGAAGCAATGTCAGAGGTGCCTAAGGATGTCGCATGAAATGGTCACAGAAATTTGTAGGATCCTGCAGCCACTCGGCTTCGATGGAAATCCCATGCCAGTTGCCCTCAAGGTGACTGCTGCACTCAATATTTTCTTCAGCGGCTCCTTGCAGGGGTCCACGGGCGACATATGTGGCATCTTGCAGTCTACGACCCACAGATGCATCAAAGAGGTAACCAATGCCCTTTTTCGATGTGCCAATGATTTAATCTAATTACCTGCAGCCGAGGACAGACAGGCAGCAAGATCTGCAGCCTTCGGCGCCATCGCTGGCTTTCCTAGAGTGGCCATTAGAGCTCTCTGGAACCAGCCTGCTGTCTTTGACAATTGCAAAGGCTTCCACTCCATAAACGTACAACTGCACTGCCACCAAAGGAGAAGAATCATGCATGTTTGCACACATTTCCCAGGGAGCTGTCATGACTCCTTACATTTTGAGGAACTCCCACCTGCCAGCAGTTTTCGAGGAACCAGCAAAAGTGGACAGATGGCAAAGGTTACCCACTTTGTACATGCTTGATGACAGCAGTACTTTATTCCCCAAAGTGCTACTGAAGACAGGTACAATGTTGCTCATGCATCCACCAGAGCCATCATTGAACACACCATGGGCATGCTGAAAATGTGATTTTGTTGCTTTGACTGGTCTGGAGGTGCTCTTCAGTATCTGCCACAGAGAGTGTCATGAATAATCATTGTCTGCTGTGCCTTGCACAACCTTGCAATTAGACATGGCAACATTCAGCAGGCGGAGGAACAGGAGGAACACCAGTACTCCGCAGAAGAGGATGACTATGAAGAGGATGAGGAGGAGGACAACAATGACAATGATGCCATCATTGATATGAGGGCCATGGAGAGACAAGCAAGAGACATCAGGGAGAATCTAATTTATGCACTTTCAGTCAACAATAAGCCACATCATCGAGGAATGTTGGGAGGGGAAACATAATAATTCCCCACAGGAATTCCCTTTTGCATGAGGTTTTATTCATCTCTGAAATCTTAACAAAGCATTGCTGCACTTTCCTGTGATTGGCATTTGAAATCATCTGTGGGCTACGATGAATGCGATTACACATCATTGCAAGCAGCGTTAAGTTATGACCATAGAAAACAAAAGTAAGGCATGACAGTATTGGAAAAAGTTATTAATCATCAATAGGAAAACAGCCATCATTGAAGAGTGAAGGCTCAAATTCCAGTGAGATATGGAGACTGAACATTTCCTGAGATGCATTGCAAATATAGGCCTCCAAAAAACTTCTTTGTATTGTCATGAAGACCTCCACCTGCCAAGAATGAGGCATATTAATTTCATTATATGAACATTAATTTTAAACTGTTGCTGGAGTGAAGAGATGACTTGTTTAAAGAGATCACCAGATATTTGACTGAAGGACATTTGCATACTAAGAGACGGTGCTTGGAGAGACAAAATAATTGCTCACTGATTCAATTAACAGAGATAGGGCTGGGCAATGGTGATCCACATCTTGTCAGGGTCAGAGACAGCACTACACCACCCCTCACCCCCACCCCCACCGAGAGCTTTGGAATCCACAAACACAGGAGTGGTTAAGTCAGCTGGTCACATGACTAACTGGCTGGTCCAGGCTTTTTGAACTAGACACAGGACAGTTTGAAGACACAGACTGCAGAGTGCAACTGAACATGGAACAAGAGAGCCTCTCTCCTGCTTTCTCATAAACCTCTGGACCCACTGAAGTCGCTTAAACCTCAAGAGAGAGGAGACTCCTACATCGAAACAAGTTAAAGCGTGCAATGGGTCCCAACAAACAGCAAGACTTACCGGCAACCAAAGACTCCAAATTGAACTCAAAGGTGTGTAAATAACTACCAGCTATTGCCTCAAACTTTTCCCTTTATTCTTTCTACTTTTTCTGTCTCTATCGGCGTGTGTGTTTATCGCGTATGCATGGTAGCATGGTCGCGTCGCCTATTCGTAGTTGTTAACCGAATTAGAGCTTAAGATTAATAAACTTCAACCTTTCTTGTTTAAATCTAAGAAAACTTGTCTGATTTGATTTCTTTGCCTTGCAATTGGAAAGCAGTGAACAAGGATTCACTGAGGGGGAGCTAAAAACATGGTGATTTAAAAAAAATTAAACCCTGTTACGGATAAACCAGGCAAAGGCTGAGAGTGAATCCCAAGACCCCTTTCTCACCTGGTCGTAATAGTATCCATCTGTAACCAAACAAAACATTACCAAGAGTGGATCAAATTTTGCATGAAATAAAAATGTTTTAATACATCTTCGCAATTGTGACAATTTGTACACCACCTGTTTCACCTTCATGCTCAAAACTCTTTCAATTTCCTTTTTCTCCAACCATGTCTACAGGCTACACTGCATTAGCAGCTGAGGTGGAGGCAGTCTGCTCAATGCACTGCCCTGTTGCTATGGATGACCATGGCAGCCATCTTCTGGATGAACAGGGCCTTGATGGCTCCATCCTACTGGGGGTCTCCAACAATGATGCTTGAGTATCCCCCGTGTGATCGTCTGCTGGAGGTAAGGGGGTCAATGTCGAGAGCAAGGCTGAGATGCTGCTTTCCGGGGGGTGTCCTGAGAGGAAGGCCTGGGACAGCTGGTACATGCTCCTCCTCCATCTGTGTGCATGATGTCACCTGCCTGAATCCCTGAGGAAGGAGCACCCGGAGGAAGGTTCAGGTTCCTCGTCCCCCTCTCGCTTAGACTCTGCTGCAGGGATGGAGTGCAGGTCAGATCACATATGGCTCGAGTGCTCAACCAGACTCACCACGAGCTTGCCAGTCTCTCGACTGAGGAAGCCATACGCTCAAATACCTGGGACATGGTAGACGTCATGGCTTGCATGGACTCCTTCATGGCACACGCAAAGCCACGCATGCCTCAGGCACCTCTGACAGTTTCCACATGGCTTTGCTGCACATCCAGCAGACTTCTTGTAGCAATAAACAGAGGATCATCATGAGCTTGGGGCTGAGGAGAGGTCTGGTCCTCAGCAGTCCTCCAATTGTCAGGAGACCTGGCTGGCACATTCTCCCTCAGCTGCTGGGACATGTCTGTGTTGTGCACACCAGCTTATGACCCAGATTCTAATCTTAAACCACCCCCCTCCATGGACTGTGTGGATGTATCTGCACTGGCAGAAGTGGAAGAAGAGGCAGCTGACGTTGCACCCTCTGGGGCAATGGCTTCTGCTTCCTCCCCAGAGGAGGATTCTTGGGCCATGTGGTGTTCTGCTCCTCGAGTGCGGCCACCTGTAGTGGAGACACAAACAGAAGCACTTTAAGGCATGTGCTTCACATGAGTTTATACAATTTCCTTCAGTTTCCACATACAGCTGCAAGAGCAGTGATGACATTTCATCCTTACGCCTTGTGGCTCCTGCCTCGCCATCTCCGCTCTCCCTGCCTCCCTCCTCTCTCACGATCTCTGAAGTCTCCTCCTCAGTTTTGGTCAGCAGCCTGATGTCAGGGACCCTTCTCCCCCACCTTAGCATGCTCACGCTGGTTGTGGCTTCGTTTATCTTACAAAAGACAGTGCAGATTTAATGACATGGCAAATGATGCCTCACAACCATTGCATACATGCATCAACATTACTCATTCTGCACTGGCATTTGCACGACACATCCAATCACATAAACAACGCCAATCTTCATCATTTTGTGAATTGCACCAGGGCTGCTCACGCATTCCACTGCATTTCTTGTGTACCCTCTGCCTCAAAGACACAGAGCCATGGAAAAAGACAATGGAGCAGCTTTGCCAAGACCACTTACCCTTGCTGATCTGAGCAAGTCATTGATTCGCTTGGGGCACTGCACCCATGCTCTACGAGTGACCCCATGGTTCAAGACCTCCTCTGCTACCTCCATCCAGGCCGCCCAATTGAGGTGGGAGGGTCTTCTGACTCCATCTGCAGGGAAGAGAACCTCCCACTTTTCCCTGACGGCCTGGAGGAGAATCTGCAGGGAGGCATCACTGAACCGTGGGGCGGGGCGCTGCCTGCTGCTGCCATGTCATTCACTTTGGCTGAAAATAAATGATGTGCAGTTGGTGGTGACTTTCACAAAATAAGGGAGGCAAAAACATTTTGATTTAGGTAAAAGCTTCAATTTAGGTTAGTATGAAGATGCTTACATGAAAGGAAAGCTGCTGATCCTTGAGGCTGCAAGCACAGCATGTTTTATATCTGTGGCGATCATGATGCTTGGGGCAGTGAGGGCGGGTTCTACCAATGAAAGGCCGCCCCCGCCGCATGATCCCACGTGTTCGCCATGCCTGTCGCCACATGACTAATTTAAATATAAAATCATGTGGGAAACAGGATTTGCGGCGGGAGCGGAAGTTACAACAACTTCTGGTCCCACTGTCGCGAATGCCGCGACACTCATAAGATTCCATCCTAGACATCATAGATATAGAATAGTCACTAATAATCCAGTAGGACATTCAGAAGAACGTTCTTTATCCAAAGAATGGTAAGAATACGGAACTCACGACCACAAGAAGTAGTTGAGATGGAAAGCATAGATGCATTTAACCGGAAGCTGGATAAGCAAATGAGGGAGAAAGGAATAGGTCGGTGTGCTGATAGGGTTCGATGAAGAACAGTAGAATTATGCTCGTGTGGAGCATGAATGCAGTATAGACCAGTTGGACTGAATGGCGCATTTCTGTGCTATAGACTCAATATCACTCAATATAAAATACTGGAAAAATTCAGCAGGTTATTCAGCATCTGAATGTAGACCTTTAATACTGAGACATTAACCCTACCTTCCCCTGTCCAGAAGGGCTGCTTGGCCTGCTGAGCATATCCAGCATTTTCTAATTCTATTTCATCTTCAATAAAGTTAGTTAACAATGAAAAATTGGGGTCTTTAGTAGCAACTTTTCTTAGCTAACTTCTCAATTTATAATTTCTTTTGATTACTTGTCTGACTGTCCTGCAAATTATCACTGATTCAGATTCATAGATTTGTTAAAACCTGTATCAATTGGCACTGTTCATCATCCTATAGGGCTGGATTTTATGAGCCCGCCGCCAATCTTGGCAGCGAGCTCAAAAAATGGCAGCCTGCCTGTGCGGGCCACACACCAAAGAGCCACCGCAATCTCAAGCACGGCGGCTCATTTAAATAGCCGGGGAAGACCAGCACCCCCTCCCCCAATCAGGTGGCGCTGATGCCGTTTTTAAAAGACAGCCAGCTTTGCTGGGATATTTAAATTCTTAAAGTGAACCCTCCCCAAAATTAAATAAATAAAGTTCCAACACCTCTTTCCCACACCCCCAATAATGATTACATTATTTTCCCTTCCCCCCCCTAAAAACATTTACCTTTAACATCTGACCTTCCCTTCCCCCAAACTGCACAAAGTTTAAGGTTCAACCCTCCCCACCATGCCCTACACCCATTACGTGTATTTGACCTCATTTCCCACCGCCACCCCCCGTCCCGCACTGACAAACTTACCACCTCCCCCATCCCCACCAGTGTGGCGCCTCGTTTTCCCGGACGGTAATCTGAAGGTCTGCCGCCACATCCAAGATCGCGGCGGACCCTCAAGATGACAGGTGAGTTTATTTAAATTAATTAATTTTATTGATTTGAGTATTTTAATTGTGGTTCCGTCACCCAACGGCGATGGTGTTGAGGTCCGTGGCGAGCCTTATCTGGAGCTGTCTTCAGGATCCCCCCCCCACCCCCCGCCATGGATCACGATGTTGAGGGCTTCTTAAACTCCAGCCAATATGTGTACTGGGAATACATACTGCTGATATGTCACACTTCGAACAAAAACTAAAACCCTTAAATATGTTACCATTAAAATGTGTTTGCAATTTTTGTGCTGCTTCAGTGGACAATCTTACTTCAATATGCCAAATTACACAAATGTTCTTTGCAATGCTATTTGCAAGAGGTACCTACCTACCTGCTGGAATCACACATGCCAACTATTACTGTCGGTAGCTGACAGTCAGGTTTCAAACCATGTGTCAGCTTGTTAGCATTTCACAAGAAAAATGAGCTTTTTCACTGGTTGGGGGTCATCAATATCAACTAATTCAATCAGTTGGAAGATGGGACTAGAGGCTGTCAAATCCAAATTGGTTGGAGGGCAGAATGCGAGCCTGTCAGCTGTGGAGCAGGATTGATGGCTGTTAGAACAAATAAGCTCAGTTGAAGTGCAAGACTTGAAGCTGTCAGAAACAGCTTAGTTACAGACAATCAATCCCAGGTTACTACCTCCCGTTGTTATCAAAAGATGAGTTGATGGTTACGAAGAATCACAGTTACAGATTTTTTAATTTAGTGTTGGTCCACAAGGAAGTAATCTGCTAAAAAATTTCTTCAAATGAACTTTCTGAGATGTTCAGCTCTTGTCTTTATTGTACAGTAATATATAGAGTCATTTACAGCATAGAAGGAGGCCATTCGGTCCATTGAGTCCATGCCGGCTCGCCGCAGAGCAATCCTCTCAGTCCCACTCCCCTGCAAGTTTACTTCTTTCATCCAATTTCCTTTTGAAAATCATTGATTGTCTCTGCTTCCACTACCTTCATGGGCCATGAGTTCCAGGTCATTACCACTCTGTGTAAAAAAGTTTTTCCTCACATCCCCCCCGCACCTCTTGCCCAAAACCTTTAATCTGTGTCCCCTAGTCCTTGTGCCATTACTTACTGGGAACAGTTTTTCCTTGTCTAACTTATCTCAGCCTGTCATAATCTTGTACATCTCTATCAAATCTCCCCCCAATCTCCTCTGCTCCAGGGAGAATAACCCCAACTTTTCCAACCTAACCTTTTAACTAAAATCCCTCATCCCTGGAGCCATTCTGGTAAATCTCCTCTGCACCCTCTCAAGGACCCTTACATCTTTCCTAAAGTGTGGTGACCAGAACTGGATACAATACTATAGTCGTGGCTTAATCAGAGCTTTATAAAGGTTTAGCATAACTTCCCTGCATTTGTACTGAATACCTCTATTTATGAAGCCCAAGATCACATATGCTTTGCTAACCACTCTCTCAGCTTCAAAGATAGATGCACATGCACCCCCAGTCCCTCTGTTCCTGCACAATCTTTAGAATTGCACCATTAAGTCTACATTGCCTCACCCTGTCCCTTCTGCAAACATGCATCAGCTCACACTTGTCTGTATTAAATTCCATCTATATTCCAACTGACGTTCCATCCTTCATGTTTTGAATCCACCCAGGATTGCAGGTATCTCCGAGAAATACAATGTTCCTCGGATTGCTGTTCTCGCCGCATCCTGAGATCCACGCTCAGTGCCATGTGTCGCCACATGTACACACTTGACCTCTCTCTCCAGAAGCACCGACTCACCTTATCTCAAAGCTGTTCTGCTCCACAGTTTCATTTCATCCTTCGTCTTATCCAACACATCAACAAGAAATTTTTCTCTTCCTTTCAGGTGTTAAGGAACGCAAGCTCCAGCAGCTCATGGGTCTCAACGCCCCTCCAGATCCTTCTTCCCCTTCACCTCCCTCTGACCCCATCCCTTCTCCAAATCTGACCCCTTGCCGTGTATTCAAAATATCCTCTGACCTTGCCATCTCTGATGCTGAACGATCTGCACTTAACAAAGGACTCAGTTTTATCCCCTTACACCCTCACCTCAATGAATTTTGTGCTTGGCCTGACATTGAGCTCTTATTCCATTGTCTTCGCCTCCGTGCTCACTTCTTTAACTAGGAGTCCTCCCCCTAACCATCGGACCCATTCACCCGCCTCCAGTATTCTCCCTCCACCTGGACCCTCCCTCTGGCCTGCTACCCAGTCTTGATCTTTTCTTTGAGAACTGTAGGCGGGACATTAGCCATCTCAATTTCTCCATTCCCCTCACTCATTCTAACCTGTCTCCCTCCGAACATGCTGCACTCCGTTCTCTCAGGCCTAACCCCAACATTGTGATCAAACCTGCTGACAAGGGTGGTACTGATGTTGTCTGGTGTACGGACCCCCTACCTTGCAGAGGCTGAGCGCCAACTCTCAGACACTTCTTCTGACCTCCCCTTGGACCATGACCCCACCACCGAATATGCCACTGACTCCAGGACTGTCACTGACCTCATCTCCTCTGGAGATCTTCCCTCTATAGCTTCCAACCACAGACAGCCCGCTTCCATCTCTTCCCAAAATCCACGAAAAGGATTGTCCTGGTAGACACATCGTTTCAGCCTGTTCCTGCCCCACTGCACTTATTTCCTCCTATCTTGACTCTATCTTTTCTCCGCTGGTCCAGTCTCTTCCCACTTACATACGTGATTCTTCAGACGCCCTACATCATTTCAACAATTTCGAATTTCCTGGCCCTAACCATCTCTTCTTCACTATGGATGTCCAATCTCTGTACACCTTCATCCCCCACCAGGATGGTCTGACGGCTCTCCACTTCTTCCTGGAACAGAGGCCCGGCCAGTCCCCAACCAGAGGGAACAATCCCTTCAGAATGCTAACAGGAGAGGGAAGGGAAGATGTGTTTGGTGGTAGCATCACGCTGGAGGTGGCAGAAATGGGAGAAGATGATCCTTTGGATGTGGAGGCTGGTGGGGTGGAAAGTGAGGACAAGGGGAACCCTGTCGCAGTTCTGGGAGGGAGGGTAAGGGGTGTGCGCAGAAGTTCAAGAAATAGATTGGACTCAGTTGAAGGCCCTATCAACCACAGTGGTGGTGGGAATCCACGGTTGAGGGAAAAGGAAGACATGTTAGAAGCGCTGTTGTGGAAGGTTGCATCATCAGAACAGATGCGTCGGAGACGGAGAAACATTGAGAATGGGATGGAGTCCTTACAGGAAACAGGGTGTGAGGAAGTGTAGTCAAGGTAGCCATGGGCGTCAGTGGACTTATAATGAATATTAATAGACAGCCTATCCACAGAGATGGAGACAGAGAAGTTGAGGAAGGAAAGGGAAGTGTCAAAGATAGACCATGTAAATGTGAGAGAAGGGTGGAAATTGGAAGCAAAGTTGATGAAGTTTTCCAGTTTTGTGTGAGAGCAGGAAGAGGCACCGATACAGTCATCAATGTACCGGAAAAAGAGGTGAGGGAGGGGGCCTGAGCAGGACTGGAACCAGGAATATTCGACATATCGCACAAAAAGACAGGCATAACTAGGACCCATGCGGGTACCCATAACAACAGCTTTTATTTGAAGGAAGTGAGTGGAGTTGAAGAAGTTATTCAATGTAAGAACAAGTTCAGCCAAGTGGAGGAGGGTGCCCACATTTCTGTCCTTGGCCTGCTGCAGTATTTCAGTGAACATCAACACAAGCTCAAGGAGCAGTACCGGATCTTTCGATTAGGCACTCTACAGTTTGCGGACTCAACCTTGAGTTCAACAATTTCAGAGCATGACTGGCCTTTTATTACATTTATATTTTTATATTTATTATAGTTTTCTATTTTCTTTATTTTTTTTATTTATTTTATTTTTAAACCATGTGTCTGTTTTCTCAAGTGGACAGAGCAGCTCATTATTCTGCCAGTAACACTCTCTCTGGACTAATGCTTTGTCTTTCACCACAAGCATTAACACGCTCTTTGCCTTTGTTCCCTGACAGCTTTGTTATTTAATCTCTCCTACCCTCTGCCCAATCACAGCAAAGCACCCTGCCCTCTGCACTTGCTTAAAACCTAATTCTTTTCTATCCTTTGCTAGTTCTGATGAAAGGTCACAGACCTGAAACGTTAACTCTGCTTCTCTCTCCACAAATGCTGCCTGACCTGCGGAGTATTTCCAGCACTTTCTGTTTTTATTTACCACAACTCGCTGTTTTCTGTCCTTGAAACAATTTTTTATCCAACTGGACACTGACCTTCCTATTCCATAAGCCTCAATTTTGTTAATCAGCCTTTTATGTGGTACTTTGTTGAACACTTTCTTAAAATCCATATAGACAACATTCTTTGCATTCCCTTCATCAACCTTCTCTGTTACTAAGTCAAAAAATCAATTAGATTTGTCAAGCATGATCTTACTTTTACAAATCCATGCTGTCAATCCTTAATTAACTCAAACCTCTCCAAGTGCCTGTTGATTTTTTCACTGATTATTGTTTCTAAAACCTTTCCCATCATTGATGTTAACCTAACTGGCCTGTAGTTGCAAGGACTCTACTTACACCCTGTCTTGCATAATGATGTCACATTTGCCACACTCCAATCCTCTGGTACCACCCCCCATACCCAGGGAAGGTTGGAAGATTACGACAAGCCCTTCTGCTACCTCCACCCCCAATTCCTTTAACAACCTGGGATGCAACCCATCCAGACCAGGTGACTTAGCTACCCGAAGCATAGCCAACCTTTCTAGTACCTCCTCACTCTCAATTTTACCCTATCCATTGCCTCTACTTTCTCTGCTTCTACTGATATTTTGTCAGATCCTCTTCCTTAGTAAACACCAATACAAACATTCATTAAGTATTCTAGCCTTGCCCTATACCTCTAAGCATATATTACCCTCTTTGTCCATAATAGGCCCCACTTCACCTCTTACTACCCACTTACTATTTACATGCTGGTAGAAGATTTTGGGTTCCCTTTTATGTTGACTGCCATTATATTCTCATATTCTCTCTCTGCCAATCTTATTTTTTCTCTTCACTTCTCCTCTCTACTTATTGTATTTGGCCTAGTTCTCACTTAAAGAATTCACATGGCATGCATCGTGCACCCTCTTTTTTTGGTTCATCACAATCTCTATGTCCCTCATCATCCAAAGAGCCTTGTTTTTGGTTCCCCTACCTTTTAACCTTGTTGGAATGTACCTCGCCTGTACCTGAAGCATCTCTTTCTTAAAGATAACCCATTGTTCTGTTACAGTTTTTCCTGTCAGCCTTTGGTTCCATTTTATCCTGTCGAGATCCCTTCGCACCGCATTGAAATTAGCCCTTTTTCAATCTAGCTGTTCTACCCTATGCAGACTTTTGGTCTGTTTATGGGTGAGTTGTAACAGGTAATTATGTTGCTGAATTTGTAAAGTGATCTTCAGTTATGATTTTGAATTTGTGAATAAGTTTCCTTTGTTATTGTGCAGAAACCAGAGAGAACCCACATCATGCATATTAGATCAGGCAACATCTGCCAGAAATATAAAGCGTGAAATGATCCAAAAACAGCATAAAAGATTGCAAAATTTAGACTGACACCTGCTCTTGTAAGCTACATTTTTTGCATACTTTTTTCTAATCATTACAGTGTACACTAATTTTTATTTCCAGTCCATTTTGAACAGCATCAAAAGATCACTACAAGCTTGAAATTACTGTTGGTAATAATTGTTCATGAACTCTTATTGCGTTCCATTGTTCAGTATTTTAACTGAGTAGATGTTTATTTTAAATGGGTTAACAAATCTATTGAAATGAACAGAGGAAGATTATACAGTGTTGACTTGGAATGATATCGCCGTTCCTTCACAGTCACTGGGTCAAAATCCTGGAACTCCCTTCCTAACAGCACTGTGGGTGTACCTACACCACAAGAACTGCAGTGTTTCAAGAAGGCAGCTCACCACCACCTTCTCAAGGGCAATTAGGGATGGGCAATAAATGCTGGCCTAGTCAGCGATGCCCACATCCCACGAACAAATTTTTAAAAATGTATTTGTCCACTGTTATCACCAATGTGAATTTCTAGCCTCATATATGATGATTTTAAAATCAAAGCATGTCACAGGAGCATTATTGGACACAATTTGACACAGAGCCACATAAGGAGATATTAGGACAGGTTTTAAGGTGCATCTTAAAGATAAATAAAGAAGTCGAGAGGCTGAGAGATTTAGGGTGGGAATTCCTGAGCTTAGGGCCTAGATAGCTGAAAACACAGCCAGCAAGTGAATGGACAAAGTAATTTAGGGTGCACAGGAGGCCAGAATTGGAGGAACGCAGAGTTCTCAGAAGGTTGCAGGACTGGAGGAGGTTACAGTGAGGGAGAGGGGTTAGGCCATGGAGGGATGTGAACACAATGGGGCTAGATTTTACACTGGGTGGACTGGAGCTGGCCACCAATGTAAAAGTCGGTGGCGAACCCGCTTTCGCCCAGCCCGGGGATCTGATCCGCATTTTACAGGTCCCGGGCTTTAATTGTTCCGAGGTGGGACTTCCACCTACTTGAGGGAGGAAGTCCCACCCTCATTGAGCTGCCGGCTAATCATCAGGCCGGCAGCTCTTAGTCCCAGCAGCGCCATCGGGAGTGAACATGGAGAGAACATGGAGCCAGGACTGAAGGTAAGTAAGGGTTGTCTCGCTGCAGAAATCGGTCGTGCCTCAGTGAGACAAGGGTAGTTGTTTAGGGGGGAAGGGAGACGTCTCGGGTCCTGGGGGTGGTTGGGGAAGCAGGGGCTGCCCTCAATCAGGCACCCTGGGTCCCCCCCCATCCCGGTGCACTGAGAGGCCGCCAAGTATTACTGGGCGGCCTTTCACATCTTCCGGATGCCTGCTTGCCATGGGTAAAATACCCGTGGAGGTGGGCGTAGGCCCTTAAGTGGCTGTTAAGTGGCCGCTTAAGGGCCTTGATTTGCCTGGGGCGGGCAGCCCATTTCTTGCCCGCCCCCCCCCCCCGACCCCCAGTGGCCAACGTAAAGTGGGGTGGAGGCAGAAGCGGGCCGGGAAGGCCTCCCATAGCCTCCCGCTCAATTGTATGTCAATCAGGGCCACCATCCGGCTCACTGGAGTGGCGTAAAATTCCGGCCAAGAATAAGAATTTTAAATTTGAGGCGTTTCTGGACCTGGAGCCAATGTAGGTCAGTGGTGATGGGTGAATGAGACTTAGTGTAAGTCAGGATATAGGCCGCAGAACTTGAGATAAGCTCAAGTTTACAAAAGAGAGGCTGACCAGGAGAGCATTTGAATAGTTGAGTACAACAAGAATGGTTGACAGTGTAAGCAGCCCATGGGCTAAGGCAGGGACAAAGGTGGGTGATAATACAAAGGTGAAAGTAGGCTGTTTTAGTTATGGAAAGGACATGGGGTCAGAAGCTCAGCTCAGGATCAAAGCAGTTGAATGTTTTGATGCGACCTTTAGTCAGAACTTGGCCGTGTAGAATCTGGCACCAAGTCAACACCTTGCACTGGAAAGAAGTTAAATAAGACTTCAAGAAGATAGACTCAGCAGCATCTGTGGAGAGAGAAATGGAGTTAACAATTCAGGTCGATGGCCTTATATCAGAACTCAGTCATCGGTCAAAGTCATCAACCTGAAAGATTAACTGTTTTCTCTCTCCACAAATGCTGCCTGACCTGATGAGTATTTCTAGCATTTTCTGTTTTTATATTAGTGCTGCAAGCTATTTTTGTGTAATTTAGTTTTAAACCCTGCAATAAAAGTGATTGAACACTTATCTGCAGCTTAATTTATGATTGAAAAGCCACTACACTTTCAATCTAACTTCTCCAGGCCTATTTTTGAATTGGAAGTTTTTGGGTCTCTGTCAGCTTTTCCGGATGTTGCTGATTAGCTTTTAACTCATTTTCTCGGTTGGTGTGCATGTGGTATTATCCAGGAATAGTAACACTGCAGAAGTGACATGTTTTCCATCTGCTGTTTGTAGTAACACTAACACTGTGAATAGAGTGGTCAGTGATAGAGTAGACAAAGCATGGTGGCAGTGGATAGCAGACAGCAGGGAAGCAGATCATACTGGATGTTTCTTTATGAATGAGCATTCTTTTTGCAACTATAAGCATCCTGATTTTTGTCAATAGTCATAATTTCTACAATATTTGGACTCTATTAGATTCTACACCCAAAACTGTTTTAATCATATGTGGCACATGGATACGGCATCCAGCTCCAAATGATTGGACATCCCTGCCTTATAGTACCAATGCAGAACAGCCATCTTCACATCTGCCCAATATTCTTTTTAAATAAAGCATCCCCACCAACTGATGGACCCAGCTGAAATGACGAGACCTATAGTGGGTTGGGAACTGATTACTGCTGGAGTGGGCATTCCCATGGCTGTTTCACTCAGCCACGGCATTAGCACACACTTCTGGGTTTGACCCAGGTGGGTTTGGAGATGAGCGGGGAACCCCTGTGCAGCTGTTGGGAAACTAATTACAAATATTCAAAGAGGTCATTAAGTCTAACTGTAACCCTGCATTCTGGCTTGAACAGCCAGCGCACGGGTTCCCCGAGCTCTCTGCAGCTCGCCAGGGTCCACAAGGCAAGAACACAGCAGGGAGTGACTGGTTACTGAAGTTGGCATTCTAGGAATGTTTTAAAGACTGAAATTGGAAAGCTTGTGGTTAGCCACAGTGAAAGGTTTGCTCTTATAGGAGTAGTTTAGTCAGCCTGAAATCACTATTTGAGAGTCAATTGGGTACGTTCAAGTGCCTTGGAGTATACTCACCTGCATCTCAATTTCCCTGCTGTCATCCTTCACTGCAGCATGGGAGCAACATATGCAGCAGTAGCCTGGACTGCTGAGGAGGAGCGATAGGATTAGCAACAAAACAAGGGCATCAGCACCACCAACAACAGTTGCCTGCTCCGTGATATGCAACTCCACAGGACAGGGGAGTTGAACACAGAGATCCAGCTCGAAGCAGGCGATACCCCAAGTACAAGGTCTACAGGCCAAGGGTGAGCTTCCTAAATAAGATACAGCAACAGTGCCTCGGGAGGCTCAGGCTTTCACAGCAGGTCATGGCTGACATCTGCAACCTCATTGAACAAGACCTCCATCCAAGAGGACCAAATGGATATGCATTGCCAGTGGTCGTCAAGGTCACCAGAGCTCTCAATTTCTTCATCTCCAGCTCTTTTCTGGAGGTCAGCATCTGAAGGAGTCCTCGAGCTAGTTCTCCAGCTACCAGGTTTGGATTCTGCCAGTACCACCTTCACTTGCTCCTTGTCACTTGTGCTCTGTGATTCACCAAATGGTCCCTCCAGCAATTTGCTAACTGAACACCCTCTCAACCAGCCCCTCCTCCCCCTGCTTTCCCCCAGAGTGGATGTACCTGTGTTGATGTTTGCTAGGGTTGCAGTGAGTGGTGCAGGCTGGTATGAGATGATGGCAAGAGGGTGGACAGTGGCTACACTAGGTTTCTCCACATTGGCACCTAGAGGATGAAAAGAAAAATGCATTTTCCAATGGCAGGAAAACACTGTTTCAAGCTCTGCTTTCATTAGAGCTAATTTGGCATTCCTGTGCTCTTAGCAGGGAATGGCACTCTCAGGGAGCACATGGTGGTAAATCTCAGGCACACAACCTGTGATCTTCCATCTATTAACGTTAATGGACAGAAATAAACAGGCTGTGCATTCATGATTTACTGCAATATATTGAATGGGAGTGCTGCTTCTTGCTGGATGCTCAGAAGTTAGCCCTATTATATGTTATGTTGCTGTGGTACAGTATATGCCTGTACGTAAGGGAAAGAGTGAATGAGCTGAGTGGGGAGCAGAATGAAAATGAAAGACTGGTACTTGGGCAGGCCTCTGATCTTTTCCTCTCTTATTTATTCTTTTGCTTTTGCCCTAGAGTTTTCTGGGCCGTTTCCTCCTAAAAGCTTTTTCTTTGGCTCAGTATCAATTTTTGTCTGATTGTCCCTCTGTGAAACACCTTGGGACATTTTTCAATGTTAAAGGCACTATATAACTGTAAGTTATTATTGGTAATATTGAAGATACTGTCTAGTTAAAACCATCACAGTTAAACACAACATAAAATTTTGCAGAGATTTGATAGCAATATTTTAATAATAAAAAAACTAATCATAATAAAGAGAAGGTGCATTACTTAAAAGGCTGGCAGCACTCAAAGTAGAAAAGTTATCTGGTCCTGATGGAATGCATCCTTGGTTGCTGAGGTGTGTATGGGTGGAAGTAGTAGAGGCCCTGGCTATAATCTTCCAATCCTCCTTAGAAATGGGAGTGGTGCCAGAAGATTGGTGGTTTGTAAATGTTACACCGCTGTTCAAAAAAGGGGAAAGGAATAATCACAGCAACTGCAGGTCAGTCAGCTTAATGCATGCGATGGGGAAATTTTTAGAAATAATAATCCAAAACAAAATTAATTGTCACCTGGAAAAATATGGGTTAGTAAATGATAGCCAGCATGGATTTGTCAAAAGCAAAGTGTTTGATTAACTTATTGAATTCTTTGATAAAATAATGGAGAGGTTTGATGAAGATAGTGTGGCTGAGATTGTGTATGTGGACTTTCAAAAGGTGTTTGATAAAGCATTACAGAATACATCTGTTAGAAAAATTGAAGCTCCTGGAATGAAAAGGGCAGAGGCAGCATGGATACAAAATTGGCTAAGAGGCAGAAAGCAAAGAGTAGTGATGAACAGTTGTTTTTCAGATTGGAGGGAAATATACAATGGTGTGCCTGAGGGGTCAGTATTAGGACCACTTTTTGATATATATTCATGATCTGGACTTAAATATCAGGGCATAATTTCAAAGCAGATCACACAAGAGTCAGAAATGTACTAAACAGAGAGCAGGATAATAGACTTCAGGAGGACGTAGACAGATTGGTGAAATGAGAAGATATATATAGCAGGTGCAATTTAATGCAAAGAACTGTGATGCATTTAGGTAGGAAGAATGAGAAGAGACAATATAAACTAAATGGTAAAGGGGGTGTAGGAACAGAGA
The DNA here is from genome assembly GCF_036365525.1 of Heterodontus francisci. Classification (NCBI taxonomy): domain Eukaryota; kingdom Metazoa; phylum Chordata; class Chondrichthyes; order Heterodontiformes; family Heterodontidae; genus Heterodontus; species Heterodontus francisci. Next base: position 136,467,216 of record NC_090374.1, on the reverse strand, counting down.
GATCTGGTGGTGTATGTACACAAATTTTTTAGATTTAGATTTTTTTTAGATTTATAGATACAGCACTGAAACAGGCCCTTCAGCCCACCGAGTCTGTGCCGACCATTAACCACCCATTTATACTAATCCTACACTAATCCCATATTCCTACCACATCCTCACCTGTCCCTATATTCCCCTACCACCTACCTCTACTAGGGGCAATTTATAATGGCCAATTTACCTATCAACCTGCAAGTCTTTTGGCTGTGGGAGGAAACCGGAGCACCCGGAGGAAACCCACGCAGACACAGGGAGAACTTGCAAACTCCACACAGGCAGTACCCAGAATTGAACCCGGGTCGCTGGAGCTGTGAGGCTGCGGTGCTAACCACTGCGCCACTGTGCCGCCCATCTTTGAAGGCGGCAGGACAAGTTGAGAAGGCTGTTAAAACGGCATACAGGACTTTTGGCTTTATAAACAGAGATTAAACCTTTATAAATCACTGGTTAGGCCACAGAGGGAATATTGCGTTCAAGACTGGGCACCAGAATTTAGAAAGGATATCAAGGCCTTAGAGAGGGTAAATTTACTAGAATGATATTTCTGTTATGTGGAGAAACTAGAATAGTGTGTTGTTCTGTTTAGATCATAGAAGTTTAAGGGGAGATTTAAGAGATGTTCAAAATCATGAAGAGTTTTGACAGAGTAAATAAGGAGAAACTTTCCAGCGGCAGAATGGCTGGTATCAAAGAACACAGATTTAAGAGAATTGCCAAAAGAAAGAGGAGAAATGAGCAGAATTTTTCCATGCAGCAAATTATTGTGATCTGGAATACACTGCCTGAAAGTGTAGTGGAAGGAGATTGAATAATAACTTTCAAAAGAGAGAACTGGATATTTGAAGGGAAAATTTTTCAGGGCTGTGAGGGAAGGGCAGGGGAATGGGACTAATTGGATATATCTTTTAAAGAGCCTGTAAGGGTACAACAGAACAAATAGCCTCCTCCTGTTCTGTAACATGCTATGATTCTATGATTAGTTGGAGATCTCACCATTGAATCAATTCCAATTATTCATCATGAAATCAACATAGATATTAAAGTTGTTGAGAGGAACAGGACTGACAACTGCAGAAACAGATAACAAAAGGTCTTTAAGGGTCTTGGGTGAAATACGTGGATACAAGCCGAGTACATCAAACTATCCATAATCTGCCACTACAGAACACAGTGATCATAAAGATGAATGACGGAAAAGACATGGGCCTTGAAATTTGATGGTGAGCTGTCCGTCTTGCAAGCATAAAACTGGAACCTAAGTGCTCGATATGGCTGGTAGCATGCACATGTTTATTGGACTGGTCACCATGTTGGTAAAGGCTCCAGGACCCACAACCTACATCTTGGCAAATGCAAATAGAGAGCCTCATGCTAGCTTGAAGCCTCCTTTGCAAAATACATTTACAATTGACTGCAGTCAATGTCATATTTGATGTGGTCAGTAGTCTCAGGCGGTTCGCAACTAAACCAGCAGCCCTTAAGTTTAAGTTCTAATTTTTTACTCACCTTATTGTGGAGCCAGAAGGAGAAGGTATGCTGCTCATGGCTCTACATTAAAATCACGGGCTGCTGTCGGACACTGCTCGGTCCCCACACCACCACCTTCCCTTTTTGCAATTGCCTGCCTACCTTCCCTCTCTCCCTGCTGGATTCCACTTAAAACTTCCAGCGTATCTGAGCTGGTTAGTGTTGGTACCTGCAGAGATCAGTGAGCTGCCTGTGGAGCTGTGACTGGTGCCTGCAGTTCAGCATGAATAAATGTATGGGGCCAGCAGATTGATTTCCTGTGGTTCTATCATCAGCCTAATTAGGTATATGTAATGTGCGCAGCACAGGAATATGTTCCAGTTCAGGCATGATCCAATTTCTAGGCTATAATTTTGCAGCTGGAATTGCTCTTTGGAGGTGAACAAAGTCCCGGTGGTTATTGGAGGCAATGTTATGTGAAAGGCTGTGGTTGCTGACAATGCAACCACTAGGTGGCCCAGTACTGGCATATGAGCAAATGCAGCCTCATGGACTGAAACATCACTATCTGCGACATCTCAGGCAGCTGCCAGTAATAAAGATGGCGCTGCTCAATTTGACACAAAAAAATGAATTAAGCCCACACCCCCTCAATGACCATGATCACTGCCTCCATCCTACCCCCAACAGTACCCAGTCCCCTCCCTCCATCACTGTTTCTCTTCACCATTCCCACCAGTAACCATCTGCTCACTGCTCGCTACCCTCCTTGCTGCTTCCCCTGCTCGGCCGCTCGCTCCCCGCCTCACAGCTTCTCCCCCTCGGTCCCTTGCTCCCTGTCTGCTTTCCCCCCTTTGGTCACTTGTGCCCCGCCTTACCACTTCCCCTGCTCAGCTGCTTGCTTCCCACCTCGCCACTTCCCCCCTTTGGCCACTCGTTCCCCGCCTCACAGCTTCCCCTGCTCGGCCGCACTGCCCGGGGAAGCAGCGGGGATAGGGGGGCAGTGGTGGGAAGTGAGCGGCTGACAGTGGAGCGAATGGCTGAAGGGGAGAAGTGGCAAGGCAGGGAGTGAGCAGCCGAGGGGTGGAAGCGGCGAGACGGGGAGCGAGTGACCAAGCAGGGGAAGAAGCGAAGTGGGGAGCAGGCGGCTGCGGGCGGGAGGTATGGAGGGGGGGAGCAGCGCAACAGGGAGTGAGTGGGCGAGCAGCGGAGGCTGCAAGATGGAGAGCGAGTGGCCAAGGGGGGGAAGTGACGAGGCAGGGAGCGAGCTGTGAGTAGTTGGGTGCGGGAATCCCTAGCAATAGTTTAAAAACGTCAGTGCAGATTTTCTTGTGGTTTTCAGTGCTAGAGCACTAAAATGTCCACATTCAATGCCAGTACCTCCCTAGAACAGAGTGAAGTAACTTCGGTCAGGTTAAAAGCCCTATCCATTAAAGAGTCGAGGAATGTAGCTGGGCAATTAGAGATTACTATCCATCCAAAAGCTAGGAAGCCTGAAATCCTAAAACATGTGGCCAACCATTTTGCACTTGAACCTGAAGACTCAGAAACTGGTTTCAAGTTGGAAACAGCCAAAGTAACATTAGCTAAGGTACAACTAGAACAGAGGAGACTAAAATTAGAATTCCAGAAGGAGAAAGAACAGAGAGAGTTTCAGGAAAAGGAGAAGGAAAGAACATTCCAGGAAAGAGAGAAAGAAAGAGTTTTCCAGAGAAAGAAGAGAGAGAATTCCAGGAAAGGGAGAAAAAAATGGAGGAAAGAGAAAAATAAATGAGGAAAGGGAAAAAGAAAGAGATTTCCAAAGGGAATTAACGCAGCTCGAACTGAATAGGGGGACCCAATATACCTATTGAAGGCACTGCTAGTGAGGGAGTTACCCCTAGCTCAGGACTAAGCTTTTAAAGTTCTCCCAGTTAATACCAAAGTTCAATGAGGGGGATGTGGAAGCATTTTTCATCTCTTTTGAAAAGCTTGCAAAACAGTTGAAGTGGCCAGCAGACAGCTGGACACTGTTATTGCAAAGCAAACTAACAGGAAAAGCCCATGAGATTTATTCACTGCTGCCTAATGAGAGTTCATTAGATTATGGGATGACTAAAAATGCTATCCTGAGTGCATACATGCTAGTACCGGAGGCATACCACCAAAGTTCAGAACTCTCCAAAAGCAGCTGAAACAAAATTACATTGAGTTCAAAAGGGTGAAGCAACTCTCTTTCAACTGATGGATACGGGCACTTAAGATAGAATCCGCCTATGAAAACCTCAGAGGGGTGATCCTCCTCAAGGAGTTCAAACACTTGCTGCCTCTTTCCATCAGAAACCACGTGGAGCAACAAAAAGGTTCCAAGAGCCAGGCAGGCAGCAATCCTGGCTGATGATTATACACTTATTCACAAACCCTTTCCCCAAGGGAAACCCTTCCCTAGTCACCTCCAAAAATCCTAAAAGGATGAAAGGTGGGTAGGTGATAGGACGATAAACAGCCATGAGCAATAAGGGAGAGCTGGAAACACAGGGGGACCTCCTCAGGCCAAAAAGAAAGATGCTGAGAACAAGAGTGACGCCCAAAAGGCTGTATGTTTCAATGTACCAAGGCAGGTCACCTTCGACCTGACTGCTGGAAGTTATGGGGAAAACCCATTGGTTTAGTTAGGGTACACCAGACCAGTGCAGGACAAGAGGCCCTGATGGAAAGCACAGCAGTCCAGGCTGTGGCTTTAACTGCAACAGTAAAACCCAGTAAACTTACTGCTGAGAGTGTGGGAAAACGTAACAAAATCCCTGAGAGTTACCAGGATTTTGTGTCCAGAGGAAAAGTGACCCCATACCCCTCAAGAAAGGTGAGTAAATCTATAATCATACTTAGGAATACAGCGGCCATCCAATCCCTCTGCTGGGAAAGGGCATGACCTTTCCCCCAGAGAGTACATTGAATGCTAGAGTGCGAGTAAACGGTATCGGAGGAAAGCATGTGCCCAATCTTTATACCGGGTACACCTGGAGTAAAGGCCTGCTTGGGTATAAAATTGAAACCCGACCCGGGCCCAACCCAACCACATCCAACCCGAACCCGACCCAGGCCCGAGTATTTTCATTTTTTTCCGTGCCCGACCTGACCTGACCCGACTACCATAATAAAGTTAATGATATCAAACAGGTGCTGTACCTTGTCCAAATGTTGTGATCCTGTTCTTCCATTCCGACAGCAGCCTATTCCTGTAGAATAGTGCAGAAGGAGTTGGGAATCTGAGCTTGATCTTGTCACCAGGAACCAATGGCACGCCCCCCCGCCCCCCCACCAACTTTCACACACGAGTATCCATACTGCACTGTAGTGTAGAATCACTTTTGGATGCATGGAAGCTACAGCATGAGTGTGATGATGTCATAGAGATGCTCACTCGCTCACTGCAGAGTGTGGAATCCAGACTGCATGTTTCCTGCCTTGACCTGAATGTTCAATTGAAGATTACTTCCCAGAGCAAAGCAGCACTGTCCACGTCCAGCCCGACCCGACCTGAGCCCGAATACTGGACTCGGAAGAGAGACCCGACCTGACCTGAACCTGACACATGTCATCGGGTCTGGTCGGGTTCAGGTCGGGTAGCCAGGCTTTAGCTTGGAGTACAATCTTGTTTCAGGACTGGTAACCAATTGACTCTAGTTTACCTGTGGAGGGGATCGACCTGCTCCTGGGTAATTATCTGACAGGGGTGAAGGTGGTAGCTTCCCCAGTGGTTTTAGAGAGACTGAAATAAGTCAGGGGGACAGAGTAGTTTCAGGAAAAGGTCCCTGCCTTTTTTCCTGACTGTATGGTGATCGGTCCATGGCCAAATAAGCTCCATCAGAGGAGGCTGAACTGGCACTGCAGACAGAGGACCCTACTGTTTGGTTATCTGAAACCTTCTTTTGGAAATTGGAGGACCCAAAGGATGGGTTAAACAGGACTTTCTTGGTCGAGGCTCAGCAAGCCGACCCAGGGTTAAAAAAGATTTTTTTTAAACTCAACATTGAATTCAAAAATTTCAGAGCATGACTGGTCTTTTATTTATTTTTATTTTATTTTTTAACCATGTGCCTGTTTTTCATGTTGTGCTTCTGGACAGAGCTGCTCATTCTTCTGCCATTAACACTCTCTCTGGACTAATGTTTTGTCTTTCACCACAACCATTAACACTCTCTTTGTCTTTGTCCCATGACATCTTTGTTATTTAATCTCTCCTGCCCTCTACCCTATCACATACCTTCCTTTTGTTCTCCTCCCTATCACCACCACCCCTCCTTCACTTGCTTTAAACCTAATACTTTTCTAACCTTTGCCAGTTCTAATGAAAGTTCACAGACCTGAAACATTAACTCTGCTTCTCTGTCCATAGATGCTGCCTAAACTGCTGTGTATTTCCAGCACTTTCTGCTTTTATTTTAAAAAATTAGCACAGACTGCCCAAGCTGAAGCTGAAGCAGAAAGAGTTCCAGAGTGCTACTCTTTAAAGGATGTTGATGAGGAAGCGGAGACCTCCTCACAGACCTGCAGATGAGGACTGGACAGTGGCTCACCAGGTAGTGATGCTGCTGAGGTACCGTAAGGAAATATTGGGAATAGCCCATGAGATTCCAATGGCTGGACATGTCGGTATCAGAAAAACCCATGCCCGCGTAAGACACCATTTTCACTGGCCACAACTCCACAACGATATGGTGGAGTTCTGTACGACTTGCCACACATGCCAGGTTGTGGGGAAGCCTCAACCTGCAATATAACCTACACCCCTAATTCCCATACCGGCTTTTGGGGAACCATTCAGCAGAGTGCTGGTAAATTGTGTGGGGCCCCTGCCGAAAACAAAAGGGGGCTACCAGTATCTTCACACCATTATGGATGTGACTACTCGATTTCCAGAGGCTATCCCTCTAAGAACTATCTCTGCCAAGGTAGTGGTGAAGGAGCTAACCCAATTCTTCACCCGATATGGGCTGCCTGCTGAGATCTAGTTAGATCAGGGCACAAATTTGACATCCAGCATTTTTCAAAAGATCATGGGTAATCTGGTATAACCCAGCTAAAGTCCTCAGCTTACCACCCACAGTCACAAGGGGCTTTGGAGCGGTACCACCAGACCCTAAAGACAATGATCAGGGTATTATGCTATGAGTACTCCCATAACTGGGACAAAGGGCTGGAATTTCTTCTGTTTGCTACCAGAGACTCACCTAATGAGTCCACTGGCTTTAGTTCTTTCGAATTAGTTTATAGACACAAGGTGAGAGGTCCTCTAAAACTAATCAAGGAAAGGTTTTTGGGACACGGATGAATCTTCCCTGTTATGCTGCATCTCCATGTTCCAGGAATGGCTCACGAGAGCCTGTGTGGTGGCTCAGGAGCACCTAAAAACCTCCCAGACAACTATGAAAAGGCAGTGGATAAACATGCTAAGGCCAGAACATTTCAGACTACGTATTAGTGCTATTACCAAAACAGGGAGACCCACTGAAAGCCCGGTTTAGTGGCCCGTACAGAGTAGTAAAGAGAATTAGGTGAATTATATAATTGATACTCAAGATTGCAGGAAAAAACAAAGGCTGCGCCACATTAATATGTTAAAACGGTATCACAGACGGGAAGGGGACAAACAAGCACAAGTCTGTCAGGCAGTCAGGAAAGCGGAGGGTGAAAGGGACAGTGAGGATGAGTTAGAGGGAGGCCTGGAGGATTCCCAAATTGAACCGCCTACTGTCCTGTTAGCTAACACTGAAATGTTAGGGAAATTAGACACTGTACTCTCTTATTTAAATGAAGAACAGAGAGGAGACCTAACAAGGCTGCTCACAGCATTTAAAGGAATCTGCAGGGACAAACCATGGTGCACAACCCTAACCCTACACCATGTGGATGTAGGAGAGACCCCTCCCATAAAACAAAAAACAAAACCCCTAATGCATAGGTCCCAGGAAACTGACCCAGGTTCAGAAGGAAATTCAGAATGAAGACCAAGAAATTAAATATTTAAATTTTGAAGGGAGACACAGAAAATCTCATGAGCCAAAGGAAAACCCTGAGCTGAAAAAGGAGTTTGTGACAGATTTGAGGGTGGTGATGGTGGTGGTGACTACAAGTCAAGTATCCTAATGGAGGAGAAATTGTGGGCTAGGCCGGATGAGCTGGAACAACAGGAAGAGATGCAGGATGAAATTGACAGGTAGTGTCAAGCTGTAAAGAAAAAAATCCAGCACTGGGTTAAAGTACAAAATGACTATGAAGCACTTCAAGGCAGGCTTAAAACTTTGCCTGACAAAGTGTCTTATGACATTACGATGCCATTTTGCTCACTTGCATTTTATGTTAGGACAGCTAATCCATACAAATGAAGTCACCATTTTATGAGGTGACAGTTGGTTTGCAAAGTGCTCTGCAAAGCAAGTTGTTGGCCTGGTGGAGCACAGAAAAAAAAAAGTACAAAAAGCACTGGATGATTTTCACAAAGTTATGAACAACTTTGAATCCAGGGTTGAGTTCACTGATATAGAGAAACTGAAAAAGGAAAATATTGTAAAAATACACAAGGAAATTCAGTGTATGCTGGAGCACAAGCTGGTTGAGCCCTGTCAAAGCAGTTGGAGTTCCCCAGTTGAGCTCATGCCCAATCCCGGATGAAAAAAAAACTAGAGTATGGCTATGCCAGTGAGACTGATTATTATGTGTGTACGGTTTCTTTTTAATTTGTGGCCACATAATGAAATGTTCCTGTCGTCACATTTCGTTCCATGTGGTGGGGAGGTGTTACGCCAATGTGTTTTGTTGAATGATAATTTTCTTTGGCCCACTGATTGGAGATCTGAATTTCTATTTTTTTTTAAAGAAATTTAAAAAGAATATTTAAAACAGGATGACTGCTAGCAGCTTCAGATGATCACCTAATATGCAACACTGTATCCTACATTGCAAAGTTCTGTAAGGAGGGTGATGAAATGTCTGCTAATTCCCCAGCAAGAAGCAAGACAAAGGAAGTTTAAAAGGAACTACCTGTTCTTTTCAGCAAGCAAAGAAGTACTGCTAACTGCTATGTTTTGAATCACTGAGTGACTGTCATGTGACAAGCCCCTCCCCATCTGTGTTTTTTAAGTTGGCGTTTTTCTCTGTAGCAGAGGAGAAGCAACTGGACTCTGACATGAGCAGACCCTAAGTGGGAGTCCCGCTCTCTCTTTCTCTCTCCATTCCAGCTTGAAAGCTTTCAAATCCTGCTTGTTGACTGAGCCAGTCATCTACCTCTTCAAACTAAAAGCCTCAGGACCACCGAATTCAGCTAGAAGCCAGCCAAATTACCAATCTCCACAGACTGTAAACCTTTATTATGGACTCTAACACAACCAATCTACCTTTCCCTACTCTGTAACCTATTTGAGTTTGTGTAAACCTCTAATGTGTGTGTAAGAATAAAAGTTGGCGCGTTGTTTATTATTTTATTAGTTCGGTTTAGGTACAATAATGTTAACCTCTTCCTTTGTTAATTCAAGAAAACCTGTTCGATTGGTTCTTGTTATGATAATAACAAGTAAGTAATCAAACACTTACTGAATTGGCCAGTACATCCACTTTAGGAAAGAGTTAAACTTGTTGTGGTCTAACAAGGAGAGAAAAAGAGGAAAGCCCTTCAACACCCCCCTCACTTGACTCACTATTAGTCTTTTATTTCTCTCATGATGCATACTTTTGTCTCCTGTGCATATCACTTCAGCCCTTGAATCATTTTCTGACCCTCAACCATAGCTGTTATATATGTTATTCTATATCTTTTTCTGTCTGTATGGTCTGTATCTGTGTGTTCGCCCTTTCCCATTTTCCCTTCTTCTTTGTCCTTCTTAATGTTGTTCATCCGTAATATCTTTCAGTTTCGACAAAGGGTTTCATACTTGAAATGTCAACTGTGTCGTATTTTCTCAGTGGACGCAGTCTGTGCTGCTAGGTTCTCCGGCATATTCTGATTTTATTCTGGAAAGGTCCTGAGCTGTTTTCTGGCTTCAGTACAAATATAAGAGAAGAAATTGTCCAAACAATAAAACAGAAATGTAGAGAGAGAATTTCCAACTCCAATATGATTACATTAGTCAGATTCCTCAGTAAATTAGCATGGAGAGTCTGTCAGGACAGCTTGCACCCAATTGCTTTTCCAAATTTTATCATGATGTGTTACGACCTCAGTGAGATCGTTAATGTGAAAAATAGATCAATTTAATGAATTACACAATAAGATTTCATGTTTTAAGACTTATTATAACAACTAAACTAAAAGAAATCCCCAAATAACCAAATAGTACTTTGTTCGTAGCTGATAACCCAAATGACAAATAAAAGTATTTTCCTTAGTATTCAAACACTTGAAAACCTCACACCACACTTTTACTGTATACAAAAAGGACAAATCCAACCTGGCCAATTACCGCCCCATCAGTTCTATTTTTGATCAGCAGCAAAGTGATGGAAGGGGTTGTTGACAGTGCTATCAAACAGCACTTAGACAGCAATAACCTGCACACTGACACTCAGTTTGGGTTTCGCCAGGGCACTCAGCTCTTGGTCTCATTACAGCCTTGGTTCAAACATGAACAAAAGAGCTGAACTCAAGAGGTGAGGCGGGAGCGACTGTTCTTGACAGCAAGGCAGCATGAAACTGAGTGTGGCATCAAGGAACCCTAGCAAAACTGCAGTCAATGGGAATCAGGGGGGAAATTCTCCACTGTTTGGACTCATACCTAGCACAAAGGAAGATGGTTGTGGTTGTTGGAGGTCAATCATCTCAGTCCAAGGACATCACTGCAGGAGTTCCTCAGAGTAGTGTCCCAGAGCCAACCATTTTCAGCTGCTTCATCATTGACCTTCCCTCCATCATAGGGTCAAAAGTAGCGATGTTCTCTGATGATTGCACAATGTTCAGCATCACTTGTGACTCTCCAGCTACTGAAGCAGTCTGTGTCCATATGCAGCAAGACCTAGACAACCTTCAGTCTTGGGCTGATAAGTGGCAAGTAACATTCGCTCCACACAAGCCCCAGGCAATGACAATTTCCAACAAGAGAGAATCCAACCATCTCCCCTTGACATTCAATGGCATTACCATCACTGAATCCCCCACTATCAAAATCCTGGGAGTTAACATTGACCAGAAACTGAACTGGACTAGCCATATAAGTACTGTGGCTACAAGAGCAGGTCAGAGGCCGGGTATTCTGCAGCAAATAACTCACCTCCTGACTCCCCAAAGCCTGTCCACAAGGCACAAGACAGGAATATGATGGAATACTCTCCACTTGCCTGGATGAGTGCAACTCCAACAACACTCAAGAAGCTTGACACCATCCAGGACAAAGCAGCCCACTTGTTTGACCACAACAGGTTTAATTCTTTCATAAAGTGGATGTGCTGGCCAATTCAATCAGTGTTTGATTATTTACTTGTTATGATCATAACAAGAACCAATCGGACAGGTTTTCTTGAGTTTAACACAAAGAAAGGTTAATTTTATTGTACCTAAACCAAACTAATGAAAATAATAAACTACGTGCCAACTTTCACTCTGACAGACTAGAGGTTTACACACACAAACAGGTTACAGAGTGGGGAAAGGTAGATTGGTTGAGTTAGAGTCCAAAAAAAGGTATACAGTCTGTGGAGGTTGGTGATTTGGCTGGCTTCTAGCTGAATTGAGTGTCCTGAGGCTTTTAGTTTGAAGAGGTAGATGACTGGTTCGGTGGGTCTCTTGGGGACTGCGATGTGGATGATTTCCACCAATGGAGTTTCTGATTGTAGCTGGAGTATGCAAAGGTGGTCAGTCATCAAGCAGGATTTGAAAGCTTTCAAGCTGGAATGGAGAGAGAGAGAGAGAGAGAGAGAAAGGGACCCCCACTTAGGGTCTGCTCATGTCAGAGTTCAGTTGCTTCTCCTCTGCTGCAGAGAAAAACAGCTTAAAATCCACCAATGGGGAGGGGCTTGTCAGATGACAGTCACTCAAGATTTGAAACATAGCAGTTAACAGCATTTTGTTTTCTTTTTGAAGAGAACAGGTAGGTCCTTTAAACTTCCTGGGTCTTGGTTCTTGCTCGGGACTGAGCAGACATTTTGTCTCTTTCCTCACAAGCATTTCAGTGTAGGATACAGTGTTGCAAATTAGGTGATCATCTTAAACAGAAAGGATGATACGGCTGGCAGTGTGTCTTTTTAAAATGTCTTTAAAAAAAAAATTTATTCAGACCTCCAGTCAATGGAGTAAAGAAAATTATTATTCAACAAAAACACATTGGTGTAACACAATCAAGAAGCTCGATACTATCCAGGACAAGGTAGACCGCTTGACTGCCACCCCATCCACCACCTTCAACATTCACTCCCTCCACCACCGTTGCACAGTGGCAGCAGTGTGTATGATCTACAAGATGCACTACAGCAACTCAACAAAGCTCGTTCAACAGCACCTGCCAAACCTGCAACCTCTACCATCTATAAGGACAAGGGCAGCAGATGCATGGGAACACCACCACCTGCAAGTTTCCCTCCAAGCCATGCACCATCCCAACTTGGGTCAAAATCCTGTAACTCCCTTCCTAACATCACTGTGGGTGTACCTGCCTCACATGGACTGCAGTGGTTCAAGAAGGCAGCTCACCACCATCTTCTCAAGGGCAATTAGAGATGGGCAATAAATGCTGGCCTACCCAGCGATGTCCACATCCCATGAAAGAATTTTTAAAAAGTCCTTTTTGATGACAAAATCCTATGCAATAAAAATCCCGAACTCCCCCCAGTTGCAATGTGTTAGATGTCCAAGACGTTTCAAATATCAATATTCTCTTTGCTCACTTCTTGGAGCACTTCCGACCTGAACATCCGTGGATAATGTGATTTCTGGTGATCCGTGGGTCCTTCACTCCTCCATAAACTTCAACTCTCACAACAGTTTCAAGTCTTCACATTCTTTCACTGTATATCTTCAGACATCAGGCTTTCCTTCTCTCTCTCTCTCTCCAGCTGCCACCACCAGGTGTCTTCTCTTACAGCTTACCTTGAGGTTGCACCCCGATGGGTTCCCTTCTTACAGCCTGTTTTACCTTCAGAAAGTTTGTTAAATTTATTTGGTCTCAGAAGTCAGTAGCTTATTGTTCTCTTCCAAAATGCAGAGACCAAGAAGTTTGGGTACACAAAGCCACTTGGGCCTTTCCATTGTCCTCATGTGTTAACACTTGCCTGGTTCATTTGTAAATTCCCATGTACTGATTCCTTGTTTAACAACCCAAAATTCTGGATGGGTAAAACACAATGGGCTGGATTTTGTGCTGAAGCTGGAGCACCCAGTGCTGGGCCAAAAAGGTGGGGCAAAGCCCACCTCAGCCTTTTCGTGATGCTGCCAACCCCACCCCCCCCCCCCAATGCACCCCCCCCCCACCGCCCCAGAGCAATCCTCTGGTCTTTTCAAATCAAATTTTCTGGTGCCAGGATTCCCATCCCTTTAAAGACGGGGATCCCGCCTCCAAGAACTGTCAATCAATTAGATGGCCGGCTGCTCAGCAGTATTGGCAGCGCCACCGGGAACGATACTGCGGAGGCCTCAGACCCAGAGCCAGTGCTGGAACCCTGAACCAGAGATAGGAGAGATTGGGTCATTTGGACTAGTGCGGAAGGCACCAGTGAGGGACAGATGGTGGGGGGGGGGTGGTTGTGCAGTCTGGGGGAGGGGCACCCAGGGGAGGAAAGTGCTTCTCAGTGGGGGTCCTCCATAGGTCACAAATTTTCCATGAAGGAGGGAACCCCCCCCATCCCCCCAAGCCTGCAGGGAGTGTGCCTCGTGTTACAAAATGTCCCTGTTGCTGGTAAGATCCCAGCGGCGGTGGGAAGAGGCCCTTAATTGTCATTAATAGGCTACTAAAGGGCCTCAATTGGCCTCTGGGAAGAAATGCCATCATTGGCCTATCCCGCCCCCAGGAAGATCACTTGGTGATGGGGAGGTGACGGGCCCTCTGCCTCCCACCCCCATCCCAATTATTTATGCCCCTCTCCACCTCCAGCCTTGCCTCAGGGGTCCACACAACATCCCGGCCATTGTTCTTCAGATATTAGTGCTGTAGTGTCTGTTTTTCAGAATACAGTTTTTGATCTGTGTTCTCTGTTGTCCTGGTAACCTTTTGCAGAGTAGAGGTGAGGTCACCTGACCTTCTGTACTCCATATTCAATTTTAAGACCTAATCATGTTATAAGGCCCTGCATTCATAACAAATGGAAATGAAGGCAGAATGGGAGAAGGCAGAAATAAAACAGTCAACAGTATATATCTTAGAAATTCAGAGGACACCTTCATTTCCCTCTTTGTCTTTTATGCTCTTTGTATAATGCAGAACAGTTCCAAAACGAAACACTGTAGTACAGCCAGAGTATCAGACATCTGCCCCTTTTATATTGCAGAACCTGTTTCAGAGCATAGAAGCAAGAGGCAAATAACAGCAATTATTTGGAATTTCAATTCACAATTGAAACTGCTTTTATACTGCTTTGTTATTGCTGCCAGTTCCTAACCAGTTTGTCCCGTGCACCGAGAGGCAACCCCAAAGTGAATTTACTGGATTTGCTAAATGGATGTTTCCAACTATCAGCCTTAGTGAATGAGCTTTAATTCTAGCTATATGAGGATGAATCTCTGTCAGTAGCAGTCTTGCCTCTGAATTAGAATGTTTGGGTTCAAACCCCACTTTACAACAAGAACATATTATAGACTGGCATTTCTTTAAGTTGGATTCTGGAATTTAGGTGAATGTGAGCTGGCTGCCTCCATTTGCACTGCTAAATCAGTCTCTTGCATTACCCTCTCAGGATACCTTTTGTGGTTAATGACTATATTTTCAAAGGAGTGTATCATTGAATTTCATTTAGGTTAGTGAGGGCAGTCAAAGTGTAATAGCAACATATCACAGGAAAAGAAAAAATCCACCGTGGATTTTCAAAATTTATTTTTATATTGGTTTGAGACTGCATCAAGAATTACATTTTCATAAAAACATATATAAATGAAGAACCCACTTGAGAAATTGTATGGAACTATGGTTTAATATAAAATTATCGTGGACTCAATCTGTCTGCCACTGTCTAGGATATTACACAACTGACTGCTTTCTCAGCAGGAACATCATTGCATAATGACATTTTCTAAACAGAAATGCAGTTTCTAAAAAAAACCTTATACCATGGGAATTATTAAGCATACATAGTGTCTGGACTGAAGATGAGCAACAAAGGAATGACTGAATCTGAATTAGTCTGATTTATTTATTTCTTTTTTTTAATTCACCATTCACGTGTAACAGTTCCCTTCATATAAGCTGTCAAGTGGACTTGGCTTTTAACCTACAGTTCTCTATATGGTCAGCAATGGACGAAAGAAGAGGTGATGGATGTAGATCAGGCATTTAGCCCGAGGGAGGTAGGGAACAGTGTGGTAGTGATAATATTAATATTTTGACTCTTGGACGTCTGAGATTATTATTTTATACAGTATTGCAATTTTTACGCACTGCTTTTATTAAGTCTCAGATCCAGTTTTATCTCGACAGCAGATGTCAGGGTCAATGCTGATTTGTCAGATGGCTGCACATTCAGGATGTAAAATGATATTCATGCAGAAGGATTAACAATTGTGATCATTACTGCAAATTTACCAAGAAATTCTTTGGATAAGTACATATTATGTGATGTTTCCTAAACTGCATGGGTGACATTATCAATAGCAATTAACAGTTAAGAAAGTAAGTGTACATCTTACAATACAACTAATAAAAGCCAATAAAATTGGCTGTCAGTGACATAAAAATGTACTGAAATAGCCATCCTTCAGGTGCACCTATTCCTCTGTTAATGTGTATGCTATTGGTATTTCATACATACCCAAAACAAATAAGATTTATAAATATGCAGTATTTCTGTGAGATGTAGTCTTATAGTTAGATCATTTCACATGATTTTTAAAAATTATAGATGGTGGTTTTGAACTACACAATTGTGAATGAGGACCAGAACAGTTTATTTATCCTGTACTGTCACATAGCAACATATGTCAGTTCTTCGAAAGGGTGAGGTAAATTGAAACAGTGTTACTAACATGACTATAATATCACTAAGAAGATTTTCAGCACAGATGTAGGATATCATGACCTGCAAATGTTCTAAGCCTCTGAAATTAAGTTCTTCATTTGCATTTCTGACAGCATTATAGCACTGTAAATCTGATTCAACTCACTTTGTCCCATCCTTGTGATTTCTAGGGCAGATTTTGTTCGAAAATTGCATCAGATTTACAGAGAAATGTCGTCAGAGTCTTTTTCCATGATTTCTTTTGTTCAAAGTGTTAGTGTGCATTAACACTAAAGGGCTGTTTGTGCCATGGAAGGAACAGCTTTCTATTTTAGGTAGTGCAATATCAAATAATCTGGAGCCAGGTATAACATGATAAGATGCAGACTGAAGCAATTTTTACAGTGTGCCCCAAAAATGTGCCCCACACTAGCCTCAGAAGAGGATCCCTCAGTATAATAACCTGACATTTTTATTTTCTACACTTGCCATCCTGTGGTCTTTCTGACTGTGATTTCCAACTTAGGGGCCATTTGAACCAAATTATGAAGGAGTTTTGCACTGTGGCCACAGGTCTACTAGGAATTGGATTGAGACTGTCCAAACTCATTTCACATTAGACTTTTAAGGTCAGCTGACAGAGGAGAGCAGACAACCTGTATGTTTCCAGAAAACTATCTCACATATAACTATGAAATGACTGTGGAAAACACAATTTTATTATTGGATAAACCTATCCTGTAGCATCAAATACTGGCCTGCAAGCTTAGAATAATTTTCCTAGCACTGCAATTAACTAGTGGATGATGGTATTACCTAGCAGAGTGCTAAGTTATATAGGGAACAGGGATTGGGTTCAGTTCCTGATCTGTGCTGAGTTGGCTTATCACAATTTTTGCTAGGAATAAGGACAGAAGGTTGGGACTAGATGACCTGGAACAGCTGTCATTGAACTGAATGGTCTTCTTTGCTGTTAAATTGTTAAATTCTACAACTGGTAATTGTAAAGCCTTCTGAATCTAAAAAAAAAACCCTTGATCTCTCTGTCCTTGCAAACTACTATCCCAACTACAATTTCATTTTCCTTTTTAAGGCCCTTGAACATGCTGTTGCCTCCCACATCTGTGCTCACCTTTCCCATATCTCCGTGTTTCAGCCCCTCTAATCAGGTTTTTGCCTCTACTTCAACATTGAAACGGCCCTCAACAAGTTAATGTATGATATCCTCTGTGACTGTGATCATGTTAAACTATTCCTCCTCATCCTTCTCAACCTGTCAGTAGTCTTTGTCACAGTTGACCACACCATCCTCTTGCAATACCTCTCCTCCATCTTACAGCTGGGTGGGACTGCTCTTGCCTGGTTCCATTCTTACCTGTCCAGTCATAGCCATTAAATCACCTGCAATGGCTTGTAATCCTGCTCCCACACCATTACATCTGGTGTCCCCAAGGATCTATCCTTGGCCTGCTTTTATTTCCTATGTAGATGCTACCCCTCAGCGACATCATTTCAAAATACATCAGGTTCCACCTCGTCACCACCTCTCTCAATCCCTTCACTGTCTCTGATTTGTCATGCTGCTTGTCCAACATCCAGTGCTGGGTGAGCAACAATTTTCCCTAACTAAATGTTAGGAAGACTGACAATATTGTCTTCGGTCCCTGCCACAAACTCCATTCCTTAACCACCAACTCCATTCCGTTCCCTGGCTATTGTCTGAAGCTGATTTAGACTGTGCGCAACACCAGAGTGCTGTCTGACCATGAGATGAGCTTCCAACCCCATATCTGCTGCCTAACCAACACTGCCTACTTTCACCTCTGTGACATTGCCCTTACGTGGCTTGATGTTAAATTTCCTTTATAATGCTCCTGTGACGTGCCTTGGGACATTTATTATACCATATAAATACAAGTTCTTGTTTTTGTTGTTGTTGATCTTGCTATTTGCCCAGACTCCAATTCTGCCACTTGAAAACTTTGAGATTTTGATTCCTCTCCCCTTGTTGAAGTTGTTAATTTATATCATGAAATGTTTCAACCAATTGCTGAAAAAATGATCAAATTCCTTGAATAGCTATGTGAGTGCTCCAATTACCTCACTATACCTTCAAAAATATCATTTATCACAAAGCACTTAAATTAGTTATGAAAATCATAAAACTTACCAATAAACCTAATCATTGTATCTTGAAGTAATTACATAACATTGGCCTGCACAGACTGCTCCTCCCTCACCCGCCGAAGACTTGACTTCTGCTCTTTTCCTGAAGCTTCCATCAAGAAGATGGTCTCTTACCACCTCATTTGCCCCTGCAAATGGAGAAGTAGCAGCCAGGAAATAGAATAGGTTTTAGTCCCATCCACTTAGGGCCAGTTTCAAGGATCACAAATTTTCCTGGGAGGGTGGTGGTGCACAGAGCTCCCTTTGAAAATAGATTAGAGTTTCCTTTGGTTACGATCCCCGTGAGGTCATTAACATTAAAATATGAGATATGAACTCCCCAGACCAATTTATAGGATTACACAAGATTTCATGTTTTAAGACTTTTATTATAACAACTAAACCAAAAATCATCGTTAACTAAACAGTACTTTGTAGGTAGCTAGTACTCCAAATTACAAGTTAAAGTATTTTTCCTTCGCTTATTTGAACACTTGAAAACCTCACACCACATTTATATGTTACACAATCATTCCAAACTCCTCCCAGTTGCGTTGGGTTGGATCTCCCACACCGTCTCAAAGTCAATGTTCGCTTTGCTCACTTCTTCTGAGCAGTTTCAACCCGGACTTCTGTGAAAAAGGCAATCTCTGGTGACCCTGTTGGTTCTTTTTTCATCTCCACAAACTTCAACTTTCAAATCAGGTTCAAGCCTTTGTAGCCTTTCGCTGTATCAGTGTCCTGACAGTAAGTGTTCACTCTCTCTCTCCTCTCTTGAGGCTGCCCGTGCTGGTCTTTGTCTTCCGGTGTTCTTTTCAGCCTGCAGATTTCGCCAAGTCTGCAGAATTTGTCCAGAATCAAAAGGTCATTTGCTTTTTCAATATCCAGAGCTCACAAATCTGGCCACAGCAGAACGACCAGGCCTTCCTTTGTTTCCAGGTATTAGCAATTCCATCTGGCATTTGCATTTTCAGAGCTACAGGCTCCTTGATCTGAAGAGGCTGGGAAAACGAAAACCGTTGTCCGTCAGGTGTTATACCTTGCATTCTGCTTTTTAAAAGGGTCTTTGATCTGGGTTAAAAACAAGAAATGCTGGAAATACTCAGCAGGTAGAGGCCTGCTCCGGTCGGGAAAAAAGAACCCGACCCGAACCCAATCGAACCACAGCGGACGTGAGCCCGACCCAGCCCGAGTCCCTCTGATTTTGCCCCGAGCCCGACCCGACCCCGCCCCGACTCGACCCGACCATCCCTTTACTTACCTTCCAACTGAGAAGCTCCAGGAAGCTGCAGCGCATGCGTGATGACATCATAGTGACATCACTCACGCACTGCGCAGACTCAGTTTTGTCCCAGACTCCCAGCTCAGGTAAGTTTTTTAATTTCTATGCTTACCAGCAGAGCACTTACTGTGTGTGTGTCCGGCCCAACCCAACCCGACTCGACCTGGACTTGGCCCGACCCAATCCGAGCCTGAAAGCAGTACCGTGAAGATGGGCCCGACCCGACCCGAGCCCGACACATGTCGGGGTGGCACAGTGGCGCAGTGGTTAGCACCGCAGCCTCACAGCTCCAGCGACCCGGGGTTCAGTTCTGGGTACTGCCTGTGTGGAGTTTGCAAGTTCTCCCTGTGACCGCGTGGGTTTCCGCCTGGTGCTCCGGTTTCTTCCCACAGCCAAAGACTTGCAGGTTGATAGGTAAATTGGCCATTGTAAATTGCCCCTAGTGTAGGTAGGTGGTAGGAGAATGGTGGGTATGTGGTAGAGAATATGGGATTAATGTAGGATTAGTATAAATGGGTGGTTGTTGGTCGGCACAGACTCGGTGGGCCGAAGGGCCTGTTTCAGTGCTGTAACTCTAAATAAATAAAAATAAATGTCGTCGGGTCCCATCAGGTTTGGCTCGGGTAGCAGGCCTCTATCAGTAGGTCTAGCAACATCTGTGGAATGCTGAGAATTTCCAGCATTTCTTGTTTTTATTTCAGATTTCTAGCATCTGCAGTATTTTGCTTTTATCTTTGATCTAGGTTCCTTGTGGTCCTGGTAACCAAGATTCATGGCTTCTTTCTGGGCAGACTTGGTGTGAGGTTACATGCCTCCTTTGACTCTGTCTTAACACTACACTAAAAATCACAGTTTTAAAACATAATCATGCTACAAATTCCAGTATTCATAATGCTTTGCATATTAAAAAGGAAATGGGGAAGGGCAGGGAGCCATTGTTTGGCATCTGGCCACACTGATGTCAAATCTCCCGCATGCCCACGGAAACCTGGTGGAAAGGAATCTGGGGCAGACCTGTATGTGGGAAAGACTTAGATTTTAACGGTGTTTTATTTTCTGGGCTTTTAAAGGCCCTCTAAAAAAAAAAAACTGTTTACTGCTGGCACTTATTCCTTCATGAGCTTTTGTGCCAGTTGTCATTTCTTTTTCACCGTGGGTGAGATGGATAATTTCTGCAGGAATGAAGCACTGAACCTAACTGCTCAGAATTCTAAATGAGAACAAATGGAGTGAGAGTGCTGAGGCACATGCAGCATACAAAAAAGAGGGAGGCACAGAAAGATAAATTATGTGATAGTCATACAGAGTGGGAACAAACCATAAGAAAATGAGACAGAAAAACATTGAAGGGTATAGTTCCTGCTCACAACATTTGGACTGCATGAGAAATCTGCCGCAAGCTTTGTGCTCACACAAGTTCGGATAGGATAATCAGATTTTCTGGGATTGTCCTAATTCTGTATTTAATGCAAACTCCAGCCTGGATTGCCCCCCACTGCTGGGAGCTCACTCAGTGGGAGAAGTTAGGGAGTAGCTGCAGTTCTCAAACGGCTGCACACCCATTTAAAAGGAATTGGTCATTGTGCAGGGCATGTTAGAAATGTATATTTGTAAAAATGGCCCAGGTTTTGACTTCACTGCTGATTGCACTGAGAAATAGGAGCTTACCTAGTTGTTTGGCTGCAGTGAGAACTTCAACTTCTTGCAGCAGCATGGTCCACCAACGAAAGGATCTGCGAGGCCTAGCAGTGAGGAACGTTTCTGGTGCAGCCACGACCCTTAATGGCATCAAAATTTGAAGACATGGCCCTTCAGGTCAGTCTTCAGTTCAAAGGCAGGTAAGTGTTTTCTAATATTTTTAAGCACTTAACCACTTTCCAAATACTTTAAAACACTTTAACAAACTTTGACTTCCAAAACCCTTTCAGCTTGACTCTCAATTTATTTTTTCCCCTAGTTTCTGCAGTTTTACCAGCTCAGTTTAATGACATTTTTTTTGCATTGGCGACTTTATATAAAAATAATGATATTTTCCATCTTTTCTGATCTGTGAGATCTTTGTATCATATAATTTTAATCACTTTTACTTCCCATGTCTTTTATCTGAACGTCAGCTAGAGTATCCCTTGCAGTTTTCCCAGGGAACTTAAACTCTCTCCCTCCTTCTCCTGACCTCTCACCTCTTTCCTTTGGCGGAACTATTCGCGAAACGGAGTCTGAGGGATGAAAAGTACCCTGGCAGCAGCAGGTCGGTCTACCGCTCCTCAGGCTTGGAGAGGACCGACGCCATGAGATCAGCCCCAGGACCCGGGCATCAAATGTCCAGAGCTGAGGCAAAGCCACCAGACACAAGTGGAAGAACTGGCTGTTGTTGCTGTTAGACTAGGAGCTGAGACTGACCGAGAGACCAGGGAAGGACATGATTTCAGCCCCTGCACCCAGACTCATCCCAGCAGGCAGTTGCAACTTCCTTCCAATTCTCAATAGCGACAAATGTTTTCAGTATTCGCTGCTATTTGGGCTGCAGAATCTGGGCCATTACTCTCAGTCACTTGCTCATCACCATCTCACTTAGAAATAAACTCTTCAGACTACTGACAAACTATTTTTGGACTGTTCGACATTTAAGCACTTTAGATAGTTATGCAGCTCACAAATTCATACACTTATCCTCAACCATCAGCACTGCATATTCTTTTATACAGCATTTCACTGACAGTGTTAAATTAAGACAGTCAATAATATGTTACTTTAAATTACAGGAAGTGGGCGCCGTCGCCACTCATCACATGTGCGGCAGGTCCACCACAATCATGTTGTGGGTGACCAATTATCATAATGGAGGCACGGGGTAAAGGCCTGCTTAGGTCTGCAAATGAGACCCGACCCAAGCCCGACAGAATCCCATCTGACCCCGAGCCCGACCCGGCCCGAGTTCTTCCATTTTATCCAGCGCCCGACCCAAGTCGACCCAACCAACAGTTAACTTACCTTTCGTTTTTAACTTTGTTCCTTACCTGCACAAGCTTAAAATATCTGTAGCAAAACCACCTTTAAAGTCCAAGAAGTAAATTAACATTAACGTCACTTACCTGAGATGGTGATAGAGCTTGTCTGATCTGCCTGACCCGACCCCAGCCCAAATGCCAGACCCGGAAGTGCGGCTCGACCTGACCCGAGCCCGACACATGTCGTCTGGTCCCGTCGGGTTCGGGTTGGGTAGCAGGCTTTTAGCGCGGGGCTCATCCAATCATGCGACGGGGTTGGGCTTCGAGGTGCTGAATATGGTGTCAGATGACTCCGAAGCAGGTGCTGGCGCCATATTTAAAGCCCTGCCAACCCTGCTTTCATTGCTGTCTTCGAGATTTACTCTTTGCTGTTCACTGCTGAAACTGATGTTGGAGTGACTCCTGGAATCACCTCCACTCCCCATCCCCTCCAACAACCCTGTGAAGGACACCGCAGTATGGCAGAGGCAAAACACACCGACCGGATGGCCTCACAGTTTAGTAATGCCTCCCTGGAGATTCTGCTCCAGTCTGCAAGGGAAAGGTAGGAAGTCCACTTCCCCAGAGATGGCAAGAAGAGGTCCACCCACCTGACCAAGCAAGCCTGGGTGGAGATCGCAGAGGAGGTAAGCAGCCGTGGGGTTACCCTCCGAACATGGGTGAAGTGCCGTAAGAGATTCATCGATCTCCTTCTTTTTGCCAAGGTGAGTGCTCCACACCTCTCTCCTCTTTGGGGCTTGCATGTGGCTATGTGGGAGGCAGCATGGCGTGGGGAGGGAGCCAACACAAAGGTGCTGGAAAAGGGGGTTAGGCATCACCACATCCAACCAGTTGCATGGCTGCATCTCGGCCAAATGCCACTCTCTTACGAAGCACACTCCCATTAACTCTCCTGAGAGCAGATGTGGAGATGAGTCATGTAGGAGACCCCAGCAGGGGACAAGGGGCTGCCACTAGTAGAACTGTTCTCTCACTTTTTCACTTTTACTATCTCCCTCTTTCCACTTGCAGGACAAGTGAGCCCATAACACCAGGGAGACCTCAAGGACTGGCGGAGGAATTCCAGACATACGGCCTCTGTCAATGGCTGAGGGGGAGGCATTGGAATTAGCAGGGACCCATGCTGGCTGCTCAATAGTGGATGGTGAGACTGGAGTCTCTGCACAAGAGAGTGAGGATTGTCTTCATTCGACATCCAACACACTTCTGGAGATCTACATCATTGTGAATATTGTGATGAGATTTGCACAGCCTAACCCACACATGTTTGTGTTCTCTCATGCAGGTCGGCATTCACAGAAGACTCCATCAGAGGGGAAACAGCAGTCAACCTCTGAGGAGGAGCAGTCAGAGGATGCACCATCACATAATTCTCCTGCATCTTCCACCAGACAAGATACTTTTATCTTAGTGGGTTTAACACTCGGCGGTAGAATCAAGGTCACAAGCTGGTCAGAGCACCACATGTGCCCGAGCAGCTGGCTGAGGCTGAGACAGCCGAGACCACTGACAGTCAAAGGACTGTGGGCGGACAGGCCCATGCTGAGCCCCAGGCTGATGATGAGCCTCTGGTGTCGACAGCACAGGGCCTGTTGGAGTTGCAGAGAGAGGTAAGGCAACATCTGGCCGAGATGCCAGAGGCGATGTGCAGACATGAACAGACGATGAAGGAGTCCATCTGTGCCATGTCTCAGGCTTATGAATACATGGCTTCCTCCATCGAGAGGTTGGTGACCCTCATGGAGAGCCAGATCCCACAATTGTGTGCAGACCTGCACACCATCGCCTGGACCATGAGCTCAACACAACAGTGGCAAGGTGAGAGAAGGACAGGACGCTTGGAGTCTTCTCTGGTGAGCAGGGAGGTTCAAGTCAGCCTTGAAAGGGAGGAGGAGAGGCTGAGCTCCACAGCTTATTTAAGAAAGGATGTAAATGCATTGGCAGCAGTTCAGAGAAGGATTACTAGACTAATATCTGGAATTGGCGGGTTGTCTTATGAGGAAAGGTTGTACAGGCTAGGCTTATATCCGCTGGAGTTTAGAAGAGTAAGAGGCAACCTGATTGAAACGTATCAGATCCTGAGTGGGCTTGATGGGGTGGATATGGAATGGATGTTTCCTCTTGTGGGAGAATCTGGAACTAGGGGTCACTATTTAAAAATAAGGGGTCACCCATTTAAGACAGAGATGAGGAGGATTTGGAACTCTCTTCCTCAAAAGGCAGTGGAAGCAGAGTCTTTGCATATTTTTAAGGCAGAGGTAGATAGATTCTTGATAAGCAAAGAGGTGATAGGTTATTGAGGGTAGGCAGGAATGTGGAATTGAGGTTACAATCAGATCAGCCATTATCTTGTTAAATGGCGGAGCAGGCTTGAGGGACCGAGAGGCCTACTCCTGCTTGTATGTTCGTATGTTTACAGAGAAGTGACAGGTCAAGATTTATAGAGGTCAGAAGGCTTGACGTCTGGAATGTTTTTGGTTTCACTTTGAATTGTTACAAAAGACGGTTATTTTTTGCCTGCCAAGAAAAACCCAGCTCATCTCTGTCTCTTGGAAAGAAACCCTGCATATCCATTGTGTCAATTTCCTCGTTCCTCCTGTATTTGAAGAAACCTTGTGTATTGAATGTTTGGGAACTGAAACCCCTGTTTC